>NW_023601104.1:100749097-101949097 GCF_014898055.3 Talpa occidentalis
GACGGACCTAAAGCACTGCTGAGGGGAGCAGTGGGCGAGATAGGCGAGGTCTGCCGCACCATGTGGGTATCTTGCTGGCCAGCCAGGATTGAACCAGCACTGCAGGGGTTGCTGACAGCCTCTGCAGCACTGCGCTCAACCCTCCGCGCCTCCAGGGGAGGCCCGAAATGTATGTCCTTTTTAACAAGAGATGTGTGTTCTTTTAATCTCAAATTTTCTTTCTCAGCAAAACGACTTACTTTGCTTTTATGCTATTTCACGAAAGCCAAGTGGTTTTCGTTGGTTTTTTTTTTTAAGGTTTATTTATTCATTTATGCAAGCACTGGGTACAGTCAGAAGCGCGGGAGGGTGAGAGAATTCACCAGAGCCAGAGCAGGATGCAGAGCAGGCAGAAGGACCGAAGCACACTGCTGAGGGGAGCAGCGGGCGGCAGGAGAGGTCTGCACGCCATGTGGGACCCTCGCCGGCGGCCGGGGATTGAACCGGCGCTGCAGAGGCTGAGGGCAGCTTCGCAGCTCAGCGCTCAACCGCTGCACCACCAGGGGAGGCCCACCAAGTGTTTTTTTAGCTCAGCCCCAGCCTCCTTTGCTGACCAGTGTCTTCTAAACAGTTGCTCTTTGTAGAACTCGCAGCATTGGGAAGTTGAGTGTCCTGTAGAGCTGTGCAAGGGCAAGCTCAGGGTGCGGGGTGTCAGTCCCCATTGTGACTCCTTTCATCTCCACACCAGCTGTTTGCTGGACGTGGGTGCAGAGGTGACACAAGCACAGGCCCTGTGCCCAGTGTTTCCTGGCCCAGCGGGACAATGGGGGCAGGCTGGCCAGGTAGGGAGACCGCGTGCTGCGGGGGGAGAGGACCCAGAGGGGTGGGCTTCTCCCTGTAAATGGAGAAGCCGGCGCAGCCACATTCAGGCAGGCACAGGGCAGCCAGGAGAGCTGGCTCCAGCTCATGTCACCAAAAAGGTTGACTTCCCCTGCAGGGGCGGGGGGCAGGTGTAAGCTTGAGAAGTGCAAGAACGGGAGGGACAGCAGACGCCCCCGCTCCTGCACACGAGCAAAGTGAAGCCACCACCCCCCCCCCACCCCATGTTGCAGCCCTTCTCCGGGCGCCTCCTTCCTGGCCCCTCCAGGGAGCCTGTCATGGCCCAGGCCGGGGTCTTCCTTGTGTGTTCAGGAGGCTTAGCAGCTGTCAGGGGGAGCAGCACCCCATTCATGTGATTTCTGGACTGGCGTGAGAGCCCTCTGCCAACAAGGTTGTTTGGATCCACGGCCCTCGACAGAATAAAAGCAGGTAGCGAGTGTTGCTGTCTAGGATGTGTGCGCGCTCGGCACTCGGCTGGTGAAGCCAGGCCCTCGGGGAGCCTAGAGAGAACCCCCCAGTCCGTCCTTTGCCACACGGGCTCCTTGGAGTAGGCGCTTTGGTCCCGCCACCCCTGGTCATGGGCCTGCAGGGTAAAGGCCGCCGTTGGCCGCACCGCCCTGGCTGGGCGGCTCAGAGAGCAGCAGAAACGCGGCCAGCGGCAGCTCCCCACTTCCCCTGACAGGTAAGGCGGCCTCTTCCCTCTAAGCCGCAGGGTGCATTGCATCTTTAATTCCAGGCTCAACTTGTTATTTAGTACAGTGACAAGACCCCCAAATGCAGGCAGCCCGGCTGCTCACGCCCGGGAGGGTGAGTGGATTTTGGTTCACCTTCCACCAGGCCTGCATCCAGGCCACGTCGCTCTCGAGTGGGGTTGCAGCCGTCCTCCTGCTTCCCCTTGGTCAGGACATAGCGGGTGGGGTTTTTTTGTTTGTCTGTTTTTTTAAAGATTTATTTATTTATGCGTACAAGAACTGGGGTGCAGGCCAGAGGTGTGGGGGTGAGAGGATCCACCAGAGACAGAGTGGGGAACAGACCAGGCAGACTGACTGAAATACACTGCTGAGGGGAGCAGTGGGGAGACAGGAGAGGTCTGCTGCTCCATGGGGGTAGCTCCGTGGCTGGGGATCCAACTCGTGCTGCAGAGGCTGCGGGCAGCTTCATAGGTTGCGTCTTACTTAACCCCTTGTGCCACCAGGGAAGCCCCATAGTGAATGGTTTTGACTCTTTTCCTTGTGGTGTTTTAGGGTGAAGGGTTCCCTGTGTTTGAGAAGCCGGTGGGTGCTCTCTCCAGGACCCTAAACTCTGAGGTGTTTTCAGAGATGTTCTTAGCCCTCCCTTTGAACACCTGGACGCAGCGGGTGCTAAATAAACCTTTAATATCCAAAAGGGTGGGCATCGTGAGCCTGGTGTCCTACAGCTCCAGCTTTTCACTTTTGCAGCCGAGCTTTTCCCTTTTATCTCAGGTTATTTTGTTTGTAAATGCCAGAGTGAAATTTTAAAGGGTTCTAAAATGTTCTTAATACCCAAGACCCCAGCCCAGAGAACCCGGCCCTGGGTTCCCAGATGGGTGCTCTCCAGTGGAGGGGAGCAGAGGCAGCCCGGAGCTGCCGGCCGCGGCAGGGAGACTAATGCGTGTTCCTCTCCGTCACCCACCCTGGCCCCAGGTTCGGCTGACCAGCTCCACGGCAGGTCTGAGAGCTTCAGCAGCGAGGACCTGATCCCCAGCAGGGACACAGCCACTCTGCCCCGGGATGCCAACACCCCAGGACGCAACACCTTCAGCCGCCATGAGTACCCCCCGCCCCGGAATGGGCCTCTCCCCCAGGAGGGCGTCCAGAAGAGGAGCGTGGCCCAGCCCCAGGCCGGCATGCGGCCCTGCTCAGCTTCCCCCAGCAGTGAGATGGTCACCCTGGAGGAGTTTCTGGAGGAGAGCAGCCGGGGCTCCCCCATCCCCGTGAGTGACCTGGTCATCAGGACTGTAGGTGGGACCCTGGCAGCAAAGTCCCAGCGGGAGGGCGATCCTCCTGGGCAGCCAGCCCCCTACCCCCACCCCCGCCAAGACTTCCCTCCACCTGTAAGTGAGGGGCAGACCCTTGTTCCACCGGGGTGAGGGTGCCGCGTGGCCAGCACACTGGCAGGGCAGGGTCGCACGCTGGGCTTCAGAGCAGAATCCCGAACCCACTGAAGCGCGCGCTCGCCAGCAGAGGTTTTTTTCCGTGAAGGGGCTGATGGCGGCCGTCTCTGGCATTCCCGACCACAGTCCCGTCCAGCTGCTTTGCCGTTTCATCGGGACCGCAAGGACCGTCTGCCAGCAGCTGGGCACGACTGTTCCAGAAAAGCTTTCGTGGCGGACACTGATGTTTAAATTTCATATAATTTCCACGTGCTACAAAAATTATTCTTGGAAAAAATTTTTTTTTAAATCATTCGAACATGTAAAGCAATTCTCTGCTCGCAGGCCATACAGAAACATGTGGCTCCGCCGGGATGGGCCCCGGCTTTCATCTGCTGACGTCTGCCCCGCCACACGGCCCCCAGACCCGGCCCGAGTGAGGACGCCCTACAGCGTCTCGGTTTAGCTTTGCCGAACCGCGTGAGGGTGTGTTCACACCTGTCCACATTCAGCCATTGTTTGGTTGTGGAACGGGTCTGTCTTGCAGTTGACACCTTTTAAGGACTCTTCACCCTTCGGTGATTGATTCTCATTCCCTTCGAGAACAGTTGAACTTTCTCCGGCCACGTAGTGAAGTCTGTGACCCGCATGAATAGGCCACGGCGACAGAGAACACAGAGTATTTGCTCACACAAAGTAGGTGTTCGCTGAGCACCTACTATGTGTCAGGCAGTGGGTGTGGTGCCTGCTCTCAGTCCAGCTCATCAGCAGGTTTCTCTCCCATCCTGCCATGTGGCTTATGGGGGCAGTCTGCACCCCTGGTCCCTGTGCAGCCACACCCTTCTGCAGGGCAGCCTCTTCCCACTGTCTCTTCCCTGTCTTGGATCAGAGAAGACTGTGGGCAGCTGTGAGGGGCCTGAATGTGGCCGGTTCTGGTTTTTCTTCCTCTCTGTGGCCCAAGACAAAGCCCTTGTGAAGTGTCAGGGCGTGGTGGAGGGACAAGGGAGAGAAGGTCCGGGCCTTCCAGTTCCCTGTTGCCTCCTGCTCTGCTTAGTGGGGACCCCCCAGCCTCACTCCCGAGGCTCACTACTTCTCTCCTCTCTGTAGGACACTCCCAGTTGCCGGGATGACCTGCTAAGTGACTACTTCAGAAAGGCTAACGAGGCCCTCACCACTGGGGGCCAGCCAGGACCGCCTTCCAGGAAAGAAGGGGCCAAGATGCCCACCAGCTTGGTCGCCCCCACCATCAAGATGGCTGTCAACACCTCTGAAGGAAAGCTGCTGAAGCCTGGGCAGTACGTGAAGCCAAATTTCAGGCACGCTGAGACTGAGGCCCTACCCAGTGCCCCTGCCAGGCAGACCCAGCCTCCCCAGAGCCTGTCTCTGGGCAGACCCCGGCAGGCCACCAGCCGGAACACGTCCCTGAGCCGGGCCTTCAGCCTGGCCTCGGCGGACCTTCTCCGGGCCAGCGGGCCAGAGACCTGCCAGCAGGAGTCCCCTTTGAAGCTAGGGGGTCCTGAGGTCTTGGGCAGCCGAGAACCTGGCAGCCACACTCTGCAAAGCCCCACACCGCCCAGCTTGGCCCGGGAGCGGACCCCACTTGTGGGAAAGGCTGGAGGCTCCTGTCAGGGCCCAGGCCCTCGCATCCGGCCGCTGGACATGAGGCGCTTCTCACTGGCTCCCCCCAAGGAGGAGAGGCTGGCCCCCCTGCAACAGTCCGCCACGGCCCCAGCCATTGCCACGGGAGGGAGTGGGGGCGGCAACCCCCAGCTCCAACCCTTTTCACCTGGCGTGGCCCCGGCTGCCAGAACTAAGCCCCAAACTCCCACGCACGTGGGCGAGGTGGCTACTGTCGCCCCCATCCGGGTGGGGCTCAGCCTGTCAGAGAGGGATGGGGCCCTGGGGCCGGGCCACACGGAGGGGCTCGCTGCCAAGAGCTTGGGGAGGTCCCCCGACATGGCGCCCCATGCGGGCCGGGCCCCTGAGGACTTCAGCCGGGGGAGCACACCAGCCTCCCCGGAGCCGGGCGCGGACCCACAGACCGTGTGGTACGAGTACGGCTGTGTGTGAGCAAGCGGCCCGGGCTGGGACTACGGACGCCTCTGACCACGCTGCCCGCCCGCCCTGCCCGCTTGTGGTGCCGGGAGAGGGGCTTGGGATGAGGAAAGGAGGGGTCCCCGCAGTCCTGCGGGTTTGTTCATGAAACACTGTGCCAAGCCCTCAGAGGATCACTCTCAGGAGTGTGCCATGTCTTCCTTGCCTGTAAGTAGCCTCCAGCAACTGTTCTCTTCAGAAACCCCACTTTCCAGCACATCTGGGGCCTCTGCGACCCCAAAGCAGACACTATCCGAGCGCGCCTGGTAGAACACTCGTGGGCAGCCTGCTGGCGTCCGGGCGTGTGCGTGCGTGTGCACGTGCGGCCCCCGCGCTCTCAGACTCTACTCCTCCCAAAAGCCAGGGAGCAGCCCAGACTGGCCAGCCCGCAAAGGTCTTGAGGGCCATGGTGGGCCCCAGAGTCAGACTGGCTGGCCGTTAAAACCCAGGAGTGTCGCCCCGACATTCCTGGCATCCCAAGCACTTCCCTGTACCCCCAGGGCCAAGGTTGCCTTCCGGCAGGTGGCCGTCGGCCGCGGCATTGGCCTCCCTCCAGCAGCTGGACTCTGGACGCTGTGGTGGGTTCTGGGGCCGCACGGCCGCCTGCCTTACCCTGGCCCGCTTGTCTACAAACACTGGATCTTCCGGGCCTGGGGGGGATGGTGGGAGGGGACAGGGAGGAGCCCCTGCCCCCCCCCCCCTCCTGGCTAGTGCACAGCCGGGACGTGTGTGCAAGAGTGAGGTGCAAACTCCATTTGTCACGTGGCTGCCGCTCCCGCCGCCCCGGCCTCAGGTGCGATGTCAGTTTGTTCACCGGTAGGAACCAACCCTCTCGGCACGCGCGCGCGGAATCGCGGTCCCCGCGGGGTCTGGTTGTGCTGCCCCGGGAGCCGGTCTCCGCTCCCCGGCATCGTGCTGCTGCTTGTTCTCGTCAGGCTCCTGACGCCCCGCGTCTCCTCAGTAAAGGTGCTCTTTCCGACCTGCCTGGACCTGGTGGTCTTGCTCGTGAGGTGTCTCTTCTTTCCTTTTCATCGAAAGTCGTGAGACAGCCTTGGGAGACCCCGCGTGTCGGCAAGGCCCGCTTGGGGGGGCTCTGGGTTGGGGAGTCCACGGCCATTGGTTCTGGAGCACGAGGTCGGGACTGCGGTGAAGTGGGGGGCTCGGAAGCGAGTCCCAGTCCTCACCGCGGTGACTGGGGGTGCGGGGGGGGTGCTCGGGGCTCCTGCTTCAGGGCCCGGAGGCCCCCTGGGTGGTGGAACCGGGGCCACCAGGTTCGTCTGGAGAACGAGGCCTCCCTGTTTTCCACAGTTGTTGTCCCCCAGATTTGCTCTTCCTGCCAAGCTGCCGCAGCCTGCGTCCCGCTGTGCGGGGGCTTCACGGGACCAGGGCTCGGCTCCGGGTGTTCCTCTGGCCTTCGGCCGGGCTCCTCCGGGAGCAGGGGCTGGATGCGGCGCCACGCCTGGAGCAGAGGCCGGCGGCAGGCGCGTCCATGCTCGAGCGGTTTTCCAGCGCCCGCCTCCGGGCCCCCACTTACCACGCTCTCCCCCCGGGTCTCTCCTCGCCCCCTCGGCTGCGGTCTTCCCAAGCCATCGTGCCCCCGACCGCCCGCAGTGCCGGCAGCAGACTTGACCCTGGCTCGTCGCTCCTTGAGACGGAGCCTCTGCCCAGGGACGCGCCGCGCAGGGCCAGGCCCCGGGGCCCACGCCGTCCAGCCCTCGCGCGAGCCTCCACGGACGCGCTGGAAGACGTCCTGGGTGCCGAGCCCAGCTTCCTCCTCTGAGAGGTCCCTCCCTCCATACACCCCGCCGAGGGTCGCCTCGGTCTCGGCCGCTCCTGACTCTTCTGCCCGCGTGACCCTTGCGGGATGCAGCCCTGAGCGCCTCACCCGGGGCTCCCGAGCTCATCCAACAGCAGCAGCTGCCCTGTGAGGCTGGCAGCTCCTCTCCCCCCACAACCCGAATTTCACGGAACTAGGAGGTTCTCCCGACCTGAGGAGTCTTGAAATCTGCCTGCCCCGCCCCGCCCCCGCGCGGGATCCCTCGCGCTCCCCGTTTTCAGACCTGGTGCCTCAGTGCCCAGAGTTCTTGCTGGTCAAGCTACAGTCAGGGGGCCTCTCGCCAAGGCAAAGGTCCTGGTAGGAGGAACACACTGGGGAGCCAATCTCTGCTGAAAAGAGCAGGCAGAAATAATACGCTTTGACTAGTGGGAACAATGGCGCCCCCCAGGCAATAGCCCCTGGTCACTCCACCCCAGCTTGCATGCCCTGTAAGCTCCCCCACTCCCTACACACTTGCCCCATCTTTGTGCTTGATTCTAATACGAGGTGCCTTTGGACTGGGGGTGCACATGACTGCCCTGTGTAGCCCCTCTAGGCCTCTCTGCTGCACGCGGGCTTTGATCTTTCCCTCACCCCGCGCTGCCCCCAACACGCCCCTCAGCGAGGCGACGGGCACGCATGGGCACGCGCACACCAGACTGGGTGGTAGCCAGGCCGCCAGTCTCAGCCCGGGTGACCTCCCTGGCCACACCAGCCTGTCCCCAGAGACTCCGTGCTCTGTGGCTCTCGAGGCAGGCCCAGCCCTCCTGTCCCTCCTCACTCCAGACAAGCTCCTACATGCCCACAACTGTAATGACCATCCTTTCCCGGGAGGCTCCAAACATCTCCAGCCGGGACCTCCAGGTCTGTTTGCTGCATGGACGGGTCACGCGGCTTGAACTCAAAATGCTCAGCACACAGCTCACCCTGCCCCCCAGCGCCCAGCAAAGCCCCCGTGTCCTGTTGGGTCAGACACTCCATCCTCTCCCCGTGTGCTATCCATTACTGCAGCAGCTGGTTCCCCCCAGCCTCATCCACAGCCGGCCCACGCAAGGGGAACCCTGGGCAGGTGCTTCCTCCCCTGGGGCCTGTAGCTGATGGGTCATCCCAAGTCATGCCCCTGCTGAGCTCCCTTTCTGCCCTGGTCTGGGAGGTGTGTGACCTGGTGTCTGGATGCCTGGGAGAATCCCCAAGTGGCCACTGGACAGTCGCACCTACAGCTTGGGGGTCAGGTCTGCGTCGAGAGACGGGATCATCTGAGGTGAGATGGGCTGACCCCGGGGAGAAGGTTCAAAGCCAGGACATCAGGAAGCACAGGACTAACCTGGGGCGCAGCCAGCCAGATGCTAGCAGCCAGCCTCAGGCGGGGGCAGTGCCTGACCACATGCAGGTGCTTGCTACGTAGCGGTGCTGACAGTGCCACAGAATTCACAAATAATAAAACAGCACTTTTTACTGTAAAATCCATACAGCCAAAGGGTTCTCTTAGAAAACTTGCCAAGCCTGTGTGTTTCATAGCCAACCTGTGCGCGCCACTGACGCATGTAGTTCTGGCATGACTGCTGGCTGACAGCCTTTCTGCGTTTACAAGGAAAGTGCAAACAAGCCAAAGATTGTCAGAGCTGACTCATTGGCCACCTGCTCCGTCAGGTAGCAGTTTTTTGAGTGTGGATGAATTTCCTCCACTTCTCATGCCTGTCCAGTCGTCACGGCCACAGACAGGGCACGCTTTAAAAAGAGGTAGCATATGCCTGCAGCCTCTGCAATGCCGGTTCGATCCCCAGCCACAGGGCGAGGGTCCCACATGGCGCGCAGACCTCTCCTGCCGCCCGCTGCTCCCCTCAGCAGTGTCCTTCGGTCCTTCTGCCTGCTCTGCTCCCCACTCTGGCTCTGGTGAATCCTCTCACCCTCCCGCGCTTCTGACTGTACCCAGTGCTCGTATAAATAAATAAATCTTTAAAAAAAAAATTTAAAAAGAGGCAGCATAATATTCACGCAAGCCCCACTTTGAAGCTTAATCTACACTTATTAACATATCTCCCTCACATTAAGTTTAGAGACTCCAGACACTGAAGAAAACATACAGCAAGCCGACTGGTAACATTTGTCAATTTTTTTTTTAAAGATTTATTTATGCATATAAGAGCTAGGGTACAGGCCAGAGGTGTGGGAGGTAAGAGGATTCACCAAAGACAGAGTGAGGAATAGAACAGGCAGACTGACTGAAATACACTGCTGAGGGGCACAGTGGGCGAGACAGGAGAGGTCTGCTGCGCCATGTGGGTAGCTCCCTGGCTGCCTGGGGATCAAACTCAGTGCTGCAGAGGCTGCAGATTGCTTCACAGTGCGGTGCTTAACCCCTTGCACCACCAGGGAGGCCCTAGATGGAGATTTTTATAAAACAGCACTAAATTCCCCAGAGTGATAACTCGAGGTTTTTAAAAGTAGATCTATTTACAGTGCTCAACGATGCTGACAGGACGATATTTTTCATTTAACCAAGTCTGAGGGTAAAAGAGAACCAAGATTGTAAATTACCTAAACAGTCTTTACTTATCATCTGGAAGTAGTAAAAGCAGTTTAAGAATACTTGAGTCTTGACGGCAGATGAAAAAGAAATTAAAGTGTGGTTTTACAGAAATACACCACGGATAATAAACTGCAGTATATTTAAAGCAAGTCATTCTAGCACATAGCATTTTTCTAAGATACCCCTCTCAGACCTTCAGCACTTTTTTTGTTGCCTTCCTATTTTGCACCTTTTTTTTTTTTTTAAAGACAGCCATTTTGTTTTCACGCTAAATTTTTCAGGACCTTTAGCATATCTGTTTTAAATACAATTCTTAACACACCTCACTTTATTTGCACTTAGAGTTAGGACATTGTACCTTTTGATTTTTAGATTATAAGACGGTTATGGCAGAATTTTGTCTTTGTTCATGCCCGCAGGCCTAGAAGAGATCTCTTTTCCAAAGTCTGAGCCCTGAGCCATGGGGTGACAGGGCATCCATCGCCCCAGCAGGGCCACATTCGCACCTTAAAGCAAGCAGGGGGTAGAGAAGCAGGAGACTTCCAAGAGCTCACCTGGTCATCTGGGGTGCACAAGTCAGGCTCCTGGCCAGAGAAAGTCCATCAGTCACACCCTGGAACTTGTAGTCCACCCCCAGACCTTGTCCCAACATAACTCCAGCTAATGAACAGGTCACAGTGGGCTGGGGCAGGGGGCACAGTGGGTCTGTTGCAGGCTCTGGGACTCCCAGCCTTTCACCGACAGCATCCACCGGAGCCAGACCCTAAAATATCTGCAAGTCAAGAAAACAACAAACGAGGTTGCTTGAATTTCTGGGAAAGATTATTTTTTTTAATCATTCTTAAAAATCCCCCTACCTGAAGCTGACATAAAAGCATGCCTAGGGGCCACCCTGGTAGTACAAGGGTTGAGCACAGCACTATGAAGCCATCCGCAGCCTCTGCAGCATGAGTTCGAGTTAGATCCCCAAAAGGAAAGGAAAGAAAGAAAAGATAAATCTTTAAAAAAAAGAGAGAGAAAAGAACACGCTGTGGGGTAAGTAGGTGGGAAAAGCTTCAGGCTCAGCCCCCCTCCCACTGCGCATACGCACTCGGCCAAACGGCATGGCGCGTGTGGCATGGCATGGGTGGTGCATGTGGCATGGCTGTGTGGGGGGCGTGGTGCAGTGCAGTGTGGTGCGGTGCTCAGGACTGGGGGCGGGCAGTGGCGTGGACGGAGTGGGCAGTGTGGCGGGGAGTGGCAGAGCATGGTGGCGTGGCCACAGAGCAGCGTTGAGTGTGAAGACGCCAGCAGGGCTGCCTCGACGGCAATGAACCTCCCAGTGTGAGACGGTTGCACAACACACACCCCTGCCAAGCTGCCGTTACAAACAGGGCTCAAACTGAGTTTCCTACCTTGGAATATGATGGAGGACAAGCGTGAAAAGCTGGAAGGGGGTGCCCCAAGACCACAACCTGACTCAAACAAGGAGGTTGGGTGGAGGGGGTAACGTGACCGCTAGCCCAGCTGTGGACATCGAGGCCTCAGGCGCAGCGCCTGGTCGCAAGGCAGAAGGCCCACGCGGGATCAGATGCTCTGGGGAGGGGCGCACAGGCCTGAGGGGAGAGACAGGGAGACTGGGCCTCCTTGGAACCTGTGGGCCCTTGCTAGTTTTGCCAAGTTTTCCCACACCAGCAGCAAACAGGCCACTCTGCAAGGAGTGACGCCTCCCAAAGAGAAAAGGACTGTCCCCGAGCAGTCTGTCCTGTGAGGGGCAGCCGTCCCTCTGCCCACCAGTGACCATGCGGTGCTTCCTGCCACCCACTGTCTCCCTCCGCAGGGCAGCAGAGGGAGTTGAAATGGCAGAGTTAACAAGTGAAACAATTTCATATACTAGAGGCTTGTTTGTTATTGTTGTTGTTGTTGTTGTTGTTGTTTTGGTCTAGGACAAGGGAAGGAAAAATCAATGAAGGTGCTGAACCTGGGGAACAAAGTTACTTATTTTAAGGGGAAGAAATAGCGGGTTAGTGTTTCAAAAACAATTTTATCAAAAAGCAGTCCATGTTGGTCCTCCCCGGTGGCGGCGCAGCAGGTTGAGTGCAGCACTGTGAAGCTGTCCACAGCCTCTGCAGTGACGGTTCGATTCCCAGCCGGCCAGGGAGATTCCCACATGGCGTGGCAGACCTCTCCTGTCTCGCCCGCTACTCCCCTCAGCAGTGTATTTCGGTCAGTCTGCCTATTCTGCTCCCCACTCTGTCTCTGGTAAATACTCTCACCCCCTCCCCCGCCCCCGCACCTCTGGCCTGTACCCGGGCTCTTGTATAAAAATAAATATTTTTTTAAGATTTATTTTATTTATACAAGAGCCCAGGTACAGACCAGATGCGCAGGAGGGTGAGAGGATTCACCAGAGACAGAGCAGGGAGCAGAACAGGCAGACTGATGAAGTACACTGCTGAGGGGAACAGCGGGCAAGACAGGTCTGCCCGCCATGTGGGCTGCTCCAAAGCTGGCGGGGATTGAACAGGCGCTGCAGAGGCTGTGGACAGCTTCACAGTGCTGAGCTCAACCGCCTGCACCACCAGGGAGGGAGGCCCTCAATAACTCTTTTTGACTACTCCGAGCTTTTCTTTTTGCTAGTTAAACACATTTAAACATATAAGAAAACTATTAACTCCCAATGTTAGGGGGAAAGGATGTCCTGAGCTAATCCCATACAGGCTTTGTGGACGCCACCCCCACTCCAGACTAAAGCCATCAAGACACTGGAAAAGACAAATCCCATCACCACCAAAGGGAAGGTTGCTGGGACCTAAGGATGGAGTTAAGCAGCCAGGTTTGGTATAGAAACCAGACATGTGGGCCTTGGGGTCTCTTGCTCGCCTCCTGGCTTCACGGCTCCTGGCTCGTGGCCAGCTCTCAGAGTGCCATTTGGGATTCCAGATCCGCCAATCGGGTAGGACGCATTTAAAACTTTATCTCCCGGGCCTCCCTGGTGGCGCAGCGGTTGAGCGCTGGCTTGCGAAGCTGCCCGCAGCCTCTACAGCGCTGGTTCGATCCCCGGCTGCTCCCCGGCCATCGGAGGAGGGTCCCGCATGGCGCGCAGACCTCTCCTGCCGCCCGCTGCTCCCCTCAGCAGTGTCCTTCGGTCCTTCTGCCTGCTCTGCTCCCCGCTCTGGCTCTGGTGAATCCTCTCACCCTCCCGCGCTTCTGACTGTACCCAATGCTTGTATAAATAAATAAATAAATAAATCTTTAAATAAATAAATAAAACTTTATCTCCCACTTTTCTCCCTGAGTTATACATTTTCCTCATTCCCCCTTCCCTTGTGAATAAATCTTTTATCAACCTTTTGTGTGCGCCTGCAGTGGAGTATTAAGTCCCTTTTAAGCGTGCAGGTGAGGACCCACAGTCAGGCAACCCGTTTTATATCGGGGCTGCCCCGTAAGACCAACATTATAGATTTAAGACATTTATGCTTTCATTAAACCATTACATTTTGTTTGCTTTTTAATTTTTTTTAAAGATTCATTTATTTCTATACAAGAATTGGGGTACAGGCCAGAGATGCAGGGGCGAGAGGATTCACCAGAGACAGAGCGGGGAACAGAACAGAAAGACGGGTGGAAGCACGCTGCTGAGGGGAGCAGTGGGCGAGACGGGACAGGTCTGTCCTGCCGTGTGGGTAGCTCCCTGGGCAGCTGGGATCGAACTCGTGCTGCAGAGGCTGCGGACAGCTTCACGGGTTGCGTCTTACCCCCTGCGCCACCAGGGAGGCCCTGCTTTTCCATTTTTTTTAAAGGTTTATTTATTTTTATACAAGAGCCGGGGTACAGGCCAGAGGTGCGGGGGTGCGAGGGAGTCACCAGAGACAGAGTGGGGAGCAGAACTGGCGGATGGACTGGAATCCACGGCTGAGGGGGGCAGCGGGGAGACCGGGGAGGTCTGCTGCGCCCTGGGGCTGCTCCTGGCCGGCGGGGGCTGGCCAGAGCTGGAGAGCGCCGTCTGGAACCCCCCGCCCCCCGACAGGCCCATGTTGTGACCTGAAACGGCCCCCAGTTCTCATGGGGAAGCTGGGCGCAACCCCAGCTGCAGGGAGATGCAACCCCAGCTGCAGGGAGACGGCGCTGCCTTCGGGATCACGATGGAGGGAGGGAGCTCAGGGCCCTGTCCTCCTGACCCCCAGCTCCCCCCTGCGCGGGCGCCCCAGCCAGGGCCTCCCCCGCACCCCACCCCGGCCAGGGCCTCCCCCCGCACCCCACCCCGGCCAGGGCCTCTCCGCGCCCGCCCTCCCACGGGCCGCCCCGCGCAAGGCCCCGAGCAGGGCGCAGCACCCGCCGGCCCCCCAGAAATCCAGCTGCGGCCTCACCGGGACTCGCCGAGCACCCCTGGCCCGCCCTCGCCCCTCTCCCCCTTTTTTACTCCCTTGTCTACAGCCCTGGCCCTGCGCCAGGCGGGGGAGCGGATACCAGGCAGCCCTGCTCGGAGCGCCCCGCGCGTCTGGGGGGGGGGGGTGGGGGGTGCTATTGTATTAAATTGTGGTGGTTCGTTTTTTAGGGTTAATGGTGTTTTTAATTTATTTATGTGGGATGTGAGTTGTGTTTGGTTATGCAGCGGCCATAGCCATGGAAGAGTATCCTGAGGTCCAGGGTTAAGTTTATTTGTGCTAGGTATGTATGTTAGCAGAACTGTTACTTGTTGCTTATTATATTCATGATGAAAAGTTAGAGATTGTATTAAACTTTAATGGGCAGGGAGATGGGTGATTTATGATACCGGGGATGCTGGGGTTTTTAGTGAGGAAGCCATGGGGATTGTGGCTTTACAGAGATAAGGTACTTGGTTGGTTATTGTTACCGCATAATCTCTAGTTATTGGAGTGCTGGCTGTTGTAGAGATTACTCGTGGAAATTAAATAATATCAGGTTGAGGACTAGAGTGGTTAAGAAGGATAGAGAGTCTAGTTTTACTAGTCCTTTTTGGTTCGGCACTAGTGTTGAGGTGGTTATCTGAAGGTGAGATACGGCTTGAGGAATAGCAGCTTCTATTCATGTAAGGTCTAGTAGTACTGAGCCTGATTTCTGGCTTAAGATTAAGTTTGTCACAGGTAGTAGTCGATGCATGATGATGGGGAAGAATCCTGGTTGGTTTGAGAATTTGTGAATGTTGTTTGTGTGTGGGAATTTTAGGTATTGTGTGATTGTATTTAGTTCTAGTGCTAATATAAATCCTAGGATTGTTACTATAAGGGCTGTCAATTTGAGGTACAGGGGTATTGTTATTTGAGGAATGGTTATTGGGACAAGATTATTTGACTTTATGAACCCTGCAAAGAAGCTTCCTATAAATAGACATTTAATAGGATTTATTGGGAGGGGGTTATTTTCATTAATTAGGATTATTGTGGAGAAACGTGGCTGTCCTAGAAGGGCAAAAAATATAATTCGGGTACTGTAGACAGCTGTTAGGGATGTTGTGATTAGTGTAATTAGTAGGGCTCAGGCGTTGGTGTACGATGTGTTGGCTGCTTCGATGATTAGGTCTTTGGAGTAGAATCCTGTAAGGAAAGGTGTGCATGTTAGTGCAAGGCTTCCTGTGATTAGGGTGGTCGTTGTGAATGGTATGGCTGTAAATAGGCCTCCTATTTTTCAAATGTCTTGCTCATCATTTAAGTTGTGCATGATGGATCCGGAGCATATAAATAATATAGCTTTGAAGAAAGCATGGGTACAGATGTGTAGGAATGCCAGGTGTGGCTGATTAATTTTGATTGTTACCATAATTAGGCCTAGATGGCTTGAGGTTGAGAATGCTACGGTTTTTTTTAATGTCGTTTTGTGTTAGAGCACAGGTAGCTGTAAACAGGGTGGTTATTGCTCCTAGGCATAGGGTTAGTGTTTGAACAGTACTGTTGTTTTCTATTAGGGGGTAGAATCGAATTGGTAAAAATACCCCTGCTACAACTATTGTGCTGGAGCATAGTAGTGCTGCCACTGGGGTTGGACTTTCTATGGCTAATGGGAGTCAGGGATATAGACCGAATTGGGCTGATTTTCCGGTTGCTGCTAGGAGTAGTCCTAGTAGTGGTAGGATGTTTTGCCCTGTCTCTGTTAGGAAGATTTGTTGTCGTTCTCAAGAATTTGAGTTAGGGCCTCCCGGTGGCACAGCGGTTGAGCGCTGGGTTGCGAAGCTGCCCGCAGCCTCTGCAGCGCCGGTTCAATCCCCGGCCACCAGGCTAGGGTCTCACATGGCGCGCAGACCTCTCCTGCAGCCCTCTGCTCCCCTCAGCAGTGTATTTCGTCAGTCTGCCTGCTCTGCTGTCCCCTCTGGCTCTGGTGAATTCTCTCACCCTCCCGCACTTCTGACCATACCCAGTGCTTGTATAAATAAATTAAAAAATTAAAAATAAATAAATAAATAAAATTAAGTTAAAAAAAGAATTTGAGTTAAATAGAAATCATGCTATGGAAAGTATAAATCCAATGTCTCCAATTAGATTATATAGGATTGCTTGTAAGGCTGCGGTGTTGGCATCCGCCCAGCCATATCACCATCCAATTAGGAGGAATGATATGATTCCTACGCCTTCTCAGCCAATAAAAAGTTGGAAAAGGTTGTTTGCTGTTACTAAGATTAGTATAGTGATTAAGAGTATTAGTAAATTAGGGCCTCCCCGGTGGCGCAGCGGTTGAACGCTGGGTTGTGAAGCTGACCGCAGCCTCTACAGCGCCGGTTCGATCCCCGGCTGCTCCCCGGCCACCGGAGGAGGGTCCCACATGGCGCGCAGACCTCTCCTGCCGCCCGCTGCTCCCCTCAGCAGTGTACTTCGGTCCCTCTGCCTGCTCTGCTCCCCGCTCTGGCTCTGGTGAATTCTCTCACCCTCCCGCGCTTCTGACTGTACCCAGTGCTTGTATAAATAAATAAATAAATATAAATAAATCTTTAATTAAAAAAAGAGTATTAGTAAATATTTGAAGAATCGGTTAATGTTCGGGTCTGAGTGTATATATCATATTGAAAATTCTATAATTGATCATGTGATAAATAACACTCCTAGTATGAACACCATAGAGAAGTAATCTAGTTTTACGCTAATGGAGAGTTTTACTGAGTTGATGGTTATTCAGTGTCAGTTTGAGATTATAGCTTCTTGGCCTGAGGAGATAAATAGGAGAGCAGGAATTATGCTGATTATAAAGGCTTGTGAGATGGTAGTTTTTACATAGGCTGGAAAGATATCTTTTTTGTAGATATCGGTTAAAATTGTTATGACAGAAAAGGTGAAGATTAGAAGTGATAGTAATAAAGAAGATGTTAGTAGGTTAATTACTTTTATTTGGAGTTGCACCAAATTTTTGGTTCCTGTAAACCAACGGATTACTACTAGCCTATAAAAGTGGCAAGGGAGCCATATGGTTATATATGGGGACATGAATTAACAGTTCTTGCCGTAACTCCCTCGGTAAATAAGGAGGCATAACTTCCTATTTTTAGATTCACAATCTAATGTTTTGGTTAAACTATATTTACAGTACATAGTCCCTAAAATAAATTTTGGGTTAAGTGTTAATAGTAGTGGGATTATGTGTAGTGCCATTAAGGCATGTTCTTGCGTGAACGACGGATTAATGTTGATGATGATGTGTGTGTTTGCCTCGTTGGGTTTGGATTAGCATGTATAAAGAATATAAGGCTGTGATTACTATGTTCAGTCCTATTAGGACAGTTGTTAGGTTTGATCATGAGAAGGATGAGAGTATTACAAGTAGTTCTCCAGTTAGATTAATTGTTGGGGGAAGGGCCAGGTTGGTTAGGGTTGCTATTAGTCATCATGATGCTATTAATGGTAGTAAGGTTTGTAGGCCGTGTGCTAAAATTATTGTTCGGCTGTGGATCCATTCGTAGTTTGAATTGGCTAGGCAGAATAGTATTGATGATGTCAGGCCATGTGCGATTATCAGGGCTGTTGCTCCTATGTGGCGCCATATTGTTTGGATTATAATAGCAATGATGACTAATGCCATGTGGCTCACTGAAGAGTAGGCAGTTGGTGATTTTATTTTATTTAAGATTTATTTATTTATTTATACAAGCACCAGGTACAGTCAGAAGCGCGGGAGGGTGAGAGAATTCACCAGAGCCAGAGCGGGGAACAAAACAGGCAGACTGACGAAATACACTGCTGAGGGGAGCAGCAGGCACGGCAGGAGAGGTCTGCGCGCCATGTGGGACCCTCGCCAGTGGCTGGGGATGGAACTGGCGCTGCAGAGTCTGCAAGCAGCTTCGCAGTTCAGTGCTCAACCGCTGCGCCACCAGGGGAGGCCCCAATTAGTGATTTTAGGTTTGTTTGTCGCAAGCAGGTGGAGCTTGTTATGATTATTCCTCATAGGGATAGGGCCAGGAATGGGTATGCTAGGAAGCTTGTATGTGGGGATAGGATTATTGTAATTCGTATCATGCCGTAGCCTCCTAGCTTGCATAGAATTGCTGCAAGCACTATTGATCCTGCAATGGGGGCTTCTGCATGTGCTTTTGGTAGTCATAGGTGTAGGACATATAGAGGTATTTTTACTATGAATGCTATGATGCATGCTAATCATGGTAGGACAGAAGATCATTCATTTGGTAGTGGTATAGAAAGTAATTATATGATTGAGGTTCAGTGATCCTATAGAATTTTGTAGGTAGGTAAGTGCCACTAATAGTGGTAGAGAACCTACTAGAGTATAAAATAGAAAGTATATGCCGGCGTTTAGTCATTCTGTTTGATTTCCCCATCGGGTAATGCTGATTAGAGTGGGTACTAGTGTGGCTTCAAATAAAATGTAAAATAGGATTAATTCTGTTGCTGTAAATGTTATTACTAAGAATACTTGTAGTAAGATTAATATGGAGATGGGACCTCCCCTGGTGGCGCAGTGGTTGAGTGCTGGGCTGTGAAGCTGCCTGCAGCCTCTGCAGCGCCGGTTTGATCCCTGGCCACCGGGAGGGTCCCACATGGCACACAGATCTCTCCTGCCGCCTGCTGCTCCCCTCAGTAGTGTACTTCATCAGTCTGCCTGTTCTGTTTCCCGCTCTGGCTCTGGTGAATTCTCTCACCCTCCCGCGCTTCTGACTGTACCCAGTGCTTATATAAATAAATAAATAAATCTTAAAAAAAAGATTAATATTGAGATGTATAGTTTTTTTGAGTAATATGTTCATTTGATAAATGAAATTGGCTGGCTGTAAGTATTAAGGGCAGTATTCATGTTGTTAATACTAGCAGTGGGGCGGATGGGGATCAGAAAAGAAGGTAAGGGAGAAGTTTATATTGTCATTGGGTTGATTTAGGTGTAGTAGACTTGATAAGCTGATTAATAGGCTATATGCTGTTGTGTTGATTCAGATTATGTTGTTTTTTGAAAGGCAGGTTAAGGGCAGTAATGTTATGGTTGGTATAATGATTTTTAACATTGTATGAGATTTAGGTTTTGTACGTAGTCTATGCCATACATATTTGATACTATTACAAGGAATGAGAGGCCAATAGCAGCTTCGCATGCGGCAAATGCTAGTAGGATAATTGGAGTTATGCTGGCTAAGGTGAAGTGGATATTTAGGATTATAATAGTGCCTAGGATGAATAGGGATAATATACCTTCTAAGCATAATAACGATGATATTAGGTGTGATCGATATATTAGCAAGCCTAGTAAAGAAATTGAGAATGCAATTTTATATATACTAAAGACATTTGATAATTACGGAAATAACCATAATCTAACGAGTCAAAATCATTTGTTTTGTTTAAACTAATTATCAATTCTGTTCACTCCAAGCCTTTTTGGGTTCATTCGTAGGCTAGGCTTAGTGCTAGCAGAGAGATTAGGATTAATGCTATTGTAAGAACTGTCTTTACGTCGTTTGTTTGAGATGCTCATGGTAGTGGCAGAAGTAGTGCGATTTCCAGGTCGAATAGTAGGAATGTAATTGCTACGAGGTAGAATTTTATTGAAAATGGAAGTCGGGTTGATCCCATTGGGTCAAATCCGCATTCGTAAGGGTTCGATTTTTCTATGTATGTATTTAGTTGGGGGAGTCAGAACGCAATGAGGACGTGGATGGAAGATAATGTGTTTACAATGATTGTTAGTATATTAATTATTCTTCCTCAGTCGGGCTATATTGAGACTAGTTGATTGGAAGTCAACCATACTGGTTAATACTAAAAGAATATGAGCCTCATCAGTAAATAGAGACGTATAGGAATAGTCACACTACATTGACAAAGTGTCAGTATCAAGCAGCTGCTTCAAATCCGACATGGTGTATGTGAAGTGGTATTTTAGTGGTATTTTGATGTGAAGTGGTATTTTAGCTGACGGTTGAAGCATACTGCTAGGAAAGTTGCTCCAATGATTACATGTAATCCGTGAAAGCCTGTTGCTATAAAGAATGTGGATCCATATACACCATCTGGGATGGTGAATGGTGCTTCATAATATTCTGCTGCTTGGAGGACTGTGAAGTATACTCCTAGGGCGATAGTGATAAATAATGCTTGGATTATGTGTTTTCAGTTGCCTTCTATTAGGCTGTGGTGGGCTCAGGTGATGGAGACTCCTGAGGCTAGTAGTACTGAGGTATTGAGTAGTGGAACTTCTAGCGGGTTTAAGGGGTGAATTCCGGCTGGTGGTCAGAATCCCCCTAGTTCGTGAGTAGGGGCTAGGCTAGAGTGGCAGAAAGCTCAGAAATATCTGGCGAAGAAAAATACTTCTGAAATAATAAATAGGATTATGCCGTATCGGAGTCCTTTTTGTACAATGGGGGTAAGATGTCCATGGAATGTGCCTTCTCGAACGTCTCGTCATCATTGGAATATAGTTAATGAGTTGTTGAGTTGAAGTGAAATCATATCACTAAACCGGAGGTTAACAATAGGGTGGATAAAGCTCCTGTGAGTGGTCATGGACTTGGGTTTACTATATGGTATGCATGTGTTTGGTGTGTCATTACGTGTTGTCATGTAGGTATAGGCTCACTAATAGCGTGAAAACATATGCTTGAATTAATGCTACAGTGAATTCTAGAATGGTTAGTAGGACTAGAATGATAAATGTGATTAGGCCTGTGGCCGTGCTAATGCTTATTAGAGCTAGTGTAGCTCCTCCAATTAGGTGAATTAATAGGTGACCTGCAGGAATGTTGGCGGTGAATCGTACGGCTAGTGCTATTGGTTGAATAAATAGGCTAAAAGTTTCGAGGATAATTAATATAGGAATTAGTGGGAGTGGGGTTCCTTGGGGTAGGAAGTGGGCTAAGGATGTTTTAGTTTTGTGTCGGAACCCAGTGACTATGGTTCCTGCTCATAGTGGAATAGCCATGCCAAGGTTTATTGAGAGCTGAGTAGTAGGGGTGAAAGAATGTGGTAAAAGTCCTAGTAAGTTTATTGATCCAATAAACAAGATAAGGGATATAAATATTAGAGGTCATGTTTGTCCTTTGGTATTGTGAATTGCTATTATTTGTTTTTGACAAATAATAGTTGGATTAGTCATTAATAGTTGGATTAGTCATTGTTGAAGAGATACTAATCGGTCATTAATTTGTCGGTTAGGTGTGGGGAATATGATGCTAGGGAACATAATAATTAGGATAATGATAGGTAGTCCTATTATTGTAAGGGCAATGAAAGAGGCGAATAAATTTTCGTTCACTTTGTTTCTCAAGGAGTGTTATGTTTTAGTGATTTTACAGACTTTAGTTCTGGGCTTGATGGGTCGATGCACTTTGAGATTTTTAATTGGAATAATACGAATAATGTCATAATAGTTGCTAGAATGGTAATAAATCATGTAGCTGTATCTAATTGTGGCATATCATTAAGGAGAGATCTGGGCTCTCATTCTTTAACTTAAAAGTTTAACGCTTAATTAGCTTCTTAATGACTTTATAGTATGGATAAGGATCACTTCTCAAAAAGTTTTAGAGGTACTATTTCAAGGATGATAGGTATGAAGCTATGGTTTGACTGATTTCTGAGCATTGCCCATAATAAAGGCCAGGTCAACTTGATAATAGTATTGTTTGGTTTAGTATCACGAGTCAGCTGAATACTTTTACTCCAGTAGGAATAGCAATAATTATAGTTGCTGATGTAAAGCATGCACATGTGTCTACGTCCAGTCCTACTGTGAACATGTGATGGGCTCATATGATAAAGCCTAAGAACCTGATTGATATTATAGCTCAGACTATTCCCATATATCCGAACGGTTCTTTTTTTCATGAGTAGTTGTAACGATGTGTGAAATAATCCCGAATCCTGGCAAGATCAGAATATATACTTCTAGGTGTCCGAAGAATCAAAATAGGAGTTGGTACAGGATTGGGTCACCACCCCCGGCAGGATCAAAGAATGTGTGTTTAAGTTTCGGTCTGTTAGTATGCCCGCTGCTAAGACTGGGAGGGATAATAGTAGTAGTACGGCAGTAATTAGGATTGATCATACAAATAGTGGAGTCTGGTATTGAGACATTGCTGGGGGCTTCATGTTGATAATAGTTGCAATGAAGTTAATTGTTCCTAAACTAGATGAAGCACCTGCTAAGTATAAAAAGAAAATAGCTAGGTCTACAGAAGCTCCGGCCTGGGCTAAATTTCCAGCTAGGGGAGGGTATACAGTCCATCCTATACCAGCCCCTGCTTCTACTGTAGAAGATGCTTGTAAGGGCAGGAATGGATGCGGTGCAGGTTTTCTGATCCCATGCAGACCGGGTAAAGGAGGAGTCAGAGTCCTTAGTAGTTTTGCAGGTTTTTTATTGGGGTTCACCAGGCATATGGCAGGCAGGGGTGCTGGCTGGGGGGCTGGGAGGCTGCCAGCAAGTCTTCACTCTATCTGGGCTCTCTAGCGTTTGTTCTGCTGCTTCTCGGCTTCTCTTTCGGCTTCTGCTTCGGCTTCTGCTGCTGCTGGCGTCCCCGTGACGCCGCCCTTAAAAAGCACAGTCTTAGCTCAGCTGAATCCCATCTACCTAGGCCCACACCCTATTCCAGGTGCCGCCATCAGGCATGCACTCAGGACAAGGATCCATCATCTATCCTGATGGCGGGAGGGCAGAAAAGCCTGACATTTTCTTTACCCTACAATGCTATTATTAGTAGGAATGAGGGTGGTGGAAGTCAGAAGCTTATGTTATTCATTCGTGGGAATGCCCTATCAGGCGCTCCAATTATTAGTGGGACTAGTCAGTTGCCGAATCCCCCTAGTGATTGGTATAACCATGAAGAAAATTATTGGGCCTCCCCGGTGGCGCAGCGGTTGAGCGCTGGGTTGCGAAGCTCCCCGCGGCCTCTGCGGCGCTGGTTCGATCCCCGGCTGCTCCCCGGCCACCAGAGGAGGGTCCCACGTGGCGCGCAGACCTCTCCTGCCGCCCGCTGCTCCCCTCAGCAGTGTGCTTCGGTCCTTCTGCCTGCTCTGCTCCCCGCTCTGGCTCTGGTGAATCCTCTCACCCTCCCGCGCTTCTGACTGTACCCAGTGCATGTATAAACAAACAAACAAATAAATAAATAAAATACGTGCCTCTTTAAAAAAAAAATTGTTTAAAAAAAAAAGAAAATTATTACGAAAGCGTGGGCTGTGACAATTACATTGTAGATTTGGTCGTCTCCTAAGAGAGTACCTGGTTGTCCTAATTCAGCACGAATTAAGACTCAGGGCTATCCAGCTATGCCGGCCCAGGCACCAAATAGGAAGGACAGTGTGCCGATGTCTTTGTGGTTTGTTGATAACTGTCAACGGTTGATGAACATAGGTAAAGTGGCTGGGTAGGCATTCCACTGTAAATCTGAGACAGAGGTGCAGGCCCTCTTTTTACCAAGCCTTGTGGTGAAATCTCATATTGAATTGCAAATTCAAAGCAGCAGCTTCCGTTCTGCCGGGGGCTTCTCCCGCCTCTTTCATTTTTTTCCAGGCGGGAGAAGTAGATGGAAGCCAGTTGATTAGGGTATTTAGCTGTTAACTAAAATTCCATGGGATCAAAGCCCTCCAATCTAGTAAGGATTTAGCTTCATTAAAGTGGTTGATTTGCATTCAGTTGATGTAGGATAGAGTCCTGCAACCCTTAGTTCTCAGGAGTTAAGTAAATTGTACTTGCTTAGGACTTTGAAGGTCCTTTATCTGATTGAACCTAAACTCCTATTCCAGTGCTGGAAGTATTGGTGTCAGTGGTAGAAGTATAGTTGGTAGAATTACTAGTGGTGGAAGTAGTGGTGTCTTTTTTATGTTTTCGAATTGTCATTTTATTTTTATGTTGTTTGTTGATGGGAACATAGTAAGCGATGGTGAATACATTAGTCGTATGTAGAAATAGTTTCGTAGTGCCGTGATTGCTGTGATTGTTGGTAGCATGATGCTGTTGTTTTTGCTAAGTTCGTTGATGATTATTCATTTTGGCATAAATCCGGATGGGGTAGTAGTCCACCTAGTGGTAGTATTGATAGTAGAATTAATGTTGATATTAGGGGCATTTTGTTTCATGAGTGGGTTAGTGAAAGTGCAGCTGTGGATGAGCTGATGCGTAGTAGCAGAAATACCGTGAGTGTTAGTATGATGTAAAGTATAGATTTAGGGTTGTCATGGTGGTGGTGTAGGTTCTGATAGCGGCCAGCCACCCTACGTGTGCGATAGGTGAATATTGGGGCGGGACTGGCCACAGGGCAGGTTTTCTAGGATCCAGCAGACCTGGTGAAGGAGGAGTCAGAGCCCTCAGTGGTTTTGCAGGTTTTATTGGGATTGACCAGGTACACGGCAGGCAGGGGCGCTGGGGGGGCCGGTAGGCTGGCAGGCCTCCCAGCCCCCAGCAGGTCTTCACTCTGGGCTCTCCGGCCTTCTCTCGGCTTCTCTTTGGCTTCTGCTTGGCTTCTACTGGCGTCCCCATGACGCCGCCCTTAAAAATCCCAGTCTTAGCCCAGGTGAATCCCATCTACCTAGGCCCACACCCCACTCCAGGTGCCGCAGTCAGGCATGCACTCAGGACCGCAGGATCCATCATCTATCCTGATGGCGGGAGGGCAGAAAAGCCTAACGTTTTTCCTTACCCTGACTATGCTATGATTTTTCGTAGTTGTGTTTGGTTTAATCCCCCTCATCCTCCCACGGCACTGGATAATATATTGCTGTTGTTAGTATCAGGTTTGTGTTGAGTGAGTAGGCGGTCAGTATTAGTACCGACAGTGAGGTGATTTTTTGTCACGTAAGTAAAATTATTCCTGATGTTAGGGGCACTCCTTGTGTTACTTCAGGTACTCAGAAGTGAAATGGGGCTATACCTACTTTTGTGATTAAGGCGATTGTTATTATTATGGAAGCGATATGGTTTCTTATCTTTATTGTAGTTCATTGGCCTGAGTATGTCAGATTAATGATGATGGCTAGCATTAATAGCATTCAGGCTTGTGTTAAGAAGTATTTTGTTGCTGCTTCTATTGAGCGTGGGTTGAATTTTTTTATTAGGATTGGGATAACTGCTAGTATATTTATTTCAAATCTGATTCAGATTATTAGTCAGTGGGCGTTAATTAGTACAATTATTGTACCTAGTACTATGGTGAATGAGATTAAGGAAAATACTAGTGGATTTATTAGTACAGGAAGGATATAAACCAGCATTTTCGGGGTATGGCTCGATAGCTTATTTAGCTAACCTTACTGTAGAATATGGTGTAATGTGGTAGCATGAAGATTTTTGAATTCTTAGGAGCAGGTTTAAGTCCTGCAATTCTAGAAATAAGAGGGCTTGAACCTCTATAATTTACTCTATCAAAGTAACTCTTTTATCAGACATATTTCTTATGTTTGTGGTGGGATTCCGGATAGGAGCGCTGGCAGGGATACATGTCCTATGCACAGTGCCAATGTTCATGGTAGGAAGTTTTTTCACAGCAGGTGCATTAGTTGGTCATATGGGAGTCATGGGTGTGAAACGCGCACCTACGGGAATGAGATGGTTGAATCAGTGCTTTGATTATGAAGTTAATTGAACATAGTTCTGGCATATATGGGTTGTGAAATGCTCCCAGAAATAAGACTGTGGTTAGGACATTCATTGTGATGTTTGTGTATTCTGCTAGGAAAAATAAAGCAAATGGGCCTGCTGCGTATGCTACGTTGAATCCTAACACTGATTCTGCTTCTCCTTCTGTTAGATCGAACGGGGCCCGGTTTGTTTCTGCTAGGGTTGAGATAAATCACATTATAGCTAGCGGGCATGATGAGAATAGGAGTCAGGTGTATTCTGGTGTGATAATTAGGTTTGATAGTGAAAAGGATCTGCTTATTAGTAGAACGGATAGTAGAACGATAGCTAGTGTTACTGCGTGTGAAATGGTTTGTGCTACTGCTCGCAGAGCGCCAATTAATGTGTATTTGGAGTTGGAGGCGCGACCTAACCATAGAATGGAGTATACGGCTGGGCTTGATCCTGCTGGTATGAACAGGACGCCTAGGTTCATGTTGATTTGTGGGTCTGGTATTGGGAGGGGGATCCGTATGGTTAGTGCTAATGTTAGGGCTAGGATTGGAGTGATAATAAATATGGAGATTGATGAGGTTAGTGGTCGTAGTGGTTCTTTAGTGAATAGTTTTACAGCATCGGTGATTGGTTGTAGTAATCCATATGGTCCTGCGATATTGGGGCCTTTTCATAGTTGTATATACCCTAACACTTCGTTCAATTAGTGTAAGGAATGCTACAGCAAGTAGGATTGGTACAATTAGGGTTAGGAGGTTAATTATGTACATGTTGTTAGGGAGAGGAATTGAACCTCTGAATATAAAGGTTTAAGTTTTACACAATAACCAGACTCTGCCACCCTAACGAAGCCCTTTTCTCGGGCAATGTTATTATAAATTACTAGATTAAGATGAAATCATCTATTAATTTTAAGGCTCTCATGTAGGGTTGGCCTTATTTCTCTTGTCCTTTCGTACTGGGATAAATAAGTAATAGAAACTGGGCCTCCCCAGTGGCGCAGCGGTTGAACGCTGAGTTGCGAGGCTGCCCGCGGCCTCTGCAGTGCTGGTTCGATCCCCAGCTGCTCCCCGGCCACCGGAGGAGGGTCCCACATGGTGCGCAGACCTCTCCTGCCGCCCGCTGCTCCCCTCAGCAGTGTCCTTCGGTCCTTCTGCCTGCTCTGCTTCCCACTCTGGCTCTGGTGAATTCTCTCACCCTCCCGCGCTTTTGACTGTACCCAGTGCTTGTATAAATAAATAAATAAATCTTTAAAAAAAAAAAATAAGTAATAGAAACTGACCTGGATTGCTCCAGTCTGAACTCAGATCACGTAGGACTTTAATCGTTGGACTAACGCACCATTAATAGCAGTTGCACCATTGGGATGTCCTGATCCAACATCAAGGTCGTCAACACTATTGTCAATATGGACTCTTAAATAGGATTGCGCTGTTATCCCTAGGGTAACTTGTTCTGTTGATCAAAATTTATTGGATCAGTTGTGATTTTTTTACAGGTTTTGACTTGTAGGTCTTAACTAAAATCTCTCGGAGCTTGTTTTATGTCCCAAGGTCACCCCAACCGAAATTGTTAACTCAGTTATAGTTGTGTTGTTGCCTGTCGGGTTATATTATTGTTTTCTTGAGTTAGTTAATTAAAGCTCCAAAGGGTCTTCTCGTCTTATTTTGTTATTCCCGCCTCTTCAAGGGAAGGTCCATTTCACTGATTGGAAGGAAGAGACAGTTAAACCCTCGTGTGTCCATTCATACAAGTCCTTCATTAAAGAACAGATGATTATGCTACCTTTGCACGGTCAGGATACCGCGGCCGTTTAACTTATGTCACTGGGCAGGCAGTGCCTCTGATACTATTAATGCCAGAGGTGATGTTTTTGGTAAACAGGCGGGGTTTGTGTTTGCCGAGTTCCTTTTTTTTTTTTATTAATATACTTTTTTTTATAGAGGCATGTTTTTATTTATTTGTTTGTTTGTTCATTTATACAAGCACTGGGTACAGTCAGAAGCGCGGGAGGGTGAGAGAATTCACCAGAGCCAGAGCGGGGAGCAGAGCAGGCAGAAGGACTGAAGTACACCGCTGAGGGGAGCAGCGGGCGGCAGGAGAGGTCTGCGCGCCATGTGGGACCCTCCTCCGGAGGCCGGGGAGCAGCCGCGGATCGAACCGGCGCCGTGGAGGCTGCGGGCAGCTTCGCAACCCAGCGCTCAACCGCTGCGCCACCAGGGAGGCCCTTGCCGAGTTCCTTTTACTTCTTTTAATCTTTCCTTTGGTTGTAGCACACCTGTGTTGGATTAACAATTTGTGTAATAAGTGTTTTATATATAAGTTATTAGTTTGTTAACTATCCGTGGGCTATCCGATCTGATACAGGTTTGTGCAGGGAGAAATAATTCTTGTTACTCATATTAACAGTATTTCTTCTATTTTGATATAGATTGGTCCAGTTGAAGTTTGGGAGTTAGTTATATTGTTGGAATTAAAGTATTTTTATTGCTGAGCTTGAACGCTTTCTTAATTGATGGCTGCTTTTAGGCCAACTATGACAATTTTTTATACTTACTGTTCATTGAAGGTTGTATCCTGTGTCTAAAGGGCTGTACCTCTTTAGGTTAACATTAAAATTTACAATTTTTAAAGGTTTGGGCCTCCCCTGGTGGTGCAACAGTTGAGCGCTGGGTTGCGAAGCTGCCCGCGGCCTCTGCAGCGCCGGTTCGATCCCCGGCCACGGGCGAGGGTCCCACATGGCGCGCAGACCTCTCCTGCCGCCCGCTGCTCCCCTCAGCAGTGTCCTTCGGTCCTTCTGCCTGCTCTGCTCCCCGCTCTGGCTCTGGTGAATTCTCTCACCCCCCCCCCCCGCGCTTCTGACTGTACCCAGTGCTTATATAAATAAATCTTTAAAAAAATATATTTTTAAGGGTTTTTTTGTATAAAGTTGAACTAATATTCTTTTCTGGACAACCAGCTAGCACCAGGCTCATAGGCTTTTCACCTCTACCTGAGAGTCTGCTCACTGTTTTGCCACATAAATGAGTTCCCTCTGATACGCTGCTCGCAGGTAGCTCGTCCGCTTTCGGGGCACTTAACATGTTCTCTTTGCTGAGATTTTCTAGTTAACTCATTATGCAAAAGGTAAAAGGGGTAAGCTTTGCTGTTCATTAATTTAAATTTTTTTCCACTCGTTCCTTTGCGGTACTTTTTCTATAGCGCCTTAAAAATATTTCTATCTCCTATACTTAAATTTTGATAAATGTTTTGTTTATGTGTTAGTTGTAACTGTAGTCTGTTCGTTGGGCTAGCTTGAGTTCAAAGTGGTCACTGTAATGAAATCTTCTGGGTGTAAGGCAGGTGCTATTGTTTAAGCTACACTTTGGTTAATCCAAGCACACTTTCGGGCCTCCCCGGTGGCGCAGCGGTTGAGCGCTGGGTTGCGAAGCTGCCCGCGGCCTCTGCGGCGCCGGTTCGATCCCCGGCTGCTTCCCGGCCACCGGCGGAGGATCCCACATGGCGCGCAGACCTCTCCTGCCGCCCGCTGCTCCCCTCAGCAGTGTACTTCGGTCCTTCTGCCTGCTCTGCTCCCCGCTCTGGCTCTGGTGAATTCTCTCACCCTCCCGCGCTTCTGACTGTACCCAGTGCATGTATAGACAAAACAAACAAACAAACAAAATAAATAAATAAAACATGCCTCTATAAAAAAAAAAAAAAAATCCAAGCACACTTTCCAGTAAGCTTACCTGGTTACTTGTCTCCTCTCGTTCTTATCACCTGTTAATTATTTATAGACAGTTGGCATTGGCACTTGAGGAGAAGGCTGTTATTGTGTCTGAGGTGTAGTGTATTGCCAGGAATAGTCCTGCGAGGATTTGAGGATTTGTCGGATTAGGCAGATTCCAAGCAGTGAGCCCAAGTTTCATCATGATGAGATGTTCGATGGTGCTGGTAGGTCGATGAGTGAGCTGTTGACGATTTTTATTAGTGGGTGTGTCTTTCAGATGTTTGTCATTAGAATTCTTGTAGTTGAATTAAGATGATTTCTCATGTCATTGTGTTAGGGGGAAAGGATGTCCTGAGCTAATCCCATACATGCTTTGTGGACGCCACCCCCACTCCAGACCAAAGCCATCAAGACATTGGGAAAGACAAATCCCATCACCACCAAAGGGAGGGTGGCTGGGACCTGAGGGTGGAGTTGGGCAGCCAGGTTGGATAAAAAAACCAAACACGTGGGCCTTGGGGTGGCTCGTGATCGCTCACCTCCTGGCTTCACCGCTCCTGGCTCATGGCCAGCTCTCAGAGCACCATTTTGGGATTCCTGATCGGCAGATCGGGTAGGACGCATTTAAAACTTTGTCTCCCACTTTTCTCCCTGAGCTGTGCATTTCCTCATTTCCCCTTCCCTTGTGAATAAACCTTTATTAACCTTTCGCGTGTGCCTGCAGTGGAGCATGGATAAGTCCTTTTAAGCGCGCGGGTGAGGACCCACAGTCAGGCACCCCGTTTTGTATCGGGGCTGCTCTACAACAGTTTGTCATGGTGAGAGTCCATGTGGGAATAACATTTATTATGTTTAAGTACTATTTTGGTGGTAAGGTTTGTTGGGTTTTCTTCAAAACCTTCTCCGATTTATGGCGGGTTGGGGTTGATTGTTAGTGGTGGGGTGGGGTCTACTGTTGTATTAAATTATGGTGGTTCATTTTTAGGGATAATGGTGTTTTTAATTTATTTATGTGGGATGTGAGTTGTGTTTGGTTATGCAGCGGCCATAGCCATGGAAGAGTATCCTGAGGTCCAGGGTTAAGTTTATTTGTGGTAGGTATGTTAGCAGAACTGTTACTTGTTGCTTATTGTATTCATGATGAAAAGTTAGAGATTGTATTAAATTTTAGTGGACGGGGGATGGGTGATTTATGATACCGGGGATGCTGGGGTTTTTTGTGAGCAAGCCGCGGGGATTGCGGCTTTACAGAGATAAGGTACTTGGTTGGTTATTTGGTACCGCATGATCTCTAGTTATTGGAGTGCTGGCTGTTGTAGAGATTACTCTACAACAAATTAATATCAAGTTGAGGACTAGAGCGGTTAAGGATAGAGAGTCTAGTCTTACTAGTCCTTTTTGGCTCTGCACCAGTGTTGAGGTGGTTATCTGAGGGTGAGATAGGCTTGAGGAATAGCAGCTTCTATTCATGTAAGGTCCAGTAGCATTGAGCCTTGTCTACCCCCTTGACCTGCTACCCCTGGACCCACTACCCCCTGGACCCGCTACCCCCTGGACCCTCTACCCCCAATCCCGGCACCTTATTTTCGCAGCGATGCTCTGGTTGCTCCGGTTGCTCCTCGGTGCTCCTTGCTCTCTAGGGCAGCCTGTATTTTCTCAGCCCGGCAGGTGTGCCGCATAAACAAGCCCTTCCCCCAGGTGCCCACCCTCAGGCGGGCCGACATGCTCCCCAAGGCCCCCAGTTTTCCTAGCTGCAGGTTTGCCACTAAGGCGTTGGGGGCAAACCCCAGAAGGATGCAATCTTCCCTGACCCCGCCATTTGCCGTCCCCGGACAGTCCCCCCGATTTCTCTGGGCCTCAGCCCCCTGCCCCGCGCGACCTCAGGACAGACCCCCGCGGACCCGCTCCTGCCAGCGGGCGACCCTCCCCGGGCCGCGGCCCCAGCGCCGGCCACCCCCACGCGCGGGTGCGCTGAGGCCTGGGACCCTCAGCTCCTGGGGGCCGCCCGGCCCCGGGGGTGCTCACTGTGCCCCCGGCTCCAGGTCTCATCGCCGCCGCCCGCGGCCCCCGCGCTCAGGCCGGCCTCGGCCCGGGGCCCCGCCCGGCCGGCCAGGGAGACCCGCTGCCCGCGGCCGCCCCGCCCCGCCCCGCCCGCCCGCGCCAGGCCCGGGTGCTGCCCCGCGGCCCCGCGCCCGAGCCGAGCCGCCGAGCGCGGCCTCTCCCCACAGACCCGCGCCCTGGCCCTGAGCCCCGCGGCGCGCCCGGGCCTGCTGGGGCCGCGGGGTCGCGGGTCTGGCGAGCTCGGGAGGGACCCGGAGACTCTCCCGCAGCCGGGGGCGCCCCCGGCTCGCAGCCCGCGCGCCCCGCTAGCCCCGCGCGTCTCCTCGCAGGCCTGCGCTCTGCGTGTAACCGAAATATCCCAGGGACCCAGCGCGTCGCCCCCCAGAATAAATCATCTCGGTTCCCATGTGGGGTCCCCCGGCGCGTTTCCACGGCCAAGCCCTGCCCCCCGGGGAGCGTCTGCTTCCACCCCTCGGCTCCTCGGGCGGCTGCTCCTGGCGCCTCCGTCCCGCGCCGCGATGGCTCGGTGCGCCCCGGCCGGCACCGCGGGGGCGGGGGCTCTTCTTTTTCCCCAGGAGTTACTTATCGTGCATGCAAGCCCTGGGTGCAGGCCAGAGCTGGGGCGGGGGAGAGGATGCGCCGGAGAGTGGGGCGCAGAGCGGGCGGGTCTACTGAAATTGCCTCGTGAGGGGAGCAGCGTGAGGGGAGCAGCGGGGAGACCGGAGAGGCCGGCCGGGCCGGTGCGCTGCGCCTGGCGGTGGGGTCCCTCTCTGGCTGCGGTGGCCGGGGAGAGCTGGCTGGCGCTTTCTCCAAGTCCTGTGCCCCCAGTGCAATTATTTATTTATTTATTTCCCTCATGGCCAGGCGGGTGCGGGCGCTGTTGCCAGGCTGCACCCTCCCTGGGGCTGCGGCTGGCAAGACCTGGGGTGTTCTGGAGCCTGGCGTAGGAGGACTAAATCCACCACGAGGGCCCCACACATGACTTGGCACCTCCCAGTGGGCCCACCTCCCAATACCATCAGCTTCGGGGGTGGGGATTCCACCAGGAACTCGGGGGTGTTTAGTCAGACCACCGCATCTCTCTGGTGGTGATGGAGTGAGCTGGCAGCATGCAGGACAGGGAGCTGCTTCGCTCCAGAGGCGGCCCAGGCACACCCTTCCTCACCTCGGGACCCTCCTGCAGGAGCAAGGAGGGGGACCACCCACAGCTGTTTTCTAATTAGTGACGTCTTTGTCAGGAACAGAGCATGTCACGAGTCCAGAGCATGTCAAAGACCCTCCTCTGACCTGCTGTTGTGCCTGGCCCTGGCTAAGTGCCTGTTCTCGCTGACCCCAAATTCCCCCGGCGGGCACCAGGCCCCAGCGCTGACCCGCCTTGGCCTGCTCTCCACCGCCACGCCAGCACGCACTGCCCCGCACCTGCAGGTGCACCCGCGGCCTCTGCTCGCCTCTCACTAGTCACCCGGCCACACCCGGCTGCAAAGAAGGTTCGACGCCTCCTTAACTGGCAGCCAAATGCCAGCCGAGTCTTAGATGAAGCAGAGAACAAATACCAAGGGCAACCGGCGGTGGCTGGCGCCGCCTCCAGAGGGGCCACTGCAGGGTGGGCCTGGAGGACCCAGCAGCTTGAAAGGGTGAGGGGTACGTGTTCTTGCTTACCCGCCACTCAGGGATGGCGGGGCCCAGCTGTGCCCCCCCCCACACCGTTGGTGGCCACACCAGAGAGGGCTCCAGGGGGGCCAGGCTTGCAGGGGGGCCGTCTGCTCACAGCTCAGGGCCAGAATCAGCCGCGTGGTCTCGCCCAGCCCCGGGGCTCCGGGAGCACCAGGCCGGCAGCGGCGGGCCAGCGGGGTGGCGGGTTTCCTGTGGCGGGGCAGACGGGGAAGGCGGAGCGCTGGAGCCCGCGGCGGCTCTTTCGGGATTTTCCTGATGGTTGCACAGCCGTGGGCCTCGGTAGTGCGCGGGCAGGGCGCGGGGGCGGGCGGGCCGAGCCCTCGCGAAGCTTCCTTCCTCCGGGGCCTCGGGCGCCCGCCCCGCGCCCCACTCCGGCGCCGCCTCGGCGCGCGTGCCCACGGGTGCCCACGGGTGCCACGGAGGAGGCGCGAGGGCTCCCCTCCCCGGGCCCCGGGGCTGGGTGCCGGCAGCAGCGTCTGCGCGTCGGGCTTCAGCCCGGCCCCGCCCAGAGCGCCCCGAAGGCCGCCCCTCCCGGCTGCCCGCGGTCCTGGGCGCCCGCTGGCCACCCGGTGAGGCCTCGGGGGCGGACACCCCGCGCGCACCCTCGCTTTTGGGGCGTCCGGGGGCGCCTTCATCCCCATTTCAGAGACCGTTCTGCGCGCGCGGCTCGCGCCTGCCAGGCGCTGCTGGTTCCCGGCCGGCACGGATCCTGCCCGCCGGCCGCGCCCACCGCGTGGGGGACCTGCGGCCAGGCCCGCGGGGGGAGAGCGGCCCGGACTCCGTCGTTCTGGTAAGGTGGGGGTGACCCCCGCCCGGGCCGCCGGGGCCCTCCCGGTCTCCTGAGGGTGGAAGTCTGGGGATGTTTGTGACAGAAATCCCGCCCCATCAGCCTGTAGTGAACGGGCTTCCCCATGCGTCGTGTCCCTGAAGTCGGGGTTTCCGAGTATCTACTGAGGATGCCCCAGCGGGTCTCAACACACCCCCACCAGCCTTTATTTTTGGAGTCCTTCTCTTCCCGGCATCTGTGTTCCTGGGGCCCCAGGACTTCGTGGCCTGGGACTGCACCCCACACCCCACAGCATGCAGCCCCTCATGTCTGCTTTGGGGGGGCAATGGCAGGCTGCCCTCCAACACCTGGCTGCACAGACCGCCCAGCTGCGGGTTTGTGCCAGACGCATTTAGACAAGAACCTGGGTACAGGCCGGATGTGCGGGAGGGTGAGTCTACACCAGAGACAGAGCGGGGAACAGAACAGGCAGACTGACGAAGCACACCGCTGAGGGGAGCAGCGGGGAGACAGGAGAGGTCTGCCGCGCCATGTGGGATTCTCGCTGGCCGGCAGGGATCGAACCCACGCTGCAGAGGCTGCCGACAGCTTCACAGTGCAGCGCTCAACCACCTGCGCCACCAGGGAGGGAGGCCCAAAAGTCTTTTAAAACTTAAAATAATATACTGAACTGGGATCTTCTACACAAGCGTCACATATTAAAACACACACAGCTCCGAACACAGTCCCCCTGGCCAGGAGGAGCTCGTTTATTTCACACACAGCCTGGGACGGAGGCCCCCACGGGCGGGGGGTGGGGGAGTGCTGGAGAAGTGCGCTGACTGAGGGCCCTGGGATGGCAGGCGGCGGCCAGGGGCGGGCACGGAGACGGCCGGGTGTCCCGGGAGGTCACAGCGGCCGGTGGCCCGTCTCGAGCAGCAGGCTCTCCAGCTGCAGCTTGCTGTTGCTCTCCACATAGGGCTGGTGCAGCCACATGGACAAGTAGCTGAGGACGAGGCCGCGGGCCTTGGTGTGGGCGAGCTCCTCGACGATGGTGCGCTTCAGGCGCAGCTCCTGGCCGTACATGTCCGCGAGCTGGCGGGAGACCTCATCTGCAACACACGCGCGCCCTGTAACGGGGGGCAGAGGCGCCTGGCCTGCCCAGGACCAGCATCTGCCAGGCAGAGGAGGGCCAAGCGGCCAAGTACCCACGCCAGCCGGAGCGGGCAGGAATTAGGGAAACGAGTGACGTGAAAGAATTCGGCCCTTTGCCACTCACGTCTCAGCAGCGGCCAGGACGGAAGTGCCACCTGCCTCCAACCACTGCCCGCCGCGGCCACAGCCCGCAGGGATCTCACCTCCTCTCCCTTACTTAGAGGCAAGGTCTCAAATCAGCACCAGGAGGCGTCGCCCTTCCTTTAAGTAAGCCGAGGGCGGCCCTCATCTCTCAGAGCCCGTTAAAGCAGCCGTGCGCCTTCCCCGAAGCCTCCCTCCGTCAGTCCGGCTGAAATGACCTCCATTTATACTTAAAGCAAAAAGTAAAACTCCCTATCCCTAAAAAAACCAAAAACTCCCTCCCCGGGCAGAAATGGACCCCCCCTCCCGTTTTGAAGGGCTGGCAAGGCCCCCGGCGCCTGGGCTTACAGCCTTTACTATTCTTTGCTGACTTTTTGGGCCTTAAAGGCAGGAAGAAACGCGCAGCTTAGGGTGCCCGCCTCCCGCCTCCCGCCCTCCGTGGACGCGGTTGGATTTCAAAGCCGTGTCCTGAGGCGCCGGCGCGCCCACGCTCTGCAGAGCAGCGCAGAGCACTCACAGAAGTGGGCCGTGGGCCAGGTGTGGAAGAGGGGGGCCGCCTGGTCTCCTCCCCATAGTGGTAATTTTCCAGCTCGCAGATGCCCTTGGTGGTTGCAGACAGCCTTTCCATTTTCATCTGTATTTTGGTCTGAAAAGACATTGATTGGGACCGTGAGAATTCTGACATGGACCGAGGTCTCAGATTCAGGAACGTTTTAAGGTTTCAACGCTAAGATGTGTAACTGGTGACACCGAAGTCCTCTCAACACCGTGAGCTCTGAGCACACAGCTGCCAGGGCGTCTTCAATCTGGATCCTTCGGCTGTCACCTCCACTTCCAGTCCTGGAGGAGGAGCTTGCCGAGCCCCACTTCCTGGGATGGCCCCAGAGCCCGGTTTTGACGGCACGATCTGCGGGGTCGCAGGCGGGCTCTTGCGTCCAAGGAGGCGGCATCAGAGGAGCTCAGAGAGCTTACTACGTGCCTGAACAGCCTCCGTTTCCTCGTTTATAGAATGGCAACAACACAAGGGGGCCTGGCATGTTGCACGCAGGAAGGAAACCCGACGAACCTGATGCCGCCAGGCCGCCATGCAGCCAGCTCGGACCACGCCCAATACTGCTCCTGCTGGTGGCACAGCAAGGGTGCCCCACTGCCCGCTGGGCCAGCACAGGGGCCCGGGCACCCGCTCACGGGGCACTGCCGGCAGCCGTGAGCCCGGCGGGAACAGGCCCAGGGCTTGTTAAATAAAAGGGTCAAGAAGCTAAGGTTTCAGACAGAATTAGCAAAGGTCTGGAGGGGGAACAAGAATATTAATCGTCACAAATCTTGATTTCTCGCCCTTGGTCCTTCAGCCACCCTCCCATCACATCTGAGGTGACGAGCGCCGCCCCTGCTAGCACTGGTCTTCGCAGGACCACACGCCTTCCCGCAGGCACTCTGGTTCCTGATCTCGCTTGGCCCAGCCCCAGGAGCTGGGCTCTTGGTTGCTGACCACAGCTGGGAACATTCTCAAGGTTGCTGAGCTGGAAGGAACGGGGCCAGGACCCGAGACCTCGCTTTCTGAGCCCAAACCCAGAGGCCCACTGTCCAATGCACCAGCGGCACTCCCTGATACACCCACTTCTGAGAGCTCGGAGGTCAGGACCTGAGGTATGACACCAGGCCGAAGGGCAGCTCCATTCTGGAGCTCCTGCTGACAGAGACCAAGTGCTGCTGCCACACAGCCCTCCTGCCTGAAGCCCTCTTGGGGTGTTCATCCAGCTCAGGGGGAGGCTGCACCCCTAACACCGCCCTACCCCCAGCTCCAGGATGAAGTTCACTCAGGACACACAAAGCTAAGTCTGGGAAACATCTTCTCTGAAGACTGGAGGGAGGCGCTTTCCGCCTGGGCACTGGAGAAGGCAGCCCCAGAGCCACCTGAGGAGCCTCGGCCTGGGCTCCTGCTCTTGCCACGGCCACTCAGGCCAGCAGGGCCTGGCCCGGAATTCCAGCCTCTGTCTGTGCCACCAGCACCGCCGGCCAAGGACAGAGCCTCGTTACGCCAGACTGAGTGGCCTCCCTCAAATGTGTCACCGAAGACCTGCCTCACAGCAGGAGCCGCGCTGGCTCCTTGTGCAAAAACCAAAATAATACTTGAAGACCAGAGGAAAATAGGAAAAATATGAATAGCCTTAACATCAACATCTGATTTTGAGCATAAAATGAGAACTTATTTCCAAACCAATTTGAAATTCACTAGAGTGAGAAATTCAGTGTCCAACAAGAAGTCCCAGATTTTGATTTTTAACACCTTTTTCCAATAAAAGGCTCCAGGACGCCGAGGAGAAATGGCTGACTCCAGGGTGGAGGCGGGACGTGCACCAAGGAGCCTGGAGGAACTTGCCATGCCAGGACTGTGAAGAAAAACCAAAATGACAAACTGACAAGGGACACAGGAGCCAACAGAACCCCCAACAGCCAAAGGGGGCAGTTTGAAGAACAAAAGAAAGCAGCTCTGAGTGACACCCCAACAGAGAACACACACAGCACCGTGTGGGCAAGTGGCTGCGGGATTAGATGGGAGACATACTCCAGGGCAGGATCCAGGTGCTGTATCTGCAGGCTCCCCTCGGGATGCCGGCCCCCACTCCTGGGGGCGCAGTGACTCCTGGAGGGGAGGGCACTTCCCCTGCCCCACCCCTCTCCTCAGCCTGAACTGAGAGCACAGATCAGGCCAGGGGAGTCCTTGACATCCCCGCCGCCCATGGGAGCCCAAGGAGACGCGAGCACTAGGCCATGTGGTGTCCGGCGTGGGCGCCTGGGCAGGACGAGGGCCCAGGAGAGATGGCCACTGTGCCGCTGCTGCTAATGACCCTGTGTTGCTATGACGCACCCGCTGAGGGGGAAGCAGCGGGTGTGAGTGCGAGGGCGTGGCTGGGGCGCTTCACAGACATGCACCATCTGCCCCACTCCCCTGGAAATTTAAAACTGTCCTAAAAAATAAAGTCCACCGGGTTAAAGAACACGCAGGATGACCTGGTGGGGCAGGGTCTGACAGGAGCTGCCCTGGGCGGGCAGGCTCCGCGGCCTGCGAGCTCTGGACTGGGGCAGGTGTGGGGGGAGACGCCGCGTTTCTTCAGCACTCACCAGCATGGCCTGGGCCTTAGCTGACTGCAGTCACTTAGAACCCAGGGGTCACCTTCAGCTGGCCAGGCCTTCCTCACCTGGACCCGTGGGGGGCTTCCAGAGACCAGGTGCCGCTGCCCACATCCAGGCCCACATTTCATCTACTGCTGCCCCATCCTCCGGGCTTGTTGACTGGGCTTTCGGGGCCATGACGCTTCCTCCTAACTACTCTGAGATTCCTCCCAGGCTGTCCCTTCTCAGAGGGGCCAGGGGGCTGAGGAAGGGGCCCACAGTGCACCCCTACTAGTGGGGAGGACAACGGTGGGCGATGGAAGCCATCAGCTTTGCGTTCTCACCTGCAGGGGCGCACCCCCCTTCCCCGAGCACGCCCACACCCCTTCTGTGGGTGTAGGGAGAGCGCTGTGAGCACCCTGTGAGCTGAAGGGGCCAATGGCGCTTAAAAACCGGTGCTTAAAAACGAGGCCGTCATTGGACATTTTCTAGAAGTCACGTTAACGTGACAAAGTTTCTCGTAACACTGCATCACACACTTGACCGCCTCCAGCGGATCTCGACAGTCCCCATCACAAGAAAAGTTAACTTTGTACTTGAAAAAAGGGTTTCTGGGCCTCCCCGGTGGCGCAGCGGTTGAGCGCTGGGCTGCGAAGCTGCCCGCAGCCTCTGCAGTGCCAGTTCAATCCCCGGCTGCTAGTGAGGGTCCCACATGGCGCGCAGACCTCTCCTGCCGCCCGCTGCTCCCCTCAGCAGTGTACCTCGGTCCTTCTTCCTGCTCTGCTCCCCGCTCTGGCTCTGGTGAATCCTCTCACCCTCCTGCGCTTCTGACTGTACCCAGTGCTCATATAAATAAATAAATAAATCTTTAAAAAAAAAAAAAAAAAAAGTTTCTCCTTGCAGCAGTTTTGGGATTCTGCACTGTTTTCTGCCAGACAGGAACGCGGCAGGCCCAGGAGGAAGAGGCTCTGGTGGGAACTGGGATGCTATGGATGGCACCAACCCGCAACTGGTGCTTTGGGTGACAGGCCCAGCCTGAAGGCTGCTGGCTGTTCAGTTATTTCAATACAGGAATTTGGGTCAACTTTGGAAATAAAAAGAAACGAAGAAAGTGACCAGCTATCAGTAGATGATTACTACACCACAGCTCATCTTTGTGTCACTGCACGGTCCGGCCTGGAGTGAAATCCTCGCCCGTCCAGAGTCACATGTAAGACACTGCCCTGGACGAGGAGCAAAGGGAAGAGCAGGTCCCACAGAGCCACATGCCTGATCCCCTGCCTTCCTGAGGGTCCCACAGAGCCACATGCCTGATCTCCTGCCTTCCTGAGGGTCCCACAGAGCCACACGCCTGACCCCGTCTTCCTGAGGCGCAGCTTGAAAGAAGCCACGGGTCCCACTCAGAGCTTGGCCTGACTTGGAGGCTGTTCTCCAGGTCTGGGAACCACGCCACAGACGTTCCTGGGCACAGTATTCCCAGACCTGAGGCTTTAGAAGCGCTTCCATCACAAAGGCTAAGACAGAAAGAGTCCATCTGCCACAGGTTACTTTTGCTCTCCAAGTGCAAGCAGGTGCCCAGCCTTTTCCCTGGCTCTGGCCGACGACAGGTGTTGAAGCCACACCTGGGCACTGACATTCAGTCATTCCCTCAGAAACAAACATGTTGCGTTTCTCAGATGCCAGGGGAGGACCCACGGGCCAAACCCAGCCCATGGCCTAATTCCTAATGGCCCAAGGCCAGGAATGGGCTTTACCTTTGTCAATGGTGGTAAAAAAATCAAAAGAACATCCTGTGACATGTGAAAGAGGCACAAAGTTCAATGTTCAGGGTCTCAAAGTCCTGTGGGGGCCTGGCCACGAGGCTCCGGCCCCATCCTGGCAGGTGGGGCTGTGCAGCAGAGGGGCCACAAGCCTCATGTGAGCAGGACACACACAGCAGGGGGCATCGCAGCCTGGCAGGGGAGGGAGGCTGGGAAGGGAGGCGTGTCTGAGTAGGGAGTGCCCACACCGCATGGGCCCAAGCGGGGCGGTGAGCGCAGGGTGGGTCTCGTCTCACCAGGCCGTCCAGGGTGGCCCGCAGCTCCTCACACAGCGCCTCCAGCTCCAGGCTATATTCTGGAAGCATCTTTTCTACATTGTCTCCGCAAGCTGGGCTGCTGCCTTCTAGTTCTATCTCATCTTTACTCCTGGACAGAATGGTAAAAACAGAAGGAAAATCACTCTAAGTTCCCCTCATCTTGTTACAGCAACAAATATAGCAGAAAACTGGACATCCACAACTGTGGCAGTCACGCTGGGCCTGTTCCATGCCACGGGTGCTTCCTGGCCCTGTGCACGCTGACCGCAGCTGGCAGTTCCTAACTGGCCCGGAGCAAGCCAGTCAGGTTCGCGCTGTGGCCTCCTTGGTGCAGGACAGGTGGTGCCAGGCGCACGAAGTGGGTGAAATGTGGCCCACTGCTCACCCCAGCATGTTCTGGGTGAACTGGAGGTCACCTGCAGGTGTGAAGTTAGTCTGGAGGGGCCACAGTTAACATTTAAGGGAAAATCAGACGTGAAATGGGAAAGGAAGCATCAGAGGGCCCCTCATGCAGGCTGGGGCGAACTGCTTCATGGAACCGGTGAGCAGGATGCCCCAGGAGAGGGGGCAGAGAGCAGGGGTGTGTGCCTGAGGGAATTCAACACGCCCCAGGAGGCAAAGACCGCATGCTGCAGAGAAAGGTCGGCTGGACGAGACACGATGTGTCACATGTGTTGTGACTGAGCCATGAAGTACAGGAAAGCGCAAGCAAATCTTCCCACCAGAACTGGCAACTGCCGAGAAGATTTCTTTTCATAATTCCTTTGACCTTTTTAAAAAGAAATTGCTAAGAAAAACACATTCCAAGTGTCTCCTCGAGACTGTCCACTCTGATGCCCGGACACCACCACTGCGGGTCTCCCTCTCTGTGCATGGTGGGTTGTCCTGCACTGTCTACCTGGGCCGTGTCAGACCCCACAGGTGGAAGAGCCCAGTCCTCCAAGACACCCCCCAACCACTTCAGATGCCAATCCCAGGCCAGGCTGTTCCTGCGCTCCTGAATGACTGGCTACAAAGTGGGGGGTCCCCACGCTAGGCTTGATGAGTTTGCTGGAAGGGCTCACAGGCCTCCAGACTGGCTTACTGAGGAGGACACTGCAGGAAAGTGATGAAAACAAGTGAAGACAGGCAGGATAAGGCGCCGGAGGGCACAGCCTCTGTCTTGTGGAGTTTGGGGTACTGCCTGTCTGCACACGGTGCATTTTGTTTACCACCCGGCAGTACCCTGGGCTTCACAGAGGCTTCCCCAGGCAGGCACAGCTGGAGAGCAGGTCACCTCCAGCCCGCCCCTTCCCAAGCGTGGGTCGGGACTAACATCCCAACTCTGCTGGTGCATGGCTAGTTCCCCAGGATCTTCCCAAAGTCCCCTCACCATGTGCATTTAGATGGTGGGGTATCGGGGACTCACTGAGGGACGAGTCGTGGAGCAGGTTTGCCAGCAAGGCCCAGCGGCCTGGCTACTCCCTAGCAGCAGCAAGTGAGCGTGACTGAGACACGACGAGAGCAGGAGCAGGGTCCGCAGACACGAGCTGTGATCACCTTCCGCCGGGAGCGGAAGGGCATGGGGACTGCATGTGTGGGGAGGACCCCCATGCAGGTACTTGATGTCCTTCCCTAGCGGCTCCCAGACCGCATCAGACATGGCCACACAGTCAGCCAATGGCTCACGGGCGCTACCGCCACCGCGCAGGGCGGGCCGTTGTCTTGGGGCAGTCATGCTGGGGGCTTCTTCCAAACCCCACATGCGCAAGCGCACAGAGAGGTCACAGGCGTGGCCGAACCACGAGACACCCCTTCACCTTCACCATCGAACCTTTCAGACCTGGAGGCTGCGGCCTGGACGTGAGGACAAAAGGCCGACTCTTACAAGCAAAGGCCTCCATTCACCCTCAGCCCTAGGAAAGGACAGGGCTCCGGAGCTGCGGCCGCCAGGGGCGCGGACCGAGCCTCAAAGAATCACAAGCAGCATGAGACGCCCCACCGCCCGCGATCGCTCCTCCCAGATCCCACGCGCAGGCCGCAGCCTCCGATTCACTTTCACGACTTTATAAGCTGACGCGGTCAGGAACAACGGGAGGGCTCGTAGTCCAACAGCACACACAGCCCGCCCTGGCAGATGTCACCATGCGTCCCCGTCACCGACACTGCTGTCCCGCCCTGAAAAGCTCCAGGGGAAGAGCGCAAGGGGCGTCACTGTACTTACGACAAGCTGATTTTCAGGTTGGCAATGTTATTTGCAGTAGCGAAACCTGCATCATTGAGGGTTTCCCATTTCAGGATCAAATTATGCCAATCAGCAGCATTGTCCTTAATTTTTCTTGCGCTGACAGACAAGACAGGCTTTCTGGGCGTTGAACTTTCAAGGGTCTTTGCTGGCAGGAGACAAAAAAAATGTAATTGTTATGAAACTCATGATCTTAGTTGAAAACTAATGTCTTTACAACTTTCAGCAGTAGCGCTACCTGAAAGGCTGCATCACCTGGAGAATAAAAGTTGTGGAACCTAAGAAGTTTGGATGGACATGGAAGTTCCTGGAACAAGACAAACGAAAATGGCTTTTACCCTTTCAGACTCACCAGTGAGCGCTGAATTCTTTCCCAGCTAAAAACCCTCTACAGAGTTCTACCTTAAGCAATCGAGCACTGGAGAGGTTGGGGAGTTAAAATTGGGGTGTTTAGCTAGAATACCAGAGCCCCCCACCCACCCCGCTGCAGCTCTCCCACCACATGCCTCATTTTTGAGACCTTATGCCTGTTCAGAAACTTCGGGTTTACAGGGGCTCATCTTTCCAAGTCAGTGACAAGGCTGGACCCCAGTGACAGGACAACCTCCACTTGTCACTACCCATGTAAGATGCAGGAGGAAGTCCAGAGTCCTTCCCGACCTGGCTCCCTCTCTACTCACCACACAGCTCAACCCCCACCTCGCGCCCCCACATCCAGCTGAAAGGAATCACTGGCAGGTCTTCAAAACTTGGGCCTTTGCACATGCCATGCTCTCTGCTAGAAAGCGCTTTCTCCTTGAGTGAGCATCCCCCCAAATGCCAAGGTACAGAGACCCTCTCTCCTGTGGAAGGCAAGCCCCAGACCACCAGAAGCCAACTCAGCTGTTTGAGCTCTCCCAGCCCGCCCACGCCTGCTGCTCTCCTCAGACTCTCCCTTCAGAAGCTCCTGAGGGCTCCCAGGGCCACGCCTAGATTCTGTGAGCAGCCCCTTAAGGAACTCAGGACACCACAACAGTTTCATTGGGGGACCTTGAAGACTGACAACGGGGTCTGAACCGCAAATCTACCAGGGTCAGCTGTGCCATCGCAGCCAGGTGACTAACGGCTGGGGCATCGGTGTGCTCACTTATAAACTGGGAGCCTGGATGTGACGGCCAGATTTATCTTTAGCGCTTGAGCCCTGAGGTCCTGGCGCCCAGCAAGTGTCCCACAGCGTCCATCCCACAGGTCAAAGGTCACTCCCAAGTCCAGGATGCCGCTGTGCCATGGGTGGACTGGCTTGTGGAAGAGGTGGGTGGTCTGTGGCTGTCTTTGGGTTTGGTGAAAGCTCAAGAACTGAGGAAGGCGCTCTCGCTCATTAGATGACAGGTTTATCGTAAAAGGGTATGAAGCAGGAAGAGCCAGGTGGGAAGGGGTGCACTGGGCAGACTGCCAGGCCCTCCAAGGGAGCCATGCTCCCTGAATTCCCCCGCGTTCCCTGACCCCGCAGATGCCTGGACCCCGTCCTTCTGGATTTTCATGAAGTCTTTACTACAGGCACAACCGATCACATCATCAGCCACTGGTGACCGGTTCAACCTCCAGTCCCCTCCCCTCCCGGGGACTCAGTTTGACTGAAAGTTCCAACCCCCTCTCCAAGTCCTGGTTCTCCTGGCAACCTGCCCCATCCTTGGGTTACTTTGGAGCTTTCCAAATGTCACGTCAACACCGAGCACTGGTGGGATGGTGCGCGCACAGCTGCCGCCAGCCCCAAACCCACCTCATCAAACAGGCCCAGCCTCCTACCCGCGTCCCACCCATCGCTTCTTCCCGGCTCACCCGCTGCTCTGCCCTGCGCTTTCCCTGTCAGCGCGTCCCCACCCACCCGCTCACTCTCTCAACCAGCACAGCGATCTCGCCTTCATCTCCCGGTTACACAGCTGGCCCACGTTTGCTGAGCACCCACAATATCCCAAGAGTGGGGGACGAGGCGCGGGGCGCCGAGGCCGACCAGGGCATTTTCACGGAGCTCCCTCCTCGGGGAGGCGGCGCGGGGGCGGGCGGCGCGCACGGAGCCCGCTCGGGGGGGACGGAGGGCGGCGCGGGGGCGGGCGGGGCGCACGGAGCCCGCTCGGGAGGGGATGGTGGGGGGCGCCGGGGCGGGCGGGGCGCACGGAGCCCGCTCGGGGGGGGCGGAGGGCGGCGCGCTCGTTACACCCTCGGGGGCCCGCGATGGCGGACGCCCGGGGTGCGCCTTCGCCTGCAGTGAGTCCGAACCCAGCCCGGGGGTGCAGGAAGACGCCGCCGAGCCGCTCTCCGCGCGGCAGAACGCCCCGTGGGCGGCCCGGCCCGAGGCGCCCTCCCCCGCGGCCGCCCGGCTCCCGCCCCCGCGGCCCCCGCCCCCGCGCACCTGCCATGCGGCCCGGCTGCCCCCGGAAGGCGACGCGCGGCCGCCCCCCCGGAAGCCGGACGTCACTTCCCCGCGCGGGCGGCGGGGCCGCTCTAGCCGGCGGCGGAGCGCGTTGCCCGGGATACCGGCTCCCGGCAGCCCCCGCGCCTGGAGCCCTCCCCGCCTCCCGCGGCCCGGCGGGGCCGACGCGTCCGGAGCGGCCGCCGCGGGAGGTGAGTCCGGCGCGCGCCCCTCCCCGCCCCGCGCGGCGGCCCCGACGGGCTCGCCCGGCCGGCCCGGCCCTCCCTGCGCGGCGGCGGCCGCCCCAGCCCGCCTGCCGCGGGGCCGCCGGCTCCGGCTGCCTCCCCGCCGTGGGCGCCGGCCGCGGGGGGCGCGGGCCGGGAAGGGGCGGCGGGCGGCCCCGGCTTCCTCCCGGGCCCTTTGTTGCTGCGCTGGCCCGCGACGTCCCGCAGTGGCGCCCCGTTTCCTGGTGGGTGAGGCGGCCTCGCCCGCGGAGCCGGCGCTGCCCGCGGGGCTCATGGCTCCTGCAGGCGGGGCCTCGCGCCCGGGAGGGACAGGAGTGCGGAGGGGTCCCCGACCCAGGGCCCAGCACCCGCGGACTCTGCCGCGGCTGGCGGCCCCGCTCACGCCCAGCGTCCGGGCAGCTGCGGACACTCGAGCCTTGCTTTGCTTTGGTCACTTGGCTTATGACGTCCAGTGCGCCTTCGTGCAGCAGGGAGGCTCTGGAGGCTCCCGTCTGCCCCCCCACCCCGCCCCAGGCTCGAGGTGCTGTGGGGGATTAGATGCCGCCCTGCCCTGGGACAGCTTCCCGTGAGGCACCAGCAGGTGTGGGTGCAGGGGCGGCCCTAGTTGCCCTTTGGGGGCTGACTGGGAGGCCATCCTGGGGGAGGAGGCAGGAGGATAGCCCTGAGGGAGGGCCTGGGAAATAGCTTCTGTGGGTGGCAGCTATTTCCAGGCAGACACTGGAAAGAGCTCATGGACGGTGATGGGAAGCCAGCCCGGCGTGGCTGTGATCCTGCCTCATGGCATCTCAGTCAGAGGGGACCGGCGTGGCTGAGGGCAGGCGAGGGCTCCTGGTGGAGGGCTGCTTTTTTGGAAGGAGGTGGACTTTGCAAACACAGGCTCCTTGGCGGCATGTCCCGGGGCTGGTGAAAAGCTGCAGTGAGGCTGTGTGGACGGAGAGCACCCTCCGGGCCTCAGGGTCAGGGAAGTGGCGGAAGGTCATCTGCCACAGAGCCCACTTCCCCACCCTCCTGTTCAGAATGAGATTTTCACTCCCGAGAGGATAGCAGCTGTCATAACCAGACTTTAAAAGGAGACCGTAAGACCAAAAAAGAAAAAAGAGACAAAAAGAAGAAAAATTAGGAAAGCAAAATTTAAAAAAAACCTGCTTGTGCAACTGACATACTGCCCGCCACTTCCTGGAGGGTTTGGAGGGTGGGTGTGCCCTGGATGCTGTCTTGCCACGTCACGCTGCTGCGCCTCCTCTCAGCGCTTCATCTCCTCGTTCTGCCGAGAACGAGCCCATTGTATGGATTCACCATCTTCTGTTCTTTTCAGAGCCAGCCGGTCCTCTCTGACATCTGTTCACTTCGGGCTGTTCTGAGTAGTGGTATGGACATTTGTGCACAGGCTTTTGTGCAGACACAGATACTGGTTCTCCTAGGAGTGGGGTTGCTGGTCACGTGCACACTGTCCGCCTTTTGAGGAACTGCCGGGTTTTGCCAGAAGGCTGTGGCGCTTTGTCCCGTCCGCGGGCACCCGGACCTGCAGGTCTGGTGGCACATCCTGGTGAGCGTGATGGCCCCTCACCAGTCTGGTTTTCACTTGTGATGGTTGGTGAAGGTGAGCGGTTTCTCCCGTACCGACTGTATCTCTTTGTAGCGGTGTCTGTTCAGCCCTTTGCCCACTCAGAGATGCGTTGGACACAATTCCCGTATCAGATCCACAGTGAGCGGGTGTCTGTCCTGGCCTGTGGGTTTTCTCTGCGCGTTCTCGTCCGTGCCCTGGGCGGCCCGAGGTCTTCCGTGTCCAGGAAGTCATTCTGTCTGCTGTGTCTGGGCTACAGAGGCGGGGGCTGCACGGGCCAGCGCCGTGGAGGACGTTGTCTCAGGCACAGCCTGGGAGAGTGCGGAGTTTAGGGTCTGGGGCTGGCAGGGGGGACGCTAGGATTTCAGCTGAAACGATTTTTACTCAAAATTTGATGGTGACGCCACCTGCGCAGTCGTGACCGTGTCCGACCCCCTGGAGCGGGCAGTACTACCATCGTGTGGCGGCGCTTCCAGGGGCTGCTTAAAACCGCCAAAGCCACTCAGGTGAGTGTGCAGGCTGAGGGAAGAGCAGGTCGGCGTGGCGGGCCCAGCGCTGGGCCCAGCCTGCACGGCGCCCTCCTGCCTGGGCGTGGAGCTGCCCATAAAAGCGTCAGTCATGTGGGTGGACGTTTGAACTCCGAATGTCATAATTCCACCACTAATTAAAGGGTCAGGCGGAAACAGTCCTCGCTGACGTCTGTGACGTGCTCGGCCCGTCTCGCTGCCCGGGGAGGCTGCAGCCGGAGTGAACCAGGCTCGGCCACGCATGTGGCGAGGGCAAAGGATAAAACGGTCATCCCCTGGGGGTGGTCACGGAGCTGGCAGTGCCTGCGATTCAGTGACCAACGCGCCCACACGCGTGTCTCCGGCCCTCTGTGCCTGTAGCGCGTGCGGCTGGCGCTTGAGTCCTTGGGCTGTTCTGCGTCTACATTTGCTTACAGTGAGCGTTTGGAATTGTGGAAAGACAGTGCCCCAGGCAGAGGGGACCGCCGGCGCCACGCCCGGCGGGAGGAGTGGGAAGCCAGGCTGGCCCCTCAAAAACAGAGCCCGCAGTTGGCGGGGGACCCCACCCCAGCATCCCAGGACCTTTCCACTCGGTACGCCTGGAAGTGTCCGTGGAACCTGTAGGGCTGCGATACCCTCCGGGCCTACCCCGGCCCAGGGTGTCCAGAGCAGCTGCTGCCCTCCACTGTGCACCTGGGGAGGCCGGGACGCCGCGGGGAGATGCAGGTTCAGGTCCGGCCCAGTGGGCTCCGGCGCCTGGGGAGCCTCGGGGCTCAGTTCCTTCACCTGAGTGTGGGGGAGGACGGGCAGGAGGTGAACGATGGACTCCTTGCCCTTCGCCCTGTGCGTGGCCGGGTGAGGGCGAGGAGGCCAGGTTGCCGGCAGCTCCGCTTCTCCCCTCAGGGGGCACCAGTCTGGGTCTGGGAGGGGCTCCCCCTTGCAGGGCCGGGTCCTCACTGTTCTCCTCCACACTCCGTGCTCTCGGGAGTGGCGCGTTCCCCATGTGCCCTGTGGAGCCTGTGAGACACGGTGCACGCCCTTGGTGTCGCCCTGGGCCCAGGCCGCTGGCTCCTCGCAGTGGGCTTGGCTGCACTGCAGGTCCTCCACTGCTCGGTGAGACCAGGCGGCGTGCGAGGACGGGCCGCAGTGACAAAGTGCCCCAGGGCTCTGGCTCGTGTTCACGCGTAAGCTCTCGCTCGGAATTTGACTCCCGGGACGTTCCCTGTGCCACTGTCAAACTAGACTTCTCTTCGACGTGACCAGACACTGAACGAGCCTTAACGCCTGGTTCTTTAGCCCCCAGGTCCCCAGATGCCGGATCAACACAGCTCCTCTTGCCTGAACACCCTCTGGAGACCTGGCCATGGCGTCGGTGGCGGAGCCTGTCACCTTCAGAGAGTTCTGCCCTCTGTACTATCTCCTCAACGCCATCCCCACCAAGATCCAGAAGGGCTTCCGCTCCCTTGTGGTCTACCTCACGGCTCTCGACACCAGCGGGGACTACATCGCCGTGGGCAGCAGCATCGGCATGCTCTACCTGTACTGCCGGCACCTCAGCCAGATGAGGAAGTACAACTTCGAGGTGAGCTGGCTGAGGTGGCTGTAGCTAACACTGCTTGAGCTTTAAGCCTTTTTTCCGTCTCCAGAAATCCCACATTCTTTTTAAAGAGACTAGTTTAGCATCTAACATAGAGTAGAAAACTTTGGAAGTAGGCATTTTCTCCTAACTGCTGTGTTTCGCAGGGTACCTTGACTCGCTGCCTTTAATACTCTCTCACTGTGGTGTGGAAACTTTTATGAAAAAAGAATTGATGTCATGTTGGCTGGTTTCCAAGACATGTGCCTCTTACACGATATCGTTCCATGGCCATGGGGAGCGCAGCGACCCCTGCTCTGGGCCACTGCCTCAGCCCCTGTCAGGGGGTGGTGGCACCACCATCGTGCCCACCTATTTAGTCAGCCTCGAGGGCTTGTGGCTCCTCCCTCACAGCTCGGGGCTCTGTGATTGGTGCTCCCTTACAGACCTAGACAAAGCTCTTAAGAGAAACGCTTGTTAATACATGCATTTTAATCTATATTCCAGTTGTTGTTCTAATGCTAGAAGTTTTTCTTTAGCCTTTGTACTCTGTTTTAAATAGCTGATGTGGTTAACGTATACACAGCTTTTATCCTGTGCCAGGCATTATTCTATTTTTTTTGTAAGGTTTATAACTGGGGTGCAAACCAGAGGGGTGGGGGTGATTCACAAGAGACAGAATGGGGAGCAGAACAGGCGATCAGATCTACTGAAATGCACTGCTGAGGTTGCAGTAGGCGAGACTCCTAGGAGAGGTCAGCTGTGCAAGCGTTATTCTAAATCTTTGTGTGTATCAACTCATTCCTGTAAACATCTGAGGTCGGTGTTAATACCAACCCCATTCTGCCGGGAGACAACTGAAGCCCTGAAAACTTACATGATCTGCCACAGTCAGGCCATTGGTGAATGGCGCTGCCTACTTTTAAAACTTGGGCAGTTTGACTCGACTTTACATTAATCATTTATGTATGTAAGTGCTATTTTCTTTAATAGCTGATGGGTTTGACTGATAAATTCCTCCAAACGTTTAAGAACATTATGTAAAACTAGTTATGAATTAACATGAAATCTCTCAAACACTTCATACTCTGCAGTGAAGAATATGAATCCAGCAAGGTAGACCAGAGATCCTGCGAGACATGTCGTAATGTAACTGCTACAAACTAAAAACAAAGAAAAATCTTAAGAGTGGCCAAAGAGGGGTCTCCCTGGTGGCCAAAGGAGTTAAATCTCAGTGCTATGAAGTGATCCACAGCCACTGCAACACGAGTTCGATCCCCGGCCAGGGAGCTGACCCCCAGGGCACTGCAGACCTCTCCTGTCTCCCCACTGCTCCCCTCAGCAGTGTGTTTCAGTGGATCTACCTGTTCTCCCCACTCTGTCCCTGGTGAACCCCTTCACACACACCCCACCTCCCCACACCTCTGGCCTGCACCCAAGCTCTTGTATATGTAAATAAATAAATCTTTGGGAGGCAAAAAAGAACAGTCACAGAAAAACATCCTGGTACCTGTAGGGAATAGTAATTTGAGTGACTGCAGTTGTATCCTCAGGAGCCACACAGGCTGGGGAAATGCCACTGCGTTTTTAAGTACTCACTAAAGAATCGTCAACTCAGAATTCTTTACCCAGAAAAAATAGCACTCATCTGTTTCATATATTAATATATAAAGTATTGTTAGATGACATTTAAAATATCAGATGAAGGAAAATAAGGGGGATTTGTGCCAACAGACCTGGTTTAAAATAATTGCTTCATTAAGTTTTTGAAACAAAAAGAAAATGATGCCAGAAGGAAATAAGGACTATCAGGAGCAATGGAAGAGTAGTAGTAAACATCTGGGCAAAAGCAGCACATCACTTTCATCCTCAAGTTCTTTAAAATGTATTTCATAGTGGAAAGCGAGCACTTACTACACTGACTAAGTCTTCCTTATGCACAGACACTGGAATATGCGAGATGATGTGAGAGTGGAGATGGGGGCCCCATCATAGTGGGGTCCTGAGTTCTGCTTGGAGAGGTGTAGTACTGATGCCAGAAAGATTTTGAAAAGCTAAGTCATAAATCCCTAGAGCAACCACTAAAAAAACTGTACGAGATGGTGTGGTAAAAGCCGCCATAGATAAATCACAGTAGGATTTTTCAAGTGTTCAAGCAACTCATAGGAAATCAAGAAAAGGGAAACAGAAGAAGGCAAAACAGAAAATAAAGTGGTAGCCCTGAATCAGAACACACCAATAAATTAAGAGTACATGATCCGTATGTACTGATTAAAAGACAGAAATTCTGGCATGGAGAAGAAAAGGGCATGAACTTACTACATGTTATAAGAAATTCAGTACGGGGCCTCCCTGGTGGTGCAGTGGGTTGTTGAGCACAGCGCTGTGAGGCTGTCCATAGCCTCTGCAGAGCAGGTTCGATTCCCGGCCTGGCCAGGGAGATTCCCACATGGTGCGGCCGACCTCTCCTATCGTGCCCACTGCTCCCCCCAGCAGTGCTTTCAGGTCTGTCTGCCTGTTCTGTTCCCTGCTCTGTCTCTGGTGAATCCTCTCACCCTCCCATGCCTCTGGCCTGTACCCCAGATATTGTATAAATAAAAAATAAATCTTTAAAAAAAAGAGAGAAATTTAGTACAATTGTGACATAGATGAAAAATAAAAGGGTGGGCCGAGATATACCACATAAGCACCATCAGCACTAGGCTGGAGTGGAGACATCAGTATCCAAGTTTGAGCAAAGAAATAGCCAGCAAGAGCTGTTATGTGTGGTAAGAGGGTAGGTTGGCCAGGAAAGCGTGGCTCTCCTCCATGTGTACATACTAAGCACCAGAACTTCATTATACATGAAGCCAACACTGGCATAACTGAAAGAAGCAGTAGATAAATCCACAATTGTAGGGGAGACATCAAGGGCCTGAGGGCACCACTGATCCCAGCGTGCCCTCTCTCAAGTGCACCAGGCACACCCCGAGAGGCGGTCTGGGTTGTGAACATACCTCAGAGTGTAAATTAAGCAGCTGTCCAGGTCCTGGGGTTTGCTTTGTTCTGTTTTTTACTTTTTAATTGAGGTATAATTTCATGAAGTGGGCAAATCTCAAGTGATGCGTTTATCTGTGTGCGCACCTGTGCAGACACCCAGGTGAAGACACAGCTTTTCCCAGAAGGCCCCCTCCTGCCAGTTCCAGGTCAGTCCCCTCCCCAAAGTGCCTACTCTGACTTTTCACTCTGTCCAGTCGTCTGCTAACCCCTAGGGTTTAATGCATTCCTGGGAGCCTCTGAGTGACATTTGCTCCCCTTAGAGCTCTTATAAAGCTCGGGCGCACGCAGTGGGCACCACTTGTCCTTCCGAGAGACGGAAAGCCCGTTCACCTGATCTTACAAGCTCGGCCACCAGACTGAAAACCTAAATGAGAGTTGAGTGCTCCCCAGAAAGGAGCCACGAGTTACCCTTAACTGCCAGTTTTAAAATTTGACCTAGAACCTTACAGGTGATCTAGAAGGGTTTTGTGTCTCATCTGCTGTGCTTCCAAGGAAAGTGACGTGCTGGGACCATGGCCCATGGCACAAACGAGGGCACCCAGCAGGCTAGGAGGGGGCTCCTGGGAGAAGCCCTAGGTGTTTTTAGCAGGTTCTCCCTTAATGAGGGGGTGTGTCCCCGGGGCCAGGCCCCACACACAGCAACCTGAATGGCAAAGTCAGTTTTTTGTGCGCCTGTTAGAGATAGATCACAGATCACAGTTGTGGAAAATCACAAGGGAAGTAGAAAGTACTTTTGTTTTGGAAAGAACACGGAATTTGGAGTATTAAGGTTTGAAGACCTCGTTAAATATGGACGTGCTAAGTATGTAGGAACAGAACTGGAAGAATAGCCCCTCCTTGCAGGCCGTTCCAAGAGACGGCGCGGGAGGCCTGCATGGAGGCAGCTGCTGCACCCTTGTCCTCGCTGCCATCCTCACTCTGACCAGGTCTTCTCAGAGGCTGCTTGCTTCCTGGGGGTTGCCGCCTCCCTGCACCGGGCCAAGCTGCTTGTAGCCAGCCCCTCCCCAAGGCCAGGCCGCTGGCTGGGCTTCCGGCGGCCCCCCTCTCCTGTTTGGGGGCCCCGCTGACTGCACTAACAAGCCAGGGCTCTTCTCTTCCTTCTGGAGATGGACATCTGAAGCCTTCCCCATATCACGATCTGGCACAGTCATATTTATAGCCCTGAGAACACCCCGGAGACTGGCGTCGCGGAGGAAAGTGAGCTCTGCTCGCCGCCGCCCACATCCTGGGGCGGCTCTCCCCACATCCTGGGGCGGCTCTCCCACGCCTGCCTCAGGCTGCAGCCCAGCTCCCAGCTCTGTGTCCCTGCTCCCTGCCCATCACCTTGACGTTCCTGCCCGTCGCCTTGGCGCACCCACACCCCTGCGTGGAGCACGCTCCCGGCGTGGACAGGTCGGCTGCTGTGTCAGTCACTGCAGCAGGGATCCGAGAGGCTCCCTGGAGACCTGGCCGTAGGTCAAGATGGCTATACGTTTTCTGAATGGTTTCAAATTAAAAACGATCACTCAGTTGTTGTTGCAACCAGTTATCTCTGTGCAGTGCTGGTACACGTGCTATTTAGATGAGCGGCATGCTGAGCTGGAGAGAATGTTACTTAATACAATTACTGACCTAAGAATCAAATCACAGTAGGAACCAATTTTTAAACATTCTCAGATGTCCTGTCCCCGTGATCCTGGCAGCAAGCCCATGTGGCAGGCGGAGCATGGGGGGCCTGGAACATGGCATGGGGGGGCTGGAGCACAGTGGATGGGGGGAGCATGGGGGGCCTGGAGCACAGAGGGGCAGGTGGCGCATGGGGGAGACCGGAGAAGCACGGCCTGTGGGGCTGAGTGACTTGTCCACCCTGAGAGAAGGGCGCAGGCTGGGAGTGGGCAGCTCGCATGACACCGGACTCCTGTTTTGGGGAACTAGCTCTTGATAAATACTCCCTGGATAAGGAATCCGTATGCTCGCACTTGATTTCTTTCCGAAATGAGGTTTTTGTTGGTAACAGGATCATTTGTGTTGGAACTTTTTCTCTCCCAGGGGAAGACAGAACCCATCACGGTGGTGAAGCTGCTGAGCTGCTTCGATGACCTGGTGGCCGCGGGCACTGCCTCCGGGAGGGTCGCCGTCTTCCAGCTGGTGTCTTCCTTGCCGGGGAGAAACAAACAGGTGCGCGGGCACCCGTGGGGCATCTCTGAACTTGGTGGTGAATCCCAAGAAGACCTGGGAAGGAGAGCCCCTCCCTGGCCTGGAGAACACGTTGTAGGGGGCCGGGGGAGGGGGACGCAGGGCTGTGTGTGGCTGGGGGTGGGGGAGCGCAGGACTGGAGCATGGGGCTGCAGGGCCTGGGGGTGCTGGGGAGTCGGGGCACAGGGCTGTGCAGGGCGGGCTTAGACCTCGCTCTCGCTGGCTGCTGCCTGTGGTCGTGCGGGGCTGGGGGGCCTTCTCTGCGCCCAGGGGTGACACGCCGCCCATCCCTGTGGCCCCCCTCCATTTTACCCTTTTCCTCTATTTTCGTTGTTTATCCGTAGCTTCGGAGATTTGACGTCTCTGGTATTCACAAGAACAGCATCACCGCGCTGGCGTGGAGCCCCAACGGCATGAAGTTATTCTCAGGAGACGACAAGGGAAAGATCGTCTACTCCTCTCTGGATCTGGACCAGGTGATGTTACTTGTGGAACTACTGTTGACCCCCTTTTACCTGGAGAAACCACATTCCTAGTTTTATTTCTAGTTCCTCGATCACAGCCCCTGAATAATCGCAGGTGGCATCTGTCACATTTCTTCAAGCACTTTCCTAGCATCTGATAAGCTTCCGCACTGGCCTTTGTTGCCACTGGAGCGCTCGCTGTTCCGCCGCCACCACTGTAGCTGCTGCTGCTGCCGCCCCCAGGTCCCTGCAGGGTGTAGGGGCAGGGCGAGGCTCTTCCTGGCCAGCCCAGCGCCGCCCCCACCACAGTTCCTGGGCTGTGTCCATCCGGAAGGACAGGACGTGCGGCCCGGCCACCAGCCCTCGCCGAGCAGAGCTCCGTTTCAGACAAGGCCCTTTCCTGCTGTGTGCAAGCTGAGCCCACCTGGGTGGTCTCGTCTGCTGGCCAGCCTGAAGGCGCAGCGCGGGCCTCCTCTCTCGTCTGTGGGCTCCGTCAGGGCGCGTGGACTCGCGAGTGCCCATCCCCAGGACTCCCACAGCGCTGCCTCAGCTGTTGGGCTGCAGGAGCCCTTTACCTTTTTTTTTTACTTTATTTTTAAATTTATTTATGCATACAAGAACTGGGGTACAGGCCAGAAGTGTGGGGGTTGAGAGGATTCCCCAGAGACAGTGTGGGGAGCAGAACAGGCAGACTGACTGAAGCACACTGCTGAGGGGAGCAGCGGGGAGACAGGAGAGGTCTGCTGCGCCATATGGGTTGCTCCCTGGCCAGGGATCAAACTCGTGCTGCAGAGGCTGCGGCCAGCTTCATAGGTTGCGTCTTAACCCCTTGCGCCACCAGGGAGGCCCCCAACACTGTACCTTTTTAAAGAGAGGCACATAGAGGGTGTCTGTCTGCGTGGGCTGCGTTTCCCACATGTGCTATCTTAGAGGGTGAAACAACCTTAAAAATACTGATTAGAACTTTTTTTTTGGTGTAGAAGAACTAGGGTGTAGGCCAGAGGTGCAGGGGTGAGAGGACTCCCCAGAGACAGAGTGGGGAGCAGAAAAGGCAGATCCAATGAAAGCCACTGCTGAGGGGGGCAGCAGGGAGATAGGAGAGGTCTGCTGCGCCATATGGGTAGCTCCCTGGCTGGGGATTACACTCAGGCCATTGTGATAACAGCCTGAGACTGACCCCTGGGCCACCAGTGAGGCCCACATACAGAACATTTTCAAAGAAGTATGGAATTTCCAGATGTTTCTTTTTTTTCTTTTTCTTTTTTTTTTTTTGCCTTTTTCTTTCTCTTTTCTTTTTCAAAGATTTATTTATTTATATAAGCACTGGGTACAGTCAGAAGCGCGGGAGGGTGAGAGAATTCACCAGAGCAGGGAGCAGAGCAGGCAGAAGGACCGAAGTACACTGCTGAGGGGAGCAGCGGGCGGCAGGAGAGGTCTGCGCGCCATGTGGGACCCTCGCCCGGTGGCCAGGGAGCAGCCGGGGATCGAACCAGCGCTGCGGAGGCTGCGGGCAGCTTCGCAGCCCAGCGCTCAACCACTGCGCCACCGGGGAGGCCCCAGATGTTTCTTGTTAAGCTTGATGTGCCATGAAATAGACATTAGCATGCTCTTCTCACTGGTAGGGGCTTCCCAATGGTTTCCTCACAGAGGGCGGCAGTGAGTCTGAAGAAGGCTCAAGCAAACATCATGAGGGGTGAGCTCACCTACAGACATGGAGGGAGCACGCCAGCATCCAGAGGCAGTGGGGGTGCTTCACTCTGCCCTGAGTGTTGCCTGTCTCTCCGCAGGGCATCTGTAACTCCCACCTGGTGCTGGAGGAGCCGTCGTCCATCGTGCAGCTGGACTACAGCCAGAAGGTGCTGCTGGTCTCCACCCTGCAGCGGAGCCTGCTCTTCTACACTGAGGAGCGCTGTGTGCAGCAGGTGGGCACGCAGCCGAGGAAGAGGTAGGCCCCCCCGCCACACCCGAGGGGCTTGGAGCTTCCCGGGTTTCCTGTTGGCCACATGTGAGCCAGTGGCTCCACTCCTAAGGTTCCCCGACTGCCCAGGACGCCGCCTCCTGCCTGCAGGCGGAGACAGGAGGGCTGTCCTCTCAGCTGGGGCGGGGGGAGGGTGGTCTGGCGCCAGCAGGCGGCATGTTGGTGGCAGGCGGCAGCTGGCACCGTGGCCTTAGGGAATCGGCCAGGTGGCACATGGCCCAGTGAACACGAGGGTTGCCATGGCAGCGGGGGAGGGTGGGAAGGAGGTGGTACCAGGGTTGGTGGGTGGTGATGTGGGCACCCCACAGCTGGCTGGTGCTGATGCCCAGGAGGGTGAAGTCGGGGAAGCCGGCCCTGGTGGCCTGGGCAGTGCAGCCGCTGCTGCTCTTCAGCTTCTCCAGACCAAACACCCCTATATCACGTTGATAATTTGGCCTTTTCTGAGCAGCAGCCTCCTTCAGGGTCCCTGGGGAGAAGCAGGATCCCACGTGGTGGCTCTGTGGGATGTGTTCCCGGCTCCCTGCTGTTCGTGTCCCCCTGTTCCCGGTCACCCTGTCTTTCAGAAGGAGGGTGGATTAAAACGAGTTACTTTCCACATGGGTCATGGGCCTGCATCTCCTTTGAAACCCCGCCTGCTGCATGTGTGCGTGTATGTGCATGTGCCTGCGTGCCTGCATGCGTGCGTACACGCCTCATCGGCTGCGACCTCCCGGAGCCCTGACGCCGGTTCAGCAGCGCTGATTGACAGCGGTCCTGTGCCCAGGGCGGATCCGGGTGCAGAAGCAAACAAGGCATCCCTTTCCCATGGTTGAACATTCCGCCAATCCTGGAGGCAGGAGCTAGCCGGGCTTGATGCCTTCTGTGTCTTGAAGGCTTGTCCCTCATGTGCTGTAGACAGAGGTTAGAGGGCCGCTGTGTCCACCCCAGGAGCAGTGCATCTGGCAGCAAGCATGGGCGAGTGCCAGCGGACGGGCAGCACCTTGGGACAGTGAGCAGGGGTGGAGGGCATGGGCTGCAGGGGCTGCTGGGGAGGAGGCAATGGAGCTCTGAGAGGGTGTGGGGGCAGGGAAGGCCTCCATGAGGAGGTAATACTTGAGCTGAGAGTGTGGGGAGGCCCGAGAAGCGCGTTCCCGCCTCGGAGCAGTGAAGGCCCAGACTGGGCCAGAGCTGGGCATGGTCAGGGCACAGCAGGGGTTTGTGCGCTCACGTGTTCCGTGGAGTGGGCTTGGGGAGGAAGGCCTGGTCCAATTTTCAAGTGGTCCTTGCGAAGCCATTAGAGGTGTCAGTTGGGAGTGACCCCAAGCTCAGATTCTCCCTGGCCCTGCATGGAGATGCCCAGAGACATCCAAGGGCGTGGGTGGAAGTGGCCCCTTGCCGAGCGGTTGTGGGCGGGCATATCTGGAGAGAGGAAGGACAGGACTGGACATAGTCCCCTTGGAATGCCCCCTGGACATTTCCCCGTGGAAATAGGGAGCCAGGGGGAGAAAGGCATAGAAACAGACTTCTGTTTGCTTAGATTAAGCAGCCAGATGGGTGGTGAAGCCATTGCACTAAGGGGGGGGGGAGACTGGGCCTGGGTCTGTCCTGGGTATATGGAGTTTGGGGTGTCTCTTCAGGGCCCTAGTGGGCACCACAGTGAGGAGGCCTGTGCAGGTCTGGAGCCTGGGGAGGGTCACAGTAGAGGTCAAGATCAGGTCATCAGATAAGGAAGGAGTCGTGGCCACCCTGACAGCAGCCGAGTTCACCAGGGATGGCCGTTGCTCACCCGAGGCTGAGAGAACTGCGTGGCCTCCGCCCATGTCCAGGCCCGCTCTGCCTGGAGACACAGCTGTGTGAGCGAGGAAACAGGTCTCTGTCTCGGGCCCACATTCCTGGGGCAGACACTGCTGAGTAGACGTGTTCTAGAATGTTCAGTAGTGATCATTGGGCCTGGAGCTAGTGAGGACGGAGCAAGCAATAGGGCATCTCATCTGTCTAAACAGCAGGCCGGGAAGGCTCCTCCCAGGTGGGGTCTGAATGGACCCTTAAAGGGAAGAGCCAGGAGAGGCCTCTGGAGGGAAGCCCTGGGCCTGACCGAGGGGGTTGAAGAACCCCAAGGCTGGGGTGTGTGGAGCCGAGGGGCCGGGAGGCCTGTGTGATGGGGACGGGGGCTGCTTGCTTTCACAGGGAACGTCCCCTTGCTGCTGTCTGGGGGCTCGGGGAGCACCAGAGGTGACCCAGGAGAGAGGTGGAAGGACTCATACCAGGCCAGGGTGGGGAGGGCCTTGAAGGCAGAACTGACGGGTCTGTGTGCATGCTGGCTCTGGGTGTGAGAGAAAGATGGGTCGGGCTTGCGGCCTGAGCAGTTGGGTCCACGGGGATGCTACCTGCTGAGAGGGGAGAGGACATGCCCTGGACAGACACACACACACACACACCCCCGCACAGTTTGCACAAAGGGAATGCGTGTAACCCAGGGAGGGGAGGCCCTCCTTCCGGAAGAGGAAGCCGCAGCAGGGTGCTGGGCTTGGAGTTTCTGGGAGGGGGGCGTAGGGTTCCACAGCAGGAACTGGGCTCTGGCACCTCCCTCCTCGTGAGCAGGGCCAGGGTATGGGGGCACCGCAGGGGGCAGTGGACGGGAGCACAGAACTTGGCCGCGCCTCAAGGGCACATTGCTCTGAGAGTCCAAGGGGGTGTAGGCCAGCGGAGCACAAGGAGGCCCCCGCGGGCAACCACAGAGGATGGGCTGGCCTGAAATGGGGCCAGAGGGTGCCCCCGGGGAGAACGTGGGTCCAGGTGCAGGCCCAGTGATCACATCCGGGAACCTCCTCAGATTGGCCCAAACACAAACTCCCAGAAGACCTCAGAGGCCCCGCCCCCTGACGTGCTGTGTCCTTGGTCCGGGGTATCTGACAGTCTCTGCATCAGAACCTCAGCCAAACCACCTCTCCCCACGCCCTCAGTGCCAGCCCCTGGGCCCTGCTCAGCATGTCCTTTCCCCAGAACGTCCCATCCCTTGCCCCCAGCCTGGGGGCAGCCAGGGGTCGGGGGCACCCAGCACACGTGGATGTGCACCTGCTGCGCCCAAGGTAGGCGCTCCCTGGGCGTTTGTTGAGACGACACTCACGTACCTGAGATGAGCCGGTCCACACGGGGAGGAGGCTCTTGAGATTGTTGTCAGGGAAGGAGATGTCTAGAAGTCAGGTCTTCATCCAACGCTCTTACTCTTGGCGTGGAATTGGACGCCCCATCCCTCCTGGGCCCTGCTCATCGGGATTTCCTTACTGCGGGGCCCTGGGAATGAGGCCCTGAAGTGTGGAGGGGCACCCAGTCTCTGTGACCGCCGTGCCCAGGGTGCCCAGGCAGCCTCCTGGGCCGGGGCACCGCTCCAGCCAGTGCACCTCAGCCTGGCGTGGGCGCCAAGCACTCGTGGGGGCACATGACGAGCATGGTGTGTGCCTGTGTCCACGACCTCATCCGGCCTTCTGCGGCCGGACACAAGGCAGCCCAGGCACTCCCTGCAGTGGGGGTCAGCGGCCCGCAGACATGGTGGGCCTGAACCCCTGGGATTGGCGCTCTGGGAGGCTGTGGGTCGGCCAGGATGGCTCCTGGGAATCTAGATGGGTGGATTCGCCTTCAGAAACCTTAGGTCGTCTTCCACACCATGTGTGTTCTTACCAACACCCAACTTCCCCTCCCGAAATGCCCCTGCACCCTCGGCTCCTGGGTCCTCGGAGAGCACGTGCAGCTGCCACCTGTGGTCTCTGCCAGAGTCAGGGTCCCAGCGGCTCAGACACCTGCCGACAGGACTGAGAGTGTGGGTAGCAACCCCACCGCGGTGGGAAGGAGGGTACAGCCGTTGTCAGCCAGAAGTCTCACCGTAACGTGTAATTAAAAACAAGTTGCACGGGTGTACGAGTAGCATCTTACTGTTCTCACGTGGAGATGAGAGACCGCGGGGCTGAGTCGTAGAGTCTTTGGGGACACACAGCTCGGGGCTGATGCAGCAGCAGGGGCCCAGGATAAACAACCACTGTGAGTCCGCAGTCCCTGGGGACGGGGCAGGGGATCTCGGGAAGATGAGCGGCCGCAGTGATGTCACGGATGCACGTCCTCAGTGAGGGTGGGCCCCCGGGGGCACGTCAGTACTAGACCTCGTAACTCGGACGTGTAAGGTGTCTGTGTTACATGCATTCTTTTATTTGTGTTCGCTGCATCATTTAAGTAGAAAAAGATGCCAGGCCCGGGACCGAGGGGAGAGAGGCCCTCTGGCTGGTCAGAACAAGTCTGTCTCGATTCTGGACGTAAAGCTCCCTCCTGGGCTGGGGCAGGCGAGCAGTCAGACTCTGGGAGGAGCCGCGCCTCAGAGCAGGGCAGCGCGGCAACCCCTGGATTTGCCACCTTCTGGCTCAGGCGCCGCTATGGAGAGTCGTGATATCTGCCTGGCAGGGCTGCCTAAGGGTCGAGCTGGGGGTGAGGCGCCAGCCCTGCCCTCTGTGGGCAGAGGGGGCTCGTGTGTTCATTTCACAACAGACCGGCCGTAGAAGAGGAGCTGAAAAAAATCTGTCTCGCTTAGGCTTAGCCAAAACCTTGTTGAAGTTACTATCAGGAGTTGACAGCTCTGTCCCTTCGTCAATCCATGTCTGTTTTCTTTTCTCTTTCTTATTTTTTTCTCCTGATTTCAGCACTGGAAAATTTGGGGCTTGTTTCATACCAGGACTCTGTAAGCAGAGCGACCTGACCTTGTACGCCTCACGGCCTGGGCTCCGACTGTGGAAGGCTGACATCCACGGCACCGTCCAGGCCACGTTCATCTTAAAGGACGTCTTTGCGGGAGGAGTCACGCCTTTTGAACTGTACCCACGTCTGGAATCCTCCGACGGGGGCAGCTGCAGCTTGCCGGAAAAGCACCTGGGGCTTGTCTCCTGCTTCTTTCAAGAAGGCTGGGTATTGAGCTGGAATGAATACAGTATCTACCTGCTAGACACGGTCAACCAGGTAAGTGGAGCGGCCCCCACCTTGGCCTCGGCTGGAGAAGGCTCACCCAGGGGCTTCCAAAACCAAGGAAGGAGACTGGCAATTCTAGTGCTTTCTTTGGGCCAGCGAGGAAACTCAAAAGAAGGTCCAATTTGACATTCACTGTCCTGTCCCTGCCAGAAGTTGTTTTTAATTTTAGCACAGAATTAGACTTGTTCTTCACTTGGACCATGTTTTCCCTGACCACAGACTGCTCTAAGCGTGTCGGGAATCACGGGGCAGAGACAGGGAGCAGAGAAGGCCCTGCCCACAGCCACGCCAGCCGTCTGGTGGGAGAGGCCTTCTCCTGTCTCCTCTCACCAGGAGCCATGTTTTTTCCCGCTCGCGGCTCTGGGGCAGCGCCAGCCCCGCGCGTTGCAGTGGGGACATTTCTGTGTCAGTCAGTGGTGACAGGTCACCGCTAGAGGTGGGTTTAGGAACCAAAAAAGCAAACAAAACCCCAAACTTTAGTGTTGGTTTCTCCTTGCCTTACGAGCAAGCGTTTGCTCCGGTGGCAGTAGCTCCCGCCCTCCCGGCCGCATGTCAGCAGAAGCAAAGCTCGCCCACTCCTCATGACGCCGCCTGACTGTTGTCAGCCGGCCCTGCGGCCGAGCTGGAGAGAAACCTAACCCGGAGCGCAGTCTCGCTCGAGCCTTCGTCCTGGGAGATAATGGGCTGCGCGGCTTCCTTCTGGGAGCATGGGCAGGGGGTGACCTGTGTTGGGGCATTGCCCAGGTGCCCTTTAAACCCTGAGTGTGTTTCTTAAGATGGTCTTGTGACCCCTCCATGCTCCTCCCCTGTTCCGTCAAGCTGGCCGCCCTGGGTGCTCCTCGTGTGGACACCCTTGCCTGTTGGCAGGGTCAGGATCCCGCGTTGTGCATCGGTGCCTCCCGAGTGCACTTTGCCAGCGGGTGTGCTCCCTCCATCCTCAGGGAAGACGTGGGGGCGGCCCGCCTCCCCAGCAGACGCGGTGTTGCCGGCGGCCTGAGCGTGTGACTGTGAGATAGGGGCCTGCAGGCCCACACCACACTGCGAGCTGCCCAGCAGGCCACTCAGGAACCCACTGCCCTTGCCCGCCTCTGAGACGGGTGCTTCTGTTGTGTGTTCAGGGCGCAGGTTCTTCAGTCGCTTGTTCATCCAAAACTGAGCCCCAGTGCACCCTAGTCTCCACATGGGCACCAGCAGAGTTCTGCTCCTCTCAGCCTGGGGTACCCTGCGGGTGTGGAGTGGCACTAGGGGCATCCTGGACCTCCCCGCGGAGGGCAGGCTCATCCCTGCTTCCCAGGGAGGCAGCATCTCGCCCTCATCGGGGCTCTCCCCATTACCAAGGGAGACGGAGGAACTGGAGCGGAAGCCTGGGGGTGTGGGGCAGCAAGCTGGGCTGTCCGGACTGGCGGGGCGCCTGGAGCGAGGCCTGTGCAAGGCCAACAGCCCCTGCTAGGACCAGGGCTCCAGTGCCCCGGGTAGGGAGCAGGGCGGAGCACATCGGGGTGGCTAAGCGGGGGGGAGGGGCGGGGGGGGTCGTTTGCGTGCGGGCACGGAGCTGGCCATGCCTTGCTCCCTTGGCTACTCTGTCAGCCCTGACCTGACAGGGGCGGGCCCCCGGGGGCATCCTGTTAACACAGAGCGTGGGCGTGACCATGTGTGGCTGTCACTTGTTGGGTTCCGGCCCGTGCACGCTCCAGATTGTGCCACTGCCCGGTGTGGTGATGTGTGTGTGTTTCCGACAGGCCACGATCGCTGGTTTGGAAGGATCGGGTGACATCGTGTCTGTTTCCTGCACAGAAAATGAAATTTTTCTCTTAAAGGGAGATAGAAATATTATAAGAATTTCAAGCAGGCCTGAAGGACTGGCATCAATAGGTTGGTATCTGTCACGAAATGTGCTGTGTGCATGGTATCGTGTCCATAATTCACAGAACTGATGTCATTTTGCTGCTTACCAGGCTACAGCTTCATCTAAACAAGGGAGGGTTGGAAGGGCCGCCTGTGACTCTTAACACACCGCTGATGCTTTTCATGAAGGTCCCCTCTTCGGGGCGCACGTCAGACGGCCGCCCCTGTGGTAGAAGGTGGGGGGCTGGGTAACGAGGTGGGCGAGCCCCACAGCCATGGCCTCCTCTGCTTCCAGGACGGTGTTGGGTTTACACACCAAAAGACATGGATTTGTGGAAGATTTAGAACATTCAGTCTGTCCTCTGAGACAGGTGTTACCTAACACAACTCATCTTCTAAGGGTTGATTATTCCCTGTCGTGCTTTTGACTCTAGTGATTCCTACTGGCCCAGGTTCTCAGGCAGGTATTCTTGGCACATATGCTTAGGCTCACTGCAGGCTGGGTCCTGAGGGGATCACAGCAGCGTACCCCTCACCGTGGCTCTCGGTCTCCCTGTTGCTGGCCCTCTGAGCTCCTGACACACATGCTTTTAGAAGCCTCTGAGCAGCCCGCCTGAGGCTGCAGCTGTGGGCAGGAGGCTGAGGCCTGGAGGCCCAGCGACAAGCCCAGGGTAGCACGCTGATGCGCATGGGCAGGTCATCCGCCCCAGCTTGGAGTGACACGCCCCACCCCCACCCCCCGCCCCCGGCTTGCTGTGCTGCGGCCACGTGCCACCCGGGGCCAAGCAGCTGTCCCTGGGTCTCCAGACTTCTGGGCACCTCAGCTCAGCCTCTCCTCCCAGTGAAGCTCCCTTCACTGAGCTCCTGGGTCCCTTCCCTTTGCCGCTCCAACTCCAGGGCCGCCCCCTTGACTATGCACCTCACTCTCACAAAGATTGTGCTTTCCGGGCACCAGGATCTCGGGGCTCATCTCTGTCACAGCGCCTGGTGCGTAGGCCCCTCAGTGAGTGTGTTGATGGACGGGACGATGTCCTCGCTTTGCAAGTTAGAAAGCCAAAGAACGGGTATGTGTGACGCAGCCAGATTACCACACAGAGTCCGCCTCAGCTGGCATTTGTGGCCACCTGAGTCAGGTAGCCATAGCAACACATGGTATCCTGGGTCTCGACCACTGGGGTGTCTTCACTGTTATTTTACTCTCGCTTCAGAGAAGGAGCAGGGATCCTGGGCAGGAGTGAGTGGGCAGGCTGCAAGCCTCCATGTCCAGCTGAGCAGGGAAAGAGGTGGGGGCCTGCCGTGAGCACGGAGGGTGTGCAACCCCAACTGACGCGTGGGGACCCACAGCAGTCAGACACTTAGCTCTCGAAAAGATGCGAATATAATACGCACTGTGTCGGCCCTAAGCGTTCAGTCTCTTGAGAGATGGAAGGAAAGGGGGTGAACCGCTTACATCACAGTGGGCAGATTGGGACACACGTCGTCCCAAAGCTGTGACTTCGTGGGCACAAATAAGCTCCAGCCCCGCGCGTGGCTCCAGAGGCTGGGCGGGGTGGGGGGATGCTCAGTGGCTGTGGGAGCCACACATCCCTCAGAACCCACATCTGCCCACCTGCTCCATAGCCACCATGGCCGAGGCCTGGGCCTCATGTTTTGTTTGGCTGTAATTAACTTTAGTCTAACTGGCAACACGTGGCTGCGGCCCTCGAGCCCAAGATCCATCCTTGTGTCCTCTTGGACAAGTCCCTTGCCTGCCCTGGGCGTCCCGCGTGCTCGGAGCTCGCAGCATGCCCCACCCAGGGTCCTGCTCGTGCAGGCAGCCCGATCCCCGCCCCCAGCCCCCTCTGGTGCGCGCAGAGGCTCACAGCTGACGATAGGCTGCTCGCATGGGTCTGTGGCTTCATGCTGAACCCCAGGCCCAGGCGGTGGGGGGGGTGTGTGTGTGTGTGTGTGTGTGTATGTGCAGCTCTCAGTCACTGGGCTGAGCTCAGGGGGGCCGTGACCCAGAGCCTAGCCCCCCACTTGTGTCAGCACTGGCTCCTCAGTCTCCTTCCTGCCTTGAGCTTGTCACAGTGGAAGGTCTCCTTTCCCTCCTTGAATTTCAAGGCGCTTGATCCCAGGAGCATGTATTTTCAAGCGTGTTGTCGTGTGTCAGATGAGCTCTGGCTCTGGCGCTTGTGAGCGGGGCTTACAGCAAAGCCTGTCCCAGGCCCAGGCTGGGTGCGTGTCCCGGAGCCCTGTTCGCGGACCTGCATCTGCTTCTAAATTACCCGTCAGTTCGAGTGACAGGTGCCGGCTTGGCACCGATCCTGTATTGAGTCACTTGAAGAGATGGCAGTGGGGGTTCCCCTTACTGTGATTCCTATGTTTTGGGGGTCAGCCTGGACACAGTCTTGGTTAACCAGCTCTAACCCAGCTCCGCTCCCACAGTGCGCGACGGGCTGGAGGCATCCGGGTGTGCAGAGTCGGGCCATGTGCAGCGCCAGGAGAGGCCCCCGTGTGCCCCCGCAGCCGAGACGCGGCTTAGAGGCTCCTCTGTGGCCAGCTCCGTGGCCAGCGAGCCCAGGAGCAGGAGCAGCTCGCTCAGTTCCCCTGACAGTGGCTCCAGGCTGCAGGCCGCCCCTGAGCCACCACAGGACAGCCAGCCTGCCCCGCAGAGGCTCCGCGCCATCAGCTCGGAGGACTTCGACCAGGAGCTCGTGGTCAAGCCTCTCAAGGTGAAGAAGAGGAGGAGGCGGAGGAAGCCAGGTATGTCTCAGGGCACGCCCCTCCCGGCAGCCCGCCAGCCCCGGAGCGCCGCGTGAGACCAGGCAGGTGCACTTCCGGGCACCTGCGGCCTTCAGGAGCGCCCCCATGAGGCAGCTGCGCGGGCCTGCGCCCCACCCCCATGCCACTCAGATGAAAAGCTGGCGTCCTCCTGTGTCCTCCGGCCCTTGGGTCTGGCTTGGTCCTTTCTGGTGTTTAAATGAAGATGGTGACTCTTGGGCATCCCTGTCAGTGGGAGACATGCAGGGCCTTCCTATACTTGAGTGTCTTACAGGGACAGCCATGTGCTTTTTTTACTGACTTGTGAGTGACCTCATGGGACACGGGAGTCCCACGGAAGTGTGTCTGGCCAGTCGTCCACCTCCATGGGGGATGTGAGCAGATGTGGCTTAGCACTGAGTTTTGTAGAGTTTTTACTCCTTGCTGCCCGTCAGGCCTCTCGCCACGGGTCACTGCACTGCTGAGGGACGTGCCATCTGACCACCCATCCTGTTGGGCCCCTCACAGGTTTGGCCCCGGCCCGTTTGCCCCTGGCACCTCATGCAGCTCGGGCCCCTCAGCACCCCATTGTGCCTCCCTGCCATGGGGCCGTTGTGCTAAAAGGGTGTGTTCACCGATTAAATAGCTTTTGTTTAAAATGTATTTCTTGGGCCTCCCCTGGTGGCGCAGCGGTTGAGCGCTGGGTTGCGAGGCTGCCCGCAGCCTCTGCAGTGCCAGTTCGATCCCCAGCTACTGGCGAGGGTCCCACAAAAAAAAAAATAAAATGTATTTCTTTTTTTTAAAGGTTTATTTATTTATGCATACAAGAGCTGGGGTACAGGCCAGAGATGTGGGAGGGTGAGAAGATTCACCAGAGACAGAGTGGGGAGCAGAACAGGCAGACTGACCGAAGTACACTGCTGAGGGGAGCAGCGGGGAGACGGGAGAGGTCTGCTGCGCCATGTGGGTAGCTCCCTGGCTGGGGATGGAACTCGTGCTGCAGAGGCTGCGGACAGCTTCATAGGTTGAGTCTTAACCCTTGCGCCACCAGGGAGGCCCCTAAAATGTATTCCTTCTTGAACAAAAGTTTTATTTTCTAATTAGCTTCATGTTGTCCCCCGTAAGTCCATGGTACTGTTTTTGGAGTGACGTCCCTCATTGTCGTCATTTTCCTTTGAAAGCAGAAGGTGGGAGCAGGAGCGCCTGCGACAGTTCCCTCGAGTCGACTCCCTGCTGCGAGTTTCCTGGAGACAGCCCCCAGCCCCTGAGCGCAGACCTGCTGTCCCTGACCTCCAGTCTGAGCAGCATCGTGGATGGCTCAGGCACAGACTCTCCCGGCCGTGAGCGCCGCCCCAGTGGTGAGGCCGGTGTCCCGCAGGAGGGCTGTGGCCCTGAAGCCCTCAGCGTCCCGGAGGTGTCTGAGCCCGCCCCGCACTTAGCCCACGAAGACAGTGGCGGTGGGACCGAAGCTCCACGATGCGGCCCCGCAGGCAAGGAGGGGCTGCCCGGGGTGCTGAATCCAGCCTTGCCCCCGAGCGAGGGTCAGGGCGGTTCTGAAGTCACAGACCTTGAAGAGGAGCCGAGTTCCGGGGACCACAGGTCGAGTGGCCGACAGTCGCCTTGCCAAGAGCGGGGCAGCTCGACAGAGCCCCAGGAGACAGGGTGCGGGGACCCTGACGATGCCCAAGGCGCTTTTTCAGAAGCCCCCCTCCTGGACGCACCCCAGGACATCCCGGGGTCCGCCAGCCTCTGCCTGCCGCCCAGTGCTGAGCTGTGGCTGCTGGAGGCTGGAGCTGACCCAGGGAGTGCGGAGGAGCTCAGCGGAAAGCGGGACTTCCTGACCCAGGTGGGGGCCCCTGGCCCTGACTGGGGCACAGGCCAGGAGGCCGTGGCCGCCTTTAAATGTGACCTGGGGAAGGCGGGAGGACTGCCGGCTCCCCCAGACTCTGCCTTGCCGGCCAGCACCCAGAAGCCTCGCCTGGAGCAGCCTTCACTGGACCCCGCGTGGACATCGAGCGACGAGGAGGACATTTACGCCCATGGGCTTCCTTCTTCGTCCTCAGAGACGAGCGTGGCAGAGCTGGGCCGGGGCCGCTCCCTGCAGGACCTGAGCCAGCGCAATCCCAGAGACACGGGGCAGCTCGAGCCAGGCCAGGTAGGTGGCTGCTTGGAATCGTGTGCAAATCAGTCGTTTCCCTTCTCGGAAGGGAAGTACGCTCCTGCTGCAAAAGCCTGTGGACAAATGTTTTGAAGTCCTGGTTTTGGGGCGCTCCCTTTGTGGGGACTTTAGTGGCAGGAAGCACTGTGACCTGTCGTCCAGCTTGGTGACCACCGTCCAGAGCAGCCCCTTGCTGGCTCTGTGTGCCCACCAGGCCCCCTCAGCACAGGCACCTGCCGTCAGCGCGTCCAGGCAGGTGAGAGGAGGGAGAGCCAGCGCAGGAACGGGGCCTCCTCCAGATGGCGCCCCAGGCTCCCAGGCCGTGCAGAGCCAGACTCTGGAGTCCAGATTCTGTCAGTCTGCCCGGTTCACGTAACTGAGGCACTTTTCAACTGTTCTTGGTCCATTTTATTTTATTTTTTTATAAGATTTATTTGTGCATACAAGAGCTGGGGTACAGGCCAGAGGTTTGGGGGTGAGAGCGTTCACCAGAGACAGAGTGGGGAGCAGAACAGGCGGATCCACTGAAACCCACTGCTGAGGGGAGCAGCGGAGAGACGGGAGAGGTCTGCCGCACCCTGTGGGTCACCTCTCTGGCCGGGGGTCGCACTCAGGCCGCAGTGGCCGCCGATAGCTTGACAGCGCTGAGACAGACCCCTGCGCCACCAGGGAGGCCATTTTGATCATTTTATAGAAAAACTCACTTTTCAGAAGTGCTTATTTTCCTTGATTTCTAATTACTGGCTGGACCTGGCTCTGGACATGCTGTGTGTGTTTCCCAGGAGGGGCTGTGAGTTCGGTTGTGAGCGTGGACTCAGCCATGTGTGCGTGCCCCCAGGCCCACGGCTGCTGGGCTGGTCACTGCCACTGGGGTCCACTCTCGCCAGCCACCCTGCCAAGCCCTTCACAAGTTCAACTTATTTATCTCTCAAAAGCAAGGCAGACCCTGAAGCAGGTTCCACTGTCGGCCCTTCTGGCAGGGCAGGAGGGTGGTCACGCTTGGGACACAGCAGCTGGCTGGGTCCCGGAGCCAGCAGAGGGCCATGCCTGCCCCTGCCCTGCCTCAGGCAGACGGCACTGCCCAGTGCTCTGCTCAGCCAGAGTCAGGCCTCTCGCTGCCTCTCCTGTGTTCATGCTTTCGGGGTTCTGGCTGGCACTGCCTGGTGCTGGGGCTGCCCCATGAAGGTGAGCTGGTGGGGCAGCTGGCATGAAGCCCTCCCAAGGGAGGGGAAACCTGGTACTTTGAGGACGCCCCCTGCCTTCAGGCTCACTGGGTAACCAGAAAGCCAGGGGATTTGGGGGCTGGGGGAGCCGTTAAGCTTTGTCGTGGTGAGCAGGGCCAGGCTGCGGGCGTGGGAGTGCTTGTCTTTGAAGCGGCTCCTACCAGTGTGGGGGGGCCCGCACACACACTCTTAGAGGCTCTTAGCCTACAGAGGCTTCACTCAGCTTTGATTCTTGAGTGCGGCCTAGTTGGGCCGGGCAGGGCTGTGCCACCTGCCGGTGCTTGGGCACACCAGGGCTGCCTCCCACGCCTGTGCTCAGCCCAGGGGCTGGGCTGCCGAGCGCCTGCCTGCAGGACAAAGCCGGGCCTCGTCACATAAGCACCGGGCTGGGAAAGGTGTCGGGGTGTTGGAGGGCTGCCCAGGGACACTCTGGGGTCTCTGTAGGGGCAGCAGCTCCCCTCAGAAGGCTTCTGTGAGAGCACGGTCTGGGGACAGAGGCCTCTGTGGAGCCCCTCTCGTGGCTCTGGGTGCTGACCAGGGCAGCGGTACCCGCCCTGCAGAGCTCACAGCGCTGTGCTTGCAGTTCGCAGAAAGCTGGATGGGCTACTCGGGCCCCGGCTATGGCATCCTCAGCCTCGCAGTCTCCGAGAAGTACGTCTGGTGCCTGGACTACAAAGGCGGCCTGTTCTGCAGCGCGCTGCCGGGCGCCGGGCTGCGCTGGCAGAAGTTTGAGGACAGCGTCCAGCAGGTGGCCGTCTCGCCCTCAGGTTCGCTCCCCGCACCCCCCTCCCCGCTCCAGTACATGCCAGACCTGCCCTTCCTGCAGCTTGGGGCTCTCTCCAGAGAATGAGATGGCTTCCCGGACAGCGGGTCTTCAGTAGTGGGCACACGCCCGGCTTGAGTTGTTGGCTTCTGTTGAGTGCAGTTGTGAGACGTGAGCATCCTTGCGAGCTGTATAGTGACTTGAATTTTGAGGGGTTTTTTTTTTGAGGGATTTCAACATATTACTGAACAAATTCTGTTTTCGGTGTTGCTTTAAGGCAACTGAAGTGGTTAATGAAGATGGGCCCCAGCCACACCAGACGCGAGGCCTCGTTCTCCTTTGTAGCGAGCTGTGTCTTCGCTTGGGCCGCCTGTTCCCCTCCCTGGCTGTGAAGACAAAGCACTTTCCTTTCACGCCTTGCAGAGTGAATTGGAGTGGACAGTCCCTGCCGGGGCCTGCCAGGCAGGGGCCCTCCCGTGCCGGGACCGTCCTGGGCCCACCGTCTGCCATGTTGCCCACGTCACCCGTGGGCCCGGCAGCGGGGGCAGGAGAGCTGCATCTCTACCCCACGGGGGCCTTCATGTGAGGCTGAGCCTAAGCCGGCCCCCCAGGCACAGTGACCTCACCTCTCCCCTCTCCCTGATTTTTGTCACGCTTCCAAATTCTGGTCTGTTCAGGGTTGCTTTGCTTTATCAAAAAATATTTCTCCTTACAGACCGGCGAGAGACCAGCCAAGCCTTGGCTGGGGTTATGTAACTGCTTGTGCTGTTCTTGCTCTCATTTACCTCTGGTCCGGCTCCCTGGCCGCTTAGAGACTTGGGTTATTTCTGAATTGCATTAATCACACCATTCCCATACCCCCAGGCCCTGAGGCTCCGTGAGAGTGCTCGCCACCAGATGCTGCTCTCAGCAGACCCCGTGTGCTATACCCACCCTGAGTGAATCAGGCCCTGGGCCCGCCTAGCTGTGCTCCTCTGTCCCCTCTGTTTTCGCGCCTTGCCACGCCCTCCACTCGGGGCACTGCCTTCTTCCTGCCTCCGTCCTCTCCATCCAGCAGGGCCCCTCTCTGCGCGGAAAGAGGACAGTTCCACTCAACTGCGTCTTCTCATGCCCCCGTCCTCTTAGCTGGCCGGGGAGGAGACCTCCTTTGGCGCCCTCAGAGGGTCCTGGGGCCGCAGGGCTGCCGCACGGTGCTCGCCGGGCACGCGCCTCATCAGCCCTGGCCGTGTGGCACGGCTGCCTGCCGTGTGTGGGTGCCTGCCTGTGCCCGGCTGGCGCTCAGCATGAAAACCCCTGACAGCCCACAGCAGCCTCACCCTGTTCCCCAGATGAGGTAACTAGGCCTGGACGCGGGAGGGGACGAGGCCCCCGATGGCAGCCTGGTGGACGGTGCAGGCCCGGACTGGGCCCCTCCCCGCTGGCGGCCCCGCGCCACGCATGGGCTGAGTGCTCTCCCCCCAGGGCCCGGAGGAGGCGTCTGTGTGCGGGACAGCGGGCAGAAGCCGGCCTTCTCTCCACAGGGGCTCTTCTCTGGAAGATCGAGCAGAAGTCTAACCGCGCCCTCGCCTGCGGCAAAGTCACGGTCAAGGGCCGAAGGCACTGGTATGAAGCCCTGCCCCAGGCCGTGTTCGTGGCCTTGAGCGACGACACCGCCTGGATTATCCGGACGAGCGGAGACCTGTACCTGCAGACAGGTAACAGCGTCCCGCGGAGGACAGTCCCGAGGGCTCAGATGGGTTCCATTCAATCTCTCTGGAAAGAGTATTTGCCATTGGAACGGAGCAACCGTTTCTTGCTACTGACTCAGCAGCGGGACAAATTAATTTTTTTTGTTTTTATTTATTTTTTTAAAGATTTATTTATTTTTATACAAGAGCTGGGGTACAGGCCAGAAATGCGGGGGGTGAGAGGATCCACCAGAGACAGAGTGGGAAACAGAAGTGGCAGACTGGCTGAAATACACTGCTGAGGGGAGCAGTAAGGAGATAGGAGAGGTCTCCCGCGCCATGTAGATATCTCCCTGGGATCGAACCTGCACTGCAGAGGCTGTGGACAGCTTCACAGCATGGCGCTCAACCAACCGCTTGTGCCACCAGGGAGGCTCAGCAGCAGGACAAATTTAGAGCAAGACTTCCCGGCACTGTGCAGGGAGGTGCGGATGCTCTCCTGGCGGCTGACCTGGCGCCCTAGGGCTCCTGGCTGGCCTCTCAGGAGCTCTGTCCCGCTGCCTATGCAGATTGATGGTGCTCAGAGAAAACTCAGAAAGTGACTGCGATAAGGAGCAGTTTGGTCAGGGAAGCTGCCCTGAGGGGGCCTGGGCTGCTGCAGGAACACACGGGGATGTATTTATTAAAATGAACAGGTGGAAGTCACTGCTCATAGACTGTCAGCAGAGGGGGACACGCTCCCCAAGCAGCGTGACGCGCCTGCATCAAAGACAGGAGGGAGGCGGCTCTACCCTGGTCGTCAGGAAGCCGTGTTAGGCCTCCATGAAGATCAGCCTCGTAACCGTTTGGTTTGCTGACCCTGAGAGAATGTTTTCACCCCTATTATGACATCAGCCGGAGCGGACCCGCTGAGGGTGCGAGTCTTGACATCCAGCAGGGCGCAGTGGCTCGCTCCTGTCACCCCGGCCCCGGAGCCTGAGGTCGGCGGAGTCTGGGTGCACAGGGGTTCAGAACTACGGTGCTGTGCAGATCGGGCATCCACCCTGGGCCTGGCACCCACATGGGGCTGCTGGAGGCCCGGCCCAGGCCGGACATGGGGCAGGTCCAGCTCCCTGCAGTAACACGTGGGACATCTGGCAAGACCCGGGCTCTTAGGAGAAAAACAGCCGTGACGTGGGGCTCACTGCCTTGCACAGCGCCCGCCCTCCAGTTCTGTTCTTGGGGGAGATGGGTGCTGCTGGCCTGGGGTGGGGATGGATGACCTCAGCCAGGAGCGCTGGAGGAAGCCCCAGGGCAGTTTTACAGGCGCCCAGACCTAGTGGGCTGGTCTCCGGGCTGGCCTGGGCACTTGGTCCCCATTACTGGGACCCCACATGGTTGAGGGCAGTACTCAGGGCTTTGACTAGTCGGGGAACACATTTGAGCTCTGAGACCTGCCTGTGGGCTGGGCCAGGGAATGTGGGTCTTGGTAACAGCTACTCAGCCCGCTCCCCTGGTGAGCTGTGAGCTCAGGCAGGGCGGCTGTGAGGAGGGCTGAGGGCCTGGCCTGCCGCAGCCCAGCCGGCCCCCTTTACCTGGGGGTGCAGGGTTTGGGGCGTCTAGTTCAGCAGTGGAAACCCCACCAGATGAAAGCAGGGAGGGCTGCTTGCTCTGCTGGAGTTCCTCCTCCTCGGGAGGCCCCTCTGGCCCCACTGAGCTGAGGCCTGGCGCTCTGAGCACTGGGGACCCTTGCGCCCGGCCTCACTGGGTCCAGTCCCTCTCTGGCCCTGGGTCCCATGTCTTGAGGACGCCAGGAAAGTCGTAATTGTTATTCAGTTTCCAAGAACACCTGAAAATACCAGATAGGTGTTACATTTAAACACAGTCTAACCATTCGGCATTGAATGGACCGTAAAAAGAATATAGTGGGGCCTCCCTGGGGGCGCGAGGGGTTAAGCACCGCACTGTGAAGCTGTCCGCAGCCTCTGCAGCACAAGTTTGATCCCTGGCCAGGGAGCTACCCACACGGCGCAGCAGACCTCTCCTCTCTCCCCACTGCTCCCCTCAGCAGTGTACTTTGGTCGATCTGCCTGTTCTGCTCCCCGCTCTGTCTCTGGTGAACCCTCTCACCCCCTCATCTCTGGCCTGTGCCCCAGCTCTTGTATGCATAAATAAATAAATGTTTTTTTTTTAAAAAAAAGAATATAGCAGAACGCCAGAGGCTGGCAAGCAGACACAGAGCAGGTGTGTGCACCTGACCGGGCCTCCGGCCGCCTGTTGTCTCACTGGCAGGTCTCAGCGTGGATCGCCCCTGTGCACGCGCCGTGAAGGTCGACTGTCCGTACCCGCTGGCCCAGGTCACAGCCCGCAACAGCGTGGTGTGGGCGCTGACGGAGCAGAGGGCGCTCCTGTACCGGGAGGGCGTGAGCAGCTTCTGTCCAGAAGGGGAGCAGTGGAAGTGTGACATCGTCAGGTACCGCCAGGTGGCGTCCCGTGGCCCCCCCTGCGCCCTGGGCTTGGCGGCGGCAGGCTCCACAAGGGCCACTTCCCGGTCTCCATGGTGACGGTGTCTGAGTGGGCAGCCAAGCTTGCGCAGCCTGACCCTGGCGCTGCCTGACACTGACACCAGGCTGGGCAGTCGGTGCTCTGCGGCCCCTTGAGTCTCTGCTGAGTCTGACCAGAACCACCCAGTGGTGTCATTTATGCTGACAGCCTCAGAGTGTTGGGAGCCAAGTTTTTTGTTTTCTTCCTAGTCAATTAAAATTGATCTCTTTACGGGGTTACTTTGTATCTTTGAAAACTTTAGTCACAGAATTACCACCAGATCATTCTGCTAAAATGAGGTTATTAGTCAGTCTAGGAATAGGTAGATCAGGATATTCTTGGTTCAAGTTGATGTCCTGCGGCTTTCAATGAGTCCCTGTTGTGTGAACTGTGCTGGGCCAGGTGGGCAAAGGTGGCGGAGCCCGTGGGGCCACGCAGACTGACTGGCTCCGGTTGCGCAAGGGCACTCACCAGAGTGGGCGGGCAACCCCAGGGCTGTGACTGCACATGCAGAGGTGAGGGCCCCAGGAGTGGAGGGCCGTCAAGCCTGGACGCTGGGGAGGACTTCCCCGGATGGCGGGTGGGGGAGGGCATTGCCCACAGAGAGGACAGTGTCTGCCCATCACAGCCTGCCTCGGGGCTGGGCCTGGCCACTCCGTGGAGGAGGGTGTCACATAAGGCAGGGGCCTTTGGGGCCTTGAGCGCCTTGTGCCTGCTCCCCGCCACTTAGTGCGCTCCAGAGCTTCCCCTAACACTCCAGGCCCCATGTGTCTTTCAGAAGCTGCCACGCCTGGGCACCTCCCTTCCGTACAGTGATTAACCAGAGCTCAGGCTTCTCTGCGGAGTCGGCGGGAGGCACATCTCCTCCCATGCCACGCCCGGGGGCACTGGTTACCAGCCCTCCTTGACAGCGCAATGCTTTCTCGGGGCGCTGACTCCCTGTGCTCCTTGTTTGCAGTGAAAGGCAGGCTCTGGAGCCCGTGTGTATAACCCTTGGGGACCAGCAGACCCTCTGGGCCCTGGACGTGCACGGGAACCTATGGTTCAGAACGGGCGTCGTGGCCAAGAAGCCCCAGGGAGAGGACGAGCACTGGTGGCAGGTGGGTGCTGAGCCCTGCCTGGGCTGGGCCCAGAGTCAAGGGTTCCGGCCCCCCTTTCACAGGCCCCGTTTCCCGCGCAAGGGCCCCGGAGGCTGGGCCACGCTAGCAGCCTGCACTTTTACTTTTGTGAGGCAGCGCGCCAGAGGCCGCGGGGCGCCCGCGGCGCTGAATACACGGGCTCTTGATGTTTTTGATTTGAGAGATTTAGAATCTCCTTAGCCCCAGTGACAGCCGTTTGGGAGTGCGGGTAATAATGATGTTTAAGTCTGAACAAACACGCTAAGAAGAGACACGAGACAATAGGTTTGAAAAACCCAACCCACAATTAAAGTCCAACTATCTTTGCGTAGTCAAAGGTCTCTTGGTAAATGCTATTTCCACAAAGAGAGGAGGATTTTCCCACATGCTCCCAGAAAAAGAAACACTTTGAGAAATGGGAGGGTGTGATCAAAGTAACTTGCCATGCTGAGGCCCCCAGGCCTGGGCTGTGTTTTCGACAGCATGCTGCCCCGTGACCAGGGTGTCGGGCGGCGTCCTGGTCTCCCCAGTGGGTGAGGGGCACTGACCCCCAGCCATTGGGTCTCGCCCGCTCAGCCCAGCCTTACCTTGTTGAGGCAGGTCTCCCATTAGGCCTGTCAGGTGAGAAGGTGGAAAGGAGCAGCGTTTGCTCTTTGACCAATGTGTTTGCGTGCACACGTGCCTCTAATTCCACACCCCAGATGAAAAATAGTACAAGTGATTTTTTTTAGGATTTATCAATTTATGCATGCAAGAGCTGGGGTTTAGACCAGAGGTGCAGAGGTGAGAGGATTCACCAGAGACAGAGTGGGGAGCAGAGCAGGCAGATCCAATGAAATCCACTGCTGAGGGGAGCAGCAGGGAGACAGGAGAAGTCTGCTGCGCCCTGTGGGTCAGCTCCCTGGCCAGGGATTGAACTCAGGCCCCACTGGCTGCAGATAGCTTCATAATGCGAGACTTAACCCCTGCACCACCAAGGAGGCCCCCTCAAATGATTTTAAAATACCTTCTCTGCACATGCAACCACACGGTGGTTTTGTATACATACAGGTGTGTGCATACGTAAATTCTGTTTCTACGTAGCCCAAGGAAAGCTTGGCCCATTCTGCCTTCCTACTCGGAACCCTGTCTTTAGGGAAGTGTGGCTCGACGGCGTGGTCTTTCAGGAATTTGGAAGGAGAGCCCTCTAATGCTGAGCCTGGCTTCGTCACCCAGGAGCCAGCCGTGTGTCTGGCTGGAGACTCTTCTTTCTTTTAAAATTTGTGTCCTGTTTGTCTGCAAAGCTTGGTGCTGGACTGGGTCTGTCACGGACTTCCCGTGTGGAACCCCCCACCTCTGGGTGAGGTGAGGGCTGTGCATGCCCCTAGAGGGGCAGAGGGCCCTGAGCCCCTTCCTTTCTGTGTGTCCTTGTTTACAGTAAGTCAAGTCCTCTGTGGCAGGTGACTTCACGTTCACTCAGCTCTGGGGGTGTGACCTGGGGGGTCAGGCGTTGTGTTCTCTGTAGTCGAGCCCAGCAGGGCAGAGGCCTGCGCAGCCCAACTGTGAGAGCTTTATAGCTGTTGGCTGCCTGAGAAGAGAGAGGTTGTCCCAGCCAGAGGTTCCCAGCGAATGTGTCTGTCGGGAAAGCCACATTGGAGCCGGGTGGCATGGCAGCCCCTTGCCTGGCAGGCAGTGGGCAGGCAGGTGGCTGCACTGAGAACAGGGTGTCTGCCCCTCCAGGTGAGCATCACAGACTACGTGGTGTTTGACCAGGGCAGCCTCTTCCAGACCATAATCCACGCCACACACTCGGTGGCCACAGCTGCCCAAGTGCCCGTGGAGAAGGTGGCGGACAAGCTGCGCCTGGCCTTTTGGTCTCAGCAGCTCCAGTGCCAGCCGAGCCTTCTGGCCGTGAACCACAGCGGCGTCTGGATCTCCTCGGGCAAGAATGAATTCCACGTCGCGAAAGGAAGCCTCCTCGGTGGGTGAATTGCCTTCCTCTTCACGTTGGCCTTCCCGGCAGCCTCGCCTAAAGCCAGCCTTTAAGGAAAGCCTGGGGCTGCCCTGAGCAGGAGACTCGGTACTGGGCGGGCACCCCTTCTCCAGCCTGTCGCTCAGGACCTGCGCCCGGGCTGGATGGTGCGACTCTCCCAGGACCCGGCACGAAGAGCAAGCGAGGACCAAACACGAGGGCAGGCACAGTGCGGTCATGTGGGTGGCCCGGGCCTGAAGAGCCTCGCCGGGGAGCAGTCCTGAAGCCCCGTGGGCAGGGCGGGCCCAGCAGATCCCCGGCCTCGTGCCTTTGCTCCCTTTGGACTGGGGGAGCCCCACCAAAACCGGGGCTCTGCTCGCTGGTGGTAGGAGGAAGCCGGGGCTGGCTGGGACCTAACCTGAGGACCGTCTGGCTGTGGGAGGTGCCAAAGTCCATCTTGTGCAGACTCAAGCTCTGAAGTGGGGGCTTTTCTTCAGCACCCTCTTTCCATCCCCCTTTGCAGGCACCTACTGGAATAATGTGGTTCCCCGCGGGACGGCTTCTGCGACAAAGTGGGCCTTTGTGCTGGCTTCCGCTGCCCCCACGAAGGAAGGTTGGTCAGGGAGGCTAGGGCGAGGGCTGGCAGGTGGAGAGCTGGTCTGTGGTCTCCTGTGGCCGGGGAGGGGGAGCGCTTGTGGACCTGGGGGGCGCTGGGCTGACACAGCGGGCAGCCCTTGGAGGCAGAGCCAGGGGTCCCGAAGCTGGATGAGCTGACCACAAGTGCCTCCTGGGGAAGCCGAGCGAGTCGAGCACCGAGCAGTTTCTGAGCGAGGGGGTGTTCAGTATGGGCCCTGGTCTGTGGCCAGTGGCCACCAGGCCACTCTGGGCACCTTCCCGTTACCCTGTGGGTTCCTCTGTCCTCCTGTAGCCTCTTTCTGCCTGGCTGATAGCCTCTGGCCAGCCTAAGCCCCATGCGTGCCCCTGGTAGGGCAGATCTGGGAGCCGGGGGGTCGCCAGCTGCCCAGTGAGCTGGGAGACCGAGCAGTTAGGTGGCCCAGGGACGTGGCCAAAGCTCCTCCCAGGACTGCACTGAGGGGCACATGAGAATGCACTGGAAGCCCGGTCGGGATAGGTGAAGCCCCGAGTAGCAGGGGAGGAGGGTGTGCTCGTGCAGCAGGTGGGAGCCACACCCGTCCCCATCTCCGCTGCGGAGGCCGACCCTGTGGCGTAGGGCAGGTGCGGTGCCGGCCCTGGGTACTGCCAGCCCCTCATGCGCTTCTGCTTTTCCAGGCCCAGATACTTGAGTCCAGACCTATGGCCACCCGTCAGAGAACAGGAAGGTGGTTTTAGCCTCCCTGAGGGTCATTTCCATTTTAGGCTGAAATTTCAACGTCTGGGCTCCTCAGACCATGAGAATGACGGGGCAGGGCTAGAGGTGAGGGTGGGCAGAGGCTTCCACTTCTCCAGCAGCACCCCCAGCCCTGCCACTGGAGGGCACGGCGCACCTGGCACCGGGCTGCTGAGAGCCAGGGACCATGTCCCCACAAATCACTGTCGCCCACACTGTGGCCTGGCCCGCTGCGACACCTCTGCCCTGCTTTTCTCCCATGCCCTTCAGATCGCAGCTCAGGCCCTGCTCCCCGGCTGGTGGAGCGTCTCCCTCTGACTAACCACAGCCCCAGCTCCCGCGCCCAGGCTGCCATGCGCCTCCCGTGACGGACGCCCTTTCCCGCAGGAAGCTCCTTGTGGCTGTGCCAGAGCAGCAAGGACCTGTGCAGCGTCAGCGCGCACGACGCCCAGTCCCGCCCCTCCACTGTGCAGCTGCCGCCCGATGTGGAGATGAAGGCCTACGCCGCCTGCCACGACGCACTCTGGGCCCTGGACAGCCAGGGCCAGGTCTTCATCCGAACGCTGTCCAAGAGCTGCCCCACAGGCATGCACTGGACCCAGCTGGACCTCTCCCAGCTAGGTACGCCGCCTCATGCGCAGGCAAAGCCCCAGCCCTGTGTTGCGTTTGTGTGGGTGCTTAGGTGATGTTTTGGAAGTTGCTGGATGTCAGGGGGTGGTCACAGACCACACGGTAAGGATCTCCCCTCCCCTGCGTGGAGGAAGCTGCCCTGCCAGTCTGTGGAGCCAGGCACAGAGCTCCCACTCTTGGGGCGCCTGCCCCAGGGCCCTGCCCCCGCTGACAGCTTCCCTCGACTCTCCTCCAAGGCCAGAGGGGCAAGTGGGTTGATGTTGTTTATGAATGACCATCTGTATGCTGAGGAATATGCTCGAAGAATGAGCCCACACCATCAGTGTCCTTCCCGCAAATTTCCCATCGCCCGGCCACTTAGATGTGGCTCCTGTGAAGGCCGAGGCTTGTGGGTAGGTGCCCCTGAGGGCCTGTGTGGGCCCGGAGAACACGCCACCGTCCCATGTCCCACCCAGCACACTCATGGTGTGTCTCCCGGCGTGTCCTGGAATTGATTGCACAAGCACTTGATACTTGAGAACATGTGTTTACAAAAAGGGGAGAGGAGAAAGCAGGGTGAGTGGGTGGTCCTCTCCCCCGCCACAGCCCCCCGGCAGCATCTCCAGCAGACAAGGACCCCCCACCCCCACCCCAGAAAGCAGGCCTGGCCTCGAGTCTGCTTGAGCAGGCTGCCACAGCAGCAATCTCAACACACGTGGCTCCACGAGGACACCATGCGGACGTCCGGTGAGGCCCCCCCAGAATAATCCAGCTGAACTAAAGCAGCTGGTTCTTAGCTGAAGAAGCAAGCGCTATCCAAGATCCAGGGTTTTCCACTGTCCTCTCCGTTGCTCATGCTGTGGCCTCCCCCTGGCATCCGTGCCGAGCCCCTCCTGCCTCGAGAGCACCTGCGGCCCCTGGACTGGAGTGACAGGCCAGTTGCGGCCATCTAGAGCGCCTGACGCTGCCCAGAGATCCTGCGGCCTGAGCCCCAGCAGGATGAGTGGAGACACCCCCACGCCCTCCGGAGCTGGAGAGGCAGGCCCTGGTCTTTGTCCTCCCCACCCTGGGCCTGTGAGCTGTGGCAGCCAGGCTCATTGGCACAGTGGGGTCAGAAGCAAATCTGGGCACTGCACCAGCCCTCTAGCCCCTCCGCGGGGCTGCTGCCCTGCCCTGGAAGCCCAGCTCCATGCGCTGGCTCCAGCTCTACTCAGTCTCCACCCTCAGCCCAGGCCTCCCTCCCACCACTGTCCAGTCCTCCTGGTGCTGGCTGGAGACTACAAGGTCACAGGTCTCTGAGCTGCCCCTGTGGGCCTGTGAGGCAGTAGCCACTTTTGTTGGGGGGTGGACTCAGTGATGGGGGGCTGAGTCTCAGGGGGCTTGAGTCCCAGTTTGAGTGGAAGGAGGCAGGAACAGGCTGTCCCAGGTCCAAGAAGTGGCTGGAGCCTCCAGAAGCTCAGCAGGCGGAGGCTGGGCAGAAGGAAGTTCAGGGGGAGCTCGTGGGCAGCAGCTCACTGAGGGTGGGTGCTGGAGCCGGGGAATCAGCCTTCACTGGGCCGCCTGCCTCCAGCCACATCCTGAGCTGGTCACACGCTGGCACCCAGCCCAGCCCACCACGGTGGGTGGGCGCGGGTAGGGCCGAGGTGGGCCAGGCAAGGGCAGGATGGAGCAGCAGCTGCAGTGCTGGCTGTGTGCAGAGCGGGGCCCAGGCGAACTGCTGGGTGAGCCCTGAGCCTCCAGCGTCGCTCATGGGACCGGTGCCCCATCCCGGAGCCAGCACAGGGTCACGACTCTACGAACCACGGCTGTCCTGGGCAGGCGCCACCCTGAGAGCTGAGACGTGGCTGGCAGGGGCTGTGCTGGGAAGCTGGCCCTCAGCATCTGTCCCCCTCTGGCTCTGGTGCTTGTTCCTCTCATGGCTCACTGGCTGGTGCAGAATGACGGCTGGGGGGCGTGTGTGGCTGTGGGCCAGCAGGCCAGTGGGCCTTCCTACCGACTACATGGGTGCAGCGTGAGTGCAGTTTGCGTGCCGCCTGCCCGGAGCCCCGAGAGCGAGGGGTGCGTGCCCACGGCCAGCGGGGCCTGTGCGGCGGGGCCCTGGCACACATGCTGCTGTGCTTCTGGGGCGTGCTGGGACCCTCTGCTCTGGGATTGGCTATGCTGGGTCTCAGCTGTGCAAGGAAGCACTTTCAGGACCGAAACTCTGCCTGTGTGCAAGTTGTCCATAGCACACTCCTCCCTCAGGCGTGCTTTTCATCTGGCTGTGCTCTCCTCCCACTGAGGTCTGCTGGGGAGGGCAGGTTGCTTTTTGGCTGTTCGCAATCCTCAGCCAACCAGTGTGGTCAGGGGTGTCTCACCCACCTGCCTAGCCCGGGCCCTTGGCTCTTAGCATCTGCTTCCCTCCTGCCTTTGCCAGGGCCAGAGCCCCTGCAGCGACCACCTCTTGGTGCCAGGGGTGCACAGCTCAGGAGGTGCACCCTTGCCGTCCGGGGACTCTGTGCTGCCTGGAATCCAGTGTCCGAGGAGGTGCCTGGGCCTCACAGCCTGCCCTGGCCTGGCTCCAGCCACCAGCCCTCCCCAGGCGCCAAGCCTGATCTTCCCGTCTCCAGCTCTTCTTCCTCCAGGCATCAGCTGAGACCATCCTGTCCCCTGACCTTCCTTCGGTCGATGATACGGGTGCTCTGCGCCTGTTCTGGCTCAGGAGATGTTTGCACATGGAGCGTGGGGCGCATCTGCACCAGGGAGCACGTGCTCAGCCACAGCCCACACCAGCGGGAAACTGGGCTGTCAGGCAAGGCTGTTGTCATCGTGGCTCCGTTTATAAGCGGCTCGGGCGTGCGAGTCGATCCTGTAGGTGGCCCGGATGGTGGTTCCCAGAACCGCTGCCATGCGCGTGAAGATGCCGCGCACCCACAAGCCTCCATGGTGGGGCATCTCGGCTCCAGCCCCAGTGCACCGGCCTGCCGGGCTCGGGCGGGAGAGGTCCATTTATCACGGCTGTTCTGGGACACGCTTCTCTCCGTCTGGCCTTTCCCGCCTAAGTGTCCTTGGCCCGAGCACAGACAGCGAGAGCTGTCCCGGTGCTGAGAACGCGCCCGGCCCACGGCGAGGCCGGAAGGCGCTGCCCTGGCCCCACTCTGCAGGACTCCCCGCAGGGTGAGCGAGCGGGAATGCGATTCCTGCCGTAGGTTCTCCCCGAGACACAGCCCCTCCTTCCTGCCCATGCCCATTGCCAACGTGGCGTTTGCGGCTTTGCGACTAAGAGAATTCCTAAATGTCACGCTGCTGACCTGGCTGTAGAGTCTAAGTGCGGAGTTTTGTGGCTTATGATCCCAGCTTGGGGAACAGAATCCACTTCGTTCAGCAGATGCTGGCGAGCCCTGGGGCGCTGGCAGGTGCGGCTCCTCCTGGAGTCTCCTGGCTGCGCGCGGGTGGCGGACACTCGGCCTGAGTGTGTGTGTGAGGGCACAGTAGCACCGTGTTGTGCACAATTTGTGCAGACAAGTTTTAGAAACAGTAAAGCTCCAGATAAGTGCCCTTGTTTTAAAATACATGTTTAAAAAGAAAAGAGAAAACGTCTATTCCGTAGAATAAAGTAATTAAAATTTCTCTTAAAGGGTTGGAAAAGTCAGGGCAGTGCCAGCAGGAGTGTCGCAGCGTCTGCCTGGTCAGGCGGGAGGTGGAGCCCCGGGTGCCAAGGCGGCGGCGTTGCCATGCACCCGCCCGGCCATCTGCTCCCGCAAAGCGCCGTCTGCTGTGCCACTGCTGGACGCATCTACAGAAGTGACAGGCCTCTGGTCCTCGCAGCCCGCCCGCAAGAGCCGAGGTGCGGGCCGGGGTCTGTGTGGCCTCAGGGCTGGGGCAGGAGGGCAGACGTGGCCTTTACTGGCTGAGGATGCAAGGGCTGTGGCCTTGGCCCAAGCAGCATTGCTGCCGCCCAAGGGTGCCTGCCAGCTGCAGCCGGGGGTCGTACAGGCCATGGCCATCTCGGGGGTCTCGTGGAGGCTGTGCCCACGGTTGTTCCCTTTCTCCCCACAGCAGCGACTCGATAGTGTGGGAAAATAACTCAGGAATGGTAAAAAGAAAAAAAAAACAGTCCAAGAAAACTGGCAGCAGGAGACTGGGCCTGGGGCATCTGTTGGCCTGTCCACCAGCCCACGGGAGCGGCGCCGTGTCTGCCTCCAGTCCTGCCCCAGGGCCTCTTGCCCCTGGCGGTCCTGGGGACCCGCTGTCACCCTGTGCTCGCCGCCGCTCGCCTCGGTCCCGCCGGGGCAGGGTGATGGCGTCAACATTGATTCATGTCCAATTCGCATTTGTTTCTCAGCTGTTCCCGGAATTTACACTGTAAGTACTTTGTTCTGGTTGGTACAAAGTGCTGACCGTGCAAAGTTGGCGCGCACGGGCATCTGACTCCCTGGTGAGACATCCCGGGGCGGCCAGGAGAGGACAGTAGAGGGGCCTCCTGGGGAGGGTCGTCTTTGGGAGTAGCTCTGTGTTGGCGTCGAGGTGGTGGAAACCCGACCTGGTCCCTGCGCGGCCTCACAGCCGGCCACCTGCCCTCCCGAGCGCGCCAGCGGATGGGGACTGGCGAGAGCCGCCCACCAGCCCATGTGGCCACCCCAGCTATTCGTCCTCTGCTTCAAAGTCCACGTCGCCCTCAAATTGGAAACACTGCTAAGAAAATGAAGAGGCTGCAGGCCAGGGGGCAGCATGCAGCGGCATGGCCAGTGCTAGCCAGTGTCCAGACCCCCAAGACCCTCGACGCAGCTTCCCCGTGGGGCGCTGGCCCTGGCAGCCAGCACTAGGAAGGCACACGGCGCCCAAGCACAGGTGGCAGGTGTGGTAGCATGGCCAAGACAAGCTCCGGCCTCCAGCTGGCCGCATACGAGCTCGAAAGGGTGCCGGGCCGCGGCAGCTGCTGATGACATGGATGTGGTCGAGCGGGCAAACCAGCAGTTTCCTTAAAAAGCAAACCTCTGCCCTCTGGCCCAGCAGCTCATGCCTCGGTGCCTCCTGTGAGAACATGGTCTCTGTGAGATTAGCGGCAGCAGCTCACGCCCCCACCTGCAGGGACCGGACAGGCTGCCCGGCCCGCGATGGGTGAGGTGGCCGGGAGGGCAGTGCCAGGCCCTCCCGGGCTGGGGGCAGGATGGGCAGTGTGGGCAGTCGCTGGCACCTGGCTGTGCGGGGGTGTGTGTCAGGACTGACGGGCTGAAGACCTGAGTCCTGAAGTCATGGGGTGTGGAGTCCTGGGGGTCAGAGGGAGCTGCAGAGCTGGGTCCCCCTGGACCACCCTCTGCCTCTGGCCTTGCCATCCGGCCATGGGGTCCTGGGAAAATGTCTTCATGGCCAGTTCCCCGGGGCCTTGTGCTGAACGGACGTCTGTGTCGTGAGGCTGGAGAGATGGGCCTGGATCCCGCCCGGCGGTGCCTGCTGGCCGCCGCGCTCCCACCAGCCCGGGTGCTGCCAAGTGTTTTCTCCGTGAAGACTGTTGTTCCCCTGCTTACAATCAGCTTTCCTGACAAGAAGTATTGAAAGACACGGCTCCGGGGAGCGGTACCTCACTGTGACTCTAAAGTCAGGCCAGTTTCCTGCAAGATGAGCTTCCGCCCCCGAACGCAGCGTCTGCTGGCGGCCGGCACCCGTGTCAGGAGGCAGGGGCCCTGCACTGGCGGCACCCCGGCTGCCTCTCCCTGCCCGAGAAGGCCCGCAGGGGCCGGGGGGACTGGCAGCCGCGGCCCTGGGAATGGCCGTGCTCGTCTCCTCAGCAGCAGGTCCATCTGCGGGCGCGGCTCGTCCGTTATTTGAAGCTAAAGTCAGAGCTCCCGGGCTGCAGGGAGCTCAGCCCTGCCGCAGGGGTGACCGTGGCCTGCTCCCCTTTGTCTGCAGGAGCCGTGACGCTGACCAGCTTGGCGTGTGGACACCAGCACGTCTGGGCCTGCGATTCTCGGGGTGGCGTCTACTTCCGCGTCGGGACACAGCCTCTGAACCCCAGTCTGATGCTTCCAGCCTGGATCGCGATCGAGCCGCCCGCCCAGGTCAGCAGACTTGCTCCTCAGTGAGGCCGGCCGCCAGGGTGCTCTTGTTGGGGGGGGGCCAAGCTGGCTGGTGGCGGCCTCCTTCTCATGGGGCGGCCGTGTCCGCGCCAGGCTGCCCCAGGCCCACAGCTCATCCGGCTGTATAGCTGTGGGGCCTGGCGGTGCTGGCAGCACCACAGACTTAACGGTCCCGCCCGCAGAGCGCTTGAGTGCCTGTCTTTCCCAGAGCAGCCCCGCAGCAGGCACATGTCTGGCTCCAGGGCATTATTAGTTGCCCTTACAGATACCAGGCTGGTGGCTGTGCTCAGTGTGTTTCCGTTGAAACTGGTGATCAGGGGACTGCGGTTGAAGGAGAGCTGTTTGCTCCACTCCCCTAGTCCCCAAGGCCCTGTATAGGCCAGGCAAGGGCGGCCCTGAGCAGACGGCTCCGCAGGCACAGGCGGGCATCAGGGCTGGGGCAGGGCCAGTGTCCGCGAGCGCTTTCCTTTCCGCGCGTGAGCCCTCGGACGGGTGGGGTGCAGGCCAGTCGCGAGGACCCAGTCCCGCCTGTGGGACATGGCCTGTGCCGTGAGCCCCTATACCTGAGCCAGGAGTCGGGGCCTCCTTCCCGGGTTCCGGGGTGAGTGTTGGTCGGGCCCGCTGGCACCTCGTGAGCTGGCTGGGCTTTTGGTGTCGTGTGGGGACCCCGCCCGCACCGGTCAGAGCCCACTCCTGTGTCCTCGCTGTGGCTGTTGCAGCTTCATCTCTTGTGTTTCGGTGTTTGGTTCATTTTCTTTTTTTAAAGATTTATTTATGCAGTCAAGAGCTGGGGTGCAGGCCAGAGGTGTGGGGGGGGGGGTGAGAGGATTCACCAGAGACAGAGTGGGGAGCAGAACAGGCAGACTGACTGAAACCCACTGCTGAGGGGAGCAGCGGGGAGACAGGAGAGGTCTGCTGCGCCCTGTGGGTTGTTCCCTGGTCAGGGATCGAACTCGTGCTGCAGAGGCTGTGGGTAGCTTCCTAGTGCTGTGCTTAACTAACCCCTTGCGCCACCAGGGAGGCCCTATTTGGTTCATTTTTGATGGCGTGAGGCAGGTGCCCAAACCTGCCTGACGTGTGGACGTCCAGTCACACAGAACCCTTAAAAACAACTATTCGTTTCCCAGTAACTGCCTGGACAACCTTGTCAGAATCATTTGATCCTAAATGTGAGGCTTTACTACTCTTTGCTTTTATTCCAGTGACCCCTCCACCAGCCCCCACCCAGTGAGGGGCCCCAGACAGATGGGCTGCGTCTTTGAGCAGCAGGGGCTGGCACCGTCCCTGGCATGTTATGGGCACCGCCTGGCCGGCCGCAGCGCAAGCACAGCGGGCCTGGCCCTCGCGGTCTCCTCTGGCGCTCGGTGACGGCACCAAGAGCACTGAATGCGCAGCAGAATCTCACAGAATTAGCAGCAGCGTCGCTAGTCCTGCTTCTCGTCTCTTCTCTGGTGAAACCTCCCTCCTGTGTGGTTCTGGGGTGAAGTTTCAACCAAGTATTCAAAACAAATGACTCAGTTTTCAGACTTGCTAACGTTTGGAGGGATCTAGAGAAAATATTTATAGTTGTGTTTAGTGTCTTCTTGAGCTTGCTGCTTCAGACAGAGACGTTTCTGTCCCTTTAGTGGTGGCTCTAAAGCAAGTTGGCGGTGCTGCCGCCTGAGTAGGAGAAAGGACTCACCCAGGGAGGCGCCCCTGTTCTTCCAGGTGGGCCTGGTCTTTGCCCCGGCACCCTCATCCCAGCCCATGCCACCTGGGCCCTCCAGGGCAGGGCCCTGGGCTGAGCCTGGGAAAGGGACACCTGGACCCCCACTGACGCGGCAGGCGGGTGGCCAAGCTGGCATCTTTTTTTTTTTTTCAAAGATTTATTTATTTATACAAGAGCTGGGGTACAGGCCAGAGACGCAGGGGGTGAGAGGACTCACCAGAGACAGAGTGGGGAACAGAACAGGCAGACTGACTGAAACACACTGCTGAGGGGAGCAGCGGGGAGACAGGAGAGGTCTGCTGTGCCCTGTGGGTAGCTCCCTGACCTGCTGGGGATCGAACTCATGCTGCAGAGGCTGTGGATTGCCTCATAGTGCGGTGCTTAACCCCTTGTGCCACCAGGGAGGCCCCAGCCAGACATTTTTTTTTTAGAGGCATGTTTTATTTATTTATTTGTTTGTTTGTTTGTCTTGTTTATACAAGCACTGGGTACAGTCAGAAGCGCGGGAGGGTGAGAGAATTCACCAGAGCCAGAGCGGGGAGCAGAGCAGGCAGAAGGACCGAAGGACACTGCTGAGGGGAGCAGCGGGCGGCAGGAGCGGTCTGCGCGCCATGGGGGACCCTCCTCCGGTGGCCGGGGAGCGGCCGGGGATCGAACCGGCGCCGCAGAGGCCACGGGCGGTTTCGCAACCCAGCGCTCAACCGCTGCGCCACCGGGGAGGCCCCCCAGCCAGACATCTTAAAGATGAGTTTAAATCCAGCTGCTTTGGCTATAAATTTGACAGCAAAAAATGAAGGAAACCTCTAGAGAGGCCCTCAAGCGTGGAAGGGCTGTGCTGAGTGCCCTGCATGAGGAGGAGCCCCTCACGGCGGGGACGGGCCAGCGCCCAATGTCCGCCTCACCCACCCCGGTGGCACCCCCAAGCGGGCCTCGCTCTCACACCAGGGGACAGAGTCGGAGGAGGGGGCACCCGCGCCCCACAGCCGCGCGCACAGCCCAGCGCCTGCCCCCAGAGCTCCGAGCGCTGACACTGCGTATTCCTGCCTGAGATAAAATGCGGGACGTGGGATGATTAATCCGGGCCTCCGTGGCTGCGTTTGGGACACTCCGGTGAATGCCTGTGTCCTGATGGACGGCGCTGCGTGCGCGGCCAGTCAGCCTTGCCCGGAGGAGGGCTGTTCTCAGCGCCGCGGGGCAGAGCTTCCGGGAGCCCTGAACCTTGGAGCGGAGGCGCTGACGGCTGCTGCTCCTCAGGCCGCCTTCCCAGGCATCTGCTGGAATCGATGCCGCCGACCGACCGTGGTGTCATCACACACATCAGTTTGGGAAGGACTTTTTTGTGTTTCTTCTTCAAACACGGCTGCTGCCTGCGCCCGCAGCGTCGGGCACCACACTGGGACCGGGGGCGGGTCACCGCAGTGCCACTGTGTCACCACCCACCCCTCGCCCAGCCCACAGGCCCTGCCAGTGCGCGGCCCCTTGCCCCGTCCTCCCGGCTCCCCCTCCCCACCCAGCCCTGGGGGGGCGCGACCTCGGCTTGGTTTCCCTTCCTCTGTCCCCTCGTGCCCATGCGCTGCGCGTGCCTGAGCCCGCCCGCCCGCCTGCCCCCGGTCACAAGGGGCCGATTTCCTCCTTGTGCATGGCTGAGTGGTGCCCGCTGTGTACAGGCCTGCAGCGCGTCCCCCCTCCGGGGCAGGCCCTCCTCCCAGGCCGGGCGCACCCCTGGTTGGAAACGTCAGCTGTGGTCTGTTTGTGAGCCCGACTGCATCGTGGGCTTCTGTGCACCCGTTCGTGGGGGTGAGCGTTTCCCGTGTGCTGGTGGCCCTTCCGGGTGTTTTCTCAGAAATACCTTTTTTTTTTAAGATGTATGTATTTAGGCATACAAGAGCTGGGGTACAGGCCAGAGGTATGGAGGACTCATGAGAGACAATCTGGGAAGCAGAGCAGGTGGATCCACTGAGATCCACTGCCGAGGGGAGCAGCGGGGAGACAGGAGGGGTCCGCTGCACCCTGTGGGTAGCTCCCTGGCCGGGTGGAAGTGGTGATAATTTGATAGCGTTGAGACTTAACCCCTGCGCCATCAGGGAGGCCCCCGCCTTGTTCCTTTTTTTTGCTTTTTGTGTTTCCACATGAGCCCGTGGCCAGGCACACCCCACTGGGGGGTTAGTTTGTGCACCAGGAGGTGCTGGGGACCCTGGGGATGCCCAGCTATCTGAAGACCCCAACCCCGTGTCTGTTTAAATGGGGCTCGAGAGCCTCCCTCAGCCACTGCAGCCTGAGTCCGACCCCTGGCCAGACCTCTCCTGTCTCCCCATTGCTCCCCACTATCTCTGGTGAATCTGCTCACCCCACATCTCTGGTCTGCACCATAGTTATTGTATGCATAAATAAATCTTTAAAAAATAAATGGGGGGCCTCCCTGGTGGCACAAGGGGTTAACCACTGCACTATGAAGCAATCCACAGCCTCTGCAGCACGAGTTCCATCCCCAGCCAGGGAGCAACCCACATGGCGCAGCAGACCTCTCCTGGCTCCCCGCTGCTCCCCTCAGCAGTGTGTTTCAGTCAGTCTGCCTGTTCTGCTCCCCGCTCTGTCTCTGGTGAATCCTCTCACCCCGCACCTCTGGCCTGCACCCCAGCTCTTGTGTGCATAAATAAATCTTTAGAAAAAGAATGGGGCTCAGGGGCCTCCCCGGTGGTGCAGTGGTTGAGCACTGGGTTGCGAAGCTGCCCGAAGCCTCTGCAGCGCCGGTTCGATCCCCGGCTGCTCCCCGGCCACCGGAGGAGGGTCCCACATGGCGCGCAGACCTCTCCTGCCGCCCGCTGCTCCCCTCAGCAGTGTCCTTCGGTCCTTCTGCCTGCTCTGCTCCCCGCTCTGGCTCTATTGGGTTCTCTCACCCTCCTGTGCTTCTGACTGTACCCAGTGCTTGTATAAATAAATAAATAAGTAAATCTTTAAAAAAAAAAAAAGGAATGGGGCTCGAGAGGCCTGGGCTTCTGGTGCAGAGAAGGCAGCCCCTCCCCCACCCCCCAACCTTTACAGCAGCTGCCCAAGCAGAGGCCTGAGAGGATGTGCTTGGCCTCAGCTGCCTCAGCAATGGCAGGAGACACGCACTTTTCAAAAACAAACAGCAAACAAAAGAGCGAATCCAAAGGTGACAGCTCGGGCAGCATGGGCCCTGCTGGGTGGCGTGTCGCGGGACCCACCCAGTGCCCCCGCCCATGCCCCCGCCGCCTTGCATCGCAGATGCTGTTGTGTGTGGACCCTCCGCTCGCCGGTGCCGGCTCCTGCAGCAGGAGCGTCTTTACCGAGGCGCAGGAACGCCGCAGCCCGGCGTGTTCGCGGCCGTGCCCCGGAGGGAAGGGACTGGTCGGCTGCTCTGCGCCTGGGCAGCTCGGAGTGGGGTCTGGAGGCAGGCGGGTGGAATGGGGCGCGCAGGCCTGCAGGTGCGTTTCAGTGGGCCGCGTGGCCCGGCCGTGCGCGCACACAGCGCCGCCCAGCACAGCAGCCCCCCCAGCGCAGCACCCGCGTCGATTCCTGCTCCCCACTCTCACCCGGCGAGCCCCCGGTGCCCGCGGTCAGCGACGGCCGTGGCCCGGTGAGTGCTGGAGGACATCCGCTTGGCTCAGCCTGGCACACGGGGCCGTCTGCCCGTGTCTCTGAGGCTAAGGGGCCGAGCTCCGAGGGCGGGCCTGGTCCCCCCTGTACCCCTGTGCTCCAGACCCGCCCTTTTTCTCCCCAGCCTGCCGGGGCCACCTTGGTCAGCGTCCATTCCAGCCCCAACGACCAGATGCTGTGGGCGCTGGACAGCAGGTGGGGCGTGCACGTGCGCACAGGGGTCACAGAGGAGATGCCCGTGGGCACCGCCTGGGAGCACGTGCCAGGTAGGCTGCGCGCGGCACTGGGCCCTGCGAGGGTGTGTGCCATCGCGCACCAGTGTCCCGGAGGCCCTGCCTGTGTCCCTGCCCCTGCGCCAGCCCCCACCCCAGGGACGCCCCCATGGTGTCTGAGACCACACCCGCCTGCCCGCAGGGCTGCAGGCCTGCCAGCTGGCGCTGAGCTCCAGGACCGTGTGGGCCCGCTGCCCCAATGGCGACCTCGCCCGCCGCTATGGCGTCACCGACAGGAACCCCGCCGGGGACTACTGGAAGAAGGTCCCGGGGAGCGTGACGTGTTTCACAGGCAGGTCCAGGCCCGGGCGGGCGTGCCGGATGGGGGGCCCTGGGCAGCCCGGGTCTCCTCGCCTGAGGGGAAGGGCTTTGCCGGTGCCCGGGGCGGAGAGCATGCTAGGACGCCCGCCTTGTGCTGGGGCAGCGTGGGAGGGGGTGTCTGGGCCTCTGGACATGGCCTGGGCTCTGGCTCCTCCTGTGCCTGCTCCCCCAAGGGCGCCTAACGAGCGTGGCTGGCTCTTGCCCTGCAGTGACCGCGGCAGATGAGCTGTGGGCCGTGGGCCCCCCCGGCTACCTCCTCCAGCGGCTGACGAGGACCTACGGCCACTCGCGCCGCGCCCCCAGCGACCACGCCGCCCCCCCGCCCCCCGAGCAGCTGGAGGACGAGTGGGAGGTCATCTGACTGGGAAGGCGGGGCCGAGACGGGCGTGGTGGACACGGGGCTCCGAGCGCTCCTGCTGGACACGCTTCGCCAGCTCCGGGCCAGACACGCCGATGAGCTGGGAGCCCCATGAGGTTCGTCACCTCAGCGTCTGCCTCCCTTGGCCCCTGCAGCCGTGACCGGGGCATGCGGCCGTGGCAGCGGCGCTCCCCACTCCCCAGGCGTCCCGCTGCATGCGTGGCCGTCGCCGTGCGGCCCTGCCCGCTGCAGATCACACCGGGCCTCCCTCGGCGGCGAGCCAGAACCCGGCCAGCCAGAGCCCGAGGCCAGTGTCCAGCCCCGACGTGCCCTGTGGGGGCTGCTCTGTCACAGGCCCCACGCCCCCTCTCTGAGATGCAGGTTCCAGCACATTCCATGCTCAGCTTTCCCCGGGAGCCCCAGGCGTGCCCGAGAAGCGCGGGGCTGGGTTGGGGTGTGCAGGGCGGAGGCGGACAGGGCACTGTCCCGCACACCTCCCCGCCCGCCCCTGGAGACACGCAGCCAAAGGGAAGGCCGGGGGCAGCTGGAATGTGGCCAAGCAGACGTGCGTCCTGCCGGCAGGCCCAGGGCTGGGGCAGTCGGCCGCGCTAGCACACGGAGACGTGTCCGAGGGCTGTGTCCTGCCACTGGTGGCCATGGTCAAATCCAGAAGCATCGTCCAGGACGAATCTACTAACGATTGCCTTTTGTTTGTTGTGTTACAGACCTGCATACGATACCTCATTTGAAATCAAATCTCGCGAATTTAGAAAAGTATTTTCTGAAACCAGCGGAAGGCCTTTCTTCCTTCCCGTGGTTTCTCCTGAGCCTCTCCTGTCCTTGGCTCCAGCTTCAGAGAGAGTGGCTGCCCCCCGTGTCCTCACGGTGGCAGGACTGGCTCCCACAGACAGCTCGGCACCAGCAGCGGGTGTTTGGCACCAAGGCCAGACTGGAGCCTCCTGTGGCCGGGCCTGGGCTCCCTGGCGTCCGAGCTGCTGGCCTGGCAGCCGGCCCCGCCCTTCCAGAGGCAGCTCCAAGGCAGGCGCCTGCCTGCTGCCACCTTAGCCCAAGTTGGCCCAGGGCCCAGTTCTCCTGTGCAGTGTCCAGGAGCCCCCGGACCACACGTGAGGAGTGTCCTCTGATGGGCCCCGCTGGCCATGAAGGCGGAGGCCCTCCAGGTCTAAATGAGGGCGAGCCGCTGGCGCCCAGCTCTCTCCTCACACTCCGACGGGAGCCCTCGCCCCAAGTGTGTCCTCCCTCCAAGTGCGTCGCAGGCAGCGGCCCCCAGGCGGGGCTTGGCTCACTTTCCTCCGGCTTCAGTTTTCAGTTGTGCTTTCAGCCAGGGCGTCGACTTTCCCCGCCTGTCTGGCATCGGCGCTGAGGGTCCCTGGTGGGCACTAGGGCGGGCGATTGCCAGCCCAGCCGTGGCCAGGAGAGGGCGGACAGTCGCAGTTTCCTGGCCCAGTCTGTGTGGGGGCGGTTTCCGGCTAGCTGTTCTGGGCATGGTGGCTCCCGAGCGCCCCTGGGTGGGCCACTCCTCACGCAGGCCCAGCTGCCGGCCCCGCACCAGGGCTCAGGACCCGCCTCACCCAGGCCTGGCCGCTGGCCCGTTGCAGAAACTCAGGACCCGGCATCTGTCTGCTCAGAAACCAAACCCGACTGGCAGAGACAGCCGGGGGAGCCAGCCGACGGGACGAGGCCCAGCGACGGCGTGAGGAACACCAGCACCAGCCACGCCGAGGCGGGGTGGCCACGCCTGGTGGCCGTAAAAGCCTTGTGCGCGGGTGCGGCCTCTCAAGTTGTCAGAACCCCCAACCCCTGCCGCGTGTGTGCAGGGGCGGGGAGAGCGTCACCAGGTTTCCCGCACTCCAGGGCCCATGCGAGCCCCTTGCCCACTGGCCCCGGCCGCCGCTGCCACAGCCCGCGGGGCTCAGCTCGCCTGCCTGTGCAGGCTGCACCCGAGGGCCGGGCTCCCGGAGCTCCAGGCCCGAGTCCCCAGGGGAGACCTGCAGATGCACCGTGAGGCGGGGGGCGCCCTGTAGTTGTGTGGGCGAGGTGGGTGCTGGCCCGCCTTCCGGAGAGGCGGGAGCGCTCGCCTGGGAAGTGAAGGGAAAAGCCACGGAGCAAGAGAAGTTTGATTTCTTCAGCGGGATGCATCACGGGGAGAGACAGGCCACATGCGGATGGAGGCCAGAGGGCACCGCAATGTCCCCGCAGGCCCAGGGGCAAGTCGGTCCCCAAGGCACGGCCCTTCTCGCCTTGGAGCCCAGCCTCCGCCTCTGCAGCGTCCAGAACAGCTGTGAGCGGGACCACAGACGGCCTGTGGCGAGGGCCCTTCCCTGGGCAGCTCGAGGCCGTGGGCGCGGGGGCCCCAGTGCGGGGCAGAGGAGACACGGTCACGGCCAGAATGGCCCCCAGGGCAAGTGCGCTCTGTGTCCTGACCTGTAAGCCATGTTCAATGTATAATTTATTCCAAAAATAAATAAAATTCACATTTGAAAAACAGTCCCGACAGTAACCGCGTGGCCACCACCAAGCGATGTCACCAGAGAACGCCAGGGCGTCCTCACGGCTCCCGCGCCCAAGCTGTGCCGTCCGGGGAAGCACCGCGCCTGGGAGTCGAGACCCGCGCCTCGGGCCTGGTGAGCCCAACCACGGGGCCGCAGCCGCCTCCGCGCCTGGCCCGGCCTGGCGGGCAGGGGGACGTCCCCGGGGCCTGCCCTTGTGCCTCACAGGAGCGTGCGTCCGCCCACCAGCAGATTCTTTAAAGTGGGCTCTGGCTCGGCCCCTGGCCAGGCCACGGCTGCACCCCACGCACACTCATCCCGTCCGCCCCCACGGGTCTCGGCGATGCCTCATTTCAGCTTCCCTCACCGCCCTTCCCCAATCCCGGAAGCATCCTGCTCTTAACAGGACTTGGGGCACTTAAGGAAGTGGGGGGCAGGCGGGGTCGTCAGCACAGGAGGCGAGGCCCAGGGAGGGGACGGCCACCCTCCTCCTGCTCCTAACTGCGTGGGTGGACAGCACGGTGCCTTGGGGCAGGGACCAGCCTTCACCACCCTAAGGGTCCTGGGGTGCCAGTACCGGCGGTGGCCAGGTTTCCTTGGTAACTGGTGACATGAAAAAGCCACACGTCACCCAGAGAAAAGCGGGTCTTGCTCCAGGCAGAGGCTTCGGGGCCCTGGGACAGCCAGGAGCTGAGTGGGCTGCCTGCTGGGGACACCCGAGCTGGGCCTGGCTGGCTCACGGCTCCCTCGTGTCCCCTGCCTTCCCTGGAGGGCCCAGGGGACCTGATAGGCCGGTGCCGGGCTCCTCCCCGCCAGCAGCTGCCCCCAGATAGCCTGGGAGCTCCCCTTATCAGCCCGCACCACTGCCCCAGGTCCCTGCTCGCACCGCGGCCTGAGGGGCCGGGCCGGCATCCCCCGTGGGTGCGGACCCTGGGCTGGCCATGGCCACCCGAGCCTCACCCTCACCCCACGGCCATGGGAGGACAGGCCAAGGCACTGCCCCCCCCTCCCCAGGCCAGGCAGGGTTCAGAGACGGCGCAGGCTCCTCGCAAGTAGGTGGGCACACTGCACCCAGGCCAGGCGCTGCCAGCCAGGGCCCCCAGGCCAGACCCTCCTGCTGCCCGGGCCCCAGAGGCAAGGGGCAGGGTGGGCAGCAGGCAGTCCCGGGCAGACTGGTCACTCTTTGCTGAGCAAACCCTCAGCTCTGCCGGAGGCGGCACCCCAGCCCCGCGCCAGGGGTTGGGTCTCCGGGTCCTGTAGGGCTCCTTCCTCTCCCCGCCTGCTCCCCCGTCCCAAGGCGCCTCCGGGACAGACCCGGCTTTCCAGGCAGGGTCCCCGTGTGCAGGGCCCCCCAGCCGCGGAACCTTCGGCAGAACCGGCTGGGGCAGGGCTTGGCGCACGGTGGACACCAGCGCCCGGGCGCGCAGAGGCCCTCCGCCCCCGCCCGGGGCCCGGGGGCGGGCGGGCCGGGAGGGGGGCGCGGGGCCGGGCCGAGTGGGGCCCGAGGTGGCCGGCGCTGGCGGGGACGCGAGTTTGGAGTGGGGGGCGGGCGCGGCCCGCGGCGGCGGCCGCCCCTCCCGGCCCGGGCCGTTGGCGCGCGCCCCGCGGTCACCCGGCGGCACCAGAAGAGGCGGCGGCGGCCGGCGGCCGCCGCTCCGTGTCGAGTCCGGGGCCGCGCCGGGCTAGCCCTGGCCGGAGAGGTCCAGCGGCTGCAGGAAGGGCGGCAGCGGCAGCTCGTCCAGGGCCTCGGGGAAGCGGCCGGGCGAGATGGCGGTGACCAGCACCTGCATGGCGCGCGCGAAGAGCGAGGGCGGCGCCAGGCCCGCCAGCCAGCGGAACGTGTCCTCGCCCAGCAGCCGCTGCCAGCGCGGCCGGTCGCCCAGCAGCTCGCGGCGGGCCGGGCCGGCGGCGCCCGCGGGCGTGTACAGCGCCAGCAGGTCCAGCAGCAGCAGGCGGCGCCGGCGCGGCTCCCCGGGCGCCCCGGCCGCCCCCGCGTCGCGGCCCAGCTGGCGCAGCAGCAGCTCGAGCGGCGTGAGGCCGCCCGCGTCGCGCAGGCCGGGCGAGGCGCCGTGGCCGAGCAGCAGGAACAGGCACTCGGGCCGCGCCAGCTCGCAGGCCGCGTGCAGCGCCGTGCCGCCGCCCTCCACGCGCGCGCAGCCGCGCCGGTCCAGCAGGCGCGCGCGCTCGTCGGCCGGGAAGTCGCGCAGCGCGCGCAGGATGCGCCGCAGGATGCCCACGCGGTTGTAGCGCACGGCGAGCGCCACGTGCGGCCCCGGCGCGGCGCAGCAGCGGAAGCCGGCGGCGGGCGCGGCCAGCGCGCGGCGCGGGAAGGTGGCCAGCAGGTAGTGCGCGTAGGCGCCGTGGTCGTGCACCAGCGCGTAGAGCAGCGCCTCGGCCGGCGAGTAGGCGGCGGCGCGGCCGCGCTCGTCCCAGTGGAAGGCCTCGCTGGCGCGCATGTCCTCGAGCAGCCACACGGGCAGCCGGTCGCGCACGGCCTGGTAGAAGGCGAAGGACGACTTGCGGCACTGCTTCTGCGCCCGCGCGCGCGCCGCGCCCGCGCCCTCGGGGCCGCCCTCCGCGCCCCCGGGCGGCCGCGCGTCCCAGGGCATGGCGGCGGCCACCTGCGGGCAGAGGGCGCGGTCAGGGTCGGGGCCGCCCGCCGCCCCCAGCCCCCCGCCGGCCACAGCCCGGATCGAGCTGCCCCCGGTCTCCCCTGAAGCGGCCGCTGGAGGCCCGGCCCGGCCCCGCCCGCCCCGAGCGACGCCCACCCTGCAGCCCGGGCCGCGGCCAGAGCTCCTGCTCCCGCCCGCGCCGCCTGCACCCACCCGCGTGGAGAAAGGGCCGGGGCAAGGGTCCCCACCTCGGCCCCCCCGGGGTCCCCCCCCGCGCCCCTGACCTCCCTCCGGAGCCGACCGCCGCCCCTCCCGCGGGCACGGCGGGCACAGCGCCGGGCACAGCGCCGGGCGCGCCCTCCCCGGCTCCCGCCCTACCTGGCTCCTGCGCCGCGTCGCCGACTCGGGGCCGGGGTCACGCGCCGTCTCGGGGCCGCGGGGTCCTCATCTGCGGGGGGCGCGGGCGGCCGTGAGCGCGGCGGGGGCTCGGCACGTCCTCCCGGACCGCGGCCTCCCGGGAGGGCGGGGCCGCAGCCCGGGCGCTGGCGCGCGGCTCCCCGCCGCCCTCCGGGGGCCGCCCGGGTCTCCCCCCCGGGGCGCGGGGACGGCGCTGGGCCCCCCCCGGGGCGAGCTGGGCAGGGCCGAGTCCGGGCGGGGTCTCCCGCCTCCCCCGGGTCTCGCGGCGGACGCGTGGGGTCCCCCAGCCCCGGGCCCCGCCCGCGCCCCCCGCGCTGCCCGCAGGGCTCAGCCGCCCGCCCCCGAGTGCCCCGGGCGCCGGGACGCGCCGGGCAGGGCCGGGCAGGGCCGGGCGCGCGGACGCAAGCGGCGGCGGGCGGAGGGGGCCGCGCGCTGGGGGCGCCGCAGGTGCGCGGGGCGCCGGGGGGCGCGGGCAGCGGGGGCCGGGCAGCGAGCCGGGGGGGCCTCCCGGGGCGGGGGGGCGCGGCGGGGCGGGGCGGGGCGCGCGGGCGGCGAGGGGGCTCACCGTGGGGCGCGCCGGCGAGGGTCCCGGGGCGGGGGCGGGGGGCGCCGCCGCAGCGCGCTCTGAGCCCGGCGGGATCGGGCGGCGGGATCGGGGCGGCGGGATCCGGGGCGGCGGGATCCGGGGCGGGCGGCGCAGTGCGGTGCGGGCCGGGCCGGGCCGGGCCGGGCCGGGCCGGGGAGGCCCGCGGGCCCGTGCGCCTCCGCCATTGGCCCGCGCCCCCGGCGCCCGCCGCCGCCCATTGGCCGCCGCGCTGCACCATTGTTGCGTCACGCGCCGGTGGGCGGGGCGCCCGGCGGGCCCCGCAGAAAAGTTGGGAGAAACTTGAGGGCGCCGCGGCGGGCGGGGCCCCGGAAGCGGTGGGGGCGGGGCCTGCGCGCCCCCCGCGCCCCGCGCGCCCCCCGCCGGCGCCGCCCGCCCCCGCCCCGCGAGCCTCCGTGACCTTGGGGAGCGCCTGCTCCGGGGCTGCGGGGCGGCGGGGGCCTCGCGAGCCGCTGAGCGCAGTGACCCCAGGTCACCGGCCAGGAAACGGGGGTGCACAGCGAGGTGGTCTCCAAGTGAGGAGGGGCGCGGCCAGCACTCGCGGTCCCCGCTGGCCTGCGGACACTTGCGGGGCTTGGTTCTCTCTGCAGAGTACCCAGCTTTGGGGGTCCAGGGCTCAGGTCCCGCGAGACCCCCCGAGACCCCGCCAGTCCACCCCACAGCACTGCCGGCCACGCAGCGTGACCTCGCGGCCCGTGCTACCCCTGGGGGCCCGGGGAGCCGCCCCCCAGAAGTACGGAAACTGGGCTCCCGCCAGGGCTGGGCCAGCTGCTACCTGCCCCCCTCTGGCTCAGCTGTCAGGCCTCACCCCATCCCTGAGTGTCGTGGGGGCTGGCGAAGAGGATGGAGGTCCTGGGGTTGACAGTGGCCCTTGGGGCCCCAGGCCTGAGGGCCCCCTCTAGGGAGACCTGCGCCCTGACCCCATTCTGCTGCTCCCAAGGGTGGGGCCCCCTTCCGGGCCTCCATGGGTACAGGGCGCAGGGCAAGGACTTGGCTGGGAGCCTCGCCCGCCTGTGCCCTCCCTGCCTCCCCTCCCACTGACCCTCCTTGTGGGCGCTGCCAAGCACCCCCCAGGCTGGCTCTGCCCACGGCGAGGTGCTCCGTGGACATGGGTGTGGCTGGAAGGACCAGTGGGCGGGAAGGCCTTCCTGGCCCGGGCACAGCCAGGGCAAAGGTCTGGGGCGGCAGAGGTCGGGCAGGCGGGGCTCGCGGGGCCTGGGATGTGGGGCAAGGAGCGCGTCTGCGGAGTCGGGGCGGGCGCCGCGGGAGCCAGGGAGCCATTTCTTGCACGCAAGAGCGTCTGCGGCAGCGGAGCCGGGCGCCAGCCTCCGCGGTGGCCACAGGCCTCCTCCTGAGGTCACTTTCAGCCACACCCTGGGCAGGTGCTGGCTCGGGGGCCAGTGAGCTGGCTGGGCAGGTCCCCCCGGGAGCAGGATGTGGAGGAGGAGGGGTGACTGCCTGCCTTGGCACCCCACATTGGGATGGGATTTGACCTTTAACCCCATGATGCTTCTCCAGATCTGGCCCAAGACGGGCTCCCCTGATCCTGGGAGCGCGTGGCTCACTAGGGCAGGTACCCATGTGCCCCCAAGGGGTGCAAGTGATGGGGGTGCAAAAGCAGAAGGTCCTGCAGGTTGGTGAGGGGCTCCAGGCAGAGGCCCCCCCCAGGCCGGCTTAGGCTTTCTCAGGCAGCCTCTGGCCTCTGCAGGGAGCCTGCCCGGAGAGAGGGCCGCGGGCGGTGAGAGATGGCAGGAAAGCCCCAGTCCCTGCGGCGTGGCTTCTGCCCCCCAGGGGCTTGCCAGGCTCCTGGAAACATGGGCGGGTGGGGCACCTGTGACCTGCCCGTGGCGGGAGAAGCCGTGCTCGTGCCAGTCTCTCTGGGGAGAGTGTCCAGGCAGAGCAGTGGAGGGTGGGCCGGGGCGGAGTGGCCTCTGGGCGACCGCGCGCTGGGCTCCTGGGAACCCCAGTATTCCAAGGGTTGGCTGGAAGGAGGCCTCCAGCCCTCAGAGACTGACCAGGTAGGTCAGGTGCCCTTGACTAAGCGTCATGCGGGGCAGGGCCTGTTTGAAGAGGGCGGGGGAGACGGGCAGACGGGGGACACGGGCGGGCGGGGGACATGGGCAGGCGGGGGACACGGGCAGGCGGCTGGCCGTTGGGGGGGGCGGGGAGGAAGGGCTTGCCACGGAGGGGGTTCCCACGGGGGTACAGGTGCCTGTGGACTTGCTGCTGGGCCAAAGCTCTGGGCCAGGCCTAGGAGCCCGACCTTGAGGAGGCCAGTGGCGAGGGGGCGCGCTCCACGGGACGGTCAGTGCCTGGGGCTGATGCCGGCGAGGGCGCGGCTCAGGGTGGCCTCTGCTCGGCTCCTATTTTCAGGGTCATCTGCGGAGCATGAGCGGGGGGTGCCCTGGCGAGGCCTGCAGAGCTGCCCCCGGCCCGCGTCAGGTGGCCCCTGGCAGCCCTGGAGCTGCCGGTGCAGGGAGGCGGGTGCCGGACACTGAGCTCCAGTCGGCTCCCGGCCAGCAGTGGACGCGCCCGCCGGAACCTGGGCAGCGCGTCAGTGGCTCGTCTGGCCTCTGAAGGAAGGCGTGCGGGGTGAGGCTGGCCACGGCCCGTGCTGGAGGCGGCCAGGGCCGGCCAGGTGAGAGGGTGGGGACATCCCACCGCCTGCCCCGGCGTCCTCCCCCAGGGCTGGGCCGACCCTCCCGGGCAGCCGTCTCCCAGGCCCAGCTTGAAGAGCGTGCGGACACCCACGACAGGGCGAGCCCTGAGGACAGCGGCAGCCTGGGAGCCGCAGGTCCCGCACCCCGGGAAGGAGCGTCAGGGCGAAGAGGCCCCCCCAGCGTGGGGATGAACCCGCCACTCAGGAGCCTCAGCTTCCAGGGGGCCATCAGGGACAGCTCTGGCTTCCCCACCCGAGGGCAGAAGAGGGAGAGGCGCCCGCTGTGTGGGCAGGGCCGCCCCCTCACAGCTCGGAGGAGCGGGGAGGACACCTCCAGGGCCGGGCCGCGCGGGGTGTCCCCACTGCCCGGCGGCGACCTCTTTTGATATATCTTGTCCCAGATTTGGGCCGGCGCCTGCCTCCTTCCAGGGGTGCGGCTCAGGCTGTAGGTTCTGTTGGCCTAATTCTTCGTGGCTTCAGGAGAGAATCCAGCCTTCGCGCCCCGTTCCCTGCCTGCCGCCCCCGGGGACCGTGGCTGGATTGCGGGTCCAGCCGGGCCCGGGAAGCAGGTGAACCGAAGGTCACTCAGCGGGGCGGGAGGGCCAGGGAACCCCGCGGGACCCCAGGACCCCTGGCACAGGGCCAGGGCCTGCTCTTCTCCCCAGCAGGCAGGGGGCACCCCAAGAGCGCCCGGGAACCGGCTCCCGAGGGAATGACTGTCACCCCGTTACAGGTCAGGAGGCTTGCTGCAGAGGGGGAGCCTGCCGCCGCCTCCGGCCCATTTCTTGGGACTGCGGGCGGCCGGAGCCCCTGACTCCCGGGCTGGGGACTCAGGGGAAGCTCCGGGCCCTCCCCTGGGAAGCCCCCCCCAAGACCAGGACCCCGCGGCGCTTCCGAGCAGCTTCACTCACTGACCTGGCCAGTCCAGGCCTCGGCGTCTGAGCGCCAGGGGCGCCGCCGGGGGAGAGGCGCCCCCATGCCCAGCCCAGACCCGGCCCCGGCGCCCACTCCCAGGCGCCCCAGCCCTGGCCTGAAGCCCGGGGCCGCCTCCAGGGCGCCGCCTTCGGGAATTCTGGCCGTCAGCCCCGGGCTGCGCCCCGACGGGCCCTCGACGCCCCTCCCGAAGTCTGGCGCGGGGTTCCGGGAGGACCCGGCGAGGGGGATGAGCCGCCCCCGCGGGGGCGGGGGGTGCCTCGGGGCCGCGCGGGGCGGGCCGTCCCTGCGGGGGGTGGCAGGCGCCCCTAAAGCTGGTGACTGCGCGCAGGGGTCGCCTGGCCGGGCGGGGAGGGGCCGCACCCCGCGCCCGCCGGCCGACCGGGCCTCGCGGCCTCTCGGCGGGGTGAGCCCGCGCGGCCCCGCCTCAGCGTCCGCGGCCCCGAGCGCGGGCCGACGGGGGGCGGCGGGCGCCTGGGGCCCGGACCTCGGCCGGGCGCCCCCGCCCCGCGCGCCGCTCGCCCGGCGGCCTCCGCGGGCCCCGCCTCCGGCTCCGGCCCGGCCGCGAACGCGCCGGCCCCCGCCGCTTCCGGGGCGCGGCCCCGCCCCTCGTGGGCGCGGCCTGGGCCTGCCGCGGTCCCGACAGCCAGTTAGCGTGCCCTCCCGTGGTGGGCGGGGCTTCGCGCCCCGAAGACCAATCAGTCGTTGCCCTTTCCTTGTGGGCGGGGATCTGGCCTGCAGCTGCCCCTGCCGGCCAATCAGTCGCTAAGCGCTTCCTTGTGGGCGGAGCCCCGGCCTGTGCTGCCCTGACAGCCAATCAGCAGTTCGCTCTTTCCTCGTGGGCAGGACCCGGGCTGGCCCCGCCCCGCGGCGCGTCAGCAGGTCCAGGCCCGGCAGTTCCCGCCCGCCGCGGGCCTGAGGTCCGCCCCCCCGCCCCCGCCCCCCGCCCCCCGCCCCCGAGAGCGGGCCTGGGCCTGGCGGCCCCCCTGCCTCCCGCGGCGCCCCGCCCCGCCCGCGCCCGCGAGCCCGGGCGCGCGTTCGGGAGGCGCGGGCGCTGCCCGCCCGGAGCCCGCCCGGAGCCCCCCGCCCGCGCCCGCCGGCTCCCCCCGGGGCGCGCCCGGGCCCCCCGCCCGCGTGGGCCGCCCGCCGGCGCTGTCCGTGGGCCGCGGCGCTCGCAGAGGGCGGAGGCCCCGCCGCGCGTCGCTAAAGCCGCGACGGGCCGGGGCCTGGGCTGGGACGGCGCCGTGAATGCGGGGGGGGGGGGGGGGCGGCGGGCAGGTGCGTGGACAGCGCCCTCGTGGCGGCTGCACCGCAAGGGCGTCCGCCCCTGCCGCAGCCGCGGCCCTGCTTCACCAGCCGCCCCGAGGGCGGTGCAGCCCGCGAGCTGCAGGCCCATCGCGCGGTCACTGTCCCCGGGGCTCAGCCGGGGTCACCGGAGGACCTTGGCCCTCCCGCCCGCGGCTAGTCAGCGCCGGCAGAGGCAGCTGGCCCCTTGCGAGTAGGTCCCGGTGCGCAGGGCAAGTCCAGCTCCACTGCTGTCCCCCCAGGTGCTGTGTCCCCCCAGGTGCTGTGTCCCCCAGGTGCTGTGTCCCTCCAGGTGCTGTGTCCCCCCAGGTGCTGTGTCCCCCCAGGTGCTGTGTCCCCCCAGGTGCTGTGTCCCTCCAGGTGCTGTGTCCCCCCAGGTGCTGTGTCCCCCCAGGTGCTGTGTCCCTCCAGGTGCTGTGTCCCCCGAGGTGCTGTGTCCCCCCCAGGTGCTGTGTCCCCCCAGGTGCTGTGTCCCCCCAGGTGCTGTGTCCCTCCAGGTGCTGTGTCCCCGCAGGTGCTGTGTCCCCCCAGGTACTGTGTCCCTCCAGGTGCTGTGTCCCTCCAGGTGCTGTGTCCCTGCACGTGCTGTGTCCCTCCAGGTGCTGTGTCCCTCCAGGTGCTGTGTCCCTCCAGGTGCTGTGTCCCTGCAGGTGCTGTGTCCCCCGAGGTGCTGTGTCCCTCCAGGTGCTGTGTCACGGGGCCAGGGCGAGCGGCCGAGCCCGCAGCAGGCGGGACCTCCCAGGGCAGACACCGGGAAGCAAGGTCCTCGGTGCCTGGATGCTCCAGCAGCCGGGATGGAATGGCAGCGGGCCGGAGACCTGCGGGGTCTGGAGTAAGCAGGAACAGCTCCCGCGGAGCCCGGCTGGAGGGCCCAGCTGCTCTGTTCTCCCTGCTCCTCCTCGGGGCCCTGCGGAGGCTGGAGGATAACCAACCACTGTGCAGTGGTGCAAATGGGGGAAATGGCTGCTTGGAGGCAGGTGCTCTGTGGGCAGGGGAAGCAGGGTGATGTGTGTGATGGGGCGTGGGGGTTGGGATGCTCTAGATGAGGTGGCCTGGGAGGGCTTCTTGGAGGAGAAGGCTTTTAGGCTGACAGGAGCAAGACTCGGATGGCCAGCCAAGGGGAAGCCCAGTCCAGGCAGAGGGACCAGCTGAGGCACAGGCCCCAAGACGGGAAGGGCCCAGCGCAGTTGGGGATTAGAGAGAGCCAGAGTGGAGGGAGGGGCAGGGTCAGCTGTGTTGGGCCTCGCAGGCCTGGACATTGAGGTCGGTCGTCTCTCCACATGCAGTGCAGGCCCACTCCGGAGCACCCTGACCGAGGCCAGCAGGGTCCGGCGGAGCAGCTGCCTCCCGCCAGGCCCCTCAGGGCCCCTCGGAGAGCAGAATGCAAGCCTCGCTGCCCTTCTGGAGTGTGATCTGGTGTGGGAATTTAAGACAAAACACGCCGCTGACAGGACTCGTGGGCTAGAGAAGGGGCCGGGGTGGGGTGCTGGGAGGGAGGAGAAGGGGCAAGGCGACACTGTCAGGAAAAGAAGGTAATTCAAGGGTGAGGCTGGGAGACGACGTTTTTGACCTGGAGTTAGGCAAAGAGGCCTTAGTGGTTTTTTGCTTTCTTTTTTGTATAAAAGAAAAAAATTGATAAATTGAGCTTGGCCAAAATTATTAACATTTGCTCTTTACAAGATACCAACTGATCAAAGGAGAAGCTAAGCCTCAGACTATGGGAGAATATTTGCAAATCATTACTTCTGGAATATGTCAAGAATTCTTAGAACTAAATGACACACACCACTTTTTTTTAGATACTTTTTTTAAAGATTTATTTATTTATGTATTTATACAAGAACTGGGGTACAGGCCAGAAGCACGGGAGGGTGAGAGGATTCACTGGAGACAGAGTGGGGAGCAGAACAGGCAGATCTACTGAAATCCACTGCTGAGGGGAGCAGCGGGCGCAGTGGGAGAGGTCTGCCGCGCCATGTGGGATTCTCCTTGGCCGGCGGGGATTGAACCTGAGCTGCAGAGGCTGCGGACAGCTTCACAGTCCGGTGCTCAACTGCCTGCACCACCTGGGAGGCCCCACGCAACACCATTTTTAAAAAGGGGCAAGAGGCCCTCCCAGGTGGGCAGAGGCCAGCCTCAGTGCTACCACGCTATCACAGCCGCTGCGGCCTGAGAGTGAGTTCCAGCCAGTGAGCTACCCACATGGTGCGGCAGACCTCTCCCGTCTCCCCGCTGCTCCCCTCAGCAGTGCGTTTCAGTGGATCCACCTGTTCCCCTCCTCACTCTGTCTCTGGGGAATCCTCTCACTCACACACGCACGCGCACGCATAAATAAATAATTTTTTTTTAATAAAGGAAAATGCTGGGGATCCTTAGAGCCCCCCTCACCCCCCATCCCTCAGAGCCTACCAGGTTGCAGCGCTAAACCCTGGGGGCCTAGTCAGTGCAGTGGGGTCCCCAAAGTCAGGAACCCCTGCCGAGCTGCTCCCCAGGGCCCTGGGAGCTGGCTACAGAAAGCTGCCCGGGAGGGCAGGAGGCCTGTGCAGAGCGGTGAGTGCTGCAAACCGCAAGAAGTTCAACCCCCAAGTTCAAATCCTCCCCAAGGGGAATTAGTCCTTCCAACAACGAGCTCCAGGCCCAGGGGACCCGCGGGGCGCAGGTGAGGTAGCGATTATGGCGGGCAATTAGGGGCTCGGCTCCTGGGGTGGGGGCGCTGCTGGGGCGAGGGTGCGCCTGCGAGGGCAGCAGCCCCACCCTCCGCGCCGGGGGCACGCGGGACCCCAGGCCTCACTGACCTGCGCTGGACCCAAAGGTAAGGGGGGCGCACACGCCCTGGCGCGGGGTCCCCGGTCCCAGGCGGGGCCGCAGGGTGGCGAGGTCGGGAAAAGCACAGGGTCACGGCCAGGGAGCGGGAGCGGCGTGGGGAGCAACTGGGGTTCGCACCACACCTCCGCCCCCCGGCATGAGGCTCCAGGTGCCTCCCGAGGAGCAGGGGGGCTGCCCAGGCCGGCGCTGCTCCCCCAACACCCCTGCCCGAGGTTGCACCAAGCTTGGGGGGCAGAGGCCGGGGCCCCTCGGGCCGACCCTCCCTCCCCTGCGGCCCCACCACCCCGCCCCGCCAGCGCCCCCAGGGCAGCCGCGGGTGACACCTGGACGCTGGCCCTGGGAGCCCAGCCATGGGCCAAGGGCAGAGCCAACCAGACGTTGCCCCGGAAACTGGCGCCCCAGGACCTGGAGGTGCACGCGGGCAGCGGCCGGAGCGGGGCGGATGGGGTGTGGGGGTGCCGGAGTCACCCCAAGACAGTCACGGAGCAGCTTCCGAGGCCAGGCGTACCGGGGCCTTTGGGGCAGCGGGGGGAATGGGGTGACTGCAGACGCCCTAATTGCTGGGTCGCAACAGCGCCCCCCATTCAAGGGGCCAAATGCGACCCCCGCGGGCTGCCTCCCCCAGCAGCGGGCCTTGGTGGTGGCCACAGGGCCCGCGAGGAAGGACAAGGGGGACTTCCGCGCCCCCCCGGCCCCCGCGGAGGGAGCGACGCTGCAGGGCCGGCTGGCGTGTCCGGCTGGCGTGTCCTCCGCGGCCTCTCCAGGCCCAGAGTGGCCCCGCTGCCCGCTAGCCAGGCCCGGAGAGGCGGCCCCGCAGCCCCGTGTGCGCCTCTGGGCCTGACCCCCGAGTCCCGCGGCCCAGCACTGCCCGGCAGTGTCTCGAGAGGGGCCTCCGCTTCCCTCACCTGTCCTGTGGGGTGGGCAGGGCCAGGGAGGGCCCCGAGTCCCTGGAGCCAGGGAGGGCGGCGGTGATGCCTGCTTGTGGGTCCCCATCCGGCAGACACCCCCCCTTCTTTTCTCCTGGGGCGTCTCTACTCTACGAAGGGGTTCTGCTGTTTTTGAGCTTGCAGGTAAGATTTCCTGTGAAAAGGGGTTAAGTTACTGGAAAACATTTGGGGCCCCTGAATCCCCTGGAGGTGTGGCATCGGGAACCCCAGAGCCTGCTCTTCTCCACAAACTGGTTCTTCTGGTCAGGCCTCCTCAGAGGAAGCGCAGAGTTGGGATGAGAGGAGCAGACCCACCAAGGTGACACAGCCCCCCATCCCCCTCCCCGGCCCTGCCCACCCCACGGGACAGGTGAGGGAAGCAGAGGCCCCAAAAGTTTAGTTTGTCTCCAGACTCCGGATGTCTGGAGGCGGCAGGCGTGGCAGTGCCGGGAACCTGGGCGCCTGCCGTGGCTTTCGTTTCCAAGATCACCTCCTGGGCCACGACAGCTGTTGAAGGTCCTGCCCCTGCGTCTGCATTACGGCCAGCAGGGGGGAGCAGGGGGCGCCGGGGTGCGGGGCCCTTCATGGGCCCATTTACGTCCAGGCCAAAGGGAAGGGAGGCTGAGGGAGCGGCCGAGGCCCCCGCAGCGGATATTTCTGTCCCTTTGGGCCCTGGGTATGCAGCGGGGAAGCGGAGCCTGCAGGACGTTCGGCAGCTCCACCGCAACGAGAAGCCCCTGGGCCAGTCCCTTGCCCTCTCCGTGAGGGGCCGGGGGGACCGTCTGCAAGGCCACTCCCTGCCCTGAGGTCTCCTGACCGCCCCCCGCTCCCGGGCCCAGGTAGGCTGGGCAGGGCCGGGCCTCTCCCGTCCGCGGGCTGCCTGGCCCACGGCTCACGGGTTAGCGGTTTTCCCCTGCAAGTGGATTGCCACGGCCCGGCAGCCCCACGGCCGAACCCTCACCAACTAGGAGGAGCGCCCTGAAGACGAGCCCGGGCACGGGATGGCAGGACGGACGGCAGGGCTAGAGTAGCCCGGGTCCTCCCGAGGGCACCGAGGGGGCAGACTGGAGCGCAGAGCGTCCCTCGGAAGTGGCCAGAGAGAGGGCTAAGGCTGCGCGGCTGCCTCGGCGGAGGCCGGGTGGGCCGGGAGGGGTGCCGATGGCGCCGGGGCACAGGGCCCCCTTCCTCCCAAGCCCCCTCTGCCTCGCTTGTTTCCTCGCCATCCCTGTATTACCTGGATGAAAAGTAAGCCCAGAAGTACAGCAGGCGCTGGCGAGTCGTGACGGTCCTGCGGCGTGGCAGGAGCTGGGCTGCGGAACGGGGAGCGGGCGCCGGTGCCGTGAACCCGGCCTGGGCTCCCGGGCCCCCCGGGCCCCCGCGGCCGTCCCCAGGGGCAGGGAGGCGGGCTGGCAGGAGGGCCCCGGAAACTGTGCAGGGTCTGCCACGGGGTCGGGTCGGGGCGGTGTGTGCATGCCAAGGGGACGCCTGGCCCTCTGGCCCCACCCCGGAGGCGCCCGCGGTCAGGCGGCAGGGGGGCCATCCTGGGCCCTGGGCTCCCCGACCCTTTCTCCCGCCTGCGGCAGCCGGGAACACAGACGGAGAGGGCGGGAGGCCGGAAGGCTGTGCTGGTTCCACACGAGCTCTGCTGCTTAATGCGCAGGACGCGTGACCCGCGGGGCAAAGCGGGGTCTGGGTCTAGACGCCCGGCTCAGCTCCCAGGCCCGATCCACCCGCTGTGTGACTTGGGACAGGTTTCCCGCCCGCCACTCCCTCCTCGTCTGCAGTCGGTCACGAGGGCAGGTGAGATGCTCCACCTCAGCGCTGGGCACAGCCAAGGGCCCGGACATGCTCCCCCGGCCTGGGCATGGGCACGATGGCCGGTGGCCACGGGGACACTGAGCATCCTCATGGCGCCTCCCAGCCTGGCCCTGACCCACCACGGGCTCGCAGACAAGCCCGGGGCATCGCCCGCTCCCGGCCAGGCCGAGACTGGATCTAAAGGTGATGTGAGCCTCCTGTGGCGCGTCCACCTGCGCCGGGCTCCTGGGCAGCCCCCCGGGCAGACTCGGGACGGCGCCCTGGCCAAGGGCTGCTGGGCCCCGGCTGCTGTGCAGAGGCGCACACACCTCGGGGCTGGGCGGGCACCAGCGTCAGAGATGCTCCCCTTGGGAGAACAGCTGCCCAACACTGCCCGCTGCGCCCCCGACCAAGGGGCCTCTGTGGCCTCAGCGGCCCCAGGCCCAGGCCAGCCTGCTCCCCTGTCCCCACCGCGGACAACTCCCTCCCTCGGGCAGGAGAGGAAGCGGGAGCAGAGCCCTCCTCCCTGGGGCAAGACCCAGAGACCCTCTGCAGATGTTGGGGGGCGGGCAATGTCTCCACCTCGTCTTGTCAGGGCCCTGGGAACTCCAAAGAGGGGGTCAGTGCCCACACCAGCCGGCTCCACACAGGCCCTGCCGCTTCCAGACTTAGGGCATCGCCGCTGAGCTGGCTTCGGCGGCGGGTGGGGCACCCTGGCGAGGCTGGGCTTTGCCTTGTGGACTTGGGCGTGTCTGTCCACGCAGACTTTCCTGCTTTCCACCCAAGCTGGCTGGCCCCCCTCGGCCACCCCCTTGGCTCCCCGAGGGCCTGTCCTCAGGGGCACCCATCAGCGGGGGAGCCGGTTGGGAACTGGCGGTCAGGCACGCCCTGGCTGACGCAATGCCAAGAAAGAGGAAGTCAGTGCTGAGGAAGTGCCAGGAGAGATGCCCGGGCGGGCAGGCAGGAGGGGGCGCCCTGGCCCGCAGAGGGTGGGGGGTAGGCCCCCCCCCCCGCGCCTCTCCCCCTCCAGCGCCCAGGCGGGCGAGGGCGTGGCGGGAGGGCGGGGGGAGCCTGCCCAGTGGGGCGAGAGGGCGCCTCCAGGTCCTCCCAGCCGCGGTGCTGCCGCAGCCTCCACTCCTGTGGAGAAAGCCCAGCGGGACTCGGACCCCAGCTCCTGCCAACGGGCCCGCGCGCCTCCCGCCCAGGGCCCAAGACCCCGCGCCCACAGTGGACCCGGACCTTGGGGGTCAGCTGCTGGGCTCTGGCCTCAGGCGGCAGGACAGGGGGTGGGGCAGGCCGCTCCCGGCTGGCACTTCCCGAGGGGTGTCTGATCCCCCTCACACCCTGGAGGTGGGGGGTTCCGTTCCAGGGTGGACGCCGACACCCGAGACGCAGGAGATGCTCTGGTCCCCCAGAGTCCCGTGGGCCCTAAACTGCCGGTCCCTGTGGAGCCCTTCCAGGGGCCTGGCTGGCCAGGTCTGGCCCCAGCCATAATTTGGGGCTCACTGAGGCCCTGTAGGGGACCCGAGATTCAATTAGGATATCCCTTAAGGCACCTGCAGGGGCAGGAAGGCCACAGGGCAGGTTTCTGACCCAAGCACAAGGGGTAAAGGGGCGTCCTGGAGCCCTTGGTGGCGTCTTCAGGCTTTTATTGACTTTACCAGGTTCACAGCAGGCAGGGATTCCGGGGGCCGGGAGGCAGCCCCCCAAGTCTCCCCTCTCTCTGGGCTCTCGTGGCCTCGGCTTCTCTGCCGGTGCTCTTCCAGCCTCGCGCTGGGCCTCCTTCTGGTGGCTCTTCCGTTCTGCTGGCGTCCCCCCGACGCCGCCCCTATCAGCCCAGTCTCAGCCCGGGTGCGCCCACTCACGCACGCCCGCACCCCACTCCAGGTGCCGCCCTTCGGCGCGCGTGCAGGCCGCAGAGCCGCCGTCACGCCTCATGGCGGGGGGGCAGGAAAGCAACGTCATTTACTTTACCCTAGAGCCCCAGTCAGGGGAGCTCCTTGGCAGGGTGACCTCACCGAACCACCGCAGGAGCCCCCCGGGGGAGGTCACCGGGCGGCAGGATCACCAGGATGGAGACCTGGAGGCTTTCCGGGGGGCCCGGAGAAGGGCTCCACACCGGGCCTTGCTCCCGGGCAGTTGGACGAGCAGCTCCTGCGCTTCGGGCAGGACCCCGGAGATCCCACGCGTCCCCGACACCCAAGCTCCGGACTCATGTTCTTGGGCCAGGACCCCCTGTTTCGGGCTGTGGAGCCTGGGTCCCAGGAACTGGGTTTCAGATCCCAGTTTCAAGTGTCTACGGGCCACAGGAGGGTCGGCCCCTCACCCCGGAGGAGGCGCCAGTAGTGGGGTCAAGGGGGCGACCTCCAAACTCCTGGGCCACCTCCAAAGCGCAGATGCCCGCCTTGCTCCAGCAGGGGGCACTCAGGAGCTCCCCCTTTCAGGGAAGTGGAGACTGAGGCCCAGGCCTTTGGAGAGGGTCAGGGACCGGGTCCAGGGTGCCTCTGGGCAGGGGCCAGGGAGTGGGGTGACCATCCACGACCCAAGCCAGCGCCTCCCTCCCGCGTCAGTGGGGGCCTGGCTCGCGCTTGGAGGCCACTGCCTTTCAGGCCGACTTGTGCTCTCCGGGCTGGAGGGGACAGGCCCTACCTAGGGAGCCTGGGCTGCGTGCTCCCGCCCCCAGAGCGGGCTGCGAACCCGCCATCTCCTCCCCAGAGCTGGGCCTGGCTGGCTCTGCCAGGAACGCCCACGGGGGGGCGCACGCAGGCCAGGCCCCACCCCCACCTCCAAGCTTCCCAGCTTCCGGCTGGTCTTCCTGGGAGAAACTGGCAGAGGGAGAGTCGGGGTGACCCCTGGCCCCTGAGGACCACGAGGGGCTGTGCCTCAGCAGGGTACCCCTCCCCCAGCCCCCACCCTCTTTTTCGCCCTGAGGGGGTGGGACACAGCCAGGCCCAAGCTGGCTGGGTGGAGGGGAGCTGGCAGGGGACCGGGCAAGGGGCCGGGCTGGGAAAGAGACGAGGGCCCCTCTCCGTGCTGCTCCCCTCGCCCCACCCCTCCACGCCCGCATCTCCGGGCTGCTCTGGGGAGTCCGGTGGGAGGGAGCAGGCTGGAGCGCAGGGCCCGGACACATCCGCGCTGAGCCTGCGTGTCCCCAGCCCGCGCAGGTGGCCGGCAGGCTGACGGGGTCTGGGCGCGGCAGGCTCCGTGTGCGGGGCAGGGTGTGGACAGGGGGTTTCCACAGGGGGTCGCGCTCGGCGGCACACCCCGGGGTTCAGGATATCCTTCCTGCCCAAACGCGGCCCTCCAGCGCCTGGCCCGGCATCTTCAGGGCAGAGCAAGAGGAGGCCGCGCCCCAGCCTGAGCGGCAACTTGGACAGCGCCCAGCCCACCTTAGCCTCTCCCACTGGCGCCGCCCGGGGGTGACGCAGGTGAGGGACCTGCTCGTGCCGCAGCCAGCCAGGCTCAGGTCCCAGCGCTGCTGCTGCTGCTGCTGCTACGACTTGGGGGCATCTGTCTGCCTCTGGCCGGCTCTGCCCCTCCCTTGGGAGGCTGCCCCCAGCCTGCGCTGCGGCCCCACTCCTTCCCCAGGCTGCAGGAAGAAGAGGGTTTCCCCAGAGCCCGCCCTGCCCCGGGCTTCTCCCAGCGCCTCCTCTTCTCACCCCCCCCCAGCTGTGGCAGCAGGGCAGGGCCCGGGTGGGGGCAGGGGCACCTCCCTGCTGAGGGCCGGACCGGGCTCTCCAGGCTCTCGGGCTCTCCGTCTGTCAGGGAGCGGCCAGGAGGACAGGCTGGGACCCCGCTGGAAGGCTGGAGCAACAAGGGCGGGGCCCACTGCAGCCCCCGGGAGGCGCTGGGCTGGGGGTGGGGGAGATCTGGGAGGCTGACGGGATGTGGCGCCTGGGGGCTTGAAGGGGGGGTTCCCTGCATTTGGGCGTCTGGAGGCCCTGGAGCCGAAAACACCTGCAGCTGCAGGTCATTTTACAACAATCTGGCAGGAACTTCCCCCCATGCCTGCGCCCGGCCGCTGCGGGCCTGCCCGCCCTCCAGCCCACCCTCCAGGCCCCCTGCAGGCCTGCCCACCCTCCAGGCCACCCTCCAGGCCCCCTGCGGGCCTGCCCACCCTCCAGCCCACCCTCCAGGCCACCCTCCAGGCCCCCTACGGGCCTGCCCACCCTCCAGGCCCCCTGCAGGCCTGCCCACCCTCCAGGCCACCCTCCAGGCCACCCTCCAGGCCCCCTGCAGGCCTGCCCACCCTCCAGGCCACCCTCCAAGACCCCTGGGAGCCGGCCCACCCTCTAGCCCACCCTCCAGGCCCCCTGCGGGCAGGCCCACCCTCCAGGCCACCCTCCAAGACCCCTGGGAGCCGGCCCACCCTCTAGCCCACCCTCCAGGCCCCCTGCGGGCAGGCCCACCCTCCAGGCGGGGGCAGTCGCCCTCGGGAGCCCCCGCACCCCCCAGCGTCTGGGGGCCCCAGGGGGCCGCAGCCCGTGGAGTGGGCCGGTGGAGAGCGTCAGAAACTGCTCCCAACTGCGGTGTGGATGGTGTGGACGGCGTGGGCGGTGTGGACTGGTGGACGGTGTGGACGGGTGGACGGCGTGGACGGTGCGGAGGTGTGGACGGGTGGACGGCGCGGACGTGTGGACAGGTGGACGGCGTGGGCGGTGTGGACGGCGCAGACGGGTGGACGGTGTGGACTGGTGGACAGTGTGGACGGGTGGACGGTGCAGACGTGTGGACGGTGTGGACGGGTGGATGTGTGGACGGCGCGGGCGGGTGGACGAGCCCCTCGCCGGCCGGCGCGGGCCCTCTGCTTCCGGCCGCACCAGGGGGCGGGGGAGGGGGGCGCACAGGGTCCCCCAGGGGCTCCCGGGAGAGGCGGGCCCGGCCCCGTGTGGCGTGGGGGGCCTCCGAGGCCACCGCCCCTCGCTTCGCCCCCTCCCTACACGGGCGGCGGCCCCGGTGCCCACTCAGGTTGGCTCAGGCGCCGAGCCGGGGCTGCCACCCCTGGCGCCGCGTCCCCGACGGGCTGCGAGCGCGGGGCGCCTCCCGGGGCCGCCCCCCGGAGCCTCCCGGCCGGCAGGGACCGGGCCTGTCCCGGCCCACAGCCCAGGCCCGGAGCCGGCGCCTCGAGGGGCGAGCCCGGGCCTGGCACCAGCCCTGCGGGCCCCGAGGCGGGGCTCTTGGGGCGGGGGTGGGGGGGGGGGGGGGGGGGTGGGGGGGGCGGGGTCAGAGCTGGCGCCGCGGGAAACCCATGGGGGGGGTGGCGCCGAGTCCCGCGGGGACCCGGGGAAGCAGGTCCGGGGGCCACACGAGGCCGAGGCGCCGCGGGGGGGCGGGGGTCACCTCGGGCGGCCCGACTCTGGAAGTGGGGGGCGGGCTGGGGGCGCGGGGGTGGGGGGGGCAGGCCCGCCCCGGGCCGCGCCGGGTCCGGATGTGGCTCCCAGCCCCGCCCCGCGGGGCCCCTGGAGGCCGTGCCCCCTCCGCGCCCCCCCCCCCCCCCGCGCCCCGGCCCCCCCCAACGCCCGGTCCAACCCGTTCCGCCCGGCGCCCCGCTGGCTGCCTCACCCCACACCCTGCCACGGAGCCGGCCCCTCAGGGCGCCCTGCGCCGCCGTCACACGGCCAGGCCCCGCCTCCAGGGAGCCCCCCCCCCCCCCCCCCCGTGTTCCCGCACCCCTGAAGGTGCCCGTGAAGCCTGCACCTGGGCGGGGTGCGCAGCAAGAGGCCGGCCTCCCACCACCCCAACAAATGCGGATGTTTGGTTTCTCCTCAAAACCCGCTCCTGGCTGAGGCCTGTGCTTCGGGCCTCCTGTCCCTCTTGACCAGCCTCAAAAGCTCCAGGGAACATGACAGCCCCCATCTCACCACTCGCTCAGCCCCCGACCCCGCCCTGGGGCTGGCCTCCCCCTCCCTCTCTGCTCCCCTGGTCTCTCCAGTTGCCCGGCCAAGCCGCTCCCCTGCCCAGGGCCATCCTCGCGCCCCAGAATGCCCACAGCGTTTTCCCTCCTTTAAGGCTCGGCTTCAAAAAGTGACCCAATTCCTCTGGGCCTCGGCTTCCTGACAGTAACCGCAGGGGACTCGTTCTCTGGGTTGGGGGAGGGAAGCCGAGAGAGGGGCCCACCTGTAGGGGCCCTGGCACACAGGGTGCCCCGCCCCCCTCCCGCTGGCCAGCCCACCCATCCACCCAGTGTCTCCCCCTCCCATCACTGGGCCTCCCCAGGTGGCGACCATGTGGTGCCCCCCTCCAGAAGCAGCCCCAGAGGCCCAGCGGGGTAACATCTGGAGGAGCTGCTGGGGTGGGGGCAGAAGAGACACCCCACCCAGGGGGCAGGCCAGCCAAGGCCACACAGGAGGCCCTGTGCTGGGGGACAGTGGGAACTGGGGTAACTTGGGGTACTCAGTCCACATGGTCCAGGTGCTTTTCCCCCTCCCGTGTGGAGCCTGGGTTTCCCTGTCAGGAAAGTGGGTGCAGGGCCCAGCTCCCTGCCAGGGTGCCCTGAGGACACTTGATGTCCAGAAGTAACTGTAAGGCCAGGTCACTGGAAACTCCTCGGGGGCAGAGGCTTCTGTGACCTCCATCCACCACTGTGATGGCCTCTGTGGCCCCCACCCCTTGGAAAGCCCTAGGGAGCCCCTTGGGGAGCTCAGGCTGGGCAGGGGAACCTCCCTGCAAGGCAGCTGGCCAGACAGCTGGGAGCATGAGCCCAGGTTCCGGGCGCGGACAGCAGACACCCAGGGACTTGGGGGCCGCCTAGGGCTCCGGGGGTGGGTGCCGTAAGGTTAGAGCCCTGACCTCACGAGCCTCGGTCACCTGCCCCACCCTGGGCGCCTCCTGAGTAAGGATGCCCAGCTTGGGCCTGGGGGATGCCTGCTGCTGGCGGGACAGGCACCCGTTCGGACTCCCCAGGGTGCACAGGTGGGCGGCAGAAGCTCTGCGCCCGGGTTGGAGCTCCCCAGACCCTCTTCCTCACACCCCAGGAGATTAAGGGGGAGCTTTGAACCCTATCCCACAAGGGAAGACTAATCCAGTTGCCTTGCAAATTACTGGCCTCCCTTTTTTTTTATGATTTATTTTTTTAAAGATTTATTTATGCCTACAAGAGCTGGGGTACAGGCCAGAGGTGTGGGGGTGAGAGGACTCACCAGAGACAGAGTGGGGAGCAGAACAGACTGACTGAAACCCACTGCTGCGGGGAGCGGCGGGGAGACAGGAGGGGTCTGCTGCGCTGGGTGGGTAGCTCCTCCCTGGCCGGGATTGAACATGTGCCGCAGTGGCTGGCAAAGGCTTGACAGGGCTGTGTCTTTAACTCCTGCACCACCAGGGAGACCCCCACCCCCCCACCCCAGCCTCATTTTTTTTTTTTTTTTTTTTTTTGCAAGGCCTCAGCTGCCCTCCTCCAACTCCTCAACTCCTCCCTCTAACTGTTCCTGGGCTTGTAAGGACTGGGTTTGTTGACCCATTTTACAGGCAGCAGATGGGGTCGGGAGGCCCTGCACTGGGGAACCCCTCCTGGCTCCCTCCTCTGCATGTGCCCCAGCCCCACCCCACCTTAGAGACTCTGCTCCCCAGGCCCATCTTGCCCCAGAATCTCTCTAGTCTCACTCACTTCCTGCCTGGGTGCCCTGGGTGCCCAGCGGGGAGGGCACCCACGTGCCTGCTTCTTTCTCCCCCTCCTCAGCCCTGCTGGCCAGTGAGGCCGGAGGGCAGCCCGCAGCCTGGGTTTCCCAGCACCCTGACAGGTCTCCAGGGCTGGAACTCCTGGGACCTGAGGTCTGTTCCCCTTCCTCTGGGGTCCCCTCAACTGGAGGTCCTCACCCAACTTCCAAGGTTTCCTGGGGTACCTCCACCCCAGCCTGAGGCAGGAGGTTTGTCCTCCCAGCTCTGGGCCTGTGAGCCTGCATCCACCCCTAACTTTGGGGCCTTGAGGCTGCTGAGCTGGGGCTGCCAGGGCCGCCTCGGGCAGGAAACTTTTGGGGGTGGGGGAGGGGTGGAAAGAAAGAACATGAGGCAGAGAATGTCCTGGTGTCAGGGGAGACCTGGCCTGAGGCTAGCTCAGGGCCAAGGCCTGACTTTTCAGCCTCGGGCTTCTTAGAGCCCTCAAGGGCCTCCTACTCAGTGGCCCCCTGAGGGCTGGTGGTCTGGCTTTCTCTGCCTCTACTGATCCTTCCTGGTCTGCCAGGGGCCCATCCCTGGGGGCAGCAGCGAGGGCTTGAATCACAGGATGACCTGTGCTGCCTTGAGCAGGAGGACCTGTGGGGTGGGGCTGGCCCTGAGGGGTTGGAGGGGTGAGGGAAAGAAAGTTGTCCAAGCAACTGACCCCGGGAAGGAGAGGACTGGGGGGTGTGGGGGTGGGGTGGGGACTCGGCACTAGGGCCTTTGGATTTGAGTCAGCGCAACTAGGAGTCTCGGTGGACCTTCCGTAGGGGTGCGCCAGGGCTAAGTGGCATCTTAGTAGACCCTCTGGTCCCCATGCCAGCTTGGGAAGAGCGTTCTTTGCTCGGTCAAGCCATGCCCCTCACTCTGGAGTGGCTTCCTGGAGAGGACACGGGAAAAGGAACCACATCGGTTGGCAGGTGTTGCAGATGTGAGGTCCTGGCTGAAACAGGTTGGGCAGGGAGAGACCAGCTTCTCCTTGCACCAGGGAGAGACTTTGGGGGGCGGCGCCCCAGGCTACCAGTGCATGGGAGCCACCTGGGCAGTGCTCCAGGAATCTAGGAGGCAGAGGGGCAAGGCCCCAAGGGAGGGGCCAGCACGTGCCAGGAAGGAAGCGGCTGGCATGCCTGGAAGAGTCCTTTTTTTTTTCTTTTTTTTTTAAAGATATATTTATTTATTTATACAAGCACTGGGTACAGTCAGAAGCACAGGAGGGCGAGAGGATTCACCAGAGCCAGAGAGGGGAGCACAACAGGAAGACTGATGAAGTACACTGCTGAGGGGAGCAGCGGGCGAGACAGGAGAGGTCTGTGCACCATGTGGGACCCTCGCCAGTGGCCGAGGATTGAACTCAACCGCTGCACTCAACCGCTGCGCCACCAGAGGAGGCCCTGGAAGAGTCCTGAACAGAACTTGGGTGTCAAGACTTCGGGGTCAGTCTGCCCATCTGTCAGGTCTCTCTCTGAGGCTGTTAAGGTACCAGCAAGGAGCCAAGAGAGGCCTTTGTGTGTCCTAGGGGGGCTTGGTGGTGGCAGGAGGCGCGCGGTGGTGCGGGTGGGCAGGGAGAGGCAGGAGCCACATGGGAGCTCAGGCTGGGGACAGAGGGAGGAGGCAGCTGGCAGGGAGGAGGAGAAGCTGTCTCTCTCCTGCGACCTCTGCTTCCTCTGCAGGAGCCAGAGTGACACAAAGAAGGGCGTGGACACAGGAGACCGGCCATGGGGGGAGGGGGAGCAGCACCTTTGAGGCAGATAGAAACCAAGGGGACTCAGTAGAGGACTCAGCCTCTTGGGACTCCCACGAAAAGCACCCCTAAAGCACAGGGCCCAGGGGCTCTGGCTGGGCTTGGGGAGGCAGGGTGGGGCGGGAGCCCAGGGTCACTCCAGTGATTTCCTGCCCCCTCCCCCACCCAGCTCAGGCAGGGCCTGTGACTTGCTTTTAACCCACCCAGCACCGCAAGGAGCGGTCCCTGGGCTGGCGAGTTGTTTAGACTCTGCACACACTGACTGGAGTGAGGCGCTCCCCGCCGGCTGTGGAGGAAGCCCCTGGGACAAGGGCCTGCGGCTTCCGCCAGCCACAGGCCACTAGAAGCCGGGCCCCGGGTCACATGGCCACAGGACAGGGGCCTGCCAGCAGTCATGTGGCCTAGTGACGTGGTGATCCCTAACAGGTATGTACTTGACGTTTGCGCCCCCACCCCCACCCCCTGGTACAGCCCTCCTCACCCCTTGGGGTTCCCTAAGGGAGAGCAGAAAGGTGCGTGCTGTTGGGAGTGAATGACTGGGCTTTCAGAAGCCCCTAAAGATGGGGGCTGGCAGGGGATTCCAGTCCCTCCCTCCCGGCTTCTAGGGCGGGGCCGATGAGATTGCATCAGTTGTAGAAGGCCAGTGATTTCATCGGTGCTGGAGGCCTGTTTTACGCATCCTCCATAAACCCAAAAGCAAAAGGAGGAGGTTGGTAGAAATCCCTGGTGGGTGCACAAGAAGCCGTGCCCTCCTCACCCCCAAACCTTGCCGTGCTTCCACCTGGGTGTTCCTGAGTCAAATCCTTTTATTTTTTATTATTTTTAAAAAGATTGATTTATTTATGCATACAAGAACTGAGGGGTGAGAGGTGTGTGGGGGTGTGAGAGGATTCACCAGAGATTGGGGAACAGAACAGGCAGATTAACTGAAATACACTGCTGAGGGGAGCAGCGGGCGAGTCAGGAGAGGTCTGCTGTGCCCTGTGGGTAGCTCCCTGGCCGGGGATCAAACTCATGCTGCAGAGGCTGCGGATTTCTTCATAGGCTGCGTCTTAACCCCTTGCACCACCAGGGAGGCCCCTCAATTCAAATCCTTTTTTTTTTTTTTAAAGATTTATTTATTTATTTATTTATACAAACACTGGGTACAGTCAGAAGAGCCAGAGCGGGGAACAGAACAGGCAGACAGATGGAGGGCACTGCTGAGGGGAGCAGCGGGCGGCAGGAGAGGTCTGCACACCATGTGGGACCCTCGCCGGTGGCCGGGGATGGAACTGGCACTGCAGAGGCTGCGGGCAGCTTGGCAGCCCCGCGCTCAACCACTGTACCAGCAGGGGAGGCCCTCAAATCCCTTTAGAACAAAGTAGTGATCTAGTAAGTAATAGGCTTCTCAGAGTTCTGTGAGCTGCTGCGGTAGCAAATTCATCAAATCCAAGGACGGCTTGAGGGCACCCCTGATTTGTTGTCAGTACATCAGAAGCAGAGGGGGCAATCTGGGCTTGCAGTTGGCATGGGGGGCAGTCCTGTGGGGCTGAGCCCTTTAACCTGCGGGATCTCACACGTCTGAAATGAGTTGAATCATGGGACACCCAGCTGGTGCTGGCGAATTGCTAGATTGTGTGGGAACCCTCACTTTAGAATTGGTTGAGCAAAACTAGGTGCAGAAGCCTTTAACTTGGAGGCAGATTTTTCCCCTGCTGGCCTTCCAGATGAGCCCGTGGCTGATGACACCTTGATGGTAGCCTCGTGGGATCCTGAGAGAGGGCAGCCAGCTGGAAGTCTCAAGCCACCAGGCTAGGCAGTGCCTCATGCAGCGTGGGGAAGAGCACTCCCAGGTCCTCCTGCAGCGCCTCAGCCAAACAGGTTCGTCCACTTTCCCAGCTCTGTGCTCTGGCCTAATCTCTGGGGAAAGAGTCCCCAATCCGGGCTCCAGGCATGGCAGGGGCAGGGAGGAGCGAGGGGCTAAAAAAGTGCTGGAGAGATTGCGGCTCCGTGGCCCTCCCCGGCCCTGCTCTGGGCATGTCGGGAGCCGAGCACACCAAGGGGCCTGCTATGGAGTCCCCTGAGCAAATGAAATACAGGGTGGGAGAAAAAGGGACTCCCCTGAAGAGCAGACCTTAATGACCAGAACATAGAAAACAGGAGCGGAAGAGACAGCAGAATCAGAGGATGAGGCCAGGAGTGCGGAAGTGCCAGTGCTGGTGCCAGAGTTTTGGAAGGAGGTTCCCAAAGGGCGTGATTCCCCGTGGTGTAGAGGCCACTGCTCCGGCACACACCCCAGGCACAGCGTGGTGCTTTGTGGGAGCCTTTTCCAGAGCACAGGGATAAGCCAAAGATTCTAAACGCTTCCTAGGTGGAAAGACAAGTTTGATGGAAAAGGCTGAGGGTGACAAAGGCCATGGTATCGCAAAGACAGCACTGGAAGCTGGACGGTGGAGGAGATGCCTTCAGAACGCCAGCACAAGTAACTTCCAAGCTGAAATCTTATACCCAACCGAGCTATCCACAAGCGTGAGGCCGGACGAGGATCTGGCAGACAGGCAGGGTTACATCCGTGTCTCCCACAGCTTTTTCTCAGGAGCTGTTGGAAGATGAGCTCTAGCAAAAAGAGGAATTTAAGAAAGAGAAACACACGGGATCCCTGGAAGCTGAGCCAGGACCCGGGCAGCAGGGAGGTGCAGGTCGAATCTCACTGTGCCAGGGCGAGGAGAACAGCCAGCCAGCAGGGTTCCTAGAAGGGCACTTCAGGGTGGAAGTCAAGGGTGCGATACTCGGGGTGTGTAGGAAATGGTACGGAGAGATAGCCGGAGCACTGGGAAGTCTTCACGGTTGGAACAAAGAAAGTTATTAGTTATCTATTGTTGCAGAACCAACTACTACAACTTGTCTTATCATTTCCACGGGTCGGGTGGGGAGTCTGGGCGCGTAGCTGTGTCCTCTCTATAGGGTTTCACAGGCTACACCCAGGGTGCCTGTTGGGACTGCAGTGTCCCCTGAGGCTCCACCAGGGAAGATATGCCTCCAAGATCTTGGAAGCTGCTGCTGCTTTCATTCCTGGCCACAGGGGGCTGAGGGCTTCTGATTCTTGCTGACTGTTGACCCAGGGCTGCCCTCAGCTCCTGGGGAGACCACGCGTGGCTCCTTGCCACAAGGGCCTCTCCACAGAGGCAGCCTGAAGCACAGCAACTTGCTTCTTCCAAGCCAGGGAGGGAGCAACAGCAAGATGGTTACCGCAGTTTTACGTCATGTAATCGTGGATATTCCTTGCCAGGTTCCCCAGGCCAGGCCTGCAGGATGCAAGCGTGAACACCAGGTGACAAGGTCATTTGGGAACCATGTTTAATGCAGCCTTTAAAAAGGTAATTATTAACTTCATACTAAAAGTTAAACCGAAAGGAAAGACAGGTTTCCTTCACTCTCTGAAAATAGAACATTCCTAGGAAAACTTTTGTAACCTGAAATGGCATGAGGAAGCAATTTAGGGCCTCCCTGGTGCCCTGGGGTTAAGTCTCAGGCCATCACACGGCCTGAGTTCGACCCCAGGCCAGGGAGCTACCCACAGTGTACAGCAGACCTCTCCTATCTCCCCGCTGCTCCCCTCAGCAGTGGATTTCAGTGGATCCACCTGTTCTGCACCCCACTGTCTCTGGTGAGTCTCCCCCCTCCCCCGCCCCGCACCTCTGGCCTACTTACACCCTGGTTCTTCACACACACACACACACACACACACACACACACACACAAAGAAGTAACTTATTTATACGGAAATTGTTTGAGCATTCCAGACACAAATAACACCTATAACCGGAACTAGCCCTAAGTCACAGCAAACCAGGAGGCTGCCCCAGGCACACAGCTTCTGGGAGAGGCCAGGCTGGTGCCACTGGCTCTAGTCCAGTTCTGCAAAACCAACACATAAAAGCAAAAATCCTCTTGGAGTTTCTTGTGGATAGTGAAAACAGGCACTAATGTAGGACTTTTTATTTATTTATTTATTTATTAAACTTTTTTTTTTTTAATTATTATTGTTTTTTTAGAGGCATGTATTTGTTTGTTTGTTTTGTTTATACAAGCACTGGGCACAGTCAGAAGCGCGGGAGGGTGAGAGAATTCACCAGAGCCAGAGCGGGGAGCAGAGCAGGCAGAAGGACCGAAGTACACTACTGAGGGGAGCAGCGGGCGGCAGGAGAGGTCTGCGCGCCATGTGGGACCCTCCTCCGGTGGCCGGGGAGCAGCCGGGGATCGAACTGGCACCAAAGAGGCCGCGGGCAGCTTCGCAGCCCAGCGCTCAACCGCTGCGCCACCGGGGAGGCCCTATTTATTTATTTTTTAATTTATTTATGCATACAAGAACTGGGGTGCCGGCCAGAGGTGTGGGGCAGACAGACTCACGAGAGACAGAGTGCGGGGCAGAACAGGTGGATCCACTGAAACCCACTGCTGAGGGGAGCTTTGGGGAGACAGGAGAGGGCTGCTGCGCCCTGTGGGTCAGCTCCCCGGCCTGGAGTGGAACTCAGGCCACCGTGCTGTGGAGAGCTTCATGGTGCTGAGACTTAACCCCTGCGCCACCAGGGAGGCTCTAATGTAGGACTTCTTAAAACACCAGGCGACTCGCGTCCCTGCACCGCCGAGCGGGAGGCCCCAGCCCGAGAGTGGCGGTGGGAAGCCGAGAGCGCTGGTGGGAGCAGGAGGTGCTGCGCGCAGGCGAGGAGAGGTGACACAGGCCGAGAGCGTGGTGTGGGCGCGTTGCGGGGGCGGTGAGGAAACCAAACTCCGGGTTCCACAGGAGGAAGACCCCAGATGACGGCTGCATCAGGTGACGGCGCGGAAGCCCGAAGCAGCCAGAGAACTGAACGCGGTGGTCTCTGGCGTGGGGTGGGGGTGTCCTCTGGGGTGGGGTGGGGGTGTCCTCTGGCGTGGGGTGGGGGTGTCCTCTGGCGTGGGGTGGGGCAGGCCTGAGGCTTCTCACCCGGCCTGTTTACCTTCTTAAAGTCTGCGCGGGTCGTGCGCTCTTTAGACCACTGCGCCGCTTGCATAGAAGTACACGCTAATGGAGAAAGGCGGGGCCCAACATCCAACATCCCCAGGACCCAGCGGCCAAGTCCCCAGCAACCCCGGACCACCTCCCTGGGGAGGGGCTGGGGGACGGGACCGACAGACACACACACACACACACACACACACACACACACACACGAGGGAATATGGTGGCGGCACTTCCCCCGGGGGAATAGGGCAGCTGCCAAGGGAACCAGGGATGGGGTGGGGAGCCACCCCTCTCCAGGGTGGGGGAGCCACAGGCTCAGGTGAATGGACGTGGCCTGGCCACCTCGGGGCAGGGCACATTGGCCTGGCCACCTCCGGGCCGGGGCGCATGCCTCTTCTCCAAGCCTCCGTTTCCTCAACTAAATAATGGGCATGGCAGCCTCGTCCAGAGGGTCGTGGTGGTCAACTGACAACCAGATCATCCCTACCCTGTGAGCCCAGGAGCCCCTGGAGCCCGGGGCAGAGGCGGGGGAGTGGGGGGGGCGGGGGGCCCCGCTTACTCCGCCGGGAGAGTCCCAGTGTCTCTTCCTCATCCGGAAGCCCAATTCTGACAAGGGGCACGTCTCCAGAGCTGAGGCATGTGACCGGGCCCTGGCCCCTGTGGTTAGTGTCCTGGTTGCTCGTTTGAAAGCTGCTGAGAGTAAATCTTAAAAGTTCTCTTCGCAAGAAAACAAACCGTGGGGATGGATGTTGGCTCAAAACGACCACTTTGCAATACGCACAAAAAGCAAATCACTCTGTGGTTCGTGCAGGTTATACCTCCATATAAAACCAATCAAAATAGAGGCCTCTCTGGGGCGCAGGTGCTAACTCTCAGCACTATGAAGCTATCGATCTACAGCCACCTTGGCCTGAGTTTGATCCCCAGCCAGGGAGTTACCCACAGGGCACAGCGGACCTCTTCTGTCTCCCCTCTGCTCCCCTCCGCTGTGGATTTCAGACAATCTGCCGGCTCTGCGCCCCATTCTGTCTCTGGCGAATCCTCTTACCCTCCACACCTGTAGCCTACACCCCAGTTCTTGTATGCATAAATAAATAAACCTTTAAGAAATAAATAAAATCAATCAAAATAAAATACTCCCAATGAACAAAGATGTGTCCCCAAGTCTGAGCGCTAGGGAGTGTCTGGCCTCTGCCCCCATCCTGGCTCAGGCCCTGGCAGGGGGGAAGTTCTGACTTTATGTGGCTCTTTAGCAGCCCTTCCCCCACCTCGGATTCCCTGGCCCTACAAGGAGCCAGGGTCGGGTGTGGGGGCTCCGAGCAGTGACAAGCAGACACCCACCCAGGTCTCTGGGCCATAGTGGAGATTTCCTTCTAGGCCAGGCCACCTCCCCACTCCTGCCCTTGCTCAGAACCACCTGGCGCGGACCGCATGTCCCGGCCTGAGCTTCAGAGCTGGGTGCTCCCAGGAGGGCAGGAAGGGTTCTCTTCAGCCCAGCACCCCATGCACATACCCAACTGCAGAAATGAAACTGAACTTACGGGACAGAGCTTACCCTTCCCAGGCGTGATGGTCTGGCCTATCTGATTTAATTTTTTTAATGCCCATAGCTTTATTCGTAATTGTCCCAGACGGAGAAACAACCCGGCGAGCATCGCTGGCCAACGGATCAACAAGCGTGGTGTGTGGGTGAAAAAGCGCCACTTTGCAGTGCAGTAAACTGGGGTGCACAGTGTCGCGGGTGAATCTCACAGACGTCACAGTGGGTGGAAGAATCCTTACACAATGACTGCAGATGGTGAGCATCCATTCGGAGGAATGGATGGCAGTTAATCTATGGTGAAAAAGTGGATCGGAGGTTGCCTGGGACGGGGGTTTGGCTGAAAGGATGAAAATGTTCTGTTGGGGGGAAAAGGCTGTCCTAAAGCTGATTCCGTGCAGGCTTCGTGGACTCCACCCCCACCCCAGGCCAAAGCCAAAGCCACTGGGAACTCCAAATCCCGTCACCACCCAAGGGAAGGTGGCTGGGACCTGAGGGTGGGGTTCAGCAGCCAGGTGGATAGAAAAGGCAGACACGTAGGCTTTGGAGGATCCCCCATTTTGGCTCCCCGCCAGCTCGCAGCGTCCGGCCAGCTCTGAGAGTGCCTTTGGGTTTCCAGGTCGGCGGATTGGGTAGGACGCATGAAAGACTTTATTTCCCTATTTTCTCCCTGAGTTGTCCATTTTCCTTATTTCCATTTCCCTTGTGAATAAACCTTTTATGAACCTGTTGTGTGTCCTGCCGTGGAGTATTCATAAGTCCCTTGTAAGCACGCGGGTGAGGACCCACAGCCAGGAACCCGTTCAATATCGGGGCTGCCCTATAACAGTTCTGCCTCATGACTGATGCATTCACTGGTCAAGACTCTAGAACTAGAGACTTAACCTGGGTGCATCGCACTGCATGATGGTTTTGCACAAAGGGTTTTGCACAAAAGGAAGAAAATGCTGGTCGTTTGGTGGCCACCGTGGGGCTATGCTCACAGCTGCGGGAAGAACAGCAGGAAAGAGCCACGTGCACAAAAGGGCACGCCTTGCTGGCTGGTGGGGACTGCTCTGGGGAGGAGGAACCTGAAACTTCCCCCTTTTCGTGGGGACCACCCTATTACAGTTTGAGGCTGGGAGCATGAGAAAAATCAAAATGCACAAGGGAAGCACTCCGGGGGCGCTGGAGGTCCTGGGAGCCTCTGGCGGTGACTCCTTGTGCTTCTTCCTGTGAAGTCCTGTGGCCAGAGGTGTAGGTGTGTACTGGGGTGAATGAGAGAAGGGGTGCGAAGGGAGGGAGGGAGTGGGGCGGGGTGGGCCAGGCGGGAAGGGCTCCAGGCCACTTGGATCCCACTGGTTTGTTCGTCCTGGGACTCTGGAACCCTCGCTGGACTGGCTGCTCTGGGTGGTTTCTCCTCCTCCTCCTGACCCAGTGTGGTATTAGGGTGCCTCAGCTGATCACTGAGGCCTGATTAGTTGGAAGGAGACCCACCCACCCTGGGGCTGAGGTCACTCCCACCCCCACTGCTGCAGCTACCTCCTCTTGCCAGGCCCCACCCCACTCTGAGTGGCATGGACCTTGTGACAGGCTTTGAGCTCCTCCACATGCAGAAAGCAGAATGAAGCAAATAAAACACCCCAGGATGGCTCTGGGTGGCCACTGCTCCCTGCATGGCCCCCCACCCCCAGGCCTGAGAGTCTGCGCCCATGTGTGGGAACATGCTCTAGTTCGGCTGGAAGCTGTCAGGTCCCCAACAAATTGGCATGCCTTGCCTGGGGGTGAGGACTGTGACGGGTTCCCCCAATTTTGAACCTTGAAGCACAAACAGACTGGAGGAAAAGCCTGCACCTTGCTGGCACAGTCCCAGGCAGCCCCGGGGGCCTCTGCCCTCCTGCCAGGGTGGAGCCTGTGCAGTGGGGCAGCTGTGCCCAGCCCCTCCACAGAAAGCCCTGCCCAGCGGCCTTTGCTTCCACCCCTGCTCCCCACCTCCACAGGGTCCAACTTCTCCCCAACAAAGGTCCCAATCCTGGAATAACAATGGACTGATTGCAGCCTGCTCCAGCTGCCCTGAGGCTCCCTGCAGTAATCCTTTAATCCCCTGAAACAGCGGGTTCTAGTGCAGTCACTCCCACTTACTCAGGGCTCCCCAGTCAGGGCAGGACTGAGTTCACCCCAGACTCTGGTCCCCAGTGGAGGCTCCCACCACCACCACGGGGCTATCAGCCTCCCTGGCGACTGCCTCCAGCCAGGAGGTCTGCTGGACTCAAGTCCTGCTCGCTGGCCCGCTCACTGACCCGCTTGCCTGGCGCTCTCCTGCTGGAGACTCTCCTGGACAGAAATGCCTCAGGACCCAGCTGTTCCGCCTCAGGGTGGCCACCCCCAGGAACTGAAAGCAGGGACATGAGCTCTGCACCTGTGCCACTGGCGGCATTACAGCAGCCCAAAGGTGGAAAAAAAAACCCCAAACGTCCAGCATCAGATAAACGGGTAAACAGGAGTGGCCAGCCACACAAGGGGGTGTTTTCAGCCTTGAAAAGGAAAGAATTCTCACACACGCGCTGCGTGCTGCAACACGGAAGAACCTTGGGAGCAGCGGGTTGAGGGAAATGAAAACCAGCCACACAGGACAGAACTGGGGTTCTGCTTGAGGCTCTGCCCCGATATAAAAACGGGGTGCCTGGCTGTGGGTCCTCACCCGCGTGCTTAAAAGGGACTTATGAATACTCCACGGCAGGCACACACAGAAGGTTCATAAAAGGTTTATTTACAAGGGAAAGAGAAATGAGGAAATGTACAACTCGGAAAAAATAGGGAAATAAAGTCTTTAATGCGTCCTACTGATAGCGGAATTGTCAGGCCTAGTCTCCCAGCCAGGGACGGATCCCAGGCTGCAGGGGCCGCGCTGAGCCCCGGCCACGAGACCCCCACGGGCTGGTGCCCCACGGAGCCACAGCAGGAACTTCGCAGACGCTCAGGCCAGCAAGTGAGAAGAGGCAGGTTTGTTTAGAGAAAGAAAAAGTTTATTGAGGAGAAAAAGAAGAGAAATAAAGCGGGACTCCCAGGCCAGGAAACTGTTAGGGAGAAATGATGTCCTGAGCTAATCCCATACAGGCTTTGTGGACGCCACCCCCACTCCAGACTAAAGCCATCAGGACACTGGGAAAGACAAATCCCATCACCACCAAGGGGAAGGTGGCTGGGACCCGAGGGTGGGGTTAAGCAGCCAGGTTGGGTATAAAAACCAAACACGTGGGCCTTGGTGGGGGGCTCGCTGTCGCTCGCCTCCTGGCTTCACCGCTCCTGGCTTGCGGGCGGCTCTCAGAGCGCCTTTTGGGATTCCAGATCGGCGGATCGGGTAGGACGCATTTAAAACTTTGTCTCCCACTTTTCTCCCTGAGCTGTCCATTTCCTCATTTCCCTTCCCTTGTCAATAAACCTTTTATGAACCTTTCGCGTGTGCCTGCAGTGGAGCATGGATAAGTCCTTTTTCGGCGCAGGTGAGGACCCACAGTCAGGCACCCCGTTTTGTATCGGGGCTGCTCTACAACAAAACCAGGCCAGGGAGGGGCAAGGAAGCCAAAGTGGAGTCGTGTCCCAAGGAATATAGACCTTCTTTCCCTCATTATTCTGAAGCCCCCTCAGTCTCTCTGCGATGGGTTAGTTCTCAGCTGTTTCACTTAATTTGCTACTGGGCGGGGGATCTTCACATTCCTTATCTAACAGCTTTCTCTTTCCCCATTTGTTGCATCTTTATCTTTATGGCCCAGTCCTTGGATGCGCATCTCTGCATTGAAGTTAAACAGCTGCCCTTTTAAGTTGTCCATAAATTAAACCATTTCTCCAATCTCTGCCTCCCTTTACCATCTGAGGGAAACCAAGGCCAGCGTTAACAATGTTGTCCTTGGTCCTGGGATGTTTGTTTTTCCAGGTGGAATTAGTTACACTCCTCTTGCTGCCTGTATCTCTGAAGCCTTCCTCAATTCTCCAAGGTCCCCTCCTGCAGTGTCCCTAAAACTGCCTAATTACCCTGATTTGCCCTGTGTCTCACTACCCAATCTGCCGACCTGGAAACCCAAAGGCACTCCGAGAGCTGGCCGAGCTGCAAACAGGCGGAGAGCCACAAAAAAGGGACCCCCCAAAGCCCACGTGTTTGGTTTTATACCCAACCTGGCTGCTTAACTCCACCCTCAGGTCCCAGCCACCTTCCCTTTGGTGGTGATGGGATTTGTCTTTCCCAATGTCCTAATGGCGTTGGTCTGGCGTGGGGGTGGCGTCCACAAAGCCCGTATGGAATTAGCTTTAGGACATACTTTTCCCCTAACAGCCCTAGTTCCTTACCTAGAGACAGAGTAGAACGGGGTGCTGCGGGGCTGGCGAGTGGGGAGCTGTCTAGTGGGGTAGAATTGTGTTTTTGCAAGGTGAGAAGGGTTCTGGGGATGGGCAGCGATGGCCACAGCGCATATTTCACACCCCTGAGCTGTGCACTTGGATACTAGTGTGTTTGAAAAACAAGGGGTCTCCCTGGTGGTGCGGGGGTTAAGTCTCAGCACTATGAAGCTGTCCGCAGCCACTGTGGCCTGAGTTCCATCCCCGGCCAGGGAGCAGCCCACATGGCGCAGCAGACCTCTCCCCTCTCCCCACTGCTCCCCTCAGCAGTGCATTTCAGTGGATCTGCCTGTTCTGCTCCCCACTCTGTCTCCGGTGAGTCCTCTTACCTTCTCCCCAGCACCTCTGACCTGCACCCCAGCTCTTGTATGCATATATAAATAAAAAAAAACAACAAAAAAGAAAAACAATTAGTCCTGGCTGAGCCAGTGCTGGGGGTGGTATTAGGCCGCCCTCATGCTGCAGACGCCTGCCCTGGACCCCTAGGCGCCTGGGAACGCTCCCGCAGTCACCACATCGTCCTGGTGAGGACCTCGAGGCCGCCAGGTGACAGGCTCAGGCTGACAAGGTAACAGGTGGGAGAGACAGCCAGTTTACAATGGACGCGGGGCCATTCACAGGCCGGGCAACTCAGATACCGGCCGGCTGGCCAAGGTGGACGGCAGGCCTCTCTTAACCCCTGAGGGAAGGGCCATGGATGGGGAATATTTGTCATAAACAAACAGTGAAAAACAAGTTGAAAAGTAAAAGGTAAATAAACTCTCCCGGCCCGCATGGCCCCTGGGCAGCACCAGCTACTTATGATGGTGCTTGACTGGTGGGGCTTAGGGTAAAACAATACTGTGGGGTCCCTTGTTCAACAATTAAGAGTTGCAAGAAGTCAGCAGCCTCTGCTGGGCTCAGGTCCCTTGGAGACCAAGCAGGGGCAGCTGGAGGCTCCAGTGGGGGTGGGCTGCGCAGGGGCAGGGCCCCCGATCCTGACCCTGGGACTGACTGTCCCCTCAGAGCAGTTCCGGGCCCAGTGCCCAGTCAGTCCCCCAGGGGTCAGTGTGGGCCGGTCTGCTTGGGCGGGGCCGCTGGGGTTCTCCGGCCGCACCCGCCTGGGCCTGGGCCTGCCGGCTGCCTGGCCTTGGACCGAGACCCCCGCCCCACCCGCGCCCCACCCGCACCTCCGGCGAGGCTCTGCGCCCTTGGGGGGGGGGGGAACGGGGGCCGGGGGACTCGCCCGTGGGCGAGTCTGGCCTAGGGTGGGTGCCCGCCGGGTGCCCGCGGACCGCCCGGGCCCCTCTCCCCTCCCGAGGCCGAGGCCGGGCGGGGCTGGGCGCGACTGGACAACACGCCCGGCGGGCGCCGGGGGCAGCGCCCCGACCTCGCAGGCGCCCCGCCCCCCACCCCCTCTAGCCCCCCCCACCCCCTGGGTCCTCGGGGCCTCCTCCTCCAGGCCCGGCCTCCGGCTGCCAGAAACCCGGTGGGCAGCGGAGGAGGAGGAGGCCGGCAGACGCCAGCCGTCGTCATGGCGACCGCGGGAGCTCCCGCAGCCGGGGCGAGACAGCCGGGCCGGGCCAGGGCCGCAGGGCAGGGCCCCGGGGCCAGCGCCGCCCGCCCGCCTTGCGTTCTCTGAGCCTCAGTTTCCCCAGCCGGACAGGAGGGCCGGGTCCGGCAGCTGCTCCGCGCTTGGCTGTTTTTTCCTCCTCTACGTGCCCCGCGCGGAGGGTCCTCCTAAGGGAGAGCTGCTGAGCTCTGGGGCCCGCTCGCCTTTCCCCAGAGAGAGGAGGCTGGGAGGGGTGCGCTGGGAGGGGGGCAGCGGCTCTGGCCCTCAGGGGCCCTCCCAGCTGGGGACTGGGGTCCTGGAACAGACAGGGATGAGCCCCGCGCCCCTGTCTGGCTTCAGCACCCCACCACCCTGGGGCCCAGGACCAGGCACCGTTGCCCTGGTGGTCGAGGCCCACGGCACCCTGCTCCCCTGACACTTGTGCCCTCACCTGCTGGTCTGAGGTCGCAGGGCCAGGCCTCATGGGCTGCGCCTGTGTGGGGCCTCTGCACTGGGGTCCCGGGGGCTCATCTGCGGGTGCAGGAAATCTCCTTAGGCAGGACTCACCCAGGGTCCGCGGCGCGGGATGGTCCAGCCCCAGTGCCCAGAACCCATGGGCCCTGGACCAGGCCGGTAGGCCCACTTGTAGGTGAGCCAGCTCCTCAGCACCCTTGGGGGTCTGGGGTGATCTCCTCGGTGACACTGCTGTGGCCCCAACTCCTCCCGTTGGGTAGCTGAGCAGGGGCGTGGAGTGGGCCTACTGAATGGGGCAAGGAGGGGGTGCCCCACTGCAGCCTCCTCCCCCAGCCCGCCCTCCCCAGTCAGGTGTGAAGGCCTGATGGCCTCCCTGGGGGCGACCTCGGGACCTCTGGCCAACTGAGGCACTGCGTGGTGTCGGTGTGGATAAAACACACCAGACGGTGCTGTGTCCTCGCCCTACCGACTCCCCGCCCACCCCGGCCTGGCTGGGGAAGCTGGGGGCTTTGTGGGGAGAGGAGCGTTTCTCCACCTGAGCCTGAGGCCCGGAACAAGACTGGTTGGAAAGAGCCAGAAGACGCTGAGGTGGGAGCACGGCCTGGGCTGCGGTGCCTCGGTCCGGGGTCAGTGGCTGGGCGTCGTGTCCAGTCGGGCTGAGCCACAGGATGCAGGGCTGTGGGAAGGAGGGTCTCCTGCTGCTTCTGCCCTGCTCAGCCAGGCAGTTCCGGAACTTGTTTGGGGGCTCAAATGTATCTGTTGGGTTTTCCTCATGGATAGGTTGTGTGTCACACCCCTGGGCCTTCTGAGGATTCCCAACAGCCCACAGGAAGTCGGAAACCATCCACTTAGGGCCTTGGGGAGACAGGACACAGAGCAGTTGTGCGGCTTTGCATTCTCCCCCATCGGGAACATTCCAGAGCCTCGCTGGGCCTGGGGGTGGCTCTGCTTCCCTGAGAATGTGCTGAAGGACCCCCTCACCCCCCAACCCCCACTCCCCCAACCCCCAACCCCCACCCAGGGGCCATAGGAGACCTACTTTTAGGCCCAGAAAGAAGCTCTCCAGTGAGCTTCTACTCCAGAGCTGGGCAGCAGCTGTTTCTGCGGGAGGGTCTTGGGGACAGGCCAGAGTCAGCTGTGCACTGGGCAGGCCCTCGGGTGGCGGACGCTGGGTGTCCTGCCCTCTCTGGGCCTCTGGGCCAAGGCTAACCTACCTCACAGCCCCAGGAGCTCAATGGTAGGTCAGGAAGGGGGGCCTGGCTCTCACAGTCACCCCACTCCACCCCTACTCCCCAGTGGCTCTGGGGGAGGTGTCTGGTCTCAACCCCCACCTCCCACCTTGCATGTGCCCTTCCCCCCTTGGGTGCCCTTCCCTGCCTTGTTGGCCCAGTCCTCCATTGTTCCTCATACAAGCTGGCCCCTCCTCCAGCCTGGGAGGGGACACGCCTCTGGGTGGGGACAAGGTCTCTGTTCCTCTAGGTCCCAAGCTCAGGCCAGGCTGCCCCGGGTCAGCTATTTGTGGAACATCTGGTAGACAGTGTCCTCTGAACAGGAAAAGACCCTGGGTTCACTGGCCTTATTGTGCAGGTGGGAGACTGAGGCTCCACCTTGGAAAGTGATGAGGCCCCAGGCAGCCCTGGAGCCAGAGCTGGGGCTGCAGCCAGGGCAGCCCCCCCCACCCCCCACCCCATTGCAGGGAGTTCACGGAGGGTCAGGGGCAGCTCAAGAGTCTGGCTCTGGGCTCAGTCCTTGCTCTGACCCCCAGTAGGTCACTTCTGCCTCTCAGCCACCCACGAGCCTGCAGATGTTTTTATGCGCTAACCTTGCTGAGATATGATCATTGTGTTGAGACGTGACCCGCATGTCCGGGGACAAGGAGGGACGGTGGCTCTGTGGGAGCTGAGGGTTTAGTCCATGGCATCTTTGGCACGTGCTCAGCTGGGTCAGTCTGATTCTAGAGCCTTGTTACCACCAACTTGACCTCCAGCCTCCTCCCCCGGCCAGAGCAGGGCCCAGAGTGGTGGGAAGTGGGGGAAGATGACCTTGGCTCCTTCCTGCCTTGGCCCCGCAGCAGGGACTTGGGCCAGTCAGAGAAGCAGGGGAGGGGCACTCCAGGGGAGGGCTGGTCGGTGCCAGGCCCTTCCTGAACAGGCTGGGATGGGGTTCCTTCTTCAGGGGTCCCAACATCCAGATGGTGGGAGAAGCTGGCAGGGACCATGCAGGGTCTGGGCTTGGGTGTCAGACTGAGGAGCTGGTCGTTAGCCCGGAAGTAGCTGGGAGCCGAAGGAGGGTTGGTGCTGGCCTGGCTCTAGTCAGGCGGTTTGGGGGCTGGACTAGAAGCGCTGGTGAGGATGAGACTCCCGGCCAGGAACAAGCTGTAGTCCTTGCTGTGAATGCCCCCAGGTGGGGGTGTCCACAGCAGCTCCCAGGACTGGCCAGGCAGGTTCGTGCTGAATGAATGAATGTTGCAGGAGGAGCAAGGCCTATGCTCAGGACTAGAGCCACGTAGGAGGCAGGCCCGGTCCTGCGTGTGCTGCTGATGGTCAGCCTGGCTGGGAAGGGGCTCTGCATGTGGGCCTGCCTTGGCCGGGAACTGGAGAGGGAGGCTCTGGGGCCCTGGCTGAGCTGGGGAGTCCCCGGGGCTGTGTCCTAGCTGCACTTGTGTTTGGGGAGTCAGCTGTCCCCTGCAGTAGCAGCTACCAGGCAGCCTCTCCGGGACCCCACAGTTGTCCTTCGGGGGAGACAGGTGGAGTTGAGGAGCAGCTGTGCATTCAGGAGCCCTCTGAGACCACCAGGCGCCCTGGACCCAAGACCCATGAAGCCAGGATCTTCCAGCACACGGCCAGGGCGATGAGGCCAGGGGTGGCTGGACACCTGCTGCCCGCTGACCGTATGGCTTGGGCTTCCTCTCTGAGTTAGAGTGCACTGGATGGGCTAGGAAATGTGGTAGCAATGGCACCCCAGGATCTTTTCTAAATTTTAATTGTCTGCAGACTTTTTATACACTAACCTTATTGAGATATGATCATTGTGTTGAGCTGTGACCCACATGTCCCAAGCCCGCCCGCTTGGAGCACCCGGTCAGGGGTTGTGAGTGTGCTCACGGGGCTGAGCAACTACTCCCCAGTTTTAAAATATTTTTATTACCCAGAAAGGAATGCCACACCTAGAGACACCCTGCATGTCCCCGCCACCCGCAGCTGCTGGCCTTTCTGCTTCTACGGGCCTGTCCCTTGCGGTGTTTCATACCCACGGAGTCATGACACGTGGCCTCGCGTCACAAATTTCTTTCATTTACTGGAAGGTTTTCAAGGTTCGTCCACATTGTGCTTCATTTCTTTGTATGACGGAAGAATATTCCAGGGAAGGACAGACCACCTTCTCCAGTGGACGGGTTTAAGCTGTCCGTTTCCTGGCTCTTAGGGGACATGCTCGTCCGGCCTCTCGTGCGCGTGCTTCTGGTGGGCAGAGCCTTCGGTTCTCTCACGTGGACACCTGGAGGTGGGATTTCTGGGACTCTGGTAAGTCTTTTTGGGGAGTGGCCAAAATGCTTTTCAAAATGCTTCACAGCCCCAGCAGCGGGGGGAGAGTCTCTGTTTCTCCACCTGCTGCCAGCCTGTTGCTTGTCCGTTGTGGACGGCCCCCCGGCTGGCGGCCTCACTGTGGTCTTGCAGCACCCTGCTGCCCAGTGGCGCCAAGTGTCTTCTTGTCAACTTGTTTGTCATTATGGGTCTTCTTAGGGAAATGCCTGTTCAGATCCTCTGAACCTCTTTTTAAAAATTGACTATAAGGTTTCCATGGTGGTGCGGGGGTTAAGTCTCAGTGCTATGAAGCTGTCCACAGCCACTGTGGCCTGAGTTTGATCCCCGGCCAGGGAGCTGCCCACAGGGCGCCGCAGACCTCTGCTGTCTCGCCCACTGCTCCCCTCCGCAGTGGATTTCAGTGGATCCACCTGTTATGTTCCCCACTCTGTCTCTGGTGAGTCCTCCCACCCCCTCACCTCTGTCCTGCACCCCAGCTCTTGTATGCATGAAATAAATAAAATAAGTCTTTAAAAAATAAAATAAAAAGACTGTAGTTTTTAGGTTCACAAAAAATGGAGCAAAGGGGAGTGGTTTCTCCTAGTCCCAGTGCTCAGCCATGTTTTCATGGCACATTCTTTTGAAGGGTCATTTTCTTGCTCTTGCTTCATGTCCATCACAGGCCAGCAGGGCCTCTGCTACAAGTCCCCCCACTCCAGGACCCAGCCTGGTGGTCACCATGGCAGGACAGAGAGGAGAGGAAGCATCAAGTCACCCAGTGCTTCTTAAAGCTTTTCCCGGGGGCCTCCCCGGTGGCGCAGCGGTTGAGCGCTGGGTTGCAAGGCTGCCCGCGGCCTCTGCGGCGCCGGTTCGATTCCCGGCTGCTCCCCGGCCACCGGAGGAGGGTCCCACATGGCGCGCAGACCTCTCCTGCCGCCCGCTGCTCCCCTCAGCGGTGTCCTTCGGTCCTTCTGCCTGCTCTGCTCCCTGTTCTGGCTCTGGTGAATCCTCTCACCCTCCCGCGCTTCTGACTGTACCCAGTGCTTGTATAAACAAAACAAAGGAACAAACAAATAAATAAATAAATAAAACATGCCTCTATAAAAGAAAAAAAAAATTTAAAATTTAAAGCTTTTCCCGGGAGGTGACACACGACGCTACTCACTCAGCACGGCAAAGCAAGGCCCAGCCGCACCAGCCTCCAGGGAGACGTGCGCTCTTCCGTGTGCCTGGAGGGGGTCTCCAGATTGTGTGAACCCCAAGCGACTCAGGACAGTTCAGTTGGGCTGGCCCTGTAGGATCTCGGAGACTTCGTGCCCCAGCGCTCATTGCCCTGGTCTGGAGGGAGCAGGTGGCACCTGGCAGGAAGTCCCAGACTTACTCAAGTAACAGCATCTCGAGGGATGAGTGTTCCCTGGAATCCCCTTTGGGAACCGCCGCCTTGGCTGGTGGCCAGCTGCTGGAGCAGGGCAGGACAACTTTGGAAAGCTCTGGATAATAAATATTTTAGGCTTTGCAGGCCACAGGCCCGGCTGCTCAGCTCGGCTGTTGTGGTGCCAACAGCCTCACGTGACACACAGGGGACGGGCGTGTCAGGGCCCAGCAAAACAGCGTTCATGGACACTGACGCCTGAGTCCTTCCATATCATTTTCCTGAGTTCTCCCAGCCATTCACAAATATGAAACCTCTCTCATCTCATGGCCTGCACGAAGAGGACGGTGGGCTGGATGTGGCGGGTGGGAGTTTGCGAGCCCCTCTCCTGGCGGCCTGGCCCAGCACCCCGCCTGCCTCACCCGCGGCCTCAGGGGCCCCCCAGGCGCAGCCATGTTCTCTCACTCCAGCCCGTGCAGCGGCTCCTGCATGTGGCCTCACAGTCCTCTCAGTTTGGGGACCTTGAGGCCTGTCTCTGCCTGGGCAGAATCAGGGGGCCCCCCAGGCTGCCGACTCCTCGTGCCTCAGGAGTCCTTGCCACGCATCATATCTGATCTTTTGTGAGTGTATCTGCTTCTTCGAACTTCTGGAAAGTGGTGACCTCGGCCCCCAGACCCTGATCTCCAAGCCACGGAGGAGGACCTGCCCGGAGCAGACTCTGAGGGGTGAAGGAAACGGGAGCAGGTGGGCAGGGGTTCTGCCTGAGCCCCGCCTGGGGTGGGTGCCCAGATGGGGAGGGTGGTTTGGAACACGCGGGGACCAAGGCCAGTCTGCTGCAGCTGTGTTGGAGGAGGGTGAGAGACACAGCTGGGGCTCTCAGGGGGTGCTGGGGAAGGAAGTCCAGGCATGTCAGCAGTAGGAGGCCGTGCGGTTCTGGAGCAGAGGAGTAGCTTAATGAATTGATGTTTGGGGTGAGGTCGCTTGGGGACACCCACTCCCACCTCTGTGCCGGCCAGCGCCAGCCCCTCTGGCCACTGTCTGTGACTCTGAGCCTGGACTCGGGCCACCTGTCTGTGACTGAGAAGAGGGAGCCCTTCCCAGTCTAGAGGCCCCCTGTGTGCCCCTCAGAGGTGTCCGTGAACGCCCTAGCAGTAGTGGCAAGGTCTGGGTCGAGTTCCGGTTCTGCTCCTGCAACTTCCTGGAGTGTCTTGAACAAACAAGCCCCTTTCCCTCTGGAGGCCTTTCTGGCCACATCTCTCAAATAGGAACAGTCACCCCTACCCTCGAGGCCTCTTGGGGTGCCCTGAGGGTTGAATGCAGCCTAGCTTCGAGGGACTGGCCGACAGAGAGGTGACCCTGATGGGAAGCCCAGTGTGTGGCCCCACACCTGGCCCATCATGTGCCCCCACACCTGGCCCATTGTGTACTCCCAGTTTGTGGAGCTGCCGTAAAGCAGGAGAGCGGCCTGAGTGGAGCTGAGGGAGCACGGGCGTCTCCATACTTCCCCCAGCACCGCATGAGCCAGCAGTCCCGCCCAGGCTGCACCCCAGCCCGTTCTTCAGGATCAGCCCGGAGGATTCCTGTGCAGGTGACATTCTCCCCGAATCTGAGCCAAGTACCCCTCATTTTACAAGTGGGGAGACTGAGGCCCAGAGAGGTTCAGGGGCTCATTCAGGCTGGCCAGAGGTGGAGTCCATCCTGGCGGAGACACAAGGCTCTGCCATCCTCTCCCCTGGGGGCCCACCCGACACCCCCTTGCAGCGACCCCTCCCCAGGAGACACAGATGCCAGGACAGACAGGTGCGGGGAGTCAGAGCCACTAATTAGTCATGTCATTTTTGGCATTTCACGCAGCCGCCGGGAACTGGAGAATGTCATTGTCAAAGTATTTTTGAATATTTGCCTTCTCAGCAAGAAGATACTGTGAGTACACTCAGTCTTCTATACAGACAGATCCTAGTGGCAACAAGTGCCATCAACTGGCAGGATCTGGGAGCTTGGAGAGAGATCTGGAGGAAGCAGGTGCTGTGGTCTCAGCTGCATGCTGCCCCCAGGCCCAGGCCCTCACCCTGAAGGGCTCACTCATTGCTCAGGTATTTGTGGGTGCTCGCTGTGCACCAGGCCCCACTCTACACTCTGGAGCAAAAACGTGAACAGAATTTGGAAATCCCTGCCCCCAGGAAGCCGCCTTCCTAAGAGGGAGCTGCATGGTACCAGTCAAGAAGGTATGCAAGCAGGGCACATGTGCAAAGGAGAAAATAAAGTGTTTGGGGGTATGTGTGTGTAGAGGGGGGTAATTTTTCAAAAGGGTGGTCAGGGATGGCTCAATGAGCAGGGGGGGCCTTAGTCAGGCTCTGAAGGAGTGAGCCCAGGAGATATGGGGAAAGAGCATTCCTGCCACAGGAGTCAGCAGGTGCAAAGGCCCTGAGATCTGGGTGTGTTTGGTCTGCTCAAGGCGCAGCAGGAACAGTGGGCAAGAGCTGGGTGGAGAATGCAAGACGTCAAGCCGGTCTGAGAGGCCACTGTGGGGCCCTGTAAACCACTGGGCAATCAGTTTTCCTTTGGAGCAAAGTGGGGGCTTTGGAGGCTGCCGGCCAGGAGATGTGCACCATCAGACGTCTGTCTTAACCAGATTCCTCTGTGCCTGTGGGCCCGTGGCCGAGGCAGAGACCTCCTTTAAGTGAGCGTCTGGAAGGACGTCTGCCTTGAGGAGCCAGGACTAGGAGTAGGAGAACAGACTTCAAGTGCTCTGACCAGATCTGGGTGCGCCTTTGGGCCCAGTGGCTGAGATTTCACTTTGCTGGAGGCTGGGCATCTCCCTGGGGGCTGCAGCTTCCTGCAAGTCAGGCATGCAGATTTCTACAGATAAGATGAGGCAGGCTGATATTTTTGAGTACAGAGTGATTTTTGGAATGTAGGGAATTTCTTTGGGTTGGCTTCTGTGGAAGCTTGTCACTGCTCTGTGCTTCTGAGTGGGGCAAAAGCTAGGTAGGAAACATGAATATTTGGCTAAGTTGTAGTTTCTCTTCACAAATAAACAATTAACAGATGCAAAAAAAGAATGAAAAAAGAATAAAGCTGAGAGGTGAGGACCCCCCCACCCCCCAGGGAGCAAGGCAGCCCCCAGGGTGCTGGGCAGCAGGAGGGAGGTGCTGGGTTCCCTGTGCCTGAGGCAGAGGACGTGGGATGTGGCCTGAGGAGAGCTGAGATGAGCTTGCGGGAGAAGAGAGCCTTGTCCCCTCAATGGGGCAGGGGTGGGGTCAGCGCCTAGCAGGCCTCCTGGAGTGAAGGGTGAGTCTTGGCCAGAGACACAGTTGGGGAGTTGGGAGGTGGTGCTGTTGCTTGAAGTCACAAGCCTGCCTGTGTCACCATCACAAACAGAGAAGAGAGAAGATGCTCTGGGGCCAGAGGGGACAGGGTGTGTCTACACAGGTGGTCGTGAGTGGGCCTGGGGCCTGGGGTTGTCCAGCCCAGAGCAGTCACTTCACTTTCCTGCTCCAGTCTCACCAGGCCCCGGGTCTCTCCATCACGGGCCACTTCCTCTGCTGGGACCTTGGCTTGGGCTGCAGGGACAGGGCTGGTGCTGAGGGACACAGGGCAGGTGTATTGCTGTGACCAGATGCAGGTCCCCCTGGGCGCCCAATTGGTCCTCTCTGGTTCTGTAGGTGGCCCTGGCCTTGAATCTGAAAGCTGGGTTCCAACTTTGCTCCTTCAGTTCTGTGTGTGTGTGTGTGGGGGGTGAAGTATAAAGTCTGTCACTTTTGCCACTTGAAATTCACAATTCAGTGGCTTTAAGTGTATCACAAGGTTGGGGGGCCATCTTCAGCTGCAGAGCTTTTGTGACCCCGAGGGCTCCCTGTACCAGCCAACAGTGGCCCCAGGCCCGCTTCTGCCCAGACTTACAGCTCTCTGTGCCTGTGGATGTGCCATTCGAGGCACTTTATGATCAGACCCTCTGTGACCCTCGGTGGCTGCGTGTTTGCAAGGTTCCAAGGTTGGCCCACCTGGAGCCTGAGCCCCTACTCTGTTTGCTCCTTTTCTAGGCGTGGCCCACCGCCCTTGGCCAAGTCCGTGTTGCGAGTGGGGATCCCCCACTCCATCATGTGGTCCTCAGGACGCAGCACCAGCACCTTCCGCTCCTTTGGAGGATTTCTGAGCTTTACAAGCAGCCTCTGGGACAGGTGTCCTCTTCTCTCGGGGCCAGCAGGGCAGGGTGTCCACACCCAGGAAGAATAAGGGGGTCCCCAGGGTGGCCAAGCCCTCTGCAGGCCCTCAAAAGGCCAGGCTCATCTTAGGAGTCCGATGTTATTCCTGCCATCCCTGCCTCATAGGAGGCCTCCCACGGGCCCACCCAGGGGACACAGCCCCTACCCAGCCGCCTGGCCTGCATACGGCTGGCCCCAGGTGCCCAGAGTCAGGTGCTGGGGAGGGAGAGGCGGGGAGAAGCTGGGCTACTAGAGAGGGAGAGATAACAAATAAGAACAAAGAGTCTATAACTGTCGTGAGATAAGCTGAGCCTGGGGCCTGACAGGGAGGAGGCCCTGGGGGCCTGAGGGAGTGGGGTGTGGGGAAGGTCCCTTGAGGAGGAGTCTGAATTAGGGGGAGGAGGAGGGGGAGAGGGGCTGCAGCTGAACAACAGCCTGTGCAAAGTCCCCGGCAGGTGGGAAGGAGGAGGCCGGGAGTGGAGGTTGAGGAGGGAGGCCCGGTCAGCTGGGGGATTTGACTCTTACCCTTAGGGCAGCGGTAGCCCTTGGCTGGTGTCAGCCCAGAAGGATCCTCGGCTGAGTCCTCCTTTCAAAGGTGACCTGACCACCGACTGTCCTGAGGAGAGGGGATGGCGGAACAATGAAGCTGGGGTGGGGGCAGCCCAGGTGCGCGCTGTGCCACCCTGCCCTGGGGCAGGCCCCGAGTGACTCTCTGGACTGAATGTCAGTGCTCCCCATTGACCAGTCCAGTCTCCACTGTGGGCCTCAGGGAGCCCCCTGGCCTGCTGGCAGGCCTTCCTGGCCCAGGGGCCTATGGGGATAGAAGGCCAGGTCGTCTCTCACTGAGTCCGTGGGTGACAGTCACAGCCCTCGCTGGTGCTGTCTACAGTCATAATGGAAGGAAATGGTGGATTTCAGTTCATGAAGGCCTGTGGCCAAGGGCCAGTCCTCAGCTGGGAAACGACTCGTGAAAGCCTTCTCTCCAGGAGGAAAGGAACATTCCCCTCTCTGTGGGGCTGTAGTGGGCCGGAGGTTGGCCTGAGAGCCGCAAGCACTGCTCAGGGCCACTTGGACAGCTGAGCCAGTGTTGTTTCTGGTGGGGTCACTCTGAGCAGGTTTTGGTTAAAGATCCAGCCTAACTCCACGGCAGTCAGCAGTACGGTGTCTTGAGTCCCTGATGTGTTGGGGGGCTCTGTGCTGGGACACCCCCAAGTCAGATGCACCTCTAGGTTCACGCAGAGGTCAGACACTGGTGCTGTCACCGCGGGGCTGTGTGGGGACTGTGTGGGGATGGGCCCTGAGATGGCCAGTGGCCAGGAGGCCCTGGGGTAGAGGACCCGCTGAGAGGCCTGAAGGGCGAGCACACACGATTTGGGCAACAAGGGCTGAGGGGAGCAGCGGGGCCTGGGCCCAGCTCAGAAAAGGCCCCAACAAAGCGAGGCTTCCCTCCAGGCGCTTGGGGGTGGGGCGAGGCCTATCTCAGCGGCTCCTCCAGTGTGCTGTGGGCCCTGGAGGGAGTGATCCAGGAGGCTCCAGGCTCATCTCAGACCTGCGCTTTGAATCCTCTTGGGGAGGCTTCTTAGATAACAAGTAGCTGCTCTTGAAGGTATTGAAATGCAGGCTGGGGCATACTGCGCCTGAGGGGCCAGGGCCTGGGGTCCTCTCCCAGCTACTTTGGCGGCAGACTCTGGCCACATCTACAAAGTAGATCATGATTCCAAGGCTGGGGTTGAGGCTGATGAGACCATACAACAGGGACCTGACCTAACTGAGCTTGTAGTACTGGGACCCGTCAATGGCCTTCGGGGGGGTCACCTTGCTGCGGGCATCCTGGCCAGGCAGTAGAAGTCAGCAGCATTGCCCAGGGAGGCCAGTGTAGAGGCCCAGCCTGAAATCTCAAGACTTGGCAGGAGGCTGATGTTCCCCGCCCTGGGCAGACGAGAATGCAAACAAATGACATAGAAGTGGAACCCATGTGTGATGCCTTCTTCCTCTCAGCTCTTCTGATAATCACCTCTATTTTTATTTACTTATTTATGTATTTATTAATTTTAAAAAGATTTATTTATTTATTTATACAAGCACCGGGTACAGTCAGAAGCGCGGGAGGGTGAGAGGATTCACCAGAGCCAGAGCAGGGAGCAGAGCAGGCAGACTGACGAAGTACACTGCTGAGGGGAGCAGCGGGCGGCAGGAGAGATCTGCACATCATGTGTGTCCCTCGCCCAGTGGCCCGGGATCGAACCGGCACTACAGAGGCTGCGGGCAGTTTGCAACCCAGCACTCAACTGCTGAGCCACCAGGGAGGCCCTAATCACCTCTATTTTTAAACAGCTTTATTAAGATAGTATACGTATACCATGAACGTATACCATGAACGCACCCATTTACAGTGTGTGATTCATGGCTTGTATAGATATTCATGTAACAGGGGGTCTCCAGGAGAAGGTTCCCTGCCCCACCCAAGGGAGGGTGGAGCTGAGCTGGAGGCGAAGCTGCAGAGGAGGCTGGGAAGGAAGGAAGGGAGCAGGATGGGAGCCCAGAGGAGCCTGGAGGAAGCACGCGGAGCAGAGACGTGTGAAGAAGCTGCACTTGCTTCTGGTCCTGGACTGGCTGGAACAGACGTCGGGGAGAGACCCGTGGGCAGCTTTTATCTTGATTTTGATTTTGCTCTTTTCCTCCCAGACTTGTCTGCCTGTTTCTGACCCTTTTCTGTGGGTCCCCGCCGGAAGGTGCTTCACACTGCAGCAGCTTTCGGGCCTTGCTCTGGGCCAATCCTGTTTGGCTGGACTTTTACCCACGAGGGACGGGTAACTTCAGGTGCTTAACTTGGAAAATGTATTTTTTGTCTTCCCTGTGTTGCACACTAATTGTATTAAAGTTCCTTTCCATTAAGGTCTATATGTTTGTCTTGATGTGGCAGATGGCAGAACCTATTTTGAACAGGCAGGTTTGGGGGTTCTGGGGTGACCCTCTCCCTGCCCTGTAACATCCAGACATATGCAGCCTTCAGCACCCTCCATGCTAGGACATAGTATCTCCTTAAAGAGAAACCCGTCCCCCTTAGCAGTCACTCCTTAGTCCCCTACTCCCTCAATCCCTGAATCCAACAATCTACTTACTGCCCTGTATATACACCTACTTTGTTTTATTTTTTAAAGATTTATTTACTTATGCATACAAGAATTGGGGTACAGGCCAGAGGTGGGGGGGTGAGAGGACTCACCAGAGACAGTGGGGAACAGAACAGGAAGATTGAAACACAGTGCTGAGGGGAGCAGCAGGCGAGTTAGGAGAGGTCTGCTGCACTATGTGGGCAGCTCCCTGGCCGGGGATTGAACTCATGCTGAAGTGGCTTCATATAGCTTCATAGTGCTGTGTCTTAACCCCTTGCACCACCGGGAAGGCCCCATGTGCCTACTTTGGACGTTTCATTAAATGAGATGGTAGAAGATGAGGTTTTTTTTTTTTAAAGATTTATTTATTTATGCATACAACAGCTGGGCTACAGACCAGAGGTGCGGAGGTGAGAGGACTCCCCAGAGACAGACTGGGGAGCAGAGCAGGTGGATCCACTGAAATCCACCGCTGAGGGGAGCAGTGGGCGAGATAGGAGAGGTCGGCTGCGCCCTGTGGGTCAACGACCTGGCCAGGGATTGAACTCGTGCTGCAGTGGCTATGGATACCTCATAGTGTTGCATCTTAACCCCTTGTGCCATCAGGGAGGTCCCGAAGATGTGGTCTTTTGAGACAGATTTCTTTCATTTAAGGTGTTTTCAAGGTTCATCTATTTTGTTTTAGTACTTTGTTCCTTTTCATGGCCAAATAATATTCCTTCATATGGATACACCACATTTTATTAATCCATTCACCCTTGGTGGATGCGAAATTGTTTCTTTTTGGCTAGTGTGAATGATATTGTTGTGAACATTTATGTACACGTTTTCATGTGGACATGTTTTCAATTCTTTGGGTTATATATCTAAAAGTGGTATTGCTGGGTCATATGGTAACTATGTTTAACTTTTTGAGAACCTGCCAGACTGTCCTCTAAAGCAGCTGCACCATTTCACATTCCCACCAGCAGTGTGTGAGGGTTCCAATTTCTCCACATCTTTTGCAAACACTATCATTATCTCTTTTATTCTAGCCATACTAGTGGGCAGGCAGTACTATCTCATTGTGATTTTCATTTTTATTTCCCCGATGGCTAGTGTTGAGTACTTCATCACGTAATTATCGGTCATTGGTATAAAGTCTTTGGAAAAAATGTCTTCAAGTACTTTACCCATTTTAAAATTAGATTATTCTTGTTTTAAATATCGAGTTATGAGAAATTATATGAATTGTCTTTTTGTTACAGGGTAAGGGGTACCTGGGGACCCCCAAACTTGTCTGCTCTAATAGGTTCTGCCAGCTGCTGCATAAGACAAAACATACTGTAGTGCAGAAGGCTGTCAATGGAAAGGAACTTTAATACAATTAGCGTGTGACACAGAGAAGAGACAGAGTGTAGTTCTAAACAGTTTCCAAATCAAGCACCCAAAGTCACCCTCCTCTCGTGGGTAAACGCTCAACCAAACAGGGTTGGCCCAAGCAGGCCCACTGAGGCCTGGAAGTTGCCTCATCTAAGGCACCTTCTGGGGGGACCCACTGAAAAGGCGTAGAAGGGGCCAGGCAAGTCTGGAAGGAAAAGAGCAAAATGAAAATTACCCCAGCCAAGATAAAGGCCGCCATGGTCAGCCTCCCCACGGCTCTCTCCCGATGTCTCTGTCTCTTTTGAGTGTCTCCTTTCGTATCCCCCAAGTCCCTGGTGCAAGTCCAAGGGTGAGAAGAAAGCGCAGCTTCTGCACATGTCTCTCTGTGCTTCCTCCGGTCTTCTTGTACCCCTTCCTTCTCCCAGGCTTCTCCCATTTCTTTTCCCTACTCGGCTCTACCCTTCCTTAGGGTGGGGCAGGAACCTGAAACCCCCTCTTTCCCTGGGGACCACCCTGTTATATTTTCACTTTTTTGATGGTATCATTTGCAGCACAAGTTTTTAATTTTGATGAAGTCCAATTTATCTATTTTTTCTTTTGTTTCTCATGTTCTTGTAATTGCACCTGAGATGTCTTTGCCTAAGTTAAGGTCATGAAGAGTTAGTTCCATGTTTTTTTGAACTCATAAGAGTTTCATAGCTCTATGGTTAGGTTTATGACCCATTTTCAGTTATTTGTCGAATTTTTCAAAAAAAAGATTTATTTTTATTTACACATACAAGAACTGGGGTGCAGGCCAGAGGTGAAGGCGGGTGAGAGGATTCACCAGAAACAGAGTGGGGAGCAGAACAGGCAGATCTATTAAAATACACTGCTGAGGGGAACAGCAGGGTGACAAGAGAGGTCTGCTGCACCCTGTGGGTCAGCTTCCTGGCCAGGCATCGAACTCAGGCCACAGTGGCTAGCAATAGCTTAATGGTGTGAGATTTAACCCTTGCGCCACCAGGGATGCACTATTTGTTGAGTTATTAACATGTTAGGTTACAAGATCTGTGTTGGGGTTAATATTTTCTCTGATTTTGGAGGTGAGTGTACATTGCTATTCAGAAAATTTTTTTTAAAGATTTGTTTATTTATGTATACAAGAACTGGGGTACAGGCCAGAGGTGAGGTGGGGGGTGAGAGGATTCACCAGAGACAGAGTGGAGAACAGAACAGGCACATCGACTGAAGTACACTGCTAAGGGGAGCAGTGGGCGAGACAGGAGAGGTCTGCTGTGCCATGTGGGTAGCTTCCTGGCCAGCCGGGGATCGAACTCATGCTGCATTGGCTACAGATAGCTTCATAGTTTGCGTCTTAACCCCTTCCGCCACCAGGGAGGCCCTATTCTGAGATTTCTTCAACTGTAATGTGTCGAGACAGTATCATGAGTCTATGGGTGACAGAGTCGCAGCCATTGCTAACACCGCCTACATTCATAATTGAAGAAAATGTTAGATTTCAGCTAAACGTTAATTTCAATAAAGATGTAATTACCCTCCTAGGTTGATGGTTTCCCTGAATTCTATCCAGAGAGCAGGCTAAGAACTGCTAAAAATCCTAATCAAAGTGTCTGTTTCTCTGTAGTCTTTTTGGGGTTTCATCCCTCCCAGGACCAGCTTCCAGCCCCAGTCCACAGTCTGGCCTCTGCTTTGCTCCACCACTGGGGAAACCATTCTTACCTAGCAGAATTTTCTACAAGTCATGTAACAATAACACTAATACAAATCTAGCGGTAAGAATTACAAACACTATGTGTGGAACCAGACATTTGATGCTCGTCCTGGCCCCTTGCCTCCCAGCACTCTGAGGAGGACTCTGGCAGGGCTAGGGTGGCAGGGCTTTGCGGTTTAGACAGGCTGCTTCCTCCACTGGCCAACCACGTGGTTTACGCAGATTAGTTCGCTTACAGGTGCCTCAGTTTCCGTTTCAACAAGGTGAGGATGAACAGGTCAAAACTGTGTTCGCCTGATGGGACTATGGGGCCAAATAAAAGAGCTCACAGTTTCAGTGCTGAGAGCAGAAGCAGGCATCGTTACGCCCTAAAACATTAGTGATGATTGTTAAGTCTTTCACGGGCACATATGCCCATATACTGCTGGCACATGCTTTCCCTAGTTCTGAATCAGATTAATGCCTAATTACTAGTATCATTCAAGAGTCTTTCAAGTTCTCAGAAACTGAAATTTCTCAACTTAAAAGGCCAGGATCTCAGGTGTGGCTTGGGGGTGTGAGACAGTTCTGAGGATCCTACCAGGCTCTGCCTCCGCCTCAACCCTTCTTTTCCCACATCCGTGGGGTACAGACGGCTCCTTTTCTCACACCGGTGGGGTAGGATGGGCAGCGTGGCGAGGGGGGGGCCCTTTTTGCACATCTCAGAACCTGAACTAAGCATCCCCGGTTCTGACCCCCACCAGGAGCCCTGCCCTAGAAGGAGTCAAGTTCCCAGCTTTCCTGGCCCCTTAGAGCCTGATTTATGGAAAACAGGCTCCACCTGAGAGTTACAGAAAAAATTCCAGGGCAGATCCTGATTGGCCCGCTTAGGTCATGTGGCCACACCAGAGCCAATCACCGCAGCAGAGGGCTCAGGGACCTCTGATCGGCCAGACCTGGGCCACATGCCAGGGGCTGGGTGGAGAGAACCGCGCGGCCCCGCCCCTTCGTGGACGGGCTGCGGCTGGCGCCTCTTGCCCAGCTGTCCTGCAGGGGTGCTCAGCGGGTGATGCTGTGTGCCTGGTGCAGGAAGGGGAGGGGCCGGGGCAACCCCGAAAATTGCGGGTGGAGGGATGAGGGTGGAGGCTGCAGGGGGAACCGAGTTGGTTTGTCTGTGAGGTAGGAGGAGAACCAGGTCAAGGTGGGCATCCCGGGTGCAGAGGGGAGGGGGTTTCCGGAAGGAGGGGTGCTCCTGTGCGGCTGGGAAGGGACCTCCGCGAGGGGCAGCAGGGAGGCGGTGCTGGGGTGTCTTGGCAAGAGTGGGGAAAGAGGACCGCCGAGTGGGATGGGGAGGGCAGCGGTGGAGGGAGTAGAGGTAAGGGGGGAGGCAGAAGGGGGCTTGTGCAGAAGGGGAGGAGGCAGAAGACAGGGACGCCCCCCACTTTTTTTTTTTTGTTTTTGGTAAATGCTCCATTTTCTGGACAAATGGAGCAGAGAGGCTGATGGCACGATAGTAGCGAGTCTTCTCACTAAAGAACGAGGCGCGGCCATCGGCTGGGAAGGCGGGCGGGGGTCGAGGTGGAGGAGAGGAGGCGGGGGTCCGCTCTCCGAGTGGGAGAGCACAAGGGGGTTTGAGATCCCCAAGTCCCAATCTGAAGGGCTGTGGGCGACCCCCTCCCCACCGAGGTGATTGGCAGGGGCAGGTCGGCGGGTTTCTAGCCGGCTGGAGGGTTCCCTGTGTCGGAAGGAGCGAGGGGCCCTAACTTGAAGCTGGTAAAAGCCCTGGCCTTGGGGAGCGCCCATTGTTATGTGATTTTCAGGTGAGGCAGCTGAGAGGTTCAAGGTCAATGCAGCATCCGTGTGGCCTTGGGCTCGGACTAGAGCTGTGTCTGTATTAGATGTTAATAAATATTTGTTGAAAAACGTGAATGGTTGGAAGGACCAGGGGCCACCCCCATGCGCCCGGCGTGTCCCACCATCGCCTGCCGCCTCTGCCCTTGCGGGCGCGTCTCTCGTGGACACCGAGGGCCGGCAGGAGGCTGGGGCCGCCGCCCGCGCTCGCTCCACCCCAGCTGCGCCGGCCCCGCACGGCCCCCCGGCTCCTAGCCCCGCGCTGGGAGGTCTGCACCCTACCCGGGCCGGCAGGCGGGGTGCACCCCGGGGCTCCCCAAGGCGAGGGCCTGCCTTTTCGAAGGGAGGCCAGGAGGGGCGCCCCCGACCTCGGCCGGGCCCCTGCGGGCGGCCCGGGCCCTGCTGCTCGAAGGCCGCCTCAGCCCGCGGTCACTCCCCGAGGTGGTGACACGGCGCCCGCCGCCGCCGCCGCCGTGGACGCGCGGCCCGCGTGCTCAGGCTTCAAAGCCCAGACACTCCAGCTTTGTCCCCGCAGCTGTTCCCACCCCCGCGGGGGCGAAGGGCCCCACGCGAGGCTCAGGCTTGAAGAGCAACTTCCGAGCCCGGGCGCCGCCGCACCCACCACCCACCCACCCACCGCCGCGGCCGCCCGCCCCGGCCTCCCAGGCGTGCCCGACGGCGGGGCACGGGGGGGGGCACCGGGCGGCCCGGCGGGCTCTCCCGGGGCCGGGGCCGGGGAGCGGCGCCGGCCTCGGGGAAGTTGCTTCCTCCCCACCCGGGGCGCGGGCTGGGCACAGCCGCTTCCTCTTTACCCCCCACACCCCCGGCCCGCCCGCTTCCGAGCCCCGCGCCCCTTCCCCGAGCCGCCGCCCAGGGCAGGCCCCCCGCGCCCCGCCTCCGCCGCGCCCCGCAACTCGGGCGCGGGAGCCCCCCAATTAGCAGGAACCTCCACGCCCGACGCTCGGCGCCTGCTCCCTCCCGGGACACGGTCACCCGGGGCCCGGCCCCCCGCGCCGGCCCCGCCCCGCGCCCCGGGGCGGCTGGGGGTGCGACTAGCTCCTCGCAGCGGGTGTCCCCCTTTGTACGGCCCGCGGCCGCGCCTGTAGCCCTCCGCGCGGGCAAGTAGTCCCGGCCCGGCCTCAGGCGGCGCGCCGGGCTCCCGAGCGGGCGGGCGCGCGGGACCCCAGGGTGCGGGGGCCGCGGCGCGGGGGCGCCCAAGGCGGCGGGGCCGTGCGGCCCAGGGGGCGGGGGCGGGGGGCGGCGCGCGCCCCGCCGTCGCGCGGAGAGAGGGATCATGGGGCGTCGAGCGACGGCGCGCCTCAAACACGTACGGCGGGCGGTGCGCGTCAACCGAACCTGCCCAACGGAAGCCCGGCCCCGCCCCCGGCCGGCCGTCCCGCCCCGGCCCCGCGGATCGACGGGGCGCCGAGCCAACCCGGCGGCCGCTGGCCGGCCCGGCCCCGCCAGAGCCAATGGGCGCGCGCGGGGGCGGGGCCTCGGCCGCCGGGTTAGGCTGCGCCCCCGCCCGCGCAGCCCCGCCCTCCCCGCTCGGGCGCCGAGGAGTTGGGCCCGGGAAGTCGGGCCGTGGGAGCCCAAGTTGCGCGGGGTCGGGCTGGGGCCTGGAGCGGCTCCGCGCGCCCGCCCGCCGCCCGCCCGCCGCCCGCCCGCCCCGGCGCCGCGGGCCCGCGCCCGCCCGCCGCCCGCCCGCCGGGCGCCGCCGATGCCGGCCATGGTGGAGAAGGGCCCCGAGGTCTCCGGGAAGCGGCGCGGCAGGAACAACGCGGCCAGCGCGGCCGCCGCCTCCGCCGCCGCCGCCTCGGCCGCCTCGGCCGCCGCGGCCGCCGCCGCCTCCGCCGCCGCCTCGGCCGCCGCCGCCCCCAATAACGGGCAGAATAAAAGTTTGGCGGCGGCGGCCGCGGCCAATGGCAACAGCAGCAGCAACTCCTGGGAGGAGGGCAGCTCGGGCTCGTCCAGCGACGAGGAGCACGGTAGGGGCCCCCCGCCCCGCGCCCCGCGCCCCCCGCGCCCCAAGCCTCCCGAGCGCCCCAAGCCCCCCGCGCCCCAAGCCTCCCGCGCCCCCATCCTCCCGCGCCCCCCGCCTCGCGCCCCCCAAGCCTCCCGCGCCCCCCGCCCCCGCTGACCCCTCTCCCCGCAGGCGGCGGCGGCATGCGCGTCGGACCCCAGTACCAGGCGGCCGTGCCCGACTTCGACCCCGGTGAGTAGCCGGGGCGGCCGCCGCAACTTGCGGGGTGCGGGGCGGGGCGGGGGGCCGGGCTGCGCCCGCGGAGAGCCCGGCCCGCCGCGAGCCTGTCCGGCCGGAGCGCGCCCTGGCCCGGGGCGCGGGGCGTGGGGCGCGGGCGGCCGCGGCCCCTCCCCGCCGGCCCCGGCCCCGCCGGCCCCGCGGAAGCGCGGGGTCCGGTCCTCGCGGGGTCCGGTCCTCGCGGGGCGTGGCCGGCAGGGCCCGCGTCGGCCTGACGGGCGCGTCCACCGCCCGCGACCTCGGGGCGCTGCGGCCGCCAGACAAAGGCGCCCGCGGGGTGGGGGCGCGTTTCGGGGCCGCGGGGGCCGCGGGCTGGGGGCGCCGGGCCGGCTCCGCGGGGGAGCAGCGAGCGCCGGCGTGCGCGGGGGAGGGGCGCGGGGGGGCCCCCACTCCGGCCGCCCCGCCCCGGGGTCCTCTCCCGCCGCCCCGCGGGCGCCCCGTCCCCAGGACGTCCCCAGGCCCGCTGTCCGCGCGGAGCTGGGCGTGCCCGCGGGGGTCGGCGCCCCGCCCGGGGGCTCGGGAGGCCTCGGGGCGCCGGAGTAATCCCCCCCCCCCCGGGCTGCGGGGCCACCCGGCTCGGTCCCGGGGCGCGGGGTGCGGTGCCCGCGGGGGCGGCCGGCGTGGGGCGAGCGCCGGGGCCGTCCGCTGAGGCGCCGGGGTTCGCCTCGTCTTCGCGGGAGCTGGAACGGCCGGATGCCCCGGAGCGCCCCAGCTCTTCCCCAGCCGGGGGCGGGGCGAGGCGCGGGGTGACGGCCGCTGGGAGCCCCGCCCGCCCCGCCGCTGTGGAAGCGGGGCTCGGGCGCCCGGGGCCGGGCAGGGGGCGCCGGCTGGGGCACGACCTGGCGTTTCCCGCCGTCTGTTTCCGGCCGAAGCGGCTCCGCGGCCGCGACGGGACGGGACGGGACGGGACGGGAGGACGGGGTCGGGGCCGCTGCCCTGGCCCAGGCCCGTCTCTCGGCGTCCGCGGCTTCCCAGCCGGCGTCGCGGATCAGGGGACGCTCCCCCCGCGCCCCGGGGCCGGGCCTGGCCGAGCGGGGCCGACCCTGCGCGTCCCGGGCCCCCCGCGGCGAGGAGGCCACGGCTGGGCCTCAGGCGCGGGGCGGGCGCTGCGGGTCGGGCGCCTCGCGGGAGAGCGGCTGTCGGGCGGCTGTGAGCCCGGGTCTCCCAGAGCAGCAGCCGTGGGGCCTGAACCTCGTCTCAGGGCTTGTGCATTCGTGGGTGTCCTGGCTCAGCTGTCGCCTCAGGGGGCTTGAGCGTCCGGGCGCGGCGCTCTTCTTGGACGGGAGGGTTTAGGCTTCTCCCCGCAGGGCCGCTTCCTCGCGTCTGGGGTGAGGGCGTCCGACCTGCCCCTCCTCGCTGTCCCTGGCGGCTCCTCGTTCCTCTTGGAGCACACTGTTTTCCGTGTTTTGGTTTCATTGTGGAAGTGAAATCCGCAGGGATCCTGGGAAGTCACGGTGATGTGAACATTTTCTGAGACGGCTCAAGAGAGCCCGTTGGTGGTCCCTGTGCCCGCGGGTGGCGCGAGGGAGCGCTGGGGCGCCTCCTGGCCCAGCAGCCTGGGTCTCCTCATCACCCTGGGGCTCTTGGCGAGGGCAGGGGTCGTCTGTGAGCGTGTCAGTCACAGTCGTGCTTTTAATTTCGTGGTTTTTTCCCCAGAAGCAGTGTAGAATAGGCTGGGCTTGGCCTGTGTTGGCGGAGGAACCCGAGTTCCGGTCCTGGCCGGTCTCTTGCCCGCTGTGTGCGACCCCGAGCACGTTCCTCCGTTCTTGCCTGTGTGTAGAATGGAGAGAATGAGCTTCCTCAAGAGAGGGAGCTGACTGAGCTGCACCTGGTAGATGCCCAGCACAGGGCCTGGCACACACGGCGAGGGCAGACATTTCCTGTGTCATAATTCTGATTACCACGAGTGTGATGTGAGTTGCCAAGCAGTGACCCCTGCATCGCCTGCTTTTGCCTTGGTGACCTGAGCTGTGTGAAAGAGGAACGCCTAGAAGTTACATGTATCTGCTACACTTCAGATAAAAACCTTTTCCTGGAAGATCCAGAACTAGTCCTTATGGTGGACAAAGAACACTGAGGTCCAGAGAGAAGAACCTTGTTCGGATCAGGTTTCTGGATGGTACAAAAGAAACCTTGACTCCATTCCTGGGGCTTGAGACCTTCAGTAGGTTCTGAGTTGGGAGTGTTGGTGCCGACTCTCCAGGCCTGCCTCCCGGAGCTGAGACTGTCCAGGGGGTCTGTCCAGAGCTGGGCTCCAAGGCTCACTGGTTGAGGCTGCCCAGAGCAGCGCTGCTTCAAAAGGAACATCACAGGCTCACTCTCAGCTATCTTCCTTGGTGTTTATGTATAAAGTCGAAAAAAAAGTCTTAGTTTTGCGAGATAAAACACCGCATTCCCTCGGAGTCACTGTGTCTCCCTGGGGGGTGGTACTTTTCTATATCCTCTCTGCTCCGGGATTGCTGATTAATCTGTAGCTTGGCCCTCACCTTCCTCCCAGCCTTTCTCCAGAGGCTCCACTCAGGCTGTAGACATAAGAAATAGTGTCCTTCTCGACACTAATAGAAAACAGTGACTTTTTGCTAAAGAGTATGTATTCAGTTAATATTTGTAGTCCACGCAGAGAACTGGAAATCATTTTTGGGGAGAAGGCATCTTTAGCAAAGCAGTGAAAGTCTGGATAAGGTAGGAATTGGGGATTTAGTGCTGATTCAGTGATTTGTTATTTCTGTAACTGTTAATTCCTGTGACTTTAAATAGCAATTATGGAAACTATGACCTTGTTAGGAATGATAGAGTATAGTTGTAATAATTTTTTTTTTTATTTTGTGTTCTGGAAGTTTTATCAATACATATTATCTAATGCCTGAGTTTTATGCTTTTCTGTTGTTGATTTCTACAAGTGGAATATTTAAAAATTGGTTTAAGGTGGCACAAAGTGTTTTGCCCGCTGCTCCCTTCAGTAGTGGATTTCGGTAGATCCACCTGTTCTGCTCCCCACTCTGTCTTTCATGAGTCCTGTCATCCCCCGCACCTCTGGCCTACATCTCAGTTCTTGTATGCATTTAAAAAAAGGTCACTTAATTAAATGATAACAGAAACTCCTATTTTTCCAAAATAGTCAAATTCTTTAAAGATCTGGATTTTTTTTTCTTTAAAGATTTATTTATTTATGCCTACAAGAGCTGGGGTACAGGCCAGAGGCATGGGGTTGAGAGGACTCACCAGAGACAGTGGGGAACAGAACAGGCAGACTGATTGAAATCCACTGCTGAGGGGAGCAGTGGGCAAATCAGGAGAGGTCTGCTGTGCCATGTGGGTAGCTCCCTGGCCGGCCGGGGATCGAACTCGTGCTGCAGAGGCTGCGGATTGCTTCATAGTGTGATGCTTAACCCCTTGCGCCACCAGGGAGGCCCAAGATCTGGATTTTAATAAAATGACACACTGGACATAATTCTTTGAAGTTTCTGGGTTTTCCTTCTCTCCTAGTCATCAGAGAAAAATTGTGATGTCCATTTAGTCTAACCTTCTTGTGTTCTGGATGAAGAAAGTAAGCTCTTTTTTGTTATCTTCCATTAAAAATTCTTTGAGGTGTGCCTCCCCTGGTGGCGCAGGCTGTTGAGCGCAGCGCTGTGAAGCTGTCCGCAGCCTCTGCAGCACTGGTTCGATCCTGGCCGGTTGACAAGGGTCCCACATGGCACGCAGACCTCTCCTGCCGCCCGCTGCTCCCCTCAGCAGTGTGCTTCGTCAGTCTGCCTGTTCTGCTCCCCACTCTGGCTCTGGTGAATCCTCTCACCCTCCCACGCATCTGGCCTGTACCCTGGTTCTTGTATAAATAAATAAATCTTCAAAAAAAAAATTCTTTGAGGTGGCCTTGAGGCCATGTGCTGCCCAACTTCAGACTTCTGTTTCAGAGCTTGTTTTGATCGCAGTGATTGGGAATGGTAATGTGTGTTCATAATTTCAGAACCAGAAATAAAAGAGAAACTTTAAAAAATTGTCCAGAATGGTGCATAATTTGAATGTGTTTATAAATTACAATAAGGCAGGATGGAATTGTAAAGACAAAGTTATTAGAAAAAGTTAAGCATTTCAAATACAGCAAGATAATAGTTTTGTCCCCCACTGTCAGTCAGCACCATTACATACCTGCTGCAGGCGCAGCCAAGACTGGTCTCCCTCCTTCCCTCACCCGATGTGGTCAGTGCTGTGCTGTGATGGTTTGTGTCCTCTGCAGCGCGGATGTTGCGGTACTCTCAGAAGCGCACAGATTCACAAAGGTGAATGCTTGGGAAGGGTAAAGAGGAGGTGCTTGGCTCAGTTGCAGAAGCCTTCAGAGTGCCGCAGGTGTGGCGCCCGTGCATGAACAGTACTGGGAGAATGATGGGTGCCCTGGGCGGCTGAGATTGCAGTGCCACTGGGAGAAAGTCTTGTCAAAGCAGAGGCGGTCTGTTGAAAGAGTCCGTTGGTCTGGACTGCCCCTGCTGCAGTGCCTGTCTTCAGCCACTGGCCTGGCTGTGGCAGGGGTGCTGCAGTGGGTCCCTGCTGACGGCTCTGCTTTCAGTACTTTGTCTCTCTCTTTTTTTTTAAAGATTTATTTATTTATTTGTTTGTTTTTTATTTATTTATACAAGCACCGGGTACAGTCAGAAGCGCGGGAGGGTGAGAGAATTCACCAGAGCAGGCAGAAGGACCGAAGTACACTGCTGAGGGGAGCAGCGGGCGGCAGGAGAGGTCTGCGCACCATGTGGGACCCTCCTCCGGTGGCCGGGGATCGAACCGGCGCTGCAGAGGCTGCGGGCAGCTTCGCAACCCAGCACTCAACTGCTGCGCCACCAGGGAGGCCCCCAGTACTTTGTCTCTTGAAGGGAACTCAGTGACAGCCTGCAGAATCCCCGTGCGTGTTTTGTACTTAAGTGCATACTGTCGGGGGCAAGCGATCTGTCTTGTGATCGTCAGGGTCTTAGGAAGTGGGTTTATTTGCATTGATGCTTCCCAAACAAGTCTTCACCGCGGCATTCAGTTTTTTGTTTTTGTTTTAGATTATTTATGCGTTCATACAAGAGCATGCATACAAGGGGTGTAGGCCAGAGGTGCGGGGAATGAGAGGATGCACCAGAGACAGAGTGGGGAGCAGAGCAGTTGGATTCATTGAAATCCACTGCTGAGGGGAGCAGCGGGCGAGACAGGAGAGGTCTGCTGCGCCATGTGGGAATCTCCCTGGCTGGCGGGCATTGAACTGGCACTGCAGAGGCTGCAGACAGCTTCACAGTGCTGCGCTCAACCGCCTGCACTACCAGGAAGGCCCTTATGTGTTTTTTTTTGGCTACTTGGGTTCTTCCTATATCTTTAATTATTTTTCTGTAGGGTACTGGTCTTTTTCTTTCTGATTTGTGTGAGTTCTTTATATAATTGGATACTAAAATTGCATGTGTAGCATTTTATTTCCTCTTTAGTATGGGAGTTCACTGGTTTTCTTTGATTAGAAAGGAATAAGAATATATCCTTGACTGGATATGTGTTTCTGGCCCTGGTGCCCAGCCGGTAACACTTGTCACCTAATTTCTAACATGAAAGTCACTGAGAATTGACAGATCTTTTTTTTTTTTTTCGTTGTTTTAATGCTATTCAATTCACTTGGTGCACTATTAGCCAGTTAACCCAAATTACGGTACCAGGTGACTTGAAAAATGAAAAATTTCAGATTTAACTTGTCACATGCAGTTACAGTTGCACGCCAGAGCTTAGAGTTATGGCTTTAGTTTCCCACAGAAGGTTAGGGTGCTATGGAGTGAAACTAAATTCAGCTGTCCTAGGGATTTGCCAGCAGCCCAAGGGAGGGGTGGGGAGTATGAGGGTGGGGTGTGTGTCTTGTCATCACTAACAGAAACCTCAAGGGCTGGCCTGTGCCTGTGCTTGTGCTGGCCAGTGTAGCTCCCACCCACTGGGAGCCAGGCTGGTTTGAGCACTTTCTGGCTACGCAGTAATTTAACCCAACAGTCACCCGAGGTGGGTAAAGTTGTTCTTTGCAGATAAGGAAACTGGCAAGAGAGGCGTGTTGTTAGGGTTCAGCCTGACACCTCACCCAAGGAGACCCCGTCTAAGATGCCATCCATTGTAAGAACCATCATTGTTTTTTGTCTGTCACTAAGAAAGGACACATAGGAAGCTGCTAGGTTGCAGTATTTCAGGGAGCGCTAGTAATCTCCTTTAAGGGAAAGCCCTTAGCTAGGAGTAGAGCTTCATTGGAGCTCCCCGGTGCTGTGGAGTTACGTTCACGCTGCGGCTGCGGAGCGACCTCGGCTGCCTTCCTCTGCCCCTGCAGAGGTGGTGGAGGGCAGAGTGGGGGAGTTGCTTGGCTCTTGCAGGTGTGTTGGAGTAGTCATCTTCAGAGCTTAAAACAGAATTGTTATTTGAGGGGTACAGTTTCTTGTGACCATGTGACTTCAGGTTACGAAGGGCAGTGGCATGTTGGCTCGCCTTGGGTTGCACAGACACCGCATTTCAGCACCTCCTGGCCCCCCGTTTTTTTCTATAGAGTCACATTGGCCTTGAGCTGTGGAATGTGCTAAGTGCCATGTTCTGAGTAAGGTGTGAAGTGATGCACAAAATACTGAGTTTATTTGAAACCCTGGATTTCACCTGTGCAGCTGTTAATACTGTTGAGCCACTAATTTCCCTCCTGTGCAAGAGTTCCTCTCCTCTTCCTTCCCGGCGCAAGCATATATTTCCTGGTATTATTAGTTACTTTTGTCTTTATTTCAAAGGCCAGAGTATACCTAAAGAAAATTGCAAGCCGTATTCTGCTTGACTCAGATGTGAGACTTGTTGTTGATGTGATCATAGTGTAATTGAGCTAAGGCCTAACTTTATTAAGGACTGATTTTTGCCCAGAAGCTTGAGGCTTGCTTTGTCCTTAAACCGAAGCCTCTCCTGGGAGTCTGTTGTACCTGACGTTTGGCTGTGGTTGTCCTTTAGCAGTTTTGTGTGTGGCCAGGAGAGACGACGACCTGATGGTCTTGTTTTGGAAAAGGCCCAGCTCCGTGGGGCTGCTCAGCGGCTGGGAAGCCTTCCTGTGCTGGTGTGCGTGCACTTCCTTGCTCTGAAGGTTACAGTTCCTGTTTAACCTCTGCTGGCATAGAAGCTTTGGGCTTGGGGTATGTTCCTCTTTTAAACTTAGAATGGATATGGGGAGACCAGGAGAGCAGGGAGAGTAAGACAAGCACTCAGCCTGCCTGCACTTACTCAGTGTAAAGTCGTGGGGTAGCGGTGTTGCCGAATCCTTCCTGTGGTGGAAGGTGGAAGTTGAAGAAACTCTTAAAATGAAGCTTTAGATGAAATGGTCCTTTGAGCCAGGCCTCAAAAATGGGAGCATTTCAGGGCTTCCCTGGGGGCCTAGGGGTCGAGTCTCAGTGCTGTCACCACTGTGGCTTGAGTTCAACCCCGGCCAGGGAGCTGACCCGCAGGATGCAGCAGACCTCTTCTGTCTCCCCGCTGATCCCCACTCTGTCCCTGATGAATCCTCTCACCCCCACACCTCTGGCCTACAGTGTACCCGGTTCTTCTGCACACACAAAATTGTTTTTAAAGATTTATTTATTTATGCATACAAGAGCTGGGGTACAGGCCAGAGACGTGGGGGGTGAGAGGATTCACCAGAGTCAGAGTGGGGAGCAGAACAGGCAGATCTACTGAAATACACTGTTGAGGGGAGCAGCAGGTGAGACAGGAGAGGCCTGCTGTGCCATGTGGGTTGCTCCCTGGCCGGGGATCGAACTTGTGCTGCAGAGGCTGCGGATTGCCTCATAGTGCGTTGCTTAACTCCTTGCGCCACCAGGGAGGCCCTGCCAAAAAAAAAAAAAAAAAAAAAAAAAAACTTACAATAAGTGAATAATTCTTTTTTTAAAAGGGAACTTTCCAGTGTTTATGACTTTGTGGTTTTTCTTAATTTAAAAATTAATATATATTTGGGCTATCAAATATGAAAATTCTAATTTTAAGCTTTTTTTTTTTTTAAAAAGATTTATTTATGCAAGAACTGGGGTACAGTCAGAGGCAGGGGAGGGTGAGAGGACTCACCAGAGACAGAGCGGGGAACAGAACAGGCAGACTGATGGAAGTACACTGCTGAGGGGAGCAGCGGGTGAGGCAGGAGAGGTCTACCGCCCCATGTGGGTTTCTCCCTGGTCAGCAGGGAATCGAACCTGTGCTGCAGAGGCTGCAGACAGACAGCTTCACAGCGCGGAGCTCAACCCACTGCGCCACCGGGGAGGCCCTTCTTAAGCATTTTCAATCTAGATTTTTGAAATTGTCTTGAGCTGTGCTGTCTGATGTTGCCACGTGCAGTATGAAGCTATTTAAATTAATTAAGATTAAATAAAATGTTCCATCTTGTCACACTGGCCACATTTCCAGTGCTCAGGAGCCTGTGCAGTGACTGGCTACCAGATTCACTGGAAGCTGCTGTTGCAGAGCACAGAGCCGGGGGTTTGGTGGGCTGGGAGCGCCGTTGTTATTAATTTTTTATAACTGCTTCAGAGGTTTTGCCTCTTTAATCTGGGTGTGTGGGGAAATGTGATACTGGGACAGCTGATAAATACCTTGGTACCTGTGTACTCAGTTTCTCTGGTGGAGTGTTTGTTGAAATAGTGCTGTTAAGATACTCAAATTAGGACCTCTTGAGATGGCAAGAAAACATGGAAAACTTTGGAGAGCTTTGTTTTTCAAAGTGGTTATTAGTACCTAATAAACCAAAAAGATGATTAAGATGTATGATTATAGCGAAGATAATTGTAGGGCTTAAAAGATTAATAGTATGAAGACTCAGCTTTGTCTTAAAAGATTAAATCAGCCCTGGGCCTCCCTGGTGGCGCAGCGGTTGAGCGCTGGGTTGCGAAGCTGCCCCCAGCCTCTGCAGGGCCGGTTCGATCCCCGGCTGCTCCCCGGCCACCGGAGGAGGGTCCCACATGGCGCGCAGACCTCTCCTGCCGCCCGCTGCTCCCCTCAGCAGTGTACTTCGGTCCTTCTGCCTGCTCTGCTCCCCGCTCTGGCTCTGGTGAATTCTCTCACCTTCCCGCGGTTCTGACTGTACCCAGTGCTTGTATGTATGTATGTATAAATCAATCAATCAATCAATAAATAAATAAATCTTTAAAAAAAAAAAAAAAAAAGATTAAATCAGCCCTAGTGAGGTATAATTGGCATAAAATAAACTGGACATATTTCAAGGGTAGAGTGGGCTGCTGAAGTCCATTGCTTGCTAAAGCTCTGTTCAGTCTATATTTGCTGAATTTTGTTTTTTTTAAAGCAGTGTAACTTTTAACTTAGATTATGTAGACATACACAAAGCTAAATAAAACTTCAACTATTCTTTTTTTTTTTTAAAAGATTTATTTATTTATACAAGAATTGGGGTACAGGCCAGACGTGGGGGAAGGTGAGAGGATCCACCAGACACTGAGTGGGGAGCAGAAACACACTGCTGAGGGGAGCAGCGCGAGACAGGAGAGGTGTGCCGCACCATGTGGGTTGCTCTGTGGCCGCGGGGATTGAACTGGCACCGCGGAGGCTGCGGACAGCTTCACAGCGCGGCGCTCAACCGCCTGCACCACCAGGGAGGCCCTTTTGCTGAATTTTGAACACTTTGTTTTATATCTAGACATTTGAGTTGGGTATTTTAATTTTTTTATTCATTTTTAAGGAAGGACCATTATTCTACATCCTTGTTAATTTTTTTACAGTATAGGATGTCCCCCTCAGGTGTGGCCCCTGGAGCGCTCCCACCACCAAAGCACCCTAGTCCTTCGGCACAGCCTGTTGGGCTCGCCTCGCCTGCTTTGTTTCTTAGTGCCTGTTTCTGCACCTATCCAAGAGTTTGGTATGATTCGGTGGGCTTGGTTTTGGGTTTGGGAATGCTTCAAATTTATTCCATACAAATTAATGGTAATATTGTTTCCAGACACCCTGCATAACCTACCAACTTTTTTTTTTTTTTTTTGAGGCATGTTTATTTATTTATTTGTTTGTTTGTTTGTTTGTCTTGTTTATACAAGCACTGGGCACAGTCAGAAGCGCGGGAGGGTGAGAGAATTCACCAGAGCGGGGAGCAGAGCAGGCAGAAGGACCGAAGTACACTGCTGAGGGGAGCAGCGGGCGGCAGGAGAGGTCTGCGCGCCATGTGGGACCCTCCTCTGGTGGCCGGGGAGCAGCCGGGGATCGAACTGGCGCCGCCGAGGCTGCGGGCAGCTTCACAACCCAGCGCTCAACCGCTGCGCCACCAGGGAGGCCCCCAACTTTTTTTTTTTAAAAGATTGATTTTTGTTTACTCCTATAAGAACTGGGGTGCAGGCCAGAGGTGCAGGAGGTGAGAGGATTCACCAGAGGCAGAGTGGGGAGCAGAGCGGGCGGATCTTCTGGAATCCACTGCTGAGGGGAGCAGCAGGGAGACCGGAGAGGTCTGCAGCACCCCATGGGTAGCTCCCTGGCGTGGGTCAGACTCAGGCTGCAGTGGCTGCGATAGCGCAGACTTAACCCCTGCGTCCCCAAGGGAAGCCCATGACATTCACTCTTAACAGATAGAATTTTTTTTAGTATATTTGCTGAGTCACAGCGCTTACCACTAGTTTCGTCTCCATTACCCTAAAGGAAACCTTGTGTGTCCCAGCACTGGTCCCCCAGTGTTTTCTTCAAATGCTGAGATGATTTTTGGCAACAACTAAAGACTCACATGTCTAGCGTGCCACGCCTCCCTTCAGCCTCTGTGTGGTGAAGGCAGTCGTGCCATACTCCGCGGACTTCGCAATCCGCGAGCCGTGAGGCCCGGCGCTCTGCCACCGTGCGCTCTGGGAAGGCCTCGGAGACGGGTCCAGGCGCCTGGTCCGCGTGTTCATCAGAACGGTCACGTGTCGCGGCAGGAAGGGCCGGAGCAGGTTCTCTGTGACCCGAGCAGACGGGTGAAGGGGTTGTGCTTGGAGCCCTGGGTGGCTTCTGCAGGCTTTTATTGGGATTTACCAGGCACACGGCAGGCGGGGGTGGGGTGGGGGGGGCAGGCCTCCCGGCCCCCTCCTTCTTTCTGGGCGCCCCGGCGTTCTCTCGTGGCCTTGTTCTCTGCTCCTTTCGCTCTCTTCTGCTGGCGTCCCTGTGACGCTGCCCTTATAAGCCCAAGTGAACCCACTTACGCATGCCCACACCCCACTTCAGGGTTCGCCCTCAGGCATGCATGCAGGACCGCAGATCCAGATCCGTCATCAGTCCTCATGGTGGAGGGTGGAAAAGCCTGATACTTTATCTTACATCACACAAGTGTCGCTTAGGCGAGACACTTCTAGGCACTGTGCGCCAACTGGACACCTCACGCAGCTCTGGTGGGAGTAAGTTGTGGCGAGGGCACGCTGGGAGAAAGTGGCTCAGGAGGGGAGCGAGGACGGAGTTCTCAGGCTGTTGGGCTGCGGTGATTGCCACAACAGATTGGATGCGGGGCACCGGGAGGCCACAGCGGGTCTTGGATTTCCGGCTTCAATGACTCGCTGATTAACGGTACCGTTGGCTGCGTAGGGGATGCAGGAGTTTGGGATTCGGTGAGATACCTGCAAGTGCTAATTGGGTCCATGCTTATTGGGGATTGTGGACTCTCCAGCGTCTCCCCCAAGTTCGACTCACCTCTCCTGTCTCCCTGTTCTGTCTCTTGCTGATCTTACAACATGTCTCGTCTTCACATAATGATTAGCTTTGAGGTCATCTCCGCTGCCCGCTGAGGGTGGGGATTACCAGTATCATTTTTGTATCCCTGGCTATGGATTAGCTGTAGAAGTTTTTTTTTTTTTTTTAAGATTTATTTATTTATACATACAAGAGCTGGGGCACAGGCCAGAGGTGTGGGGGGTGAGAGGATTCGCCAGAGACAGAGTGGGGAGCAGAACAGGCAGACTGAAATACACTGCTGAGGGGAGCAGCAGGTGAGACAGGAGAGGTCTGCGGTGCCATGTGCATTGCTCCCTGGCTGGCTGGGGATAGAACTCGTGCTGCAGTGGACAGCTTCATAGGTTGCGTCTTAACCCCTTGTGCCGCCAGGGAGGCCCCAAGTTTGGAGAAGAGAATTGCTTCTCATTGCCTGCACTGTTACTATCCTCCTATAAGAAAGGCATCGTATCTGTTATTTAAATGAACACCTACTAAGCCTCCTGCTTCTGTGTATTGAAACTCAAGCCAGTCTGCTGCCACAGACCTTGCAGTGGCCTGCATTTCACTTAGGGAAAAATTGCCCCTGGCTTTTTAAGACCGCCTCAGTCTACTCTTGAGTTTTCTTTGACGGTATCGCCTCATCTTCCAATTCATCGTTCACACGTCACCTTCTCAGCGAGGCCTGCCTTGACCTCCCTCCTGTCCATCTGTAAGTGCCCTCAAGTGTGCCCTAACATCCAGCTGCGTACCGTGTGACTGCCACTATATGTCATTCTGGAAAAGGCAAAACTGTAAACTGTAAAAAAAGTGAATGGTCCCCAGGGTTAGCGTGGGAGGAGGGTGTCCAGGCTGAGCAAGGTTTTCAGGCCTGGGAGAACACACCGCGTGTGACCTTGATGCTGCGTGTGACCTTGATGGTGGACACACGTCATCCTGTCTGTGTCTAGAGCCACATGATGCGCAGCCCCCCAAATGAACCCAAGGTCAGCAGTGGACTGTGTGTTATGGTTTGTCAATGTTGATTCATCAGTGATGACAATGTCCATTTTTGGGGGGGATGGTTAAAATGGGGAGGTTGTTCATGTGTGGGTGCTGAGGGTAGGGAAGCAGAACTTCTCAGTTTTGCTGTGAATGTAAAACTACTCTAAACAATGTCTTTAAATATAAAACAGTGCCAGTTTTATATTTAAAAATTAAATAAAGGGGGCCTCCCCGGTGGCGCAGCGGTTGAGCGCTGGGCTGCGAAGCTGTGCGGCCTCTGCGGCACCGGTGGTTCGATCCCTGGCTGCTCCCTGGCCACCAGAGGAGGGTCCCACATGGCGCGCAGACCTCTCCTGCCGCCCGCTGCTCCCCTCAGCAGTGTACCTCGGTCCTTCTGCCTGCTCTGCTCCCCGCTCTGGCTCTGGTGAATTCTCTCACCCTCCCGCGTTTCTGACTGTACCCAGTGCTTGTATAAATAAATAAATCTTAAAATAAATAAATAAATAAATGCCACCTAAAAAAAAAAAATTAAATAAAGGTAATTATTTCTTAGTATAATTATATCTCCAGTCAATCAATTGATTTTTTTTTTTTTTTAAAGATTTACTTATTGGGCCTCCCCGGTGGCGCAGCGGTTGAGCGCTAGGTTGCGAAGCTGCCTGCAGCCTCTGCAGCGCCGGTTCAATCCCCGGCTGCTCCCCGGCCACCGGAGGAGAGTCCCACATGGTGCGCAGACCTCTCCTGCCGCCCGCTGCTCCCCTCAGCAGTGTACCTCGGTCCTTCTGCCTGCTCTACTCCCTGCTCTGGCTCTGGTGAATTCTCTCACCCTCCCGCGCTTCTGACTGTACCCAGTGCTCGTATAAATAAATAAATAAATCTTAAAAAAAAAAAAAGATTGAATGCTTTAAAAAAAAAAAAATTTACTTATTCATGCATACAAGAATTGGGGTACAGGCCAGAGGTGGCAGAGGGTAAGAGGACTCACCAGAGATAGAGTGGGGAACAAACAGGCAGGCGGACTGAAATCACTGCTAAGGGGAGTAGCAGGCCTGCTGCGCCCTGTGCGTCAGCTCCCTGGCCGGGGCTTGAACTCTTGCAGCAGTGGCTGCCCATAGCTTGATAGCACCGAGACTTAACCCCTGCACCACGAGGGAGGTCCTTGTTCAGATATTTTGTTTGTCATTTTGACTATTTCCAGGAAGGGTAGATCTAGCCTCTTGTGACTCTGTCTTGGCCAGGAGCACCCATGCTGAGCTTTAAGGTATTGATTTGCTTCTTTTTGTTCTTCCTGTGGAAACCACTAGAACCTGGGGTTGCCTCTTCCTCGCTATGTATTTGCTGATCGTTCTTCTGTGTTGTTTTTAAACATTTTTCTTTGCCCTCTGTATTTTTTATAAACTGGTAGTTAGACTTAGAGGGTTGATTCATTTCTGATTAACATTTATTTTTATTTTTATTTTTTTAAAGATTTATTTATACAAGCACTGGGTACAGTCAGAAGTGTGGGAGGGTGAGGGAACCCACCAGAGCCAGAGCGGGGAGCAGAGCAGGCAGAAGGACCGAAGGACACTGCTGAGGGGAGCAGCGGGCGGCAGGAGGGGTCTGTGCACCATGTGGGACCCTTCTCTGGTGGCCAGGGAGCAGCTGAGGATCGAACCGGCGCTGCAGAGGCTGCGGGCAGCTTCGCAACCCAGCGCTCAACCGCTGCGCCACCGGGGAGGCCCAACATTTATTTATTTATTTTTTTTGCAAAAATGATTCCTAGGGGCTGCTTGGCCCATCCTACTCACAAAGTCAGCCCCTGCTGCACTCCAGTTCCCCTGAGCCTCTGCTGCTGTTTCTTTTTTGCCACAATAAATTTACATGTTTGTTTAAGGTCTGTTTTAAAATATAAATCCCTAAAGGCCACAAGCAACTATAAACCAGAGACACAACCACGGGGGGTGCGGGGAGGGAAGGGGAGAGGGAGGACTAGGGTCAAAATAAGGGGGGGTGCAATTGTACGGGGAATATAACAAAATGATAATGCATACATTGTGCAAAAATGAAAAATGATGTAAGAATTATATAAAATAAAATATTAAAAAAAAGAAAGAACAAAAAAATAAATAAATAACTCCCTAAAGGCCATGGGTCTTTAGTGTATTGCTCTGCCTTGAATACATGAATGAATAGAACACAAAGGCACAACACTGGCTCGCCTCAGTACCACCACAGGAAAGGAACGTTTTCTTTTATTAGAATAGTTGCGCTTAACGGCAGTTACTAAAATCTGTAAAATCCTCTGGAATTCTGGCAGTTAGAAATTCCAGAGGTGGATTTTGGGGGCGAGACTATGTTACCGGCCCTACTTCCTCTGCGGATGGGGCACCGTGGCTCAGCTTGTGTGCTTGTTGGCCGTGAGCAGGACCCGGATCCTGCGGCTCAGGGGTCCCCTGTCCGTGTCCATTCCATCTTCACTGGAAACCTGCACACTGAGCCTTCCAGCTCCGGCACGGCAGCTTAGGAATTTCCCGTATGTTCTTGTTCTCCTCAAGAGTAGTTGTCTCCCACGAACTGCCCTCCCTGTGGCCTGGCCTGTAGGTGGGGGTCCCTCAGTTCTTTTTTTTATTTTTTTTAATTATTTTTTTTTTATTTATACATGCACTGGGTACAGTCAGAAGCGTGGGAGGGTGAGAGAATCCACCAGAGCCAGAGCGGGGAGCAGAGCAGGCAGAAGGACCGAAGCACACTGCTGAGGGGAGCAGCGGGCGGCAGGAGAGGTCTGCGCGCCATGTGGGACCCTCCTCCTGCGGCCGGGGAGCAGCCGGGGATCGAACCGGCGCTGCAGAGGCTGCAGGCAGCTTCATAACCCAGCGCTCAACCGCTGCGCCACCGGGGAGGCCCAAGGGGTCCCTCAGTTCTTAACTGCCATCTCTGCACCGTTCTTCTCGCTTCCCCCAAAACACCCCACTACAAATGTGTCACCACCGCTTGCGGCTGTGACCTGCCTTTCAGCAGAAGGCCCTGGAAGAGCTGTGCCGCAAGCGCCCCGCACCTGCGCCTCGCCTCGCCCCTGCGGGCTGTCTGCCTGGTGTCTTGTCATCACCCTGTGCCCTCACCGCTTTATTCTGGGGCTGTAGGTGTGTCCAGCAGGTTCTCACCCACGCCTGGAAGCATCTTTGTTTTCACCCAGGGCACTCGGTTTTGGAGCATTCACAATTTCATGTAAATCTTCCCTCGTGGGGGTGCGTTTTGATCTGACCGAGCTCACTGCTTGTGTGACCCACCTGCTTTTTTTTTTTTTAAGATTTATTTATTCATACAAGAAATGGGGTACAGGTCAGACGCGCGGGAGGATGAGAGAATTCACCAGAGCCAGAGCGGGGAGCAGAACAGGCAGAAGGACCGAAGTACACTGCTGAGGGGAGCAGCGGGGAGACAGGAGAGGTCTGCTGTGCTGTGTGGGTAGCTCCTTGGCCAGGGATTGCACTCATGCTGCAGTGGCTTCGGCATAGTTTCATAGTGCTTGCGCGTAACCCCTTGAGCCACCAGGGAGGCCCCCCCTTTCTTTTTAAAGATTTATGCATATAAGAGCTGGGATATAGGCCAGAGGTGGGGTGGTTGTGAGAGGATTCACCAGAGACAGAGTGGGGAACAGAACAGGCAGATTGACTGAAATACGCTGCTGAGGGGAGCAGAGGGCGAGGCAGAAGAGGTCTGCTGTGCCATGTGGGGTTCTCCCTGGCTGGCAGGGAATCGAACCGGCGCTGCAGAGGCTGCGGACAGCTTCGCAGCATGGCGCTTAACCGCTGGGCCACCAGGGAGGCCCTACCTGCACCACTGGGGAGGCCCATCTTTAACCATTTTTAAGTGTTGTTAAATGCATTCATAGGGGCCTCCATGAAGGCCAGTGCTGTCACACTGTCACAGCCACTGGGGCCTGAGTGCGACCCTTGGCCAGGGAGCTACCCACAGGGTGCAGCAGATCTCTCCTGGCTTCCCGCGGCTCCCCTCAGCAGTGGGTTTCGGTGGATCCGCCTGTTTTGCTCCCCACTCTGTCTCTGGGGAGTCCTCTCACCCCCCACCCCTCCACTCCTGTACCTTTGGCCTGCACCCCAGCTCTTGTATGCATAGATAAAAATAAATCTTTAAATGCATTCATAATGTACAGCCATCACCAAGCTTGGAGAGTTTGCATTGCTCTATCTTCAAGGTCGCCGATTCTGCCTGCCTGAAACCTGCCTTGACTCCCATCAGGCAGCTGCTCAGCTGGTCAGCTCTTGCGCTTTTCAGCTCCCGAAGTTCTTCTTAGATTTTCTCTTCAGTGATTCTTCTGTTTTGCTCATCGCATTTTCTTGACTTTCTCTACATCTTCACTCAGTTCTTTGAGCATCTTTAAGACTCTGCTTTAGTCTTTGTGCAGTGCATCTGCTGTCCGCTCATTCGGGGATAGTTTTTGGTGAAAATTTTCCTTTGCTTGGGTCATACTTTCCTGTTTCTTTGTATGTTTCGTTTCTGGTTGAAGACTGGACATTTGAAGCTCATGTGTTTGCCCCCTTTTCCGGGACTTGCTGGGGTTTTTTTTTTCCTTCCTGATGTTTTGTGGGCTGCTTCTGTGCGAGGATCATCCGGAGGTGTCCACCTAAGGTCTTCCCTGATCTTCCTGAGTGCACGCCTGTTTCTGAGCAGGTAGGTGGTCTCTCCGGTTTCCCTCATGTACATCGCTGCTTTGCAGTGGCCTGACCGTCAGTGTCTGCCTCTCAAGAGGGGAAAAAGAAAAATGAAGGGCGGTGGGGAAAGTATCCTGAAAGTTGCGTGAATCACAGTCTGAAGGTGTGTGTATGTGGTGGGGGCGGGGGGGGGTGCGGTGTGCCTCTGAGGCTGCAGGCAGAGCACAGCCCTCCAAGATTTGGAGAACTGGCTCTTTTTCACCCCCTGCCCCTGGCTGGGATGGGGCACCTCAGCTGCCCTGTGCCCAGAGCTGAGATTAGTAGCCTCGCCACCCCACCCATAGCCTTACCCTGCAGGCCGCCAACCTTCAGTAACTCCTGCGTCAGGAGCAGCCACATCAGACTGTTGCTGCCCGTGCAGGTGTTGTCTAGGTGGGGAGGCACATGTCACTGCTTCCCACGCTGCCCTCTTCCCAGAATCCTCTGCCCTAGAGATGATAATTTGCAGCAAGTGAATGTTAACTGGATGTTTCTCTCCTCTTGAAGGGCCATGTGCAGGGGAGGGAAGAACACAAGAGAATGTAGCTACGGTTCATGGGTGAGATGGTAGCTGGAGAACTCTGGGGACTACATGATTAATAACGGAAAAAGGGCCATGCAGGGACTGACCTAGAAGTTTGGCTTCTGTTACCCCTTGTGCTCCCTTGCTGCCTCTGTTTTTTTTTTTTTTAAAGGTTTTCTTTATCTTTGCATAGACAAAATGTGGTTAGGCCAGAGGTCCGGGGTGGGGGGGGCCGGTAAGAGGACTCCCCAGAGACAGAGTGGGGAGCAGAACAGGTGGATCCACTGAAACCCACTGCTGAGGGGAGCAGCAGGGAGACAGGAGAGGTCTTCTGCGCCATGTGGGTGGCTCCCTGGCCGGGGATCGCACTCAAGCCGCAGTGGCTGCGATAGTGTGATAGCGCTGAGACTGACCTCTGCGCCACCAGGGAGGCCCTGACATTTTTATCTTTTATTGCAGTAACTGCGTTATCGCGGTACATGAGGTTCAGGTGTGCCCACGCCGCACTGTGCGTTCCCTGCTGCCTCCCGCCCCATCAGGGCCTGAGTTCATCAATCCTTGCCCCTTTCCCTCCATCCTGCTCAGTCTGCGCTCACCGGAACCGCAGCGCCGCAGCAGATCTGCCTCTTCTCCGCCCCCTCTCAGCTCTTCTGCAGCCTCAGCTCAGCCCGGAGCGTCTTGGCCTGGCTCTGCAGAACCAGGGGCATAAGGGTCAGCTTAGGTGCTACAGCTTTCTTTAAAATTAGAGTTGGGGGGCCTCCCCAGTGGCGCAGCTGTTGAGTGCTGGGCGAGGGTCCCACATGGCGCAGACCTCTCCTGCCGCCCGCTGCTCCCCTCAGCAGTGTGCTTCGGTCCTTCTGCCTGCTCTGCTCCCCACTCTGGCTCTGGTGAATTCTCTCACCCTCCCGCCCTTCTGACTGTACCCAGTGCTTGCATAAATAAATCTTTAAAAAAAATAAATAAAATTAGAGTTGGGGCAGAGGAAGAGAGGCAGAGGAGCACAGACAGAGGTCAAGCTGGTCACGGCTGCCTGAGAACCTTAGTTGGCTGCTGGATCTTGCTGGAGACTTCCAGGGAGCCCTGGCATTTTCCAGAACGTTCTTGAAAGTAGGGCTGTGGGCAGGACAGAGAGGTGGATTTGTTGGTTCCACCCCATCTCCATCCCCATCTTCGCCCCATCTCTGCCCCATCTTCTGCCCCAGTTGTGCCACAGGCCTAACTGTTCTATGCTTTCAGTTCGTTGCTTTGCCTCTGGGCAGCTGCTGGAGAAGCAGTTGCATTTGGGCATTGGAGCCGCTGTGCAGCCAGGTGGGCGTGGTGGAGGCCACCACAACCTTAACCTCTGGGGCAGGGAGCGGCAGCAACCGTGCCAGGAACTTGGGGTGTGGGCTTTTTGATCATGAGATGCTTGCGAACAGCTTTGCTGGGCCTGGTGGGGCTGCTCCAGTTGGGCAGCGGAGCTGCTGGCAAGTCGGGTTTGGGGAGAGCATGCGCTGTGCCATCTGTTGTGACCTGTGTCACCCAGCCCTGGCCTCTTACAGCTGAAACATGGCAGGAGGAACTACTGACCAGCCTCGCTTTAAAGTCACGATCACCAAAATCGCTTGAGCCCATCGTGGGTCATGTTCTGTTTTCTTGTTCCACCCGCTTTCCTAGATGGGGTTGGAATGTCATTTCTTTTCTACCCTTTCTGTATTTCACTGGAAAAGCATTGTTGCAGGTGGAAGAGAACTTCCACTGCCCCAGCTGCAGCTCCCGGCGCCTGTGTCTGACCCTCTGACTTACCTCCTGAGACTGTTCGTGCCCCAGGCTGAGACCAGCTCCATCAGCCTGACTGCTCAGAGACGCCAGTCCACGCTTCATCTTCACCCGCCCCATCAGACTTTTCTTTATTTCATGCTCAGTACTTTGCAAACAGACTGTTACTTCCCCTTGTTCAGAGAAAGTTTCTTTTGCTATTCATTCTGGTCTCCTTTTTTTCCCTCTCTTAAATTCTCTGGGGCACAGTCCATCTAGGCTTTGCCCCCGCTGTTCCTTTTTTTTTTTTTTTTTTTTAAGATTTATTTATGCATACAAGAACTGGGGTGCAGGCCAGAGGTGAGGGGGTAAGAGGACTCCCCAGAGACAGAGTGGGGGGCAGAACAGGCAGATCCACTGAAATCCACCGCTGAGGGGAGCAGCGGGGAGATAGGAGAAGTCTGCCGCAGCATGGGGGTAGCTCCCTGGCCCGGGGTCGAACGTGTGCTGTAGTGGTTGGGAAGCTTCATAGCGCTGAGACTAACACCTGCGCCACCAGGGAGGCCCCTGCCCCCGCCATCCCTCTGTGAGTTTGTGTGGCATCAGCAGTGGCTGCCATGATGCCTGGGTGCCACGGCCAATGTGCGCTCCTCACCTGCTGTGACCTGCCTGCCCCACAATGCCCCGTAGGTCACTCCTCTTTGAAACTGGATTACCCAGGGTTCTCCAGAGAAACCGAGCTGAGCTAACAGCGTATATTTCTTCATGCTCCCTGGCCGGGGTGGAACTGGTGACAACTTGATAGCACTGAGACTTTAACCCCTGCGCTACCAGGGAGGCCCTGACATCTATTTCTATATCCACGTTTGTATAGATTGGATGTGGATATGTATAAAAGAGATTGATTTTATAAGGAATTGGTTCATGTGACTATGGAGGCTGAGAAGTTCCAGGACCTGCAGTCAGATGCCCAAGACTTGATGGCATAAGCTCTAGACTGAGTCTGAAGGCCCAGAGCCAAGAGACCCAATGTCCAGCGCAAGCCTTCAGGCAGAAGTCCCCTCCTTCTCAGCCTTTTTGTTTACTTGAAGCCTTCACCTGATTGGATGAGACCCCCCCACATTGGGTAGGGTCTTCCTCTTTATTTGGTCTGCCAACTCGCGTGTGAATCTCATCCAGCCACTCTCTCGTGGACATACCCAGAGGAGCGTTTAAGCAGATTCCTGGGCGCCCTTTCGCCTGGTTTGGTCGACACCTTAAATTAAGCATCACGAACCCTTTCTTCCGGTGACATGGAGAACGAGATGCTGATTTAGCCCCTGCAAATTCTCCTGGGTCACCCCTGAACTTGGCTTCAACTACTTTCCCTTCTCTATGGCGACAGGCGCTGCGTGCTGTTTCTTGACCACTGCGACAGGCTCCTGCCTTCGGGTCTCTGCACTCATTTTCCTTCCGCTTGGAGTGCTTTGGCCTGTTCCTCTGCCCCCCATACCCTAATGCGTATAAATTAGGCCCTTATGTCTTTCCTTCTGCTTTGAAAAGTCACATTCTCATTGAGACTCTTCCTGGTTAGTCTATCTAAAAATTGCAGCTACATCCCTGGTATTTCTTGTTCCCCTTCCTTGGTTTATTTTTTTCCTCATTTACTCTTCACATTCTCCACGGTACTTCCTTATTTATCTTATCATCTGAGTCGTCCAACTATAGTAGAAAGTAAGCTCTGTGAGGTGAAGGGTCTTTAGTCTTGTTAGTCTTTCCAACCCCCAATTTCTAGAACAGTGCCCAGTGCAGAGTTGTCTCAGTAACAGTTTTCCATATAAAAAACATGGTCAGGCCTTTTGGCCGGAAACGCCATCTCCAGTGAGCTGCCGAGGCGCCCAGTTGGGGGGGACAGAGCAGAGGCCTACTGTGTGTCCTCTGGGCCTCTTAGAAAACCGGGAGTTGCTCCTTTGGCCACAGACATGTGAATCTACAAGAAAGGTGAGACTGTAGACATCAAGGGGATGGGCGCTGTTCAAAACCCAGTGCCCCCACACGTTACCATGGCAACACTGAAAGAGTCTATGATGTTACCCAGCATGCAGTTGGCATTGTTGGGAACAAACAAGTAAAGGGCAGGATTCTTGCCAGGAGAACTCATGCTAGCATTGAGCACTTCAAGCCCCAGAGGAGTCGAGCGGGGGTCCTGAGAGCCGAGGGGAGGGCCCCGGGTACAGTGGAGGCGCAGCCTGCCCCACCCTGGGAAGCATGGTGCGAGAACCGCGGAGGGGGCCTGCCGCTGGAACCGTCCTGTAAGGTGGTGGCTAACAGACCTCTGGCCTAGAAAACTAAACAAAAAACCAGGAACAAAGCCACGGACAGAAATTGCCATGACAGAAAAGCCAGGAAGTTTGCCAAATGTAAATCTCCAGTTCGGGAGTCTCAGTTGTGAGCACCTTTATTGCCTTATGAGGGCCCATCACATGTAGCATGTCTTCACACATGGGCCTTCACAGTCTGACTGGACGAACTGGAATAATCCTGAAGACACCTTGCCAATATTCCCACCTCCTTCTTGCCAGCATGTGTGTAAGAACCAGAGTTGTGCTGAAGACCTTACAAACTAGATCTTATTTAACCCGTGTGACAGCCCTACATAACGCGAGTGGTGTCTCCGTTTGGACAGGCGACGGAGCTGAGGTTCGGAGACTAAAGCTCTTGCCTGCGGCGAGTCCAGCTTAGTGCAGAGTCCAGCTGGGTGTGTCTTGGTGTAGATGCCGATCACAGTGTAGGCTGTTTTCCAGATGGAGCGATGTCATCTGTCATGTCATGCAAGAACTTAGGGGTTTGGGGCAGCTGTTTCATGCCCCTGCCTCGTCGGTGCTTCTGCTGGGCATGTCCTCAGTACTGAACCTCAGAGCTGGGAATCCCCCGTGTAAGATCAGGGAGAAGCACCACTCCTGACGCCTCTCTCAGCTCCTCCTCCCAGAGCCTCCCAGGCTCTTCCTGGCGCCTGCCTGTATCCGATGGTGACAGCCACACATGGGGGTGCTTGCTCTTCCTGGCTCCGGCGGCCAGTGTGCCCACCTCTGCAGTGTCGCACGAGGAAGTGTGGGCGTCCCCTTCTCCCTCAGGAAAGTGGGACACACCACTCACATCTCACGGCTTAGAGTAACCATTTCATGATTCCCGCGCTGCCGGGCAGTTCTGCCGGGTGTCCTTGGAGCGTCTCCCATGGCCGCGGTCTGGGAGTGATTGGTGTCATCTGGTGGCTTCTGTGAGGCGCTGGAGCAGCTGGACGCTCGCTTTCTCCCTGTAGCTCAGGGCCTGTTGCTTTTCCAGTGGGAGAGATCTCCAGTGGGGGCCAGATTTCCTGCTCAGTGCTCCCAAAAGCAGCTTTCTAAGAAGGGGAAGCAGAAGCTGCTAGTCATTTGAAAGTGTAGGGCCAGAGCCGGCACGTACCGCTTCCGCCACGTGAGTCACAGCCCAGCCCAGATCGGCTGTGGGCACTGACGCCCCAGGCGCGTGAGAGGGCGGTTGGGAGCAGACGAGTCCTGACTCGTGCTGGGAGCAGCGCACGGGCGCCAGTTAGACTGGTGCTGGGTCGACAGCTGTAAGCTGGGCGGTCGCGGGCTGACCTAGAGCGAGGCCACTGCTGTCATATTTGCGCCCTGGAGCAAGCCGGAGACCCGGACCCCGCCTTCACTCCTCCTTGTGGCCCTCCTGTGTGAGGATACGTGTTAGACAAGCGCGTGTGTTTGAGATTGAACTTGACTTCTAAATACAAGCCAATCCTTTTTTTTTTTTTTAAATTTATACATAGAAGAACTGGGGTACAGGCCAGATGTGCAGGTGGGTGACAGGATTCACCAGAGACAGAGTGGGGAGCACAGGCAGATCCACTGAAACCCACTGAGGGGAGCAGCAGCAGACAGGAGAGGTCTGCTGCGCCATATGTGGGTCAGTTCCCTGGCCGGCAGGGGATGGAACTCATGCAGCAGTGGCTGGCGATGGCTTGATAGCGCTGAGACTTTAACCCCTGCGCCACCAGGGAGGCCTCTAAAATATTTTTTCAGTTAAATGTTTGTTTTCTTTTCCACATGCTTCTATCTAATTTCTTTTTTTTTTTTTTATAGAGGCATGTTTGTTTATTTGTTTGTTTTGTTTATACAAGCACTGGGTACAGTCAGAAGTGCAGGAGGGTGAGAGAATTCACCAGAGCCAGAGCGGGGAGCAGAGCAGGCAGAAGGACCGAAGCACACTGCTGAGGGGAGCAGCGGGCGGCAGGAGAGGTCTGCGCGCCATGGGACCCTCCTCCCGGTGGCCGGGGAGCAGCGGGGGATCGAACCGGCGCTGCAGAGGCCGCGGGCAGCTTCGCGACCCAGCGCTCAACCGCTGCGCCACTGGGGAGGCCCTTCTATCTAATTTCTAAGCCCTTGTCCCATTCCTTAGTTTTTCTTGTGCAGACTTAAAAAATTTTTCCTCTGTATTTCTGTAATATTCTAATATGAAACATACTGATTGCTTTATGCATGTATTACAATGTACATATACAGACATGCGCGTAAGGCAGCTACATATTTATTCATAGTGATTGTGGAGAGTGCTTGCATAGATTTCATCATCATTTCACCCTGGGGAAGGACGTCTTGTTTCCAGTATTCTCAGTTACGAGTTACGGCTAAGTCTGCATCTAGGTTCTGCTCACTCAGGTTGCTTTTCTGGAGCGTAGATTCCTAATGGTGGAATTATTGCGTTGAAATAAAGGCATGAACTACCAGATTGCCTTCTGCAAGAACTGTTTTTTACCACATGCAGATTTGGAAAGTGTCTTTCCTTTGAATTCTCAAAAAAAAAGTCATCACCGGTTCTTTTTAAGTGCCGAGCGCGGGGCCCGCGCATGTGTTGATGGGCCGCTCTCTCCCTCTGCGCGCCCCGTGGCAGCCCTTGCCGCGTCCACTTGCCCGGAATGCTACGGGAGCACGTGCTTTGATAACACTTTTTTGGAATGTTTTTTTTTTTTTCAAGGATGTGTGGATGATTTGTACAAGAGTTCTACATTTCGTGTAGACGCATCACTTTGTTCATGGCTTCTGCACTTGTTAATTGTTGGTTTTCATCAGACTTGAGGAGGGGACGATTATAAAAGGGCTTCTGTTGTGAGTGGCACACGCGGGCCGCTCTGCTGCTGTGTGCGCAGCCTCGACACAGGGCTGGGGAGTGTGCTTTCTTGGGGTCGGGGCAGCTGGTCTTGGCCTGGGGTGGGGGTGTTTGTGTGTGTCAGGAGGGCAGGAGGGGGTCTCTAAAGAACACTTGCCTTTTTTGGTGCTCTCAGAAGTTCTACAATCTAGGGAAAAGTTACTGCAACTAAAGAAGAGTGTCCTTCAATTGCTGTGAGGGCGTGTGGCTTCATTCCTAGCTGCAGTGCGCCTAGACTGTTTACAGAACGCTTCTCACTGGAGTATTTAGATACTGGCAGAAACATCCACGGAGAAAGTAACTGTCTTCTCCACAGTTTGGGTCATGCATTTCTTTTTCTGCTGATGTCAGTGCTTAGAAAGTGTAGGTTTATTTATTTATTTATTTATTTATTTATTTTAAAGATGTATGTATTTATTTATACAAGCACTGGGTACAGTCAGAAGCGTGGGAGGGTGAGAGGATTCACCAGAACCAGAGCGGGGAGCAGAACAGGCAGACTGAGGAAGTACACCGCTGAGGGGAGCAGCAGGCGCAGCAGGAGAGGTCTGTGCACCATGTGGGACCGTCGCCAGCGGGCGGCCGGGGATGGAACCGGCGCCACAGAGGCTGTGGGCAGCTTCACAGTCCAGCGCTCAACCGTTGCGCCACCGGGGAGGCCCAGAAAGTGTTGGTTTATAAAAGCAGTAAGAACATCAACTGTCCCTGGACTGCAGATTTAACACACAGCCTGGGTCCCCACCTTGTGGTCACGCCAGTTTGCCAGATCTGCTGTGTTAGGGAGAACTGTGCCCCTATCCCGAGAATGACACAGGCCAGCGGCCCAGGTGGTCGTCAGCTTAGATGCAGGGGTTGCTGCTGAAATCTTATTTACAGTCGTTTTTAGAAACACTGGGTGGGGCAGACAGATTTGAAGAAGGCTGTTTGGGACTTGGAGAGTGTGGAGAGGTGGGTTTTAATGGGAGGATACTAGACAGCGTTCCTACCTTTAAAGTGGTATCTTCTGTCCAAGTTTCAAATATGATTCTCTTGGGCTTCTTTTTTTGATTTGTGCAGCTGTCACCGTACTGTTCATGACTGTATCCATGGGAACGTAAGTAGGATGACACGAGTTTATAACTTGCTGCTAGGCAGATCTAGCTTGGAATGTATTAAAATTTTCTCATTAAAATGTGTTTGGATGTTTTACCTTCTGTTGGGGAGGTAGCTGAACAGGGTAGGTTGGAATTACAGCTGTGACATGCACGGACCCTCGATAGTAGAAAGGACTGGTCATGTTTTTAACTCATTGAATGTTTGAAATGGAAAAGAATTAGTTGAAACAACTGTTACAATACCCAGGGATTAAATGTGGGTGCCATCCTAGAGCATAATTCGGGCTCCAGAATGCTGGCCTAGTGTGGGTCATCCTGGTTCTGAAAGACATGGGGGACTCGCCAAGGAAGCCCCACGGAGACTGAGACTGAGGTACCTGCTTCTCATTTTTGTTGTAATTTTATTTAAAGATTTAAAGAGGTCATGTGTCAGGTATAAAGCAGCTACATTTCGGAAAGCTGTGCAATGAAAGGTGGTCCGTCTCTTACCTTTGTCCTCCAGGTCACACATTTCCCCAGCGACTGCTGTTCGCCCCAACTACTTGTCTGATTATATTTTAAAGTGTCACTTGAGTTAATGCTAGCAGGTAGTAGTGCCTTCCTGTGTGCCAGCTGTCAGAGGAGCCCAGAAGCCAGCATGGGGTGGAAAGCCGACCCATCTGATCGGGGCTCCTGGCTTCAGTTTTGCCGCCCAGCCTCGGTATAGGCGAGGTTGGGCACAGTGGCGCAGCTTGACGGGCACCGGTCAAACCATTGAGATTGTAACAGACTAATTGGTGCTTTCGTGGGTGCCAGTCCACTAAAATGGACCCATCAGGTTTGAAAGGCGGACACCCTGAAGAGTGTCTAAGTGGGGCTCCAGCCAGCTTCCAGTCAGTCAGATTGGTCTGGCTTTTCTCCCAGGAAGACCTTTGTTGCGCTGTCACGCTGGTCTCTGTCCCTTGGCTCCACGCCTTCGCAGGCCTGACCTCTGACTCTGCCTCCAGCATTGCCTGCTGATGACCCCCTCGGGCCCGGGCTAGGTGTCTCTGTCTCTGAGAGAGCTCTTTGTGCTTGGCTTTGTGCCTGGCACCTCTGGGAGCTGTAGTTCTGTTCCTTGCCTCCGACGTATCCACCACAAACCCCTGGCGCTGCCGTTTTCGGCACTGGCCAGTGTGGTGTCCAGTGCCGCTCATCCTGGCCTTGGGACTGCTGTTGCTGATTGCTGTGCCACCTTTGCAGAGGCCTTCAACCTGGGAGACCGCCCATGTCTGATCCTTTCGACCACCGCCTGACCATCACTGCTGCCTCTGGCCCTGCCTCTGTTTCCCCTCTCCCACCTTTTCTCTCTCTCGCCCCCTTTTGTAAATGAACCCTGTAGCTGCTGAACCCTGAGCCTGAGGCTTGTCCTGGGGTCAGTGTGTGGGACAATCTCAGGAGCAGCTTCCATGACTGCCACCGCACTGGTCAGGAGACCGAGGCCTACAGAAGCTAAGTAACTTGCTCAGGATTTTGAGTTTCTTGCCCTCTAGGTTGTGCTCCCAGAAAGCAGGCACCATCTTTTAGCTCTGCTTTACCCCGTCCCCATAGTTCCCGGGCCTTGGGTGGTGTGCCAGATGAGGCTGGGTGATGAGCTTTGACCTTGTATAGCTGTGACTCCGACTTTTCTTTGTAGAACATTCTCATGCAGGATCGGAGCAGCAGTCAGTGTACATTCCTGTCTAGGTGGGTCTCGTGGGGCCGGTCTCGAGCTTGCCCTGTCGTGCACAGGTGCTCCGCGCGGCACTCCCTGCGCGTCCTCCCAGCGAGTGCACATTTAGTGTGGCTCCTTTCCTGACGACCCAGTCTCCTGTCAGGTCCCTGCGCTAAGAGGAGTGTGTCGGAATAGAGGCACACGCATCTCTGTTAGTGCTGCCAGCAAGTGTCCTTGAAAATCCGCGTTTGGTATGTCGTGTGTCGTGCACCACCAGGCCGGGAGGATCATCGAGATTGTCTGGCAAAAGGAAATTACAGGTCCAGTTCGTTTCTACGGATGGTTGTTGAAGGCATTTTCTTCTTAAGTGGGGATAATGTTGCTCTTGTAGGGTTGCTGTGAGGATTAAAAGATCCTTGTATAAGTCTTGGGTTGGTAATTAAACTTGCCGAGTACTTGGTGTGTGCCAGCGTTGCGTGGGCAGGGAGAACGCAGGAGGGCGTGGCGTGGGGGTGCCGTCAGGAAGGTCCCCCGGGAGAGCTGACAGTACTTACAGTGTTCAGGCCTCATGGCAAAGGCCTTTGTGGGCCAGCTAAGCATTGGGAATGGGAAAGAGGTCAGATTGGAGAGGCGGGGCCAGCAGAAAGGCAGGGAGGTAGAGAGATTGAGTTTCGGTGCCTTGGGTAATGGGACATTGTGGGCCCCAGAGCAGTCTGCAGATGTCGCTGATGTTTTGGAAACTAAAAAAATAGGTTAATGCAGTTGCCTTGGCAGAACTGAGAAAGCTGAAACCGGAGGGCAGTGGTAGTGGTGCTGGTGGGAACAGAGCAAATGGAAGACAGAAAGGCCTGGAAGTACGGGACCCAGGGCCTCCAAAGGCTCAGTGGGAGTGATAGGCCGTGCCTGAAAGTCTGTGGCAAGCCCTTGGGTTCCTGGTTCCTGCCTCACTCCTGCAGCCCAGGCCACCTTCCTCCCGAGCCCAGCAGAGGGCGCGTTTGCCGCCAGCAGAGTTGGAGCCAGAGGGGCACTAGGTTTGGGGGGAGGGGTGCACGGGACTGGACGCGACTGGGCTGGAAGGGGGCTCTGGTGTCACACTCCGCCCAGTGGTGCATGACGGGTGCCAGCGCTGGTCACTGCATTCCCGGGGTGGGGCGGGGGCTGTCCTGGGGGCTGGGTCTCCGGAAGGGCTCCGAGGGCAGTGGTCACCTAGTGGCTGGAGCTGGCACAGCATGGGCATAGACCGGCAAATACCAGGGGCCCCAAAGGGAAATAAACGGTGGCCTCTTCGGACCTGGCCACAGGACTCACACAGCGTCACTTGTGCGAGAGCCACCGTCGGCTCCGCTCTCGGGGCAGGTGGCACAGACCCATCTCCAGCTCAACATGCAACAGTTGCACCGGGGAGAACACGTGGCAAGATAGCGCATCCATCCCTGGAAGACGCCAAACCTGCTCTGCGTGCGCCCTGGGTTGTCAGCGTCCTGAGCATGCTTGTCACCCCCCATCCCAGCCCGGCGCCAGCCCCAAGTTCAGGGTCTTGTCATCCTAATCAGTCCGGCTGTGGCCACGTGAGACCCCCTCAGGTGCAGCTCGCTGAACGTGGGTGCGTGCAGGAGACAGGCCAGCTGCCATTCCTTCAGTTTCAGCAGCAGGTCAGGCCGAGGATAGCTGTGGGCTCCTGTGCAGAAAGGGGACAGCAGGAGGCTGTGCACCCTCTGAAGTTGAGCCAGGCACAACTTGCTGCCTCCTGCCGAGGCCTAGTTCTGTGGCGGGGAATGGTTCTCCGGCCTGGGCGCTCTTCCTGAGTTGTGTTTTGCCCCCTGAATCATCCTTTTCCATAGGAACGGTTGCTCAAAAAATGTGTTCAAATACACACAACACAACAACGGCCACCTTCGTCATTTTTTTTTAAGATTTATTTATGCATACAAGAACTGGGGTACAGGCCAGCGGTGCGGGGGGTGAGAGGATCCACCAGAAACAGAGTGGGGAACAGAGCAGGTAGATTGACCTAAATCCACTGCTGAGGGGAGCAGCGGGAAGACAGGAGAGGTCTGCTGCGCCGAGTGGGCAGCTCCCTGGCCCGCCGGGGATCGAACCTGTGCTGCAGAGGCTGTGGATTGCTTCGTAGTGCAGTGCTTTAACCCCTTGCGCCAGCAGAGAGGCCCTAAAATTCTTTTTAATTAATATCTAAATAGATGATGTACTCTTATGATTATAATATCGAAATGTCTATGAACAAAGTACGTAAACTTTTGATCCAGCTCCTAGGGAAGCTAATCGGCTCCCTGCAGGTTTTCAGCAGCCGCATCTACAAGCCAGTGCAGCCAGTGATTAGGGCCAGAGGTCAGTATTGTCCCTTTGGCTCCTGCTTCAGTGCTGCTGCCCCCCCGCTGCTGCTGCTGGACGGTTCTCTTCGTAAATCCTTATGACTCCGCTTGGGTCCATGGGCCTTACCAGCCTCCTTGCAGTGGTGGTGACTTTGACAGCTGCAGCTCGAGGAAACGTTTCTTTATGGATTTGGGGTGAGTTTGTGCTCCCGCTCAGTCTGTGAGGCCAGTGTCTGCTGGCACAGCAGACAGGAGGGGCTGTGGGCCGGAGCACGGCGGCGCTGCTGTGGCTGTGTGGCTTATTTTGGAATGGGGTTATTTTTTTGATGTTGAGTTTAGTTGCCCTCTGTAGGGTTCGGGTCTTCCTCCCTCATCAGGTATATCCTTTGCCTATGTTCTCTCTAAGGAATGGTTGGTTTTCGTAGCGGAGTGGTTTTCTCAGCCTGCTTCCAGGGCACCGTGTCTTGGAGGAGCAAAGGCTGCCTCTGCGCTGGGCCGGGCTTTCCCTGGCTGCTTCTCAAGGCCGCAGGTTCCCTCCTGTTTCCCAGTCCCAAAGCCAGGGCCCCTGGCTCCGGGTTTTGTGGCAGCACTTTGATCTTAGTTTTTGGAAGCCAGAGCCTGTTCCACTTACTCTTTCTGGCTTAAAAAAGTAACTTAAAATAATTTAATTTTTTCTGGTAGCTCAGGATTTGGGCAGAGCTTGGCTGGGCAGTGCTGACTCAGTCTTTTCTGCAGTGGCCATTGGTGGTGGAGCTGGAGGAGTGCGCAGGGCAGGTGAGGCAGGTGAGCAGCTGGGCATGGTGGGGCACCTGGCGCTTCTGTGGACGCTGGCTGCCCAAAGGTACGTGTTCCAAGAGACCAGGCAGCTGCTGTGTCATCTCTGTGACTTTGACCTGGAAGTCATGTTGCACCATTACTGTAGTCACAAACTTGACCAGGCTTAAGGGGCAGGGAACATAGACCTTACTCTTGAAGGCAGGCGTTCAGTTGGCAACACTGTGAGAAGGTCCTGTGAGATGGAGATAATGTGGATTATTCTAGAAAAGACAGTCTGCTCTAGCTTTTTGTGAAACAGGTAGAGCGCTGAGCATCGCGCGGGGAAGCCTTGCTACTCCATCAGCCCTGTCCAGGCACATGAGTTAAGGCCTGTGTCCCAATTAGGGCCTCTCTTCCCGTGACTGGACAGTCTCGACCCACCGCACACAGGAGGAAGGACTCTGGGATGACAAATGCAGAGCCAGACACAGCCTGGGAATGGGGCTGCAGTTACCAGAAGTGCCACGGACTGGGGGGGAGGGCTGCTGGTTCCGGGGTGGGGGTGACGCACACTTGAAGATGTGGGAATGTGCTCCCCTAAATCATTTACAGTGTTGTGAATCAGCGTGACTTTAGTAAACACAATAATAAAACAAAGTGTCTAGTGGTCAAACATACAGAAGAAACTGAATAAAAAGTAGGGAACAAATTAGAGAAGGAAAGTTAAAATTTCAAAACAAAAGGCTTCAAGAACTAAAAGTAGCTGCTATTTCATGTCACAAAAAATAGGATGGTATAAAACAGGGAACCATTCTGAGAACAAGAAAGAACTCTTAGAAAATAAGCTGGCAGGGAAATGTTTCAATAGGAAACTTCCAGAAAGTGGTAGGCAGAGCTCACTGGAAAAGAGAAGGCACAGTGCCTGAGCCGTGATGGGGTCCTCGGCTGACTGAGCAGTTGCTTGAGTTGGGGGGGCGTGTGGGCTGTGCAGGCGGCCTGTGTCTTAAGTGGTGAGTCAGTGTTCATGTTCTCTGGGTGGGCGGTGGCGCTAGTTCTGCAGGCGATGGTCTTCCAGGAGAGGCGTGTGGAGGAACTGGGGTTCACATCTGTGTGGGCAGGAGGGAGAAGGGCATGCTCGGGGGCAGCAGGCAGTCGAGGCAGTGGTGGCGTGACGTCAGTGCGTGACAGAGAACAAGGAACACAGCAGAGGACGTGGCCACCTGTCAGTGGGGCAGTCCGGTGGTGTAGAGAGAGGGAGAAAGGAAACCAGAGGGCGCTGTGGCTAGTGTTTTTGTTTTTTTAATTGAGGTACGTGGGCTTCCCGTGGCATCTGTGCTTTGGAGGCACAGCGTTTCCCCCTTCAGGCGGGTACTGACAGTGTTCAGCACCCATCGTCAGGATCCTCCAGATGGAGCAGGTCCACAGGTGAGCACCCCCGGCACGGTGACTGAAAGAAGATATAGTTGGCCTGTCACAAAGGGCTTCAGAACACTGGGAATAGAGGGGACTCCGGAATGTTCCCTCGGGAACAGATCACCTAGAACTGAAGTGTGTGTGACCCTGGAATCAAGGTGATGGGGGTGTTGCCCTCCGTCTTAGGGGTGTTATTCCAGGCTGGGGCTCTGCGCCCTCTGGGGTGGGACGTATGAGCACAAAGACTGTTTCAGACACCCCGGGCTTTTTTTGTGTGTGTGAAGATTTATTTATTTATGCATACAAGAACTGGGGTATAAGCCAGAGGTGCGGGGGCGGGGTGGTGGGGGTGGTGAGAGGATTCACCCGAGAGAGTGGGGAGCAGAACAGGCAAATCCACGGAAACACACTGCTGAGGGGAGCAGCGGGAAGACAGGAGAGGGCTGCTGTGTCCTGTGGGTAGCTCCCTGGCCAGCTGGGGAGCCAACTCGAGCTGCAGAGACTGGCGATTGCTTGATGGCGTTGTCATTAACCCCTGTGCTACAAGGGAGGCCCCACTCCAGGCTTTTTTTAGGGGTGAGGGGTTGTCCTCCCCTCCCCTCTCTTCCATCCTATCCCCATACATGACATCTAGATAGTGGGGTGTGTGAAGCCTTTCTTTGGGATTCCGAGAGCAGCTTGTCTGCAGTGGGGCTCAGCCAGGAACAGGGTTGATGGGCCAGACGGTGCCCACTGCGCGCTGAGCACGTTGTGGGGTGAGGCGCACAGAGAATCACGCCGCACCGGTGCCCTGCTGTGACAGGCCAGGGAGTCAAGCTGCGGGGAACCCCTGGGAATCAGCACCTCCAGCCGCAGACCCTGGCAACTGCTCCCAGGGCGGGCAGCGGGCCTGCGCGCCGACCTCTGGACCACTAGGGAGGCCTGGAAGAGGCTCGCGTGGCCTGGCTTGCGGGTCATCTGTTCTGCTTTTTGGCCCTCGGCACTTGTTGAGGACCTGTCTTTGGGGCGTTCTCCACATTATTGGGCCTGGAGTAGGCGTCTGTAGTGGCCTTTCCTGTCCGGCCCTGCCCAGCGGCAGGGTGCAGCCCTGTGGTGGCAGTGAGTCTTGGGGTGCTGGGGAGCGGCCGGGACGGCCCTGGGACGCCTGCCTGCGGGGTCTGGCAGTGCGCCGGCGGCAGCGCCGGGACCGTCCGCCTTGAAGCCCCGAGTGATGGTGTCCCGGCGCCTCCACCGGCTGTGCAGGGGATGGGGTGCCTGAGCTCCAGACACTCTCAAGTTTCTGCATTTTGCCGAGGGTTTGGCTGCTGTGAGGTTGCCCGCAGGGCGCAGGCCGAGGGCCGTGGCCCTGGACCAGTTACCCCATTGGAGGAACCACTCATGGCCACGGTGAATGGAGCACCTTCGTCTGCTGGGATCTGTCTGAATGACCCAGCAGTAGGTTTGGAGCAGGGTTGCTAGTGAGGAGCTGAGAATTTAAAAAGAGTTGAAGAGACTGGAGTAGGCCTCCCTGGTGGCGCAAGGGGTTGAGCACCGCACTGTGAAGCTGTCTGCAGCCTCTGCAGCACGAGTTCGAGCCCCGGCCAGGGAGCTACCCACATGGTGCAGCAGACCTCTCCTGTCTCCCTGCTGCTCCAGGGCCTCCCTGGTGGTGCAAAGGGTTAAGTCTCAGCACTATGAAGCAATCCATGGCCACTTCGAGGCAGCTGTGGCTGCAGTTTGATCCCCAGCCACGGAGCTACCCACAGGGTGCAGCAGACCTCTCCTGTCTTGCCCACTGCTCCCCTCAGCAGGGTATTGCAGTCAGTCACCTGGTCTGCTCCCCACTCTGTCTCTGGTGAATCCTCTCACCCCCACTTCCCTGGCCTGTACCCCAGTTCTTGTATGCATAAATAAGTAAATCCTTAAAAAAAAAAAACCTAAAAATAAATAAATGAATTATTGTTCTAATCTCCTGTTACGGTCTTTTTTTTTTTTTTTTTAAAGATATTTATTTATTTATTTATTTATTTATTTATTTATTTATTTATTTATTTATGCAAGCACTAGGTACAGTCAGAAGCGTGGGAGGGTGAGAGAATCCACCAGAGCCAGAGCGGGGAACAGAACAGGCAGAGGGACCGAAGTACACTGCTGAGGGGAGCAGCGGGCGGCAGGAGAGGTCTGCGCGCCATGCGGGACCCTCCTCCGGTGGCCGGGGAGCAGCCGGGGATCGAACCGGCGCAGAGTCTGCGGACAGCTTCGCAACCCAGGGCTCAACCGCTGCGCCACCGGGGAGGCCCTCCTGTTACGTTCTTTACCTTTTTCAAAATGCTGTTTACTCAATCTCTATGAGGAGGGTGCTGGCTCCATTTTACAGAAGAGAAAATCAGGCCCTGTAGAGACTGGACAGCTGCTCCTGTTCAGCTGGGGTTCCGTCCCCAGACTGAGGCTCTAGGCCCAGGAGATGTTTGCTGCGTGAAGAATGGGCGCACCAAGCTGTCCACTTGCCCGGACGGAAGAAGGAACGCTGAGGAGTGCATTGTGGGTGCCCGTCGCCTCGGCATTCCTCTCTCAGCTCTTCGTCTAATCCCTGTGTTCTCGCGCTCAGTGTTTTGTGGGATTATATTATTTCCTTTTCTTTCTAGCATTAAGCTTGGTTATCTCCTCGCCCCTCTGAACGGCTCTTTCAAGTATTGTACCATCCCCCGGCCTCTGTATTTTAAGTATTTCACTGTGTCCTTTCACTGAGACCCTCACCCGGGTGAAAGTTCTACAAATTGCATTTCTTTCTAGCATTCCGTTTTGATCACCTAGGGCCAGCCTGCCATCTGAGATCTTTTTTTGATACATAATGGCCACCTACTTTTAGCTGCTGCTTCTTTTTTTTTTTGTGGGACCCTCTCCAGCGGGCAGCCTCGCAGCCCAGCGCTCAACTGCTGCGCCACCGGGGAGGCCCCTGCTTTCAGCATTTTCTATCATCCCGGTGATAACAGTGATCCTTGGTAAATAATGAAAGCACTTGGGGCGTGTGACGGTCCACAGAGAGCGGGCAGGGGCGTCCACAAGGCTCGAGGGCAGCAGCGGGAGAAGCCATGTGAAAATACGAGCCGCTGAACTTACAATGTTATTCCCTGATCATTCCTTAAAGGCTGACTGCTGCCCTGTGACGCTGGATCTGTTCTGATCGGGGCGCTTAGGTGCAGCTGACGAGGAGGTAGGACAGGCTGTGGCTCTGACCGAGTCGGTCCTGTCCCCTGAGGACCGCTGTGTGGTGCGGCTTAGGGCTCTGGCAACATGCCCTCTCTGTGGCCCGTGTGTTGGGAGAGCGGCCCGTGGCCCAGGAGGCCCGCCGGTGTGACCATGCCATTTACAGTCGGCGGCCCCGGCCGCACTTGCCCTGTAGTTGGCTTTTTTTTTTTTCTCCAATGAAACTTTACCGAATGTCGGTACAGGCCAACAAAGGTGCAGGGTGCCCAGGGGGACGATGCGGAGAGCGTGCACGGTGCCAGCAGTGCCTCCCGCAGCCTCCCGGCGGGGCCAGGACTCGCGGGTGCTTTTCTTTGTGTGGCGCTCAGGGCCGCGCTTCCTCCTGGCACCTTCCTCCTGGCACCTTGCCTTTGGCAAGTTTTGTCCTTTGCTTTATTGGCACGGTTTTCTTTATTTTTATTTTCTTTATTTTCAGTTTTTAAGCCTTTGCACTCCGAACCATTTTACGATATTTTGATTTAATTTCTTGTGCCATTTCTAGACAAAACTTCAGGGAAACATGCATGTCTCAAAAAGTTGCGTTGAAATAACCTCAGTTCCCCATAATCACTAATAAATTGCAATGTCCCCTGAGAGGGGACATCCGAGTGATATGCTAGAATTCCGCTGTCCCCTGAGAGGGGACAGCAGAGTGCAAAGGGTTAAAGCTGACATTGGTCTCTTTCTGAAAGTTGTGATGGTCACAGGCTGAGGCTGGGGGTGGTGTCGGCCGGGCACACGAGTCCATCTGTAACTGTTTCCTTATGGCTGTCCCCTGCCCCACTTGTGTGGGTGCACAGATGGGCCCAGAAAAATCTCTGTATACCTCTCTCTGTTTGCACCAGGTAACACAGTGGGTTCCAAAGTTAAGGTTGAGCCTGTATTAGTTGTCATATTTCTTGGCGAGCCCCCTTTACTGTGAGAAGAAATAATTGTTATTACTTGAATTCACTTTGTGCAGATATTTTTAAAAAACCCTCAACGTGAGGCTTCCCTCCCCCTGGCATTACTTGGGCTCCCTCAGTAACCCACACAAAAATGGCCGCCCATGAGAGAGGCTCTTGAAGATCTCTTTGCAAAATGGCACCTGTCCAAGCGCAATGGTGTCCCCATCCATGTACCCTCACGCAGAGCCCAGTCAGGCCGCCGTGCGCACCTGTCCTGCCTCCAGCCTCTTGGGGACTGGCAGCACCTCAGTCTCTCCCTATTCGTTACCAACTTGAGCTCTGAGAAGCTGTGGACAGGCGTTCCGTGGGCCGGCCCTCGAGTTATCTGATCTTTTCCCTTGTGATGAGACTGGGTTGTGGGTTTCAGGAGGACTCCCAGGGCGGCAGCACTGCAGTCCCTCGTGCTGGGGCGGGGTGGTGAGTGTGCTGTCTGCTTGAGCTTTCGCTGGCGATGTCCATCTGCCTACCTAGAAAATGTAATATCTGCAGGTTTCCTGCCAGTACCACCTCACCCTTCTGTGTGCCAGTAAGTTCAGCCAGCACACAAGAAGACAGAATTAAGCCCCGCCTCCTGCGGGAATGGAAACATTTGAAATTCTTTTTCTTTTTAAAGATTTATTTATGCATGTAAGAATGGGGGTATAGGCCAGAGGTGTGTGTGTGGGGGGAGAGGATGCACCAGAGACAGAGTGGGGGGCAGAGCAGGTGGATCCACCGGAATCCACTGCTGAGGGGAGCAGCAGGGAGACCTGAGAGGTCTGCTGTGTCCTGTGGGTAGCTCCCTGTCCGGGGTTGGAACTCAGGCTGCAGTGGCTGCAGATAGCTTCATAGCTGAGACTTTAACCCCTGCGCCACCAGGGAGGCTCCTTTGAAATTCTTATGCAGGATATATTTCTAGGATATATCTTCTCTGCTATATTGAGCTTTTTATTTGATCTTAAAAACAAGCTCTTGACACAGGATCTCCCTAAATATTTGCAAAAATTATTGAATTTAGCTAGTTGCATATGAACGTGTCATGCAGGATTGTTTTGTTGATAGAAAGTATATGAGAGCTAAACTAGGGGCCTCCCTGGTGGCGCAAGGGGTTAACTCTCAGCATCTTCAAGCTATCGCCAACCACCCGGCCAGGGAGAGCTGCCCCTTCATATTTTGCATGATAAAATTAAGTTTTTCAATCTATTCTAAATTAAGAAAAAGATGTGCCTTTTCTGTAACTAATATCAAGAAATTGGCTTGCACACAGTGATGGTGTATCGGTGCGAAAGTGAGTTGGTTCAGTTGGTAATATGGAGGAAACGTGTTTTCTTCCTTTCTTTCTTTTTTTTAAAGATTTATTTATTTATTTATTTATACAAGCACTGGGTACAGTCAGAAGTGTGGGAGGGTGAGAGGATTCACCAGAGCCAGAGCTGGGAACAGAACAGGCAGACTGACGAAATACGCTGCTGAGGGGAGCAGCGGGCGGCAGGAGATCCTGTGGCTGGGGCTCGAGCCAGCGCTGCAGAGGCTGCGGGCAGCTTCACAGCCCAGTGCTCAACCACTGGGGAGGCCCCTTTGGTTTTTTTATTTTTTTATTTTTATTTTTTTTAATGATTGATTTATTTGTTTATAAAAGCACTGGGTACAGTCAGAAGCGCGGGAGGGAGAGAGAATTCACCAGAGCCAGAGTGGGGAACAGAACAGGCAGACTGACGAAGTACACTGCTGAGGGGAGCAGTGGGTGAGGCAGGAGAGGTCTGCGCGCCATGTGGGACCCTCGCTGGTGGCTAGGGATCGAAGTGGCGCTGCATAGGCTACAGGCAGCTTCCAGCCCAGCGCTCAACTGCTGCATCACCAGGGGAGGCCCCCCTTTGGTTTTTTTAAATAAAGATTTATTTATTTTTGCATACAAGACTGGGGTGCAGGCCAGAGGAGCAGGGTGGGGGGGTGAGAGGACTCCCCAGAGACAGGGTAGGGAGCAGAGCGGGTGGATCCACTGAAACCCATTGCTGAGGGGAGCATCGGGGAGACAGAAGAGGTCTGTGCTCTGTGGGTCAGCACCTTGACCAGGGATCAAACTCATGCTGCAGTGGCTGGTGATAGCTTGATTGCCCGAGACTAACCCCTGCGCCACCAGGGAGGCCTGCTTCTTTGTCAACCTTAAGTTGTAGGTATTTTGTGCTCTGTGCTCTCTGCACCCTTAGTAAAAGAAGTATCATTTCAGTATTCTTAATATTTGGGTTGTGGTGGTAAACATTTCCTTCTACTGGATTTTAGTAATCAAAATTGTTGATATTGGTGGTTCTGATTAATTTTATTTCCTGAAAGAGAAATATTTTCTGGAGGTGCTGCCTATGCACATGCTATTATGTAGCCAGGGCCTGTTGGACTTTTTTTTTTTTTTTTTTTTAAGAATTTCATGTTTCAGACCATGGGTGTAGTTAAGCAGCCCTGTCAGGACTCTACGGAGAAACCGAACCAATGGGGGTGGGGTGGGGTGTGTGTGTGTGTGTGTGTGTAATTGGCTTATGTCATTGCAGGTGCCTGACAAGTATAAATTTCATAGTGGAAGCAAGGAGGCTTTAGTCTTGAGGCCCAGTTTCTTCTGGAAAACCTCAATTTTTGCTTTGAAGGTTTTCATTATATTTTTGTCATTCACCATATATACAGCAGAATGAGCTAGTTTTGTGTTTCGTTTTGTGTAGCCGCCACCAGAACTGGCGTGCAGAACAGTGCCATCTCCTCAAGAAATTGTTCTTAGCCTTCCTCTGACTCCTGACCCCTGGAACCTTGACCTGCCCTTGTCCTTGCACCTTCGCCTGCTCTGGAAGGCCACGAGAATGGTACCAGACTTCTGTAGCCCCCGAGACACAGTCCGGTGCTCTGGAGCTGTGGTGCCCTTGTCGCCTGGGCGTGTTATTGACATGCATTGCTTGTCCAAGTGCTCCTGTTTGTGGGCGCATCACGGGAGGTTTAGCCACTTAGTCCTGAGGCCACTTGTCCTGTCCACCCCCCAACCCCCATTTTTGGTGATGTCACTGAAACTGCTGCAAATCATCGTGTGTGAGCTTTACGGGGAACTGTCATCTGTAGGGCATGGGCCTACCCTTGCCTGTTGGGTCAGTTATTTGTTGAGTATAGTCATATCTTTGTAAAAACCACAGAACTCTTTCTGAGTGACTGTGTGTGCGTATGCCAGTGACGCCGGTGTGTGCTGTTAATTTAGCCTTTGAACTACCACAGGTTCTTGCCCCATGAAGCTGTAAAAAGGAATTTGCAGACCTTTTAGATATGGAGGCAGAGAGAAACAGGCTTTGTTTAAGAAAGCAAAATTTGGGCCACCCTGGTGGAGCACTATGGTGCTATCAGCATCCGCTACAGCACGAGTTAGATCCCCAGCCAGGGAGCTACCCACATGGTGCGGCAGACCTCTCCCCTCTCCCTGATGCCCCCCTCAGCAGTGGGTTTCAGTGGATCTGCCTGTTCTGTGCTCCTCACTCTGTCTCTGGTGGATCCTCTCACCCCCACACCTCTGGCCTGTACCCCAGCTCTTGTATGCATAAATAAATCTTTAAAAAAAAAAAAGAGAAAGTAAAGTTTATTTAAAGGAAGGAAGTGAGGACGCCGGGTCTGTACTTGGGAGGGGCAGGGAAGCTGTTGTGGGCCAGTGTGTAGGGGTATTTAAACTTTTTTTCTCTGTCCTCACATCTCATCATCCTACTTTGTGACTGGCTCTTGCCCCTACTCCCAGCTCTGCCTCCCCTGTCCAGGGTTTTATTCTCTCAAGTTTTACTGACTTTGTTTAGTGCTCCTGGACTTTCTGACCACTCAGTGAGAGTGGTTCTTTCATTTGTTTTCTTCTTGCTCAGATAGTTCCAGATTTGGCCAATGGGAGATCCTGTCATCATTTCAGTGCTTTCTTCTGCATGATAGGATGTTCTAGGATCCCCTTGCATGTTTCCTTTCCTAGCCCTGGGATCGTCTGTTTCTCCAGGGAGACCTGGTTTCTAGTATTTAGAAGCCAAGATCTGGGAGCTGGCAGTGCTCACTGTTGCTGGGTTGTCATTGTGTCGAGATGCTCCCAGTGGGCGGGGCTGGAATGAGCACACGCCCGTGGTGTCCACGGGGCACACGCTGGCTGCCTGTGTTCAAAGCCCGTCTCCACCAGGTCCCCCGTCGCGCACCACAGTCCTCTCTGCCGCCACCTCCTCTCTGTGGGAAACACCTTAGCTCTGCACACTTGCTTCAGCACTCATGCTGTGTGCTCAGTTTATTCCTTTCATTGCAGAGTTTTATTTCATCGAGCAGATCTGTAGTGCACCCCATTCTCAGGATGCGGCCAGACCTGACCCCCACTGCAGGGTGGCCTCCTGTTCTCCGGGCCGCAGAGTTGGCCTCACGTCTTTGCGACTGTTTCTTCGCCTCTCCCGCCCTTGAGTGGTGCCTGCGCTGCTGCCTGTGTTGGGTGTGCGTGTTCTCCATGTGCTCTGGATGCAGGTCTCTACCAGACACGTGGCTTGGGATTTTCTCTCCACCTCTGACTCGGGTTTTCATTTTTCACTTCCTCAGTGTGATTTAAGGAGTGAAAGTTCTCACTTTGAAGTCCAGCTGACAGATTTTTTTTCTCTTACGGAGCATGCTTTTGGTATTGTATCTGAGGTTTTCTCGTGTTTCCCTGTAGAAGTTTTTGTAATTGTCTGTGTCATCAGTTTTTTTTTTTTTGAGTTTTTAATTTTTTTTAATAGAGGCATGTTTTTTTATTTATTTATTTGTTTGTTTTGTCTGTTTGTTTGTTTATACAAGCACTGGGTACAGTCAGAAGCGCGGGAGGGTGAGAGAATTCACCAGAGCCAGAGCGGGGAGCAGAGCAGGCAGAAGGACCGAAGTACACTGCTGAGGGGAGCAGCGGGCGGCAGGAGAGGTCTGCGCGCCATGTGGGACCCTCCTCCGGTGGCCGGGGAGCAGCCGGGGATCGAACCGGCGCCGCAGAAGCCGCGGGCAGCTTCGCAACCCAGCGCTCAACCGCTGCGCCACCGGGGATGCCCTCTGTGTCATCAGTTTTGAGTTAATTTTTGTTTAAGGTGAGAGCTGTGGATCCAGATTAATGTTGTTTGTTTTTGGGGCCTCCCTGGTGGCGCAGAGGGTAAGCACCGCACTACGAAGCAATCCGCAGCTTCTGCAGCACGAGTTCAATCCCCGGCCAGGGAGCTGACCCAGAGGGCACAGCAGACCTCTCCTGTCTCCCCGCTGCTCCCCTCAGCAGTGTGCTTCAGTCAATCTGCCTGTTCTGCTCCTCACTCTGTCTCTGGTGAATCCTCTCACCCCCCACATCTCTGGCCTGCACCCCAGCTCTTGTATGCATAAATAAATAAATCTTTTTAAAAAATGTTGTTTGGTTTTGGTTTTGTTGTTTTTGTTTTTAAGATTTATTTTATTTATTTATACAAGCACTGGGTACAGTCAGACGCGCGGGGAGGTGAGAAAATTCACCAGAGCCAGAACAGGGAGCAGAGCAGGCAGACTGACGAAGCACACTGCTGAGGGGAGCAGCGGGCGGCAGGAGAGGTCTGTGTCATGTGAGACCCTCGCCAGCGGCCGGGGATCGAACTGGCGCTGCAGAGGCTGTGGGCAGCTTGCAACCCAGCGCTCAACCGCTGCGCCACCAGGGAGGCCCTGTTTTTGTTTTTTGATATGGGATATGGTGAGTGCCCATGTGTTCTGGCATCGTTTGTTGAAATGGTGATTTTTTTTTCCCCACTGATCTTGTGTTTGCGCCTCTGTGGAGAATCAGCTCCTGCCCGCGTAGGTCTGTCTTTGGACTTCACCCATCACATGTGTTCCCCACATGCCTGCGCCACATCATCTTGGTTTCTGACTCTTTGTAATTGGTTTTGCCTCCATCTTTCTTTTCTCTCAGGATTGCTTTGGGGCCCTTGTGGGTTCACGTAATAGATAGTGTAAGCCTTCCGCGTTCTTCTTTTTGAAAGTTGTTTGACTATTGTAGGTATGCTGTCTACAAAAACTGTAACCTCCAGGAAGGTTAGACTCTCTCTTAACCAAAAAACCATGGTGGTATTGGTGTTGGGGTTGTTTTGAATCTGTAGAGCTATTTGGGGAGAAAGCTATCTTTTTTTTTATGCAAGCCCTGGATACAGTGAGAAGCACGGGAGGGCGAGAGAATTCACCAGAGCCATAGCAGAGAACAGAGCAGGCAGACTGACGAAATACACTGCTGAGGGGAGCAGCGGGCAGCAGGGAGGTCTGCGCACCATGTGGAACCCTCACCCGGCAACCGGGGATTGAACCGGTGCCTTAGAGGCTGCGGGCAGCTTCGCAACCCAGCGCTCAACCTCTGCGCCTCCGGGGAGGCCCGAGAAAGCTATCTTTAAAAAAAAAAAAACTGTAATTTTTATTTTTATTTTTTTTAATATTTATTTATGCATACAATAGCTGGGGTATAGGCCAGAAGTGTGGCGGGTGGTGGTGAGAGGATTCACCAGAGACAGAGTGGGGCACAGAACAGGCAGATGGACTGAAATACACTGCCGAGGGGAGCAGTGGGTGAGACAGGAGAGGTCTGCCGCACCATGCGGGCAGTTCCTTGGCTGGGGATTGAACTCATGCTGCAGAGGTTGTGGATTGCTTCATAGTTTGCGTCTTGACCCTTTGTGCCACCAGGGAGGTCCTCAAAATTGTATTTTTTAATGGAGTCTTTTCGTACATACACATGGGTATGTCTCTCCATTTATTTAGATCTTTAGTTCTCTCAGCAATGTTTCATAGTTTTCAGTGTGCATCTATCAGATTTAACTTTAAGTATTTCATATTTATTGATGATTTTGAAAGAAGTATTCCTTATTTCTGATTTTTAAGTGCTGGTGTATAGAAATACACTTGGCATTTTACCTCCCCCCCCCCCAAAGATTTATTTATTTATTTATTTATTTATTTATGCAAGCACTGGGTACAGTCAGAAGCGCGGGAGGGTGAGAGAATTCACCAGAGCCAGAGCGGGGAGCAGAGCAGGCAGAAGGACCGAAGTACACTGCTGAGGGGAGCAGCGGGCGGCAGGAGAGGTCTGCGCGCCATGTGGGACCCTCTCCCGGTGGCTGGGGATCGAACTGGCACTGCAGAGGCTGTGGGCAGCTTTACAACCCAGCGCTCAACTGCTGTGCCACCGGGGAGGCCCTACCTTTTTTTTTTTTTTTAAGATATTTTTATTTATGCATACAAGAACTGAGGTGTAGGCCAGAAGTGTGGAGGGGTAAGAGGATTCACCAAAGACAGAGTGGGGAGCAGAACAGGCCGATCCACTGAAATCCACTGCTTGGGGGAACAGCGGGGAGACAGGAGAGGTCTGCTGTGCCATGGGGGGTCAGCTCCCGGGTGTGGGGGGGGGTGGGGATCGAACTCAGGCCATAGCAGTGATAGAGCGCAGACTTAACCCCTGGGCCACCAGGAAGGCCCCATCCAATTGTATTTCTTTAAAGCAGTTGCCCCACAGATTTTACAAGAGTGTAGAAATTATTATTTATAAAACCTGGAACACAGTGTTGCAAGGCAGGCGAATGAATTTTCTGAGTGTCTTTCATTTGGGCGGGGTGTCCATTCATGCGCTTTTATTTAGTTGAGGTTTTTTATTAGTTTTTTTTACTGGAAAGTAGAGCTTGTAAGTTTCACCAGAGGAGCAGATTTAAAGAAAACAAAGACGCCTTTAGATGAATGAGTGGGCCTGGCCAGTATCAAGTGAGCCTCATGTCTCTGGAGTCTGCTGTACCTTCTGAAGATGATGGTTTGAGTGTCCCTGTTAGGAAGAGACTGTAGGCCGCACTTCATCCAGGTACGCAGGGAAGCTTGGCGCTGGCACTGGAGAGCTGCCGCTCCGCCCTGTCACAGGCTTTAAAGGACGTGAACATGCTTCAGAAGTCCCGTTCCAGGGTAGCTCTTTCTCACATTTAGTCTTCGCTAAAGTTGTTAAGAATCTTTTGGATTCCTGTTGTCTTGTCGCCAAAAGGTTGCTCTGGCAGAGAAGGTGCTGGTGTTGGGGGGTCCTGCTGAAAGGGGTTTCTGAGCGACTGGGCACATGTAGGTTCCCTTTTGGGTGTCCCATGTCTGATTCCTGGGCGGGCACCACAGGCAGCCCCCCTGCCAAGGTCAGTCCTGACCCCGCCTCCTGCTGGCCACATGACCTGTTCGGTTTCCTCACCTAGCCCCTGAAGCTAAAAACCATACTGACCTCACGTGCTCATGTTAAATAAGTGACAGTACAGTAGAAAAAATAGAGACAGACAGACAGACAGACAGACACTCCCCACCCCATCTCAACGTACGTGTGTGGTGAGCTGACTTCAGCGCCAGGAGGGTCATGCATCATGGGATGAGGTGCAGAATCATAGTGGTGGTGGTAATCGTATCTTTTTAATCTTTGCTCAATTGTAACAAGCCTTTTCTTTTTTATTTCCTCCCAGCCAAGCTAGCAAGGCGCAGTCAAGAACGAGACAATCTTGGCATGCTGGTCTGGTCACCGAATCAGAACCTGTCAGAAGCGAAATGTAAGTAATTTTTCTTTCTTTCTTTCTTTTTGTTTTTTTTTTAAAGATTTATTTATTTATTATTTATACAAGCACTGGGTACAGTCAGAAGCACGGGAGGGTGAGAGGGTTCACCAGAGCCAGAGCGGGGAGCAGAGCAGGCAGAAGGACCGAAGTACACTGCTGAGGGGAGCAGCGGGCGGCAGGAGAGGTCTGCGCGCCATGTGGGACCCTCCTCCGGTGGCCGGGGAGCAGCCGGGGATCGAACCGGCACCGCAGAGGCTGCGGGCAGCTTCGCAACCCAGCGCTCAACCGCTGGCGCCACCAGGGAGGCCCACATAAGTAATTTTTCATCTTTTCTTTTTTAATGTGAAGTTTTAAAACCACCATAGCTAAAAGTCGGTATAAATATCTTTAAAATAAATAACGTGAAGAGTTTGAAAGTGTGTTTTTCTTTATACCTTGGCCTGTCATATGATTCAAAGATCCTTAACCTGTGGCTTCCTAATCTTCCCCTTTTCCCAAAATGCTGTTCAAGTGAATGCTGAAGTGAGGAGGCCAGACTCGGGATGGAAGGCAGCAGTGCCTGACTCCCTCATCTGGGGGATTATGTTGTTGTGACAATGAAGAGTCGAGAATGTGTGTCACAGGTCTTAATAATAAGCCTTCAGCCGAGCTAGAAGGCACTTTTAGTGGCTATTTGTTTTGGGCTGCCTTGGATTTTAGATGTGGGAGGGCCAGGAGTCCTGTAGTTGGCAGTAATATTAATTGTATTTTCAGAGTTGGGTTTAGGTTTAGGTTTGTCCTCTGTTCAAGTGATACTATAAGAATAGTTTTATCGCTGCTATATTACTATTAGTCTTCATTAATTTCAAAGTTTATTTTCTTCATGACATGAAAGAAGGAAAATTAAATCCCTCTTTGGAAAACTTTTCATTGAGAGTCCATGGGCAGAATTTATAGGGGCTTGCGCATTTGGAAATCACATGCAGAGTGTTCTGGTACATACATGGTTTTCTGGAGGTAAGAACATTGGCCTTCCAATGGGATCTTTCAGAAGAGTGGATCAGGAGTCCGTCCTCTACACAGGCTGAGAACGCCATCAGCGGGACGTGTCCGTCGGAAGCGCCGGGAGCCGAGAGAAGAGGCCCTCTTCCTCTTGTGCCATGCGCGACGGGGTTGCCCTGCCCACCAAGTGTCAGAGATGGTGTATATGAAAGAGTCTCTTCTTCTTGTACAGTCAGCACCTGCATTAACATATTTCAGGCGCAAACACTCACGGGGGAAAGAAACCTGTTCAGTTCTGACCAAGAAGGATTCCCCTGCTTTTTTGTACAAAACTCTCCATGAAACCAGGGGAATCTGATTACTCTCAGTAACAGTGGCCGTGGAGGTGCTGAATAGTCTGTCTGGCCTGATTTTAAGGGTGTCTCGACTCTGCCCCGTTGGGCTGCTGTTTGGTGAGTTGTGATGAACAGAGGGCCGGAGGGGCGGGGGCATTGGCCTTTACGAGGCCTTTGCTGTGCTGGGGGAGGCCTTTTAAGTGTTTCCTGTTTGTTTTTTGGTTCCTCCTTTTGAGCACTTGCTGACTTCCAAAAGCAATCTGTTCCATTTTTGAACATGTTGTTCTTTCTACCAGAGAGCTGAAAAATCTGACTCCTGTAATATTTAAAGCCTGGTTTCCTGAACTCTGCTTCAGGGAGTGCGTGTGCAGCCGTCCCTGAGGTTGCACAGCCTGCCTCCCTTCCCGCCCCCGCGTGGGGCCTGCCGAGTTGCTTTCAGCGTTTGCCGGTGGCTGAGTCGGGCCTCTGGCCATTGTGGCGCCCTCCAGGACGTGCTCCATGGGCCACGTGTCGTCTGAAGTCGTGGTGTCCAGAGCCGCATAGCCAGAGCAGAGAGCGCTCGTCCAGCCTTTGTGCTGAGCGCTGTGCCGAGAGGTTCCCAGGCCTTGTCAGTCAGTCGGCACGATAGCCCAGGAAGAAATTTTTACCCCCATTTTTCAGGTGGCTCTTCACAGTTCAGAGAGGGTTGTGAAGCTACCCCAGAGGAGCGGGAGGGGGCCTCCCCCCACCCTGGTGCGCCAGCTGTCCTGGAGGGGCGCTCCGGCCTCAGCTCAGGATTGCGTTGGCACCTTCACTCTCGTATTGCCCGCTGGCATCTTTGCAGCAGGCGTTTAGGGTTAGTATTATGTTGATGTTGCCTTTTCTGGACCTGGAAGAAAAGAGTAGAATATGAGAAATTAATACGTTTTTAAAAAGTGGTACTGGCTAAGCAGGTTTGCAGTTTACTGCAGGCCCTGCCGGTTTTGGTAAAACTTTGAATCGACTAGTAACATTTATATTTTGTTGAAAGTTCAGAAGACCCATAAAGGTGTGTGGAAGGAACAATTTGCCCAGGATTCCATGACCCAGCTAGGGAACCTTTTCCCAGTTACTTTGCTATGCATGCGTTACCCACGAGAGGAGCTGTGTGTGTGGCGCGCGCCCATGCCCCAGTGCTGGGTGGAGGGGCTGCGGGCACATGCGGGCCCGCGGCAGCCTGTCCCGCGCTTACCTGTAACTGGCACTCTGTTGCTTTTGGAAAAGAAGGCGCTAGTGAAAACTGAATCACAAAGCTTTGTTCTCTTTGTTTTTTGGTTATTTTTGATGTTTCCTCTCGTGGTTTTGTTGTTTTAGCTGCATCCCTAGGAACAGAGCTGGCAGGGCCTTGCAACTGCCTCAAGCGTGGAACGGCCACGGGCGCTCCCTCATGCGAGTTGGGCTCTCACCAGGCACCACCTGCGGGCTCTGGGGCCCTGTTCCTCTCTGATGACCTGGGGTGGCCCTGCTGCCAGCACCCGTCCCTCCTCCACGCCCCTCCCCCAGCACATAGAAGGGGCTGCCACTTGTCTTTGTTCTTTATTTTATTTATTTTTAAAGATTTTATTCATTTATGCATATAAGAACTGGGGTACAGGCCAGAGATGCGGGGGGTGAGAGGGTTCACCAGAGCCAGAGTGGGGAACAGAGCAGGCAGAAGGACCGAAGTACACTGCTGAGGGGAGCAGCGGGGAGACAGGAGAGGTCTGCCTGCCATGTGGGTTGCTCCCTGGCCGGGGATTGAACTCGTGCTGCAGAGGCTGCGAATTGCTTCGTAGTGCGGTGCTTAACCTCTTGCGCCACCAGTGAGGCCCCTCTTCAGAAAGTTCCCAACGGCCTCGGTTTAGGGAGCTCCGTTCCAGGTGAGGGAATTGGCGCCCAGGGGGACTGGATGCAGACCTAGGGAGTCTAGTTGCCATCGCCGCAGTCGGAACTGCCCCCAAACAGACACAGGTCATGGCACGTGGCCTCGGTGGATCCTGGGGCACCCGCGCGGTCCCAGCCTTTGCTCCCCTTGGTGTTGACGAAGAGTCTGCCAGGCGCTCTGCGAGACGCCAGCTCCCTGGTGCCCCCCCCCCATGCCCATGTGATGTGTGCGGCCCTCCTCCTGCCCCACGCCCCTCCTCTCCCGCCTGGGGCCCTCTCCTCACCCCATTCCCGGCTGCCCCCTCTTAGGGGCGCTCTCCTCGTGTGCCCTGGCCCCCTGGCCTGGCCAGCTGACGACCTCAGGGCAGTCTTTCCCGCAGTCTGCTCTTAGGTAGACACATGCGAGGTTTGGGGTCTGTGGAGAAGCAGCTGAAAGCCAGCACGACAAAGTGGACGTGTTAGTACAGGAAATTTTAAGTATTTTTTTTTTAAAACGAATTTTTTCTTCTTTGAAATGTGTGTAGAGCTAGGCTCGATCTTATTCTCAGTCTGGTTCGCTCTACTATTGTAAGGAAAATAAAGAGCTGACCAAGGCAGGAGTGGTCCCGTGCCATGCGGAATTGTGGCCTGGGGGTGCCTAGAGGGGGCTGAGGAGAGCCGAGCCGTTGGGGCCGGGAATAAAATAATCCGAGGCCCAGTTTCTATTGTGAGTCTCTGAGGTAGGGCTTGAAAGGTGGAACTTTGGGGCTGGAGGGGAGGCCTGTGTGGCCATCCACACCCGGGGACGGGGGTCTGCAAGGGGCGGGTGCGGGAAGCCAGCTCTGCTGCTGGGAGTGAGGACGCAGCGGATTCCCTCGTTTGTGCGTTCGTGTCTTGTAGGTTCTGTGTGGTAAGTGCTTTTGCAGCTCTTTAAGAGGGGATTACATTTCGCTTTTATTTCATAAAAATGAGGATAAGCTGGTACGGTGGTAAGAAGTGTGGGTCTCAGACACACAGGACAACGGCCTTATTTCTAAGCTGGGTGCCTGCTGGATAGGAAGGAAAACTGAGCACACCCCGGTTCGCCAGCCATGCAGAATTCTGTCAAAAGGCAAAGTTTGTCAAAAGACAGAGTCAAATGAAGGGTTTTAAAATGAGTTGCCGCTTTCTTGGAGTGCGAGCCTTCCTTAGACACACACACGGCGTTGTGGGTTAAGGTCACTGGACTTCATTACGCGTATTTCGGGTTGACTTGCTGGGGACTCCAGGGTAGGCAGTGGGCGCGCCCGGCGGGGTGCCTGGGGGTGGCCCCCCCAGTCTGCGCACCGCCTCCCGGAAGTGCCACCCCACAGGCGCTCCAGGCCCTGCTCAGCCTGACCCAGTCTCTGCCCCTGGAAGCTGTCCATGCCTGCTCCCAGAGCCGTTTCTCTTCCCTCTGGGGACACTTCCCGGGTGGCTACATGGTTCCCTTGGCCCTTCCTGGTCACCCATCAAGTGTTACTGCCAGGGACGCCTTCCTTGGCCACAGCAGGAAGCGGTGGATGCAGCTGCGTCATGTGGTTTGACTTCCTTCGCCTGTTTGCTGCCCCCCCACACACACGTAGTAGTAGCTGCTGCTTGTACGGCGTGAACTGTACGAAGTGCCTCCAACTGAACCCCACCTGTGACTGCAGGAATTCACATTAATGCCGCTCGGCAGCAGGTGTTCCTTGGAGAGAGGCCGGTGGTCTCACCTGCTGCTCCTCCTGGACGAGAGGGAGGAGTCAGGTCCAGCATGCAAAGTCCCTGGTTGAGGCCAGATCATTGGTGGTGGCCCCTTCCAGCCCACCGTAGGGCTGTAGGGCTGTGGGGGACCCCACAGCACCCCACTCCAACCCCCATGCTGGGCTGGCTGGTGTTTGCAGCCTGGCCCCTTCCTGTGGCTCACAGAATCCAGGGCAAAACATGAGAGCAGGAGGACCTCCCCTGGTGGCACAGCAGTTGAGCGCTGCGCGCAGCCTCAGCAGCACCGGTTCGATCCCCAGCCACCAGGCGAGGGTCCCACATGGCGCGCAGACCTCTCCTGCCCTCAGCAGTGTATTTCATCGGTCTGCCTGTTCTGTTCCCCGCTCTGGCTCTGGTGAATCCTCTCACCCTCCCGCGCTTCTGACTATACCCAGTGGTTGTTAAATAAATAAATAAATCTTTAAAAAAAAAAAAAAAAAAAAAACACGAGAGCAGGAGCATATCCTGAGGATACGGTGCCGAGGGACTCGCTTGCTGGTCAGTTGACTTGACGTGCGTGCCCTGAGCTTGTCTGCACAGGCGTTGCTGCGTGGGAGGGTCCCTGCAGGCCGCCCAATCCCGGGCGCCATGTGTGTGGCTGGAGTGTGGTGGTGGGCGGCGCCCTTGGTCGTCAGGGTGACGGTGGAAGGGGGTTCGTGAGCTGGCTGGAGCCCATGGCCCCCAGGAGGGCGCCTTGTCTGCGCCTGGGTGAGCATTTGTGGTGGTTCCCGGGGTACCAGGGCATAGAAGGCGCTGCTCCTGTAAAGTGGGGTTTTGACCAAACCGCACCAAGAAATAGCATTTTCACAGTAAAGTGCGTCTTACCCCGGCCAGGCCTATCCTCGCGGGCGGCCTGGGAAACGCCCGTCCAGTGGAGCCTGCGCCCGCGGGGGCTCCACACCCGCTCAAATCCCGAACCCGCGTCCCTTGCTAGTGATACAGTGGGCACCGCGCTGTTGGCTGCGTCCTGGATGAGCTGCAGGCACGGGAGGGCAGTGCCCAGGACTCGTGCAGACCTGACAGTGAAACACGCAAACCTGCACCGAGACTGCGGCTTGTCCTCGCCCGCCTGCTGGGTCAGCCTCGCTCGCAGGGACGCAGGGTCACTGGGTGTGGGCTCGCCGCGTCCCGGGAGGGGAGGGGGCGGCGGGGCTCCTGGGCGCTGGCCCCACGGTCCGCATTCTTCCTCCTGTTTCCGTTGACTTGGAGGCTGGCTGCGGGCACCGGGGCAGTTCCTCCCCTGGACGGCAACGTGAACGCAGAACAAGGCAGGCGCCTCAGTGGGAGAGCCTTGGCCCGCCACAGCGCGGCCCACCCCGTGCTCCCCTTGCGGGCCAGCCCCCCATCGGCTGTCAGCCTGTTTCTGTGGTTGCCGGCCGGCCTGGCCAAGCGGCCTGACTTTTCTGACCCTTGCTTTCTCCATTCTCGAGTGGGAGCCATCACGGAACGATCAGGGAAGGCTAGAGAGACTGTCTGTGTGCCCCGCTCCGAGCACCGGAGGCACGGCAGACTCCCGGATGTGGCAGCTGTCAGGACCTGAGGAGGCGTGCCCGCCCCTCCCCCTGTGTCGCTCCTCCCCCCTGCCCTTGCTCTCCATCCCTGGGTATCTTCCTGTGTCTGGGGCCTGCCAGCCAGTGCCCAGGCTCTGGGCACAGGAAGCGCAGGTCAGCAGGAGCTGTCCAGACTGTAGGGGTTCCGCCTGCTTTCTCGGGGATCTGGCACACCCACCTTTGACACTGTGCTCTCCCGGTTGCGGCGTCCTCTACCCCTCCCTGGTGCAATGGTGGGGCTGGTGCACAAGCCCCTGTGCTGGGCATGGTGGCTGCAGGGCCCTCTGCCTACTTCTGCAAGGTGACCCTCCGCTCCCGCAGCATTTCCCTGTCCCCTTCCATGTCTGGGCTCTCGTGCCGCCCGTTACTGCGTCTGTCGTGTGCCCCGGCGCATCCCTGGGGTCTCCTTGCTGGCCTCTCCCAAGTGCCCCACGATGCCCTGCCTTTCCCCTGCTATTCAGATCACCCGCCGTGTCGTGAGGGGCTAAGAAAGGTGTGTGCTCTGGCATAGTTTCCTCCCCGTTCTTAAAACGATCACTTTCCACTTTTGTGGCAAACCAGGACCCTCTGGGTGGTTACTGATTCTCAGGAAAATGGCGTGTCCCCGTGTCCGGGGTGCAGTGACCAGTCAGTCTGAAAGCGCCCAAGGCCGGGGGCCTGGACCTGCACCTAGGTGGGGGCGCGCCAGAAGGCGCTGCCTTTCGGCAGCACGGAACCCCGGTATGGGCCTGTGTGCCTACAAAGTCCTCAATTCCAGAACTGCCTCCGCCCGGGCCAGTGTTCCCTGCCTGCACCTGGGCGGGGAGTGCCCTGGGCCCGCCTCAGGGATGGGGCGTGTGGGGAGTCCAGGGCTCCCTGTACTCTGGGCTACTTGTTTTTCTGTTTTTGTGATCAACTTTTTTTTGTAATCAGTAAAGAAAGGCCCTAAGTGAAGCTGAGGAAGTGCTGCTGGCTACAAAGTAGCCTCTTGTTTTTCAGGTAGGACATGGAGAAAAGAGGAGAACATGCAGGGAGGATGTAGACTCCTGGCCCCGGTCAGCTGCCTTCCCGGCACTCCTCAGTGCTTGAGAGGTGTCCCTGGCCACAGTGGGCGGCAGGCTGGAGGCCTGTGCCAGGCTTGGGTGACCTCGCTGATGGCTTAGCTTTTTCTTGACATAAACCTTGGCTGCTTTTTCATCACCCTCAGCTGAGACTAAAAATGAACCCAAATTTAATACTTGATTCTAAATCATTTTTTGAAAGATTTTATTTATTTATGCATACAAGAGCTGGGGTACAGGCCAGAGGTGTGGGGGGTGAGAGAGGGTTCACCAGAGACATTGGGGAACAGAACAGGCAGACTGACCGAAGTACACTGCTGAGGGGAGCAGTGGGTGAGACAGGAGAGGTCTGCTGTGCCGTGTGGGTAGCTCCCTGGCCTGCCAGGGATCGAACTCATGCTGCAGAGGCTGTGGATTGCTTCATAGTGCGGTGATTAACCCCTTCACCACCAGGGAGGCCCACTAAATCATTTTTCAAAATACCAAAGTGGTACTTGTTTGTCATGGCAAATTTAAGTAGAGCCAAGTTTTAAAAAAAAAAATAAGAGTTATGGGGCCTCCCTGGTGGCACAGCGGTTGAGTGCTGGGCTGCAAAGCTGTCCCCAGCCTCTGCAGCGCCAGTTCTATTCCCCCGCCGCCAGCGAGGGTCCCACATGGCGCGCAGACCTCTCCTGTCTTGCCTGCTGCTGCTCCCCTCAGCGGTGTATTTCAGTCAGTCTGCATGTTCTGCTCCCTGCTCTGGCTCTGGTGAATTCTCTCACCCTCCTGCACTTCTGACTGTACCCAGTGCTTGTATAAATAAATATATGTCTTTAAAAAAAAAAATGAGAGGGCCTCCCCGGTGGCGCAGCGGTTGAGCGCTGGGTTGCGAAGCTGCCCGCAGCCTCCTCAGTGCCGGTTCAATCCCCGGCTGCTCCCCGGCCACCGGGAGGAGGGTCCCACATGGCGCGCAGACCTCTCCTGCCGCCCGCTGCTCCCCTCAGCAGTGTCCTTCGGTCCTTCTGCCTGCTCTGCTCCCCGCTCTGGCTCTGGTGAATCCTCTCACCCTCCCGCGCTTTTAACTGTACCCAGTGCTTGTATGAATAAATAAATAATAAAATAAAATCTTTAAAAAAAAAAAATGAGAGTCATGATCTCGCCAACCACAGGTAAGTACTGTTAGCACTTGAGTCTCCTTCCAGTCACTTCTCTGGGGTTTAGGTGTGTAAGAGCCACAGTGGGTCCTCCTCAAGACTTCAGGGCTGTTACCACCCTGTCTCCTCTTATTGGGGCGGGGGCTGCGGTGCCTGTGCAGGGTGGGGAGGGTGTGGACGGCCTGCGTCCCCCTCAGCCCCCTGCCTTTTTGCCTTTCAGTGGACGAGTACATCGCCATCGCCAAGGAGAAGCACGGCTACAACATGGAACAGGTGAGCCCGCCCACTTGTTCTGGGCCCTGCTTACAGGGGTCCCGCAGCTCTGTCCCCCATGGCTCTCTTGGGTGGTCACTGGCAGGGTAGCCAGGGGCTGGCTGCAGCAGCGGGTGTGTGCGCTGGGCCTCGCGCTGGGCCGCAGGGGGTCTGTGCCACTGCGATGTGGGTGCCCCCGACTTGGCTACCGCCCCGGGCCTGCAGCTGCATCTTGGTGCCATGTTGCTTGTGTTGCGTCACTCATCCTTGAACATTTGACCAAGTTTAAGTTATTTGGAGCCTGTTAATGAGAAGCCTACGAGAGTATTTCTCCTCCGGAAGCGTGGCATCTCTTTCAGTCCTGTCGCTGGGGCCTGCTTCTGCAGTGAGTGGGTCGGGCTGGTACTTCCTGGCGTGCAGGTCCAGGTGCTCAGCCTCAAGCGGCTCGCCTGCCCTGGTGCCCAGCACGCCCCTCGCGGCCTGGCAGGGACACACTGGCTCCAGCCTTGGCCTTCTCAGTCAGTTGATCTGGTAGAATTGCTAGACAATTACAGTAAGGTGATCTTTCTTGCTGCTTTTTTAAAAGATTTATTTATGCTACAAGAACTGGGGTACAGGCCAGGAGTGTGGGATGAGTGAGAGAACTCCCCAGAGACAGAGTGGGGAACAGAACAGGCAGATCCACTGAGATCCACTGCTGAGGGGGGGCAGAGGGAGACAGGAGAGATCTGCTGCGCCCTGTGGGTCAGCTCCCTGGCCAGGGGTCACTCTCAGGCCACAGTGGCCTGATAGCTTGATAGCGCTGAGACTGACCCCTGCGCCCCCAGGGAGGGCCTCTTGCTTCTCTTTTTCCAAACTGTGCTCACAAACTTCACAAGGTTGCTCAGAAAAATCCTCCAATTTTATCTGTTTAGCAAATGTAAATATTATTGGGTGATTGATAAATGTATTTGTATGAATGTTTAAGGATTTTGTTTTTCAAAAATATGAACATTTTCATGTTCATAATACAGGTGTTTTCTCAGGAAAATATTCCTTAATTTATGTCTCATTTCTAGTTACCCATTTGTGTATTTTCTCCTGAGATTAAAAAACAAACAAACTGTATTTTTGAGTTTTTGGGCAAAAGAACAATAAAGCAGTTACTGTCTCCTTCCGTGCAGCGGCATCAAGAGCCCAGTTTCTTGCTTGCCCCACCCCCTACCCCCCGCCACTAGCCCACCTGAGGCTTCTGTCCCCCGCACTGGCACTGGGGAAGTCGCTCCTCAGCTCTGTGTCCGGACCGGAGAAGGCCGTGCGGGGCCGGGGCTGCTGAGGAGGAGCAGGGCCAGGCGCTCGCTTGTCTGTGCGCAGCCACGCGCGTCCTCTCACCTCATTTCTTTTAATGTTTCATTCATGTCTTTGATCTAAAATGTCACTGATACTGTTTTTCTAGGCTCTTGGAATGCTATTTTGGCATAAGCATAATATTGAAAAGTCATTGGCTGATTTGCCCAACTTTACCCCCTTCCCAGATGAGTGGACTGTGGAAGATAAAGTCTTATTTGAGCAAGCCTTTAGTTTTCACGGGAAAACTTTTCATAGAATCCAACAAATGGTGAGTAGATGAGACCACCGTCACCCCCGCAGCCTAAGGGGAAGGATCACGACCTCACGTGTGGGCCCCTCCTGACAGCACTCCCTAGAAGCAGCTCGGTGCCGGTCGCTGGCCGGGAAGGAAGGTGCCCACTGCACAAGTGACACTCCCCAGCTCTCCCTGCTTGGCGGTGTCACGCCTGCCCTCCCTGGTGGGACTCCCCCAGAAGATGAGTCCTATAGGAAGGGTCTTTGGGGATTATCTGAGGTGGCGTGTCAGAGACCTGCCTACCTGGGGAAGACCTGCCTGCCTTTCACCTTCTAGAAAGTTCTTCGGTGGGCTCCTTCCATGAATGCTTGTGGACAGCTGTGTCAGGGCTTGAAGTGAATTTGAAAATAAAATCCAAAAGTTACGCTAGAACTTTAGGTGCATGAGATTCGGATTCTTCTTAAATGGACTCATGAGCTAAGTGTACAGTTGGAACATTAGTAACTTGGAGTTGCAGGGAGGAAAGTTCTTCAGCAGTTGTCTTCTTTAGAGGAAAGGCTCTGAGGCCCAGGCCTTTCATAATGTGGGTGCGTGATCTTTATTACATGTACCTAAACACGCTTGATTTGTAAAGATTAGGTTTAAACCTAAATCGACTCGTCTTTGACGTGCAGCTTCCTGACAAGTCGATCGCCAGCCTCGTCAAGTTCTACTATTCTTGGAAGAAGACCAGGACCAAGACCAGCGTGATGGACCGCCACGCTCGGAAGCAGAAGCGGGAGCGTGAGGAGAGGTCAGTGTGCTGGGGGCTGTCCCGAGCTGCAGCGGTTCTAAAGACCTGGGGAGCCCGACTAGGAAAGGTGGGGTGATTGCATTTTCCCGCACCGTCCCCGGAGCCCAGGCTGGCACACACCCCGGCTCAGCGCTCGTGAGCTGTTCAGCACGTGAGCCTGCTCCATGCTGGTGGTGTTCTCACCACCGCCAGCTGCGGGTAGACCTGTGACTCGAGAGAGGCCTTGCCCGAGCGCATCCTCATGCTGCCGCAGGGCGTCTCCTGCTAGAGGGGGCACCTGGGTGTCCAGGGCTGAAATTAATGTGGTTTGCTTATGCAGCACTGACAAGCTTGTATGTTGGGTTTATTAGGAGAGATCACAGAACAGTTTGGGTTTCCTTCCTGTTTCTGATCATCTGTTTTGTGACTGTGAGGGGAGGAGGGGACATTTTGTGATTTCTTAGTAAAAATATGAGTTTCACGGACAGAGCAGCGCGCATACTGCGTCTTATGGTCTGAAAGGTGGGCTGAGGGGCTGAGCTCCGCTCGGAAGTGGCTGTAGCCTCCAGCAGAGGTCCAGCTTAGACCCTCCTGGGCAAGGCCGGTCAGCACTTTCCACCCCCGGCCTTAATTTCCTCTGTTCTTAGACGATGGTGTTTATTAAAGTCCAGAAAGCCATACACCAACGTGACCCTTTTTTAGGTTGGGGGAAAATGTTGGTGGTTTTTAAAACCTATTTTCCACACTTTTAATTTAAAAAAAAAAAATGTTAAATGAAGGAAGAGGAACTGTGTAATCTCTATAGCCCCATCTCAGAGGAGCTTTTGTGATTTCGAGTGAAAGAGGACCTGGAACAGGCCGGGGGGCGCGCGGCTGTTGGAGAGCCTGGACTCTGGGCCACGTCTGAAAGGGCAGCGGTGCTGAGGATGCCCCACCCACGCTCGGGCTGTAGGAGTCTGGGGACGCCACCCTTGACGCAGCCGTGTGCTTTTGCTCTGCAGCATCCATCTGAGGTCTGGGTGGGGTCCGCGCTTTTACTAGCTGGGGAAGGGCTCAGGCAGCTTGGATTTAGACTTGGCATTTCCGCTACGTGCAGGTCTTATTCACTGTCTCTCAGTTGAGCCTGTCACTGCAGGCAGGTGCATCCTTCTGCACTGAAGTCAGGCTTAAATGAGGAAGTAAACTGGGGTTTGTTATCCTTCAGGGGATCAGAGGCCAGGCTGCAGCATCACCGTGCGGGGAACCGCGGTACGGGCAGGGCGAGCCCTGGGAAGGAAGAACAGGGACCGGGACGGAACCCTCTCCTGCCCCAAGACGGAGCCCTCTCAGCCCCAGGGTGCCTCCTCGGGCGCTCTCTCCCCGGCCACAACCTGTCACTCCTGGGGTGAGGAGGGTGGCTGGAAGGCGAGCCTCGTGCAGGGGCTGTGGTCTCGCTGAGCCTTGGGGCTCTTCCTGGATGTGGTGAAGGTCCTACCTGCCACACCGTGGCTTTTGTTTTTGTTTCAAAATGAATATTACATAGGTGAATGTAGGTAAAAATACCTGAAGTGCCGTACAGCGCAAGTGTTCTAAAATTTAATTAATTTAAAATACCAGTTATCCCGACCGCAAGCTGGGCCCTCCCACTCTCAGGCTTGTGTTTCTGTGAGGAGGCAGGTGGGCCCAAGCATGGCGTCGCTCCCTAGTCTGTGCCTGACTTCTCTGTCGGCCTGGTCCCCCTGTCCTGGTCCTCCACCGGGCAGTCATGGGGAAATGTAAGAAACAGTGTAAAGATACTTCAGTTGAGTCGAGAGAAAGCACTTCACAAGTATAAAGTAGTGGTGTTCTAGACCGGGTTTAGGAGTTGGAAACCTACTTTACTGGTATTTTTATCATTTAGAATGAAAGAACCATGGAGTCATTATTTTATTTTTAAAGATTTATTTATTTATGCATACAAGAGATGGGGTACAGGCCAGAGGTGTGGAGGGGAGGTGAGAGGATTCACCAGAGATAGAGTGGGGAGCAGAACAGGCAGACTGACTGAAATCCACTGCTGAGGGGAGCAGCGGGGAGACAGGAGGGGTCTGCTGCGCCATGTGGGTCGGCTCCCTGGGTGGGGATTGAACTCGTGCTGCAGTGGCTGTGGACAGCTGCGTAGGTTGCGTCTTAACCCCTTGCACCACCAGGGAGGCCCTCATTATTTTAATTTTAAAGATGTTTTTATCTCAGCATTCTGAAAACAAATACTGATTTCCTATTATATCTGTCGTTGAGTCATTTTATTGCTTATGTTTGTGTATTAAATAGAATTAGTATAAAGTAACCTGTAGTAACCTGTTCTTGTCTTCCAGTGAGGATGAACTGGAAGAAACAAATGGAAATAACCCCATTGACATTGAGATTGATCAAAACAAGGAAAGCAAAAAGGAGGTATTTTTTCCCCTGGTATTGTTTAGGCAAATACATGTCATTACTAGTTCCTTCAGTAAAACGTTCCCCTTCCTCTACCCTACGTAATATAGTAAGTGCTGTGTCCAAGGGGTCATAATATGGTTTTTAAACAATACTCACTTCGCTTTATAGAACTTAGAGTTTTGTTGACCAAGAAACATGAGTAAAGGGAAGCCTTCGAGGACAAGGCAGCCGCAGCGAGCGCGGGGCTTGCCGGGGGAAGCAGGGCCCTGGCTGCCTTCCTTCCTGAGGCGCCCAGCCTGGTGGTCTTCCTGGCACTGGCAGAGCCAGCGGCCTGGGTCATACCCAGGGACGCTGCACCACGGTGAACGTTGGTCTCGCCCGTCTTCAGAATCACCCAGGTGTTTTTAGTCTCTGGATTTAAAGGACCCATGAATCTCTGCAGTTGCATGTGACTGTTTTATTTGTAACATTTGTTTATATGTAACATTTGTTTATTGTGACTTTCCCACTGAGAACAGTGGGGTGTGAGGATGGGGGTTGCATGGTGGATCATGGTACCCATAATTTAGTAAAGCATGTGTGGGAACCTCAGGCTTCTCCAGGGAGACCCAGGACTCCATGGAACAGGTTGGACACCCCAAGCCAAGCCTCACCTGCACAGACCCCCCCAGGGATATCACCAGGGCTCCCCCCAGGAAAGGGCTGCTGAGCACCCTGGAGCCCTTCAGCCCTTAGCTCTAACTGGAGGACCAGTCCAGCATGGACATGCCCAGTGCATGCTCACCGCTGCTGCTCAGACAGCGCCCGCAGCTGTAGTAGAGCCTCCGAGGAGTCTCTCGTTCAAAAGGGCATTATAGGAGAACAGCTGTATTAGGCTGGGAAGAGCGGAGGTGTCTGGATGTACCTCGACCTTAACACTCTGCCATGATACACGTGTCACAGAGCGGGAGCCCCACGCTTGCATGTGGCAGTGAGCACGGCACCCACAGCACTGCGGCTGCTTAGCAGGCGGCGGCCCCTGTCCACACACTCATATCAGTGCTCTTAATTTTTTCCATTAGAATTAATTTCTGGCAGTTGAATTGCTGGGTCAGAGTGTTCTAGAAACATCTTTAAGATGTCTTTTGGTGCGTGTCACCACCTTGGAGCTAGTGACTGCTGGGTGGCAGCAGCTTGCCAGGACCCAGAAGGGCTCGCTACATTGGATTGTTTGGGAAACCAGATCACATTTACAATTTTTAATAAGCTTTGTTTTGATGCATTTTTATTTGTAAGGTTCTTTCAATAGAACATTTTTAATGAAAGAAGGCTGGGTTTTATATTAATTTCTGTAATTCTTATTTATATAAAACAATGTCTGATTCAAAAATAATGGTTGAATCTTGGTTTCTTCAACTACTAAAATGTTGCCCAAGCAGATATGTGGCCAGCGGGTGGGCAGCACGGTGCGGCACAGTACTGGACTGGCCGCCCGTGGTATGTCCATGTACTGCATGTGCCTGCTGTCAGGCGTGGTGGCTGCGCCATGGAGCGGAGAGGCCTGGCATGTCCAGCCGTGCTGGCCATGCTAATGCACGCAGCAGAAGGTGGCTGCGAACAGTCACAAGCCCTTTCCTCTCAAAGCAGGGGCCAGTGAGTGGTCACTCTTTCCTGGCGAGCGTTTACTGCATTCCATTGCTGGAGGTTTTGATTTTAGAGAAAGCACTTTTAAGAAAGTTAATCAGCCATGCATTTTAAGATTACACGTATACTGTTTGAAGTAAGTCACACAGTTGCCCTAAACGTTGTGTCATCTCCAAAAAAAAGTATAAACCAGTCATAATTTCACATTGAAGTTTATATTTTTGTGGACTTCTGAGAAGATTTACAGGACTTGAATGTATATTTTATACATGTGCAGAATCATTTTTTCCTTACAGTGGTCATCTGTCCTCTGTATTGTTAGGGCCTGTTAGGATAAAATAGTTCCTTATTCACAAAGCTCCCCAGGGGAGAATACAGATTTCCCCAATTACTGCAGGCAGGTGAGCGTGCTTACTGCTACAGTCTTAAAGTGATAGAATGAGGATGTGTCTGTACAAGAAGGAAATGGAGTACACTTTGAAGTGTTTTCCCAAATTCACTAGCCAGTGTTCCTGCCTGTTAACTGCCTGCTGCGCTCTGGAGCTGGTGACTGTGGCATGCACGTTACTGGGCTTAGACTGGACCCTGTTAAGGAGATAGCACTTTCTCACCTTTGCTGGGCATTTCGTTTATTTGTTTATGCACAGTATCTCTCTCTTTTTCTTGTTTTTGGTAGAACTGGGGTTAGGCCAGAGGGGTGGGGGTGAAAGGACTCACCAGAGATGGTGGGGAGCAGAACAGGTGGATCCATTGAAAACCACTGCTGAGGGGAGCAGCGGGGAGACAGGAGAGGGCTGGTGCACCCTGTGGGTAGCTCCCTGGCCGGGGATCGAACTCAGGCCACAGCAGTGACAGCCTGAGACTAATGCCTGTGTCATCAAGGAGGCCCACATTGGGCATTTTAATTTTTTTTTTCAGTTTCATTTATCAAACACATGTATCACGCAGGTGCCCCCCACTGAGACAGTTCCTCAGATTAAAAAAGAAAAGCACAGCACACAAGCGAAGAATAGAGCGAAAAGGAAGCCTCCGAGAGGGATGTTCCTTTCTCAAGAAGATGTGGAGGCCGTTTCTGCCAATGCCACAGCGGCTACCACCGTGCTTCGACACCTGGACATGGAGCTGGTTTCCATCAAGCGCCAGGTACCCACAGCCATGTCAGCGAAGTCAGCAGTGGGCGTTCTGTCTCCACAAATGGCAAAGGGCATTTTGTTTCTATTTTAATTTATTTCTTTCTTAATTTATTAATGCATGCAAGAATTGCGATGCAGGCCAGAGATGCAGGGTGCGAGGACTCCCCAGAGACAGAGTGGGGAGCAGAGCAGGCGGATCCACTGAGATCTTCTGCAGAGGGGAACAGCGGGGAGACAGGAGAGGTCTTGCTGCGTCCTGTGGGTAGCTCCCTTGCCAGGAATCGAACTCAGGCCGCAGTGGCTGGCCATCGCTTCATAACACTGAGACTAACCCCTGTGCCACCAGAGAGGCCCTTGTGCATTTTGTTTCTATGAAATTGGCTGGAACAGTTTAGGTGCTGGTCCATTGATTTATTTTTCCCTTAAATTATTTTCAAAATTGGAGTGTTCGCTGTGTGAGAGCCGGAGCGCATGGCCAGGTAGCTGGGTCGCAGGCCACCCTGGGGCTTGCCGCATCCTTGCCCGCCTCCCACTAGGTGGCCTGGTCTTGGCTTTTCCATCACGTGTCGTTCTCCCCATTTTGAGTTTGTATAGACAGAGTCTTGTGAAGTGGCTTCTTTCATGGCTGGTTTGTCCAGTACATGAGGCACACGGAGTAGTGAGTGGCCATGTGCATCTTCCTCGCTGTGTGGGCGAAGCACCCTCAGGCCACCTTCTCCCTCGGGGCTGCGCATGACTCTGCCAGCAGCGTGTCCTGGGGCGTCTGCCTGAGGGGCTGCTGGCTGGGTGCCCATGCCCAGTAGTGCGAGCAGGGCTGACGGTTCCACGGCACGCGGCAGAACAGTTTGGGCCGTACATCGGGCTTTCCTGGCGGCAGCAGCGCTGACATTGGGCTGGGTCAGCCTGTGGTGGCAGCATCTTTGCCTTGGCTCAGCAAATGTCCGCGGCACCTCCCCGGCAGGCCTAGGCATCACCATGTTTGCCAGGCCCCGCCCTACTCTGAGTCCTGCCTGTCTGCTTTCTCAGCAGTGTCTTGTGACGGACAGACTTTCCCCGTGGAAGCCCCCCAGGCCCCCTCTGGTCTTTCGCGTTAGGAGCCCATGTCGGGTGCACGGAGGTCCCGCTTCTGGGAGTCTCAGCCGCCTTCGCTTCTGGAACCTCGGCCCTGCTGGGGTGCTGTGTGTGTTGTGGTGGGGAGGGGCGTGTCTGCCCGGCCGGCGGCCTCCGGCAGTGGTGTGGGCACATAGAGTGCCTGCTGTCTTAGAGACCATCCTTCCCCGCCGCGGCTTGGTCTCGGCCGGGCCCCGGGTCTGTGATCCTAGTGGGACGGAAGTGCCCCCGGCAAGAGCCGTCTGGCCCTGCTGCTGCAGCCTCCGGGGTGCTCGCCCCCGTTCCAGACCCTTTCTATTTTCTGTACAATTTAGAACCACCTGACCTTCCAGAAGTATCATTTTCTTAGAGTTTTGATTGAGGCTGTAGTGACCGTATAGACCAGAACCTCCACCCTAAGGGCAGCCCTGGACACGGCACACGAGGCCGTCTGGCCTCCCCAGGGCCCGTGGTCCTCAGGGCTTTTTGTTCTGGTACTTTATGTCATTCTTAGGAAAAAACATTGTTTTTCAAAGTGATTCTTCTAGTGACGTGTGCCCTGCAGGAGAGCTCGCTGGTCGCGTGTCTGGCTTTGCCCCGCGGTTTAGTGTTGCTCTTTCATTCGTGCCCGCTGCCCGCCGGGGCGCCGTGGCCAGGCGGCTGACTTCCGGTTGTCTGCCCAGCGCGTGTTGATCCAGATGCTTTCCTTGGGAGGTGAAAGTGGCCTCGTGTGGCTTGGTCGCTGAGGGAGTGGGGTCTGGTGAGGCGGCCCAGGGCCAGCCTCTTGCCCAGCAGCCGGCTCGGTTGTGCTCTCATCTTAGGAGAATCACTTTATCTTCTGGGCTTTTTTCCATACGAGGAGCTTTATCCTCTCCCTCCCGATCTCCCAGGATGTGTGAGGCTGCGGCGCGAGCGGTTTCAGCTCTTGTGAAGCGTGGGTGAGCTCTGATCAGGGCCGCGTGGCGCTTCTCGTCCTCCGCAAGGGCCTCGGGGCAGCGCTCTGCCGGGTCCCTGCCGCCGGCTGTCGGAAGTGACTGTGCTAAAGCGCTTCCACAAAGCTGTTACTCATCCTCTAGCATGACAGATGAAAGAGTCTCTGGTTTTCAGAACGAGGGTTCTGGTTGTGGGTCTGGCTGGAAGAAGGGGCCTTACCTTCTGCGGTCTCGCCCGTGGCCTCTTCCACACGTGCATGTCTGCCTGGCTGTCTGCAGCGGAGACCTGTCGCCTCACCCGTCACGCTCCAGCTGGCCGTGTGGTGCCAGGGCAGGGGCTTCACGATGCAAAGGGAGCAGGTCAGGACGGCACAAGGTGGGCGTGTCTTGTGGTCCATTGGTCCAGGAGCCTCGTGCCTGCTGGTCTGTCACAAACATTGTCGCCTGAAAACCTGATCACCGAGAGCTTAAGTAATCGAGGATTTGTTTCTCTCAAATAGCTAGAAGTCCCAGCCTCAGTGGCTGGCAGCCTGGCCTCGAGGGCTGGGCATCTCGTCGTGCCTGTTGCTGGCAATGGGCGCTCCGGAAGCCATCTTGCAGCTTCGCATCTCATCCCCAGCAGGTGGGGGAGGTGGAGGCAGAGCTGGCCATCTGCCCCTCTTAGCAGGAAGGGCTTTGGCCTTCCCCGAGGTTCTGGGGCCATGGCCAGCGCTTCCCAGGGCTGCTCCTGGCCGCAGGGATGTCGTCACCTAGAAAGCAATGCCAGGTCCCTGGGCCTCAGGGAGAGTGGGCACCTGACGTCTGAGAGCAGCCTCTGAGCACCCACCCCCAGGTCAAGGATCGGAGGCTGTGTCCAGCCCGGGGGTGGGGGCGGCTGGGCAGCGCTGCTTGGTCTGCGTGCTGCTGCTGCCATCTCCTTAAATGCCGCTTCCACGGCGGCCAGTGTCTTCCCCAGCACAGGGTCACTTGCGCGGTTGGGTGCTGGCAGCTCGCCCTCCGCTCCTGGACTGGCGCCCCACTAGCTGCCCCTGGTAGGGTCAGCGTCACTAGCAGACGTGGGTCTACGGTGCTCCGAGGCCGGTGGTTGCTTTCTGGCCTCGGAAAGACCCTCCATGCCCCTCTCTCGATCGTGGGGAGCAGGCGTGTGTGCAGACACGTCGCCGGCCTGTGGACGACAGCGCTCCATCAGCGGCAGTGTAGGCCTGGCTCTGCCCACAGGAGCATGGCTAAGCGGTGAGAGGGAGCAGAGGACACATCCGACAGGCTGCCAGGGCTGGGCGTTCTCCAGACTCCCGACTTGAGAATTTGCTGATTCCCTGACAGAAGTTTCTAGGCCGGGCTCTTCACTGAGGGAGAATTCCGTGACCTGCGTCCCTGCTCTGCACAGGCGTGGGCGCGGCTGCGCGGTGGCAAAAACCCACATATGGACATTTGTGTCTGAGCTTGTTAAAACCCAAGTCCTCGGGACCAGGGCCACTGCGTTGGCAGCGGCGCTGTCTCCAGTGCCCGCCAGAGTGAGCTCCGGGCCAGTTTCTTTCTTGTACATTTTCAAAATAAACTAACGCAAATTTCTGTAAACCAAGGTCCCCATTTGTGGTTTACTCTACATTTTGAGCACGTTTCCTGCATTTTCCTTCTCACTTGTCTTTAAGGCCGACTTGGCACTACCCAGATAGGCCTGGGGGCTGGCTCTGCGGCTGGCGCCCTTGACCACAGGGACCTCTTCTCAGCCCATCTACTTCCCTTTAAAAGCCCTGAGAAGAAGCGGCACTTGGGAGGACGGGGCATGAGGCGGAGATTCTGCGAGCTGTCGGCGCTCGGCGCTGTGGAGTTAGAAGAGAGTTTGTTACGCACGTCTCAGCCTTGTACAAGACGGCAGGCTGAAGATGGCCCACCGTTCCTGAGATTTAGCCCATATCCAAAAATAAAACTTGATAAATTGAAAAAAAAAAAAGAGGAGAGTTTGTTAAAGAGGGTGAGCGTGCTTCCTCGCCCTGCTTCTCCTCACCTGCCTCAGTGGGACTTCTGCTTGGGGGCACCATCTGCCGGAGAGAGACGCGGACGCCTCGCTCAGGAGGATGAGCCTGGTTCTCTCCTTGTTTCTTTTTTTTTTATTATTATTATTTTTAAGATTTATTTATTTATTTATACAAGCACTGGGTACAGTCAGAAGCACGGGAGGGTGAGAGAATTCACCAGAGCCAGAGCGGGGAGCAGAGCAGGCAGAAGGACCGAAGCACACTGCTGAGGGGAGCAGCGGGCGGCAGGAGAGGTCTGCGCACCATGTGGGACCCTCCTCCGGTGGCCGGGGAGCAGCCGGGGATCGAACCAGCGCTGCAGAGGCTGTGAGCAGCTTCGCAACCCAGCGCTCAACCGCTGCGCCACCGGGAAGGCCCCTCTCCTTGTTTCTTAACTCGCGAGCCTGGGTGCCCGCGCCCACAGTCTGCCCTCAGGCGCACCCCTGCTGCGTGTGGGGACAGGTGCGCCCAAGCCCGTGCAGGGCGGAGGCCCGGTGGGACGTGGGCTGAGCGAGCAGTTTGTGGTGTTCGTTTGTGTCCTTTCGATTGGCCGAGGGCAGTGGAAGTGTAGTTTTGTTGAATCAAAGCAACGATACGGGAAAAGATAATTCGTGAGAAACAGAAGTTACAGTTGGTCCAAATGAGCTTTGTGGGAAACAGGCCCGTTGCTTTCCTGTCTTCCTCCCCATCAAGAAGGCCGTGGTGCATGTGGACCTGCCTGGGGCCCTCTGGGCCTGGAGTCCGAGGCTCCCCGCTCGGCGCCTGCTCCAGCCCCAGCTCCTCCTGCTTCTCGCCGCCCACCTGCCGTCACTTGGGGTCGTGGGCCTAGAAGCCCTGGCCTTGCGCCATGTCTTCCGTGTCAGAGCCCCGGGGCTAGTTCTGCTGCTCAGGCGACCAGCTGTGACCACAGGGGGCTTTGGGCTGCGAGCAAACTCCTTCCCGCCCTCCCTCCCTTGCTGCGGCCCCTTGTCTGCAGCTGCGCGCGCCAGTTAGGGCCAGGCAGATGTCTCTGAGGACGCGGTTGGGCCTCCATTTTGGGCTGCCATGGAGCTCAGCGACGTCTTTGCTCTTGGTCTTTTGTTTCTTTTAGTTTTTTTAGTTCTATTTTCTTTTTAAACCTTTGGGAATTTTTTTTTTCATTTTGTAAATTAAAATGTTTTCTTCTGTCTCTTAGATTCAGAACATTAAGCAGACAAACAGTGCTCTCAAAGAAAAACTTGATGGTGGGATAGAACCATATCGACTGCCAGAGGTGAGGAGATGCTAAGGCCATCTTGGAGGTGACACCCGAGCTGTGTGTGTCCAAGAAAACAGCCATGAATGTACATCCTTTAGCAGGCATAGGCGCGAGTTTATGTGCCTAGTTGATGTTGATGCTCTAGTGTGAGAAAAAGCCTCACCCGCCCTGTTTGGGACAGCTCCTTTCACTGCAGTGTGCTAATGCAGTCCTTTGCTGCCCAGGTCGCCCAGAAGTGTAACGCGCGCTGGACCACGGAGGAGCAGCTCCTCGCCGTACAAGGTGAGGGGCCTTCTCCTTAGAACACGCTCTGGAAAAGGCTGCCCCACCTGCTCCCCACGCCGCATTCCCAGAGAGCCCCCCTTGGCGAGCATCACTGTAGCCAGTGACCGCGTTCCCTGTGGGCCTTCCCTCTGCCTCCCCGTGTCTCCAGGATGTGACATTAACCTGGAGCCTGGTTTCCTGAAGGTGTGAGTGTCCTCCCTGAGCAGGAGCGCAGCAGGCCCAAGGCTGCGGCTCTGCGGTCAGGTGCTCTGGGCTTGGGGCCTTAAAGAGACACTGTGGAGTAGCCACAGCCCTCGGGGGACGTTGCCGGGCCCGGGGCCATCTGCAACCTGAGGGGCGTGATGGGGTCAGGCTGGGCAGCTGGATGGCTGTCGGTGGGAGAACCATGCTGGCTATTCTCTCCGCCGGCCTCGCGCTAAGGGCCTGCCCGCTGCTGAGGCCTGTGGCTTTCATACCTGGACGTGGGGTGTCAGTTGTGTGTTTGGAAAATGGTTTTCCTCTTCTGTTGATAAAAATGCTCTCTTGTGTCCTCAGCCATCAGGAAATATGGCCGAGATTTTCAGGCCATCTCAGATGTGATTGGGAACAAGTCAGTAGTACAAGTGAAAAACTTTTTCGTGAACTATCGACGCCGCTTCAACATCGATGAGGTCCTGCAAGAGTGGGAGGCGGAGCACGGGAAGGAGGCGGCCAACGGGCCCAGTAGCCAGAAGCCCGTGAAGTCCCCGGATAACTCCATCAAGGTGCCTGAAGAGGAGGACGAGGTACGTGTGCAACAAGCCCTTCTCTTTCGCTGGTGCCAGTCTCTTCAGGGAGGGCAGCTTTCAGCTGTGGAAATACCTTTGGGCTCAGTAACTTGACTCTTACCTTAAACGCCACACGGTCTGACTCCAGTCAGTTTTTGTCACTATGTGTTGCTCACATTTTAATTCCTAGGCAGATTCTGAATTCCACCCGGGTTTACTTAAACCAGTGCTGTCTGAACGCAGAAAGACTGTGCACGTCAGGGGTGGGCCCTGGAGGCTTGTGAGAGCTCAGTCACGTCAGCGTGCTGTGGGCTCATGGCAGGCCACAGGCTCCCCAGCCAGGGCTTGCGCCAGTCCCGCTGGCCACACCATCCACCCTTTGGTGTGTCTGCAGATGGCTGGCTCAAGTGTTGAGGGGCACGGCTCCAGGCCATGGCTGCATGGTGGTGGACATTCTGGTCGACTCCAGGACCCGGCAGGGGATTACTAAAGCCGCGGGGCCGCCTGCTCCCTCCCTGTGTCCTGTGGCTGATGGGCTGGCCATTCCCTCCTTTAGGCTGGCCTGCCCTGCTGTGCACTCCCCACACCCACGGACAAGTGAGTGGCACTGGCCCAGGTCAGGGGCCACTCACAGCCACCCTGGACTTTGGAGTTTGTCTCTGACATGAAAAGGGATGAGTTGAGCTCTGCAGGCAAAGTCACCACTTCATCAGACTCGCGGGCGGGGCAGCACTGCCTGGAAATGGCCTGTTTTGTGTTGTCTATGCGACCCCTTTGTGCTCAGAGCCTGTTGCAGGGGCAGCCAGGCCCTGCCCCGGTCAGGTGAGCAGGGTGGCCCTGGGGAGCTGACCTCGGTGGTTAGGCTCTGCCTTGGCCGCGGCCAACAGGAGCATGCACATGCTGATGGTGACATACTTTGACTCTCTGGAGGCTTCTGCCAGAGGCCCTTGTGAGGAGGGAGCAGAGTGTCTGCCCTGGCAGCGACAGTAGCCCCTGAGGCCTGGCTGTGCATGGCCTAGCCCTGGCGCAGGCAGTGACACTCGTCTGTTTTCCCGAGCCGGTCATACCTTCCCAGCCAGTCGGCGTCTAGGCCTGGACACAGCTCACAGGCTGGAAGTACAAAGGGCCTTCACAAACTTGCCAGGGCAGAAGCCTCCCTCGGCCTGTGGGAGCGCCGGCCCCTCTGCTGCACACATGGCCATGGCGCTCCGTCAAAGGAAGGGATGGTCAGGCCGGGACCCAGACACCCCAGTTCCTCGTGCGTCCCTCTGTTAAGACACCTCATGCCCTGACTGGCCCTAGTAGCCAGTGACTTCATTTCCGGCTTGTCAGGAAGGTCCGTCCCTGATGATCCCCCTCCATGGCGACCGCACAGCAGCGCACCTCAGGACTCTTTCCCAGCTGACTGCCCCATCCTCCTGGCCTAGGCCTTCCCCCGCCACCAAGCAGGTCCTTGGAGGGCGACCGGTTGTCCCCTGGGGCCCGCCATTGTCTGCCTCGCCAGCCATCTGCATCTCGCCCTCTCCCCATGTTTTCTTTGTCACTGGCCCCTGCCTCTCTTAGAGTCACCCTGGCTTTCTGTCTTCCGGTTGCTCTGCAGCAGGAAATTCATCTGTGAGGACCGGCTGCTCCTCTCCGTCCACCAAGGTTGGGCACGCTGGCCAGCTGGCTGGATCACTGCTCTGCTCGGGGCTCGAGCCTGGTGTCCTTGTCGGCTGGCCTCTGGGTCATCCCCTGCCTGCCAGCTGCCCGCCCCACCCTGGGTGTTCTCTGCGCAGTGCACAGAGGGAGGGGCATCAGGTGGCCAGAAGCTTGGGGGCCTAAGGCCTGTCCACCAGAGACTTTCTCCCTTCAGGTCTGGGAGGGAAGGGGAGCCCGAGCAGGGCGCTCAGGGCCGGGCTGGAGTCCAGCCGGGGTGGGGGGGGCCTGAGCAAGCACAAGGCCGGACTGGAGTTGCTGACGACATGGACGGTGAGTGTGCTTAGTGAGGAAAGGTTTGCTGCGATGGGGACTGCCGCCCTGCGCTGTGATTCTGCCTGAAAGGGACTGCTGTGGTCAGGCTCTGGAGCCATCGTCCAGCGCTTTGCCCAGCAGTGACGCCCGGAGGGCTGCTGTGCACCTCAGTGCACCTGGGCCTTGAGATCTGGGTCTGGGAGTCAGCCTTGAGAAGAACAGAGGGGTTAAGAGATGCCTTGCAAGCTTTTTTTTTTTTTTTTTAATTGTACAGTATAGGACTGTATTAAATTTCGAGCTTAGAAAACACCACATTTTAAAAACTGTATCACTAACATAAAAAGTTAAAAGCTTTTAGAGAAGACCCCCACTTGTGCCGGCACCCCTGGCTCCAGCAGGGCCTGTGGCTGAGCGCTAGTCACCATTTTGCCAGTGAGGATGCCCCCGGGGCCGGCCTCCAGCTGGGTACGCTGCTGTGCCCGCTCCAGGGGTTTCCCTTTGTCCCTCGAAGCAGCCCCTGCTGTGGTGCATTCTGCATAAGAACTGATTTTCCAAAGAGACCAGACCCTGCCCAAAGGCACAGAGCCAGAGAGGCTGCAGCCTCCGCGCCCGGGGCCTGTGTCTGTGGAGGCCGCACCTGGCCTGCCCTCTGGCCACCCGGCCGTGGTGCTGGCAGGACAGGCCGTCTGGGCCTCCTCTGTGCAGACCACGCGTGGGGTGTGGCCGTGCTGACTCCTGTTTCCTCCTCAGGCTGCTTCTGTTCTTGACGTCAGATACGCGTCCGCTTCATGAGACGCTGGGGCTTGAGCACCAGTGTGGACGGCGGTGTCACCGGTGCCAGGCGTCACCAGGCGTCACCTTGACAACTGCACCGCACTCTGGACAAGCAGCTGTTACCAAAAAGGCGCAGGTCGCGTCCTGGCTGCGTCTGCCTTAGTCCTCGCTCGTTCCCCATGTTGGCGCCACTTCCCAGGCGCCGGCATCGCCGGGTTCCAAGCGCCTGCCTGCCTCCCGTTGCGGGGCCTCCATGGCTTTCCAGAGCTCCTGGGCCCACCTCGGGCAGCTCCTCCTGGCCAAGCTTCCAAGCAGGCGCTCGGCCCAGCAGCGGCTCTGTCCCCGCATGGCCTGCGACCTCCACTTCGTGCATGACGTGCTTTCCAGAGTGACCGCGACCCTGCTGGCTCTCGGGAAGTTTCTCTTGCTCTCTCCTGAGGCGTCTGCTAGGTGACATCATGCTTCCTGGAAGCCCGACTCTGGCCAACTGCGTGCCAGCCTCTGTGCAAACGCCCGGAGCACCCCGTGGCCCCCGCACCGTCTCTGTGGCCCTCTGCCACCGGCTCGGCCCGCCCTCCCGCCTGCGTGGAACGCTCGTTCACAGCAGCTGTCCTCGACACGACGCTGCAGCTTCAAGGGACCGTGGACCTCGACACCTTCTGCCTTCACCTCTCAGCGCCGCCACCCGCCTGGGCGCACCCACCCTGTCCTGACTTCCCGCCGCCGCCCGACTCCAAGATGCGGTCCACACCACGTACCTGGTGCTTGTACATTGGAATTGGTGCCTTCTCCTTTTGGCAGCCATGTTACCAGTCCCTTTTCTGTTTTAGTGTCTTATTTCTTTGAAGTTTATCGCTTGCCAAAGATGACGTCACTGGGCTGAGGAGGCGAGGGCCACCCTGAGGGTTCTGACCATGGATCAGCTCAACAAAGGGCCTCAGAGTAGCAGGGGAGGGCCGTACAGGAGCCGCAGGCTGTCCGCTCTGGGCGTGCTGACCTCGCCGTGTTGCTGGGAACCTCGTGTTCACCAACCCCCCCACGCCCGCAGTCCGCGCTGCTGCAGGACGGGCAGGGGCGCCGGCGGCTGGGGCCATGGCGGAAAAGCAGCTGCAGAGTTGTGAGGCAGGCCGTCCGGCTCCTCTGGGAACAAGTGAAATTTTCTAATAAACTGGAAGCTTCCAGAATTACTTCTCTTACCAGGTGGGGGGCTGCTGAGGGGGCACCACTAGGACCAGCGTGGTGGCTGAGGAGGCCCGGGGGCAGCCGCCTGGCCAGCCTGCATTGGTACGTCGGCGTAGCTTTCGCGTGGTCGTTCTGTGCATCATCTAAACACCTTTCCGCTCTCAATACCAAAAAGAAAAAACAATGTAGATGCTTTAAGGCACAAGCAGAATTCTTAAGGATTTAAAATATGCAATTAAAATCTACCGTGTCCTGACTCCCAAGCACCTTGCTCCTTTTTTTTATATTTTTGAGTCGGCTGATCTCTAGGAAGGAAGGGCAGCTAGAAGCCTAGAAGGTTGGGAATGGATTTGGTTTTTTGCTTTTAGAAATCTAGGCAAAGGTCATTCAATCAGGGCGTGAAATGGGGCCTGCCCGGCGGGTCACCTCGTGCCTGCTGGGCAAAAAGGACGGGCCCAAGGGCGGCACACCTCCGTGCCCGACGGGTGGCGGAAGAACACTAGGAGCCACATCAGGCTGGATTTTGCTTTTGTCAGCAGCCGACCGTGTCGTTGGAAATCGGCAGGGAAGACTTGGGGCGGAGCTGGCCTCTCCCATCGTGTGAAGCGGACGCGAGGCAGTGCCCGAGCTTCGGTCCTCCCTGCTGTGTCTCGCGCCCTCCGGGTGGCTGGAGCTGGCGCCGAGGCGCCCCTCTCCGCAGCAGCCACGGGCGCCGGCAGCACAGCATGTCGTGGATGCAAGAAACCGCTTGGCTTTCAAAGCCGGGTGGCTCGTCTCCCCTCCGTGAAGACCCTCGTAACATATCAAGACTCGGGCGGCCGCCGGGCAGGCGCGGGGCACGGCCGCGGCTCGGGTGCGGTGCTCATTTCCGCTTTGTCGTCTTCGGTCATCAATGTGAATGTCGTGATTATATATATATTTTTGTGAAAAACTTCTCATAAGTTATTGTGCAAACTCTAGTACCCTTGAAGCAAATGGTAGTTTAACTTTTAGTTTAGAGATCCTGAGAGGCCTGAGTCGTATCTGCATATGCATTAAGAGTTGGTTTTATTTAATTCCGTGTAGCCGTGGGACGTGGTAGGGCCTCCCCGCGCGCTCGGCACCTTGTTACTTGAACGCCGCGCGCCGGGTGGGGCTTGCGTCTGCCAAGACCCCTCACGGCGGCGCGGTGTGGATTCCAGCCCGTGAGACCCATGGACGGTCGCGAACCTCCAATCCAAAGGTGAAAACGGAACGGCCGGGGCCGGGAGCCGCGGTGAGTGCAGCGGGGCTTGTCCCCGCGACGGTCGCCGCCTCCCACCTCTCACTCCCAGTGCTCCTGTCCCTTTGAACCAGACTCCGCCCTGCTGCTGTCCCCGATGGCTGGCGCCCCTTGGTATGCCCCTACCAAAAACAAGCCACCCAGTGCATTACACTAGCTGGCGCCCTGCTCAGGCCGCGGCCCAGGACAAGCTGTTCACGGCAGGTGGAAGCTGGTCTCCAGGAGACTGGAGTCCCGTGAGCCTCCGCAGAGCGCAGCGCCCTGCCCAGCCGCGCCCCCCAAGCACACCCGCAGCCCCGCCCCAGCCCGCGGCCTCTGCTGGGCGCGTGGGGCCGGCCTGGGCCCCCTGTGTCCACCGTGCAGACCTATCAACTTTGCCAAGTGCTTTTTAGATTGCTTAAGCATTTTTCAAGATTTTAAAAGATGTATAAGGTTAAGTTTGCAAATATAATGGAAATGCTGTATATCTTTTGAAGTGATAAGGAAATCCACGTTGGAATTTTAAAGAAAACACGTTGTAATAATGCTGTTGTGTATTTTACTGCCTCTTCCCGCCTGTTTTCTACTTCGCACATTCGTTGTGACGCCCATAGCATTAGCGCTGCGCCGCCATCGAAGACATGTCAGTGGAGGTTGCAAATTTATTTGTGAAATTCTGCAGAATTCATTTTTCTATTTCCAATATTTGCTGAAGTTAAATAAAAAATTTCAAGCCATTGATGTAATAAAACATGAAACAGCATTTTCTGCAACCCGCGCCAGCCCTCTCCCCCCCCCCCGCCCCCCAAGCTCTACCCCACGTGCACGAAGTGGGGTTTTCTCCTCCCTGTTGGCCGCAGAGATCCGGAACGGGCAAGTGCTTACAGCCGCACCCTGCGCGCACAACCGGGGGGCCTCGTTCACAGGTCGGTCATTCATAGGCCGGTCTTATTTGGGGGCGGCTTTTGGGCCTGGGCAAGCTCGTGGCTGGTCCCAACCTGCGCTGTCATCCTGGCCGGGGGGAGCCCATGCCTGGGATGGCCTCCCGGTCCACTTGCCCTCTGACAGGGGAGGGAGGCACAAGCCAGGCCTCCCCCTCCCCTGCGCTCCCTCCCTGGACCTTTCCCCAGGGGCTAGTGATCCAAGACCCTCGGGGGGCTGAGGTCACATTTGCCGTGACCTCAGGACGGCTGGCTCGGGGGTAAGGCCACGTGCCAGCTCCTGCCAGTCCGCTTCCTGGGGCCTGCAGCCCTACCAGCCATGTGGCAGCCGAGTGACCTTAGCCCTCCGGCCCTGGCCCCCTTGCTAGGAGCTCGGTCCGCTGAATAAGAGCTCGGTGAGGTGTCCCCAGCGACCTTAGCACCAATCCCTGCCCCTGGGAGAGGGTTCTGGAAGCACCAGGCATCTCCCCACCTGGACAACAGTCACACTGGCAGAATTTGTTTGATGTACCTGTTTGGGAGCTCTGGAGTCTCCTGGAGCCTTCCAATTTCCAGACAAGCCTTGGACAGTGGATTCCCGTAACTTTACAGCAGCTTCAGCTTCTCGCTGAACAGCTGCGACTGAGGCCGCGCCGGGCCGCGCGTCTGTTCCCAGAGCGGCGTGCGCTCAGCTTCTGGGAACAGGGACTTTGTGCTCCAGACGTGAGGACTTGGGTTCTGATCTCTGCTGGCCACTGCTCATGACAAAGGTGGAGACCCCGGGCGGGCAGTGAGCATTGCAGGCCTCTGACTTGGGGCCCCTCCCCCACAACTGGGGCGTCCTCATGGGGACACGAGGGGTCACCCCCTGTTGTCCCGCCTCCATTTTTATTTTTCTTGCTTTGGGAGCCAGATACGGAAGCGCAGGACATCAAAGAGTAACTGCGTGTTGGAGAGGAGTGAGCGCCGTGCTTACCCAGGAAAAGGCACAGGCGCACAAAAAGTTCCACAAGGCTTGAAAAGCGGAGTCCTCGGGCTCAGCACGCCGCGCTAAGCTCGCCGACAACAGTCAAACAGCAGAGCAGCGGGAGGGGTGCGATCTGATGGTCCGTTCCCACGTTACTAGTTTCAAATGCCCGGTTTTCAATTAAAAGTCACAGGCAAATCAATGACCTGTTCAAAAGGGAATGGGGATGAACAAACAGAAACGGTCCCTCAGAGGGATCAGAAGACAGATCTACGAGGCAACACTGGAAATGCACTTGCTAAAGAGACCCAAAGAACCGAGGAGAAAGTCAAGAGAGTGATGTGGGAGTCAAACGGAATGAATAGGAAAAAGGAAACCAAAAATTTCTAAAGCTGGAAAGTACAATAATGGGAAATTAATTCACTGAAGAGACTCAGCAACATATTTCAGCAGATAGAAGAATTCTGAAGATAGGATAATTGAACAAATCTGAAGATCAAATAGAAAAAGTGAACGAGTCGGGCCTCCCCCGGTGGCGCAGGCGGTTGAGCGCCGCGCTGTGAAGCTGCCCGCAGCCTCTGCAGCGCTGGTTCCACCCCGGCCGGCCGGCGAGGGTCCCACATGGGGGGCAGACCCCACCTGTTTGCCCGCTGCTCCCCTCAGCAGTGTATTTCATCAGTCTGCCTATTCTGCTCCCCGCTCTGTCTCTGGTGAATCCTCTCACCCTCCCGCGCATCTGGCCTGTGCCCAGGTTCTTGTATAAATACTTAAATAGCTGTTTAAAGCGAAGGCAGTCTGGACTGGAAGGCTTAGTACTGTCAAGATGTCGCTAGCAGCCAAGTCCCAGCCAGGGGTCTGTCTGGAGCAGAGGCGCTCTGTCAGGGAGGAGAAGGTGCAGGTAGCAGTCGCCCTGCCTCTGCAGCTGTATGGCGGTGTTAGGGTGGGCCTGGTCCGGCTGTCCCACAGCCCTGCTCTCCAGAGGCCAGACACCCGGCACCTCGGTTCTGGGAGTTCGCCTTTCTTTTCCTCCGATAGATTAGGCGCTCTTCCTGACAACTTATTTTCGTTATATGTATATTTTGGGAAATAACCCCCACCGGAAGGTTGGTTAACACATCCATTGCTACACGTGGCTGCCGCGTTGTGTGGTGAGAATATTGAAGATCGACTCATTTAAAAACTTGCCTGAGGGCCTCCCCGGGGGCGCAGCGGTTGAGCGCTGGGTTGCGAAGCTGCCCGCGGCCTCTGCGATGCCGGTTCGATCCCCGGCTGCTCCCCGGCCACCGGAGGAGGGTCCCACATGGCGCGCAGACCTCTCCTGCCGCCCGCTGCTCCCCTCAGCAGTGTATTTCGTCAGTCTGCCTGCTCTGCTCCCCGCTCTGGCTCTGGTGAACCCTCTCACCCTCCCGTGCTTCTGACTGTTCCCAGTGCTTGTATAAACAAAAACAAACAAACAAACAAATAAACATGCCTCTATTAAAAAAAAAAAAAAAACCCCAAAAAAATTTAAAAAATAAATAAATAAATAAAAATAAAAACTTGCCTGAAAGCCTGGGTAGTCCCAACCTCGTATTTACTATGTTTTTTCCTATACCTGTCTGTGATAAAGTTTAATTAATAAACTAGGCACAGTGAAAGGTGAACAGCAGCAATGGGGCAGTTGAACAAACTACTGTAATAAAAGTTATGTGAACGTCCTTTTCCTCCCCCTCTCGATGTGGCACCTCCATTTTTTGTGGTTTCAGAAATCGCAGAAAGCAGAGCAGTGGTTGAGGTGGGGCTGTGCGTGTGCATGCAGTCTTGTTCTTGTGTGGGGTTGTGAAGTGCTGGGGATGGTTGATTCATCATCTGTGGTCATTCATCATGACCACAAATTATTTGCTGTTCCTCCCATGAAGAGGTAAAGTTTGTATTTCCTCCCTTTGAGCTGCAAGGTGTGATGGGGCTGTCTCTGTGAAAGCTTAACTTTCAGACTATGGCAAAAAGGAAGTGTTGAAAGTATTGTTAACTGTGTTCATCAGGCTGGATTTGCCTCCCTGGGCTGACTCGCCTTGCAGCTCAACCTTTGCCCCCACAAGTCAGCCTTCCGCTTCCTCCGTCCTGTTCCCTGACATGCCATCCTTGGCCTCCCAGTGCCTGCTTCCTGGCCCAGTGCCCATAGCTGTGGCGCCTCCCCAGCAGCCACGGCCAACCCCTGCTGCTCCGGGACCCATTCACACCCAGCTGCTGTCCCCTTGTCTGGGCTTCTCTGTTACTATGGAAACTTGGGACACAACAGGGTCTCAGCCACGCAAATGTGCCCTTGGAACTGCAACCGACAGGATACGAAACCCAATCGTCTCGTCCCGGTTATTCACATCGAGGCTAGACGTGCAGGAGCTTCAGGTATGACCTCAGAGGAAATGTGCCATGAGATTGAGCAGATTCACTTGTCCTGGAATGTGACCTGCTCAGTAACACACACTCTTTGGTTTGCTCTTATTCCTTTTCTCCTCACTCCTGTATCCTTGGGCTGCACTTGGGAGAAGGCCTTTGCCTCTGGCTCTGTTTCCGGGGAGGCTGCTAGTGCACACGCCATAAACTGGATTTGGGCATGTGCATGTGTCAGGACTCACACTGGCTGGGTGGCAGAAACAAACTGGCTGACAGAAGCAAAAAGGGGACTTAGTAAAAGAGTATTGGGTTCCTGAAAAAAGTAGAAGTAGAATTACCTTGTGATCCCTCAATTTTACTTCTGTATTTTAAAAATTGAAAGCATGGTCTTCAAGAAGTTTGTACGCCCATGCTTATAGCAGCATGATTCGTAACAGCCAAGGTGGAAACAACCCAGATGTCCGTCAACAGACCCGTGGATTAAACAAGAAGTGATGTATACATCCATGAACACAGTTGCTTAAACGAAGGGAATCTGACGTACGCTACAACGTGATCTGGTCCATTTGGACTGGTAAACCAAAGTACCATAAACTGGGGGGCTTGTAAACAACAGAAATTTATTTCTAACAGTTCTGGAAGTTGGAAAGTCCAAGATCATAGTTCAAGCAGATTCAGTATTTGGTGGTGATCTGCTTCCCAGATTCCATCTTCTCACTGAATCCTCATCTAGGGTCTCTTTTATATAAGGGCACTAATCTCGTTCAGAGGGCTCCACCCTCATGACAATCATCTTCCCAAAGCCCCACACCCAAATACCATCCACTGGCTGTAGTTTCAAAATGTGAATTTTAAGGAAACACATTCCTTCTATCGGAAAGACATTATCCTATATGAAGTAAGACAATCACAAAAACACATATATGGTGTGACTTCACTTATGTGAGCTACCTAGGGCTGGCAACTTCAAAGGCAGAAAGTGGAATAGAGGGTGTCTAGGTGTCAGGAGGAAATATGAAATTGTTTCGTAAGTACAATGTTTAAGTGTTGCAAGAGTCGTTCTGGAGACGGTTGGCAGTGATGGTTGCACAACAGTGTGAATCTACTTAATACCACTGAACTGTGCACTTAAAATGATTAATTTTTTTATGTGCACTTGAGCACAATTTACAGTCATTGAGGGGCCTCCCTGGTGGTGCAAGGAATCTCAGCACTATGAAGCTATCAGCAGCCACTACAGCACGAGTTCAACCCCCGGCCAGGGAGCTACCCACATGGTGCAGCAGACCTCTCCTGTCTCCCCGCTGCTCCCCTCAGCAGTGGATTTTAGTAGATCTGCCTGTTCTGCTCCCCACTCTGTCTCTGGTCTCCCCCCCACACCTCTGGCCTGTACCCCAATTCTTGTATGCATAAATAAATCTTTAAAGTCATTGAGTGATGGAATGAAGTGATCAGGCCACCCACTGTAAGTAACAATAATAAAATCTGAATAAAATACTAAAATAAAAGCAAATTTCAGCTAATTGAAAGAACTGAAAAGTGCCCCCAAACAGAGAAATTGGAGTATTGTTCCTGAAAAATTACTATATAAAAGGGATAAGAATTGAGAGTTAATTTTTTTCCCTGAGGACACTGCACAATGTCAATCGCCATGAAGGAGTTGAACAGCAGCAGAACATTGCATCTCTCTCACCTTCAAGGAGCAGAGAACAGAGCAGAGCTACATGAGTACCTGGGGTGGTGGGAATCTCTGAAAATAAGAGAACCACAGAAGGGATGAGACCCTAAATTTGAGTCTAAATTCTCAAACCTTGGCTCACCACAAGTTCACACATGCGCTATAGATTTTGGGCAGTCAATGCAAAGACAGAGACATCTACACTAGATGTGTCTTGTGAGCTTACTACTTTTTAACTGAGTGCATTCCCCAACTATGTGCATCAGTAGTAGAAATTTGAAGTTTTAGGGCCTCCCTGGTGGCACAGCGGTTGAGCGCTGGGTTGCGAAGCTGCCTGCGGCCTCTGTGGCGCTGGTTCGATCCCCGGCTGCTCCCCAGCCACCGGAGGAGGGTCCCACATGGCGCGCAGACCTCTCCTGCCGCCCGCTGCTCCCCTCAGCAGTGTCCTTCGGTCCTTCTGCCTGCTCTGCTCCCCGCTCTGGCTCTGGTGAATTCTCTCACCCTCCCGCGCTTCTGACTGTACCCAGTGCTTGTATAAAATAAATAAATAAATAAATAAATCTTTAAAAAAAATTTTTTTTGAAGTTTTAGAGCTCATCACCAGATGCTGACAGAGAAGCTGGACCCCAAAAGCAAGGGAACCACAGAGAATGAGCTCTTTAGTCTAACTGTAAACTTTGCTTTATCCTTGACTGACTTCCAACTATATACAGTTTGGAGTACCCCCAGGGAGCAGGTAACAAGTGCTGCAGCTGGAAAATGAGACTGAGAGGACTCCTCATGACTACACACGGGGTGTGGTGTGGTGAGGGAGACAATGGATATGCAGTTTGAATACAGGCAATTTAACTGTCCCTAGAACAACATCATCATCAGAACACAACAGAATCCAGAGTTGCTACAGTGCGTCATCTAAATTGTCCATTTACAAACAAATTCATAGACAGGCAAAGAATCAGGGGTATGATTCATGATCAGGAAAAATAATATAAATTGATGCCACGTGGACCCAGATGTTGAATTTAGCAATGACTTCAAAACACCTATAACAACATCTTGTATAAACATGTATCAGTAATAAAAGTTGTTTCAATGGGTCAACTTGTAAGGAAACAAGATTAAAAAGCGTGGAAGTAAAGATTCTAAAGTTGAAAATTGAATGAAATTTTTCATTTTTTTAGATGGTTTGAAACAGCATATTAGAGGTGGCAGAAGAACTTAGTAAACTTCAAGATATATCAATAGAAAATAATTCAATGAATGGAGAAAGATTGAAGAAAAATGAACCACCTCAGGGACCGAGTGGGACAATATAAAGCACTAAGATATATGTAAATGTCTCAAGAGAGGAACCAGAGACAGGACAGAAAACACGAAGAATGCAAAATCTACCCAAATGTTGTAGAAAACATTAAATTACAGATCCAAGAGTGCCAGTGAACTTGAAGCAGAATAAAAACAATGGAAACCTCCCCCAGGGACACCGCCATCTAATTGCTGAGTGTCAAGGACAAAGAAGTGGAAAAAAAGTAGCAAGAGAAAATGGCGTGTTGAGGGGACAATTCTGTCAGCAGCGACTTCCCCACAGAAACGACAGAAGATGGAGAACTTTGGAAGAGCATGTTTAGGTGCTAAAGTCCGAAACTGCCCCAAAGAGCTCTACATCCAGCGAAATCTTCAAAATAAAGGCAAATGAGGACAACACACACACAAAACAAGTGTGTCCCGGGCACAGCTCCTCTGTAGGAAATGCTGATGCAGGTTGCTCAGGGTAAAGAGCAGGCGGTCAGGTGACGTCTCAGACCTGCAGGGAGGCAGGGGCAGTGGAGAGGGAAGGATGCGGGTGACAGACGGGAGGGATGTTAAGGTGCCGTCAGAAGACGGAAACCGCTCTCGTCACTGGAACCGGGAAAGCTGAGCAGCGAATGATGGGTTGGTGACGGTTAACGGCGGGGTGCGTGGAAAAGGACACTCGGGACGACAGGCAGGAGGCAGGAGGCCGCTGCTCTCTGCTGTGCGGGGAGAATTAGGAACTTGGAGAGGATGGCGTCCCGCCCCTGCCGTCCCCCAAGCTGAGACCCAGCCCTCCAAGTGCTGTCGTGGCCGCTGCGGGAGCACCCACAGGAGAGACCCTGCTGAAGCTGGCCCCTAGGAAGTCCCCGCTGGTGGCCCCAGGAACTCGCCGGAAGGAGCGCTGTGGGCAGGCCTTCTGGCGGCTGAGCCACGGCGAGACCGACCCGGGGAGGGGCGTCCGGCGTGTCTGCAGCGTCCCTCTACCGATTTTAGCACCTTAAACACCTTCCAACCGTCACCTTCCGCAGCGTGGCTGCGTCTCTCCGGCAGGCCAAGAGATGCTCACGCAGTGGGTCCCAGAATCAGCAAGCAGGGCAGCGGGGCCCGGGTTTGGCTCGGGCCGCGAGCCGACAGCCGCACGCTGCACATGTGCCCCTCTCGCCCCACACATTTGCCCCCCTCGCCCCTTGTTTCTTTAAAGGGCATCACCGCTTAGAGCAGAAACAGCAGAGGGGGCGACCGGGGGCGCCACTGTGGGGGGGGGCAGGGGGCGCGGCTGCCGGATCGCCCCTGAGGTGACTCAGTTGGGCGCAGACCCAGCCACTGCTCAAAAACAGGATCTGCAAAGACGTGGAGCTGGAGATCCAGGAGGAAAATGACGGGTCCTGAAAAACCCGTATTCACACGCAAGAAGGAAGAGGGGACCCGAAGTTGACGCGGCGAGGCAGAGGCGGGACGGCGAACCCCAGCCCGACCGCAAGGGAGCCCAAATCCAGCGACTCCGACACCAAATGCCACGCAGCCAGAGTCGAAGGCGCCAGCTGAAGGGACGTGACGTCGACTGGGTTGAGAGCTCCGGCCTCTGCTCCCGCGCGAGACGCCGAGGCCGGCCGGGCGGGCGCGACGTCTGGGCGAGATCGGCCAGGCCGGGAGCCCGACGGGCCGCGCCACGGGGACTGGGCGGCCCGGCGCGTCCAGAGCCGACGAGGTCAGTGCGGAACGGCCGGGTCGGTGCCCCAGGAGGACGTGCCCAGGCAGCGCCGCAGGGCCACGCGCGAGCTGGGTCTCCGCGCCTCTCCCCAGGAGGCTGGACCCAGGGAGGCGGGAGTGGCCGCCAGCTGCAGAGAAGGAGCTTGGGGGGGGGCGGTCCGGCGGGAGGCCCCCTGCCAGGAAGACACCCCAGTAGGAACTAGAAGCACTTCGTGAGGACACCGGGGCCACGGCGCCGGCGACTCTAGGCTGCACATGCTCTGCCCGGAGGCGGGACACCGGGGCTTGACCAGGGCCCTGGGCCTCCTCCTGGACTGGGCGGACTCTGCTCTCGCCGCTACCCTTCCTGGTCAGACTCAGGGTGTCCAGAGTGGGGGTGAAGAGGCTGCACCCTGAGAGCCAAGGGACTCGCCTGGGCTCCACAGATGATGAAGGAATCAGGGCTCAACCAGCTCTGAAGTCCCACACCCCTTGGGGCTGCAGAGCCTGGGGCAGCCGTCAAGCTGCTGGAGCATGGCCTTCCACCGGGCCTGCTCCCCACCCCAACGCGGGACAGGAGACCAGAGGGGCTGGGAGCCGGGCCCCACCTCCTGGATTGCCCCTCCCTCGAGGCGGGGCTCCTGCCCCACCTCTGCTGGTGGCTAAGGGGTTGGGTGGGGGAGCAAGTCCTCTGGCCCCCGAAATGGCTGTAAACACAGCCCCAGTCTTCTGGGGTCCGGAGACCTGCTCTCCCCCACGACATACCTGTGGCCGTCACGTCCCTTGTCCCTTGTCCCTGCAAGGCCTGGAGGAGACCCCGGGTCCCCTCAGAACTCCTCTCCTGAGGCAGTCAGCGCTGAGTCCCCCACTCCCTGACTCCTCGGTTTCTCCCCGCAGTCTCTGGACCAGACCATGCTGGGGGCTGCAAGGGTGAGAGTCTCAGAGCAGGGCTGTGGGCACCAGTCTGGCACCCTCCTGCCCACAGCAGCCCCCCCAGACCCGCCCCAGGGCCCAGCTATAAGCAGCCGCCAGCCCGTGTCGAGAGCGCAAGTCACCTGCTCTGCGCCTGGTCTCAAGGTGTCAGCGTCTCACCGGCCATCCCACAGCAGGCACTGTCTTGCAGGCACTCAGGCCAGGGCTGGCTGCTCCCTGGGCTGGGTGCTCCCCAGTCTGAGTCCTCCCTGGGCTGGGTGCTCCCTGGCTGGATCCCAGTGGAAGGGGAGGACGGAGATCAGCCCCTGTCCCCAGGGCCAATGTGTCGCCTACAAGGAGTGACCGCCCCCCACCCCACCCGGCTGCTCTTTGCCTCCTGGACATGCTGAGGGCAGCCGAGCCCACAGCCCCTGCTGCCCAGCCCGGTCTCTCCGGCTAATCTGTTTCCCAGAGCAGATGGGCGCAGGGTGCACCCCTGTCCCTTTCCCACGGCAGCCAGGCACCCAGCACCCAAGCAGAATGTTCTGGGTTTTGCTTGAATTAGCCTGGAAACAGCAGGAATGTGGTCTGAGATGTGCATGTTTGTGGCTGTGCAAACCCCGAATCCACAAATAATAATCAGCAAACCCACAGAAATGAAACCAACAGTCCAACTAACAGCTCACCGCGTCTGCCCCTGGAATGTCACAGCCGACGCCAGGGCGGCCCCAGGGACACTGGCCGCCTGCCAGGCACCGGCACGCGCTCCCGGGGCTGCGGGTGGCGCTGGGGCCGCCCTGCTGTGCCCACCCTGCTGTGCCCGTGCTTCGGCCCCGTGAGGGCCCACTGGGTGAGGCTCGCCCTGCCCGCGCCGCCCCTGCCCAGCCTGGCCCCGGTCACCACCGAGGGGCTGGCGGGCGCCGGGCCACTGCGCGGGGAGACAGGCTCTGGAAGGCCGGGAGCCAAACCAGGACACGCCAGACGGGGCGGGCAGGAGCGCGCCCGGCCCGCTCAGGCCTTCCGGCCCCTCTCCGCCATCGCTGCAGTCGCACCCGCGGGGCCCCCAAGCCGTCACTGGGGCGCCCCTGGACCGAGGCCGGGCGACGCCCCACAGACGCACAGTGCGGGTCCTACTCCAGGGTCTGCTGCTGAGCTGGCCCCTCACCTGGCGGGCCGGGCCGCTCGCCTCCGTGCAGACAGGCCGCGGTCCTGGGCGGGCCGGGGCCCCTCCGGGCGGTCGGCTGCCGTCCCGCCGGCCGGCCGCGCGGCTCCTCTGCCTGCCCGGTGGCTCCGGCCAGGTCGGGAACTCGACCTGCGTCGCATGGACAGCGCTGGCCCAGGACAAGAAGGACAGGGACCCAGAGCCAACGGCCCAGGGACGGCGCGGAAGAGCTGGCGGCCCCGAGGAGGCACCCGAGGACACCAGGGGCCCGGGGCGCCTTTTCACTTATTTCGATAGGAGAGGTGCAGCTCCAGTCGTTGGAGGGACTCTTCGCAGCTATTTCCAAAGAGAAATGAGATCTTAATAGTCTGCGCTCTCAGTGCAGCCCCGAGCTACTGAATCTTTAAAACTCCACCGGCGGCTGGGAGGGGACCGGGTTGGGGGCCGCGAGCTCCGAGGAGGGGCGGCTTCGACAGGCTTGACCTTCCGCCCCGGGGTCTCAAGTTCAAGGGCGAGAGCTGCTTCCTGGATGAGGCGCTGAGAGGGCACAATGCTCACAATGGCAATTGATAGTGGGGAAACTGAGGCAGAGGTGGACCCAGCTGCCAGGACCACGAGGCCGCCCGGAACTCCTCAGCAGGCTGGCTTGATGTCACGCTCGCGAGGTGAGCCCGTTCTAAAACTGGGGACTTTCAGCACCCCAGGGGAGAGGCCGGGTTATTTTTACTACCCCAAGTTAAGCCATGCGTGTTCTCTGGCCTGTGTGGCACCCAGGCCTGTTTCTTCTCCCCCGACTGCCCCCCCTCCTCCCAGGTGCTCATGGAATCAAGGGGTGCTCAGGGCCCCAAGGACTCCCCCACTCCACAGGTTGCTTCCTACTGGAAAGGAATGCACCCTGTGGGGGGGTCCCCTCTCTTCAGTCCGCTGGCTTCCCAAGGCTCCCACCCCCAATATCTCTGGGGCCTCTCTCCCAAGGAGGGAGGACAGGGGCCCCCAAATGCACCCTTCAAGCCTTTCTCCCCAGACCCACTGTCCTCCCCCTGCCATCTGAGAGTCTCCCACTTCAGGTCCTCCACCCCTGTCCAGCTGGCCATCGTCCGTGGTGACCCACCCTGACCTCCTGCCGCCTGCTGCACCCACGTCCTAGGCTGGCAGGTCACAGCAGCCCCACGCTGCCCGGCGCCCAGCGCCACGCTGCCCACAGCTCCCTCCTGTCGCCCCTCGCTCAACAGTGAGCAAAGGCCCCTGGGAGGCCCCTGGGAATTCTCCCTCGAAACTTCCACCCCAGAGGGAACCTCCATGAAGATTGAGGGGCCTGACCGAGGGGCCAGTGCTGGTCAATTTTGATGGCCTCTTGTTCAGTGTCCAGGCCAAGGCACAGGAACACAGCAAGTGAGCAGCAGGTTTTCACCCAGTCCGGCGCAGGCTCCCTTGTCTAGTGTGCATTGCGGGGCGCGGCCCAGAATCAGTTGCGCTGGAGAAGAAACCCCCTCGTCCCACCACAGTGCCTCCTGGGACGGTGGCCTCTGGGTCCACTCGGAGCTGCTGGCCGCCTCCGCTCCGTGATGCCCGCTAAGGTGACCTGGGCAGAAGCCGGCCGTGCCGTGGGGTCTTCCACCAGCCGGAAGCCCTTCCCGGCTTTCCTCAGTACCCTGTCCTGCGCATCTCATTGACTAGGGTGGGTCATGTGCCCTGTGCTGCACCAATCACCGGCCGGGAGAGCCAGGGGCCTGGCCTTGGCACTGCCAGGACCAGGATGGAGTTCGGCGGCGAGGACGTCTGCTGGCCAGGGCCCACGGGCCGTCCCCGTGTCCCCTGGCTCGGCCTGCCCTCCAGGCTTAACAATCCCTTAGATGTCACTGTGCTCTGGCAGTGTTCTGAGTCAGTGTTAGGTTCCTGTGGGAGAAGGCTGCTTTCTAGAAGGTCTCCCCACCTAGACAGTCCATGGAGTGTGGCCCAAGGTCGCCCTTGATCCAGCGGGGACTGATCAGGAGTGGGGCCCAGCGGGCCTGTGGGAGGAGCCACCTCTTCCTCTTTGGCCTCGGTGCTGCCTCCGCACCCCCACCTGAGGCGCGAGCCTCAGAGGGTGCCATGTGCTGGCGCTGCGAAAGCAGGGCAGAGGCTGAGGTAGGTCCCCCAAAGTCCCACAGAGTGTCTGGGGGGCCGGGATTAGAACCCAGGGCCAACACAGTCACACAGAGCACGTGCTCAGCAGGAGATGTGACTCACGCACCACAGAGGCCGCTGCAAAGTGGCTGCTTGGTGGTGGCCGGTGTGCGCCCCTGGCCACGTCAGTGTTCGAGCAGCTTCATTAGCCTTAGGAGAAACCACGCTGCCCTCGGCATGAGCCCTGCTTCCTCCGCCGGCCACCGCCCGCGGTCACCTTCCTGGGCTCCTCCAGTGGGAACCACTGCGGGCGGCTCTGGGGTCACAGAGGCTGCCAGCGTCCCCCACGTTGCGGGGATCTCAGCACCTTACTCCTCTTGCCAAACAACACCCCCCGACGCCGCCCGGAGCTGTGGCTCCTGCCTCAGTTCCCGTGGGTTGGAGGTTGCAGCTGTGAACACTCGTGTACAGGTGTTTGTGCGAATCGATGTTTTCATTCCTTGGGGTAGATACTCGGGTGTGGGGGCCAGGGCGAGAGCCTGTTCTAGAAGGGGAAGTCAAGGAGCCCTTGAGTCCTGAGCCCTGGAGCGGGCGGAGGGGCTGGGGTCCTGCTGTGGGTCCTGCTGTGCGTCTGGCGTCTGTTGCTCCGTGCTGCAGGCCTTGGGCGTGCGGTGGGCCAGGGGCCAGAGCGGACTGCCGGCCCCAGGGGGACCTGCAAGCGCTTCCTTCCAGGGGGAGGAGCCCAAGTCTCTGGGACTCCGCTGGGGAGAGGATGGTGCCTGCCCACAGAGGGCAGGGCCGGCGCCGCCGAGGAGCCCTGACTGTGGCTCCCTGGCCTGCTCCCGTGTGCCTGTGCCCTCCTGCTGCGCCCATTTCGCGTTTGCGCCTTGCTGTCTGCACCAGCTTGTTCTGTGGCGCCCGCGTGGCCTGGGAATGAGCCTTAGCTAGTTCCAGTGGAAGAGCCGTGCGCAGCCCAGCCAGGAAGCTAATTGTATTTACTAAGCAGCTAATAAATATTTACTACAAATCTTATCGCTTCATAAAATTGAAGGCCGCGCCGTGGGCGTGCTTGCTTAGCTGCGGGCAGGGCTGGGGAGAGGGAGGCAGGCTGGAGACGAGGAGGCGGCCGGACCCGCCACTCGCCGTGTCTGTGCGGAGAGCCGACCGCTCGCCCGTGTCTCTGCTCCGCGCTCCGTCCTCTTATTCCAGAAGCGAGCTCTTGCAGGGTGCGCGCCGGGGGCACTTCCAAAGCAGACCTCGGATGCTGCATGGAGAGCTTACAAAATTTTCCACGGAGATGATTTTTGAATTAACTGAAAACTTAGCCGTTTCATAATTGTTGAATTGTAGGTTTGCACCTCCCCTTCTCGGTCTCTTCAGTCCGTCACTAGGTCTTTTAAAATCTGAAATTTGCCGCAGACTGAGTCCTCCAAGAAAGATAGATGCCCTTGACATTTAAAAAAAAATTAATGGAAAATCACTAAATCCTTTCAAATGCTGCACTGAGAAGCGGCTCCAGCTTTCCCGCGCCCAGCGAGGCCGCCAGAGCAGAGTCTTAACGTTTGATAGTGAAATCTTCATCCAAGAGACCCGAAACTGTGCTGCAAGAGGCACCTTGGCATCCCCTGGCATAGCTCCCTGTCTCTACTCTGAGGCTCTGGCAGCTGACGGATGAGCTAGTGACCCTGACACTCGCCCAGATCCCGAGTCTGGGGCCCAGAGGTCCGAGCCCTAAGGGCCAAGGGCGAGGCCTGGGTGGGGCATTGTCTGGCCTTCTTCCCCTTGGCCCTCAGAGCCCTGGGGGCCCGGGGCTTCTCCTTCACCCTGGGCGTGGGGCTCTGCTGTTCAGGGGACAGTCTTGGTGTCTCCCGGGGTCAGTGCGAGCAGCGCGCCAAGGCTCAGAGGGGCCAGGCCCGGAGGAAAGGCCGGCTCGTCCTCACCCTCGAGGCTCTGGAGCTTGTGGCCTTCGGCCTCCCTAGGCCCCTGCGCACCTCGTTCGTTGTATTAATTAACTTGGCCGTGTGACTAACACCCCAGAGGCAGCGACTCAGAATAATCACTCACCGGCCCTGCTGGTGTCGCCTAGGATTGCTCTCGTGGCCCCAGGGATGGGGGCGGGGTGCGGGCCGCGGGCTGATCTGAGGTCCCTCACCAACGCTTCAACAGATGGCGCTGTTGACTGAGACACCTGGGCTCCTCCCCTGGGATGCGGCCAGCTTGAGCTTGTGCGAAGGTCTGGAGGTTCCATGTGCCCGGGGAGAGCAGAAACGCCGGAGCCCACCAGGCCCCCCCACATGCTCCTTCAGGCCCCGCTGGCTGCAGCCCGCCGCGCGGCCTTGCGTTCCCGGGCTCAGAGAATGGGGAGAAGCAGCTCGATGGGAGAGCATCATAGTCAGGCCCCAAAGGGGCAGCTGCAAGGGGAGGTGGGCCCTGCAGTCTGCCCGGAGCGCCCCTGCACCCCCTGTGCGGGCAGCGGTGCCCCTTCACCTGCCACGCGTGCTGGCTGCTCACAGCTGCCTTCTCCAGGGCGTGGCCAGAGCTGCCCCAACTTCCATTCTCCCCTCTCCCTGGCGTGGCTGTGCTCCTGGCCCACACCCTTGCTTGGCTCTGTCCCCCCACCCCAGAATTATGTTGAAACCTTACCCTTGGCGGCCCCTCCCCAGCCCCAGTCCCTGCTCAGGCTCTGCTTCGGGGAACCCAGCCGTGGAGACTGTGGCTCCCCCAGATGGCCCGTTGGTATTTCCTGTCCCCTTGGCTTGGCTCCGGGACGTCGCACCTGTTGGGAGATGAGGGCTGCCCCCCGAATCTGGGCAGACTGCCCACCACGGGGGACGCTGACAGTGTCCTGTGTGGAGGGTTTCACCAGGTGGCTCTTGCTGCGTGGGCAGGAGCGGCCGCCCGGAAGCCTGGGCCTGGTGCCGGCCGGAGGCGGCCTGCGGCGAGGAGCCCCGGAGCGGCCCCGCTGTTCTGACTTCACCCGTGCGGCGTGGCTGGAGGAGAGGCCTGAGCTAGCTCCGCTTTCCCAAACCCCCGGCCGCAGAAACCTTGGGGCAACGAGGGGACGGTTGCTGGTCAGGCCACCGAGTTTGGTCCGGTCTGTTGTGGGTTTGCTGGCCCTGCAGTGTCTCCCTGCGGTCCCAGGGAGCACAGTGGCGGGGGGGGGCCGGGGCTGCCCGCGGCCCTGGGTGCGTCCACACTGCCGCCCTGTTCTCACGCGCTGCGCGGTTGCCCTGTGGGTGGGGCTCGCCTGCGTGCACCGGGCCCATCGCCCTGTTTCTCTTCCCACCCCTTGGGCCTCTCCAAGGGCCTGGCTCATGGTGTCACCCAAGATTCCTAAGGTGGCACCCATGTCCAGACAGACCGTCCTGGCCCCAGGCGGGCCACGCTGCCCCCCACCTCCCTTCCACCAGAGGACCCTGGAGAGCAGCTTCCAGAGCAGTCGGGAAGGACCGTGTGGGGTCGGTTCAAGGTCGCTCTGTGCTGGAAATGACGCCCCATTCAGGCTGCGTGTGCCTGCCGGGCTGCAGCTCATCCCCAGGCCCGTGGGGCGGCGAGAGGAGCTGGCTTCGGACTCCAGAGCAGGAAAGACCCTGCGATGAGGCCCCGGGCTTGGACGCAAGTCAGAGGTGCCCACACTGCCCCGCTGGGCCGGGGGCGGCGGGCGGCGGAGCAGGGGGAGGAGGACGACGGGCAGGCGTGGGGGACAGAGGGTGTGTGGGGAGAACAAGGAGGGTGCGGGGTAAGAGGAGAGAACTGGGGGGGGCGCCGGCGAGGCCCTGTGGGGGGCTGGGGGTGGCAGTAAGGAGTGATAGGGAGGGGAGTGGGTGGCAGGGAACGGCTTGAGGAAAATTCCAGCACTTTTGAAAGGGTCCTGACTTTGATGGGTGCCGCCCACGGCCCCTGGCTTTTGCCCAGTCCTAACGGCGGGGAAGGAGCCTCAGGTCCTGTGGGGTGGCAGATCCCACTGCATTGCTAGGGTCAGGTCTTTGGGCAGCCCAGTGGCAGCTGGACCCTCGTCCATGGACCCCAGCACTTGAGATTCCACGGACCCTCTCAGCAAGTTCACGGCCACCCCTCTTCACGGTCCCTCCCCCGGCCAGGAAGCCGGCAGGTCACAGGGGTGCAGGGTTACAGCCCCGCTGGCCTCCAGCGAGCTGGTGTCCACAGCCCCAGCCCTGTAGTAAGCGGTGGCCGGGCCTATTGAATCCCGGGGTGGGGGGAGGGGGGAGCCTCTAGGCAGCTCCTGGGGGCCTCCCTGGAGGGGCAGCACCGAGCCCCTCCCCTACTAGGCAGCCCTTTGGGGTATTTACGTGGCAGCAGGGCGCTGGGGAAGGTGTCAAAGGCTGTCAGTGGGTGTTACTTTTGATCCTGTGGCCAAGTTAGTCTCATTTATCCTTAAAAAGGGAGAGAAAATGGTATCAGCGCCCTGGACAGAGGAGGGTCAACCTTAGTCCTTTTCGAACTTTTGTTTTGGGCTCCAGAGTCTCAGAGTCTCGGTGTGGGAGGCACCGGCCCCCAGCTGAGGACGGCTCAGGAGGCCACGCTGCCCCTTCTGGGGAGCGGCCTGGCAGCAGCTGCTCACAGGCCTTGGCCGCTGGGGCTGCGGAATGAAGAACAAAACCCCCAAGCCCAAGTCAGAGCCCGACTTCGCCTCCTTCACATCTGTGGGGGAATTCTGAAGTCTGCCTCACAGTCAAAGAGAAACAACCAGGGAGGAAAGGCCGTTTCCTGTGGCAGCTTCCCAGGGCAGCCACCCTATCCTCAGCCCCACCGACAGCCCCCCCAGTGCCCTGCAGGGTGCCTGCTGGTGCCACTGTGGGACGCACAGGACCCCAGGCCTGGCCCAGCCTCAGCAGGGAGCGGCCCTACCTGCCGGCGCCCAGTCTCTTGCCTCAGGCCTCAGACTCCTTGGCCTCTGTCCGCTTCAGGGCCTCGGAGTACTGGCAACGAGCGGAGGTGGCCGGGCCTATGGAGTCCCAGCAAGGTCAGGCTTCTCTGAGACCCTGACTTTTCTGGAGCCAGGACAGGGCGACCCCACAGTCCCTGGGGAAGGCGCGTGTCTGGGTCCACCCTGAGACGCAGCAGAAGGACATTCAAACTGGGTCTTTGGGCAAAGTGGACGTTAGCAAATCACTCAAGGAAAAACACCTTAGGATGAGGGGCCGGCTGAGGCCAGGGCCCGGTGTTTGGGAGTCTGCCGAGATTTCCAGGCCTGCCCGCAGGACCTGGGGTTACTGGGCTAGTTGATCCCTGTCACCTCCACGCCCTCCGACACCCACACCCCGGAACCTGCTTCCTAGGCGGCCCCTCCCACCTCGGGGTTCAGCTTGCCCCAAAGAGCCCAAGAGCCCGGGGCCTGGCCTGGGGATGCAGCCGCAGAGGCTTGATTCCCCATGCTTGGGCCTGCTCAGCGGGGAGGCGGGGCTGGGCTGAGACCCCATCTTCCACGGCTCCCACATCCACCCACGTCCCCAGCAACAGGGACGGAAGAAGCAGCTCGAGCTGGTCTCGGCAACCAGGATTCAGGCGAAGGCCTTGGACTCAGCCACACCCCAGAGCTGTGGGGGGGAGATTCCTGGGCCATCCCCCGAGGCCCAGCTAAGTGTGGGGGCTGCTCAGTGAGGAAGTGAAATTGGAGGGTGAAGGTGGACAGGGGCGGACCGGCCCCTCGCGCCCTATACACCTGCTCACTCCCCCACTTTCTCAGCCATTCACTCTCCCTACCCCGCCCTCCCTCCCCTCCCCTCCCCTCCCTTCCCCTCCCCCTCCCCCCACCCCCTCCCCCCTCAGCAGCCAGGTGTTTTAAGGGCTGCCCAGGGCTTTGTACTGCGGCAGGTGCCAGCGGCTTCCCAGCTGCCCTGGAGAGGGAGGACAGGCCCTCAGTGCAGCCGCTCTGGCACGGCGCGGCGGGTGGGCTCTGCAAGCTGAGGCCACCGTTTATGTCTGTCGTCAGCATCACAGACCTCATGGCTTCATCCACGGTGGCTGGAGCTTCCGCCTTGCACAATACACACACACGAGCACACACACACGTGGGCAGAGCGAGAAGAAACCTACCCTTCAAATGACGGCTGCAGCTCAGTGGCCGTGGCCCTTCAGCGTGTCCCGGCGTGGGGTGTCCCTAGCCCTGGGGAGGCCCTGGCCCTCAGGACAGCAGTCACCACGAGGGCACCCCGAGCTAAAACCCTCACCCTCGTGGGTGAGGCGCATTCTGCGCTGTCTATTTTTTGAAGGGCGCCTGCCACACCCACACAACTGATTTCGCGGCCTATGAATGGGCTGCAAACTCAGTGACAAACGTGGCCTCCGGGCGGGCGTCGGGCCTGGCAGCCCTGAGAGCTGTGCATCCGCGTGGCGGCTGAGGCCCAGTTGCTCAGAAATGCCCTGGGGAACGGATGCCAGTGTGCGTGTCATGTAATGTGGCCGTGGCTGGCACCCCGAGAGCTGCCGCCAGAGCCGTGGCAGTGACCCCCAGCACTGGGGCGCATGGGTCACCACACTCAGCACCCCGAGAAAGCCGGGGGCCCTTTACCTGCAGTAACTGCAGCAGCGTGGGTCGGCCCTGCCCCTTTGCCCGGTGTCATGCCCTCGGGCAGTGGCCCGGCCTCAGCCGCCCGCGCAGCCCCTGGGTGGGGGCACGCAGTCCGGTTTCCGCTCTGCAGAAGGGGAAGCCGGGCCGAGGAGGTGAGCGCGTCCGGAGCCGCAGTCGGTCACGGGTTGAGTTCTGCTTTTTCAATTCCTGGTCTCGTCTCTGCTCGGGGGAGCTCCTCGCCCGTCACCTTTCCTGGGCACCCGTCACGACGCTGTTTTGAGGCCCCTGGGTGGAAGAGCTGGGGGCTCGTCCCAAGGCACCCCTCACTCGTGCTAGAGGCGGGAAGCCACCGTGTCGGGCGGGGGACCCCCGAGGTGGTCACGGGCGTCCTGGAAACATCTCTCATCTGGAGCCACCCCAGCAGGCTGGGACGGAAGGAGAGCCCAGACCCCCGCGCTGGGGCGAGGGCAGCCATGGGCGAGGCCCGGGGCCCAGTTGGCGTGGGTTCCCCGAGGCTGCCGGGGACCAGGTGGGGGACACAGGAGCAAGGGGAGCCCTGGGCCCTGAGGCGACCCCCACGGGCTCTGGGGCTCCTACAAAGGCCGCTCTGTGCTCTGCGGGCAGCCTGCGGTGGCGGAGCCGCCTGTGAGCAGGCCAGGCTGCGGCGGGGCCACCATCTTAAGGTGGGAGCACCCAGGGCTTTCCAGGGGCTGCTTCCTGGGGAGCCCAGCTGTGGGTCGCTGGTCACCAGGGACTCAGCCCTTCTCCCTCGCGGGACGCCTGTATGGCCCCCAGCTGCGGCCCAGCTGCCCCCCGGCCATCTCGTGCTGACGTCCAAGGCGCCGCCCGAGTTGTCGGCTCTGCCTGGGGCTCAGCGCGGGTTGCTGAGGGTGATGAAGTGCCACCCGACAGCCGCCTCCCCGCGAGAGGCTCTGAGCCATCAGCCAGGCTGGGAGTGGCTGCCCCTCCACGTGGTCACCTCTGGCGACCCCCAGGCCTGCATCTCTGGCTCCCCCGCCCCGTGACTCTCTTCTGTCCCTGGACCCCAGCCACACCGATGCCCGCATGCTTGCTGACCTCAGGACCTTTGCCCATGCTGTGCCTGCTTCCCGGGGGCTTTCCCCGCAGCCGTTCACGCTGCTTCTTCAGGCCTCGAGGGGCGCCTTATCTGCCGCCTTCCCTTCTCTTGCTCCAGGCCCCCCACGTCCCCTCTCGCTGCAGCTTCTCTGCTCCTGTCACTGTAGATTAACTTGTGACTTGTTAATTTCCTGTCCCCCCCCAGCTCTGGAAGGGCAAAGTGTGGGTGGGGGGTTAGAGGAGTGGGGGTCGCGCTCAGCGACCAGTCTCCACCGAGTGGGCTGTATGAGCTGGGTGGGGAGGCTGGGTCACGTGACGTTTGCACACCCTCTTCAGCCCTGGGGGACACGTGGGCACCCCATCTGTGTGAGATGGCGGGGCGTAATTCTGATGAGGAGAATGACCTTTCAAACAGCCTCCTCACCGCCCCGGGCTCCTCGGGGCCAGCAGCCCCCTCCCTCCTTGTTTCTGATGTCTGCCCTTTCCTGGGGGGCAGAATCTACTTTGCAGAAAGCGCTGAAGGCCTTGGGAGGTGAGGGCCCTGGGCCGGCTGCCTGCGGAGGCCGGTCTCACCCCAGGCCAAGTCCTCCCGAGGGACAGGCAAGAGGGCCAGAGCCGGCGGCCGTGCATGTGGGTGGTGCGTGTGTGTGACCCCAGGACAGATTTCCCTGTGGAATGAGGTCGCCTTCCCTCTGGAAGCGGCCAGCAGAGAGGAGAGCACCCGGGGCTCTGTGGCCAGTCACATGAAGCCGCCCCCTTCCTGCCTCTTGGCGCCTTGCTGCTTGCGCCACCCCCGAGGCTGTGCTTGCACCCCCATCTTGGGCCTCGTGTGCCCGACAACCCCCCCCCCCGGCACGTGTTCTCAGGCGTCTGGTTCAGAGAAGGGCTGCTCGCAGCTGCTGCTTCGGGGGCACCCCAGCTGTTGGGGCGCCTTAAAGGACGTGCTGGGGGCTGGCACGGCCCCCCCCCCCCCCCGTCAGCCGCCTTTGAGGCATCAGAATCGTGTTTCCCAAGTTCAAGTCTCGAGCCAGCGGAGCTGAGACGGTCACAACCAGCAGTGAGAGCGGAGGCGGGACCGCGACGCCAGCGTGTTTCTGTCTGCGACGGTGGCCGCGGGGTCAGATGTGCCCGGGGCCGGAGGGCCCGTCTGAGCGGCCGTAGCTGCTTCTCGACCTGGCCTTGCGCCGCTGACGCCCCTGCCCCTGCCGAAGCCCCCTGCGCTGCCGACCCCTGGCCCCGCACTGAGGGGGACCCGGGGCGGGCAGCGCAAAGCCCCCTTCACAGGCCTGAGGCCGCCTGGCCGCGCGGGCCGCCCACCACAGCCCCGAGCGTCGCCGACGCCCCGCAGTCCCCGGGCGATGGGCCACGGCGCCGGGCCACGGAGAGCTGCATAAATACCGGCGAGTAATTTCTTTGTCCAGAGCTGGCGCAGCTCGTGGGGCCGCCGTGTTGCCATAGGGAACGGGAGCTGCCCGCGAGCTGCCGCGGGGGCAGCGCTGCGACGGGCGCTCCTCGCTGCCTGCCACCACCGCCCGCGGGGGCCAGAGGCCTGAGCGCCCGCCCGAGCGCTCCCCCTGCGCCCTCCTTCCCCAGAATAGGGGGCCCAGACCCGCAGTTGAGGCAAGAGGGGGAGGATGAGGGGGAAGGGGCAGAAGAGAAGGGGCAGCGCCCAGCATGGGCCCCGGACCACCCGGCAGCCCTCCTGGGTGTTGCTTGATGCTGCTTCTGGGGGCAGAAGGGGCGCCCGAGAAAACCCCGAAGCTTCTCCCTCGTCGCCCGAACTCGTCTAGCCTAGAGAATGTTGGGCAAAGCCTGACTTGGCAAAGTCGTAAAGAGATGTCGTGCAGAGGGGTGTCCCAGGACCCAGGCCTGCGAGCCAGGGCGGGGCAGTGTGCAGCGGGTCCGGAGCCGGGGTCCGGGAGGCAGTGGGCCCCGATCCTTTGAGGTCAGAGTCGTGATAACTTGTGACAGGCAGCACAGGCCCCCGCGGCTCTGGAGGGCCCGGCAGAAGGGCCGAGGAACCGGTTCCGGCGTCCTAGGTTCAAGCCAGAGCCCAGGCTCCCGGCCCACGCAGTCCTTTGGGAACAGCCCGGGGCGCTCTGGCCTGAACTTGAGGAGCTGGGCCCTTTCGGGGGGCCCCTTTCGGGCTCCAAGCAGCCTGGCTGGGCCTGGGCGGCCGGAGGACAGCACCTGCTGAGCGGGGGAGCCCTGGCGCCAGCAGCCTGGGCAGACTGCCCGGGGTTCTGGACAGCTCCGCGGGGGAGCTGCAGGGGGGGACGCTGGAGTCCCGCCTCTGCTCACACGTCGCTGGAGGAACACCAGGATGGCTCCTGGCGCTGGCCACTGGGCCTCGGCTCTGGCTTTGGGGCCTTAGAGCCTCCTCAAGAAGAGGGGAGGGAAGGATCCCTTCTGCGTCCTCGGGGTTGGCGCCTGAGACAGGCCCTCAGCGCTCCCCATCTCGCCAGGCCTGGCTTGCGGGGGGGCAGCTTGGAGGGCCTCCGGGAGACATTGATGATTTGGGGGCAGCAGGCGAGACCTAGGGAGAAATGGGAGCCCCTGGCCTGGAGGTGCCCGGCAGACCTGGAGTTCGGGAGGATGGGGGCATTGGGGCAGCAGAACAGATGAGAACTGGGGGCGCTGTTGGCACCCTGGCCCCTGTTTACACTGAACCGAAGGCAACTTCCTGGGTGTGGGAGGAGCCTGAGAGGAAGGGGAGGCCCCTCCATGTCTGAGGGCAGCGGCCCCGCTGGCTTGAGTCCCCGGCTCGCCTGTGTGTGCTTGTGTGCGTGCACACGTGTGCTGCGTGCCTGCATGCGAGGGAACATGTGTGTCAGCCAGTGTGAATATGCCTGTCAGAGTGAGCGTGTGTGTCTGTGGCCAAGCGTGAGCATCTGCCTGAGTGTGAATGACAGCAGGAGAGCGCTGCACATGAGAGACCGTACGCTGCGTTGTGAGGTGGTGTGTGTGTGACTGTACAGTGGATCGAGGGTTAGACTATGTGGGGTGTAAGATTATTTGGGGGTGTGGCGAGACGGTGCAGGCTGTGTCAGACCATGCTGGGTGTGTGTATATGTAGGGTGAGGGTGTGACCATGTGGACCATGTGTAGATAAGTGTGAGTGTGTGCAGAGTGAGTGTGCAAACATGTGTTGGGGGAGTGTCAACGTGTGGGTGAGTGTGAGCAGGTGCGTGAGAGCATGTGTTGTGTGTGGGATGAGCGTGAGCATGTGCAGGGTGAGTGTGTAAGTGTGTGGGGTATGTGAAGGTATGCATGAGTGTGTGCAGAGTGAGTGAATGTGAGCAGGTGTGAGAGTGTGCAGGGTCAGTGTGTGTGTTCATGTGTAGGTATGTGTGTCCATGTGCAGGGGGAGTGTATACAGGCTCGGGGTGTGCGTCCATACTCAGGTGAGTGTGTCCTTGTGCAGGGTGAGCATGTGTGGGGGGAGTGTGAGTGTGTTTGAGTGAATTATGTCCGTGTGCAGGGTGAGTATGTGAGCATATGCAGGGAGAGTGTGTACAGCGTATTTATGAACGTGTGCAGGTGAGTGTGTGAGCATGTGTGGGTGTGTCCCTGTATGTGGGTGTGATCGTGTGCAGGGTGCGTGTGTTTGCCAATGTGTTTGTGTGTGTCCGTGAGTGAGTGTGTTTGTTTGGGTGTGTGTCCGTGTGCTGGTGAGTGTGTCTGGGTGTGTGTCCATGCTGGGGTGAATGTGAGTGTGGGTGTGTCTGTGTGGGTGTGTGTCTGTGTTCAGATGAATGTGTGTGCAGGTAAGTGTGTCGGTGTGTGGTGAGTGTGTCTGTGTCGGTGCTCATGTCTGTGTGCAGGTGTGTGAGCGTGTGCACATGTCCATGTGTGAGTGCATGTCTGCAGGTGTGTGTCTGTGCTTGGTGTGAGTTTGTGGGGATGAGTGTGTGTGCGGGTGTATGTGCACAGTGAGCATATCTGTGTGTGGGTGTGTCCATGTGTAGAGTATGTGTCTGTGTGCAGGGTATGTGTCTGTGTGTAGGTGTGCATGCATGTATGTGGGTGAATGTGAGTCCATGTGTGGGTGCACATGTCCATGTGCAGGTATGTGTCTGTGTAGGTGTGTGTGAGCATGTGTGGGTGTGTGTCCGTGTGCAGTGAGTATGTCCATGCTGGGGGTGTGTGTGCTCAGGGTGAGCATGCGAGCGTGTGTGGGTGAGTGTGTGAACATTTGTGGGTGAGCATGTGTCTGTGTGTGGGTGTGAGTCCATGTGTGGGTGAGTGTGTGGTGTCTGTGCTTGCTGTGTGTGTCCATATGCAGGTCCATGCATGGGTGTGTCATGTCTGTGTGCATGTGTGTGTCTGTGGGGGAGTGAGTGTGTGTCCATGCTCAGGGTGTGTGTGTGTGTGTGCAGGTGTGTGTCCATGCTGGGGTGAGCACGTCTATGTTTGGGTGAATGTGGTGTCTGTGCTGGGGGTGAGCGTGTGTCTGGGTGTGGTGAGTGTGTGGTATCCATGCTCGGTTGTGTGTCTGTGTGTGGGTGAGTGTGTGGTGTCCGTGATTGGGGTGTGTGTTCATATGCGGGTCTGTGCATAGGTTTGTCATGTACATGTGCAGGTGTGTGTCTGTGGGGGGTTGAGTGTATGTCTGTGTGTCTATTGCAGGTGTATGTCCGTGCTGGGGTGAGCGCGTGTCCATGTGTGGTTGTGTGTCCGTGTGTGAGTGTGTGGTGTCTGTGCTCACATGAGTGTGTGTCCATGTGTGGAGTCTGTGCTGGGGGGGATGAGTGTGTTCTGTGGTTGGGGTGAGTGGGTGTCCGTGCTGGGGTGAACGTGTGTCCATGCGTGGATGTGTGGTGTCCGTGCTCAGGGGTGAGTGTGTGTCCATGTGTGGGTGAGTGTGGTGTGTGGGTGAGCGTGTGTCTGGGTGTGGTGAGTGTGTAGTGTCCGTGCTGGGAGGGGTGAGTGGGTGTCCGTGTGTGGTGAGTATGAGGTGTGTGTGCTGGGGGGGTGAGTGTGTGTTTATGTGTGGTGAGTGTGTGGTGTCCATGCTCGGGGCGGGGGGTGTGTCCATGTGTGGTGAGTGTGTCTGTGCGTGCTGGGGGGGTGAATGTGTGTGTATGTGGTGAGTGTGTGAGCCCACGCTCGGGTGTGTGGAGTCCGTGCTGGGGTGGGGGTGAGCGTGTGTTCACGGGTGTGGCGAGTGTGAGTCCGCGCTGGGGGTGTGAGTCCATGGGGGGGTGAGCGTGTGTCCACGCGTGTGGCGAGTGTGTGAGCCCGTGCTGGGGGGGTGAGTCCACGGGGGGGGGTTAGTGTGTGTTCATATGTGGTGAGTGTGTGGTGTCCATGCTTGGGGAGGGGGGGTGACTGTGTCCATGTGTGGGTGAGTGTGGTGTGTGGGTGAGCGTGTGTCTGGGTGTGGTGAGTGTGTAGTGTCTGTGCTTGGAGGGGTGAGTGTGTTACCGTGTGTGGTGAGTATGTGGTGTGTGTGCTGGGGGGGTGAGTGTGTGTTCATGTGTGGTGAGTGTGTGGTGTCCACGCTTGGGGAGGGGGTGAGTGTGTCCATGTGTGGTGAGTGTGTCTGTGCGTGCTGGGGGGGTGAATGTGTGTGTATGTGGTGAGTGTGTGGGTCCACGCTCGGGCGTGTGGAGGCCGTGCTGGGGGGTGGTGTGAGCGCGTGTCTGCGCGTGTGGCGAGTGTGTGCGCCCGCGCTGGGGGTGTGAGGGGGGGGGTGAGCGTGTGTCTGCGCGTGTGGCGAGTGTGTGCGCCCGCGCTGGGGGTGTGAGTCCGCGGGGGTGGGGGGAGCGTGTGTCCGCGCGCGGCCGGGCGAGGGCGCGCGACCGGGCGAGGGCGCGCGGGGGCAGCGGGCGCGCGGGGGTGACGCCACCGGCGACCCCAGGACGCCCGCCGGCGCGGCGGCGCGGCGGTGACCCGGAGAACGGGCGGGGGCGCGCGCGGGGCGGGGGCGCGCGCGGGGGCGGGGCGCGCGGGGCGGGGGCGCGCGGGGGCGGGCCGCGCCGGCGCGGTGGCGGCGGCGGCCGGCGCGGCGCGGGCGCGCGGGGGCGGCGCGGGGGCGGGGCCGGGGCGGGGCGCGCGCGGGGATTTCCAGCGCCGGGAGGAAGTGCCGGCGCGGGGAGCGCGGGGAGCGCGGGGCGGCGCGGCCGCCGCGTGCGCGAGCCGGGTGGCAGCCCAGCCGGGACTTTCCATCCGGCGGCGGCGCCGGCGGCCGCCGGCCCTTCCCCGCCCCCCGACATGGGGCCGCCCGGGGAGCCGGACGCTGCGGGCCGCGGCGGAGGACGCGCCCGGCGCCCCTGACGGCGAGCGCGGAGGCGGGTGAGCGGGGCGCGGGCGCGGGCGCCGCCTCCCCCCGCCGCCGGCCGCGCCGCAACTTCGGCAACTTTGGCGGCGCGGCGGGCGGGGGCGCGGGCGGCGGCGCGAAGTTCGCCTGAGTCATCGCGCGGGGCCCGGAGCCGCAGTGGCCTCGCGGCCGCGCGCGGGACGGGCTGGGCCGGGCCGGCGCCCACGCGGCCCCGCGGGTGCGCGTCGCGGTCCCGGGGCCGCCGAGGGCCCGGCCGGTCCTTCGCCCGGGGCGGCGCCGCGGGCCGGGGCGCCGCGGGCCGGACGTGGCTGGAGCGTAAGGAGCCGCGGCCGCCGCGCGAGGAGACGGCGGGACGGGGACGGGGAACGGGGACGGAGACGGGGGGGGGGACGGCGAGACGGGGGGAGGGAACGGGGACGGGGGGACGGCGGGACGGGGGAGGAACGGGGACGGGGTGGGGGACGGGGGGACGGCGAGACGGGGGAGGAACGGGGACGGGGGGGGGGACGGCGGGCCAGGGTTACGGGCACGGGGGACGGGGGTGGTGGGGACGGCGGGACGGGGGGGGGAGAGCGCGGGGGGGAACGGGCGCTGCGATGCGCTGCGGGCTGGGGGCGTGGGGCTCGCGGCGGCGGGGGGGGGGGGGGTTCTGCGGGGCGGGGTTCGGGGCGGCTGGGCCCTGCTCGGCTGGGGTTCGGGGCTGGGGGCCCCGCTCGGCGGGGGTTCGGGGCAGCGGGCCCGCTCGGCGGGGTTTGGCGCGGGGTTCGGCGCGGCGGGGCCTGCTCGGCGCGGGTCCGGCGGGCGCAGCCGCGGTCTCACTGCAGCAGCCGCGGCCGCGGGGGGAGCCGGAGCGGCGGGTCGGGCTCGAGCCCCCGCACGACGCCCGCGCGGACCCCGCCGGGGCCGGGCGCCGTTCTCTCCCCGACGCCCCCCGTTCTCCCCCCGACGCCCCCCCCGTTCGTCCCAGGGGAAAGAGACGCCCGCCCGGCGGGGGCTGGGCCGCCGCGCCCCGCGCCCGCCCCCGGCCTGCTCGCCCCTCTCCGGGCGCCGCGCCTCCCGCCGGCTCAGACCCGGCAGACGCCGCAGCCGAGGCCTCGCGTCCCGCGAGCAGGACCTCGCCGGCGTCGGGACGGGCCCGCGCGGGCGGCGGGAAGGGCCTGCCGTGGCCTGCGAGTCCCATTTTGGGGGTGACAGCTGCGCTGGGGGGCGAGAACTCGCAGAGCGTGGCGGGTCTGGGCTGGCTCCGGCAGACAAAGGAAATTGCGTTAAATTCGCCCGGCTCGGTATGCTGGTCGTGCCGCGCGCCCTGCACAGCGAGTGAGCGAACCCCGAGATTATGCAACAGCTGGGCTCCCCGGGTCCACTCCGGGGGCTCCGCTCACCTGGGGGCGCCTGTACCCAGGACGCGCCGCCCGCCGGGCCCCTGCGCTCAGGACCCCCGTGTGCTCCTGCGCAAGTGCTGGTAGGGGAAGAAGATGGGGGGGCATGATACCTGTTTCAGGAACGGGGCCCAGGAGAGAGCTCGGGGGAGGGCGAGGTGAGGGCAGAGGACCTGGAGGGCGACCAGACCCGGGCAGCCGAGGCTGGAGCGCGGGACTCCTGAGCCGCCGGCCAGGGCAGCGCGCAGGGGGCAGAGCCAGAGGGGACTGTGGCTTAGCAGCTGCTTGTCGGCCAGCGGGGCCCAGAGGAGCGCGGAGAGGGAAGAAAATGCCGTTTTAAGCAAAAAGGAAAACTGAAGGCCTCGCATGCACCGTGTCACGTCTGAGTCATAACTGCCTGACATGCCCAGCGGCTGCCCCAGCCTCGGGGGGCTCTGTCACCCCGTGTCTGTGCCGTACTCTCTTGGGCCAGGCAGGCTGGGCGACCTTGACTGGAGGAAACTTCTGTCGCCCTGTGCAGACGTCTGGGGCTGGGCCAGCGGTGGGGCGATGGTGTAGATGCAGGTGCCTCTGGGTTTTTGTTAACTCCAGAATTCAGGTTGGAATTTTTCTAAGTTCTGCATTTCTTGAGATCAGGGGATCATGGAACTGGGCCGCAGGAGTCTTTTCCTCACTGAGCGACCAGCTAGTGTGCCTTGAACCCCACCTCTGCCAGGTGCGGGCCACCTCCCAGGCCTTGATGCGCACGCGTTTAGAGCATCTTGGCCCTGTGCACAGTGAGGTGCCAAGAGAGCGGGTAAGCGACTGCCGCGAAAATAACCGACCAAGAAGGAACACTCGACACCCTGCCCACTGAGTACCTAGCGGTCCTGCTAGGCAGATTCTAGCAGGTCATAAAATACAGGCTGCAGCGATCTAGTAGATTGTGTAGGCAAAGCTCTTGGCTGCTGGGGTCGTCGAGGAAGCCTTCCAGGAAGAGGTGTGCGCCACCAGGGTGAGGGCTGCTGTGGCAGCAGGGGGCCTCTTGCAGCCGGAGGGTTTCTCCCATGGGCACGGTGGGCTGTGCCGGGCAGGCGGTGCCGCTGGTCAGCATGCTTGTGGGTTGGCCTGTGAAGGGCCTGGGTGGTGGTGGGGACACGTGGTGACCCAGCGGGGTGGCAGCACATGACTGGCTCAACCGTTTCTCATTGCCGGGAGGGATTCCCATAAGGGGGTGCTGCGGGGAGGCATGTAAATGTTAAAAATCCCTTCCCCCGGGAGCTCCCACTCCTCTCTAATCCATGCTCATGGGAGGTGAACGTCTTTTATTCTCATAAAGTAAAAGTTGCTCCTCCCGTTCTATTTCACGGCTCTTCTCCCTGCTCTCGACGCCACCTATACAAAGTGCGTGCGCGTAACGCGGGCCCTTTTCTCACGAGGCCAGTAGCTCAGGAAAGGGTCATGTCTGCTACGCTGACTTTTTGTTTCCTTTCTGATCATGCACTGATCTGGTGACAAAACCCCAAAACGTTTATGGGAAACTTGGTTTCCTTGAGGGAGGACAAGGCTGAGTTTATCCCCTGAGTGGACAGCAGTCTTGCCGGAGCGGCAGCTTGAGTCTGAAGGAGTCATGGTCATGGCAGCGCAGGTTCGCCCTCAGAGGGGTCCGGAAGGAGCGTGCACAGCAGGGCGACTGAGGTGCGCTCAGGCTGCCCGGCCTGACCCAGGAGTCTGAGTCGGGGTGCCCTGCTGCCTCCTGCGGGTGTTCTTGCTGCCTCGGCTCCTGGGTGTGTGGCGCCGGGGGCTCGTGTGACAGGAGACTGGCTCTGCCCTTGTTTCTTGGGGGTTTCTAATGACTTAAAAGAAGAACAGGGAAATTAGTTCCCTTGAGTCCTTCCTCACCCAGTAATGCCCGGAAGTCACAACTTTGTTCTAGAAATTAAATTCTGTCCTTTTGGATTAATACAGCCTGATGTTTGAAACCTTGTTACGGAGCAAATTAAGTGTGTGGGTCTCAGAGAGCTTCTGCAGAGCTCGGGCATGCATGCCAGGCCGTCTAACCCTCACAGGAGCCCAAGCCCGGCCCGGTCTAGCGGAACACGTGACCTGAATGCCTCCTTGTGCCCAGCGGTGCAGCTGGCGTTCACAGTATAGACCCTCGGCTCTCCCCATTTTTGAGTGCAGGTGACTCTCCAAATGATGCGGTGTTTGTCTGTGGCTTTCCTCAGGTTTTTGGTCCCCTGGGACTCGTCGCCACCCTCCGGCTTGGGAGGGTGGGCCTGGTGGAGGGCACCACTTTAAGAGCCGAACCTCAGGCCTGCCTTCAGCGCCTGGAGCAGGAGCCCCCGGGCACGATCTGGGCCTTTCTGGGCTGGTTTCCTGCTTTGGAAAGTGGGGCTGACGCGCCCCTGTTTGGCAAGGGAGAGGCCGAGGGGACTGTGCACATGTACTGACCTCATGGGGGACAGGGTTAGGTGGGGTCGGGGGGACACCTTGGGGTAGACGGGGTGCACCAGCTTCTGGTGTCCAGGACTGTGGGTCTGATGCTGGTGTCCCCTGCTGGCACATCCCCAGAGGGCTTGGGGGCAGCACTCCCCCAGTCAGGGACTGTGCACCCAGGGTGGAGTTTTCCTGCTTTCTTCATTTTTACTAGACTTGCCCCCTGGGGAAACCCCTTGGTCTCTCATGCCAACCTGGAGTGCTCGCGAGTCACCACGCGCCTCTGCAGACCTTGCTCTGGCTTAGGAGTCATGAGGCCACCAGGAAGCTCCTTGGTCACCCTCCTCGGGAGCAGTGTGAGATGTGGGTGCCAGGGCAACAGAACAGGGGTGCTGGTGACTTGGCCAGGGGCTAGGGAGCATTTTGTGGGCACAAGCCAGAGAAAGGGGGTTGAACTTCTGTGGAGGTGCAGGCCAGCGCCCCGGGAGAGGCTGGGAGGGGCCTTTGTGGCAGCCTGACTTCTGCGCTGGGAACCACCCCCTCTCACAGTGAAGGTAGCGCCTGGCCACCCAAGGGCTGCAGCCAGTCAAGGGGAGTTGCCACCTCATGCTGGCTTTGTTTGGAGCGTAGGTGCCCAGTCTGCCCCGTGTTCCAGAAATCTTAGCGTGGCTCCTCTCGGCGTCTCCTGCCTCCAGCCCCGGGTGCTCGGGCAGTTGCACGAGCACCCCCAGCAGGCTCAGGGAAGGCTCTGGCTCCTCTCAGGGCGCCCCGCTGTGCACACCCGCTCTCGCTCCTGGTTTGCTTCCCAGCCAGCAGCCTTGTTGTAATGATGGCGTCGAGTCATTATGTCTTTACAGGGTTTTACAAACATTAGCTGTTGGTGGTGAACAGGTCCCCGAGGCCTGGTCCCTGTAGGAGCATAATGGGCACAGCCCAGCGCAGTCGAATTTCTACCCATTCATCTGGAATTTAATTATCACTCCAGACCGCTCCCGGGAATGTAAGCTGCTGGCGAGGCGCTCCCCGCGGCCAGCAGAGTGACGCTGGCTGTTCCGGAGATGCTTCTGTGTGACTCGCTGCTCGCACCGCGTGGATTCCGGCCGAGGAACCCGGCAGGGCCGTGGTGACTGGCTTGAGAAGAGGGGCTTGACTGGACACTGGGCCCAAGGCCAGGTTCCTGGAGTGACGGCTGCGGTGGATTTGTTTGTTCGTTGACAGATGGGCCCTTTGGGGGTGGAGCAGGCACGAGACTGTGCGGGCCTGGGGCCTCGGCCTCCTCCAGTGGGGGGTGGCCTGCGTGCCTTGGGCTTCTGGTGTCAAGACCACGCTTTAAGAAGAGGGCTGCCGCTGTCTTTGCCCTCTGACCTGAGCTGGGCTCAGGAGAAGTGGCTGAACTCATGTCCTGAGGAGGCTTGGGTTTGGGTCTGCGCCGATCTAAAGCCCAGCCTTTCCTTAGCTTGTGCTTTTCCCTGAAGCTCGGTCTCCTCGTCTGCAGACAGGTAATTGTGAGGATTGAAGTGACAATGTGAGGGAGTGTAAGAGCCCAGCGTGTCATGTGTGGTGATTCCTCTTCCTCTTTCCTTTCCTGGGTTACTTCATCGAAGAAAAACTCGCCTTGCTCACCCGGGAGGCAGTGCGCCCGCGGCCTGCAGGGCGGGAGACAGGCCCACATTGGACTTAACCAAACTATTTGTAATGGAATAAAATGCCTGGGAATCACTGTACTTTATTTTGCACTGTACAAAATATCTGTATTTTGATGCTCTTGCTTTTCTAGAGAAGCAGTTTTTGCATATGATGATTTTCTACAACTTAAATTTATATCTACTACACTAGTTCCTTCCGTGGGCAGAATAACACTCTTCGGTTTGCTCTCGCCTCTGCTCGAATAGCCCCGTCGCACTTCTGGCTTTGAAAATTTGTAGCAGAAAAGTCTTGTTCTCACCTTCCCGTGTGCTGGGGGCGATGGCTGGGCGGTGGGTCACAAGTGTGCCCTGTCAGCAGACGGCAGCTCAGCCTTGTCGTCTTGGATTGAGGCACCCAGCTGTTTTGTGTTTGTTTTTTTTTTTTTTAATTTATTTTTCATAGAAGAACTGGGGCGCAGGCCAGAGGTATGGGAGTGAGTGGATCCACCAGAGACAGAGTGGGAAGCAGAACAGGTGGATCCACTGAAATGCACTGCAGAGGGGAGCAGTGGGGAGACAGGAGAGGTCTGCTGCACCCTGCGGGTTGAACTCAGGCCACGGTGGCTGTGGATATCTTCATAGTGCTGAGACTTAACCCCTGCGCCACCAAGGAGACCCCTATTTTGACTGGTTTTATGTGGAGGTATAACCTACACGAACCACAGAGTGATTTGCTTTTTCTGCATATTGCAAAGTGGTTGTTTTGAGCCAACATCCATCCCCACAGTTTGTTTTTTTCTTTTCTTTTTTAGAAAAGATTTATTTATGCATCAAGAACTGGGGTACAGGCCAGAGGAATGGGTGGGGGGTGAGAGGATTTACCGGAGACAGAGTGGGGAGCAGAACAGGCGGATCCACTGAAACCCACTGCTGAGGGGAGCAGCGGGGAGACAGGAGAGGTCTGCTGAGCCCTGTGGGTAGCTCCCTGGCTGGGGATCAAACTCAGGCCGCAGTGGCTGCGGACTGCTTCATGGTGCTGACTCCCTGTGCCACTAGGGAGTCCCTTGACATGGTGTGTTATCCTACTGATTTTCATGTATTGAACCACCCTTACTTTCCTGGGATGCATCTCAGCTGTCATGGTGTATAATCCTTGAAACATGTTGTTGCATTTGGTTTGCTCCTGTTTGTTGAGCGTGGTTACGTCTGCGCCATCAGGACATTGGTCTTCAGTTGTGTCGTGTCTTCGTCCGACTGTGGTATTGGGTGCCGACTGCATTTCAGCTATACCTCCGCTCCTTTGGTCTGGAAAGCTGTCCTCCCTTAACTTAGCAGCGTCTTGAAAATCCAGGAGGGTCACAAAGTAGACCAGAGAGCTCCAGATGGCCATACCACGTACCTCACTGCTCCCAGATACAAGCTGCCCCTCATGGCTTCTAGGTGGGAAGTCTGGCTGACACTGCCACCTGCGCGGGGGCCCTGGAGAAGTCAGATGATTGTGGGCGATGCTCGCCGAGTCACACACCACCCTGAGCAGCAGTGGCTGAGGCTGAGCAGGCAGCACCCAGTGGGTGATTCTCCCACTCCACGCACAGTGGCTGAGGGCACCCACTGGCATTTCTCTGGCCACCGGGGAGGTTGGATGGCCCGAGACGGCTGCAGCCGCGTGCCTGGATGGCCAGGAGAGGCTGGACTCAGTGGCTCCTCCTCTCTGCGTGTTACTCAGGGCCTTGCCGGTGGCCTCTCTACCTGAGGAGGGGCGTCTTCTGTGGCAGGAAGGACCCCTTGGAGCGATTGTTATAGAAGGGGACGCAGAGGCCGTGGTGCGCGGGCCATTGCTGCATGGTCCTTGGCCACAGCCGCCAGGTCTGCGGAGGGGTGGGGTGCTGGCAGCTGGTGCTGGTGGTCAGGCTGCCCGGAGCCGCCCACAGGCCCCCCATGTCCTGGTTAGACGGGCCTCTGGGCCAGACGCTCATGCCTGCACAGTTGCATCTTATTTAATTGGTTAGCAGGCGTCCTTGGTCATTTCCGTCAGGAGCTCAAGTATAACTTGGGTCCTTGCATTTCCCTTCTTCTTAGTCCATTTAAAAATGATCTGAAAGCTTCACTTTTCTTTTGAAAGGTGTGGTGGGGTTTAAGCTCTTTCTCTCCATTCTTGAAAAAGAGCTTCAGTGGGAAAATGGTCGCGAGCTGCGTGTCTTAAACTCCCAGCCCCCACGCTGGGTCATCCTAGTAAAGCCCCTACACGTAGCAGTGAGAGACCTGACTCTGTAAAAGTGGGGTGCGGAGGTGCGTGTGCGTTTGCTCTGACATGGACTCTCGCTTCTGTAACCCCCGCCCCTCGGCTGGTGGGCCGCATCGAGTGGGTGTCACGGGGCCCCTGGGGTGTTGGGCAGCGGTTTAACAGGGAGACAGAGGCTGCGTCTTTGGCGCCTGTGGAGCCTGGGGCGCGGGACGGTGCGGCAGGCCGTGCGCAGCGCTGCGGGTGCGGCTGCCCTGGCCGGAGCCCGTATGGCACCACTGCCCGGCCCTGTGGTTCCCCAGCACACTCCGCCTGTGTCCCCAGATGCCCGTATGGCTGGGCATCTAACCTGTTGCCAGGCCAGCTATGAGGGACTGGTGGCCACAGGCAGCAGCTGAGATGCGGAGGGCGTTCCAGGGTCCTGGGCCTGAAGACAGTGTTGCCAGGGGCCAGACCCCTGCCCAGGCTGGCATCTCTCGTTGTCACACTGCATTTCTCTGTGGGCACTCGGCTACCGGCATGCCCGTGCCTGGTCCTGTTCTTTTCATGGATTCCAGGGTTCTGACCTGTGGCATGTGGCCGGGAAGAAAGAGCTGCTCTCTGCAAGGGTCTTGTCTTTGATTTCTTTCCTGGCATCGGCAGTCACCTTTGTGCAGTGATTGCTCCCTTTGGTCCGGCCCGCCCAGCACCCCTCCATCCACCAGCTACCCTCACCCCTGCTCGGACTGCGCTGACTCCTCCCCGGCTGCACGTCCACGTCGGCCACGGCACGTCCTTCTAGACGAGGACCCACAGCAGGCAGTCAGGCCCCGGAGCAGCTGGGAGGCAGGCAGTGCCCCTCTTCCGACTACCTCGCATGGGTCTGAGTTAAGCGGGGGTCACCCCAGCGGGGGTCACCCCAGTGGTTGAGCACAGACCCCACCATGTATCCAGCCCTCGTGGAGGCAGGCTCAGCACCCCAGCCCGTGGCTTAGGCCTTGTGGAACGGGTGGTGCCCCTGCCCGGGGTCCTGGCCCTCTCCTGGCAGAGAGAGGGCGACGGGGCTGGGTGCTGGGCATGAAGCGCCAGGCTGGGCCGGGAGGGCTGTCCTTCCTGGGCGCTGTGCCCTTCCTGGGCACGAGCCCTGTCGTGGAAGGGGCTGGAGTACGGCCGGGGTGAGGCGGGACGGAAGGAAAACGGTTCCCAGCTCAGACGCCCAAGGCCACCCCCTCGAGGGCGACCGTCCAGCCGGACGGGGTTGGCCCAAAGCAGGGCCGCTGAGGCCCGAGAGCTGCCGCGTGTAAGGCCCCTCCTGGTGGGGACCCCGGGAAAGGGGCGGGAAGGCGGGGCTGGTCTGGAGGGAAGGGAGCAAAATCAAGACCAAGATGGCAGCTGCCGCTGCCGCCTCCCCTCGGTCTCGCCCCCGCGTCTCTGTCTCTCCCCAGCGTCCCTCCCCGGCCCTCAGGCCCCCGTCCGGTCCAGGCGAGAGGCCAGCGCGGCGGCTTCTTCACACGCCTCTGCCGCTCCACGCGCCGCCTCAGCTCCTCCTGCTCCCGTCCTGCTGCTCCCGCGTCTCCTGCTGCTGGGCTCACCCTCCCTGGGCGGGGCAGGGGCCGGGGCCCTCCCGTCCTCTGGGGACCCCACTACACTAACACAGAGTAAAGGGGGGCAGCCTGCAGCAGGGCCTGTGAGTCACCCCCGGGCCCCCACTAGGTTTCTCTGAGGAATTTTCCCCAGGGAACTGCTGCCAAGAGTGACCTGGGGTGGTGGGGGGGTGGGCCTGCACCCACCTCTGTCAGTGAGGCCAGAGCATCGCCCAAATGCTGCCTGCCGCGCGCTTTGAAAGCAGAGCTCTAGTTGGGGGGGTGGGCGGAGGCTGGAGGCCGCCTCTGGCAGACGGTGTTGAGCAGCGGCCAGTCTGCCTGCCTCTCAGTGGGGGGCCAGGGTCCCTGAGCCTGGGCTTCCTTGCCCGGGCCCAGCCCGCGGGCCCCTCCTCACTCCCATCCGTGCCATGTGTGACGGTCCCTCGGCCTTGCTCGTGCGCTGGGGCCACCCTCCCGACCGATGCTGTGTCTGCGCGACTGATTGGATGCGACCTCAGCGAGGCCTGTCTCGGGTGTCCTTGAGGGACTGATGCGTGTGACCCACAGGACCTGGAGTGGGTGGGCCGCGAGGGCTGCCAGCCCTGCTGTCCCCGAGGCCTGGTGTGCCCTGCCTGGGCCAGCGCAGGCATTCGTTTCCTTTGCGGCGCCACCTCTCCCGCTGCGGCCAGGAGCTGCGGGAGCCGGCTTCGTGCCACGCTGCTTGGTCCGACCGAGACCCGAGTCAGATCCAGGTGCATCCTTGAAACTCGCCACGCCGCCGCCCAGCCAGGGGGTGGGGGAGGGAGTCCCCCAGCCCCCCAAAGGAGGTTCCATCGGCAGCACCTGCCCAGGGGTCTGGGAGCGCTGGGACCACAGGCCCCACCTGCTGACCCCCAGCTTGCCCCTGCCTGGGAGGTGGAACTGAAGCCTCTTCTCCCCAAGTCCTTGCCCTGTCCAAGCCAAAAAAAACAAAACAAAACTCCAAAAGGGACTTAAAAAAAAGCAGCAGGATGGAGAGCCTGAAGGAGAGCTGGAGGAGAATGAAATGAAGCCCACACAGGAACACTGCGCTTGCCTTCTGGTCGTGGACGGGGCGACACTGATGTGGGTGAGACCTGTGGGCAGGTGACAGTGACAGTTTCTATCTTGATTTTGCTCTTTTGCTCCCAAACTTGTCTGGTTGTTTCTGACCCTTTTCTGTGGGTCCCCGCTGGAAGTTGCTTCAAACTTGTGGCAGGCTTTCGGGCCTTGCTCTGGGCCAATCCTGTTTGGCTGGACTTTTACCCATGAGAAAATGGGTAAATTTGGGTACTTGACTTAAAAACTGTGTTCTTTGCCTTTCCTGTATTTACTCATTGTATTAAAGTTCCTTTTTATTAAGGTCTCATGTTTTGTGTTGATGCGGCGGATGGCAGAACCTATTTAGAGCAGGCAGGTCTGTGGGGTCTGGGGTGACCCTCTCTCTGCTCTGTAACACTTGCCCTGTTGGTGTCTTGGGCCCCTGCCCCGCACGTGAGGTACCCAGCCCCCCAGCCCCCCAGCCCCTCAGCCCCGGAGCCCCAAACTCAGCCCCCCAGTCCCAGCTCTGAAGCCCCAGCCCCGAAGCCCTGGAGCATCTCACTTGGGTGGTGGGTCGTACATTTGGTGCCAAGACCTGACCTGACGCGATGCTCCTTCCGGTCACCATCCCTTGTAGAGTGACTGTCCTTGTCCTTCCCCTGGAGGCGGCTCCATGCATTTGCTGGGGGCAGGGGCCAGCGTGCTAGTGGCTTGTTCGCGCCAGGGCAGTGTGAGGTGGGGGCCGGCGAGAACCCCGCCGCTTTGCACGTTCCCCACTGGCTCCTTTGCTTCGGCACCTTTACATTTGCTGGACTCTACCCCTCGGGCGGTGCTGCCTGCCATCGCCTCTGCGTCCATTCTGCACATGGGCCCTCGGTTGCGGCCTGTCCACAGAGCCTGCCGAAGTTAGCTCGGGAGGGGCGGCGAGTGTGAGAAGGGTCTGGCTGGGCCATGGCCTGCCCAGCTCCTGGCTGCAGCCTGCGTGCCCTTGGGCTTCGAGGCGGAGACCCCTGAGGTTGGGAGAGAAAGGCCGCAGGGTCAGGAAGGTGGTCCCGCCGCAAAGCCTTCTCACTTCAGTGAAGTGTCCCCTGGTTCCCTGGGTCCTGTGACCAGCACCTGGCAGGGCCAGTGCTGGCTGCAGCAGCCAGCCCGGGGCCTGGGCAGCATCTCAGCGACCCTAACTGTCCTGTGCCGGCGGCCGACGGGTGGGCTGGGCCGTGGGCCCTTTGGGAGTGGGGGCGTTGTACCCCGAAGCAGCCTGTTCTCAGCACAGGTTTTGTGGTCTGTTTTATTGAAATTCATGGCGGTTTTCTCTTTTGCTATACGACCCGCATGCTAATACGCCAGACCTCTGGAAACCTTTCTGTGTGTGAAAACTGACCCTGCACCCGTGGGCTGCTGCGCCCTGGGGAGCCGGGAAGGCCCAGAGGGGAGATCACGGGTCTGTCAGTCTGTCATCCTTGACTCATCGGTCTTCAGTTTTCTTTCCTTCTGGCCCTTAGGGAGGGGTTTGCTCTGATGCACCTCCAGCCCCTGCTTTAGCTGTTTAGGTAATTCCCACTAGTTTTGATCTTATCAAAAAGTTTGCCTGGAGGCCACCACCTGGTTCCACCCCAGGGTGATGGGGAGCCCGGCCCCACCCCACGCTCCAGTGTGACTGCTCTCGAGAGATGGGGAGGGTCAGACCTCAAACGCTTTGGGGAGCTGTTGGGGGACCTGACACCGCGGCGTCTAGAGTGACTGAAGGCGTGACACTGTGCCCTTCTGCCTCCCTGTGCACACGAGGACGGCAGCAGATGCCTCGTGCGGCTGCCTGCAGGAACCCCCCAACAAAGGCTCCCCCCCAGACTCTGGCAGGCCCTCCTTGGGGCTACTGCAGCCTTGAGACCACAGCTGCTGAGGCCGCTGCCCCAGGGCCAAGAGGACACAGGGGCCGCCTACTCAGCTCCTGGGTGCTGCTGCGTGGGGGCTCGGCGGCCCCACCTGCTCCTAGCGCGGAGCCTGTCCTTGCCAAGGCTCTGACATCAGGCCCTGACTGTCTCTGAAGGGTTCCTAGCCCGGTGGCTGCAGTGTCAAGACCTGTTTTGCTTTCAGTTTCCCCAGAGGCTGTGATTTGGGCCTGGAGTTGAGCAAGCATTTCAGACCGAAAGGCCCCAGCCATCTCCTCGGGCACAGTAATAAGAACAGACCCTTGGTCTCGGGGTATTTCTCTGCGGGGGCAGGGGTCTGCAGCTTTGTCCCAGGGGACACTTGGCAGTGTCTGGAAATATGCTGGGCACTGGGCAGACTCTGCCCCTAGTGACAGGACAGGGCCAGTGCCCCGGTCAGTGTGCCAGGGCCGGGCTTTAGCGTGATTTTTCCATTCTCTTCTTGTTTAATTTCTGGTGAACATGTAAACTGTTAACTCTTCTGGTGAGGTGAGCTGTTCTCTACAGAAACTTGGCGTTTAGTCATTAAATGAAACCTTAAGATTAAAAAATCTTTTGGGGGGCCTCCCTGTTGGTGCAAAGTGTTAAGTGTGAAGCCACCCGCAGCCTCTGCAGCATGAGTTCAGTCCCCAGGCAGGGAGCTGACCCACAGGGCGCAGCAGACCTCTCCCATCTCCCCGCTGCTCCCCTCAGCAGTGGATTTCAGTGGATCCACCTCCTCTGCTCCCCACTCTGTCTCTGGGGAGTCCTCTCACCACTCCCTGCACCTTTGGCCTGCACCCCAGTTCTTGTATGCATAAATAAATCTTTAAAAAAAATCTTTTTGGGACACTGAGCCTTGCCAGGCGGGTGTGTGGCCACTGGCAGTGGGAGCAGGGGCCGCCTCGCGAGCACCCCAGCGTCCAGGTCACTCCAGAGAAACTTGCCAGGACACACTCAGAGACCTGCTCTGGGCTGGCAGAGTGGGAATTTGTGAGTAGGGACCATTAGAAAAAGAAAATAATTTTCCAGCTGTGGTTCCCAAGTTCCCCAAACTTGGTCTCTGTGCATCAGCCCCCCGTGCGTATGTGACAGCTGTCGATGGGGGCCAGTGCCCTCATGGCTCAGCTTGGGCAGGGGCTGCAGGGGAGGGGCCTCTCGTCCTGCATAGAGAGGGGGTGCTGGGCCCCACAGGCTGCTGCTGTCGCCCTGGTCTCGGCTCACCCTGGGCCCCTTTGCCTTCCCTCCTGCGGCTCTCAGCCCTGCTTTCCTCTAGTCTTGCCCAGGCTGCTGGCCCGACTTGTCCGCCTCGCCCACCCTGGCCTTTCTCCACGCAGCTGCTGGAGGGGCCTTCCCAGAAATCCCTTGTTGGCTCCTGGGGGACCTGTGCCGCGCGCGGGTCACTCTGGCCTCCCTGACTACTGTCGTCAGCCAGGGACCTCGTGGCGGGAGCAGCCACTTACCTGGCTGCACCAGGGAGAGGCGGGGCGGCTGACTCACTGGGGCCACCCTCCTCCCCGCAGAGATGGGGTTTTTGCATAGGGGATTTTTCTGTAGTTATTTTTTTCCCTCACCTTTGGAGGGTTAAGAGAGCTGAGGTGGGGGTGGCGGCAGTGACTGTGCCTCCTGGGAACCTCTGGCCCCCTCCCTGGCCTGTACCGCACCCTGTTGTCACAGCACAGAAAGGCACCCCGCTGCCGGGGGTCCGCGGCACGGGAGAGGGTGAGCAGGGCGTCTCCGTCCTGCAGAGAGGAAGTGAAGTGGTAAGCCAGGGCCGCAGGGCTGCCAGGGCGCCCGTGTCGGTGCCGGCTCGCGGGCCACGGGCCTTGCTCGGGCCTCAGCCGCTGTGAGGGGTTCCTTGGGGGGCCCATGGTTGGGACACAGTGGCGCTGGGCTGCAGAAACAGGATCTGGGGCGTGGACACAGAGGGCTCCTTGGGCCAGTCCCTGTGCGCCCCAGGCTGACATTGGAGATTCTTAAGTTGCTAGGGCAGAGTCAGCACAGGGCAGGGTGGGCGCGAGAGGGCGTCCTGCGACCTCCCAGGGCTGGTGACTGTGGCCTGCTAGGGACCCTGGTGCTGCTCTGGGTCCTGCAGGTGGCCCAGACACCGCCACCTTGCAGGCTGCCGAGCTGGAGGTGCTTGATGCAGCTCCCAGCGAGGAATATGTCCTCTGGGGGCTGATTGTTTCTAGAAAATTTTGAGTCCCAGTCTCAGTTTTGATTGTTTTGAGCCAGTTGATATTGTTACTGAGCAGGTGAGGGGCAGCCTGGGCCCCCCAAACTTGCCCGCTCTGAATGGGCTCTGCCGTCCGCCGCATCGAGACAGACACACTCTTGCACGCGAGCCCTGTCGTGGAAGGGGCTGGAGTACGGCCGGGGTGAGGCGGGACGGAAGGAAAACGGTTCCCAGCTCAGACGCCCAAGGCCACCCCCTCGAGGGCGACCGTCCAGCCGGACGGGGTTGGCCCAAAGCAGGGCCGCTGAGGCCCGAGAGCTGCCGCGTGTAAGGCCCCTCCTGGTGGGGACCCCGGGAAAGGGGCGGGAAGGCGGGGCTGGTCTGGAGGGAAGGGAGCAAAATCAAGACCAAGATGGCAGCTGCCGCTGCCGCCTCCCCTCGGTCTCGCCCCCGCGTCTCTGTCTCTCCCCAGCGTCCCTCCCCGGCCCTCAGGCCCCCGTCCGGTCCAGGCGAGAGGCCAGCGCGGCGGCTTCTTCACACGTCTCTGCCGCTCCACGCGCCGCCTCAGCTCCTCCTGCTCCCGTCCTGCTGCTCCCGCCGTCTCCTGCTGCTGGGCTCACCCTCCCTGGGCGGGGCAGGGGCCGGGGCCCTCCCGTCCTCTGGGGACCCCGTTACAATAAGAGTTTTTGTAAAGCATCTGCCTGTCCTGGAACTCCACATACTCCACGTGAGGGTTGTTTCAGGTTTTCAGTAAACCTTTTGCAGGGTAGAATTTTAAAGACCCACGTGGACAGGAACAGATCTTTTGCGGGGAAACTTTGGTCTGGCTTACAAGGTCATCCAGCCGACATTAAGGCGGGGAAGGTCACCTCGTCTGACTCCAGGAGCTGGTCAGAAATCCGCTTTACGAAAAACAAGTTTTTAGCTTCTTGTGAGGAAAGATGCTTCCATACGTGATTTAAATTCCACGTCCTCTACGCTAGAAGCAGTCATTTGCAAGAGTAGTGACTGAGCACCGCATGGCCTGGGACATGGGGGCCGTGGGGCTGCTGTCCCTCCTGGGGTGGGCGCCGGGGAGGGTCCCGGAGCTGCAGGCACAGCCTGGGGCTGGCAGCCGCATGTCTGAGATGCTTCTCGTGGGTTTAAAGGGTTAGACAGTCAGCAGAGAGCACGTGCAGACCCCGCGGGCCCTCGAAGCCTAGAATGTTTATTTGGCCTTTACTAGGAAAAGTTGCTGACTGAGGCTGAAGGGGCCGACGCTGCTGGCTGTGAAGTGAGGCTCGGGCAGGACTTCTGCAGGACCAGAGCCGTTCCGGGGTTTGGGCTGCAGGGGTGTCGTGGTGCTGTGGGGGCCGAGGTGAGGGAGCCCCCGGTGGGGCTGGGGAGGGGCGGGTGTCCAGGGCAAAGGCCTGCTTGGCTCGTCTGAAACACCGGCGGCCTGAGCTTGGTTCTGAAGTGACTCCTCCACCATCAGTAGTTTGCAGTGGACCGTCAAGGTCGCGGCCAGAGCTGGCCGTGAGGAGTCCAGCACACGTTCCCCGTCTCCTAAGACGTGCCGGCCTCGCGGTGAGCGGGTCTGGGGCGGTCGTGCTCTGCCAGGCTGTGGCCCTCTTGGGCTCCCTCGAGCACTGCTCGCCTGCTGCGGCCATCTCCCCGGCGTCTCGGTGGAGGGCTCGGGGCCGCCGGGAGGCACGCCGCGTGGGGGTTCCTGTGTGTTCTGTGCCCCCGTTCCTGCCGTTATCTCTGTGGGTGACTGTGAAGGCAGCTCCTGGCAATGCTGGCCCTTTTGGGTTCCCAGTGACAGAGGCCCTGGGACAGGATCCCAGTCACGCTTCCCAGGACAGGGTGTCCAGGAAGAGGCGGGTGAAGGTGTCCTGCTTCGGAGGTGTGGCAGCCCCGGAGGATGCACGAGGGGCATAGAGGCCGCTGTGATCCTGTGTGTGTTCACTCCATGTGGGAGCCTTTGGGCCCCACTGCGAGGCCCGCGTGCTGCACCCGAGAGGCCTGCCCTGCGGTGGGGGTGTGGGTTTGCTGCGGCTGTGTGCCCAGTGGGGTGGCTCCCCAGCCTTGTGCCTGCTATTCGGGTGGGCGTCTGGGCGGCAGGACCCTCGGCCCAGGGTTGTGCAGTCTGCTCCCATCTGCCTTGCAAGGCCATGGGGTCGCTTTTCTCACCCTCGACACTCCTGGCCTCCTCCATAGCTCGGAGGGACTGCACGGTGAAGAGGACACGTCCGGCCATGGGGACCCTTCACAAAGGCCTTGTTTGCACCCGGGTGGCGGCCCCGAGGCTGTCCGTGGTCTCCAGACACAGCCTCAGCCTGCAGAGGGGCCTGTGACTAAGTCCCCCCACCCAGGGCGTGGCCCAGAGATGGCCCCACCATGCTGCGTGTGAGCACAGGGCTCTGCGCACGTGCGCCAAAGGGCAATGGCCAGGCGCGGCCTGCCAGGCCTCTTGCTGGGCTTCCAGGGCCACACTGTCCTGCCAGAACCCCGTGTTGCGCCGGGAAGCGTGTGGCCATGGCTTTTGCTGCTTGTTTTTTTTAAAGTCAGTGTAGTTATGTAGTTATGTGGGACATTCAGAACATGCACGTTTCCCTTCACCTCACCACTGTGGTCTTGGTGTGTGTTATCATCCTTCTGGGGGCATAATCATGTGTTTCTATATAAATGGGAATTTATAAAAAAAAAAAATGGGACTATAGGCGTAGCAGGCCTCTCCTGTCTCCCCGCTGCTCCCCTCAGTAGTGGATTTCACTAGATCCACCTGTTCTGCTCCCCACTCTGTCCCTGGGGAATCCTCTCACCCCCTGCACCTCTGGCCTGTACCCCAACTCTTGTATGCATAAAAAACTAAATCTCTAAAAAACTGGGAATATACATAGTTTTTCATTTTAAAAAACATAATTTTAAAATTAAAATGAGAAAACCAGTGCCCCTTCAACTGCAGGAAAATTGCCGTAATAGGCAAGTCAAGGTGGAAAACACAAGCGCGGCCTGCTCGCGGGCGCCTCGGGCCACGTGGGCACCGACCGATGAGAAGCGGCTTGTCTGTAGGCTGCACCTCATAATTGCTTTTTAAAAAATAGCTTTATCGAGCTGTAACTCAGGTGTCCACCATGTAAATCATACCTCCCAGTACCTTTCAGTGTATTTCACAGGTTGCCACTTTCTAATTTTAGAATCTTTCTACCTTTCCCCAAAGAAACCTTAGTCGTGGCTTCCTGTTCCCGCCCCTCCCCCCCCAGGTAACCATCAGTCTGTTCTCTGTCTCTCATAGATTTGCCATTTCTGGAAATTTCATAAAAATGGAGCTCTATCATGTGTGGTCTTTTGTGGGGGTTCGTTCTTATTTTCAAGGTTCCGTGACCCTCTCCATCCACTCGCCCACCCTGCTGCTCCTGCTGTGGCTGGTGCATGTCCGCCCCTGCCTGGGCGCGGGGCCCGCGTGTCCTTGAGGGCCTGGTCTTCGCTCCTGGGGTCTTCGCTGGGCCCTTCACTAGCTCCGCAGGCACCATTTTGGGGACTGTTTCTTGAAGCCACCAGGAGGTAACTGAGCTTGGCCTTCTCGCCTCTTCAAGTCTCCCTCCTCTTGGCCTGGAGGGTGGGCGTGACACCCCTGCTTTGCTTTCCCTCCCTGAGGCCCCCACCCTCGCTCCCTGGCCAGGACCTGTCTTCCCGGAAAGGTCTGCTCATGGCCTTTCTGACTTTTACTGCATTCTGTCGCCAGACACAGCATCTGCTCAGGCATCTCTTTGTGGTGTTGCTGGCTGATTCCTTCCAGCACTGAACCAGTGTCTGTCGTGAGCTTGTTTTTTCACTTAATTTACACTCTGTCTTTGGCCTGTATGAAAAGTTGGCTTGTTTATCTGTTTGTTGTTGAATTATTAGAGTTCCTACTCTGGCTACAATTCCTCTATCAACTGTGATTTTTCAGAATTTTCTTCCATTTTGTGGGTGTCTTTTCACTTCCTTTGGTGTCCTTTGATGCGTGAAAGTTCTTCTGGGACGGTCACTTTGCTGTTTCCCTTGGTTGCTCGCACTCCAGACCTCCCCGAGGAGCCACCTCCGCCCCCTGGTCCCGTGCCCTTCCAGAGCTGGTCAGCTTCAGCCTTGGCCTGCAGCTTGTGCTCCCTCAGTGCGGGTGAGGTTGGGTCTGGCTTCACTTGTTTGCATGTGGAGGTCCAGCAGCTCTTTGTTGGAAAGATGAATCTTTCTGCCATTGAATGAATGGTCTCGGCGCCCTGGGCAGAAGGCACTCGCCCACCATGTAAGCCTTTGCTTCCGGCTCTGGCCTCCTGCGTTTCTGTGACGAGCCGCACCGGCGCTGCCTTGACGCCTCGGCCTCGTGGTGGGTCTCGACCAGGAACGGCGAGTCCTCAGCCTGTTCTTTTCCAAGACGCTTGTCTCTCCAGACGCCATGGCATTCAGCTGGACGCTCTCCGGGTCCAGCTGTCACTCTGCAGAGTGTCCGCTCCTTGTCCACTCTCTGCACCGCGTTTTCCTTTCTGTCTGTAAGGTGCTGCCCCGCACAGCGGCCTGAGCCACATGCCCCTCCCGGGGGGAGGCCTCTCCGGACTGGGGCGGGCTGTCAGCGTGACCCAGCCGCAGACCTGACAGAGGCTGGGGCGGGGGGCGGGCCGGACCCAGTGTGTGGCGTGGCAGGGGTCTGCACACGTAGCCTATGGCCTGTCTGCTGTGAGCGAACTTTCCAGCCCAAGTCACATCTGGAGGAGCGCAGGGAGTGGTGCTGTCTGCAGACGCGCCTCAGCACGTGGGCCAGCGTGAGGCCAGGCGTCCAGGCTGGACGTCACGGGCCCGGGCAGCGGTGAGGGCCCACCTGCTGCTGAGCGTCTGTGTTCAGCTCACTACAGAGCCGGCTGGAATGAAGAATTACAGCGGTTTCTTTAGGGCTCTAGCCCCATGGCCCGGATCGCTGCTGCCTGATTAAAGCGCGCCTTAAAGACTGTTCCTGCCTCGACCTCACCAGCTGTCGGTGGTGACGGGCGGCCTGAGTGTAGGGAAGAGAACACGCCTCGTCAGTGCAGCTCTCCCGCCGATTCCACCCGAAATGATGGCGTTTTGTAACGGGCTAAATGACACTGGATGTCCTTTTGCCTGTTTGTGCCGTTGTAATGTGGCCACTGGGAGACCTGAAGTCTTTCCCGGGACTCTGTGCTGGGCGGAAGTGTCTGCAGTGGAGCGGCGGCCTGCTGTCCGTGCCATGTGTGAGCTTCTCCATCGTCAGGCGTGGCGGCGGCTTCCGGCCTCTTCCCGCGGGTGCTGGCGCCCTGGCGCTGGTGCGGGGTGCTCTCCCTCGAAGGCCTCGGGCACGTGTGCTGTGCTGCCAGTTAAGGGTGCACAGCGTGGTGAGCGCGGCTGTGAACAAGGTTGTGAGCCGCCCCCCCCCCCCATGGTCCAGGACTTGGGGAGACAGTGGTGCTGGAGTCCAGACCTTCTGGATATTTATATTCTGATGGGGAATATGACGCTGGCGCCATGCAGGGAAGCGGCTGGTGCAGCGGGCTGGTGGCTTTCGACACTGCCTCATTTTAGGAGCCCATGTGGCTGGCACTGGGCCAGAGGCGCTTGGATTGGGTGCACATGAAGGTGCAGCTGACACGCGTTGCCGCTGGACGGCTGTGGGAGGGGCTGTCAGGAAGGGGAGGTGCCGTTTGCTGAGCTAGGCTGTGCTGGAGGACGGAGGTGGGGGGGACACCAAGACCCTCACTTAGACCTGTTGAGTCTGGACTGCCTTTGGGGTGCTCAGGTGGTAATTCCCAGGCTCTGGCGAGGTGGGGCTGGAGGACCCCCCGGGTGGGAAGCAGGGCGAGGTGGAGCCAGCACCGGAAGAGCACGGAGCTCTCGGGGTCTCGGGGGCGCGGTGTCCAGAGGCTGAGGCGGCCGAAAGTCCTTGGGGGCCATGGGCTGTGTGTTTGCACATTTCTGCGAAAGAATTTGCTGTGAAAGGGACAGGATGTGGCGGGGCTGGGTGGACAGGTTGCTCTGTGGGAGTGGGGCCTCGCTCAGAGGCTTTGGAGAGCACACGAGTGGCCGGGACGTTCGCCTGCGCTGTTCCCAGAGGCTGAGATGGGGCGTGGAGGCTGTTGTAGGCTTCGCGATGGAGTTAAAGGTAAAATTTGCACAGATGTTTACTACAAAACACAGGCCTTCCTAGAAATCGAATGGCTTCACAGGACACACCGCACGGCTCCCCTCTGCCCGGGGCATCGGGCCGAGAGGGCTAGAAGCGCTTCACCCCTGCGACTGTCGTGCTGTTAGCTGCACCCAAGCGCGTGTGGGACCTCAAGGAGCGTGAGAGTCACTCACCCATTTTGTTTCCCTCAGGCCTAGCCGAACTTTGCCGTTGTCTGGGGGCCCCAGAAGACCCAGCACCGCGCCTCCTGTGGTGGCAGCGATGGTGGAGGGCGGGCCTGGGGGCAGAGAGGCCGTCCTTAGCCTGTCTCTGTCACCCTCTGCGCTGCCCCCTGCACGGGATTACAGGATTTAGAACCCCATTGGGTTCCTCAGCTTAGTAGAAGGGAAGGTGCCATCAAGCATTTTTATTTGCCCCAGAGTCGCTTCACAAAATGGACGTGGCTGAGAAGTCAGGACCTCGGCCCTTGTGGCGGCCAGTGAGGGGCAACGCCTGCAGGGAGCCCGGGCGTGCCCAGTGCTGCCCTTGGTGTCCCTTTCCCTGCTCCGTCCTCAGTGCCCTCCTTCCCCGCCTGGCCCGAGCTCCAGAGAGCAGGGTGTCCCCCCAGCACACGCAGGGTCCCCTGGCACAGGGTCACCACGCCTGTGCTGGGGGTGGTGGTTGTGAGGGTCGCCTCTTGGCTGCCGCCTGGCCCCACCCCCCAGCGGGCCCTGCTGCCTGGTGGCCGCGTCTGCTGCAAGTGTGCAGGGCGGCGGGCGGGCTGCATGGGATCACCTCCAGACTCTGGGCCTCCTGGCTGTCCAGGGAGCCTCTGCTTGTCCTGTCGCTGAACGGTCTTTCACTATTCTTGGCCAGAGGTGGTAGGAATCTTGAGGTTTAGGGTAAATCGGGCCACACCACATGTGTGGGGGAGTGGGGAGCACCTTACATCAGGCACGCTGAGATTTGCGCAGCATGTGTGTTGCTGGAGGCCCCAAGCGGCCACTAGGCCGTTGCCCTGCTGGCCGAGTCTGTGGGGTGGGGTCGCGCTCAGGTACAGGGGAAGAGTGTGCTGAGGGGCCTGCAGGGTGCTAGTTCTGCCACCCCCCACCTGTGCCCCCAGTGCTGTCTGGAACCCCAGCAGGAAGGGGCTGCTAATACCCTGGGGACCCTGGCAGATGCCCCTGCCCCTCGGCACCCCTTGTCCACGGTACTGGCAGTAGGGAGGGGGGGCTCGGGAGGTCTCAGCCTGGATTCCTGCTCTGCAGCTCTTGCTCTGGGCCTGCCTGGGGCAAGAGCCGCCAGCGTGGGATGGATTTAGTGCATGTTTCCTGACCTTTAAATATGAATGTGTTTTGGATGTAGATCAAAATCTTTCACTTAAAAAAGAGACATCTTTAATTAATTTTTTTTTTTTTTTACCTGCTCTCTGAAGTGGTGCATTTTGAAAAAAAAGCCTTGGTTGCCAGGTGGCAAGATCGTTGCCCTTCATACAGCACCGTGAGGGGCTGGCCGCGGGCCGAGCACTTCAAAAGGAGAGCGGTGCTCGCCCCTGCACAGAGCACCTGGCCCGGTCCTCCTGGGCCAACTCCAGCCCCGTGCAGGCAGCACGTGGTGGTCCAGGCCCGAGACTGAGATGGGGCGGGAGTGGGGGGCAGCCCACCAGCCTGGCCAGGGCCCCACACCTCACCAATGTGCCCGCAGCTAGAGCCACCCTGAGGGTGTTTTGCAATACTTGAGGATGGGGCCTGCACTCTCTGGGCTCTTGGGACTTGTGGTGGCAGATCAGGGTACCATAGCCTGAGTTTGGGGCTGATTATCGGGAAACAATATCTTTAATGGGGCTTAAATGAGTCTCCTGCAGTTTAAGAGGTACCAGGGGGACTCTAAATGGGCCACGTTTGTGGGCTTGGGGACCCCTGGGGTGAGCCCAGCCACAGGCATACAGCTGGCGCAGGAGGGGCCCAGTGGCCTGGGGCGAGGTCTTCGCCCTTCAGTGGCTCAGTCTCTTTTTTCACTGAGTGTGACGTGGCGAGATGCTCCGGGGGCAACTCTGAGCTTTCTGCACAGGATCTTCACGGACTGAGGCGGAGAGGCGCTGCTGGCCGGTGGCCGTAGGGGTGTAGTGAGAACCGGAGCCCCCGCCCCCGCGGCGCCGTGCAGGTGGCAGGAGGCGGCGCCAGAGCGGCACCGAGGCTGCCTGCACCGGCCCCTGACATCCAGGCTACGGATGCCAGTCAAGGGGTTTGAAATGCAGCAGCACGGAGAATCAGGGCTTCCAGGCCGAAAACATGCGTGTATCTGAAGTCGTTTCTTTTCTTGATTTTGGTTAAGTTGACAGCAGTGTCTTCGCATCTGTAATTTCTGGTAACTTAGTGAGAACACAATGAACTTTTGGGTCATAATGAATTTTCCCACTATGTAAAATACTTTACACACTGGTTGACTCATTGCGAATTGTGCAGAGACAGATTCTCTTCCTGCGGAAAATAGGAGCGCGTGGCCGTGCGACGCCGCGGCAGGGCCTGTGCCCTGACGGCTCTGGGACCGGGGTGGCCTTTCTGGGTGCCCTGGCTGCCTTCCCAGGCTCAGGTCCATCCCCGAGTGCGTGTCCTCTGGCTGGTTGGCTGCCATCTGGTGAGACCTTTGGGTCCCCCTCACTCGGGCATGAGCCAAGCCGTGGCCACCCCCCCCCATGACGCTGCCCCCTCAAGTCAGAAAGTTCTTCATTTGCATATGTGTGTGATTTGTACTTTTCATTGACATCAAGATCAAGTTTTTTTCTTGGAAATTGTTGGACTCTGAGATTTTGGGGAGGAAAGTTGCAAAGCAGTTATGAGCTGTTTTGAGCGCAGACAGCTAATTTAAACTTCCGTGGAAGGGCACCCCCAAAACAGCACGCCTGACAGAGCGGAGCCTCTGTTGTCCCATGGCCGTCTTCGTTTCCCTGGTCAGGGGCTGGCAGCAGGTGCCCGGGTCCATCCCCTGCGTGGGCTGCCCCTGCCGTGCCCGGGCCAGGGTGCCAGTGAGCCCCTGGGCTGCGTGGCCTGGGCCTATTGGGACCCTCGAGGTGCAGCTGCCGTGGGGGCCGGTGTCTGCTTCCCCCGTTGCCTGTTCCCTGACCCTGCTGGGCAGCATGACCAGCACCCGGTGACTTTTGCTGCCAGATCGTGCTCTGTCGTGTGCAGGGGCCTGCGTGGGCTCAGTGTCCACCACGGGCGCTGCCCCGCCCTCGCCCCTGCACAGAGAGGCTTTCCTGTGCCGGCTGAGCTCCTTCGGCCTGTAGGTACCTGGCGGCTCCTGTTTCACGGCGAGACCTGGCCCCCGTCGCCTGGAGAAGCAGCTAAAATTACACACCCCCTCCCCCAGGCCACATCTGCTGCTCGTGGGCCCTTCAGACAAGCGTCCTGCTCCATTTGGGGCAATGACTAAGTCTGCTCGGTGTCCAGGACAGAGAAGTCGTGCCTGCATTTTGTTCCCCCCACGTCCACGCCACTTCTTCCTGGGGACACCTTTTGCCCCTTGGCCCTGTGGCTCTAGGGTGACTGTGAGCACTTGTCTGGGGTCCCTCTGGCGCTGCATGCTCCCTCCTGCGGGTTTCGCGGGGGTGTGATAACCACCCTGCCTGGTTTTGAAATAGTCGGCACCTTAAGTAGCCGTGATATGCCTGAGCGTTTTGCTGCATGTCCAGGCAACATCTGCAGGGACGTCTCTGGCGGGGTCGGCTGGCAAATGTGCGTGGACCCTGTCAGCCGCCGGCGGAGTCTCACAACATGCCCAGCGCTGCAGGCAGCACAGGAGCCACTCCCCGCCTGCCGGTGGCAGTTGTAGCTTCTGGAACCTGCATCTCATCCTCAACAGCCCAGTCAGGGCAGGCGTGTCGCAGGGTGGGCCTGCAGAGGCCAGGTCAGGGGCACGGCGCGCCCTCTCTGCTTGGCCCCGCTGAGGCAGAGGGAGACAGGCTGTGGGGGACATGGCCCCCCCGTCCCCCTGCCAAGAGACTCTGCCCAGTGCGGGAGGTGCTCTGGGCAGGCACTCGTCCTGTCTGGGCCTCTGCCTCCTGCTGGGGAGCGGAGAAGCAGACCCAGTACTGGCTGTTGGTCCCGCGCGCCAGTGGCTAACCTGGGCGGCCGTCTGACAGCCCGGAGCGCGTCTCCTCACCCCTGCTCCGATCGTGGCTCCGTGGCGAGACCCCTTCCCGGGCACACTACCCAGAGCGGAGACGGGCGTCTTGGCTTCCTCCTGCCTGTCTGTTCCAGGAGGCGCGGGGCCTTGGCGGGAGCCCCGCTCGCTGCCTGCCAGTGCTCGGGGCTGGACTGCGGGGCTGCGGGGACGGGCCTGTTAACCCGCGCTGCCGGGGACGGGGCTGCCGCAGAGAAGCAGCCTTGATCCTTGATTGGGGAGGCAGAGCCCACAGGCCATCCTTTGTGGGGAGTGCCAGGCTGGCTCCGAGGTGTGCCCAGAACATTTGATGAGAACTCCTCTGAGACTTTGAACCACTCCGGATAGTCTCAATAAAGGAACGTCCCCCGCTGCCTCTTTCTCTGTCCCTTCTGATCAACCGGCCCGCGCTGGGCGCATCCAGTCCACTGGAGTCATCCAGTCCGCTGGAGTCTGCGCCGGGCTGGCTGCGCCTGTGCACAGTCCCCCCGCTTCTTCCCACAGAGAAGGGAGGCTGTGGTGTTCCCTTACAGGTCCCTGGGCCTGAGCCCCTGTCCCTGCAGAGAGCGCCCCCGGCAGGCAGCGTCTTCCCAGCTGGCATGGGGCCCCTGGAACGCAGGGCGAGGGTGACCGGAGAGGGGCCTGGTATGCACATACCTCAGTGTCCTCAGCTGTCAGATGCAGACAAGTCAGGCCGGCCCTCAGGGCTCGCAGGTCAGATCACCAGGCCCCCCGCCCCTGGCACCCACCCTCCCCCCCCAAAGTGCCTGCCTAACAGCCATCACCCGCCAAAGGTAGTCAGGGGTCCAGCTGGTGGTGCTGTGGCCCCCACCTGCCCCCTCCACTCGGGACCTTGGTGTCGGGCGTATTGGGGATGGCGGCTCTGCTCAGGGTGCTAGGAGGGTGGGGTGGGCCTCCAGATAGAGCCCCGTGTGCAGGGCTGGCAACCGCACGGGGAGGGGGCTCCCCCCGCCTGAGCCCTCCTCCCAGCTCCCGCCCTGGGGGCCTGGCAGCTCTGCGGCTCTCCCTGCCCCGGCCTCCCCTGGGAGGGGCTGACTCTCCCTGGTCGTCCCCAGGCGGGCATAGTGACATAGGGCAGGTGGTGCCTGGTCGTCCCACGAGCGGCGCTGGGCGAATGGAAGGAGACCAGAGGGCTCGCCGTCGTAGGCTGGCCGGAGTCTCTGCTGGGAGTGGGCTGTGCCGTCAGTGCGCTAATATTTTAAGTGCCCAGGTCACATGATAGCCCTGACTGGGGGGCTGGTTGTGGAGGGCCATGGCTGCCACGGGGCTGCTGCATTTGCGTGTTCTGGACCCCGAGTGGGGCTCCGGTCGGGGGCTCCCTGGGGTCTGCTGGTGGGTGCGCCAGGTGTGCGGGGAGGCATGTCACCCAGCCTCTGTGCGCCTTTCTGCCCCCCAGTGCACAGCTGGCCACAGCTGGCTCTAGGAGAGACCCCAGCCAGCAGCCCGTTGGCGAGCGAGCAGGGCCCCCGCCCCCGAGCCTGCAGCTTCCCAGGAAACCTTTGTGATTCAGGATGCCGCCTCGCCTCCAGAGCTGGAGTCTCCTCTCTGGCTTCCGAGCCCGGTGGCTGCCTGGGGGACCGCAGTGCAGCACGCCAGAGTCCCCACCTGGTGGAGACAGCAGTGGAGGCGAGGCCTCCCGCTCCCCTTGGCAGCTGCAATCTGATCCGGCCTGCAGTCTGAAGATGGGGGTGCGGGCCAGCCCCCTCCCTGGCGTCCCGCAGCAGCCTGGCACAGGAAGGGCAGCTGCAGCTGCAGCGGGCGCAGGCCGGCCGGTGGTGAGGGTGCGCCGCGCAGGTGAGGGTGTTTTGGCTGCGTCTGCCTCCCCATGAGGTGAGGAATTGTGACTGAGCCGGCCTCTTCGGAACCCAAGATACACAACTTCCATTTCTCCGTAAGGATGGTTTGGACATGTGAGTCCGTCTTGCTTGGTGTTGACAGATGCCCTCTGATAAGTCAGCGGGGGTCTTCTGTCGAGGATCTGCTTTCCCTCCGACTTGCTGTGTGCGCGTGTGCGGTGCGCCTGTCTCCAGGCCTGGGTAGTGGCAGTGGCATCTGCTCGGCGGGGGGCTCGGCCACGTGGCAATGGGCTGTGGTGGAGTCTCACTCCCTCAGCTCTCCGCCTGCTACGAGCCTCTGAGGTGTGGGGGCTCGGGGTCCTCCTGGGGTGAGCAGGCTACCACCTCCCACACCCCCTTTTGTTTAGCTAAGCGGAAGGCTGGGAATCAGAACCCGGGCTGTGTTAAATGCATTCGGGGTGGTAATTTCCATGTCTGATGCCAAGAAATGTAATGCCAGGTTACCGTGGCAACTGCATGCCTTCTGCAGGGCTTGTGAGTGGCCTTCTGGCACTTACCCGAGGTACAGCTGAGCACCTGAGTCAGGTCAGGCGGCCCATGTCTCGGGGAGGCCGATGCTGCTCCGCCGCGCCACACTAACGTCGTGCTGGGGGTCCCTGGGTCCCTGGACGCAGACTGGTTGAGGGTTGGGGCGCTGCCCTGCGTGTGAGCAGCAGCCCATGCCCAGTCTGGGCACAGTGGCCTGGGCGCACGGGATGGGGCAGCCACAGCCTTGTGTGGGCGCGGGCCTCCCAGGGGCACCCCAGGGCTCTCAGTGAGCCTGGCTTCGGGAGGCAGTGCTGCCCTTTCTGTCTCCATGAAGCCACGATGGCCGGTCCAGGCGCAGGCTGGAGGGGCGGCCCGGGGCTGCAGCAGAGACCATTGGAGTTGGGTAGAGTCGAGGGTACTGTGGTTCTTTGAAAAACCAATTCTCTCTGCTCATTCAAGCTGCATCTGCTTCTGGGCCAAGGGCAAGGGAAGAACGGTTGCTAGTGCTGTGTGAGCAGCTCCTGACAGCCTGGGCAAGGCCCGGGAGCAGCGGTGCCAGGTGCTGGGCAGCCCTGCGTGGGCTTCGTCCGCACCCCAGGCCACTCAGCGGAGACTTTGGCATAGAAGGTGGTGCTGACCTTTCAGGCTGTGACTTGGACACTGCAGGACTCGCCTGCACTCGTGAAAATGCTCATCTGCTTCAACTCTTTATTTTTCAGATGAAGGAGCTGAGACCCTGAGAAGTCATGCCACGTGGTTGAGGCCCAGAGCCGGCCAGCAGCAGGTCCAGGGCAGAAACCCGCTCCCCTCTGTCCCCCGAAGGACTCTTCCCGACAAGAGGTTTGCACTTGGTTCTTCTGTTTTGCTTCCCTTTGATCACAGGAACAGGAGGCGCACTCTCTGGTGTACGAAGTCAAGAACTCCGACTTCTCACCCTCCTCCCCTGTTTTTTGCTGACCATGCGACACGTACTCAGAGTTGGTGGCTCCACGGAGAGGACATGGGGGGGCCCCGCGTCCATGAGCGGGTCGGTGGCAAGAACCAGCACTGGGAGCCCTGGCCTGTGCGTGGACACCCAGCTGGCCCCACAGCCTCATCAGGCCCGTCCGTGGTGCCCTCCGAGAAGGGTCACCCCCTCAGGCTTGTGCCACTGTATCCCCTCAGGCAAAGCAGCTGCTGTTGGGCAGCTCCCAGATCTGACCTGCTCGATACAGGCCGTGAGAGGTTCCCTCACCAGACTTCAAAATACAAGTGGGTTTTTAGCCAGATGCTAGTGAACCCAGAGTTTTAATTTGTTAGTTTCCAAGAAGATGGGAATTTTGTGGTAGAACTTCTTTGCTGTAAGGACTGTATCGCCTCATGGCCTGTAGGGGTGCCAAGTAAGGCCTGTTCTTCCTCACAGGCCTGGGCTCTGTGCGCTGCTTACACGACAGTGGGCAGAGGCCGTGCTCTGACCTCCAGGAGGCCTGCAGGAGGGCACCCTCTCCCGGCCCTCAGGCGGCGCCGTGCTGGGAGGACGCTCCATCAGCTCTGGCAGCGAGACCACAGGGTGTGAAGTCCCAGGTGCCCCCCCATGCCGCGCGCGGTGCCCCTGCGCAGCGCCTCCACAACCTGCGCTTTGTGGTTATGATGCAGCAGTCGCTGGAATCCGTTGTATTTTCGTACTCCAAACTAGACATGACAGTTGTCACGTGCTAGAGTTAGGAAGCATTAAAAGTTAATGGGAGCTTTTGATAACCAGTCTTTTTTAAATTTATTATTTTATTTTATTTTTTTTAAAGATTATTTATACAAGCACTGGGTACAGTCAGAAGTGCGGGAGGGTGAGAGAATTCACCAGAGCCAGAGCAGGGAACAGAATAGGCAGACTGATGAAATACACTGCTGAGGGGAGCAGCTGGCGTGGCAGGAGAGGTCTGGTGCCATGTGGGACCCTCTCCAGCGGCCGGGGATCGAACCGGCGCTGCAGAGGCTGCGGGCAGCTTTGCAGCCCAGCGCTCAACCGCTGCGCCACCGGGGAGGCCCCTAAATTTATTTTTTAATTGCAGTTTTGTTTTTTTTTTTTTTTGAGATAGCGTGCTTGCCATACGCTCTGCCCTGTAATAGTGCACAATTCAGTACTTCCCAGGAAATTCCTCGTTGTACACCCAGATGTTTTCATTACTCCCAAGTGATAACCATATTCTTAATCTAGTTTACTCAACGGACAAGTAAAATCGAAAGGTGTGATTGCTGGACTGTCGGGGGCGGCGACGGTGTTGGGCCCAATGGGCCCTCGACCACGTGCATTGGGGGATCATGTTGAGGGCACAAGGTGAAGCTGGACCTGGTTGCAGCACTTCTGAAGTGTCCGCTGTGTGTGCAGGAGTCCAGGCTCCATCTCTAACTCGAAGTGAACTGGTGACAGCGTTCGTGCAGAGGGAATGGGGGAGGGCGTTGGGGGGCCACCCCCGCGCTGGCCTTCCACTTGGATGAGAAAGGCGACAGGTTTGTGAGCAGGGCATGTTCAGGCGCGGGATGTGTGTGGCCATCTCCCCTGCCACAAGCACAGGTGCTCCTGCTCCTGTCTCCCCCTTGGTTTCGTTCTCAGTCACGTGCCAAGGCTGATGTCATAGGTGGAAGCAGGGCCTAGCCTAGAGCACAGGCTGCAGCCACCAGCTGGTCAACATCTGAATGACTTTGGGGCTCCCCAGAAGTAGTAGGGCTGCTGCAGATTGGGGAACGGTGAGCGACGCTGACGGGAAGGAAGGCCAGGGGCAGTCTGGTAGACGTGGGGAGACGGGGCCATCGGGAACAGTGAGAAGGAGACCGAGGTTCTCCAGCCGTTTCCCTTGGCCAGGGCGGATGCGCAGCTTCACCCAGCCGAGAGAGCGGTGCGCGTCGGGAAGGACACCTGCAAGCGAGGAGGAGTCCACGTTGCCATTTTGGGCTGGCTCTTCTCACGACGACGCCTTGTGTGCCCAGGGCTCTCCCCAGGAGGCTACCGCATCGGGCCTCTGAGGCGGCACCTCAGCAGACTGCATGGCCCTTGGGTTCCCTAAAACCCAAGGGCAAACCATTACCCTGTTGACCCTTTGCGGTGACGTCCAGGGGAGGCGATTACTGAGTCACGGCAGTGATTGGGGCGCTGTTCCCACACTGTGCCACACAAGCAGCGAGTCCAGCAGCACGATCTTGTGGAAGCTGCTCTGTCATGAATTGAAGGGAGGGAGTATCAGGGTTTGTCAAGAGATATAATCAGTCAAAAATGACCAGTTCTCAGCCTTGTGGAAGTGCCGCGTGCACACAGTGGCGTCTCACAGACACATGCAGGAACTGAAATTCTTTTTTATAAAGATTTGTATCTTTTAGTTATGCATACAAGAGATGGGGTACAGGCCAGAGGTGCGGGGGTAAGAGGACTCACCAGAGCCAGAGTGGGGAACAGAACAGGCCGACTGACTGAAATACACTGCTGAGGGGAGCAGTGGGCGAGTCAGGAGAGGTCTGCTGCGCCCTGTGGGTCACCACCCTAGAAGGGGATCGATCTCAGGCCGGCGATAGATTGATAGCGCTGAGACTAATCCCTGTGCCGCCAGGAAGGCCCTGGATTTTCTTCTTATAGTTACTTATTTACAATCTTAAAATCTGAGAATTTCAGAAATAGCTCACTTCTTGTGACCCCTCAGATTAGCTTAAACTATTTCTCAGGAAGGCCTCCCCCACCCCCGCCGCCCACACAGGATCCGCTCGCACCTTCCGCTGCCCCTGGTCACCCAGCGTCCGAGCTGCGTGTGTGAACGATGGACACCAGCGTTTCCTCGAGCTGGCTGGGGCTGTTACAGCTGTCTCAGAACCCCCGGAGTGTTTCCTCTCTCAAGCAAGCAGTCTTTTTTCCATTACTCGGTATTTTTGTCAAATGACTGACTGCCTCTCCTCCGTCCCCTTCTGGGCAGCGGGCAGCCCTCAGAATAGATGACTCTTTTGTCCCGAGTGGGTCTTTCTCCTGCTTTCCCCTCTCCTTTTCCTTGTAAGTCCACCGACTCCGTGTGAGGGCGGCTCAGAGGGGGCCTTCCGAGTCAAGGGTAGGAACTTCAAGAGACAGGCATAGTTTCTAAGAGCCAGTAAATCCACCCTAGCGCTTTTGGTGCTTAGATTTGCAGGCCGTGTTCACTGCCTCATGACAGGCGCCCGCCGGAGGGGCCATTTCCGAGAGCAGGCACCTGGGCCCTGGGGTCTCTACAGGAAACTCGGCCAGGCAGGTGGCAGATAGCACCACGGTGAAGACGCTGATTCCCAGGCCTGGTCGCTGGCGCCTGCGCTGGTGCAGTGGACTCGGTTGCAGCTGGCGCCATGCAAGCCGGGCCAGTGCTGTCTCCTTGCCCTTCCCATGGAGGGGAGACTGTACTTAGAGGTCCGAGGCGTCCACGGTGACTACGGGAGTGAGTGACACCCGGTGCTCTGACTGGGGTGTGTCCAGGGAGGTTTGCTGTGTGTCCCCTGGGTGCTGGGGCTCAAACCGGAGCGGGATGCGTTTGTCTTCAGCGAGGTCACCACCAGGCGTGAGGGCAGCAGCGAGGCCAGGGGCCATGATGGTGTCTTTGTGCTGTGGGCCAGGGTTTAGGGGGCCACTTGGATCTGAGATCCACAGAAAATCGCTCCAGGAGACAGAGCCTGCTGAGCGGCCCGCGTGGGCCCCGGGGCAGGCCTGCTGTCTCCCTGCCCTGCGTTCCCGGGAAAGTTGTGTGTTTGGTTAAGTGGCTGCTGTCAAGGTGTGGGAGCCGAGACTTGGGGATGTAGTGATCGCCAGACAGTGGAGGCTGTGGGGAGAAGCTCACAGAGGGCAGAGGGGCGCAGGAATGTGGGCGCCGCCCCTGCTGCGGGAGGCGGGTCTTGCCAGGGCAGAACCTCCCGCCCGAGGGCCAGGTGGGCCTGGGCACCGAGGTGGGTGCCCGGTGGAGGGGGCTGTTCGTGAACCCGAATGGCAGCTGATTGTTAATTGCGCTTCGTGATTCTGGATTGTTTGTAAAAATGCTAACTTTCAATTTCGTAGTCTTTGTTTTTCTACTAAACTTCGTGCCATAAAATATTTAAGAGGAAAAGGTTTTTGGTCATTATATTTAAATATATTTCCCTGCACCGGTGCCTTGGAAAAGGAGGTAAACTGTGCAGAGAAGTCGGCTTCTCACACTCGTGCCAATGAGGTGGTGCTTCCCCTCGCCCGGTGCCGTGCTCCGCACTGGCGGGCTCAGAGCCGGCTGGCTAGTTTCAGGAGGACGGTCATCCTGCAGAGCCGGGGACAGCAGCCTGTTGGTTGATTCGCTCTTACATGAGTGCATGTTCTCGGAGCCTGGACACCACCTCTCCCTAATCAGTGAGCTGACTTGGTGACAGTGGCTGCGGCTGGCGGTCTTGGCACCCTGTGCTGGCCTCTCCCTGGCCAGTGTGTGATCACGGTGCGGTCTGCTGGTCAGAGCGTCCCGTGTGTGTATACTCACGCAGGAGTTGTAAGAGAATTTTTCCGTTGCAGCGCTCCGTCCACGAAGTGGGTGTGTGTGGGAAGTGTGAAACGCGCAGCAGAAGTGATAAGGGCTCAGTGTGTCACGCCAAAGCGCTGGCTGTTTCTAAGATATCTCTGGGAAAAAACATTCAGTCTGAGCCCGGATACTGTCTCGTGGTTTTAATACTTTGGTGTGATTCTGCTTAGTCAGAAGTTTTCCTGGAGCCTGCGTCTGCCGTGGGGCACTGACAGGCTGGAGAACTGCTCTCTGCAGGTCTGGGGGGGAGGGGCTCTGGCCTCAACTGCAGTCTTAAGGGAGCACCAGAAGAGCTCAGGAACTGAGATTAATTCTATTTTACTGCAATCCTTTAAAAAAAAATTCAGTTTGGTGCAAAAAGCCTATCATGAAAGAAATCAAATTTTAAATGAAGGCAGGATCATTATTAGTGATTTTTCCTTTTGCCTCAGGCTTCAGAGTGGCTCAGGTCAGTACTGTTACGGATACTGTCTTGATTGAAAATTTTCAAATTTTACTTCTCGTGCAACTTTTCTGCATTAATTATTTCTCTGAGGTTTTCGGCACGCCTCTAAAATTTGTGCCTGGCAGCAGGCATCTCACTCACCTTCCCCTGGGCCCAAAACTGACGCCCGTCTTAAACAACTCAAAAACCAGACATGGAATGACAGTTTCCAAACATTGGCCTCCTGGTAGGTTAGGATGGTGTTCCCTGAGTTAAAGAAAACAAATAAAATGAGCCCTATGAAAATTCTAATAGATTTTCTAGAGGAGGGCTCCACAGACATTTTCCATAAAAGGCCAGATAGGGGCCTCCTGGTGGCGCAGGCGGTTGAGTGCTGCACTGTGAAGCTGTCCGCAGCCTCTGCAGCACGGGTTCAATCTGGTTGGCTGGCGAGAACCCCACATGGTGCAGCAGACCTCTCCTGTCTCCCCGCTGCTCCCTCAGCAGTGGATTTCAGTCAGTCTGCCTGTTCTGCTCCCCGCTTTGTCTCTGGTGAATCCTCTCACCCTCCCGCACATCTGGCCTGTACCCTGGTTCTTGTATAAATAAATAAACCTTTAAGAAAAAAAAGGCCAGATAGTAAATATTTAGGCTTTCCACACTGTCAGTCACTGTCACAACTAGTTCAACTCTGCCTTTGTGTGTGGTTGCTTTCTTATTAGGCACATAAATGAATGGGTGTGGATTTGTTCCCATAACTTTATTTATAAAAACAGGTAGCAGGTTAGATTTGGCCCTGGCCTGGAGACAGTTTCCACATTAGAGGGCATGGAGAGAGAAGCCAGCTAGAGCCCACTAACGGGACAAAATAGAGGCCAGAGTTTGGGGACAATGAAGCAGCAAGAATTTGAGGGCAGGTGTAGGAGAGGAGGGAGCTATAACCCAAACTCCAGAAGCCTGAGATGACCCCTGAGGCATTCTCCACTGATCTCATGTACCTGAGAGGAAAACTTCCATATCAGGTGACCCACTGCCAGAAAGAAGCGAACTGACAGGGCTTGTGGCCACTACCCAGGGTGGCATTAGATCTTTTAAAGGCTTGTTTAATTTTTAGGACATCCGCTAGGGGCTTCAGAAAGGTGTCCCCTTAGAGGTGGGGCTGAATTAGCCCTCAATTAAAAGGCTACTATAGGTTTGGATCACTTGACCCCAAGTAACTTAAATGCACTTCCCAATGCAGCTCCAGTTATACCTAAAATAAGGATGTTTAAAATTCAGCACTCAATAAAGTGAAAAAATTTTCAAATTCCATTGTCCAGCATCTAATAAAAATTACCAGACATTGGAAGGACAAGAAATTACAATATTATCCAGGAGGAAAGGCAGTCAATAGAAGCAGTCCCTGCAATAACAGAAATGATGGGATTAGCACACGCAGACTTGAAAATAGCTGCTATAAATATGGTGCACATATGTGAGAACATTGAGGAAAGCGTGAAATAAAAGATACAAAATACTGAAGTAGAACTTCTAGAGATGAAAAATACAATCTCTGAAATGAAAAATGCAGTAGAGATTAATAGCAAAGCAGCACTACAGAAGAAGACACAGGAATAGAAACCATCCAAACTACAGCACAGAGAATAAAGACAAAATTAATAGCACATGACCTGTGAGCCAGAACCCACCACCCTCAGGTGCGCATGACTAGAGTTCCAGAAGAGGGGGCACTGGAAACAGTATTTTCAGATGAGTCACTGAACATATCCAAATTTGATGAAAACCATAAACCATGAAGACGAAAACCCCCAAAGAGTAAATAAACCGTACCAAGGTACTGCGCCATCCAGGCGCTGAAAAGTGCACTAATAGCAGCGAGACGACAGGACACATCACAGAGGAGCAAAGACGCAGCAGGCTCCCGCCAGAGGCGCTGGGGTCAGGAGACCTCGGGTGACACACTTCAGTGGCAAAATGCAGGCCTGGCCAGGAGAGCACTGTGCCCAGTAAAAGCCTTTCAGAAGTGAACATGAGTGCACGTTTCTACACCAAGAAGAGCTGAGCTCATCGCCTGCAGAGTCGCACCACGAGACTGTAGATGGGGCGAGCTGCCAGGAACGAAGAGAACCTGAAATGGTCAGTAGAGGGATAAATATTCTCACTTTTTGTCTTTTTAAAATTGACTGATTAAAGAAGAACCAACAGCGTGTTGTGGGATTGAGAACAGAGGCGGGTAAATGACAACATACTAAGGCTGGACGAGGAGAAGTGAAGATGGTGTCACTATGTTTGGAGTGTGAAGGTAAACCGGTAAATTGAAGATGTATCCAGAAAAATCTTATCCCTGGGGGAAAAAAGAAACATGAATTGCCGGCACCAGGGATGTGAAGAGAATTTCACTGCAGACCCCACAGACATTGAAGGATAATAGGGAGTATCATGAATGACTATGCCAATGAATATGACAGATGAGCTAATATTTTGAAAGACATGCATTCCAAAGCTCACTCAAGAAGTAATAAGTCACTTAGGTGGCTTTCTATTAACAAGTTGAATGTGTAGTTACAATCCTGACCTCAAAGAAACTCCAGGCCCTAATGGCTTCACTGGTAAATTGTGTCCGGTACTTAGGGAAGATGGAATGCCCACCTGACAGAAACTTTCAGAATGTGGAAGAGGAACATTTCTGTGACACCTGCAAAAGCCTGAAATCAGAACCAAAGCTACCATAAAGGAAAACTACCAGGCAATATTTGACATACACTCCAAACACCTCCATAAATTTGGCAGGTAGGACACACGCAGGACATCTAACAAGGACACGGCATGGTGACCAGGTATCTGGGGAATGAAAGATCCCGTGACACTGGAAACTCACTATAGGCCGCCCTAGCAATAGGGCAGAAAGAAAGATGAGGATGAAGCAGAGCTGGGAATCCAGGAAATGCAGAGGGAAGGGGGGGGCGAGGGGGGCGGTGGGCAGTGAGGCCGCCACCACGGGGCTGGGCTCTGAGGTGAAGAGGGAAAGGTGGGGATGCAGACGCAATATTTGAAAAGATAATGACCGAAGATTTTCCAGAAACTATGAAAGGTGCCAAACCACAGATTCAGATGTTCAATAAATGACTCACAGGATAATAAAACTCCACACCCAGGGGATGGTGAAGTGGCAGGACACCAGTGAGAAGAGAAAACCTTAAAGTCATTGGAAAAATATCACCTGCAAAGAGACAGATCATTTGGCTTCTCAACACCGCAGCGAAAGCAGGAAGACTGGCGTGATAGCTTCAGGAGACTACAAGGAAGAATAATTCTGTGCCTCAAAAAAAAAGAAGAAAAAAGAATGGTTCTTGTTTTAAAGCAGTAATGACCATGTATATCCACGACAGGAGGATTTAACTTGGAAATAGGTAAATGGGATGCTGTTCAAGAGAAGAGAAAAGATACTAACATTGGATTTTGGTAAGAACCTGCATATTTTATTTTCTAAAGTAATTATTCAAAGAAGTAATGTGTAGGGCCTCCCCGGTGGTGCAGCGGTTGAGCGCTGGGTTGCGAAGCCGCCCGCGGCCTCTGCGGCGCTTGTTCGATCCCCGGCCGCTCCCCGGCCACCAGAGGAGGGTCCCGCATGGTGCGCAGACCTCTCTTGCCACCCGCTGCTCCCCTCAGCAGTGTACTTTGGTCCTTCTGCCTGCTCTGCTCCCTGCTCTGGCTCTGGTGAATTCTCTCACCCTCCCGCGCTTCTGGCTGTACCCAGTGCATGTACAAACAAAAAAAAACAAACAAACAAATAAATAAATAAAACACGCCTCTATAAAAAAAAAAGTGTAAATAAAAAAAAAAAAGAAGTAATGTGTAAATTTCAGGTTAACAAGGAGTGGTTACTAGAGTAACAAACAATCCAGAAGGCACATTGGAAGCTCCTGGTAAAATAGAATTAAACCTAAATATGAGTAGTTGAATTCAGTGTAATAGATTTTAAATGTTCTAATTAAAAGTAAAGATCAAATGGGCCTCCCTGGTGGCGCAGCGGTTGGGCGCTGGGTTGCGAAGCTGCCCGCAGCTTTTGCAGCGCCGGTTCGATCCCCAGCCACCGGGTGAGGTTCCCACATGGCACACAGACCTCTCCTGCCACCCGCTGCTCCCCTCAGCAGTGTACTTCGTCATTCTGCCTGTTCTGCTCCCCGCTCTGGCTCTGGTGAATCCTCTCACCCTCCCGCGCTTCTGACTGTACCCAGTGCTTGTATAAATAAATAAATAAATCTTAAAAAAAAAAAAGTAGGGCCTCCCCTGGTGGTGCGGCAGTTGAGCGCTGGGCTGCGAGGCTGCCTGCAGCCTCTGCAGCGCCGGTTCATTCCCTGGCCGCCGGCGAGGGTCTCACCAAAAAAAAAAAAAAAAAAGTAAAGATCAAATATTCTGTTTAAGAGTTTTCATTTAAAACATAAGGATTAAGAAGTGTTGAAAATAAAATGCTGAAAAAATAAACTATGCAGATACTAACCAAAAGCAAGATTGTAAGGTATCAGGGCCTCCCTGGTTGACAGGGGTTAAAGTCTCAGCGCTATCAAGCTATTGCCAGCCACTGTAGCCTGAGTTTGATCCCCGGCCAGGGAGCTGCACCCACAGGGCACAGCAGACCTCTCCTGTCTCCCCGCTGCTCCCCTCAGCAGTGGATTTCAGTGGATCGGCCTGTTCTGCTCCCTACTCTGTCTTTAGTGAATCCTCTTACCCCTCCACACTTCTGGCCTACACCTCAGTTCTTGTATGCATAAATAAATAAAATAAATCATTTAAAAAAAAGATTGTAAGGTGTCTGATAAAATACACTTTAAGGCAAAAAGCAGTACTTGATATGAAAGCCATTTCATATGGATAATAATACTGCATTCATATGACAAAACAGTTTGCCCTGTAATAAGACATTGAGTAGCCTGCCATAAAAGGGTGGTTTGCTGCTCACACAAAGCTCTTGTCCTCAGATTGCTTCCCACATGATCACTTAGGGATTGGTGTTGCTTCTTTCTTGTGACTCTGCCACTTTCTGGGACTGGGGACACTGCAGCGCACCCTCTGTATTTGGGGGAGAGGGAAGGCAGGTTATATTCCATGGGGCCAGCCCAGGTCTTATAACCAAGCTTAACTGCAGGGAGGCTGGAAAATACAATGTAGCTGTGTGCTCAGGAGGCCAAAGAAATGATTTTGGTTAGCATGTAGTCCTGCCATAGTATATGATGATAAAAGGATCAATCCAACAGGAAATCAAAATGATTCTAAATCTAATAATGTGACTTAAGAATATACAAGAATGTACTTATGTCAATAAGTACAAAGAAAAATAGACAAATACATAATTGCAGTGGAGATTTCAACATAGGTCTGAGTAAATTGATAGAATAAGTAGACTAAAAAAATCTATAAGATGTTTAAATAAGGATTAGTACCATTGGTCTGATGTACATACATGCAAATTTCCATCCAAAAACTTTATTTCTAGGCACACATATGGGGCATATATGACCAGTGCTGTGCCTAGGGCAAGTCTCAATACCTTTCAAAGTATTGTATAATAGAGATCATAATCTTAGACCTCAGTCAGATTAAGCTATATCTCAGTGATAAAAAGATAATTACAAAAATCCCTGAAAGTTGGGCCTCCCCGGTGACGCAGCGGTTGAGCGCTGGGCTGTGAAGCTGCCCACAGCCTCTGCAGCGCCAGTTCGATCCCCGGTCACTGGTGAGGGTCCCACATGGTTCGCAGACCTCTCCTGCCTCACCCGCTGCTCCCCTCAGCATTGTACTTCGTCAGTCTGCCTGTTCTGCTCCCCGCTCTGGCTCTGGTGAATTCTCTCACCCTCCCGCGCTTCTGACTGTACCCAGTGCTTGTATAAATAAATAAATTAATTTAAAAAAATCCCTGAAAGTTGAAAAAGGAAGCAAGAAAAGATTTTTAGCTGGTAATACTATATATCAAAATGTGTACAATACAGCCAAAGCTGTACCTAGAGAAAGATTTATAGCCTTAAAAAGGTAGAAAGACTGAAAATCAATAGACTAAGCATTATTCTAATTAAAAATTAAAGGAATAACAGAAAAAAAAAGCTTAAGCGGGGGGAGTGAACATAATTAATCAAATGGAAAATTTATTGGGAAAAATCAACCAATCCAAAAACTGGTTCTTCAAATATAGTAAAATTGACAAACTTTTGGTGAGACTCAGAAGGGGGAAAAGGAGGCACAATCCAGGGCAGGGCAGGGCAGGGCACCACTATGGATTCAATAGACTCTAAAAATATAAAATGTTATTAGAAATTGCATAATGTCAGTAAATTTGAAAATACAGATGATACAGACAAATTTCTTGAAAAATATAACTTACTAAAAGTAAGAAATGGAAAATTTTTTTTTTAAGATATATTTATTTATGCATACAAGAGCTGGGGTACAGGCCAGAGGTGCGGGGGATGAGAGGATTCACCAGAGACAGAGTGGGGAGCAGAACACACAGATCGACTGAAATTCACTGCCGAGGGGGAGCAGCGGGGAGACAGGAGAGGTCTGCCTGCGCCATGTGGGTTGCTGCCTGGCCGGGCATTGAACTCATGCTGCAGTGGCTGCGGACAGCTTCATAGGTTGCGTCTTAACCCCTTGTGCCACCAGGGAGGCCCTAAATAAAAATTTAAAGAGCTAGGGTGACGATCACTTGGAGGAGGAAGAGAGGATCTGGGACACCAAAGGGGCCACCAGGGCCTCGGGGATCCCTGGTCCTCATTGCTTGGCCTTGTCAGCCTGTACGTACCTGTCCGCTGCTTTGCTGAGACTGTGGCACTTCTAATAAAAGTGATTCGAAGATGATCAGAAAATGCCCAGACTGTAATTTGTGTCCAGCTCAAAAAATGTAGGAAATCCAAAGCCCGCGCTTGCGTAGAGGCTTAGGTGTCTTACTTAAACTTCTTGTGTGAGCATTTCATACACATTTCTGTTTGTGATATTGGTTTTTTGAAAGCTTTTAAAGTCTCCCAGGAGGGAACTGACCACGTGCTGTTCTTGTGTTCTAGGTGAGGGCCCTCTGCACCCTGGGGTGGGGCTGACCCGTCCCCGCTCTCCCTGTTGGAGCCCCCCCGGCATCGCTGTGTCTTCTGGCAGCTTAGGACACACAGGTACGTCCCCCGAGGAGGTCAGTTCCCACAGGTTGCTTTCACCAGGCTTTTGCTGTTCGCTTTGCATAAAAATAAAGTTCGAAAACCTCCTGAATTTACTCATTTTTGTGTAGCAGATTCATTCTCCAGTAGGTGGATTTGAGTCTTGCCTCCAGGCAGGCCTCTGTATTCTGGTCTCATTTTTACTTTTCATTTTGGAGAGCCAGCATTAAACTTTAAGAATAATAGACACAGCTGCTGGCACAGGAGTCTTGGCCTCCTGGCCCCCGCCAAGGAGGGCGCCCCTGCGCGGGGTGTGGCGGGGCCACCTCACCGCCTGCCATGGCCTTTGCTCCTTGGCCATCTTTCTCCGGGAGTGTGAAAGGAAACGAAATACCCTCTATTTTAAGCTCTCACTTGTGACTGGGTGCGTTTTATACTCAGTATGTTAGAACTCTGTAACAAGTTAGAATGTAAAAGTGCGGTTGAAATGTGGGCGTTCAAAGTGAGATTTAATACATAGCTCACTTGGAGAAATTCGTGTAGAAGATTTTGTTTATAAGACGGTGCTGCTCAGTTTCCCTCAACGGTGTTTTTTAGTTTCTGGGAGCGACACCAGACAGTTGCCATCAGCTGCTTGTCCCTTAGCTCTCCTTTCTTCACCGTCACTCCTCACAGCCCCTTTTTCCTCACTGGAAAATCCAAGCTGACTGTCCTGTAGTCAGAGGCTTTTCCGGTCTCACTGTGAGGGGGGTCCCACCAGACGCGTCCCCCTGCCTGTCTGGCTGTGAAGTGGCAGGTGGGTCTGGAGGCTGGGCCCGGGGGTCAGGGCCTGCACTCAGGGTCCAGCGGCTGCAGCGTGTGTTCTGCCTTGTGAGCCGGCCGCCTCCAGAACCTGCCCTTGCTCACTGCCGGGGGCAGCTGGGGTAGGAGATGCTGCGAGATGTTGGTTCATCAGCCTCAGAAGACGAGGCGGCCCCAGAGCTTCTCCACCGGTGCCCGTGACTGCGCTGTCCCGTTACAAGCACGCGAATCTAGACATGCATGTTAGCCGTGTCGCCGTCATTCTCCGCCAGGTCCCTCTTGGGGCTGACGCCAGCCTTTGGTGTGGGCTTTGTCTTCCTGTCCTTGCTATGTGGGTGGTATGGCGGCCTGGCTGATTTTGTCCTGTCCCTGCTCCCGGCTATGGGATTTCCGTTCTCTGAGCAGCTCCGTTCCCTCGGTGGAAGTGGTGTCCGGGTGTCGGGGCTGCTCACTGCCCAAGCTGATGGTGTGTCCAGTCCTTTTATGGTGCACAGCGAGGAGATAGACTTCTTAGGTAAACGTGCATCATGAACGCATACTGTTTGTATTTTCTTTTTTTAGAAGATTTATTTATTCATTTATACAAGAACCAGGGTACAGGCCAGATGTGCGGGAGGGTGAGAGGATTCACCAGAAACAGAGCGGGGAGCAGAACAGACAAACTGACATAACACACTGCTGAGGGGAGCAGCAGGCAGGACGGGAGAGGTCTGCCATGCCATGTAGGATCCTCGCCGGCCGGCCGGCCGGGATCAAACCCGCTCTGCAGAGACTGCGGACAGCTTCATAGTGCGGCGCTCAACCCCCTGTGCCACCAGGGGAGGCCCACTGTTTGTATTTCTAATGTAGGAGTGTATGGTTTTTACCTCTTTGATTTCACGTTGAGAGTATCGTAGGGAATGTCGCAGGTCAGAAGGGCAGTGCCCAGTGGAGGGCTGGTCACGTGCACAATTGCAAGACCAGGGAACAACAGCGGTGGGGTTTATTTAACAAACAGGGGAAACCAGGAGTCCTCCAGACCACTGGCCACCTCACCCCAGAGAGTGTCCACAGCTTCCATGAGGCTTTAACAAAAGGCCAAAATGGCGCCATCCTGCCTACGAGGGCCTGGAGTGGCGGCCGGGACCCAACTCACAGCAGCTGGAGGTGCTCGCATTGAGGAGGGGGGAGAGGCGACACTCCCTGCAGCAGCCCCAGCCACAGTCTGAGGGCCGGGACGGACAGTGGACACTGGGCCAGACAGCAACAGGTAGCAGAGGGGAGGCGGTGCCGGACGAGGATAGCCCCCATAGGTGACCCGGACATAGAGCGCTGGTCACCCGTCAGCAGTGCTGAGCGGCACACAGCTCTGTGAGAGGCTGGCCCTCACCACCAGCCATTGGCTGAGACGCCAGGCCCGAGGCCCGCTGCCCCTCTCAGGCAGAGGCAGGGCAGGCTGGCACAGGTGCAGCCCTGGCCTCGGAGAAGCTCTTCAGTGTCTTTGCCAGGTCGGCGGTGGCTGCTGCTGCTGCTTTGTTCCTGGGAGGGCAGGAGCAGGGTCTGAGCGTCTCTCCTCTGGGGCCAGGTCAGAGCCCCAGGCTGGCTCGGGCCTGCTGTACCCCTTTTCAGGGCCCTCGCGTGTCTGGGCCATGAGCTCCCAAGCACTCACCACGCGCACCTGATGGCCCCTCCATGCTCAGGCACCTCCACAGCCTCTCCAAGGCCTGCAACTGGAGGAGCCTTGTGCTGAGCTGGCCTGCGGGGCCCCACTTCTCTCTGCCAGCCCCGGGTGCGAAAGGGGAACCACTGCCGTCAGCCATCGCTGCTGGGGCCCCTGCCTGCCTCCTGAGCCCCTGGTGACGGGTGGGGAGAGGCTCACCCCCTGCTGCCGCCTGCGCTGTCCCCAAGCAGCTTCTGGGGCCAAGTGCTGGCGACCGGGTGGGTCGGTGGGGGGGGTCTCTGGTTTCAAGATTGATAGGTCTTTTCTCTCAAGTGGAATATCTTGGTTCCTAATAGTCTCAGCATCATCACCTCCGTGTTTTAACCTGTGAAGTATGTGGGTTTTAGAGCAGCGCCAGCGATGTGGTTACTGAAAGCAGCTAAGAGTTTCTGCAGTTCTGTCTGTCCTTGGAGCATAGCCTAGTGATTTCCTGCCACATAATTAAGTTTCAAGTCCCTGCGCCAGTTTGTCAGTGTGCCTTGAGGGAAAATGGAGTTGCTCAGGCTCTTCCCTGCCTCCCGCCGCTGGCCCCGCGGCCTCACTTCCTGGTCTCGCGGCCCGCACGTGACAGCACATCGCTGGGGAAAGCGCGCAGGGCGTGAGCACAGGGCTCGCGCACCCATGACTGTGGACACCGGCCGGGAAGCCGGAGGGCACGGGCTCGCGCGCCTGCAGGTGTGGACGCCGGGCCAGAGAGCAAATGCAAGGGAGACCGGAGAAGAAGCCGGGGGAGCGCGGAGAGTGCTGGGCAAAGGGTCTGTTGCTGCCTGCCTCCCGGCACCCCCTCCTCGCGCCAGCGTCCCTGCCCCCTGCCCGGCCCTGTGCCTCATTTGCCACCACAGCCCGCAACTCACTGGACAGTTAGATTGATTTCATTTTCATTTCCATTTTAAGGAATACCTTCCTTTTACGTTTTGTGTTTTAAGGTTATAAAACATCTGTGATTGCAGGTCAAAACATGCTTTCTCAATAAGTAAATATTCTCAAAAGCCTAGCTTCCATTTCTGGCTTTCCACTGTTTTTCTTCCTTCTTCCATAAGTAACCCGTCTTTCTGTTTTGGTTTACTTTTCTGTCGTGTGTGTGTGTGTGTGCGTGTGTGCGCGTGCACGGGCGCACACCCACGCATGCACTCGGCCCTCTTTCTTAGAGAATGATCGCATATGGCACAGCCTTTTGTCCATCCTGGAGTGGACAGCACGTCATGGAGCTCTTGTCATGAGCTTAGGGAGCATCCTCACGCTTTCCCGCGCTGTGCAGTAATCCGCTGTGCTGGCAATACTGTAAATAAAAACTTTTTAAAAATACGTTGATGAATCAGTATGTGTTTGCATATAAAGATCATTAATTTTACACTTTGTCCATTTGCAAATTTCTTGGTGGTGTGGGACCTGGCGAGCCCAGATCCCCTATATGTGAGATGAGACTTGAATTGCGAAGCGTGAGAGGGGCTCACTTAGCTGGAACCTGACGAGAGCCTCTCGCTAGCGCCAGAAGGCGCACCCTGTCCCCAGCGGGGTGGGGTGACGGGGATTTAGATTTGAGGCAACAGAATCAGCCGGTCTCGGCTGATGATTGGACTGCATGCTCAGGGAGGTGAGGACAGTTCTGCCTCGGGCAGCTGGCTGGGTGGGGAGTCACTCTCTGAGGTGGGAGCAAGTTGTTTTAGGGGTAAGAAGGGATGCCCTGGAGGTGACAGACCCCTTCTCAGCGGTGCTGAACACGAGGTCCCAGTGCAGTGTGGCAGAGCGGGCAGGCGTCCAAGAGTCCAGTGTGTGGTGTCTGAGCCGGGGTGTGTTTGTTTCCATCTCGCAGGTGAGTCCTGGGGAGGCATGGTGACCCAGCACAGGTGTGGCAGGAGAAGAGAGGGTCCAGGTCATCACCTGAACAGCCCCGTCTTAACGCCCCGGGTGGCGATGGGAGCTGGGCAGCAGCGGCAGCTGCACGGAGATAGAGCCAGTGGTTTTCACTCCCATGCTTTATTCAAAGTGGACTTAAGTATTGTAATCCACTCCTTGAAATGGCCACACTTACTGCTGCACACCCCTCTGTCCAGGCAAAGGCGACGCTCCAGGAAGCAGGCCTCAGTGCGGGCCACCCTGCTGCCCCTTTGGGCCCAGGCAGCTCCACGTCCTGGAGAGTGGCCCCTCCCGTTGCTCGTTCTGCGGGCTGAGCCCTGGGTTTTCTCCCTCCTTCCTGTCCAGATGGCAGGACTCTGGCTCCAGGCCAGCCGGAGGCTCGGTGTCTTTGCACGTAGCGGGGGCTGGATGAATGCTTTTTAAAAACTCTAAATCATATGCACCAAGGGATGGTGACGGTGCTGGGCCTCAGATAGTGTTGTTTCCCTGAAGGGGTTCAGACCAGTTTCAGCTCTGGCTAGTCGTGTTCTTGTCCAGCTGCGCCCCTGCACGGTCAGGCTGCCCCTCCGGAAGCAGGGCTTTTCCCATGTGATGGCGGCCAGTCTCCCGTCTGTCTCTGCCAGTGTGTGACCACAGGCCCTCCTGGTGAGCACGGGCGGCCCGTGGCATGGAGTTTGGCAGGTGGATGTCCGCAAGGATGCGGGTGGTGAGAGCTGGTCCCGCGAGGCTCGCTGTCTGCTTCTCCCGCCTCCCTGTGCCCGCTTCACCTGGCTTACTTTCACTTTCCCGCTGGACAGAGGCTGCGCCTGGCCTGCGCCTGCCGCATTGCACAGGGCTGGCAAGGGCTGCCTTTGTTTGTCTGATGCTTCCCTTTTCTGGTTTTCCCCGGGCTTTCCAGTTCTTGGAACTGCCTTTTGTCAGCAGATGCATGTTCGTTTCCAGTTTCTAATCTCCAGCTAAAATGTAGCTCCCCTTACGTCCGCAGAAAGTACGGAACGTAAAACAAATCACAGGGCCTCATTGCCCAGAGGAGAGGCCGGAGTCCCTTGGCACAGGCGGCCCCTTCGCCCACGCGGGGCTTCCCGGGCAGCTGACTGGGGACTAGTCCTACCCCACTGTTCTCCGAAGCAATTAGATTTTTTTCCATGTGAGTAAAAATACAGCCCCAAAATAAATTTAAGACCAAAAGTACAGTAATCGGTAACACACGTGGTCAGAGACTAAGCACGCTGCTCTAAGGGAATGGAGGCGCCTGGACCCGGAGCCCCAGCGCTCGGGCCAGGACCCCCGCTTGGGTCGCGGCTCATGCCCCCCAGCCCTGCCAGGTCCTTGCACTTAGTGGGAATCTCCTTACGGCCCTGCAGGACCTTGCTTTTGGGGGAGGGGTGAAGCTCCAGGAGGACAGGGAGGGGAGACCTGGCAGTGATGCAGGTCCCAGCCCAGACTCGCCAGGTGCTGCGCACCTAGGCCCAGGTGTGGGCACCCCAGCCGCTTGCCCATGTCAGTCCATCAGACGTCACCCCACGATGTCACCGCCTCTTTGATGCTTTTGACTGAGTTCCTGTAATTTCTCATCTGCACAGTAATTATCCTTTTGCATCCGAGAAGGCAAGACAGGCCAGCAGCAGTCCCGAAGCCTCGGCCTGGGCTCTCGCTCTTGCCACGTCTGCTCAGGCTAGCAGGGCCTGGCCTGGAAACCCGGCCTCACTGTGTGCCACCAGCACCGCCACCAAGGACAGAGCCTCGTTACATCGGCCTGAGTGGCCTCGCTCGAATGTGTCATCGAAGACCTGCCTCACAGCAAGGAGCCGCGCTGGCTCCTTGTGCAAAAAACCAAAAACAATGTTTCGAAAATTATAGTTGTCATAAATACACACTTTCATTGATCTGTAGTTATTACACATCTAAAATAGATTTTTTTTTAAGATTTATTTATTTATGCATACAAGAGCTGAGGTGCAGGCCAGAGATGCGGGGGGTGAGAGGACTCACCAGAGACAGAGTGGGGAACAGAACAGGCAGACTGATGAAATACACTGCTGAGGGGAGTAGCGGGTGACAGGAGAGGTCTGCCGTGCCATGTGGGTTGCTCCTTGGCCTGCTGGGGATCAAACCCATGCTGCAGAGGCTGCGGATTACTTCATAGTGCGGGGCTTAACCCCTTGCGCCACCAGGGAGGCCCCTTGAAATAGATTTGAAGTGTTTTTATACCTCCATGTCAGCAAGCGAAACAAAGGTCCTTATAGTTAAATCAAGAAACCCAGGCAAGGGTCTTCGCAGCCTTCTGTTGGAGAAGGTTCCAAATATGCAGCTTTGCTTTGCCACCGCCGCGTCTCCACGGAGCCATGGGTGAGGGGGTCCCGCGTGGCCGGAGCTGCCAGGTTGGATCTCCGCAGAGATCCTAAAGAACCGACATCCTGTTTATGTTTCAGGAACTGTAAGAACCAAGGAGCCTTTTCCCCAGTGCGTGGCACTGGTGTCCCTGTGCTGCCACCTGCTGTGCGGCCGCCTGGCACTAGCTGGCATCCGCGGGGCCCTGGGGCCGGCCGGGCTGCAGTTCTCTGGCTTTTCTCCTTGTTTTGTAACATGGGGGGTGGGGGTGGGGGGGGCTGAAACCAAAGACTGTTACAGGTGGTGCCCCCTGGAGGGAGTGCTGGTGAGGTTAGAGAGCCCCAGGGAAAATGCAAGCAAAGTACCACATTTTGGAATGGAGCGGCTGATAAGCTTGCCAGGATTTGGTGTTGGGATTCAGCGTTTTCAGATATTCAGCAATTCCCGGGTCAGCGATTCCGGCCCCCCCAGTGCCGACCTTCCAGAGGCTGTTGCGGCTTCTGAAGGATGTGGAGATGCCTCCAGCTGCCAACCTCAGAGAGGAAGAGTTTGGAGGCTTTGCAAGTAGCCGAGCGACTGAAACTGTTCCCGGTTTGGCTGCTGTCACAGCCTGGCAGGGAAGGCGGAGACCCGGAGCCGGGCCTCACCGAGCTGTGAGTGTGGCCGTTTGTCGGGTCCTTCAGCCGCTGCAGCTGCTCTTTTGAGTGTCGCTTGTCTGGTGCTGTGCTGGGGCATCTCGGCAGCTCTGGGAGCATCTCCTGTTGTGTCTTCTGTTGTCTTCATGAGCTGGATCCCAGCCTGTAGTCTGGCTGCCGTGTGCTCCAGGCCTTAGTGGTGGGAAGACGCCATTTTGGGAGCATTTGTGTTTAGGGTTTATAAACACTGGACAGTGTTTCGGGTGAGGTCATGGCCATTTTTGGCCTCAGTAGCTCTTTATATTTCCCTGGTTTGCTAAATAAATCCCATCGTTGTTCTCTGAGCCCGAATGGTCTTGCAATTGCACATGAATGAAGAAGTCAGACGGGGGCTGATAAACTATTTGGGCAGTGTCCTTGCTGCCCTGCGTCCATTTCTCTGCATGCAATTTGGGACGTTGTTTCCTCAAGCCTGGCTTTCCCTTGCCTTCTGGTATCCTCACGCCTCTTGCCTTTCAGTTTTCCTGTTACTACACGGTACTGTGCCCATCTATGGCCCTGAACGTGGTCAGAACCAGGTTCTGTTGGGCTCAGGCGTGCTGAGCCGTTTGAAATGAGCTGCTGTCACCGTCCTGTGGCCTGGGGAGGAAGGGTCGCTAGACAGAGGTTGGGTGTCTAGCCCCTTCTGACTTTATTTTTCAGTAAAAAAAATTGTTTTATTTAGAAAAAATGTATAATCGCACCATCTAAAGTGTACCATTCAGTGGTTTCCCGCATACCCTCCAGGCTGTTCCGCCATCGCTGCTCTGGCTCCCGGCCATTCCCAGCCCCCGGGACTGCGTCTCCACGCATGGCGTGTCTCCTGCTTCCACCCTTGTGCTGAGCCGCCCTCCTGTGTGGCTGGGCCTGCACTCCGCCTGCGGCTGTGAGTGTCACCGCTGCGCTGTGGGGCTTGTGCTGCCTGGTGTGCACATTCGTGGTGCGCGTGGGTGTGCACTGGGGGCGGAGCTTCAGGGTCTGACTGTTGCCGCGCCCACCATGCCTGCCACTCCGCGTGCCCGCAGAGCTCGAGGGGCTGGTGCAGGTCCTCATTGCACCTGGGTACACCACGCTGGCAGCCTCCTCATGCTGGGAGCAGCATGTGAGGGCAGCTCTGTGACATTGTTGTCAAGTGAACCACTTTGGAAAGACAGTCGGGCGGCACTGAGTACAGGTCAGCACGCCACTGGGCGCTGAGTTCTGAGAGAGCGTGGCTGTGCCACGTCATGTGTCTGCCCCTCTCCAGACGACACGCTCCACTTTGCCGTGCAGGCCTGGCCGGCAATGGCTCCTCGCCGCCGCCCGTCATGCACTTGGCAGTGGGTTTGTGCCGTGACTTCACCAGGTGGCAGGAATTTGGGGACCACTGGTGTGACCCAGTGCCCTTCTGTGGCACACAACTCGTGGCGCGCTATACCCGGAACCTGTGGGGCGCCAAGCATTTTCATTGGCCCATGGGGAACGCCCATTCCAGCTGAAGAGTGGGCTCTCATCCCCGCGCCCAGTCCCTGCAGCCAGCGGCCCACTCTCTGCCTCTGTGGCGTCACCCGTCCTGCGTGTTTGGTGTAAATAGGAGCCACGTGGGCGGCCGCCTGCCTCGCACCCTCCCCTTACCGCCGCCTCCAGGCATCTGTGCTGGGCCTGGCAGTGCATCCTTCCTTCCTTCCTACCGCCACGGACTCCGCCGGCGCGCAGCTCGGCCACGCGTCGTCACCAGTGGACGTCCGCCGCGTGGGCTTTGCTTGCTGCCGCGTCTCGCCCGCTGCCAGAGAGCTGCTGTGAGTGTAAGCGCTGCCTGTCGGGACGCCTGTGTGCAGCCCGCGGAGCGAGCGCCTGGGGTGGACCGCCGGCTCCGTGGTCCTTCCACGCCTCACGTTCTGAGCAGTTGCCAGTTTCTGTAGCGTCTGCACGTTCCGTGTTGCCACCAGCAATACGTGAGGCGCGGCTTCGCCACGCCCTCGCCAGCGCTGGCTGTTTGGCCTGTTATCTTCCTGGATTCCTGCCGTCCTTGAGGTGTTAGCGGCTCTTTGTGGTTTTGGTGTTTCCCTTATGACTAATGGCGTGAGCGTCCGCTCATGTGCTGGTTGACGCTCCCTATTTATATCTTCCTGGGGGGAGTGTTTACTCAGATCCTTTGCCCATCTTTAATTGTCTTGTTTCTCGTTGTTGTCGAGTTTCCGCAGTTCTTCAGCTACTCTGTGGCTACCAGACCTTGATGGTATGTGTGATCTGTAGCTATTTCCTCCCATTTTTGTTGCCTTTTCGTATTTTCGATAATACCCTCTTATGTACAAAGTTTTAAAATTTGGTGAAGTCATTTCTTTTGTCTCTTGTGCTTTTGGAGTCATAGCTAAGAATCCTTTGTTGAATTCGATGTTTAAAGCATGAATCCTGTTTTCTTCTAAGAGTTTTGTGGTTTTAGCGCGTTCGTTTCAGTGGCCCATCAGCGTTTCTGCCTGTTGGTGTCTGGAGTGAGGGGCCCCAGCCCATCCCTCTGCCGCCTCTCAGAGGTGGTTTCTTTCCCGCTGGGTGGTCTTGGCATGCTTGTCAAAAGTCGCGTGGCCGTTGCTGGGGTGCGCATCCTGGGGTGTGGGTCCTGCCTCTTTGGCCCACGTGTCTGTGCAGGCGGTGTTCCTGTTTCGACTAGGATAGCTTTAGATTAAGTTTTGAAGTAGTAAGTTTGAGAAGTGTGAGTCTCCCAGCTTTGTTGGTATTGTTTTGTCTGCTTGGGTCCATTGAGGACTAGAATTTTCATTTTTGGAAAAGACGCGCCGCTGGAACTTTGATAGGGGTCACGCCGATTCTGTACTTTGCTTCAGGCAGTGTGTTTTCCAGAGAAACTGCACCCCTCGGGGTGCGTGTGTGCAGAGAAGATGTCCACCACAAGGTCAGCTCTCGCTTTTGGGGGCAGGCAAGACCCAAGGCTTTGGCGAGTGGAAGCGCCAGGAGAGCCAGCCCCTCGCCCCAGCACAGCCTCGTTGCCCAGTGGGTTCAGTGTGTCATTCTGATTCTGCCGACAGGGAGAGGCCCACAACTCCGTGGGGGGTGCCCAGGTGGGGTGGCACCTCCACATTTGGGGCAGGGTCAGCCTGCACCTCTTCTCAGGCCCTTAGCTGACCGGAGGAGCCCCCTAATGGGGACCATCTGCCTGGCGCGGCAGCCACCTGCAACACCCGGCCATCGGGGCCCGCCCCACCCGTGACGTGCTGGTGCCTACCTCCCGCCTCTCGGTGGTTTCCTCGCCTCTCACCCCTGCTGGATGTGCGCTCCTGGCCAGCGACCCTCCCGTGGCAGCCCTGGGCCCGCGCCACTGGCTGTATTGCTCTGTGGCTCAGATGCACGTCAGCTGCTGAGGGCGCCCTGGCATCTGAAGAGTCACTTCTCTTTCGCTGCTTTCAAAGCTGTTTTCTTTGTCTTTCAACAGTCACATTATCATCAGCATCAGCGTTGGGCTCTTCACCTTCACGCTGCTGGGGCTCCTTGTACCCCGAATGCGCAGGTTAGTGTCTTCACCAGGTGGGGGGCTGCATGCTGAGTGCTGGTGCCGCAGGCGGCCGCACCCGGCGGTTGCGCTTTCTTTACTACTTTTGCCTTTTATTGCTTCTACTGGACAGATGGAATTGGCTTTTCTTCCGTCTGCGTTGAGTGTCTGTGGGTTCACGAATCCTTTCTTCCCCCTGCTCGCTCCTGCAGCCAGGCCTTGCGGGGTCTCCGCCCCAGGTATTTCCCGTTCAGCTGCAGAGTTTCATCTTGGTTCATCTAAAACATTTCTCTTTCTTGATATTCTTGGTTTGCTGAGATGATGTTCTCATGGTTTCTTTTGCTTGTTGGATGATTCTTCATGTGTTTCTTCGCGAGCATGCCGGCAGCTGAGGTGCAGGCTGGCCAGGGAGTCGGCGTCTGGGGGGCCCTGCACGGGGTCTGCCCGCTGCCTTCCTCCGTGAGAGCCCTGCTTCCTTTCCGTGCCTGCGGATTTGGTTAGAACCTGGCTGTTCTGAGTGTGACCGTGTGGCAGACCAAGAAGGACATCCTCCCTTCCCGCGTTGCTGCTGCAGGCACAGCTATTGCTGGTGCTGCTCTTTGGAGCTGGTTTTTGTGCCGGGTGGTCACCCTGGCCCCTGCACATCTTGGTGGGCAGTGAGCGGTGCACAGAGGTCTGCTCGTGGGCCCGTGGGGGCTGGGATGTGGGTGAATGCCGCAGGCCCTGGCCAGGGCACACTCAGAGCCCCCCGCGCCTTCCCTCCCAGGGCATCTGATCCCAACGTGTCCTTGCAGCTGTAGGGTGGTCTGTTGTTCCTATGATCAGTTGTCCCGGGCATGCGTGCCTGTGACGGTCTTGAGTAATGACTGCCACCCCCGTGGCCCTGCGGCTGGGACAGTGTGAGGTCCCTGACACACCAGCCAGCCCTGGGGGCAGTGCTAGGGAGCCACGGAGGGGCCAGGGCCGGGGCCAGGGCAGCCACAGGTGTTGCTAGGGGTGTAGATGACGCTTGCGCTGCTTGCTCTGGAGAGAAGGCGGCCATGTGCACTCTGGGCTCAGGGCAGGCCAGCGCTGGACAGATGCTTTCTGTAAAGGGCAAAACAGTGAGTGTTTTGGCTTTGTGGCCTTGGCACATAGTTGAGTGTGTTTTCAGCCCTTTGAAAGACCAAAAAGCATTCTTCTCTGCAGGGCCTAACAAAAAAAAGGTATTGGCCAGATTTTTACCATAGCCTGTGATTGGCTAAACACTGACCTCCTGGTGTAGAGCAGATGCCTAGGGAAACTGACACTAGTGCCCCAGAGAAGACTCGCCAGAATGCTTGCAGTGGCAAAAACTGGAACCTGCAATAAGAACACGGGTAAGTACACTGGACTATTATATAGCAGTGAAAATGGATGCACTGTATCTACTAAACACAACAAACACATAGGAATGTACTCAAAGGGCTATTCTATGGTATGAGCATTTTTTATGAAGTTCAAAAATTGGCAAGATTTTGTTAAAATATTAAGAAAAAGGGCCTCCCCTGGTGGCACAGCGGGGCTACAAAACTGTCTGCAGCCTCTGCAGCACCGGTTCAATCCCTGGCCACAGGTGAGGGTCCCACATGGCGCGACAGACCTCTCCTGCCTCGCCTGCTGCTCCCCAGAGCCAGAGTGGGGAGCAGAACAGGCAGAAGGACCAAAGTACACTGCTCAGGGGAGCAGCGGGTGGCGGGAGAGGTCTGCGCGCCATGTGGGACCCTTGCTGGCGGCCGGGGATTGAACCGGCGCTTCAGAGGCTGCAGGCAGCTTCACAACCCAGCGCTCAACCGCTGTGCCACTGGGAAAGCCCTAAAAAAAAATTAAGAAAAAGATGTGATAGCAAGAGAATTAGAAATTACAGTTTATAAATCATGAATATAAAATAGTGGCTGCCTTTCATTTGGAGAAAGGCAGAGGGTGGCGGAGGAAGGCACACACAGGGAGCTGTCTGGCACCTGCCGTCGGTGTTTTCTTGTGTTTGCACATTGCACACATTTTGCACATAGTCTTAGTGTGTGTCAGATCCCACCTCGTGCACTTTTTTGCAGCACAAAGCAGATGCCAGCCAGGGATGTCTTGGCTAAACGCTGGTGTAGGCGGTGCTCGGCCGAGCCGCTGGCCTGGTAGGGTGGGGCGAAATAAGCAGCTGCGGTGGCAGCCTCCAGCCCAGCCAGGAGAGCCGCATGAGAAGAGTGGCGCCTCTGGGGCCCTGGGGCTGAGTGCGTCCTGCTGCTCCCCCACTGAGGGCCCGGTGCCCGCTGAGGGTTCTTGCTGGACGTGTGTCCAGTGCCATTTTGAACAAGGGAGGATGAATCTTCCAACTTTATTCTATTTCCAGATTGTGCATCTGTTCTGGGTCCCCTGCCTTTTTGTGAATTTTAGGTTCAGGTTATTAATTTCTGCAAAAATGAAAGATAGTTGAGCTTTTGATGGTAGCTGGGGCGAATGTGTCGCTCCGTGTGCGTGCTGCTGCGTCTCATCGCTGCAGTCTTCTGACCCCAAGCACGGGGCTCTTCCCTCTGTCTAGAACTTTCATGTCTTCCAACTTTCAGTGTATGCATCTTTGCTTCTGGTTACATTTATCCCTGGGCGTTTCGTTCTTGATGATCGTATAAATGGATTTTCTTAATTTCAATTTGTATTGTTCATTGCTGGTAGACAGAAACACAACTAACTTTCATCTGTTGATCTTGTATTCTGCAACTTTGCCAAGGTTTATTCACCTAGTTTTTAATCATCTCCATAGTATGTTCTGTTAATGAGATTATGTCCGAAAACAGAAAGTTTTACTGTGCCCTGTTCAGTCTGAAAGCCCTTTATTTCTTTTTCTTATCTAATTGCCAAGAACAGGCCTTTGCAGAGGCCTCGAGCCACCAAGGACGGGAACAGGCTCTGTTGCCGTGGGTTGCTCCCTGGCCGGGGATCGACCTCATGCTGCAGTGGCTGTCGACAGCTTCATAGGTTGCATCTTAACCCCTTGCACCACCAGGGAGGCCCCAAGTCATATGCTCTTAAAGGGCGCTGGCCTTTTGGGGTGAGCCTGAAAACTGTTGGGTGTCAATGAGGCTCCTCTGCCACGGCGTGTCCCATTGACAGCACTGGCTGGGTGCACCACGGGTCCTGGGGCTGGGGCCCAGCTGTGAGACATTCCCCTCCCACCTTGCAGAGGCCAGCACAGGCCTGCTCCCATCCGACATCACCGAGGGAGGGCTATAGGCTGGCCTGTGCCTCAGGAGCAGACTTCTTTTTTAAAAAAAAAAAATTGGGGGGCCTCCCTGGTGGTGCAGCGGTTGAGTGCTGGGCTGTGAAGCTGCCTGCGGCTTCTGCAGCACCAGTTAGATCCCCGGCTGCCGGCGAGGGTCCCACATGGCGCGCAGACCTCTCCTGCGCCCGCTGCTCCCTTCAGCAGTGTGTTTCGTCAGTCTGCCTGTTCTGTTCCCCGCTCTGGCTCTGGTGAATTCTCTCACCCTCCCACACTTCTGACTGTACCCAGTGCTTGTATAAATAAAAAAAATTTTAAAATTAAAAAAAATTATTTTGTTAATTTATGCATATAAGAGCTGGGGTACAGGCCAGAGGTGCGGGGGTGAGAGGACTCCCCAGAGACAGAGTGGGGAGCAGAACAGGCAGATCCACTGAAACCCACTGCTGAGGGAAGCAGCAGGGAGACGAGAGGTCCGCTGTGCCTGTGGGTCAGCTCCCTGGCAGGGGGTCACACTCAGGCCACAGTGACTGCCAATAGCTTGATAAAGCTGAGACTTAACCCCGGCGCCCCCAGGGAGGCCCCAGGAGCAGACCTCTTGCTCAGCAAGCAGAAAGGCTGAGCAAGAGCACCCTTGTTCTGTGGGGCCCGGTGAGCTCTGGAAGAAGCCACCTCTCTGGGGCCCTGGGCACTGCAGAACTGCCTAGCTCTGCCCTTGAGCTGCTTGCATTGATGGGAACTTGGGGGCACTGGCCCTCTGTGCTTGTGTCCCCACCACTAGCTCCGTCCCAGCACCAACAGACCCCAAAATTTAGCTGTGGGGCGTGAGGCGTGAGGCTCTGCTATGTGCGGTGTTGCGGGGTGCTGGGGTGAGGTGGCCCCGGGCACCGTGGGGCGTGTGAGTACCAGTGTCATCAGGCCTGGAAGAGGCATGCTGGTGGGGCACGGCGGGTGTGTGGGGCCAGCCCCGCAAACACCACCAGACAGCATTGCGGGACCGTGGTGTGAGCCTGCCTCAGCGGGAACGCTTCCATGTGGCTGCCGCCTGCTGGGCCCTCGAGGTTCCCTGGGCAGTGGGGCTGAGATTCGTGGAGAAAGGCCCTGGTGCTTCCCCCCGGGCGGGCGAGCTCTGCTGCTCAGTCTTGAGAGCCGCACCCCCACCAGTGGGAGCCAGGCCTGAGCCGGGTGCGGGCTGGGCCTGGGGGTCACCAGCCGAGCCGGCCGCTCCCTCCCACGGGGGCGTGTCGCCAGGTCAGGCAGCTCCTGCTTCACTCCCTGTTACTCTCCCCGACAGCGTCTCTTCACGATGGAGTCGAGTAAAAAGATGGACCCCGCTGGCACCCTGCAGGCCAACCCCCCGCTGCAGCTGCGCCCCGACCGGGGTGCGGCCAGCGCGGCCGTGCTCGTCCCGGAGCAGGGAGGCTACAAGGAGAGGTTCGTGAAGACGGTGGAGGACAAGTACAAGTGCGAGAAGTGCCGCCTGGTGCTGTGCAGCCCCAGGCAGACCGAGTGCGGACACCGCTTCTGCGAGACCTGCATGGCCGCCCTGCTGAGGTAGCGCCCCTGGGGGAGGGGAGCGCCGCGGGATCCCAAAGCCCACATCTGCTGGGGAGAGCAGGTGGGCCCCACCCGTGTGCAGAGGCCTCCGCCCTGGCCTGCCCGTGGTCCGTGGCGCCCTCCGTCCCAGGGTGCCATGTCGTTGCTCTCTTTCTGCCGGCTTGGAGGCGGAGCTGCACCCTCACAGGCCGTGGCCCCTGTGATGCACAGGACGGCCGGACACACCCCGACCTGGGTGGGCAGCCAGTCAGTGGACACGCACCCGCCCTGGGGGCCTCGCCAGCGGGTGTCGGTGCCGTTTTAGAGGCAGGCAGGGAATCGGCCGGGCAGGCCACCATGGGCACTGTGGTCCTATCTACCGGTCCTGGCCTAGTTCAACCCCCGCCTGTGGGCAGGCAACCCTGAGTCGAGCTTGGTGGCGGTGGTGTGGACGTGGAGCCGCAGCTCCCTGCTCATGGGGCCTGGACCTGGGGCAGGGGCTGCTGGTCACAGGGACCTGGGCAAGGACAGGGGTCCCAAGGTCGTTCCGAACTCCCCTGGTTTCTGCCCCTCTTCTGCTCCCCATTCTCCTGCCGTGGGATTCCAGGTATCGAATCCCTCCCAGATGTTGCTCAGCCCTGGGACCTAAGACTGGGGCAGATACTCGTGATGAGAATAGTCTAGCACAGGCTCCATGTCTGTTAGTCTGCATGAGAGCTTTTATTTTAAAATGCGTCCACTTCCTCCCGTCAGCCCTTAGCTGTCCTGCTGCGATGCCCTGGCCGTGGGGCCACGCTCCTCCTCACACCTGGCCGAGGGGTCCAGCCTGGGGCTGTTCAAGCAGGAGGCTCCTGCTTCCTTTCTGTTTTTCATCTCCTGGGGTGGTTGCCTGGATGGGCAAGGACCCGTCTACTGAGGGGCACCGGGAGCAGGGCTTGCGTATGGAGCCTGGGCATGGGCCTGGCCCAGGAGGCCGGTTGTGGTGTCTGCATATGCCCTGCGCTGCCCTGGAGCTGCCTCTCACTGCCTGGGGCAGAGTGGCCATGGGGAAAGCGCTGCCTGTTCTCCTGCGGTGAGACCGCGCTTTAAGGCCGCTCCTCCCCACTGTGGACACCCACAGAGGAGCCCTCCACAGACCCTTTTGGTTTCTGAAATAAAATTTCACTTTTAACTGAAAGGGGCTTTCCAAGTGGAATGAAACTCAGCTGTTCTGCTGCAAACTTCCTCATGAGAAATTGCCACCAAAGTGACTGAGCCTTTTTTCCTGTGGCTCCGCATTCCAGGGGTCCCTGTGGGGTCCTCTGGCCCGGCTGGAGGGGGCTCCAAGACTAACCTTTTCCTTTTCTTTCCCTCAGCTCCTCCAGCCCCAAGTGCTCAGCATGTCAAGAATGCATCGTTAAAGACAAGGTAGTTCGGCTTCTGGGGCTTGGTGTTGTGGGGTCCCTTGTGGGGTGTGAGTGAGCCCAGTGCTGGGGGTGGGGGTAGGGCCTGTGCACCCCAGAACAGGCAGCCCAGCCAGCAGCTCAGTGGCCTCAGGTGCTTCTGTTCCCCTTGACTGTGCTAGAGGCTGAGGGCACGGCTGTGTGTCCCTGCACCTGGTGCAGGAGCCACCTGGTCCCCCGAGCCTGCCCCGCTGGGGCCTCAGCGGCATCTCCGCCTCCACTGCAACTACCAGGCATGCTTCCAGTCAGAGGCAGCTCATCCTTCAGGCGCTTAGAGTGTCAGTAAGAATCTGGGTGGCTGGTGCTTGGGCTCGGGACCCTCACAGTTGTTCAGCTATGGGTCACTACCTTGTACAGTCAGATTCTGCTGTGGGGTTGCATGTCTAAAGCCCTCAGCAGGATGGCATGTTGCCCAGGTGACTGAGGGGGCCCCTGGGTCGCCAGGACATGGCCCTATCAGGGTCCTGAGACAGAGCCGCCGGTGTCCCTGGAGCGCCTCTTCCTTGGCTGCCTGAGGACTGTGGCTGGCAACAGCATGGTTCCCCTGTCCCAGCGGCTGAGGCTGTCAATGTGGACACCTGCTCCTCGGCGCAGGGGCCAGACCCCGCCAGGTGCTCAGGCCAGTGCAGCGACCTTCTCTTCAGCAGCATTGGTCGCGGAAGGAGAGCGACTCTGTCTGTGCGTTGCTGAGTGAGGCCGACCCGGCGGCGGGGCGGCAGGCAGGCGTCCCTGGCCAGGCCTCGCGTCCTCGGTTCTGTGGTTTGTTCACAAAGTGAAACTCCAAAGGCGTCAGCAGCCTCATGGTGCGTCAAGGGCTTATTTCTTGATGGGTAAGAGCCTGTCCTGTCGGCTCCAGTACCTCAAGTTGCCACATTTTGGAAAAGTTTTGTTCATAAAAGATTAGATTTGACTTCCAGTTAGTTTATTTTTAACTCTTTTTTTTTTATTATTTTTTTAAAGAGGCACATATTATTTATTTATTTGTTTGTTTATTTATTTGTTTGTTTATACAAGCACTGGGTACAGTCAGAAGCGCGGGAGGGTGAGAGGATTCACCAGAGCCAGAGGGGAGAGCAGAGCAGGCAGAGGGACCGAAGGACACTGCTGAGGGGAGCAGCGGGCGGCAGGAGAGGTCTGCGCGCCATGGGGGACCCTCCTCCGGTGGCCGGGGAGCAGCCGGGGATCGAACCGGCGCCGCAGAGGCCGCGGGGAGCTTCGCAACCCAGCGCTCAACCGCTGCGCCACCGGGGAGGCCCTGTTTCTAACTCTTAATGGTGTCGAGTCTCTGTCCTTGCCGGCCGAGGGCGTGTCAGGCCCAGCTGATCGTCGCTGTGGCAGAGTCAGCACGTGGGCGTTTCTTAGAAGTAGCCGAGCGTTTTTTAGAAGTAGCCGAGGACGAAGGTGCCGCGGTGTGTTGTTAGAGGAGTCAGCACACTTGTTTTCTGGGGGAGAGAATCAGAGAAAGGCACAGCTTTCGTTTCTAAAGGGAACACTTCTGTCACTGGATTAACACCAGTCTCGGCAGCATATGTCTAGCAAAGGTTGTGTTTGGTTTTCTGTTTTTGTTTAATGGCAAAGTCATGCCTCCTTTGTGATGAGAAATGACTTAGGAAGTGACAGAACCTTAAAGGAGGGGCCAAAATAAATGTTTTGGACCTGTCGGGGAAGTGCGCTCTTGCAGGGTGTCCCTCCCAGCCTCTCTGCGGTGCCGCTTCTGAAGGCCCGAGGTCCAGGTGTGAGCACGGCCCTGGGGTGCCCTTGTCCTGAGTGTCTGTCCAGGTTGGCCCAGAATGCTCAGGTGCCCCCAGGTGGAACTCAGGTTCCTCGGTGTGAACTTGTTTTAATAAAAGACGGCAGCTCAGGGTCTGCGGTCTGATGGCGTCTGCTGGTGGGCCAGCTCCTTCACTGTCCTTTGGTTGCCATCACGGCCCTTCGTGCTTCCAGGGTCCACTTAAGAGACACTCTCGTGGTTTCTTAAAAGCGGCCTTGCCTTGTCTATGGCAGCAGCATGTGGAGATTAAGAAACATTAATCATCTAAAATAACTTCCTTTCAATTTCAGGTGTTTAAAGATAATTGCTGCAAGAGAGAGATTCTGGCGCTTCAGATATTTTGCAGGAACGAGAGTCGAGGCTGCGCAGAGCAGCTCACGCTGGGGCAACTGCTGGTATGTCCCCGAGGCGCTGGCAGTGGCCGGGCAGCCGCAGGCGAGGACCATGATCACAGTCCGCAGTGGGCAGAATAGGGGTTAAGCACCTCAACCCCCTCTCTCCCCACCATTAAGAATAGAAAGAATTCTCAGTTGATTTTCAATTTGGAAGGCCCATTGAAAGCTTTTTTTTTCCCAAATGATGACATCACATAGAACTTCTTATGCCTTTTATTTTTTTTTTTCTTTTTCTTTCCTTTTTTTTTTTTTTTTGATAGAGGCATGCTTTATTTATTTGTTTGCTGGTTTGTTTGTTTGTTTGTTTATACATGCACTGGGTACAGTCAGAAGCGCGGGAGGGTGAGAGAATTCACCAGAGCCAGAGCGGGGAGCAGAGCAGGCAGAAGGACCGAAGGACACTGCTGAGGGGAGCAGCGGGCGGCAGGAGAGGTCTGCGCGCCATGTGGGACCCTCCTCCGGTGGCCGGGGAGCAGCCGGGGATCGAACCGGCGCCGCAGAGGCCGCGGGGAGTTTCGCAACCCAGCGCTCAACCGCTGCGCCACCGGGGAGGCCCTTCTTATGCCTTTTAGATCAGCACTATGCATCACCCTACCCGGGTATCTGAATTGGCATAGAGCAGAGTCCTGGGCAGGTGGCCACTTGCCTACCCCGGAGGTGGAGAGCCTCACTCCTGAAAAGTGGTGCTATCTGGTCACTAAGCAGGACAAAGCTCGGCCTCTCTGGGCATGTGGGCACTGTCCTCTGTGAAATGCAGGCCCCCAGGTGATGCTGGCATTTCAGGTTGGCTTTTTGGCCAGTTAAGAACTTGCAGTTGTTTCTCTTTCAGGTGCATTTAAAGAACGACTGCCAGTTTGAAGAGCTTCCATGTGTCCGTGCCGACTGCAAGGAGAGGGTGCTGCGGAGAGACCTGCGCGACCACGTGGACAAGGCCTGCAAGTACCGAGAGGCCACGTGCACGCACTGCAAAAGCCAGGTCCCCATGGTCACGCTGCAGGTGCGGACGCGGCCACCCCTGCCAGGCAGTACCCTTGATGGGCAGCGCCCCAGGTTGGGGCAGTACCCCTGGGCAGGCAGCGTCCTTCGGTGGGCAGCACCCCTGGGTGGGCAGTATCCCTTTGTGGGCAGTACCCCCGGGTGGGCAGCGCCCGCAGAGTAGCGTCTCCGTGACTGGTCCGTGTGAATAAAGAGAAGACAGACGTGAATAGCAATTTTCATCTCACTTTATTTCAGAGCTAAGCTTTATTTGTTTTGCCTGTTTTGATTTATGTAACTAGCGTTTTCCTTTGCCTTAGTTGACTGCCATTTGGGGTGTTGAGAAAAGTGAAAACAAATCACTTAACAAGCAGAATTTTTCTCTCGTCCCAGGGAATAGTCTCACTCCTGTCAGCCGTTCATGTTGCCGCAGCCATGCTGGGCTGGGCTGTGCTGCGCTGTGCTGCGCTGCCACGGGCGTGTGCCGCCGTGGAGGGGCGGGAGGCCTGCTGTGCCTCGCTGCCCTGGCTCGGGCTGTGCGGGGCACTCTGGGGTGGGATCGCTCTCGTGTGAATTAAAGAGATGGACGTTGAGGATGGTAGACAGGCTTAAAACCATCGGTGCCATGGCACCCGCAGAAGCTTGTACGTTGATGAACAGCCCGAGTGCCTGGTGTGTGCTGTGCACCTACTGTGTGCAGGGCACTGTTCTAGATCTGGAGGAGCGGAGAAGCTTGCCATCTAGTAGACGGGGTCATGATTAATACTGTGAAGAAAAATAGTCCGGCGTCTAGGGACCAGGGCTGTGTTCACTGAGGCAATAGGTGGAAGGGGCCCAAGGTGGGTGGGCTGAGGGGAAGCAAGGATGGAGCCAACTTGGCAGTGGATTTCAGGCCTGGGAGAGCTGGGAGCAGAGGCCAGGTGTGAAGGCCATGGGAGGCTAACTAGAGGGCGGGGGCTGGCACTGGCAGCCTTGAGCAAGGGGCTGCCTTGGGAGTTACACCTTAGGTGCCCTGCTCTGGCAGGCGGGCAGGAGGGAAAGCAGGGGTGAGGCCCAGCTTGGCCTGGACAGGCAGAGTAGCAGAGGGAGGGAGTAGAGCCAGGTGGGGTCAGTGGTGGCTTAGATGCGGAGTTGAAGGCATGAGTCTACCTGGGGTGGGGGGGAGGGAGCAGACGAGCAGCGGATCCTTGCTGCTGGGAGACCAGAGTGAGTGGAGAGGACATGGAGGCTCATGGAGGAGTCATCTAGCAGGAGGGGCCTCTTGGGAGGATGGGTTGGGGGCCACAGGGCTGGACACCGAAATGGCGGCAAGCTTTTGTCTCTGGATTCGCAATGAGCTGCGCTGTCCTTTCTGGTCTCTGTCCTCATGTTCCCTTGGACTACTTCCTCCGGGTGGAGTCTCTTTCCTGTTTGATTCTAGAAGCTCCCAGTTAAGAGTTGTGTCCTCCCCTCTGGCAAGTAGCAGTAGTATTTGCTGTGATTGAATTAAATTCGAGGAGGGAGACTCTGGCCTGGAGCGCGGTGCTCCTGACCGCACACCTGTTTCTTGGCTGCTGTCCAGGGCACGCTCTGCTTTTGCAAAAATTGGGGTCCTTTATTTGCATCAGAGGAGCCAAGAATTAATTTTTCACTTGAGAAAGAATTGTAGATACCGCGTACTCAACGCAGCTGACGCCGATCAGACTGGGAGGCTGGGAGGAGAGGGTTCCGAAAAACAGCATAGCACCTTCAGTTGGCCTCTGGGAGGGAGCAGCCCGGTGCACAAGTAAGCGCTGCCAAGGGGGACTAGCACCTGGCACCAGGAGGGGTGGGCAACTCGGAGGAGGGGCTGGCCACCCCAGTCTAGAGGGAGGTATGCAAGAGGGCTCCCTTGGTTTGGGCTCAGTTCTAAATTTGGTGCAAACGGGAGAGAGGACCCAGCAGGTGCAGTGTCAGGAGGTGGAGCTGGCAAGTTTGGGGCCAGCCCAGGCAAATAAAAGCCCCTACACATCCCACTGTGCCACGTCTCTCTGGGAGCGGGTTGCTTCCTGGGGCCTTTGTGAGGTGGGGCCCGGCCCATGACGAGCCAACGGTGGCCCACTCGCTTCTCGCAGACCTTCAGCAATGCTGTCTGACCTTCCAGCTCTGGCACATCAGTGTCACCTTGTTAGGCCTTCATTTTATTTTTAAGACCATGCCGAGGCCCTGAGGGTCCCACATCTTCCGCGCCCTCTGGGGTGTTGGGGCTGATGAGGTGGCAGGCCTCTGGGCAGCCCCCGCAGTCCCTCCGAGGGCTCTATGGTGAGACCATGTGGTGGCACATCAGCTGGTCTCAGTTGTTTTGATCTACAAACGGGCACAATTTACAGCGTTGGGGGAAAAACCCTTTTGCATTTAGTTTAGACATTATCGAATATTAGTTTCTTTGCACAGTGCTGTTAAGTTGTGAAAACCAGAGCCGTCGCTGTTAGTCGTGGGTCTCTCCTATGCTCAGAGCAGAGCTGAGGTGCCTGTGGAGCAGAGAAAGGTCATTGCAGGTGACAAGCAAGGAGGTAGGAGGAAGCAAATACCAGGGTCTGCCTCCCTCTGCGTCTGGGGAGGGGCGTGCCGGGTTTGGGGAGTGGGAGCGGGAGCAAAGGTGGTAACTTTTATTGGCTGAAAAGTAGGTTAGTGGCAAAGAAATGTGGACTTGCGATGCTCGCGGCTGCTCCCGGGCAGCGCCCGTGTGTGGAGAGGCCTTCCTCCGGGTGCCGAGTTTGGCGCTCCAGCTGGGGCCGCTCTGCCTCCTCAGCCTCCTGCGGCCTGGGGCTCAGCTCTGTTGTTGGCGGCTGCTTGCTCTGCTGGGTCAGACAAGGCCCAGCTCTGCTGTCTGTGGGTGAAGTGGCAAAGGGAAGTTGAGATGCGTTTTCCTTTCCCTTTGTGCACTCGGGGTCTGGCAGCGGCCTCTGCTGCATGAAGGTTGCGTTTTGTGGCGAAACTGCACACACTGTAACGGGAGCGAGCGCGGCAGCTGCAGAAAACAGCTTGGCCATATGTCATTGGGGTGAACGTCTACACGCCGGCCAACTGGCACTTCCTCCCCGGATGCGTGATGCACTAGGAGTCCACAACGGGCCTAGGGCCAGGTGTGAACAGCGTGGAGGCCTGGAAGCAGCTGGACATCCATCAGCTGGAGGGGCCACCTCTTGTGGGAGCGAGTGGCCAGGGGGCGGGGGCCGTGCATGGTGGGCTCCATCTTGATAGAACTCCAGAGCGGTTAAACAGCGTTTTGTCCAGCACACACATGCGTGTGACAAAGTATTTTCCGGCAAAGGAAGTAGAAACGCTGGTTCCAAGCATCTGGCTTTAGAAGCTACTTCCTGGGGGACGACGAAGTGAGTCAGGGGCTGCTCCAGGTGGGGAGGGGAGGGCAGCACCTCAGTGTACCTGCCACAGCGTTATGTCTGCTCTTGTGCGCGTGTCAGTGACCCTTCACCATGTGCACAGGCGAGTCTTGGCTCGCATAGCCCCTGTGCGTCACTAGTGAGCCCTGGTTAGTGGGCGTATTGCCTGCCTCTGCCGCCAGCAACAAAGCTGCACAGAGTTGGCTTCAAATGGCAGAGAGGGATGTTCTGGAGACCGAAAGTCCCATGCTGGGGCCAAGCCATCCAGCCATTCCAGAGAAGGCCCCATTGGCCCCTTCCTGTCTTCCTGTGGCTGCTGCCCGGTGGCCAACCCACTGCCCCCGGCCTCTTTCTCTGTGGTCACTGACAGATGCCCAGTGGGCCTTCTCGGCCTCTTCAGAAACATCATTTCCAGCCTCCAGACTGTCCTTCTTCAACCAGTAAATTCTGGACACAGCGTGTATCCCAACCCCTCATCCCTGCTTGGAGGGGCAGGCGGGGCAGGGGTTCTGCTCCGAGGGCCCTGCTGTGGGCGCACCACCTCCAGGCGCTGTGCCCGCCAGCTGCCTGACTGGCCAGGTTTGCACTGTTGGCCTGAGGTGTCTGTGGCACTCCCACTGGGGGTCCTGCCCAGCGTGACAGAGCGCTGCCTGGGCCACGCGGGCCTGGGAGGGGGTGGGTCTGAAGGAGGACAGGCTGTGTCTGCAATGCTGACAGCTGCTTCTTTCTCTCCTCCAGAAACACGAGGACACCGAGTGTCCCTGCGTGGTGGTGTCCTGCCCTCACAAGTGCAGCGTCCAGACGCTCCTGAGGCGCGAGGTAAGGGGCTGGCCAGGCCTCCGGGAGGTTGGGGGCCTTCGGGACAGCGTGCCTCAGACTCCTCCTCGCTAGCAGCTGAAACCCGGGGTGTTCGCAGGTACCGTAGTGAGTGGTGGTAGGGAAACAGGAGGGACCTCATGCCTCTTCTGAAAACCCGAAATTCCAGAGCAGGCAGTTAGAGCGTCTGTGTTCACAGCAGGACGCTGGAGAGCGGGGGAGAGAGGAGGAAAGCACAAGCTTGCTGTGCCGGCTTTTCAGGTTTTCTTTGAAAAGCTGTTCTAAGGTCTGTGAGGTAGCAGGGACTCTCAGATCACCGAAAATTCACTTAACTCAGATGCTCCAGATCCATGTGGCCGCGCCTGCTGCCTGGGGGCACTGCTGTGGAAGAAGTGGGCGCAGGGTCTCCAGGCCGCAAACGTGCCTCAAGGGGCAACTGAGGAAATGCACCTGGATTTTGCACAACTCGAAAGTCCCTCTGTACTGTGGGACCAATTTGCCTCTTTCATACACTTACCTATTTTACCCACTCAGGCATCTGAATTAGGGACAGAAGCTGCATTCATTTGCCTCAGCATTATTTTTATTTAAAAAATCTTCAAACCTTTGTGCATCCTGGGTTTCTGGTGAAAGCCCATTGGCCTGTGGGTTCTTCCTACCTCTGCTGCAGAACTCCTGTAAGTTCTGTTGGGCTCTGAGAGGAACCAACTAAAACCAGTTTAGGAAAAAGGGTAACCCTGAATGTGTCGTGTCCACTGGGTATAATGTCAGTCCCACCCTGTCCCTGATTTTAACATCAGCTGTGGTAGCTGGTCACATCAGCTAGTGGTAACTGGTCACCTTAGCTGTGGTAGCTGGTCATGTCAGCAGTGATAACTGGCCACCTTAGTTGTGGTAACTGGTCACCTCAGCAGTGGTAGCTGGTCATGTCAGCAGTGGTAACTGGTCATGTCAACACTGGTAATGGTCACCTTAGCTGTGGCAGCTGGTCACGTTACCTGTGGTAACTGGTCACATTAGCTGTGGTAATTGGTCATCTCAGCTGTGGTAACTGGTCATGTTAGCTGTGGTAGCTGGTCACGTCAGCTGTGGTAGCTGGTAATGTCAGCTGTGGTAACTGGCCACCTTAGCTGTGGTAGCTGGTCACATTAGCTGTAGTAGCTGGACACGTCAGCAGTGGTAACTGGCCACCTTAGCTGTGGTGGCTAGTCATGTTAGCTGTAGTAGCAGGTCACGTCAGCAGTGGTAGCTGGTCATGTCAGCAGTAGTAGCTGATCATGTCAGCAGTGGTAGCTAATCACTTTAGCTGTGATAGCTGGTGACCTTAGTGTGGTAACCGGTTATGTTGCTGTGGTAACTGGTCACCTTAGCAATGGCAACTGGTCACTTTAGCAGTGGTAGCCGGTAATGTCAGCAGTGGTAACTGGTCATGTCAGCAGTGGTAACTAGACAGCTTGGCTGTGGTAGCTGGTCACCTCAGTTATGGTAACTGGCCACATCAGCTGTGGTAACTGGTCACATTAGCTGTGGTAATTGGTCCCCTCAGCTGTGGTAACTGGTCCCCTTAGCTGTGGCAGCTGGTCCCTTAGCTGTGGTAACTGGTCACCTTAGCTGTGGTAACTGGTCATGTTAGCTATAGCAGCTGGACACATAAGCAGTTGTAACTGGTCACCTTAGCTGTGGTAGCTGGTCACGTTAGCTATGGTAGCAGGTCACATCAGCAGTGGTAGCTGGTCACTTTAGCTATGGTAGCTGGTCATGGCAGCAGTGTTAACTGGTCATGTTAGTGGTAACTGGTCACATCAGCCATGGTAGCCAGTCATGTCAGCTGTGGTAGCTTGTCACCTTAGCTGTGGTAGTTGGTCACCTTGGCTGTGGTAACTGGTCACCTTAGCTGTAGTAGCTGGTCACCTTAGCTATGGTAGCTGGTTATGTTAGCTGTAGTAGCTGGTCACATCAGCAGTGGTAACTGGTCACCTTAGCTGTGATAGCTGGTCATCTTCACTGTGGTAGCTGGTCACCTTAGCTGTAGTAGCTGGTCACATCAGCAGTGGTAACTGGTCACCTTAGCTGTGATAGCTGGTCATCTTCACTGTGGTAGCTGGTCACCTTAGCTGTAGTAGCTGGTCACATCAGCAGTGGTAACTGGTCACCTTAGCTGTGGTAGCTGGTCACCTCAGCTGTGGTAATTGGCCACCTCAGCTGTGGTAACTGTTCACCTTAGCTGTGGTAGCTGGTCATCTTAGCTGTGGTAACTGGCCACATCAGCTGTGGTAGCTGGTCACTTTGGCTGTGGTAGCTGGTCATGTTAGTGGTAGTAGCTGGCCAGTGGAACTACTGTGTGGATGACAATGAAAGAATTTGGTCCAGAATGATTTCAGTGCCCTGCCCATGTCCATGCTGCGTTTCTTTGCCAGTCACCTCCAGGTGCAGGCTATCTCCCAGCTGGGAGTACACTAGGATGCTGGGTCTGCAGCCCCTTGCCCTGCCTTGACTCAGAAGCCCTCACGTAGTTGGCCTGGTGGTGGTCAGAGGGCCATCCCCACCACACCAGCTCGTTCTTTAACTGTGGGTGGCCATCCTGCCACCCACTTTCCTCTCAATCCTAATACTACTTGCCAGGAGGGCGGATTTTGTCCCAGAGACAGAAGAGAAACGCTCCACCTGCCCAACGGCCTTCAATGAGCTCCTGGCCCAGTGCTCCTGGCTCTCTGCTGGTTTTCTCTAAAGAAGATCTACTCCTCCAGTTCCCTGTTGAGACTATTCAGCAAAGGAGGAAACGTCCCTTCAGTGGTGTTAGTCAAATGCATAACGCTACAAAAACAGACATTTCCATTCTCTTCTCTTAAGAAGACCTCATAAGTGGCTTTTATTTGCTCATCTGCCAGCATTTAAGCTGAATGAAGGAATTTTTGCTTGCAAGAGGCCTGCACAGGCCTCTCCCCCCTCCACTATGTTCTTCCATCATTAAGAGGGTCAGTATTAGGTCCACATCGTAGAATGACCTTAGAGGTTTTTAAAAACCTATATGAACATATGACCGTGGCGGGTGGGGGGTGTCTTTCCTAAAGCAGGAAGGTGCACGCTCTGTCCGAGTCCCTGGGAGCACCGGCCATGTGCAGGCTTGCCGTGATGACAGACTTCTGTGTTTTGTGGGTTCCATTTGTGTGGCCCTGTTGCATCCCCAATGCTATTTCTTGTGTTTCATGCAATTTTTGTTTATAGTCTTTAAATGTGCATTTCAGTTCACTTATTTTTCTTTTAAACATTCTGGCACTGCAGGTGGCATGTTACATTTTGGACAGTTTGTTCTAGAGAAACTGCCAGTCCAAGAAATGTTACAGTGAGCGTATTTCTGTATACTGGTGTCTCTGTGTGTACACACGTGACAGGGCCTGTTACTGCAGAGCCGCCAGGAAGCAGGCGTGTGCCCCCATAGTGGACAAGACCTCCCCTCAGTGCGCCCCAGACCTCGCTGTGCCCTTGATGTGTTTGAACATTTTCATGCAAACGTTTGTGCCACAACTCACGTCTCTTTCCCGTTGCAGTTGAGTGCACACTTGTCAGAGTGTGTCAATGCCCCCAGCACCTGTAGTTTTAAGCGCTATGGCTGCGTTTTTCAGGTCAGTATTCAACATTTGTCCTTCCCAGTCGCTGGCATTCTGCCGTGATAGAAAGTTATTCTATTAACATTTTAACATGCAAGTTCTGGACTTTTAGTCTTTGTCTTGAAGCCAGTCACCCTGCTCCTGGGTGACGGAAGCCGCATGCAGCGGGTATGGGTGCTTAGTGTCTGTTCCCGTGTGCCCTGAAGCCTCGGGCAGCACCCGTGTGGAGGAGGGAGGCAGGACCTCAGGAGAAGCGCCGCAGCGAAAGCCAGCTCGTCATGGGCAGCAGCGACGCTCGGAGGGGTTCTAGGCAGACGGGCGCTTTGCCGCCAGTGAATGTGAGCCCCAGGCCAGACACAGGTTGAGCCGGGTGGTTGGACGCCGCCGCCAGCGCCCTGTGTGCGCCCCATGCGTGGGGCACCTGTGTCTGGTCTGGGGGTTCCAAACACGCCTGAGTGGTAGTGAGTCTGAGCTGGGGCTCCCTTGAATGTTTATCTCCAGCCATCACACAAGCGTCACACAAGTATCCGACAGCTGAAGCCCTTTGCTGTTGACGTACGTGTCAGCAGCACGTTTCTGTGAAGTGGGGACCTAGGTGGCGCCTGCGCAGTCTGCTTAGAAAGTGACGCCTGCGCGCCAGCCGGCTGCAGTCCCCGGCGAGGCGGCACCCCGTCCGCCCTGCGGCGCCGTTCTGTGTGTGTATATATATGTCCGCACGTGCAGGGCCGCGCCAGCATATATATACGGAGGCCCTGTGTGCAGGGTACATGTTTTGGAGACCATGCGGAAGCACTCTTTGCTTCTTAATTTGCCAACATCCAAACAAACCTTTCAAACCAATTGTTTTCTCCAGTACTTGAATAGGACGGCGAGGGCTCCGGCCGATGCCAGCGTGGTCTGCATCTGATGTACTCTGTAGGTCGTTACGTCTGTATGTGGCTTCCTGAGTGCGCGCAGACCAGTGAGGAGCACTGTGTCCTCCGACCCTGTTCCTCACTGGTAAACTAATAGCTAACAAGTCGGGAGCGCCTGTTTCGACGGCGTGTGCACTGGGTTCCCGTCCCGGGGGCTGGCTGTGACTGCCAGTGTCTGAGCATTTTCTGTCATTCTTAATGAAAAATACGTATAAAGAACGAGGACAGGTCTAAAATTTAATTTCTTAATACACAAGTGTGAAGCAGAAGTAAGAAGGCACCAGATGAGATGCGTGAGGTGTGGGGAGCGGCCTGGTGAGAGGCTGTGAGTGACCGAGCATCTGGTCTTTGAACGCTCGGTTCTCCCGGCCTCCTCACCAGTGCCCTGCCCCGCAGCCGCCGAGCACGCCCCTGCGGCTTCTCGGTACGCTTCGTGGTGCCTTCTGTGTGTGTCCCTGGCCTGGGCAGAGCTGGCCTGACATGCTGCGTCTTTGTTTGCAGGGGACCAACCAGCAGATCAAGGCCCATGAGGCCAGCTCTGCCGTGCAGCACGTCAACCTGCTGAAGGAGTGGAGCAGCTCCCTGGAGAAGAAGGTGGGCCGCCTCCTGTCCCGCCGGGCCGCCCGTCCTAGCGTGTCCAGAAAATTTCTCCTGACCTAGGGTCTGTGGATGACACAGAGCGCCCAAGAGTCCGTCCTCTCCAGATGTGCTCGGGCTGATCCGTGAAGGGGTCGTTTGTCCTTCGCGCTCAGTTGCCAGAAGGCCCTGCCTTCCACTGTCCTCTCCTGTGGTCCCCTCTGTGTTGGTCCGGGACAGGGGTTCTTGGCCCTCCAGGCCTCCCTTCTCTCCTCCCAGCCCTGTCCTGCTGTGAATAAAGTCTCATTAGAACGTGGCCGTCCTCCCTCACGTCTGTCACCCACGGCACTCTGGCCAACACCTGCAGAGCTGAGGCCACGAGGCAGAAGCCCGGGTCCGCATGGCCCCGTGTAGGCTCCTCTGGGAAGAGCTGGTGTCTGGGAGGCGCCAAGGCAGAGCTCAGCGTGTCTCTTCTGGGACCAATAAGAGCAGCTTATTTGGCTGGTCGTGGGAGGGTCCCCTGTCCCTGTCAGTCGTGGCCTGTTGATTTCTTGGCTGACCCTAAGCGTTGGCACAGGCCATGCCCCAGCCGGTGGACCCCTGTGCAGGCCTCTTCCCAGAGACATGTCTCTCTGGGGTAGCTGGTTCTGTGACGCTCAGCCCAGTGGGGCCTTGCAAAGGGAAGGGGGAGGTCTCAGGTGCTAGTGGGCGGCGGCATGGCGTCCACCTGTGGGCTGTGCCTAGGAGACTCAGGGTGGCGCTTGGCAGATGTGTCCTGGGAGTTCAGCTGCTGGGTGCCCGGCCCAATCTGGGCTGCAGTGGGTCCACATCTGCTCCTGAAGGTTTGATGGTTGTTCAGTGAGAGCGTGAGCGGGTGAAGCTGTAAATTTACTTGGAGTTGAGTCTAAAAGTGTCAATCTCAAGATTTAATTAGAATTTAGCAAAAACAACTAGTTTTTACTGTAAATGCTGATGCCAGAGCTGAGAGCCAGGGAGGCCCGGTATCAGGCCTGGGTGTGGAGTACGGGCACCCTGAGGCGGTCTGGCCAGTGGTCATCAGGCCTAGGGGCTCTGGCTCAGAGCCGCTGCATCTGCTTCTCCCTGCTTTGAGAAGGACGCGCTTCTCCCGCCTTCTTCAGATGGTCGTGTAGCTCTGGGGCCTCTGGTTCCCAGTCAGTACTGTTCTTTGTCTGCTTCCACGGCCCTTCCTTCCCGTTAACGTGAGTTGCTTTGCTGCAGCTGGGCTGGTTCCATCGCTGCTAGGCGGGTCTGAGGTGTTGGCTGTCTAGTGCGACGGTCATAGAGAGTTCTGGAGCCATGTAGGCGCCCAGGCTGAGCCTTTCCTCATACTCCCATCTGTTCTGTGGAGCCAGGATGGGCACCCGCCACACGCACACAGGAGCCACAGGGCTCCTGGCCCCCTCCCACAGGCCCTGTGTGTTTGCCCTCATGGAGCTGCTCAAAGTTGGCCTCCTGGACGCACAGCGTGCGCCCACCCCAGTGGTGGCCAAGCTGTGCCCCTTTGCGGGTGCCCATGAGAAGAGGCTTCTCTCCCTTCATTCGGCTAAGGGCAGTGACTGGGCAGAGCTGCCTCTTCTTGAGGCGGGGCCTGTTTCTCACTATGGTTGGGGCACCTGTGATGGGAAAGGTTCCGAAAGGGCCAGTTGTCATGGTCACGGTCAAATAAGCAAAGCTGTTTTGTGAAATCTGGGCTTGGGATGCCTCAGCCACACCGGCGCAGAAAAGGGTGTTCTCGCGGGGCCTTGAGGAGGCTGGAAGGCCTTGGGGAGGCCTGCTGCTGCGCTTGGGGTGGCCCTTAAAACACTCCAGTGCGCCCTGCCCAGGCGGGGCATCAGGCCCTGCGGACCCCTCGCCCAGGAGCTGCTAGACCAGCCAGGGCAAACTGGCTCTTGGGTACTATTTTTTTTGGAGATTTTAAAAAGTCAAAGGTGGGATCGGAAATGCTGACCCAGCCGGCCCCCGTGGGCGGGGCAGCGCTTGCAGGCAGACCTGTGGAGCTTTGTGGGGGATGGCTGAGTCCCCAGGCAGTGGTTCTGTCTGCACAGTGGCATGTTGGCCGCAGAGGCTGACTGAGGCACGTGTGTCACCCGCTTCTTACTGTCGGGAGAGCTTTCCACGCATGGGTGCGGCCCGTTGGTGGACGGGAAAGAAGTCAGCGGCCTGCAGCTGACCCTGCTGAAAGTGACACGGAGCAGCGAGGAGCCGTGGGGTGCAGCGTGGGTGGTGAGGGCTCGTGGGACCTGCGGGCCCCCTTTCAGGGGTGTGTGCACCTGTTGGGGGGTGAGAGGTGAGAGCGAGTTCTCCCGTGTTTCCCGGCCAGAGTCTGAAGCCATTCTGGTCAACGATTTGTTTTCAGCAAAAACTTAAAAAAGCGCCCGTTGCTTCTCTGTCAGCTGCTGCGCTGGGCCTCGTTTTCCCTAGTTACCGAGACTGAGTCTGCGAGCCAGCCTGCGGGCTCCCCGCGCAGCGGCCGGGACGCGCCGGTTGTGAAGGGAGTCTCTGGCGTGGTCCCGTGGGAGCCAGTGCTGCGAGGTGTCGTGGCCGTTGGTATTAAAGCCGCTTTCCGCTGGCTGACTGGGGAATCTTTCCCAGGTCTCCCTGCTGCAGAACGAGAGCGCGGAGAAGAATAAGAGCATCCAGAGCCTGCACAACCAGATCTGCAGCTTTGAGGTCGAGATCGAGAGGCAGAAGGAGACGCTGCGCAACAACGAGGCCAAAATACTTCACCTACAGGTCAGGGCCGCAGGCTGAGGCGGGTGGGGGGCCCCCCGCACCCACCCTGTGGGGCAGCTCAGGTCTTCTGCAGAGGCCGAGTGAAGACCCCCCTGGCCTGCCTCCCGCGCCCCCGCACCGAGCACCCCCGGGCTTGGGATCACTGTTGGTGAAGTAAGACTTAAATTCCGTGTTTTAAGAATGACCCGTTTTTATTATTCCTTGAGAGCTCGTCCTGTTTTCGAGTGGTCATGTGTAAAGTTTCACTTCCTAAAGTGAAGCGAAGCCAGACTACTTTGTTGTGAATTTCCGAGTGACACAGAGACCACCCCACTTCATTTCACCAGAGTGACCCAGAGGCGCCTCCAAAGCAAACGGAGACCTTTGCTGCTGTGAGGGGGGTGCGTCCGTAGGCTCCATTAGAGAGGCGCCCGGGGCCGCCGTCCCTGGGCTGTGTGAGCCTGCGGCGTGCGCCCAACGCGTCCACCCGCTCGGGCCCACCATGCCGGCGGGCGCCCCCGGCCTCCAGCGCTGGCCCTCACGTGCGTCCTGAGTCACCTGGAAGAGCAGGTGTCTGTCGAGCAGTCGCCCCACCTGTGATTCCATCCTCCCGTTATGACGTCAGAGGCTCGTCACAGAGCCTCAGATTGCCCTGGGACTCTTAAACTTCACTTCTTTTGCACTGAACTTCGTGGTTGCCCAGTGCCAGGGAAAGGAGCAGAGAAGCATGAGCTTGTGCCAGGACAAATGCCTCTCACTGGCACAGAGTTAGCCTCCAGGTGCTTCCTACAGACCCCCGAAGTGCTGGTCAGGATGCCCAGGGACCCCCCCCCACACCCACCGTGGCCCCCATGTCACCCAGGGAGCAGGCCTCACTGCCAGCTGGCCTGTGTTGGCCCAGGGCTCAAGAGAGGGCAAGGCCAAGGAGATTGTTCGCCAGAAAACCACTTGTTAAAGGTAGCGGCAGGGAGCGCCAACTAGTGGCGGGAGCGTGTGTGACAAACCACAGAACGTGCCCCACGAGGTCACTGGCCAGTTCGAGCCTCCCGGACCTCCTGTGTGTCCATCTCTTCCACGTCCCCTGTGCCCAGCGGGAAAAGCTTGAGTCACCTCATGTTTGGGGAGTGTTTAACCACCCCACCGTGACTAAGCAGAGCAGCAGCAGGGCTAAGTGAGAAAGCCGGGGGACAGGGCCGTAGGACTCGCGTCCCTCCTCCAGGGCCTGGGTCCCACCGCACTCCAGCTGGGTCCTGGGCGCTGCACCCCAAGGATGCGCCCACTTCATGAGGGCTGGCATGGAGCTGCCAGCTGCCCAGTGTCTGGGGCAGCGAGGTGTGGTCTCATCTTTTGTCGCTGTGGCTGGTGACATCTGGTGGGTGACATGAGGGGCATCCCGGGCGCATGTGGGGAGCCTTGCTCTGGGCCCTCCAGGCCTTGGCACCTCACAGCTGACTCCCTCCTGAGGTCTCCCTCAGTGGGGGACCTGCTAGAGGCCTGGAAAGAGTTAATCCAAGTGGCCCAGACGCTCCAGCAGCTCCCCTCAGCATCAGCACCACCTCCAGGGAGCCTCCCACCCTACAGCTCCCCCAGCTGTGCCGTGGCCCCGCACAGAGGCTGGATGGCAGCTGCTGGCTCCCCTCCTTTCCTGTCTGATTCTCAGGACACCCTCAAATCCAGACACTGGGTACAGCGCCCCAGCAGCTGGACGTGGTGGCGGGGCTTGCCCTTGGTGACCCCGAAAGGGCAGTCTCCAAACTTCACTTTTTGAAGAACCTCTTTTTCTTCATTAAAAAGTCAGTCTTGCTGTCAGCTACGCCCATGTCCCCGGGAACTCAGTGCACTGTGGTGCTGGTGCATGGGCCTGGCGGGACAGGCCTGGCACTGTGGCCCTGGCACGTGTGGGCCTGGCCCCATGGCCCGAGCACCCGGAGCTGGGAGGGGACAGTGGTGCCAAGCCAGTGCTGCCCTCTGTCCACTTTGGGCAGCCACCACCATGCCCAGCTCAGTGTGTCCCCCGTGGGAAGACCTGCATGCCCAAGGGAGAAGGGACTCACCCCCCGCAGGAGGTGAGCGTGCTATAGGCTCAGGACAGAGGCAGATACTGGACTTTTACATAGTGGACCTTGGTAGATAAAATGAGGTCTCCACGTTAAGAGGGAAAATCTTTATTTTTATTTTTTTTTTAAGATTTATTTATGCATACGAGAGCTGGGGTACAGGCCAGAGGTGCAGGAGTGTGGGGGGTGGGTGTGACAGCGTTCACCAGAGACAGAGTGGGGAACAGAACAGGCAGACGGACTGAAAACACTGCTGAGGGGAGCAGCGGGGAGACAGGAGAGGTCTGCTGCGCCCTGTGGGTAGCTCCCTGGCCGGGGATGGAACTCGTGCTGCAGAGGCTGCGCACAGCTTCATAGGTTGCGTCTTAATCCCTTGCGCCACCAGGGAGGCCCAAGAGGGGAAATTTTTAAATGAAAATCAAAAATAAAATGAAGCGTCATCAGTGTGGAAAGAGTCACACTTTAGAGAGGACCCCTGGACACTTGCTGGTGGCAGGGTTTCGTGACAGGAGAGACAGGACACTGTGCTTTGCCCCCGGAGAGTGACCCAAATGTCTTTCTTCCTGGCTGCTAACAGCTAGCAAAGGGGCTGAGTTTAAATATAGGCTTCCAAAAGGAAAAGTAAACAGGGCAGGCCTCTGGGGCTCCCCAACCCGAGCCGTGCAGCCCTGGGGCACCCCACCACCCCCAGCTTCACCGGGGACCAAACCCCCCAGCCTTCAAGAGCTCTCTGTCAAAATGCAAATCTTCTTCAGGAGTGGAAACCCTCCAGCCCCGCTCGCGGTAACCAGCGGGCAGGGCCAGTCCCCCAGGCCGCGTCTCCGCCCCAGTTTCTGCCACGGCGCCAAGGGCCTTGCGTTCTGGAGAAGCGTTCTCTGAATTACTGGGCCAGGCAGCATGAAGTAGCTCTGGGCTCAGCCCTGCATCCGCCGGCAGGGGTCCAGCTGTGGCCGCGGCCGTGTGCAGGCGGGGAGGCCACCCCCACGCAGCAGGCAGGGCCAGGGCGGACAGCTCTCTCCTGGGACCCAGACAGAGTTCAGGGCACCCTTGGCCAGGCCCTCAGGATACCAGGATACGTGGCTCAATGTCCTGGACTTGAGGCCCCGAGACCAGGCAAGACAGGTGACCCAGGCTCCTGTGCCTCTGAGGTACCCGCGGGCCTTAAATAGGGGCCCTGGTGGCCTGGCCAGCCTTGCAGAGAGAGCAGAGCCGCCTCAGGGAGCCAGGAGATACGCTTGGTCGGGCCGCTGTGTCGGAGAGCAGGGGGCCAGGGCCCAGGTGGGAGGCGGGCCCCAGGGCTGGGGGCTCCTCTTCCCACAGTGCGCGGCCGAAAGCCTGGCGAGGCCCTGCGGGTGGTCGGCCGAGTGCCAGGCACCCCCCTCAGGTGGGCCCCTTAGGCCCCTTCCTGCCGGGCTGCGAGCCTGGACCCACCTGCCCAGGAGGGCGCGGCCGCAGCCAGGCGCCCCCTGAGCACCCTGGGCGGCGCTGCCCGCGTCCTAACTGTGTCTTGCCTTCTGATGCCCTTGGCTTGGAAGCGAGTGATAGACAGCCAGGCGGAGAAGCTGAAAGAGCTGGACAAGGAGATCCGCCCCTTCCGGCAGAACTGGGAGGAGGCCGACAGCATGAAGAGCAGCGTGGAGTCCCTGCAGAACCGGGTGACCGAGCTGGAGAGCGTGGACAAGACTGCGGGGCAGGCCGCCAGGAACACAGGTGAGCGGGAGCAGCGGGCAGGGCCTGCTGGTGGGCTGCTCCCGGCCGCCCGCCCTCATGTCCCCGGGGACTGCGGGACAAGCAGGAGACCCAGCACGCCAGCCGGTGGGCTTCTGCTGCCTGGAGGCCCTGGGCCGCCGGCCTCGGAGTCTTCTCAGTGTGTTGGCGGGGGAGCCCTCACGGGGACGGGAGCACTTTGTCGCCTGGGGCTGGAGGCAGCGGGCTGGCGACGCAAGATGGACAGACACTGCTCTCCCGGGCAGGGCACTGCTGCCTCAGCCTGGAGGCAGAGGTTGCGAACACAAGGGCGGCCATCCCTGCCCCTAGCAGGCTCCGGGACAGCCTGGGGTCGCGCCCTGTCCTGGTCCTGCCCCGAGGGGCCCCGGTGCCCAGGTGTGGCCGGCACAGCCCAGGACCTGAGCCCGGAGGGGCCGGGCAGCGCCGCGCTGGCCTCCCGCTCCCCGCCTGGCACCACGTGCTCCCCTGGGCTCGCCCTGGGCGGCGGCGCTGACGCGCATCCCCTCTCCCCGGCGCAGGCCTGCTGGAGTCCCAGCTGAGCCGGCACGACCAGATGCTGAGCGTGCACGACATCCGCCTGGCCGACATGGACCTGCGCTTCCAGGTGCTGGAGACCGCCAGCTACAACGGCGTGCTCATCTGGAAGATCCGCGACTACAAGCGGCGGAAGCAGGAGGCCGTCATGGGGAAGACGCTGTCCCTCTACAGCCAGCCCTTCTACACGGGCTACTTCGGCTACAAGATGTGCGCCCGCGTCTACCTGAACGGGGACGGCATGGGCAAGGGCACGCACCTGTCGCTCTTCTTCGTCATCATGCGCGGCGAGTACGACGCGCTGCTGCCCTGGCCCTTCAAGCAGAAGGTGACGCTCATGCTGATGGACCAGGGCTCCTCCCGGCGCCACCTGGGCGACGCCTTCAAGCCGGACCCCAACAGCAGCAGCTTCAAGAAGCCCACCGGGGAGATGAACATCGCCTCCGGCTGCCCGGTCTTCGTGGCCCAGACCGTGCTGGAGAACGGGACCTATATCAAAGACGACACCATCTTTATTAAAGTCATAGTGGATACTTCGGACCTGCCCGACCCCTGAGGAGCCCAGAGCGGCGCGCGCAGAAGGCAGCTCCCGGGGGCGGAGCCGTTCCCCGCCGAGGGTCCTCGCGCTCAGGGGAGGCCCGGGGGGCGGAGGAGCGGCAGACGGTGGTCACGGGCCGGCGGAGGAGCCATGCGTGAGGTCACACCTGGCACGTCTCCTAATAGACTAGCAACACTTCACTCTGGAGAATTATTTATCCTTCTGCCAGATAAATTCTGCTGTCAGAGAAGGTTTCCATTTCCATTTTCAAAGAGCTAGTTAACTAAGGTGGAAAACATAGATGCTAACCCAAAGGACCATGATTTTCTTCCTTAAATTTGAACGCCAAAAAGAAAAACACACTCACTCACATCTGGGGATAGCTGGACATGGCAGCATGTTTAGTAAAAGAAGAATTTATGAGCTGATAATGCAATTCTGATATATTCAGTGCAATCTTGTTTTAAATATAGTATATTGTCTATTTTTAAGGCCTCATCTGGTCTCTGTTTTAATAATTTGTTTGTCAGAAGACCCTGAAGTATACCTAGGTCTTTTTTGAAAGTCTCTAAATCCAAAATCATTTTTTTAATTTAAAGTTCTACAGATAACTGTTACTGCAGACATTTTATTTTAAAACGTCGATAGACTGATATTTCTTGGAAGAAAATGTAAAATATCAAACACTGGTTATCACTTGTGATAGGAAAGAAAATATTCAATCTGTTGTTATTTCTCGTTAGAAATGTAACCTTCGGCACCCGCCGCCGTCGACGACACTGCCCCACGGCCGCTGGGAGGGACGCTCTTCGATGCTGTGCATCAGCTCAGATTATAATTGTTTTCACCCTAAAATAGGGCATTAGTTGAACTTTGGAGTTCTAAACAAAACCCCGTAGGTCCCTAGGATTCTGCCCCGTGTCCAGACAGTGACAACCCGGCCTCTGGCCTCGGGCCCAGGCGGCGGGGACCTGTCTGGCCGCGAGCGTGAGCGGCGCTGCAGGCCGCGGCCTTCCGGGCCCTCGGGACGCTGCTTCTCAGCCTTGCTTTGTGTTCACTGTGCTTCCAGGTAGCTTGACCAGACTCTGCTCCCGACCCCCAGACCTTTGTCTCACCGAGGGCCTCAGCCAGCTCTGGGCCCGCTGAGGGCAGGGCCCATTGCCAGCTGCTGGGCCCCGGTTGTCACGTCGTCACGGCCCTCACGGCCCGGGGGCCCCAGAGGCCGGGCTGGGTCCTGCGCCCGCCCCAAGGTAGGTGTGGACAGGAGCTCCAGCCACCCACCCCCACCCGGGCGCAGGCCTGCCCCCAAGCAGAACCCTCCGAGCATTCCAGAGACACGCTCGGGCCCCAGCCGCTGGCCTCCAGGCCCGCCCCTCCCTGGAAGGGCGCTCGGCTGGGGCCCAGCGTGGTTCTCAACTCACTGTTTACCTTCGCCGTGGCCCAGCTGTGATTCGGAGCTGCCTCCCGTGCCCTGCTATGCACCGCGCTCCCTGGGTGCTCTTTCCACCGATGGGTGCTACACGTGACGGGTGCTTCCTCGGCTCAACCAATGCGTGTGAACCACCGCATCTGTGCCGCCCCCCAAAAGACCGCCCACGACCGGCCAGCGGGCCGCGACCGCCGACTGCTGCCTTTGGCTGCACTGGGCGGCGCCGGTGGTCCACGTGTGTCTGGTGCTCCATCTGCCCTGGGTGTGCCTTCGCCCCAGTGCCTCCTGGCAGTGCCCTCCCCGCAGCTTCCATTGTGACCACGTGCCAGGCCCCCAGTTCTGAGGCTCCATTGTCTTCATCTCGCTCCCTCCCTTTGCTCCCCGGCGGTGCTCTGAGGGCCCAGGACAGGTGAGTGTCCCCGCTCGGAGAAGGGGCTTCTGACCCGGCAGCTCCCTGAAACCCGTCACCTCCAGGGACGTCCCTGCGGCCTCCTGCCCCTTCAGCAAAGGAACTGACGGTTTGTCCAGGATGAGCAACTGCTTGGTCCAGGGAAGTGGGGCTCGTCCCCACCTGGGGCGGGGTCGCAGTGGTGGCCCCGAGGATGCACCCGTCCCTTGCAGGGCAGTTCTGCGAGTCCGGTGGGCGGGGGTGGGGGGGCGCCTGCCGACGGCCGCTGCGGCTACACTGCCCTGGCCTGGCCTCGGGGAGGCGGGCGCAACGCCGCCTTGCTTGGTGCTAGGCTGGTCCCTCCGCGGGGCCCCGGTGGCTGTGGAGGGGCAGCTGCGTGTGCGGGGCCCTTTCCTGCTGGTAGAAAAGAGACGCGACTCCCCACAGGACAGAGCTGTCCAGAACTTTAAAGAAATGGGACCCAGCCTCTTGCAGGATGAGGCCGGCCTCTTCCTCGTCCGCCTCATGCTGGAAACGGCTCCCGACGTCGCCTGCGTCCTGCCCAGGGCCCAGTTGCTGTGGGGGCGGCGGGCGGGCTGGGCCTGGGCTCCGCTGGGGAGCCCGCCCCCCCCGCCCCTCCCACCCAGAAGTCCCAACGGCCGGGAGCATGAGTCAGGGCCTTCCCACAGGGCGGGGGCCAGTGAGGGCCTGGGGCCTGGAACCAGCCTGGTCTGCAGGCGGCCAGGGTCAGACCAGGGTCCTCTCAGCCCACGTGTCGTCGTCACGTGTCAGATGAGGGTCGGGCCCCGCACGTCGGGTGCGTGGACAGGCGGGGGCATGAGGACGGCCATGCGAAGGCCCATGTCACAGGCCCCCTGGGCCTCCCCAGGCCCCTCAGCCCTGCGCCCGGAGCTGACTGGCGTCTCCCCGAGGCTGCCCGAGATCACTGTGACCCCTGGAGGACGGGACAGCCTCCCACACGGCCCCTGTCCTCAGGGCCCTCTGCCCCAGGTCTGGGGCCAGGCGTCCCAGGGGCCTTTGCGGTCAGCAGCACCCTTTACCCCGACGATGGGTGGTCACCAGGCGGGCCGGCACCCTGCAGCAGAGGCAGAGGTGAGGGGCCCCGGAAGGCCCCTGGAACGGCCGTGGGGTCCCAAGGCGGGTCCTTGGCAGCCCGAGAGGCAGGACCCAGCTCCCACAGCAGCAGCCCTGCGCGGCCGACCCCCGCCCTGCCCCCCGCACAAGCAGGGGCGGCGCTGCTGCCCTGTGGCCCCTCACAGGTGCTTCCAGCCCCCAGCACTGCCGAGACCCCCACAGCCAGGCCGGGAGCCAGGCTCCCGCGGGGCTCGCCTCCAAGTCACCCCCTCTGGTCTGGCAGCCCCGGGCCTGATCTTCACTTGGGGGCCGCCGGGGAGGGGGCCTGGGGCCTTTGCGCGCATGAGGCTCTGAGGTGAGGGAGGGGTCTGCCGCCTGAATCTGCTGCTTGATCCCAGACCGAGGACGGCCCTGTCTTCAGTTTGCAGGCCTCGGGGGTTCCGTGTCCTCCAGAGCAGACAGGCGCCAGGGCAGCCAGGGACTTAGGCCTCGGCCCATCTGTCCGGCCGCGGCTGGTTGTCACCCGTGGGTGGGGCAGGAGGGAGGCTGGGAAGCGCCGCGGCGTGGATGTGTCGGCCAAGGCGCCGTGGGGCGGCAGGGGCCGGGGCAAGAGCAGGCTCACGTCTCACCCGCCGTAGCTGCCCCACGGGCAGACTCTCCACCCCGCCCCACAGACAGCAGGTCGCCCTCACCGGAGCCCGGCCAGGGCCCGCACGCATCCTAGAGCGGTGTCTGTGATGACGGAAGCGTGAGCCCACGTAGACAATTCGTGACCTTTCTAGAACCCCGTCCCTTCTCTGTTCAGTTCTATTACCCAAAAAACAAAGACCAAAGAAGGCCAATCTCTCATTTGACTGTATTTTTAATCGCCTGTTTTCAAACTCGCCGTCTGTGGTGGCCGCTGGCCGTGAGGACCCATCTCGACTGTGCAGGTGGCCGTCACCAGTGATGTGTCCTGTGTTTCTCTGCTCTTCTAAGAAAAACAGCAAAGACAGTGTAAGTTATTGCTCAGCAATAATCACGTTGTTCATAGGCGCCAACAACACGCGTAGTTTCCTGACAGCCTCGCCCTGTTTCATATTTTGTTTACTGTGCATTGTGTGGTTTTATTTGGTATTTATTTGTGTTTTGAGGTCTTGCGATGTTTTGTGTTCTGATGCTAATAACTGAGTTTGTAAGAGTGTAGAATGCAAGCTTTGAAACGCTCACCTGTCCTAGCAGAGGGAATAAATCTGATTAAGGAGTCTTGGTTTCTTTATCGCGCTGTCTCAGGGGCTGGGGATGGCCTGGCAGCGGCCTGTGCCCCGGGGGGCCCTCCCTGCTGAGTGCCCCAGGTGGGCGGTGGTCTTGGCCACACCCCAAAGACCAGGCCTGGCTCAGCCTCTGTCGCTGCCATGGAAGCCTGAGTTTTTGTCAAGTGGCACCTGCCTGCTTGCTGTCCCCTGGGCCCTGTGCTGTGCTGTCCCCACCACGTGGCCACCTCCTCCTGCCGAGACCGGCCATGGCGGCTCCGGGGAGCAAGACAGGTGGCCCCCAGCAGGCCCCACCAGCCCTCCTGGGTCAGTGGTGGGGCCCCTTGGCTCACGGCTCAGATGGGGGAATGGCCCGCCTGCCTTTCCTCACCGGGCGGCGCTGGCCTGGGCTTGGGCAGGTGGTGCTGGCGGGGCCTGGGTCTGGTCTCAGGTTTCCGGGACGTTGGGCCGGGAGTGGGAGGCCCCCGGGGCTCTGCTCAGCCCCACCGCACCTGCCCCTGTCCCGCTGCCCAGCTGTGCCCCTTCAATCACAGCTCTGACCAGGCCTGAGAGGAGGGGCCATGAGTGGGTGGCCATGGCACAGGCGCTTGCTCAGGCCCCTACCGGCCGGGCAGAGACTTGCTCCAGGTCGCTGCGGCCTCATGGCCACCCACCATAGGTGGCCGCAGGGCAGCGGGAAGGGACAGGCCCAGAACAAGCCCCGGGGCTCCACCCAGGGCCTTGGCCATGCTGGCCCCTGCAGGGTCCCTGAGTCCTGGCACAGTTCTCCGGCCCATTCGCTGGCACCGTGTGCACATGGGGAGCCCCCACCACCCAGGGCCGCGCAGCCAGTCCCAAGAGCTGGTCCCTTCTGCGTTTTGGAGTCTTTTCCGGAGTTGTGTGGGACAGGAAGTGGCCCGGGGGCACAGGAGAGCATGCTGACCTGCTCGGCCGACGGGCACCCCCAGAGCAGCCAGACCTGCCCCAGCCACATGGCCGTCCCCGGCAGCAAGTGAGATGGGCCGGCACCCCACAGCACCCCAGGCCCTCGGGCGCGGCTCTGCCAGGGGGCGGGAGCACAGGGTCTGCCGGCTGGGCACGGGGCGGGCAGCCACAGGGAGGTGCCTCCAAGCCCAGCCAGGTGCCTCGGGCCCGCTGCTGGGCCCACTGTGGAGCAAGGCGCAGGCACTTGCTCAGGTCCCCACCAGCCGGGCAGAGACTTGCCCCGGGTGGCTGCGGCGGTGCCTCCAGAAGGCCGAGTTCACGGGGCCTGGGCTGGGCCTGCAGCCCACGGCACTGAACTGGGCTCCAGGTCCAGCAGCACCCAGCTGCTACGGGCCCGGCCAGGCTGTGCTCTTGCTGGGAAGCGTGGGCAGCAGGGATCCGGTCTCTGGACCCGGACAGCTGCGTGACCCAAATCCCGAGAGCTGTCCCCAGCCCCAGCAGCAGAGGGCCAGAGGCCTGGGCAGCACGGCCGCTGTGCGAGCCTGGGCCTCGTTCCCAGGGCCCGGGCTGCTTGGGGCCTGCACACACGTCCGCTCACAGAGGGAGACGGAGGCCGCCGCGCCTGATGCAGCAGCTCCGGCCACTTCCTCTGCCTGAGGAGACGCCTCTCCCACCGCCCACTGAGGTCCTGCTGGTTACAGAGGTGTGTGCCCCTGGCGTCCCAGGCACCTGTGCCCGCAGGAACACCGGCCTGGCCATTCGCTGCCTCACGCCTTTGCCTTGGGCCATTCAGGGGACACACCGGCTGCTCTGGACCCAGGCGGGCGCCCACCACCTGCTGGGCGTGCTCCGCTCGAGCCCTGCAGGCTCTGCTCAAGGATGCCCCTTTCAGGGGGGCGGATGGATGCCAACACCCCACAGCCACCGGCCAGCTCCCCTCCTGCCGCTGCAGTGCAGCCTGGCCTGCCGCGGCGGTGACCCCACCCACCGGCTCCGGCTCTCACCGGCCTCTTCCCAGGAGCCTCTGACTGCCCGGGTGGCACTGAGGGTCAGCACCCCCCGGTGAAGCTCGCTGCGCCCCCAGCTGTCTGCGTTGACAGAGCGGGCGGTGGGTGGTGGCGGGGAGCAGAGCAGACCCCTGGGGAGCTCCAAGGAGACCCGGTCAAGAGCTGCAAGTGCAGGGGCGGAGATGCGGCAGGCGCAGGGCGCGGCGCGGAGGCCAGAGGCAGAGAGGAGCCCAGGGAGCCCCCAAGGTGGGGTCCCTGCCACAGCCCCCCATGCACCCCTCCAATCCCGGTCCCCCTAACTCCCTTTTCACCACGCTCCCCTCCAGCCAGACCCCGCAGACACTCACCACCTGCAGGCCCTGCTGTGTCTGGCACCTCATTGACCACCGGCCCACCCCCCTGCTCCCCACCACCGTCCCGCCTGCGCCAAGCACCCCTCTCTGATTCAACCAAGCCACACCCCAGGCCCGCCCTCTGCCCCGCCCGACCGGTCCCCAAGGACACCACAGCCCGAGGGGCGCCCAGCGCCCGTGCCCACAGGCTTCCCATGCCCGCCGGGCAGCCCCTCGTCCCTTCCCTCCCGCCCTCGCCCAGCTCAGCTCCGCCTGCTCCACGGCCTCCTCCGCCTCCTGCCCCGCCCCTGCCCCGCCCCTGCCCTCCGCTGTCCACATACCTGCTGGGGCCCGCCCGCCCCGTGCCTCCTTCCCTGCCCGCTCGCCGCCCGGCGACCCCCACAGAGACCCTCCCACGCACACGGCCGCCCTCCCACGGGCTGCGCCAGCCTGGGGCACCCCACCCAGAGGTCGCTGGCCCCCCAACACTCCCATGTATGGGGCAGGCTGGTGCGCGCCCCTCCCCGGCACAAGGGCCGGCGCTGCGGGCGGGGCCGCCCCGGGTCTGGGCTAATGTGTAACCTCCAGGCCCGCGCCCCTCTGGCCTGCGCCGGGGCCGGGCAAAGTCTGCAAGAGACCGGGGCGCAGGCAGGATGGGGGCGCTGGGCCGGGGCCTGCTGTGGCTGCAGCTGTGCGGTAAGTGAGGCGGGGTGGGGCCCCACCGCGGCCCAGGGGTCCGGTCCCGGAGGCCCGTGAGAGCTGGGGTGGCTGCGAGCCCAGGCCCGGCTCCAGCCCCTCGGGTGCCCAGCGGAGCAGCCAGGGCCCCCTACGCCCCAGGTCCGCGCCCAGCCTGCCCGGGCCTCCCCCAGGGCACTGCTGACCTCCCCATCACGCCGTGGCCGGTGCGTGTCCTCAGGGGCCGCCCACCGTGGCCGGCGCTCGGAACTGCAGGCGCCCCCTCTCCAGAGCCCCTCAGCTCCCGCACGACCCTCCCTGCAGCACCACCTGGCCGTGCCTGCTGCCCCCTCACCCGGCAGGGCCTGCCGCCCCCTTCACCGCGGCCCTGCGCCACGGTCTGTGCCCGGCCCGGCCCCGGGAGGCACGTGAGCAGCTCCGCAGGCCCGCGGGCCATCCCACAGCCCGGAGCGGGGCCTGGACGCCGCGCACCCCCTGCGCCGGGCGTGGGGGCCGAGCCCCAGGCCGAGGCCCCATAGGCCTGCGTTGCCCCCTCCCAGCGCTGGCCGGGGCCGATTATAAACTCTGGGTCCCCAACACCGACTTCGACACCGCGGCCAACTGGAGCCAGAATCGGACCCCGTGCCCAGGAGCCGCCGTGGCCTTCCCTGCTGACAAGGTGCGGGCCCTGGGGCAGGGCTGGGGCGGCCGGTGGGGCCGGGGCCGCTGCCTGCTACGCTGCTCTTCCTGCAGGTGGTGTCCGTCCTGGTGCGAGGAAGTCACAGCCTTTCGGACGCGGTAGGCCCGGCGTGTGGCCCCTGTGGGTTCCAGGCCAGCACTGGTTCCGGGGTCAGGGGACTCACCCCTGGGATTCATGGGGGTGCCCAGGGGGTGCCCCCTGCCCAGCCTCTCGCCCAGACATGGGGTGTGGGACCCGGGGTCTTACTTCCACCTGGAGGCAGCTGGGTAATTGATGGCTTCAAAGCAGTTAATTCTGGGAGCCCCCAGGCTGGCAGGGCTGGGCATCCAGGGGGTCCCAGTCCTCACCTGTGACCCGGGACTCCCCATCTTGGGGCCGGGGGCATCGGGCAGAGGCTGGGATGCCCTCCCAGCATCTGTACAGCCCAAAGACGAAGATGGGGGGCGGATTGGGGGACAGGGAGGAGGCGCCCTGCCCCCACAGCTTAGGCGTAACCTTGGCAACCAGGCCTTGGCAGGAGCCCGCAGGGAGCCTGATTGCTGGCAGGTCTGGTGGGCAGAGGTGGCACAGGGAGGGGGTCGGGCAGGGCCGCTCCCCCCCAACTTCCCTACCCTGGTGATCTTCTCTTTGGCACAAGCTCCAGCTCTTGCAATGGACAGCAGTCCTTGCCCACTCTCCCCGCACCCCGGGCCCGCCGCCAAGGGGGCTTGACTCAGGGGCGTCCTCCACACCTCACCGTCCTCTGCTCTGCAACCCCTGAGAGCCGAAGTGGGAGCTGCTGGGTGCCCAGGGACTGGAAGGGGTCTGGGGTCCTGGCCCCCCCCCCCCGGTTTTGCCCCCCAACCACAGCTACACGGGGTCCCTTCCTCCACCAGCCCCAGCGGAGCGTGGACCTACAGCCGGGACAGAGCGGGCCTGGTGGGGGCCCCGGTGGGGGGCAGGGGCAGCTTGTTTGAGTCGGCGTCTCCCAGGGGTGCAGGGTCTCCTCGGGATGCTGCTCTCCCGGCTCCCCTCCCTGCTCTGTCGGCCTCTGCCCGGTTTCCCTGTTTGGGGGTTCCCTCCATCAGCCTGGCCTTGTCCTGAGAGGCCACGGTTGTCCTGGCGGGAACGCGGCTGAGCACCCTGGCCGCAGGCCCTGCCACCTGCCTCCTGCTCACGACCCGGCGTGTCCCGCCCTCCCCCTTGGCCCGGCCCAGCCAGCACCCCCGTCGCCCACGTCCTCCTCGGAACCCCCAGCCGTGCCTCCCAGTTTGTGGGTGCTGTCAGCACGGTGGATGGGGTGCATGGGGGAGTCTCAAGCACCCCTGTCCCTCTGCTCTGTCACTGGCTGCTGGGGCGTTCCGGGCCCCTCGCTCTCCGCTGACAAGGACACAGGCTCTGGCCGGCTGCCCACAGTGCGGAGGGCGGTCTGCCAGGGGGCAGCACCAAGACTGGGGCTTCCACCGGGAGCGGCCATTCTGGGCTGGCGCGTCGGGAGCACGGCCTCCCCTCCCGGCACTGCCGAGCGCCCCAGAGTCGCCAGGCAGCAAGTGGCTGCAGCCGGCCCTGGCCCTGTGGGTGTGCCCAGGCGGGGGCGACGTCAGCGGGTGTTTGGCCAAGAGCGGTTCCCCTCCTGTCAGTCCTGGCAGGTTTTCTTTCTTTCTCTTGCCTCCGGGCACGTCTGTTAAACAGGCAGGTGCCCCGGGGTGCTGGCCCCGCTCCCCGCTGGGGGAAGCTCGTCCTCTGCTCCTGGCCTGGCCTGTGGCCCACTGGCCGCAGCGCTCCGGGAAATCAGGAGCAGGTGCTGTTTCCTCCTGCGTGGCACGACGCAGTTCCTCCCCTCCCGCCTGGACAGACCATGAGGTTTTCTGAGTCTGAGCCAAACCTGCAGGCCCGGCCCCCGCCCCCTGCAGGAGAGGTGGGACCCCACAAAGGCAGGGTGCGGGGCTCCCCATCACCCCACTATGGCAGGGCGCGGGGCTCCCCGTCACCACATTCTGGTTCTGGGCACCAGACCCTCCACTGCCTTCTGCTGGAAGCCGGCACACACCCCTCCCGGCCTGCGGGTGGCCGGCCCCTCCTTCCCGCCTGCATTCTCGGGACCCGAGCCCCGAGCTCGCGTGAGTTGTTCCGAGACACCATTGGCTCCGGTCGGCTCGTGTTTGTTTAGGATATTTGCTTCCGCGCTTATGAGTAAGAGAAACCTGAACTTTTCATCTCGTGCTTCATCTGATTCTGGGATTCAAGATTTTACTGGCCTCGTAAAATGGGCGGGAAGTCTCACTTTTTACAAGAGGATTTATTGATGCTCACAAGAGCTGGGGTGCAGGTCAGAGAGGAGGTGCAGGGGGGACGCTTCACCAGAAAGAGCGGGGAGCAGAACAGGCGGGTCCACGTCTGCCGCGCCCTGTGGGCAGCTCCGGCGGGGATGGCCCCCGGCCGCAGGGGCTGCGACAGCCTGGCAGCGCCTGAGGTTCGGGCTGGCCAAGCGGGAGGGCCCAGACTTGCGCCGTGTTCTGTTTTCCAGACCAGGGACGGCGGGAACAGTGTCCGGGAGCGCCGCGGCCTCCCCTGGAAAGCCCTTGGCCTGGGGACTGGGAAACAGGGCACTGGCCTTTGCAATGACTTGTTGCCCGTCGGTCGATTCAAACTTTCTGCTGCTGCTGGTGTCCATTTCGACATTTTAAAACTTCCAGGGGACCGGGAGCGCACCAGGGTTTCCGGCTTCGCGATGGGCGCCGGGTCCTGCTCCCCCGTCCTCGCTCGGGCCGCGGGCCTCGGGGTGCGCCACGGCCGGGCTGTCCTCGAGTCTCTGCGCCAGGAGGACGCCGACGCCCTCACCCGCGGCTCGGGATCCCCCGACCCCACCTCCCCCCGCGAGGCGCGGCGCAGGCCTGGGGTGCAGATCCTCCCGGCTCCCAGGCTTGAGGGGGGCATTGCCGTCACCGCCCGCCCCGGGCGCCTGGGGGCGGCGCCTGGGGCGTAACTTCCCGGCCGGAACGTTCTCCTGGACACGCCGCCGCCGCCCGGGGTGCGGGCCGCGTCCTGCCCAGCGCCCGCCCGGGGCCAGAGCCCGATCTCCGCGCCCCGGCCCGCGGGGGCTGCGTCCTCCCGCCGCCGCCCGTGCTCTTCCCTTCGGCTGTCCCGGGACCGCGGCCCGCCGGGCTGTGCCCCCGCCAGGGCTGTGCCCCCCCCCCGCTCCTGAGGCGCCCCCCGCTCCCGGGCTGTGCCCCCCGGCTCCTGAGGCGCCCCCCGCCAGGGCTGTGCCCCACCCCCGCTCCCGAGGCGCCCCCAGGCCAGGGCTGTGTCCCCCCGTTCCTGAGGCGCCCCCTGGCTCCTGAGGCGCCCCCCGCCAGGGCTGTGCACCCCCCGGCTCCTGAGGCGCCCCCCGGCCAGGGCTGTGCCCCCCGGCTCCTGAGGCGCCCCCCGCCAGGGCTGTGCCCCACCCCCGCTCCCGAGGCGCCCCCAGGCCAGGGCTGTGTCCCCCGGTTCCTGAGGCGCCCCCTGGCTCCTGAGGCGCCCCCCGCCAGGGCTGTGCACCCCCCGGCTCCTGAGGCGCCCCCCGGCCAGGGCTGTGCCCCCCGGCTCCTGAGGCGCCCCCCAGCTCCCGGGCTGTGCCCCCGGCTCCCGAGGCGTCCCCCGGCCAGGGCTGTGCCCGCCCCCCGGCTCCCGAGGCGCCCCCCCCCGCCAGGGCTGTGCCCCCCCCCGGCTCCCGAGGCGCCCCCCCCCCGGCTCCCGAGGCGCCCCCCGGCCAGGGCTGTGCCCCCACCCCGCTCCTGAGGCGCCCCCCGGCCAGGGCTGTGCCCCCACCCCGCTCCCGAGGCGCCCCCCGGCCAGGGCTGTGCCCCCCACCCCGCTCCCGAGGCGCCCCCCGGCCAGGGCTGTGCCCCCCACCCCGCTCCCGAGGCGCCCCCCGGCCAGGGCTGCGCGCGGGGGCGGGCCGCGTCCTGGCCGCTCCCGGGGTGCGGCCTCACGTCCCGCCCGCCTTCCCGCAGCGCCTGCCCCTGGACGCGGAGCTCGTGCTGGCCCCGGGCGCGGGGTTCAGCGCCGCGGACGCCGGCTCGCACCCCGACTGCAGCGCAGGTGAGGGGGGCCCCGGGCGGGCCGGCGGGCGGGCGGGCGGGCGGGCGGGGCCGGACACCAAGCCCCGCCCGCCTAGGTGCGCCCGCGCTCTTCCTCGACCCCGACCGCTTCTCGTGGCACGACCCGCACCTGTGGCGCGCCGGGGCCGCGGCGCCCGGGCTCTTCTCCGTGGACGCCGAGCGCGTGCCCTGCCGCCACGACCACGTGGTCTTCCCGCCCGACGCCTCCTTCCGGGTGGGGCTGGGCCCGGGCGCGAGCGCAGTGCGCGTGCGCAGCGTCACGGTGCTGGGCCAGGTGAGCCGCGGGGCGGGCCCTGGTTGGGCGGCGGGGTGGGCGGGGCGGGCCCTGGTTGGGGGGCGGGCCCTGGTTGGGCGGGCGGGGTGAGCCCTGGTTGGGCGGGCCGGGCGGGGTGGGCGGGGCGGGCCCTGGTTGGGCGGGCGGGGTGAGCCCTGGTTGGGCGGGCGGGGTGGGCGGGGCGGGCCCTGGTTGGGGGGGCGGGGCGGGCCCTGGTTGGGCGGACGGGGCGGGCGGGGCGGGCGGGGCGGGCCCTGGGGCTCCGGCACGCGCTCCCCTGCTCACCTGCTCACCTGCTCACCTACTGCTCGGGCTGTCCCGGGCGCTGCCGCCGCAGACCTTCGAGCGCGAGGACGACCTGGCGGCCTTCCTGGCGTCCCGCGCCGGCCGCCTGCGCTTCCACGGCCCGGGCGCGCTGCGCGTGGTCCCCGAGGCCTGCGCGGACCCGTCGGGCTGCGTCTGCGGCAACGCCCAGGTGAGCCGGGCGGGGCGGGGCGGGGCGGGGCGGGGCGGGGCGCGCCGCGGGCGGGGGGCGCCGCGGCCCGCGTGACCCGCTGCCCCCGCAGGCGCTGCCCTGGATCTGCGCGGCCCTGCTCCGGCCCCGCGGCGGCCGCTGCCCCGCCGCCGCCTGCCGCGACGCCCTGCGGCCCGCGGGCCAGTGCTGCGACCTCTGCGGTGAGCGCCCGCCCGGCCGGCCGGGGCCCGGGGCCGGCGCGCGCTGACCGGCTCTCCGCAGGGGCCATCGTGTCGCTGACGCACGACGCCACCTTCGACCTGGAGCGGTACCGGGCGCGGCTGCGGCGCGACTTCCTGGCCCAGGTGCCGCCCCCGCCCCGCCCCGCCCCGCCCGCCGCCCGCCCCGGCCCCCCGCGGCCGCCGCTCACCTGCCTCCCCCCAGCCCCAGTACCAGGGGCTGCAGGTGGCCGTGTCCAAGGTGCCGCGCTCGCCGGGGGCCCGCGAGCCCGCCGGCCCGGAGCCCGCCACGGAGATCCAGGTGGTGCTGCTGGAGACCCGGCCCGCGGCGGGCGGCGCGAGGCGCCTGGCCCGGGCGCTGCTGGCGGACGTCGCGGAGCAGGGTACCGCCGCCCGCCCCCGCGCCGCCCCCGCGCCGCCCCCGCGCCGCGCCCGCTGACCCCGCGCCCTCGTTGCAGGCCGGGCCCTCGGGCTGCTGTCGGCCGCCGCCCGGGAGTCGGGCGCGCCCGTCGGGGGCGGCTCCGCGGCGGGACTGGACGGGCGGGGGCCGAGCGCCGCGCTCGTGGGCGGCCTGGCGGCGGCGCTGCTGCTGGCGCTGCCGGCCGGGGCGCTGCTGCTGCTGCTGCTGCTGCGCCGCGCGCGGGGGCTCAGGTACGAGGGGGCTCGGGGATGCCGTGCGCTGGGGGCATGTAGGGGCATTGCAGGTGCGCGCTGGGACTCGGTGTGCGGGGCTCGGTGACGCGAATGGGAGGGCGTCGTGGTGTGCAAGCCCCGCAGCCTTCACGCACCTGGCTGCCCCCAGGTGGAGGCGGGATGAGGCCAGCCCAGACCCACCCCTGGGGTTCCACAACCCCGTGTTCGAGGTGGCCAGCTCCTGGGGACTGGTGAGTGGGCAGCAGGAGTGGGGGTGCTGGGGCCTTTCCGGGGCAGGGCAGGTGCGTGACCCCGGGACTCTGCATCCCACAGCCCCCGGAGCCGGTGGACACCAGGAGCACCAGCCAGAGCTGCTTCGTTAACCCGTTATTCGAGGGCACAGAGGCCGAGGCCTAGCAGTGTGACCAACCCACCCGCCCCTGCTCCTCCCTGTCAGGGAGGGGAGCCGTGGAACCCAATAAAGGCGTTTCCTGCACTGTCTGGTGGTCGTGGACACCCCCTCTCCCCTGCCCCTTCGCCGGCCCTGAGGGGCACATAGCTGGAGCATGGGCCAGGGTCCTCAGAGCCTGTCTAGCAGGCGCTCCTGGGCCTGCCCGGGCGCCTCCTGTTAGCAGTCGATGCTAATTACTAGGCCAAACGTGTTCCAAGACCGGCAGTGGCTGTTCGCCCCGCCCTGCGCTTACTCAAGGAGCTCTTGTTACCCGTTACGCACACGCTTCCGGAGGGAGCGGACTGACCCACCCTGGGGTTCCGGCTCGCTCCAGCCGGAACGGTCTTAGCTGCTGCTCTGGGCCATGGCGGCGTCCCCATGCCCACGGTGCCCAGGCTGGTCTTAGACTGGCTCCCGGTCACCCCCCTGTCCACAGGCCCTGGCTCGCCTGGTTTCAGCCCTGGAGGTCGAGGGGGACACTGTCTTTAGGGGAAACATCCAAGAGGCAGCAAGACGGGGTGCGTGTTGCCACTTGGTTTGCGGCGTTTTTATGACGTGCCCCCACTTGGGTTGACGACTGGCTTTCCGGGGCCTTCCTGCTGTCAGGTGCTGCTGTTCTGTGGGTGTGTTGGGGTCACTCAGGCTGCGGTGGGGCGGCGGGCCTGGCTTGCTTTCCGGGTCAGCTGCTCGAGGCCCTCGGCCGCCCGGTCGTGATGTGGCGTCCGCCACGTCCAGTGGGATTTCTCGCTCTTACACCGGGCCCGCCAGTGTCTCTTCCCACTCAGTGGCGGCGAGTCTTGGTTTTCCCGCGAGGCGTTTCCGCCTCAGGCCTGAGCGAGTGTTTCGGCAGAGGCCCCGCAGCCTCCCGGGCGCCCACTCTGCTTTGGAGCCTTTCCTGTGTCAGCAGGTGTCGACAGCGCAGTGAGGTCTTGGGCTGCGCATCTGGATTTGTTTGCTCAGGGCTCTCGGGCCTCTGGAATCAAGTATCTGTGTCCTTTTCCCAAAGGTGAGAGGAATTCTTGGCTATTATTTATTTCTATCATTTTTTCTACCCCTTTCTCTTTCCATCCCCTTCAGGGACCTCTGGGGCGCGGACAGCTCTCCCCGTCGTCCCAGAAGAGCCGTTTTTGTTTTCTCGCGCGTGGCCTGCGCGCGTCTCGGCCCTCGCGGCCGGCCCTGCGTGTCAGCCGGGCGGCAGGGCTCCTGTGCGCCGCGGTCCGTGCTCGGCGCCACCTTGCGGGTCAGTCGCTTTCCGTATCTCCAGAGGCACAGCCGCGGCTGCCGTCGCGGGCTCCCTCCGGTAAAGGGCATCGTCGCGCTGCATCCTGATCTTTTCCAAGGTTTTTCATCCCAGCCCCTGTGGCCTCCCTCCCCCTTCGTTTTCAAGGTTCGTGGCTAGAAGCGAAGGCTCTTTCCTCCTCTTGGTGCCTGGTTTTGCGCCGAGACGGCGTCTGGCCTGCCGGGGCCCTGGTGTCTGCGCGCTGTGCTGACTGGGGGGCGCCAGTGCTGGGGCAGCGGCTGGGGCCGGGGTGGGACGGCTGCGGGGCCCTTATCGAGCTGCGGGGCTTTAGCGGAGGGGGTCTGAGCCCAGAACGGCTCCTCAGGCTGAGCTTCCCCCAGGCCTCGGACTGCCCCACAGCAGGGGCTCAGCCCTGGTTTTCAGGGTGGGGCCGGAGAAAAGTGACGGGGAGCCGCGGGCTCGCACAGAGAGGCCCCCGGCCCGACGGCAATCACAGCGGAGGAGGGGCAGCTGTGTCTTGGCACTCGGCCTCCCTGCTGCCCGCCCTCGGGGCGGTGGCCCTGGGAAGGGGCCTCGGCTGGGATAGCGCTTGGACGGGCCTGTGCGCGGGGGCTTCCACACCTCAAGCCTCCCGCGCAGCGCAAGCTTGTTCCCAGGGCTCAGGCCCCTGACGCTCTGACCAGAGGTAGCAGGCGCAGGTGGAGGTTGTCCCGGCAGTGCCCTGGGCGGGGCCGACAGGGGCTGTCCCGACACCACAGCCAGTGGAGAGAGAAAGCTCCCCAGTGTGGAGACACAGGGCCCCCACCATCCAGTTCCTTGCTCAGCCCATCTGGGCCTTGGCCTCAGTGGACAGTCACCCTGTGGGGCTTCACTGTCCGTCCCATTCGAGTCCATTTCCCATGTCTGGCTCTGCCCCCACCCCACACAGGCTGGTGGCTAGAAGTCCCTGAATGCGTGAGCCCTTCAGCCCTGCAAAGTGGTCCCATGGTGGCGACCGTCTCCACCCCCAGACAGTACCCACGGACATCCCCAGTCAGGGTGCAGCCCTGCCTTCCCACTCTGGTGTGGCGCCAGGTGTGGGCCAGGCCTGCTTCCATGGGGTTTTGAGGGCATGTCTGCCCCCCATGGAGCCTCACTGGCCCCTGGCAGCCTGTGTGTCCCTGGGCCGCATGGGGGGTGTGCGGCTGGCCCTGCGGGGGGTGGTCCCTGTCAGCACCTCACTTCAGGCTGATAGGGCGCAGGGATCAGGTAGTGGCTTTTAAACCAGCAGCATGGTGCTGAGGGTGCAGCCTTGAGTGCGGATGTGTGCCCGGAACAGCTGCGGTGCCCTCTGGGGAGATGGGCAGGGGTGCTGCCAGGGCTGGGGGCCGCGCTCTGGCAGGAAATAGGCTTGGCCTGCACAGCCCCAGCAGATGCGCCGCCTCGGGAGCCTCCTGGCCACAAGCCCCGCTGACTCAGGGCGTGTGGGGTTCTTGGTCTCTAGGGTACAGCTCCCAAGGGTCAGGTGCCTGATGGGGGTCAAGCTTCCTACCTGTGAGGCAACAGTGGGCAGTGCCAGGGGTCCCGCCCACTCTCAGCCGTGGGGGTCAACTCGTGGGAGGGCTGCCCTGGGGTGGCGGTCCCCGCAGGGCTGGCTGTGGGTGCACCACCGGGTGCACCGGCTCTTCCCCACACCCCGGCTGAGCTTCCCTTCTTCGCTTTATAGACCTTCAGGGGGTGCCAAGTGCTCCTACGACGGGCAGAGTCACCGTGTGCCCCACAGCCAGGCCTGGGCCGTGTTCTGGGTGCAGGGCCCCTGGGGGCGGCAGGGAACAGGTTCCTCGAGGGGAACCACGCCACCAGGCCCTCTAGCGTCAGCCCGCGGAGCGCTGGGGGAGTGAGGCTGTGCCGGCCCTTTGGGGTGCGGGCCAAGCTGGCGGCGTTTTGGGGTCGCAGCTAGTATGTGGTCAGGCAGGCTGGCGGTACTTGGCTTAGGTGTAGCTTTCCACAGCCTGGCTGAGACCCACCTTCGTCTTTGGGCCTCCTCGGCACGTCAGCCGGACAGCGCCCACGCGGCCACAATCCTAATGACTCCTGATGGCCCAGTGAAACTCCCCTGCGGCTCCGCGGCCTCGATGCGGCTCCCCGCGGGGCGACACGCACGGCACGGTCTCTACAGACGCGCCCCCGCACTGCTGTCCTGCGGCCGGGACGGCACGCGTCTCATTGGGCGGACGCGGCCTCGAGGGCTGAGGCCGTGTTGTGGCGATGGGTGGTGGGGCCTGTTGGCCGCCCTTCCCGACGTCTCGCTGAGAGGGAGGAGGGGGTATGCCCGGGCAGGCGGCCCCGAAGCAGCACCCAGACAGCAGCTCCTGTCTGCGGGCGGCCTCCTGGCTTCTCGAGCGCGGCCCTCAGGACAGTCACAGGACGGAGAATGTGGGTGTCCAACCGGCCGCCCCCGCCTCTTCCACCCTCTCCCACCCAGCGCTGGGCACCCGGGCAGGCACCCTGCTCCCAACCGAGGCTGAGCCCCACTGCTCCTGGGGGGCGGATGGAGCACAGACCCCCTGCCCACACTGGCCCCCCCACCCTCACGGCGCCGGGCCGCCTGGGCAGTGAGGTCTCCGCCGTGCAGACTGGCTCCGGCCTCGTGGACACGGGCCCTTCTGCTCGGCCCCCGACGCGGACTGGACGTCACGGTGGGAGCCGGCCTGCATGCAGACGGCCGTCTGCGCCCACGGGGGTTCCCAGGATGGGCACCACGTTCAGACAAGCCACCGAGACCCTCAGGCTGCTGTCTCCGCTTTACTGACAGGGAAGTGGCTCACATGTCCTCACGCCTCAGTAATTACAGACTCAGACTGACAGTAGAAAGTGAAACCCAGGGCCCCGCGGAAGGCCTGGCCTCAGCAGTGCAGCCAGGGCGCTGGCAGGGAGGCGGCGCAGCTGCCCTGGGCCAAGGGCATGCTCCGTCCGCCGGCCAGTCATACAGAGCTTTTGGCGTGACGGGCTGGATGTGGGGTACGGGGCCCAGCCAGGCTCCACGCAGAGTGAGGCGGGTGCAGCGTCCTGGGGCTCCAGCCTCGTCAACCGGCGGGCCTCGGAAGGCTACAGAGGACCCTGGGTGCGAGTGGGCGCTGCTGGCTTCAAGGTAGCGGCGGCAGCGCCCCGGCTGTGGCTGGGACGACACACGAGGACTGGCAGGCTGCCTGCAGCTGACGGGGGTGGCTGCATGGACAGGAAGACCACAAACTAACCCCCACTTTCTTGTCTACAAGACTCCAGCGACCCTGGGAATGACCCACGACTCCCCACCACCCTCCCAAGGCCCTGGCGCTGGGGCCCATGTGCTGAGGCCGTGCCGGGTGTCACTCCCTGAGCGCGTGGGGGCCCTTCATGTGCAAATGAGTGACTGTCTGCGGCATAAGACCCATCATTATAATAATAAAAGATTTTTCTTTGTCTTCATATCTACAAATCGATTCTACATTTCCTCGGACCACGCTGGAAGAGAGCTCGGTCTTGGCACTGACGTGGGGCCGACCGCGCTGCTCCCCGGCCCACGGCGGGCGGCCAGGCTTCAGGCGTCGTACTCTGGTGGCTCCAGGCCTTCGAGGGGGAGCTGGCTCCGGTGGGGGGAGTTGGGGCTGGGCGGGCCGCTGGGGTTGGAGCTGTTGGAGGGGGTCGAGTGTTTGGTGGAGTCGGAGTCAGGCTGTCAACACAAGAAGGCCGCGTAAGCACCGCTGCCCCGGGCCGGGCACCGTGTCGGCGCGGGGCAGGGGGCGCCGCTCGCGCCTTTCTCGGCACGAGACCGGTCACGCTCTGCACGCGTCTGCACGCGTCTGCGCCCGCGCCGGCTGGGGAGAGCCCCGCCCCCTCCTGGGGGCCGACGGAGGCAGCGCCCGGCAGTCGCCACCGAGGTGACGTCGTGGTAAAGCAGAAACGGGGGACCCCGGGCCGCAGAGCACCTGGGAAAGGCCCGTGGGGCTTCCCCTAAAGAGCGGCCCGAGGCGCCGGCCCCCCCCCCCATGCCAGCGCACACGGACGGGCACCCCACGCGAGCCGCAGGCGAGGACAGGGCAGCCAGCTCAGACGGCGCCACATGGAGACGAGCGCAACCTGCTCCCAGGGGCGGGCGGACTCGGCGCCCCCCGCGGCATCACCAGCGCCGGGGGTTGAAAGCTGTGCTGACTGAGGATGCGCCCTGGGCACGCGGCTTGGGGAACCGCAGGGCACCGGGGGCCGTGGACCGTGGCTCGCTGTCCCCTAGCTGTGCCCACAGGTGTCAGAGGAAGTGGGGCGCTTCCACGCCACCACTCGTGCGACTGCTGGGGCTTGAAAAATTTCAGAACAGCCGGGTGAGGAGAAGAAAGCAAAGAGGGAGAACAAAGACCTTCAAAAGCATGACCTCAGCGGTCACAGGACGGGTCTCGGGACCTTCCAGAAAAGGAAGCCCTGCACCAGGCAGCCGCCAACCAACTCGCGGGCTGGGGTGAGGCGTGAGGGCACAGGCCAGCCCCAGACACGGAGGCGGCGCCGTCCGTGGGATCCACCCGTGGGCGTGAGAGGGGCCGGGTAGAGAAGCGCCTCTTCAGCCAGGTGAGAGGTGCCCGCAGAAAGGACCACGTCCGTCTCACGATCCCGGCCGGTGGCAGGACTGTGACGTCACAAAGGGAGCCCCACCACGTGCGGGGGTGACGCCCCAGACATGCCACCCATACACCAGGATCAAACAAGCACAAAGCCAGCCACTGAACACCAGAACCAGCGGAGCGCGGGGGGGCTGGACCCAGAACATTCCAACACCAGCTGCGGGGGCACCAGCCGCAGCCGCCGGAAATGTAAAAGAAGCGCGTCCCAGACACACGGCAGCGCATGAGCCCCACGTGACCCAGGAGGGGCCCGTCAAGCAGGGAGAGGCCCAATGTCCTCCCAGGAAAGGTCACGGTGGCGGACACCCTGACATCACCTCCGAGCTCGCGTAACCTTGGTGAAATACAAGCCCTGCGTCTACTCCTCCGTCACGCTGCCCAAGCCGGCTGCGGGACTGATTAGAAGAAGAAAATGAAACACTGCAAAGAAACTGCCGAAGGGGGACCCTGCTCCACCCGCAAGCATGGGTGGCCCTCGCCCTGCACGGCCGAGCGAGCGCCCGCGGAGCCAGCTCAGTGTGGCAGACGCCCTTCCAGGTGGAGGACGAGACGGCGAGGCGGACACCGGGAAGGTACCTGCGAGAGCAGCTCGGGGATTCCCGCAAGCAGCAAGAAGGCAGGGGTGGCCCGCAGACCGGTGACTTGGGCAGGGGCGGCCGCCGGCCTGGAGAGATGGCCCAGGGCATTGACCTGGCTGCAGGCTGCAGTCCGGGTGGGCGGAGGGTGCCTGCCCCCACCGAGAGCTTGCTGCCTGTGCTGACCCCAGGCAGAAGCAGGCCCACCCCACCTCAGAGGGGAAACCGAGGCACAGAGGGGCGCACCCCCAAGTGCATAAGGACGTGGTGAACTGGAGCAGGGCCTGGAACAGGCTAAGAACAGCCCGAGCAGGGGGCAGCCGCCCACGTCTCTGAACCCAAATGGTGGGCAGAGGACAGGGAGGGGGGCCAGTGGGGCCAGCGGCTCCCCATGACAGCCGAGGCCGGCTGTGCCGGACAAAGACCACAGCTACGTGTTCGTACAGCGAGGGGCAAGGTCTAGAAGTGGGCTGCATGTCACAGGAAGGCCTTCCCTGCCCAGTCCACGCCCCTCAACAGCACCTGGCGGGGAGGGGGAGCTGCAAGGAGGCCCCAGAGTGGGGCCCCTCACCTTTCTCCTGCGGGGTCAGGGTCCGAGAGCCCATCGCGTCGTCCCCCTCTGCACACCCCACAGGGTCCTGGGGGCGCTACAGGGCAGAGGACCCCCAGGCGTGTGGCGCGGGGCCACCGGTGGCCAGGCGGGTGCCCGGCAGCGGGTCATACCTCTTTGTCCAGGTCCTGGTCGGGGTCCGACATGCTTCTCAGAGGCATGGCCACACCGGGCTCCGGCCCACCTAGGGAAGCAGACGGCCGTCGTCTCAGGGAGCTGAATGAAAGGGGGGCCCAGCACCCCAGGCCCCACCCTGGCGCCCACATACCTGCAGAGGGCCAGGAGATGTAGGGCTTGCTCCGGGATGGGGGCTGGCGGGACAGGCTGGTGGGGGCCGGGCCGGGCCTCTCCTCCTGGGCGGGGGGCGCAGCGCTCTGGGGGACACCCACAAGTGAGCAGCTCGGGCACCCGGCTAGGAGCGCAGGCAGACCCCAGTCTGCACCCCAGGCCCCCGTCTGGGCAGCAGTCCCCGGCCAGTTTTGAGCTAAGAGTCAGCACGAGCAATTTCAGCCCTACTGGAATCCCACGGCAAGCTCTGGGCGAACAGGAAGAAACTGTCGCCTGCTCTTAGGAACGAGCTAGTCGGACATGGCTGCCGACAGCGGATGTGAGGAGCCCAGGAGAAGTGGCGCGGGCGGAGCAGCCCGGGAGGCGCAGGCCCAGGGGCAGCTGGCCCGCAGGGTGGCGGCAGCGGGGACAGCGCGCTCACCAGAGGCAGGTCCATGAGCACCTGCATCCCGTCGCCCGGGCCCATGTGGGCCACGTGGTTGAAGTTGGTGGGGTTGGAGATCATCTTGGACCTCAGTTCCGGGTCTCTAAGCATCTCCCTGGGGAGAGAAGACACCGAGGTCACCCGGCATGGCCCAGCCCCTGCCCCACGCAGCCCGCCCCCGCCCCGCCCCGCTCACCGCCGCTGCTGCAGCCTCTCCTCCTCCGGCACCTTGAAGACGAAGCGCCGCTTGCTCCGGGTCCGCAGCATCTGCTTCTTGCTGTTGTCTGAGGTGTCGGGCACGTTGAGCGCCACTCCTGCGGGGACGGGCAGCCAGTGACGCAGCCCGGGGTGGCAGCGCAGGCCCCGCCGCGGACCCAGCCCCCCGGCTCACCCGAGAACGCGCTCCGAAAGTAGATGAGGCGCGGGGGCTCACAGCCCAGCAGGTTGAGGGTGCCTTCCGCGTTCAGCGGGCGGATCTGTGGGGAGCCGGGGCGCACGTCGCTGAGCACCCGCGGCACTGGCAGGGGGGGGAGGGGGGGCGCCACTCGGCCCGGCCTTACCCTACGCAGGCCGATGGTCTGCACCCACTCGGCGGTGCAGGCGTCGAAGACGTCCACGCCATACTCGCTGTACACCGTGACGTGTGAGGGGCTGCAACCTGGCGGCGGGCGGAGTGTCAGCACCTGCCCCCGCGGCCCAGGCGCCGCGCGGCTGCTGAAGGCCTTTCTGGGGAGCAGCTGGACGGGTGGGGCAGGTTTTCGAGACCAGACGCGGGAGCGCATGATCACAGGCGCTGCTGCCCAGGCAAACTCGGGGACAGCATCTGGTCTCGGCAAACACTTAAAACCCCAACACAAACTGGGCGCGGCTCCGCCCACCCCGCAGCAGGCAGACACCCGCGCCTGCTCGAGCTGGCCCTCTCTGGTGCCCTCAGCCCTCGGTGACCACACGTGCAGGGAGGCTGGGTCTGCGCCTCTGGTTGGAACAGCCATTGGGGCGTAGCAGCCGGCCCACCTTCAAGACCTCAGGCCAGGCCGTGGCAGCGGGAGCTGGAAGCTCCAGGCCTCAGTGGGAAGACCCTGCGCGCCCCTGGCCTAGGCTGATCCTCCTGAGCGGGCCGGGCTGCATCACAGGGTGCAGATGCGAGCGGCTCAGCCCGGCTCTGGGTGGCCCCACCCTCCCGGGCCCAAGGTGCACCCTCGTTCCCAGGGAGGTTCAGATTGCTGACCGCACGGCCAGCCCTTGCTTTTGAATAAAAAACAAAACAGGGTCCAGGAAGTAGACGGCAAGTGCCGACCCAGTCACCAGACGCCTGAAAGTGACGTGCGGGAGGCACCCTGTGGGAATGCCGCCCCTGCCCAGCAGGCTTGCGTGAACGCAGGGTGCCTCAGCTGGGGCTCCCTTGGGCATGTGGGCAAAGCTGGGAAACCGGCTGGCAGGGCAGGCGGGTGTCCACTGCGGGGTGGTGGGAGCCCGGGTGCAGCTCTGCCCGCAACCGCCTGGTGCCCTGGAGGGCCCAGGAGGGCTGCGGACCCACCGCCCACACGCAGGCTCCAGGGGCTCTGCGGCTCCAACTTCACTGGGCAGCAGCTGCCTCCCAGCAGCTTGAACGGCTCGTGATGCTTGGGGTAAGGGCAGGAGCTGGGCTCAGTGCACGGACAGCGGCCACCAACCTGGCCACGGCCACCAACACCTCGCACTCACAACCTGTATCCTCGTCACGGGGGCGATGCCCGGCACACGGGGATGCTGTGGCTCCGAAGCTGCCCCGTGCCGGCAGGACACATGGAGGAGTGCAGGGTGGGCACCCTGTGCCCCTGCCACCTCACCTGTGTGCCCCTCACAGGCCGCCCTCGGCCCACCTGTGCCCCCGCCCTGTGCAGCCCATCCGCCTGCCAGCGGGTGGGCTTTGAGGACCGGGGTCTACTGCGAGCCACCGGGAGCCGCCGCCTGGGCCTTGCTCACTGAGCTCTAAGGACTGACCTGGACTTCAGAGCCCAGTTTTTCCGGCCACTGAAACCTCGAGATGGGTTTCTATAAGTGGGAATGTACAGATGAGGTGGGGGTCTCTCCGGCAGTGCCCTCTGCCCAGGGAGGCTGGGGTACCTGGGTACCTGGGCCCACCCGTGGCCACCGCCACCGTGGCCCGGCCACCGGCGGGCTGACCCCACACCTCCCACAGAAAGCCAGGGAGCCTGCCCTGAGGACGTGGCAGGGACGGAGGCCACCCCAGTGCAGTGGGGCGCAGTGGACGTGGGGCGGCAGCGCAACGGATACATACTGCAGGCGACGGGCACCGCGGGCCACATGAGCTCCTGCACGCGCGCCCTGCGGCCCTGTGGGTCCACATACAGCCCCATGTGGCTGAAGCACAGCAGGAACTCGTCACTGTGGAGAGGCACGGCACAGAGGGCATCAAAGGGCTGCTGTGCGAGGAAGCTGAGCGAGGGGTCGGCGGCATTCACCAGGCTCAGGGCCTGCCCATCGCCCTGGGGGCTCAAGAGTGAGAACCCAGAGGGGTAGCCGACACAGAGCTTGTCCTGCACCGCAGCCATCCACTGCACATTGCCGGGGGCCATGAGCTCGTTGAACTTGCGGTGGAAAGGCCTAGTTCTCTGCAGCTCATAGCACAGGATCAGCCGCTTCACGGCCACAAACAGGCAGGTGGACGGGCTCTGCTTCAGGGTGGCAGTGGTGATGAGCTGGCAGCCCTTGGTCTCTGGAAGCTTGACATCAACGTTGCTCTCTATCCCGTCAAAGCAAGACCACGGGCAGAGGTGGACGTGGTGGTTGCGACCGCAGCGGAGGATGGCGACTTTCTCTTTGGGTGCGAGCTCGATCTGGGACACTTTCTTGTAGTCAGCGGCGCGGATGATTACTGCAGGACAGAGAGGGGCGCGTCAGCCTCGCCCAGCAGCTAGCTGGCCAGCCCGCGGCTCCCTCCCCAGCCTCCTCTGAGCAGGCCCCGACCACCAGCCTCCCAGCCTGGGACGCACAGGCAGGGCCTCGCTCAGCAACTACCCCCGGCACTGCCCAGGCCGGTGAGGCTCTGTGGGGTGGGTGTGGACCCCTCGTGGCTCATCCTTTACCCCAACCACCCTTGGGTTGCATTTGGGGAAAAGGACCATGTCCACCCTCACTGGCGCCCCCCCACCCTGCCTCCATGGGGCTCTGACACACGGGCCCGTCAGCCAGGGAGGCGCAGGGCCTAGGGCCACGCCGAGAGTCCTTTCCATTTTCAGAGGCAGCCAGGATGGGAGGCCACGTGGAGGTCGGTCGCCTACACTGGCTGGAAGCGTAGCCTCAGCAGATGCAGGAGTAGAGATGCACAGCTCTGCCCGGGCCACCCCCTTCCCGGCCTTCCAGACCCCTCCTGGAGGGCAGCACGGAGTGCGGGCCTCCCGGCCACTGATTGCCGAAGTGGCCAGGCTCAGAGCATCCGAGGGCATGCCTCGTGTGCCTTGCTGCGCTCTCAGTGTGTGCTACCCTCGCCTACGTCCTGGGGCGGGCGCTGAACTGCACCCCGCTGGGCTCCCGCTGCTACCCCCGCTTACCGTCGTGGGCCAGCTCGATGACGTACAGCCCTTCTTCCAAGCCCAGCGCGATCCTGTCCCCATCTACAGGGCAGAATGGGTGTGAGCGTGTCAGGGCAGTGGGCAGCTGATGGCTCCAGCAGGCGGCCCCCAATGCCTGGAAGTCCCGCCCCCGGCTGCGTACCCAGGACGGCGGCTGCCACCACAGCCTTGATGAGGGGCAACGAGCTGTCGTAGGCCTCCTGCGGCACGTGCACCACCTGGCCACGCAGCTGGTTCTTGTGCAGGATGGACTGCAGCCCCTCTAGGATGCCCACCCACTTCCTCTTCTCATTCTCATTCTCCGTCAGAATGAGCAGTGAGCTGGTCTTAGAAGGGCTACCTAAGAGAGAGGCTGTCACCTTCAGGACAGAACAGGACAGACAGAAACAAGAGCCATTAGATGCAGGCCCCGGCGGGCAGCACCGCGCCCCGAGAGGCCGCCTGCCGCGCAGTGCAGGCAGGTGGGCAGTGGCGGCCATCAGGTCTGGGTCCCGGCTCCCGGAGCCACAGCCCCTTGCTGCTGGAGCTCGGCCAGCCCTGACCTTGCCCATACTTTAGCCCACGCTAAAGCCACTTGCTCCAACGCCCTCACTAAAAGATTCTCAGCCCATGTCCCGGGAAAACAGGCTCAACAGCACGGGGCGGCCGAGCCCCGCCCCAGGAGCCCAGGGCACCAACCCGCCACGGGCCACTCGCCCTGTCACATGGAGAGAGAATTTGCGGGAGGGCCCAGGCTCACTTTGTGTCGCCCCTGCTGTACACAATTCCCAGTGGGACGGAGTGGGTGGCCTGACTTTCCAGAAGCTTCCTAACCCTGTGCTGGGCTCGGGCCCTCCACCCAGCTGCCCCACATGCTGCTGCTACTGCTGAGCAAGCCCTTGTTTCCTCCTGTCTGGTGCAGGAGACGGTCGGGCACCCGAGGGGCAGCACCAGGCCGGGCCAGTACCGCAGCCCAGCGCTGACAGGAGCTTGCAGGGCACACGACGTGCGGCCCACGCTGGGGCAGGGAGCAGGTGCACGTGGCACAGGAACCGTTTTATCTTAACCGTGGGATTTTAAGTGACTGAGTAAACGTCCCTAAAAGCAGACCTTGAATATGCACGGGATGTCTCGGCGTGTGGCGTGTATGACGTCTGAAGACAGGACGGAGCTCACCGAGAACGCGTTGTCTCTGGGGAGACACGCAAGAGTCAGAACATCGGGGCGACATGTGCACCCTTTTCCACGCGGTCTCACAAGGACAGCACTTGCTTGAGTCTGCCGTCTAGGACATCTTGCAGGCCCTTTGCCTCCACGTGATGAGAACACGCGGCACCAACAAGCCCGCGGGCAGCTGGAGACCCACTGCGTACCCCAGAGGGCGAGAGGAAGCCCCCACACCTGGCGCACACCCTGCCCTACAGGCACCAGCACACCAACTTGGCTGCCCCCAGGCTGTCCCCTGGTGTCACTTTAAGTCAGGGACCACTGTGCTGAGGCGGCCAGGGGCTGGCTCAGTTGATGTGGGGCCAGGGGCGGGTGACGCCAGGGGACCAGACCAGGTGGAGATGAGGCCAACGGCAAGGGCACCCGCTGCAGCCCCGGCCCTGCCCGCGCCAGTGCTGGCTGGGGATGTGGGGCCCCGGGCCAGCCCCGTGGGGCAGGCGCAGCGCATGGTGCTATGGTGGGGGCCGGGCCCCAGGCGCCAAGGAGGGGCTGTGAGGCGGAGCATCCTGCCTGTCCCGCACCCTCACCACACCCGACCCTGTGAATGTTGTCACCACGCTCAGGTGCCGGCGCTCAAGACCGCCTCATGCAGGCGATGACCAGCGCCCACAGGCTGCAGAGTCCGAGCACAGCGGGGCTCATGGGCCTGCAGGCACATGTGATGGGACACCTCAGGGCACGAGAGGAAAGGAAGACGCAGACCTGAGGTCCAGGACCTGGCTGGCTACCACGCCGGGCTGTGTGGACTTCCCCTCCGGCAGGTCGTACAGGAAGAGCTTGCAGTCGCAGACCACCGCGTACGCCCGCTGCCACCCTTTCTTCACCCCGGTGGGCTTCGGAACCTGTAGGCGACAGCAGCTGTGTCCCACCGGCCAGCAGGACCTAGTGGCTGCGGGTTCTGGGAGGCCTCTCAGAGACCTGTGCCCACGGCCCCCTCGGCAGGCACAGCCCATCACAACCCTGGCCAGGCAGGACCAGAGCTGGGCCAGGGCACCTGTGGGGGTGGGTCTGGCACACGACAGAGCTTGTGCCAGGGACGAGGAGCCGGGGCCTCAGTGGGTGGTGGTCAGGCCCTCAGCGGCCCAGCAGGTGAGGGGGGTGTCACCACGCTGGGCGTGGAGTCCCGTGCTCCACGCTTGGGCCAGGATGGGGGCAGGACGGTTCTGTTTCTGGGAGCCTGCTTCCCGGTGCCCCGTCTCCTGGGGTGGGAGGCCCCCGCATGCAGCAGGACCTATAAGACACCTACCTTGACGTAGCCCTTATAGGCGGTGCCTATGCCCCGCTGCACGTCCACGCCCAGGGGCCGCTTGGCCTGCTCGGCGGGGATGGGGCACACCTGGGGGGCGCTGTCCCGGCAGGAGGAGTGGCAGGCGAAGGAGCACACTGGAAAGCAAGGGCAGGTCAGCAGAGCAGAAGCTGCCGGGTACTCGCTGGCAGCCCACAAGGTCCCCAGATACGGCTCCCGGGCAGCGCAGGAAGGTGGCTGACACTGCTGGGGCACTGTGGGGGCCCCGCGGGTGGAGCGAGTGGCCGCAGTACCATGCTTCCTGCGCTCCTGAAGCCGCTTTGCCCACCACAGGCACCCCACGCCTTCTCCTGATGGGAGGTCCTGGCTAACCAGCGCAAGGGAGCGGCTTCTGCCTCAGGGGGCATGAGGACAGGCCAGAGCAGCCACTGGGAACCTGAGACTGCCGTGCGTGCAGCCTAGGGTGAGCAGCCAGTGGGCACTGGCCGACGCGGCCCCTTGAGTGGCCAAGTCCTGGGGGACTGACTCTCAAAATTCAGCCAGCTCAGCCCACAGCCGGGACTCTCCCAACACAGTAGGGGTCACGGGGTCCACTCCCAGGCCTGCCTGAGCACAGAGAACCTGCCCCTCAGGCCCTGTGCGGGCCGGGCCCACACTCACCCTCGCAGGCGTAGCCCTGCCGGATGAGCCCCACCATCAGGGAGGTGCAGTGGCTGCATTGCGTGGGGCTGGAGAAGGACTTGACGCTCAGCTGGTGGGCCTTGGGCTGCAGGTGGGACACAGGAGGCCACAGGCTGTAAGGGATGGGCGGCCTGTGTGCCCGCCGCCTCTCTGGGAGGCACGCACCCTCCCTGTAGCACCAAGCACCATCAGAGCCTGAGCCAGAAAACAAACCGACAGGCGCTGCCTGAGGGTCATGAGCTGGCACACACAGGGCCGGGCCGCCTGGGCTGAACCGCAGCTCGCCAGACACCGTCTGGGACACAGGCCGCGCAGCTGCATGTCAACCAGCCCCATCACGCTGGGAGGTGCCGCCTCCACCCGCCTGGCAGACAGGACACAGAGGAGACTGCGGAGGGGCTGTCACAGGCCACCACAGGAGGCGAGGGCAGGACTGGGGCGGGACTTGAGCCCCTGCCCCAGGGAGCGGTGCTTACGCACAGCAGGGCCCAACGCGCCCGGCTCCCATGATGCAGGCCAGCAGTGCAGCCCTAATACCAGCCACCTTCTGAGCGGGCGGCGCTGGAGCTCTCACCTTTGGTCCAGCCAGAGTGAGGGCTTGGGTGGTGGGATGCGACCCGGCAGGCGGCCTCTGGGGGTGCCGAGTCCCGTCCTGGGAGGTAAGCAGGGACATGTGAGCATGGCCCTGGCCCAGCACTGCTCCGGTGCCAGGCCCTGCTCACCATTCGCTTCCCTCCAGGACTGGCTGATAGTGGGCAGTTCTGCACTCTTAAATGCCTGCATTGTTGAGACACCTGTCGAAGCGGTGCTCACCCAGCGAGCCCATGCACTGACAGCAACTCCAGAATACCAGCCGGGTCTGAGCCTGGAAAGAGGCCTCCCAGCTGGCCGGGAGCAGGCTGGGGCAGGCAGCGGCTAGCTCTGCACACCCAGGACAGCAGACGGGACGTCCCTGCAGGCCCAGGGTGTCAACAGGGTGACAGGCCTTACCTCTTGCTGCCCTGTGCTTGCAGCCACAGCAGGGGACACTTCCGGTTTTGAGGCGTGTGTGTCCTGCTCACTGGCTGAGCTGGTCTGTGAAAACAAGGGCAGAGAAACAGATGAGCGTGGTCCACGAGACCTGGGCGCTGCAAGGCGTGCACTGGGTTCACACAGCCAGGCCACCGGGAACCCCCTCCCCCGAGATATCCTGTCACGGACCCACTTCACACGCAGCTGTCCTGCTTCCCTGAGGCTGAGAGTGACTTCCCCGGGCACTGGCATCCCGGTGAGCAGCAGAGGGGCCACCCCGCCTCTTAGGGGTAGCCTGATACACGCTCTCCCACCCGCAGCCTGACAATGGGGCAGGAATCAAATGTGTCAGAAGCCATTTCATCTACACCTGGGGTGGCCAAATGCTGCTTAGCCCCATTTCAGAGACCAAGAAGAAAGTCTGACATCGAAAGGTCTGTGGCCTGTGACCACAAAGGCGCACTTCCCTGAAAGTTTCACCGCACAGGGAAGCAATGTTCTAACCGCTTGTGGTTCCCAAGTCAACCTCACCATCTGAAACAGGCTAAAGCTCTCAGGCTAGTTTGTGGCTCAAGCCGCTCCCAAAACCACCTGAAAAGGGCCTGGTCTTCATGAGGGTCCTGCCAGTCAAGGCCGCGCCTCCCGCACGGAGCTTGTAGCGGAGCTTGTGTCCACATCAAAACCCCACTGACCCGACAAAGCAGAAGCTGACAGTTCAGGGCCTCCCCTGGTGGCGCAGGTGGTTGAGCACCGCACTGTGAAGCGGCCCTCAGCCTCTGCAGCGCCGCTTCAATCCCGGCCGTCTGGCGAGGGTCCCACATGGCAAGCAGACCTCTCCTGTCTCGCCCGCTGCTCCCCTCAGCAGTGTATTTCATCAGTCTGCCTGTTCTGTTCCCTACTCTGGCTCTGCCAAATTCTCTCACCCTCCCGCAACTTCTGGCCTGTACCCCGGTTCTTATATAAATAAATAAATAAATAAATAAATCTTTAAAAAAATAAAAGAAAAGAAGTGGCAGTTCAGGCCATCAGGCCGCGGTGCAGGGAGCGGCCTACAGGTGGCGGCAGGACCGGGACACAGGCCGCGGCCTAAGCCCACCCTCGTGGAGATGGGCCCATGAGTTAGAACCCGCCTTTAGGTGAGTGAGGTGCAAGAGGTTACTAAGCCACTTAAATTTAGCCACGGAACAGCCCCTCTAGTTTTGTTTAGTTGGTTAATTAATAAAAGGATGCGATTAAGGCAGGGACGGCCAGGGTTAGGGCTCCGGCAGAGTGGGAGGCGGGCAGCGGGCACCACAGGACTTACTTCTTCCCCAGAGGTTAGCAGAGAGGAGGTGGAGGAGACAGAGTCCTTGGTGTGACAGACAGAGGACAGAAACCGTCACTTCCTGCCCAGTAACAGCGAGCATGAAAACACTGCTTCAGCCGCCGCGTTTAACATAGGACAAGGTAGCGAAGCTTCTAGAAGATGCAGAGTACGTCTGGAAAGGCTAACAGACACAGGTTCTGACCGCGGATTCTTTTCTGTCCACCAGCAGACGTCCTTCCCAGTGCCCAGAGGCACTGGGTGGGGGCAGGGGCGAGAGCGAAACACTAAGAAGGCAGGGGCCCGCAGACACCCCCTGCCTCAGAGCGAGCAGAGGCCCCACTGGGAGCCTGCTGCTGGGTGGATGCTCTATCCACAGCAGAACAAAGCCTTGCTCTCCTGGCTCCCTCCCGTCTGGTTCCAGCACCCAAGCCTCCAGCACGGCTACAACCACAGGCAGCTCTTGTGCCGCTTCAGACTCGAGGAGGAACCGGCCTGTGGGCGACAGTTCTGACACCTGCTTCTCAAAGCAGGGCTCCAGGGAGGACGAGCTCTTCCCTGGAGGACGCCAACAGGGGTCAGACTCAGGTGTGCCCCCAACACCGGGGCCACTGGGGCTTGTGGTGGCTCACCCAGCGCGGCCACCAAGGGCCGACAGCCCACGGATGGACGGTTGCTGGTGGACAGACAGCCAACGGCCCCTGTCTGGGTGCTGGCTACTGGGCAGGAAGGCCCTTTCAAGGATGCGGTCTGGCAGATGCCTGCTCAACCTCACGGTGAACCTGGCGTGAGCAGGCGGCAAATGGGCCTCTGTGGGGGGATGCGCGTGTCCCATCGAGAGCAATGATAGATGTTCCACAGGACAACGGCCCTAGCTACGAAAGCACCAATGCTGTTGGAATAAGGGGGCAAGGAGGGGCCCTGCTCTGGCCTGGAGGTCCGCGGGGGCTGGCCAGGTGCCTCAGCCCGTGCACACTTGTGTGACAGCGACACGGTGGCTACTGGAGCCCAGGAGAGAACCAACGCTCTAGTACTCAGGGGCCACCGCCACCTGCGACTTCTTTCGAATAGCTCAGGGCAAAGGCATCTGCGTGACACGCCAGGGCTCAGCACCGCCCCTCAGCTGCCCGGCAGGCTTAAGACCTTCTGAGGAACAAGTTGGAACCAAGAAAAACACGGACCAGCCCCTCAGACGCCCCACCCTTGAGCATAGGCCTTTCTGCTGCCTGAGTGGCGCGGGAGGGCAAGGAGCCTGGTCCAGGCTGTGGATGGGGCTTCCCCGAAGGTGGGGCTCTTTTGGGTGGGGGCTAGGGTCAGCGCTAGCCCAGGCTGCCGCCTGAACTCCAGCACCAGGGCCACCATGGTGCTGCCCCCGGACAATCGCCGGAGCCCACTGGGGTCACAGACGTCTCCGAGAGGCAGCATGACCGGCCTGTTCACCTGTGAGGACGTGCCGGAAGCCCCTGCCCAAGGACCCAGGCCCTTTCTGCATGAACTTCCCTGAACTTAAGCCGCTTCTTGAAGACAGTGCACATTCCTTCCGCCTCTGCATCTAACCTCTGGTCAGTCCTGGGCCAGTGTGACTGAGAAAGGCTGAGGGACACGCAACTCACTGGCTGGCGTTGGGGGCTTACGGTGAGGAAGACGTCACTTACCCTGAAAGGCAGGTCATGTGCAAGAGGCGCAGAGTTGAAATATTCAAAAATAGAGTCCTGGAAGCCGGGGAGCTTGAGCCCTGGGAGAGAACAGAGGCCGTTAGGGTGGGTCTGGACACTGCTGGGCATAGGCGGGCGGCACTCCCCAGGTGTCACTGCCGCCTTCATGAATTGGTCGGGCTGAGGGGACCCCAGTACAGCAAGGTGAAGAGGAAGCTCACTCCAGAGAGTAACAGGACTCTACGAAATCTCTGCATGAGAGGTCGGGCCGGGCACCCACACACCCGCTACTGCCCCCATGACAGAGCCGTGTGGGCTCACCCATGGGCACAGGGCTGGGCAGAAATCCCAGACACAGAGCACGAGCCTGTGGCGTGTCACGCAGGAAGGAGTGACAGGAAACCAGCAGGGAGAGGGGCTCTGACACCAGCATCCACTGCAGGAACAGACCCAGACCCCACCCCACCCACCAGGCGTACGCAGGGCCCCAGGGTGCCTGAGTCTAAGGAACGGGCTGCACAGGCCCCAGAGAAATGCATGAGGACTGCCGGGGCGGTCACGGCGCCGGGCTGTTCCTCTATGGCTTAAAAACAGGAGAAAAGACTAATAAATATGACACACAAAACCTTTCAAAAAGCTTTATGCTTGCCAAGAAAACAAAGCAAACCAAAAAATCACAAGCCAAATAGGAAGAAAACAAGTCAGGAAAAGCCCTTTCAGCTGCACTAAACCAAAGGAGCTGACGCAGTTTCTAAAAGAAAAGACGATGGCTCAACTAGGGTTTTTTAAAAATGTCACAAAGCACAAATATAGAAATCACAGAGTGAGAAATCATAGCACTTAGACACCCGGAGAGACGCCCGTGCAGCGCACCAGGACAGGGCCAGGAGCCGCGCCAAGAGATGTTCCCTGGCGGTGCAGGAGCACCCCGCAGAGCAGGGCTGTGCCCACCTGGGCGCCGCGGGGGGCCTGCCTTCCTTGTGTTTTCAAGATGCATCAAAGGAAGAATTAACTAAAAACTGGTTACCGGAGAGATCGTCGAACATGCCAATTTTGGGATTTTAGCTTTGCGTTATGTAAGTACTTTTATATATAAAAACTATTAAATCTAGTAGAAAATTAACCATTTTATTAAGAAACATTTCCATAGTCCAGAAGTTTATGATTTTAATTTACCTGTATCTGCTCGAAATTTTTCCTCCATCTTTTTCTTCAAAATTTCCATTTCTTCTAATAATTCTCTATTTCTGGCTTCAGAATCCTTTAGTTTACTGAAAAGAGAAGTAAATGCACTAAGACCAGCCCTGCATGCGCTGGCTCAGGTGTGTGAGGCCCGAGGGCGGCAGAGCTCAGTGCTGGCGGCACCTAGCGCCAGGCAGACACCCCACACGCTATTGGACCACGCAGCCTGGCCTCTACTTGAGCCCCCGTGAAGGCACTTTGCAGTTGGAAACAAACACAATTTGCAGTTGTGCTTTCTGGAGGTGTCTGCACGACGCCCCAGTGGCGCTGATGACATTCTTAACCCCCTCTGATCTAATCATCTGTCCTCAAGGACACAGCCTGGTCACTCAGCTGTCAGGCCTGCAAGCGTCGCTCCCACGGCCCACATGGTGAAGCAGAGCCACAGCCACCCAAAGCAGCGTCCCGCGCACTCATGCAGTGACAGAGTCCAGCCAGGCTGCACCGGAGCTGGGGCGAGCAGGCAGGCCATGTCTGTGGGACGGGAACAGTGGGGGCGCCCACCTCACGGAGCTGCTGAGGGTCACACCGTTTGAAGAACACATGCACAGCAGCTCCTGACACAGAAGGTGTCTGTCTAAACGCAGACACCGTTGTCATCACGCCCTTAGTTCAGACCAACAGGACTGGGACACAGCAGCCCAGCTGGGGGCCCACCTCCTTCCAGGCAGGTGCCAGGACTTGCCCTTGGCTTCCACTCCCCAGCTGCCTGTGCAGGCGGGCAGGCCCCGTTTCTATGGGGCTGCGTCGTCGCTAGGCCTGAGTGTGTGAGAAACCATCCACAGACAGCAGCCACATCTTGAAAGGTGGTTAATTTACCCCTGGCGAAAATGGCATCCTTGTTTTCAAATAGGTGCGCCAACTTCAGCCTCTCTCCAGAGAAGAAAAAGCCCTCGGCTGACACCCGCACTTTAGCAGGAGGTGTGCAGAGCGGGTGACAAGCACACAAAGGGGGCTACAGGCCAGAGACCCGGTTCTCATCACCACAGCAAGGCTGGTCGCCAGCCAGGCTCACCGGGCACCTACAAGCTGCAGACACGTCACCCTCTTGGCGCCCTCACTGCACAGCGCCTGTACCTTTCGAAGGAGAGGTTGACATCTTTGACTTTCCTCAGCTCCTCCTGAACCACCTGCTTGGCCCGGATCTCGGCCTCGAGAGCAGACTGCAGCTCCAGCCGGGCAGACATGTCCAGCTTCTGGCTACGGCGAACTTTCCAAAGGGGATCCTGTTGACAGAGGTTCAGGTGTTAAAACAAAATTTTAAAGGTATTTAATGAAAATCCATGCTAAGAAATAAGAAATTCAGCTCTTTCCAATCTTAAGCTTTTATGTTTGAGTATCAGTCCTCAGATGCTATTCAAGCCCACTGAGCTGATTTTAGCGTCCTCGGAGGTCTTCCCAAGAATCAAGCTTACTTTTCCAACTGCAAAGCTGATGCTAAGCATCACTGCACGTGGGTTGCTAGACTCATAAACCCTGGGGGCCCCGGTCGACACAGGTTGTGGAGTGTTTGGCCAGGTCACCGCCCTCGGAGTCGTGTCATCATGCAACTCCTGCCTGGGCCCAAGGACTGGCGTGGTAAGGAGAGAGGGATGTAGGGCGGGGAGGGCAAAGCAGGGGGCTGAGAAAACGGGTGACAACAGTGTCGCCCTTCTTCCTGTGGTGTGCCCGGGAACCGTCCACTTCTGTGAGGCATGAAAGGAATCTGGAGGTGCTATCTTCACAGATGCTTTCTAAAAGGTTAATTCCTTGAACACAGCCAAGATTTTCCCATTGTCCTCGCTTAACAGTAAATAAGAGTGGGCCTTAGGGGTGCCTGACAGTCAGCGGCTAATCAGAAGTGGGCACAGAGGGCAGAGCACGCTCTCACTAGATGCCAATGAATGCATGAAATGACCCCAAGAGGAAATCCAGGTGGGTTCACATGCCCACACCCCGGGCACAGGACGGAGGTGCATCCCGGCACTCGGCCCTTTGCCACGAGGCTGGCCACGAGACCCCGGCCTGCCTGGCTGGCTGAAAGGAACCATTAAAACACGGCGTGCTCTCTTAGGAGGTTTGGACGAAACTTACTTCCCGCAGCTCCTAAGTGCCAGTGCAACATGCAAAACGGTGATGGTGAGAAGAGACAATGCTGAATTGAAAAAGGTCATCGGTCTTTCTAACTGGTATTTATAAACCTAAAATCTAAAACTGAAAATGTTTTCCAATCACGCAGCTAAGGCCACGGCTGTGCTCTTTCCTTCCGTGAAACTACAGGCCGCTGACACCTGCGGTGTCTGTTCTGTGGTACGAATGGGACCAGAGCCGGCAGGGCAGGGCGGGTGCATCCGGCCTTGGGGGACCGGGAGGAGCAGTCAACCACATTCGAAGGTGCTGTTCCCTCACATCAGGAAAACGTAGACCGAGAATTCGGGTTTGCGGAGTTTAAGTTCTGAGTAAAACCCGAGTCCGGTTGCTGCGGGGGGCCTTCTCTCTCACTTCCTCGTGTTGTCACGAAAGAACTTACATGGGCATTTTTAAAAGGGTCCACTGGACCCAGAGGAATGGAGGGAGGCTGTGGCCGCCGCCCGGAACATGCCGCGGGCAGCCCCAGCCTGGGCTCATCACACTCCGGACAAAGCTGAGCAGACACCCGGCTGAACGGCCACCACGTCCACCAAACCCTCCCAAGGCCTGAGTCCCAGCCGGCGCCCCACCTGCCCAGGCCGCCCCGGGCCGCAAGCCCACCCACCAGCGTCCTGGCGCCCAGGCTGGAGCTCCGCAGCGTCTCCAGCTCTTCTGTCATCTTGGAAGCAAGAGCCTGAAGGTAGCCCCGGGCGTCCTTCTCGTCGCTCACCCTGGGGAGGAGCAGAGGAGTGGGAGGGAGGTGCCTTCTCTGAGACACCCACACACCGCCGGCCTGGTTCTCCCACCTGTTATTAGCAGAGGCTGGTCCCCACCCGCTTGTGGGGCATCTGTCCCCAGCAGCAATTGGCGGGATCTGCCTCTGTCCCCAAGGATGGGGGGCTGCAGTCTGACGCCCCTCCAGAGACACCTACGGCCCAGCAGGTTGGTCCTGGAGACCGGGCCTCAGAAAACTGGCTCCAGGTGGAGGAAACAGAAGCAGGAGGGGCGCCCTGTGCCCCCAGGGCACAGGACAGCACGCACCACTGGATGATTTCAGCGATCTGGGCCTCCCAGTGGGCAACCGACTCCTTCTTGGCGGCCAGGTCCTGCAGCTCGTCCTCCAGCTGTCTGTTCTGGGCCGTGAGTTTATCCACAAAGGAACAAAGCTGCGATCAAACAACAGAGCCCCCCATGAGCCCTGGCGAGATGTTAGTGCTACCAGGAGCATGTGCTCTTGCAAAGATGTTAAAGGTTTTAATCCAACACTGTGAGATCTGTTCACGCTGGTTTCTGATGTGGACATTTTGACTGGAATTTTCTCTGAACGACAAGCATCCCATTTAAAATTTAAAAGTGAAGCTCAAACACCTTACTTCACTTTCAAAGTTAAAATACAAAACTTTCAAGACTTGATCATGAGAACAACTCAGCCCCCCGCAGCGGGATCTCCAATCACCCTTTCGTTCTCAGCCGTCAGCTTCCTGTTCTCCTCAAACAGCAGCGTGCGTTCCCGCTCGTACTTCTCTCTCACTGTGCCCACAGCCTCCTCCACCTCACTGTGCCTGGGGAGGGGACAGGGGTCTGAGGACCGCGGCTTCACCACCGTCCCCACCTGGCAGCAGCCCACGAGGCGCACCGGACTCACCGCTCCCGCCTGCACTTCTCCAGCTTGTCCGTCAACATCAGGACCTCCCTCTGCAGGCCCAGCTGCTGGCTCTCAGAGTCCTGTGCCTCCTTTTTCACATTTTTTACCTCCAGTGCGTGGGAGGCCTCACGCCGGACCAGTTCTTCTTCGTAAAATAAGACTTTCTTCTCCAGTTCAGACTTTATTTTGGAAATCTCCTGCTGATGTTCTAAGGTGGCGCCTGGTCCCCGGCCTCCTTGCTTCACCTGAAGAGAAAGGGTGAGGGAATTAACCGCCTCTGCGACCGCCCTGCAGGCCCAGGCTGTCCGGCACCCAACACCTCGTGCAGGCGCGGGCCCATGGTACAGTGGGGTAGGGTGGGGCAACAGCGTCTGCCTCACTGAGAGGACGTGCTCGGCGCCCAGAGGCTCCATCTCACGCTAGACAGCTAGACACGAGCAGTCCTCCAGGCCACCAGCCCTGCCCTCATGCGGAGCAGTGTTCTTCTGAGGGCTGCCCGCTGCCAGGGGCTCTTCTGTTCTCTGCTTGCATGGGACAGGGGCGAGGCTGGCAAATGAGCAGCGGGGCCATCACCAGGCAGGCAGGGCAGGACCCCCACCAAAGAAATGAGGATGGCATCACTGGGCAGTTCCCAGTGAGACGCCAGCAGGGGCTGGGCAGCAGGGTGAGGTGGGGGGCAGGGGAGACCCCTGAGCCGGGAGGCTGTTAAGGGCAGGAGCAGGGGCCAGGAGGGAGCAGGGAGGCCCTGACTAAGGGCATGGTGGGGTAGACTGTGGTTTAACAAGCTTGCTGTGTCTGAGAAGGGTGAAGCAAAGGGCCACGCGAGGTGGCCACCAGCACAGGACAGGGAGCCTGCGCCAACGCAGGGAGCAGCACTCCAGCTGTCTCCACCGCGGGCAGGAAACCCAGCCACCAAGGGGAGTTCTCACGCCGTCTCGCCACAACAACCAGCTTGCCTCGCCTGGCGGCAGCAGGGCACAAACTCTAATGACCTTTCCCAGAACTGGACTCCACTCACTCTAGAAACCAGGTTTATGGGAACCTTAGGTGTCAGTTTATGGGGCCTTCTAGAAAGGCCCAACGCCTCTGTGTGAGGAAAGAAGGTGTCAAAGGTGAAGAGCACCACGAGACAGGGTGGAGCCACACCCCCGGGGCCCTGAGTGTCTCTTCTGGGGGCGCCCGCCACAGGCCCAGGCTCACATGGCTCCACGAGATCCTTGCCAAGCACGAACGGGCACCCTTGGTAAGAACACAGACCCTGACCATGCACTACCTTGAGGGCCTCAAGCTCACTTTCCATTTGCTTGGAGAAGTTCTCGCTGTGCTCACGAAGCTTGCGCTCCCTGGAGGCCTCGGCCACGGCATCCTCAAGCTGGGCTTCCAGCTACAAGGGCACATCCATCGTTACCCAAAGAAGGCCCCGTCGCACCCTTCACTCTTTACTCTAAAGGAACCCCAGGCCAGCACAGTCTTGAAAAATGTTCGTCACCCTCCCCTCGTCGCCAGATTTTATCACAAGCTAAAGGCTGAGAAATATACTCCAGGCCTAGTTCGTAATGAAGCATGTTGAAATGCAGATTTAAATTGATGACGTCAGATTAAACGTCAAGAAAAAGACTGATTTAGGCATCTCTGGCTTTAGAACACGGATTCAGGTTTTTTGTTTGTTTTTTAAAAGATTTATTTATTTATGCATACAAGAGCTGGGGTACAGGCCAGAGGTGTGGGGGGTGAGAGGATTCACCAGAGACAGAGCGGGGCACAGAACAGGCAGATTGACAGAAGTACACCTTTGGGAGAGCAGCGGGCGAGTCAGGAGAGGTCTGCTGCGCCATGTGGGCAGCTCCCTGGCTGGCTGGGGATCAAACTCGTGCTGCAGAGGCTGCGGTTAGCTTCGTAGGTTGCGTCTTAACCCCTCGCACCACCAGGGAGGCCCGGATTCAGGTTTTTTAAATGGACAATCTCAAAACACACAGAAGGCAGAGGCGTGAGGACACGGGAGGGTCTGGGCAATGCCCTGCTGATGCCAGGCAGGCGCAAGAGGCGTGTGGTGCTGGACCCACAGGGCTCAGCAAGGGCCCTGCTCTCTCGAGTCATACTCGGCCCCAATCACACGTGCAGCTGGACTGTGAGCAAACTAAGAAAAATGGCCATTCTGAGGTCCGAGGACAGAGTGTGATTGTGGAGGGTCACGAGCACCCCCTTCCAGGCCCTGACAGGCAAACACCTGGTTGCTGTTAACAGCGTCCCACGGGTGCTGGAGAAACGTGCTTCTGGGCAGCCGCAGCACGCTTGGCATATCTAGGGTGGAGTCCCCGCATGGGCCCGAGGCCCTCCCTGCTGGTCACCTACCTGCGGGAGCTGGGTTTCTTACACTCCTTGCTCAAAACAGCATTATTACCACCATAGATTGAATGCAGAGCTAGATATAAGAATCTCAAGTATTCTCTATTAATCAAGTTATTAAAGAAAAGTACAAAGTGTAAAAAGTCACTTTCTTGTTTTGAAGAAGTTACTTTTCATGGAAAATGTTCCGTTAACATGTAATGGACTCACTTCCACATTGAAAAAAGTCTTTCAGTTTTGACAAAGGAGGTGTAGACCAGAGAGCCATAGAGGCACAGACGGTTGAAGGGGAGGCATGGGGTGGCAGAGGGGGAAGGGAGGTGGGGGAGGCACAGGAGTGGGGAGAGGCTGAGCGCTGGGCAGTGCCACCTGCCCTTGCTGAGGGGTCAGGCACCCACATCCCGAGGCAGCCCTGCCACACTGTGGCATTTATACTACCTGTTGGGCCTGAATGCCTTTTGCTTTGAAAGGGAATTTTAAAAAATTAGTTCTGGGCCTCCCTGGTGACGCAAGGGGTTAAGCACAGCCCTGTGAGGCTGTCCCCAGCATCTGCAGCACAAGTTCGATCCCCAGCCAGGGAGCTGCCCACAGGGCACCAGCAGACCCCTCCTCCAGTCTTGCCTGCTGCTCCCCTCAGCAGAGTGTTTCAGTCATTCCACCTGTTCTGTTCCGCACTCTGTCTCTGGTGAATCCTCTCACCCTAGCCACCTCTGGCTTATACCCCAGTTCTTGTATGCACAAATAAATAGATCTCTAAAAAAAATTAAAAAAATAAAAATTCAGTCCTACCAGAGTCTCTTGTAAAAATTTCACAATAGATATGGAGGCTGAGACCACAACATAAATGCCTGCAGATCAACTTCCTTGGCTTCACATAAATAACCTCCAATTTCACTTACTCAAAGTAGCCCACAGTATCAAAGGCGTTTAATTAAGATCATAAGAAGTCTAACCGGTCAATCCCCAAGACACCTAAAAGGTCACCTCTTTCCTGAACTTCTCGGCCTTCCGCATTTCCTGGCGCATCGAGTCGACTTTCTGCACGGCCACCTCCACCTCCTCCTCGCGGTCCCGGAGCTGCCGGGACACCTTCTGCTTCTGGGAGCGGAGCTCCGCCATGCGCTCGCCAAGTTCCGAGAGCTCCTGCAGGGCCAGCTTTCGCTGCTGGTGGGCATCTTTGAGCTCTCTGGCCTGGGATTTCAGTCTCTCTGAAGCCTCAACCAGTTGCTGCATAATGAGAATTCTGGCTGTTTGAAGTTGGCTTATCAAAGGCCTGCAGGCGGATGTGCCGCTGTGTCCCAGCACCGCAGGCCCGTGACAGTCAGCTTGCTCCCTTATGGCCGCAGATCCAGGAAGCCCCTTCCTGGAAAGCCCTGGCCCTGCCCAGCGCCCATGTGGCCTGTGAGGAAAGGCCCTGCCGCCAGGCCAGGAGTCAGCACACCAGCAGGTCTGGCCCAGCGACCCCCCCCCCCCCCAGCCACGAATGGGGACAAAGCCCGAGACTGGGCCCTCCAGGAACCCATACCCCACCCTGACAGGAGATGCTCAAGGCTGCCAGTGGGTACAGAGCTGCACTGACCACATGGGCAGTCCCGCTCCCCACAACAGGGTGCCTTGGCCAGGCCCTCAGCCCGCCCAGGGGGAGCCCCATGATGCAGGGGCCTCCAGGATCCTTGCTGTGCATATGGCCTGACACCATGGCCTGACCACTGAGACTGAAAATCCTGCCATTTCTGGAGGACAGGGTGCAGGCACCCACACCACCGGGTAGGTGCAGATGGCGCACTGGGGAAGCACAAGCCAGACTGCAGCCCGTGCAACCGAGCGTCCAGCTCAGCCGGGCACGGCTCACTGTCAATCAGTCCTGAAAGAACTTGGATGGGCTGGCGGGGAGCACCTGTGGGGACCTAGGCTCTGCCTTCTGACGTGCAGAGGGGCCAAGGCCACTCAGAGGCAGCCTGAAGCCTGGGGAACCCATGTGCCCAGTTCCATAGACGTGGAGCTGAGGGAGCCCCTGACACCCCATCGCCCAGGAGAGATGGCAGCTCAGCAGGCCTGTAATGGAGACGAATGCTGACGCCTGCAAGGCACAAGGTGCCCTATGGCCTAGCAGATCCTGAGTGCTGCCCCCGGGCACACAGACAAGGCCAGGACGCCCTGGGAGGTTGTGGTGGCCGCACCCCCACCCACACCTGAGGCGCGAGGCGCTGGCCACACCTTGTGGAAGTCCTCCCGCTCCTGCCGTGCCACACGGCACTGCTTCTCCAGGCCCCTCAGGCGGAGCACGGCATCCTCCCGCTCCTGGCGCAGCGTCGCCACGTCCTCATGCTGTCGCTCGGGCCTGTTTGAATCTAGCAGAAAACACGGTCCTTTTGCGGGTGAAGCCTCGCCGACCTGCTGGAGGTGCTGCCTTGAAGACCCTCGCTCTGTGCCACGAGGAGCTAGGCCTTCTCACACATGCTCAGCCACATGTCCCCACGGACTCCCGCGCCTTAGCGGTGTCAATGCTCTTGGGGCGACTGGGGGGCGCCACTGGTCCAGCCCAGCCTCACTGACCTGCCCGAGCTCAGGCGTGTCCCCCTGGGCACAAGGTCTCTGCGAACATGGACTCCATGGAAGCCTTTCTCCAGGGCCCCAGATGGCTGGAGCAGGTGACTGACCCGAGGGCTGATGTGGAGGTGAGAGCCAATTGCAGCCCCAGTGCCGGATGCCAGGCCAGGACACCAGGGGCTGCATCTGTGCAAGAGCTGCTGACCCAGCGCCACAGGGGCCACATGGTGGGTGCAGGTCAAGCACCTGAGAGGCTGTGGCAAGGCCTTCCTGGGAAGGCTCTGCAGAGACCTGCGGCTGGCGCCCTGCCCCAAAGAACTGGGATTCTCCATGCACCTGCAGCATGGAGCGTGGAGAGTGTCAGGAACCCATCCTGGCTGTGACTATACATTACACAGCTGCTCCTGAACAGCACAGGCTCACGCCACAAGGGGTCCATGGACACACTCTTGTGGCAGAAAGACACAAACTTACAGTACTGCTAGCCATGGCCTAGCCCCGCGAAGCACCTCCTCCTTGTGGTTTCTGCCCTAGCTTGCTGTGTGTAAGACTACCGCATAGAACGCACACAACACAGAAAACTTCTTAATTGACCGTATATGTTGTGGGTGAGGAGTGCCGTCAGCAGCAGGTTTTTAATAATCAGGGTTCTGAAGAGCTGAAAGTCATCCGCAGACTGTGCGAGGGGTTGGCACCCCAAACCTGTGCTCTACAGAGCTTGGTGATGCTGTTATTCCTGCTTTTAGCCTCATGAAAAGGGCTCTGAAAGTTTTCTTTGAAATGATTACTGCCCAAGAATGGACTGTGCAGCCATACTTCACAGCTCTTACCTGCTATCCTGTTCTTCAAGTGCTCAATCTCTTCATTCAGCCTTCTGATCTCTCCATCCCGGGCGGCGCTGCCCTGGGCCCGAGAGGCGCCATGAAGGGACTGCACAGTCTGGGTGGACTCTGGGGACGGGGACAGCATGAGTGCGACCTGCAGGCTGCGCTGGGCAGCGGAGCGAGGCCACAGAGGTTGCCGCACGCACCTTGCAGCTTCCTGCTCAGCTCCAGTTTCTCCTGTTCCAGCCTCCGGATCCTCCGCTCATACGCTTCAGCCTGTAGGCTGTTTTCCAGGTCCCGCTGCACGCCCTCGTCCTTGGCCAGGGTGCTGGCCTGTGTGACACTCTTCAGAGAGCCACGATCGGAAAAGCAGCTGCAAGCAAGGCGACAGGGCTTTCTGGTCTGCTGAAGCTGCGGTGGCTTCACTAGCGCTTAAAACCTCTTAAGGCAACAGAGAAGTCTTTGTAAACTGGCAAACTAAAATACCTGTGCAGAAACTACTGTTTATGGAGCCAAAATTACACAAGAGTCTTCTTACTGCAAATGACCGGCTGAACAACAGCGGCCAAGGACCGGCTCAGAGGTGGTCACAGAAACCGGCTCTGCAGAGGTGGGTGAACAGCGTTCCTACAGAGCCGCTTACCCGGGCAGGGGCGGCAACAACGGGAGGCATCTCACACGAGAAGCTGGGAGCTCAGGCCCCACTGGGCTGCTGGCAGAGACCCCACCCAAGGGCTCGGACAGCTGCAGCATGGCCAGGACAACTGGCCCGTCCACAGCTCCACACCCACTGGCTGAACCTTTGGGGCAGTGGTGGGGGCAGAGCCTTCAGACATTGGGGTTCACTTTCCCTGAAACTGAACAACCACGAGGTTCCCCTCCAGGCCCCACATCTTGGCACAGCCAAGCAGCACACTCACAGCCGCCACGTTGGCCATTCCACATGCACCTCTCGACCAGGCCCTGCCGCCCATGGGTCACGGCCAAGCTCATTCAGAGCTTTTTCTTGGACCATTTCACGAGTTACTTTGTCCCTCCTGCTTTTCACAGGGCAGTGATGTTGGGGGAAATGGTGAGCCCCCCACACACGCGTGTGCAGAGCCCGGCCCTGCCGCCCAGCACTGTGGGGTCTGTTCCAGGAGACCAGGGGCCTGCAAGTGTGACCAGTGCCCAGTGGGCAGCAGCACACCAGGCATCCAGATGTTGGGACACCCACCACTGCTGGCACAGGCCAGGGTCCATCAACGTGGGAAGCCACTCTGGGAGACACACAGCTATAGCGGGACCTTCCTGCAGGCCCCAAGGAGCTGCACTTGTGTCATTCACCCGCCTTTCCTCCTAGCCCTCTCCCTGACCCGTGTCCCCTGGAAAGCAAGGTGGAGAGCTGCGGACAACGCCACCTCACTGAGGTCCACGAGGACAGGGCCGGACACGCACGCACAACAGGTACTGGTGAGGCTGAGAGCATGTGTGGGCCTGACACTGGCCCCCAGACGCCTGCTCACACCAGCCCTTGAAGGCACCCTTGGGGCAGCGGGCGGTTCCCAGGAGAGGCCAGGGCTGTGCATGGCCGTGGCCAAGTCCCCAAAGTCGGACTCTGTACCATCCACGAACCAAGAATGGATTTTACGTTATCTAAAGCTTTGTTTAAAAAAAAGAAGGCAAGACAGAGACCATGCTGTCGGCCCTTCGGGGGAGCCTGCCCATGGGGCATCCCACAGCCAGCCCCTCCCCCGGGCCCGGCGCACAGAGACCCTCCTGCACCCAGCGGGCAAGGAGCACTGCAGGGCAAGGCCACAGACGTACCTCTCTGTGGTGAACGTAAAGCCGACGAAGGGCAGGTGCAACCCGGAAAAGCCTGCGTGAGAGCCAGGGGGCAGCATCTCCTGTGCAGGCACAAAGCCACGGTCAGGCAAGCACGGAGGACAGACCACCCCCTCCCCAGGAGGGCACCGGGCCCCGCCCCTGCACGAACTGTCCACCATGGCCACAGCACCCAGCAGGGGCATGGGCAGAACCACAGCGCGCAGGTGCTTGGGCAGGAAGGAGGGTTGAGCCCAAAGAAAAACTCCTTTAGGTCCGTTTGTTATAACCTCCGCTCAGCCTGTCATCGTTATTCAAAACAAAAGCAGAAGGCCTCCCGGGTGGCGTAGCGGGTTGAGCGCCGCGCTGTGAAGCTGTCTGCAGCCTCTGCAGCACGGGTTCGATTCCCGGCTGGCCAGGGAGATTCCCACATGGCGCGGCAGACCTCTTCTGTCTCCCCGCTGCTCCCCTCGGCAGTGTATTTGAGTCACTCTGCCTGTTCTGCTTCCGGCTCTGTCTTGGGTGAATCCTTTCACCCTCCCGCGCCTCTGACCTATACCCCGGTTCTTGTATAAATAAATAAATCTTTAAAAAAAAAAAAAAAACAAAAGCAGAGCTCGACAACCTGGGACCTCGGTGTGGGGAAACCAGGAGAAGTCCTCTCCATGGTGATAGTTTCCTATCGTTTCTCCCCCTAAAGCACAGTCCTTCTCTACACTAAGGAGCATTTAGGTCATTTAGCACAAGGTCATTTCCCACTTGTTCAAACCTCAGTTTTTTTATTCCCGAACACATCGTGTGTGTGGGTAAGAAGCTGGGTCTGATGAGACCAGAACAATCTAACATGGAGCCAGCTTTGGGGTCAGAGGCGCTCACTGGGGCCCCATGACCAAGACTGACACAGAGGGCCCCAGCTGAAGGACACATGGCCCCACCAGGGACACAGCCAGCAGGGCGGGAGACCAGGCCCACAGGCCGCCTGGCTGTACGCAGGCTCCTCCCAACCCGCAGCCCCAGCGGTGTCAGGCTAAGCACCACCTGACGACCGAGGCACCCCACTGTGGAAAGGCATAAATGCACAAAAGTGACAGCAAAAGCATTTCTGAGGAGTCCCCAAACAAAAGGGCCACTTGACTTGATTTTCCTCAATCTGCTAACCTGTCCACCATGCTGAGAAGGACCTGAAGGGCTGAGCTAAAGGCTGGCGGTGTCTTCCTCAGACACCAGAGTCCTCACTCTGGTCACCTGACTAAGCCCACACTCGCTCGGGGAGGGGCGGGGGTGGTGGTGGTTTGGGGCTCTCGCTGGGGGCGGGGCACTCACAGCGTTTCTCAGAACGTCGTCATCCACGTCGAAGTTGGACGTGTCGGAAGGGCTGCTCACGTCGGGGATGTAAGGCGCCTCGAGGTTGCGGATGTCCTCCCAGTTCAGACCTTGGAAGAAGGCGTGCTTTTTGAAGTCTTCAATCCCATTCTGGCCCAGCCGGTGCTCCCGGCTGCAGATGAGCCGCTGGATGAGGTCCTTCGCTTCCTCAGACACATCGGTGATGTGGGCAGGGAACTGAAACCGCTCCTGGGGCAGGGGTGGAGATGAAAAAAAGGCAAAGGTCACAGGCATCGCCGGAAGTCACTGGCAGCAGCAGCCCAGCCCCTTCATCTCTCTGGTGACAGATGCCAGCCAAGGCCGTGAGCCCGGGCCCCGGAGGTGAGAAAGGAAAGCCGAGCCCCGCGCGTCCCGCTCCCGGCCGTCCGCCTACGGCACGGCTTCTCCAGCAAAGCGGCGAGGGACGCAGATGCTGGCGGGTGGGATGGGCAGGCACAGCCCTCTCGGGAGCACACTGCCGCAGCCCACAGAGCTCCACTCCAGAGCTCCACGGGGCGTCAGGCATTCTGACCCGGAAGACCGCAGTAACTACATTCCAACCAAAAGGGGCTCGTCTGAGAAAGGCGGCACGCACAGAGAAGGGGCCGCCTCTGGCACTGGAAAGAGATGCCAGGAATATGCTGACGAGCTGCTGTGACGCCATGCGTGTGCCTGCTCCCCTCAGCCCCCACGCCTCGGCCAGCAAGCCCACATGGCTCTGGGAGCAGGCTGAGCACTGACCACCACACCGCCCAGCCTCCCGTCAGCAGCGACTTCACAGAGCTGACCTTGGCCCGTGTCAGCCAGGCCCTCGCCAAGGCGCCCCCAAGGCCACGACAGCACTCGGCACGGAGAAGTGGGTGGGTGGTCTCCACACCCCCGGCAAGCACTCCAGCCCTGTCAGTTTCTGTGGCGAGTGTATTTTAATTTATAGGTGGAAAATCTATTTCTACTTTGGGAAAAGTGCTTGCCCAAAATTCAGCCTGCTCTGGTTTGGCATTAAGCAGGAGGTCACTCGCTCCCGGCCTGAGCAGCAGCTGGAGCCAGTACACGCGGAGGGCCGGGCAGTGCTGGCCCCCGGGCAGAGAGCAGGCCTGGCCCAGGAGACTTACAGACTGAGGAGGATAAAGGGGAAGTAGACGGCCAAAACGTCAGCTGGAAAAGGAAACGAGGAGGAGAAAACGAAGGGAAGGCAGAGAGCGTGGCGCATGGGCGCCAGGGATGGGGGAGGGGTCAGGAGACACCGCGAGAGGTGCGCGGCCGTCCAGTGCGAGGCGTGGCCTCTGCGGGACAGCACTCAGACAACAGAGCTGCCGGCTCACGGTCAGAGAGCACATGGGTCCGCCCACAGGCCCCAGATCCTCATCTCTCCCGGGATGGGAGGCCATGACCGCCACTGGCCCCCATGGACACCGGCCGGCCCAGCCACATCCCTCCTGGCCCCGCAGCCCAGGCTGCCCCGCCCTACGCCTCACCTCGTGGTTCATGATCTTCCCGTAGGTCTCCACGAGGGACTCGGCGTAGAAGGGCGTCTCCCCGTACAGCATCTCGTACATGCACACGCCCAGCGACCACCAGTCGCACTCGGGGCCGTACCGGCCCCTGCCGTCCTCCATGGCCTGCAGGATCTCCGGGGAGATGTAGTCGGGGGTGCCCACGGCCACGGAGGACTGGACCTGGGGGAGAGGGCGCGGTGGGTGGGAGCCCCAGGACGCCTCAAACCAGACGTTTCTATTTTCTCTAGAAGAGGAACAACGTGCATGCGAAGTGAAGCTGGCCCGCGCACGGTGCCCTTCGCCGCAGTACACACGGAGCAGAGCCCAGAATGGGAGGCCCAGGCGCAGGGGTCTCAATGCCCACATGTCCACCCCAGCCCCACAGGACAGAGGTCCCTACGGGGGCCTTTCCCCACGGTCACTGCTGCGTATCCAGGCCCCTCCCAGACTTTCACACACGGACGCCACCTGGCCCTGGAGGGTGGCCCAGCAGCTGCAGCTGCTCACGCTCCGATCTCTCCAACGAGAGGAACTGGGAGGAGGCCCAGGCACGAGTGGGGTCTAGACAGGGACGTTAACACCCTGGAAGGGAAGGAGCAGTCCCCTGGCTTGGGCCTGAACACAGGGACACCTCGACGGGAAGCTGTGACTAGTCAGGACACACTCACCCCATCACAGACACGTCTCAGGCACACGGCGAGCTCGGGTGGCCTGAGGTGTCTGTGGCTACAAGACTGGGGGCCTGGGGGGGGGGGGGCAGGACATGGCAACATCAAGATGGCCTGTCCCTTTGGGTCACCTCTGAGAAGGAAGCACAAGGTGCAAGGCAGCACCCGCTTGCAGTCCAGTGGGACTGCAGGCTGCGGGAAGGCTGGCGTGTCCCACGCCTGGAGTGCCGTGCAGGTGGGACAGGTAACTGGGCTAAGGTCCATCACCTGGCCAGCCTGGGCCAGGCACACAGACCCAAGGGCCACCTCGTCCACGGCAGTGTTGGCTCCTAGGTGGCTGGGAATGAGGAGACCAGATACCCCCTCCCGTTGTAGAAGACATGCGGATTACTACTTCTGTAAGCCCACGCGTGCGCGCACACACACACGAGAAGTTTTTAACTTAAATAGACTATTTCAACTGTTTCCTAAATAGGTCCATTTTCTTAATTCAAATAATAAACTTAGTTTAACTGTATCTTAAATTGAAGACGTACACCCCTTCTAGTTGTAAGCAGCACCCAAATCCAAACGGAACATCTCCAAGGGAAATACCTACAGTTCCGTCATCATTCATCTTCAAGCACGACCCAAAGTCAGCCAGGCGGATGTGGCCGTTCACGTCCAAGAGCACGTTGTCGGGTTTGATGTCTCTGTTGGTGAAATAAAGACACGGATTGACCATTCCCAGCATCACACACAGCGGCCAAAGCCCTGAGCCAGCTGGGGAGCAAGTCCTCTCAGCTGCTAACCCAGCCGCCTCCTGGGAGGACGTGGGGATGCAGTGGCAGGGCTTCCCAACGAGCGCAGTCGACCCCAGATTACCAGGGGTCCCTGCTGTGCCAGCTTGAGCTGGAAGCACATCCACAGCGCCAGGCACAGCTCCTGACCCCGCCGCTGCCCCGCCTCAGAGCCCCAGGCCTGCGAGGAGGGGAGGTGAGGGCGTGGCCCAAGCACACGTGTAGCACAGCTGCACACAGACAGGAAAGGGGCGAGGGGCAGTGTGGAAGCCAGCAGCCAGCAGGCGGCCCTCAGCCTTGAGCAGAGAGCTGGTGGCAGGGCGGGGGAAGACTCAGGCCAAGGCCGCTGCAGGACTCCCGACCAGGTGCCCCCAGACTACTTTACAGACACCGAGCCTCAAGAGTCCCTAGGAATCCGTCCGGGGCACAGCAGCCGGTGGTAAGCCGGCCCCACAAGGCCAGGTCTGACCCCTTGCTGTCCCGTGAGCAGTGGCAGCCAGGGGGCAGCGGGAGGGTGGGGTGGGGGTATCTTCAAATACCAGCTCCATGAAAGAGAAGAAAGGCTGAGCATGACCCCCATCATGCGTTCCAGATGGAGAGAGGGGAGACAGGATGGGAGACGAGTCCCCCATGGGGAAGACCCTCAGGAGAGGCCACAGGCCACTGACAGGCGGCTGGGCAGGAGGAGCCAGCCTGATATCCTGCGGCCAGCTGCGGCCACAGGAGAGAGTGTCTACACCTCAGGAGGCGGGAGCAAGGCGCAGGGCCCGTGTGTTCATGCTCAGGAAGGACATGTGTGGATGCATGTGTGTGCACATGTGTGCGCGCATGTGTGCATGTGTGGAGGAGCAGAGACCGGGCAAAACAGGAACAATCTCAGCAACAGGTGAATCTGGATAAAGGGATGTGATGTGCTTTGAACTGTTCTTGCAGCTTCTTTAAGTTTAAAGTTACTTTAAACATTTAAAATCGAAACAAACACATAGGAGGCCCGTGCTCACGACGGTCAGGCACTGGCCAGCCTCACTGCGAGCGCCGCGGCCCAGCAGCCCTGATGGATGTCCTCACACAGGCGAGTGTGGCCAGGCCCTGAGACGTGGGGCCTCTGAACAACACCACGTGGCGGCAGTGGTCACACCACTCACACACTGGAGGTGAGGCCCCGCCCGAGGCTACCGGCACCAGAGCAACAAGAGCCACCTCGCTGATTCTCCACAGTGGTTAAGGAAAACCGAAGTGCACACTCGGGCCCCCAGGCCCAGTGTCCGCAGCAGGGAAGCTGGCCATGCCCAAGCAAGCTCCACACCTGACTGCAGGAAGCAGCGGGCAGAGCAGGAGTATAAGGTGGCAGCGCGAGGCGAGAGCCCACAGGCCTTTCTCCCGCCCAGTCTCTGCTTCAGGCTTGGACTCTGCTTGGCACGAAGGCAGGACAATGAAGGGACATGGAAAGGTGATCAGATGCAGAAACATGCGAAGCAACAGCGCGCTTTCTCACACCCTCCCGCAGGGTCTGGGAGGCGGGAGCGCGCACACATCAGGAAGGGCATGAGGTGGGGTTCCCGGGATTGGATTGGAGGGAAGGGGGAAACACTGGGGTGCTGAAAAGACGGTGGGGGCTCCTGAGGAAGGTGGTTCGTGTCCTCCAGGCCGGCCAGTGCCAGGCACTCAAGTGCTGCCACTGTGCCCTATTCCTCATTTGTGCAGCGGGTAAAGCCAGCCGTGTGCACCAACAGCATGACCCGCGCAGCGAGGTGCAGAGGAAGGCCCTGTGGCCAGGGCGCCCATCATCACGTGTCTTGGCACGCTCCCATGGGGACCATGCTTTAGGGAGCCAGGCATGCGCTGAGTGGCAGCTTCAGTCACCCCCAGTCTCGGCTGCAGTGACTGGCTGTGGAGCAGATTCGGGGGACGAGTTTACAACCACAGGCGAGCTGCCAGCCCCTCCTGCTCTTCTGGAGCAGGGAGGCCTGTGGCCTGGTCCCGGCAGAGACATGTCAGTGCTCACCAGCAGCCTGTCCTCCTGGGCCTCCTGCTGCAGGACCACAGCCAGCCCCTCTCAGCTGAGGCAGCCGGCGCCCAGGACGTGCTCGAGCGCGTGTGCGTCTGCACACAGCCTGAGGACCTGCCCTAGTGCCCCAACCGCCTGCTTTCACGGGGTCTTCTATGGGCACGTTCCCTCCACTTTATCTTCTACTCCATTTTCTGTTTTTGAGTTTTTCTTTTCTGTAACTCTTTTGTTCTCTTTAGTCCTTCCCCTAAAGGTAGGCCCTGTGGGTTCCTGCTCCTGGGCCGGGCAGTCCCCACCGCAGCCTGCACCTGCCTTGCTGCGAGCGGCCTGGGCTGATGCTCAGGAGGAGGCGCCCTGGCCCTGGCATCTCCCCTGGCCCGGTGCTCAGGAGCTCCTGAGGCTCCAGCAGGTAAAGTCCCACCCGGGCACTGGGTGGGGCCCACTGATGGCCCGGGCCACGCTGGCCAATGCAACAGGGACGTGGCATCTATGTGGCATCAGCCTGGTGCCTGGTGTCCCTTCAGTTCACCAGGCCGCACCCACCTGAGCTGGGTCTGGCCTGCTAGAAAACCCGACTGAGCTCTCTGTTTTGGACGGGGACATTCAAGCACCTCACCCGCACAATGATGTCACCTGGGGAGAAAAGGCTGAGAACTATGTACTTTGGTACTTCCTGCTGTGCTTAGAGGCCGAACGACAGGTATCTCCACACGGCCAGTTCAGAGCACGAGGGAGAGCTTTCTGACCAGGAGAAGCAGGGAAAGCATAAACTGCTCCAAGGGTGATCACACCAAGGTCCCAAAAGACCTGCAACAGAGGAGGTGGGCGGCTCCACTGTGAATGGGTCAGGAAGACAGTATGGAAGAGAAATGCCACAAACTACAGTAATTGTTACAAAGGTGGACAGTGTCCCTTTGGGCAGCTCCCTGGTGTGCCTGGGGCCCTGGGCAAAGCAGGGCAAGCTCTGCCCCGGGGCCTCCGTGTCCTCCCTGAGCAGCGAGGCAGCTTGGGCCCGGCTGGAAAAGCGCTGGAGGAGCAGGGCTCGCTCCCCACGCAGGGTCTGCACGGGGCTCAGGCCGCCGGTCTATGCCAAAGCGGGAGTGCAGGGTGGTGACGCCCCCATGCCTGAGAGGGCGGCTTCCAGCCTACGCTCCACATCCAGGCCAGACAACCTTCGCTCCGGGCCGGACAACCTTCACTAAGCAGGTGGGTGGTGCAGGCTCTGATCCAAGAGAATTCCCTCACACGCCTCCCTTTCTGGAACCGTGGCGGTTACCGCTACCGAATCAAAAGAACACGCCGAAAAATAGAGGAAGACACGTGACTCAGATAACAAAGGGCCCAGTCCCGGGGAGGGAAGGCCCCCTCCACCTGCAAGGAGGCCCCGGCAGGAGGGCAGCGCAGAGAGCCCCGGAACCACCGCGGCAGAAGCAACGGGAGGTGGGGGGCGGCGGTGAGGACAGTGGACGGACGCTGCCCTAACCCTGGGCGTCCAGACCTTCCGATCCAGTGCTGTATCTGGGGCCCTCCGTGGTGCCAATAGAAACCAAGGCGACGATTAACTCCGGGAGAAAGACGTCTACACGGGAAGCCCCTGCTGCTGGAGGCCAGGCGCAAGGGACACACATGGTCGCCCCCATGCACACAAACAGCGACACGGCCACAGGTGTCGCCGCCGCGGCTGGGGAGGGGAGGGGGCCCGCACAGGGCAGGGGGCGGGGCCCAAGGTCTCCACGCTGAGGGGCACCATGTACACCCCTCTCCCCCACAGAGGCCCGTCACCCAGGAACACGACCACGATGAAAGAGGAAGGCACAGACAGACACGCGGCCCCTAGGGCCAGGGCCGGACGGTGAGCGCCAACTGAAGATGTGAAGCCAGGACCATGGACTCACGTCAGTAGACAAACTCCTCGAAGCCACAGCCCCACAGGGCCGCCTCACACCTCGAGGGCAAGCGCCAGGGCTAGGCAGGCAGGCAGGCTGGTCTCCTGCCCCTCACATGGCCACGCTCACCAGTTCCAGGCCCTGGTGTTGCTAAAACTGAGCCCCTCTTCTCAACGCACCCTTCCTTCTGTGGTGTTTTGTGGGATAATTGAGGCCGTGGCCTGATGGGGTTGCGTGGAGCAGAGACAAGGGGGTGGAGGCAGGCAGGCTTCTGGGGGGCATGGGCAGGGGAGGGTGAGCCAGCATCAGAGACCAGGTAGCCTCAGCCAGCAGGAGGACAGGGTGGGTGTGGAGGCAGGATGTGGGGCAGGGCACCCGCGCAGGGCCTCTTCGGCAGCAGCGTCTGGGCAGACCCCAGGGGACCCCAAAGGACCCTCCAACAAGGGACACGTGGCTTCCGTGTGGCAGGGGGCAGCGGTTACCTGTGCACGTAGTGAAGCTGATGGATGGAGTCGATGGCCAGCACCATCTCGCCAATGTAGAATCTCGCCATGTCTTCTGGGAGCTTGTCTTCAAATTTGCTGAGCAGCGTCAGTAAGTCGCCTCCCACGTAGTAATCCATGACCAGGTACTACAGATGGAGGGGGACAACACCGCTCAGCAGCCCACCTCCTCGAGGCGCTTCGACTGCAGCCGTGAGGCTCCGGGCTGTCGCCCTCGGAGCAGGCACCTGGACAGCCCTTGACACCCACAGACGGTGCCCTATGCCCCCAGCAATAAATAGAACCTGTCACCGGCGGAAGAGACAGAGGATGGCCTGACGTCAGAGAGGGTGCGTGGGGGAGCACGATGGGCAGCCACAGAGGGGCGAACCCTCTGGCCCTCACGCCACCAGAGGACACTGCACCAGAGAAGACGACTTCTCTGGACCCCGACTGTCCCTCCTTGGTGCAGCTGATCCTGGGTGGGGGGAGAGTGACCATAGCAACCTCCGAGGTACTGACGGCAGAGACACTGGGCCCAGGTCAGGGGTGGCATCCCGGACAAAGGGACACAAGCAGAGAGGCTCAGGTGACCAGCTGGGGAAATGGGAAATGGCCTGGAGGGGGTTCAGATGCCCCCAGACCCGCGGAGCCAGGGAGGTGTGCTGGGAGCAGCATGTGGGTCCAGATGCAGTGGCCAGGGGACAAGAGCGTGGCAGACGGTGGGCAGATAGCAGAGGGGCGGGGGGAGGGGCCCACCGAGTCGTCAAGCTCATGGGCCCTAAAGAATCAGCAAAAATGAGTCAAGCTCTGTGTCCTCCGACCCAGCACATTCCCACGTCCACCGGGAATGCACAGTGATCTGCAGGGTGCCCTGGGCAGGCTGAGGAGCCCGGGAGGCGCACCCGAGGGTGGTGAGCCAGGGGCATGGCACTGACCATCTCTGGGCAGGGACAGGTGTCGTGGTCAGAGCACATCAACAGGACACAGGCCCTGAGACTCTGCAGGGCAACCACACGGCCACCCTCGCACTGGGCCGGTGACCTTCCTCCTTCCCAGGCATGGCAGCTGCGGTCACTCTCCTGAGGAGTGAGGGACTTGCCTGAACGCACCATTCACGGCGGGCAGACAGGGTGCCCACCCCTGGGGTGCCAAGCAGCCCAGCCGAGACTCGACACATGGCGCAAGCTGGGCCTGCCTGTCTCTTGTGGACGTCCCCGGTGTGCTTGACTGGCCACAAGAAGAGGCTTCCCCAGGATGCTCACGATGACGACAGGTCACACCCACACTGAGAACAACGCTGGAGACGACAGCTTTCCTCACGCGCAGACCCACGGGCCTGCTCCGCCTGACAGCCTCGTTCAGCTCTCACCAAACAGGGAAGCCCGCAGGCTGTCCACTGGGCCGGCCCCACACTGCCGCCAGCCGCGGGCCTGGCAGGGCCCCCCTGAAAGGCCTGCACCAAGTGTGGGTCTCATGAAGGTCACCTTGCTGGTTGCTGGGAGGGCAGAGAGTGGCCCCAAGGCCCGAGCTCACACACGCCAGCATCCCATCTGTCCAAATACCTATTTTTATTTTTTTTTAATGCATGTAAGAGTTGGGGTGCAGGCCAGAGATGAGGGGGTGAGAGGATTCACCAGAGACAAAGCAGGGAGCAGAGCAGGCAGATCTACTGAAACCCACTGCTGAGGGGGCAGCAGGGAGACAGAAGAGGTCTGGGGCACCCTGTGGGCAGCTCCCTGGCTGGGGACGGAAGTCGTGCTGCGGAGGCTGCGACAGCTTCAGAGTGCGGTGCTCAACCCCTTGCGCCATCAGGGAGGCCCCAAACGCCTATTTTTTAAATTCTAAATAGCACGTGCAGTACCTCCCCTAAGCTGAGACGTGCAAGTTACGGGATCTCCCCACTGAACGAGGTACTCTCGGGGTGAGGAAGGGAGTCCTAGTCACGCCAAGCGCAGTGAAGAGGCGGAGCCGCGTACTGAGACGGGGCTTCTGAGCTGTGGCCGAGAAGGGGACGCAGCTGCCTGCTGAGGCTGTGGTGGCCACAAAGCACATCTCGGCCACGGCTGTCCGCTGGACCCTGTGGCCACAGCAGACAGCTCCTCTGGGGCCTGCCGGGCCCTGTCCACCAGGGCCCCAGGGTGTGCAGTTTGGATGGAGGAAGAGCGGGGACCACACTGGAAACTGCCTCAATTAGGGGGTGGCCCTGTCACACCCACCTGGCTGTCCTGATCACCTGCATGTGTGGGGCAAGCCCGCTCCAGTCTGGAGAAAGATGTGGCAAGACCAGGGGCGCCTAAAGCGCCCAGAAGCCACCCCAGCCATGAGGCCAGCCTGGCCACAGGTGATGCGGCACCCAGGGTCGTGGCCGCCACCAGAGGGACAGGTAGAAGCAGTCTTCAAGCCTCCCCCCAGCACCCCCACCCGGACACGCGACTCGAGACAGCAGGTGCTGGAGCCTGCCCTGTTTCAGCATGACAGAGCCTGGTGACTGAGCCACGGGGGACCTGGGACTGCTGACGCCGCTGGGAAGATGGGAGGAAAACAGCCCATTCCACGCATCTGCCTGGAAGGCCCTGCTGTGGAGACTCCTGCAAGCCAGCCTGGTCACCTCCACACACGACGTTTCTGTGCAGCCCCACAGAAGCCCGGGAGCGCCCGCGCACCCCACTCACCAGGTAGTTCTCGTCCTGGAAGGCGTAGTGCAGCGTGGTGATCCACTGGCAGTCCCCGTTCACCAGCACGTCCCGCTCCTCCCGGAAGCACGCTGTCTGCAAGGGCAGGACAGTGGGCCGGTGAGGGTGAGCTGGCCCTGCTGGGGTAGCACCCTCGCCTCCCCCGCCACCATAGCGTCCCCTCACATGCAGCCAGACACAGCATCAGCTCAGCCCCAGCTGGCGCCGACCGAAAGGCAGAGGCCTCACTGCTGCCCCACACTGTGGGGACTCCCTCTGGCAGGCCTCATCCCCCTCCCCACCCCCCAAACACACCCTGCACGTCACACTCAGCTCACACGTCCCCACACAATGTACACAACCAGCTCAGCAACCACTCCTCAGGGTGGCCCCGGCTCGCCCTGGGTTTCAGCAGCAGCTTGCAAGCAGGGCCCTCCACCCAGCACAGCCGCCCTCCCGGGGGTGCCTTCCCTCTCTGTGGGGGCCATGGGAGGGCATGGCGGCAGCCACTCAGGACCAGTGCTCCTGCATGCGGTGGCCGCCTCCCCCACAGGGGGTTGTGGTCAGCTACGGAGGGTGAGAGGCTTCCCTTCAGGGGGCGCAGATTTGTTTCCTTTTTTAAAAAAGCGTGTTAGCACCCAGGGTACCTGTGCGTAAGAGACCCTGCAGTGGGTCTCTGGCGTGATCACAGTGCAACCCCTCCTCACCCCATGGTATGAGGCTGTCACTCCTCATGCCTGACACTAACAAGCCACAAAAACAGCAGCACCCGCCTGGCAGGCCTGGGGGCCTGGCTCCGCCAACGGTGACCTTGGGACTTGTTTGCTCCCCAGCTTTCTCTTCTAGTGTTTTTATTGGGCTCACATTGGTCACAATGTGTACAACTTAGGGGCGCAGGTTCACATCTCCTCAGAAGTCTGTCTCCACACCCACCACCATGCAAGTCCCACTGCCCTTTGCCCATGGCCACCGGGCCCCTCCTCGGCGCCCCCACTCCCTGCTAAACGTCTGCGTGGCTGAGGTGGGCGTGTCCTGACCTACTGCGGAGAAGCCCACAGTGTCCTGACCCGGGGCCTATGGGCTCTGAAGGAGCCGCCGGGACTGCGACCGTCCCCCTAGGCGTGAAGCGCATGCGCACGCGCTCTGAAGAGCAGAGAAGTGGGAACGAACAGCCCAGCCTGGCCCACTGCGACCAGGCACAGACAGCCCTTCTCCGCCCATGCCCGCCACGCCATGCTCGAGCAGGACCGCACGTCTGACGGGTGCAGACGGGCCCAGGGAGCAGCGAGCACGGACGACCTCGTCACCTGGTGCTCTCCGTGTGCTCAGGCACTTTAAACAAACTCCTCAAACAGAAGCAGGAGTCACTGTCCCGCAGAACACACGCCAACACAGGCACTTTCACATCACTCACACGCACACACCCAGGGCACGCAGTTCTGCGTGAACAACACGACCAGCAGATGCGACAAGGACGCGGCGCAGACACTGCTCTCGGGCAAACACCACCAGCGCCCCAGCACAGGATGGACAGCTGAGTGGGGCCGGGGGCCGAGGGCGTCTGCTCCTGAGACAAAGCGCAGGGCAGTGCTGCCCTGGACCACCGCGGGCTCGCTGGCAGTGCTGGGAGGGCAGATCCGCGGCCTCTCCTCCAAGAGGCGCTCACAGTGGCGGACAGGCCTGCAGGCTCGGGAGGTGTGGATTTGCCCTGCCAGAGAGCAGGCGCAGTGGATGTTGAGGAGTACGGCCGTGGACAGGAGGGCCCCCTGCTGCCCGGAGGGGAGCCTGCCCATGGGGGCACACAGCAGCGCCAGCTCACCTCTGCCCGTTTGAGCATCTCCCACTTGTTGAGGATTTTCATGGCATAGATCCGCTCCGTGTTCTTCATCCTGACAACGGCGACCTAGAACACAGAGAGAGGTGAGCCGAAGCCCCGCACAGGCAGCAGAGGCTGGCGCTGGCCGCCTGATCATAGAAGGCCTGGGACGACCTGTGGGGAGGGCAAGCTGGTAAAACTTGCCTGGTAAAGCTTGGTAAAGCTTCGCCCTTTTCAGTATCAACACTTAGTATTTAGCCAACACTCATCTGCTCAGTTCAAAAGTCTTCACTACCAAGTGAAGGGGATGCTGGGGGCTCACTGCCTCAACGTTGGGTGTTCTCCAGAGGCTTCATCACAAACTTAACACCAGGTCGGGTGCCCGTGCTCCCCGCCACAGCCGGCCCGTGCCTGCAGCTCTTCGTATCACAGGGGCGGAGACTGGGCTCTGCAGTGTGATGCGAGCACCTCACTCCTTTGTGCCTCAGTTTCCACAGGGCTCACAGCAGGACCGTCTGAGGCTGGTGAAGGGCAGAGCGAGGCGACACAGGAGCGATCCTGGGCCACGCTGGGCTCCTGGGCAGCACTCAGGTACAATGCAAAGGACCCCTCTTCCAGGAAGCCCTCTCTACCGGTCCCCAGCGGGCTCTTCCCGCGGCAGTTGTGCGGCTCGCACCATCGCATGGCCCCATCCACCCTATAGAATCACTAATTGGCCCACGCACCCGTTATACAACCAGAACCTACGTGTCAGCAGTGACACTAACTTCTCTACCTTTTTGCTGCCAAAGGCAGACACGAAACAAAAGTTCCTCAATGAATTCTTATTTCCCTTCCTTCCAACAACACACAACAGCGTCAGGCTGGCCCACCCTCGCCAAGACTGCACGTCGGGTCCGGCGTCCGTGTCTCACGATGCTGGGAGGCGCGAGTGTGGGCTCAGAGGTCAGGCCACGGGCCTAGAAGCGGCGGGCTTGAGGTGCCTGCTTTTAAGAACTGCAAGATGATGATGGTCCAGGCAGAGTCCTCCCTGGGCCTGAGGAGGGCTCCAAGCCGTTACCACTGAAACGGTCTAACTCAGAGAGGAAGACAGACTTGACACCTGGGGGGAAGCAACACTGCACACTCTTCGGGCACGACCAGGCCTGGCTGTACCCACTCTGGCCTAAGGCCTGATTTTCTGGAAGCGGCCCCTTGGAGTACAGACCAAGGCCAGAAAGCAAGTAACGTGTCTGAAGAAAAAACGTATCTAGAAATAATACAAAGAAAATACTCGATGGATCAAGAACACGTAGAAGAAAACGCAGGCATAAACCTCAATGTAACACGCACAGCCAGCAAGCCCTGCGTAGCCAAGAAGCTCTCGCCACTCACAGCCCAGGAAACAAATAGGTGGCGGGAAAGCGTGTCTGGTTTACAAGAACCTTCTCCTGGTTAAAAACTCAGCCTCAGTTCAGAGACAGTGGTGGGACAATTACCTCCCAAATCAGGCCTCGTGGTGAAGAAATACAAACACAAGTGACTTCACCAAGCGTCAAAAGCAACTCTGGGACAGGCCACCCGAGCACAGGGAAGGGAGGAGGGTGGCGCGAGAGGAGCAGCCCGGAAACAGACGGGGCAGGCCGCGGGCAGTGGGCAAGGGACGAAGGGCCCAGGCAGGGCCTGGTTCAGAGGAAACGCAGGGCAGAGCGGCCCCCAGGAGAGCACAGGCATGGGGCAGGAAGAGCGCGTGCTGTCTGTCAGAGGCCAGCTGGGCAGAGCTGGGTAGCAGGTCAGGCTGGTGTTCTTTGAACCCTTCCACGCACGCAGCCATTGTTTGTTTGAAAGTGCGCCCAAGTTGTTTCTTGTTTTAAGCAATTCTAGAAACCAGAGCGACAGCCAGCAGGGCAGGATGGTCAGCAGGTGGTTCAGGGACCAGGCACACCCCACTGCTATCCAGCAGGGAGCCCGGCCACCGCCACACACAGCAGGCCACACATGCACTGCTGCGGGAGTTGCTAGGAGGGGCCATCTAGGCAGGAACTTGGCAGACCGGCCGGGCCCGGTGCAGGGAAGATGGTGTCCTCAAAGCAGGTGTGCTCCAGATAAAGGGCGACCTTTGTCACAGTCACCATCTAGAATTGTGTCTGCGCAGGGGCAAGTCTGCAATGGAGGCCAGTTCGAGTGCTCACTGCCGACAGTGTCCAGCTCTGCTGCCCAGCGAGTCCCAGACTGCACCCACCTGCCCAGGGGTAGCAACCCCGCGGTCTGAGCACCCGGGACACAGCCACACCACGCGCAGAGTACACGGCACAGCACAGCTGGGGAAGCGGGGGAGCCCTGGGCGAGAGGGCGGGGGCTGGGCTGCAGCGGGCTGGAAGGAGCTACTCTCAGTTTGGGAGGAAGCTGGGAGGGGCCTGGGCTACCTTCTTCCATCTTGCTCCCTCCTGCTACCCACCCCCACCATGTGAGGCACAGGGCTCTGCGGCTGGCCAGGCCAGGTTCTGGAGGCTGGCAACCTGCACAAGTGCATGCGAATGGAGTCGGACTGGCCCTGAGAAGCTCTCCTCCTGCTCATTCGGGGCCAAGATGGCGCCTCCATCCTGTCCTGCTACCACCCCGAGGGCTGCTCTTTCTGTGCAAATCTCCAGTAGCCAACAGTAGCCAGCGTTCCTGGAGGAGGGCCATCAGGAGCCCCGCCACCTGGACGTGAGGAAGGAACTTTCTTGGGGGCAGAAATGGTCCATGCTGACACGGTGCTGGCCACACAGGAACACACACACCTGTCACCCCAGCTGCACCGCCGCCATGCTCTGCGTGTGGTTATCCTCAGAGCGGCCTGGCCCTTCCCAGCCCACCATAAGTTGAATTTGGCTCAGGAGTCCTGGGTGCAGGGTTGTTTGGAGGCAAACCCAGTGACCTGGGAGGTGCTATCATCCCTGATGACAAGGCTGCCACCAACACCCCACCCCGTGCTGCGAGTCACTCTCAGGGCTGGAGGAGGGGATGCCAGGACGGGGCAGGAGCAGAGGACAGGTCTGAGGACCAAGGTGCAGGTCCACCACAGACTCGGCTGGGGTTGGTGAGGCCAGGGCCGTCTCCCAGGAAGGAGGAGGACGCAGGCACCCCGACTCTCGACTGGGCAGCACAGGGCCCCCCTCCCTCCTCTCTCTGCAGTCCCACAGGGGGGCGTTTTCTTCTAGTGCATTTTACTGAAGCCCGACAGACAGACAGGGTGTCCTCAGGCAGCAGAAGAAACACCAAGAAACAGATGTATGCTAAGACAATGACAGGCCATGATTCTGCTCGGTGGCCAGATGAGCCACGTGAGAGCAAAGCTACGGGCTCAACCACGGCTGTGGTCACTGATGCTGGACACTGCACACCAAGCCGGCTCGCACTCTGCACGCTGCTGGCTGCCCAGCAGGTCACTTCTACACACTGGGGACTACACACTGGCTCCCCACAGTAACCGCCGCGCACAGATCCCCAGCCTGAGAGGAGTCAGAGGGAAAACCAAAGGGCAGAAGTCGGTGGGTCTGGAAACCTGGGAGGCAGAGCCCTCCAGCGGACCCGAGCCTGGCTGGGCCCCGGCTGGGGGGCTCTGGGGGGCCTGCCGTCTGCAGAGGCCACGGCTCCCTGAAGAGCTGCCAGGCAGGAAGGACCCCGGGCCCCAGGCTGGAGGCCCTCATGAGGGACCCGTGGGAAACCGCTGCGGAGTCCAGGAAGGCGGCTGCCGGCTCACCCCAGGCCGCGACCGGGAAAAGACCCTACACGCCTCCTTGCGTGTTTTAGAAAACGACTGGTGCAGGACTTCACAACTCACACATTTCCTGTTGAAACCTCTTTGTCTCTGAGAAACTCTGCTGGCCCAGGCAAAATTCAGGCTAATTCGCCCGTCAAGCGAACTTTTGCTTCTCCGCCCACTCCACCTGTCAGACTGCGCCCGAGAACCCCCACGCGCGGCTAGGACCCGGCTCGGACCCGCCTCGCCCGCTGTCGGTGCAGGGAGCCGGGTAAGGCCGGGGGCTGCCCTGACCCCACCCGGCACACCGGCGGGAGGGCGCTCACCTCCCCAAAGGCGCCTCTCCCGATGACCTTGATGATCTCGAAGTCTTCTCTGTGAAGCTGCATCTCCTTCACCAGCTGCGTGAAGGGCTTGGCTGCAAATACAAAAAGGCAAAATCAACACTCTGCTCTGATAAATTGACACCGTGTAAAACCTTAACTGACCGGGGCATTCCAGAGTTTACCGTCAGTTTCTCTTTCAGCGAGTTCATTTTAAAATGTCCACTGGGGAGAAGTGGGCCCTCGCCCCAAGCACCGCAGCCCGGTCCTCAGTGCCTGCCCTTGGCGCCCCCGCGCGAAGTTCCAGGCAGCGCCTTGAGTGCAAGCCTGGCCCACTGAGTGAGCAGCTATGGGGCAGCGGCTGCCCCCATGACTCTGGGCCACACAACGCGGCTCAGAGCCCGCTGCCGGCACGGCCCGGGCCCGGGGCCGCTGGGGGTAGGGGGGGTCTCCCGGACGACCAGGGTTTCTGAGCCCCTGTCACCATCCCGCTCAGCCTCCGCACGCCCGCAGGAGAGCAGCCCTGTTTCTAGACATACTTCACAAAGGTGACCTCACTGGAGCATGTACCTGGCTGACCACTGTTCCCCAAATTCATGTCCACCCGGAAACTGACATTACTCGGAGATGGGGTCCTTGCAGACGTAAGCAAGGTCAGATGTGGTCACAAGCAAGACCGGGGCAGGCGCTCACCCCAACAGGACCGGGATGCAGCACGTAGCAGGGAGCATGTCCTGCGGAGACAAAGGCTTGGCCTGGCAAGGTCCAGCCATGGGCCCAGGCAGGCCGTGGCAGAGGAAGCATGGTCCTGCCCACGGGGGCACCTGGTCCCAGCGCCCATCTGGACCAGGGCCCATTGGTGCAGTGTGTTGGCACCGTGCTGGCACAGCCCTGAAAGCTGCTGCAGGCGGGGGCTGGTGCCTTTCCAGGCCCTGGAAGCAGTCGCAGGGCCAGGACCAGGCTCGCCACGACCAGCTCTCCTGACACTGCCCGCCTGCCCGAGCCCAGCACCCTTTCAGTGCCCTGTACCCCGTTTCTAGTTTTACCGTCAGCCCTAACCCATATGCTCGTATTTGCCCGCATTTGTTCTACTCGGCTCTTGTCCAAACCTCCCGCGATCAGTTTGGCGAAAATGTCCCCTTTGAGGAAACCGGGTGAAGTGTACAAGGGCCTCCCTGTGCACATCGTAAATGACGTGGACTCCACACTTTTCTCCAAAAAACTCCTGCAGTCTGACCTCTCCTGGGCTTCTAACCATGCTCTGCACGACGCTCCCACTCTGGACTTTCCCTCCGGACACCGGTGCTGGACCCCCGAGCCGAGGACCGGCAGTCGCCGCGCGACAAGCACCCACCAGCACAGACGTGGGCAGCCACACGGGGCCCAGGCGCTCCAAAAATATGTACTTTTTACAAAGGTCAGGCTCAAGAAAACCCTGGAGCTAGCTTAAAGGAAATCTGTGGTTCATCTCTGTTTCAAATATCACCAAAAATAAACATTCCCCAAATTCCTAATGGCAGTGTGTACTTTAAACAGCCACTGAAGACCAAGCTCTCTCGATATCTTTTGGGGGAACTTTTTGTTTTACTACAGAGAAAAATCGTCCCAACAAGCCGCGCTGTCCCATTTCACCAGGAGTCGGGACGGACCTGACCGTGGCCGCAACCACATGGACCTGGGCCGACCGCTCACAGTGTCCCCTTGACAACGCCCGGACACGCCACCTTGCTGGCCACCGTCTCAGGCGTGCAAGCCCAATGGGCATGCGCACGACGGAGGGAGGCCCCCACACAGCCCTCTGGGGCCACCCTCCCGGTTCCCGGCCACGGGGGCTCTGCTTTCCCTCCTGTGCCGCCACGTCTCACCCCCCACGCTCCGCCCCACCCCACGCCACGCCACGCACGCCAGCCATCCCAAAGCACACGTCTACTGAACGCCAAGCTTAAAAGGTTAACTTTAAACCTGACTTTCCTACAGTGAACAGTCTGCAGTGACCATTTTCTTTTTTTTTTTTTTTAAAGATTTTTTTTTTTTTTAATAGAGGCATGTTTTTATTTATTTATTTGTTTGTTTGTTTGTTTTGTTTATACATGCACTGGGTACAGTCAGAAGCGCAGGAGGGTGAGAGAATTCACCAGAGCCAGAGCGGGGAGCAGAGCAGGCAGAAGGACCGAAGTACACTGCTGAGGGGAGCAGCGGGCGGCAGGAGAGGTCTGCGCGCCATGTGGGACCTCCCCCCCCAGCCGGCTGGGATAGAACCGGCGCTGCAGAGACTGCGGACAGCTTTCACACTGCAGCACGGTGCTCAACTCCCTGCACCACCAGGGGAGGCCCCAGCCTTTGTACTATTTTAAATTAATTTTAGGATGAAGTTCTAGGGATCTCCCACGGGCACCCTAAAATTGTCCTCAAAACCGCATCTCCGGGGTCACACCCACGCGGTCCCGGCCTCCCTGTGCCCCCCTCTCCCTGCTCCACGGCGAGCTCCGCTCCTTTGAGAGGGACAGTCCCTGAGGCCTGGCCTGTGGTCACCCAGTCGGGACATCCACTCGCCACTGCAGAGGCATTTTACTCTGGCTTGTGGGACCTAACGGCCGTAAACCCCTCCCTGCTGCTGTTTTTATGTTATAGGAAATAACCCTCCTCACAAGAGCGTCCCTGCTCAGGAAACCCGAACTCACTTTCCACTTCTATCAACCCTAAGAGCTGACAGGGGACCTTCTCTCCGCTAACCTGTCTCCTCACCACTGGGCAAGAAGAGGCCACGCCGCTCGGGACGGGAGGCCCGGGGCTCTGTGCTCAGTCGTGCCCGCCGAGACAGCCCTCCACCCCCGGTGGCTGAACTTCTTCCCCAGGAAATAGGCTAAAGGGCTCCTCCCGGGCGTCAGCAGCAGCCAGGCCGTGCGCCCCCCCCCCCCATCTCTCATTCCACGGCGATTATCCGGAAGCTGCTCCGTCCTGTTTCCACCTACTCGTCCAGATAAAACATTTTGTTCCTTGTGCATTTTACGTAGTTCTGTCCACGCTCCCTGGAAGTGGACGGACACGGGTTCGTCGGGGTCAGTCTGATCAACGGGGAACTATGGAAACAGACCCACGGGAGCGGCTGGGAAGACAACAGTGAGAGCGCGGGCGGCGGGGATCCCACTATGCGCGTGAAGGCGGACGTCCAAAAGCAGAGGGCGCCAGAGGACCCGGAAGGGAAAGACTTTGTTTCCAGGCCCCGATGTCTCGGCCCTCTGGGGACACAGCACAAGCACCACCAGAGCGTGACCTCCCGTGGAGGGGCCTGGCGCGCAGGCCGGGGAGGCCGGGATGGCAGGAGAGGCTGAGAGCCGACAGCTCGCCTGGTGGAGCGCAGTGACATGGCAGGTGGTGTCACTCCGTGTCCCCGCAGAACCTGCGGCAGAGCCCAGAGACAGACCCACAGCTGTGGTCCAGCTCTCTGCACACAGAAACGCGAGCAGCAGGAACTATTAACTAGGTAGCAAAAGTAAGCAAAGGGGGACACCATTACGATGGAGACAGCAGCTTCGGGAGCCTGAGGACCAGCGCCCAAAGGAGGCACTGGAAGGGATTCTGGAAGCCTGGGCTCTGCAGAGCTGAACGCAGACGCTGATGGCAGGCTGGGGGAGCCCGCCAGCCAGGGTCCCTGCACGTGTGGGACGCGGCCAGGCTGGACCTGCTGGACCTGCTGTGCCCGGCTGGAAGGAGGAGGAAGGGCTGCCGGGGCGCCACCCCAGGATGAGGGGCAGACAGGCAGCTGGCTCCACTCCCGCCTCAGGTCCCGCTGTCTCCCTGAGCGCCCCATTAGGCAGAGTCCATCAGGGAGCAAGGCCAGGGCCCAAATGGCGTGGTGCTGGGGTGAGGACCCCCAAGCAGGTAGGAGGCAGCGGGGAGTGTTGGTACACACAGGACGGCTCCCGTGAGTAGGCAGAGGAGAGGTTAACAGGAAAGAAAACCACACGGTCGTGGGGCATCCCTGGTGGTGCAAGGGTTGTTAATCACCGCACTATGAAGCAATCCTCAGCCTCTGCAGCACAAGTTCGATCCCCGGCCGGCCAGGGAGCAACCCACATGGCGCAGCAGACCTCTCCTGTCTCGCCCGCTGCTCCCCTCAGCAGTGTGTTTCAGTCAGTCCGTCTGTTCTGCTCCCCGCTCTGTCTCTGGTGAGTCCTCTCACCCTCCCACACATCTGGCCTGTAGCCCAGCTCTTGTATGCATAAATAAAAAATCTTAAAAAGAAAAGGAAAGAAAAGAAAAGCACACTGCAGTACCAGAGGGGTGCAGAGGCCAGGGTGAAGGCAGAGCTCCCATGCGCGAGCAGAGGGGCGACACAGGTGCCTGTGGTGCCCACAGAGCCCTGGTGCTGTCTGCGGGACGCTGCCCTCCAGCACCAGAGCCAGCTCTGCCATGGGCTTGGAGCTGGCCCAGAGTGCCGGGCGCCACACGGCCGGCAGTGCGAAGCGCCAGGCGGCACAGGAAGCCGGCACCCGGGCTGCACTGAGGCTCCATGCACCTGACAACGTGAGACATGGCGTCCAGACACTGGCCACCACAGCTACCTGGCCGGGCCACGGGGGAGAGCCCAAGGCAGGCTGGCCCTCCTCACCCTCGCCAGAAAGGGCCCCGGAGTAGGGGGGCAAGGGCGCTGCCCACGGCCGGGATTGGGGGGCAAGGTGGGAGAGGAGCTGGTCCCGAGCCGGGCGCCCACTCAGACATTCAGGGCACGAGTGAAGCCAGAGCTGGCCAGGCCAGGCAGCGTCTCAGCGCCCCTTCCCTCAGGAGACAGTCAATAACTCTGGGAACACCCGCCCACCAGCCCTGGAGAGAGGCCGGGTCCTGGCCACAGTGAGCACGTGGACACTGAGGACACCACACAACTCCCTGCTGCCCCTCAGGGCAGCCGCCAGCAACATGACACCCGCTGTGCGAAGGACAGGGGTGAAGGGCTCCCTCACCCCTTTTTCTATTCCAGCGTTTAGAAAAAGTGAAATTACCTTTCACATTCCAGCAACACATACCAAAAGCTGCTGTCAGCAAATATTCAAGGACCACCCCGCAGGACAGACAGGAACCCCTGCGCCGGAGTCCAGCCCCCACCGCTTACCTGCAGGTCCACTGCCTTGTCAGCCCCTCACCGCAGATCCCGTCAAAGCACAGCTCCGCCCCCCCCCCCCCCCCGCTCCTAGCCAGTCTCCTCCCTGCTCACTGCAAGTCACCCCAAGCCTCTCAGCTGCACTCAGCCCCCCAGGCTCCCACGCGACCCTTGCAAGGCCCTTTCCCGAGAGACCCCTGGGCAAGGCCAGTGCCCACCCCAGGCTGCTGTCTGGACCAGGACCCGCATCCAGGATCTTCCCATCAATGACCCAAGCACTCGCCGGAAAGAGCCAAGCACCCTCGGAGGCCGTGCTCCCGTGTCCCCGCGACCGGCCTCTTCACAACGCCCTGCTGCCCCTCAGGGTAGCCGCCAGCAACATGACACCCGCTGTGCGAAGGACAGGGGTGAAGGGCTCCCTCCCAGAAGGGCGACCAGGAAGGTGGGGCACGCGAGAGGGCACACAGACGCTCCCGATGTAAGAAAAAGGGAAATTAGAGCATAAAGAGACGGGCTGCCCAGAGTACTGGACGCGGGCCGGCCGGGGGAAGCAAGGACATTGTACTCGCCACGTCCACTCCCGCACAACACCCCCCCCAGTCCTGCACCAGACGGAGGGGGCGGTGGGGGAGAGGGACACAGGGGTGAGGGGCAGAGGCAGCCCCAGGAGGCCGCTTTCCTCTGCAAAGGCCAGTTCTGGAATTTCCTCTAAACCGGGCGCTGAGGAGTCCGCCTGGGGCAGAGACCGCACTGCCCGCCAGGCTGCGGGCCCAGGCGCCAGGGCGGAGCCGCGGCCAGAGCAGTGCGGCTGCCGGGGACAACAGGAGGCCCCTTGCGCAAAAGCACATACTTTCTGCAGTAACTTTTGAAGGTAGGTTTAGTTCTCTTTCCGCCTCGTTTGGCTGGCGAGAACCACACAGGCCCAGGGCAGAGTCTGCGTGGAGCAAGAGGTGAGTCGCCCCCTCCCATCGGTGCCTCCCGGACCGGCTCCCACCTCCCGCCCGGACCTCCAGCCACTGCCCAGCGAGGAGCAGCAGAGGACAGCGAGCAGAGGACAGCTGGGGGGCGAGTGCAGCGTGCGCAGACAAGGGTCTAGACAGAGGCACGGGGGCGGCAAGGTTCTCCCTCTCTTTTGAAGGTGGAGCAGGACTTCCTGCCGAGCTAGGCCGGCCAGGCCTGGGCAAGCAGGACAGCGCAGTGGCCAGCAAGTGAGCTGGGGGCCAAGGGGGACTCGGTGAAGTATGAGGAGGCTCAAGCGGGGCGGCCCCACGGGGAGTGAGCAGAGAGCAAGGAGGGGTCCAGGCCTGAGCTGGGGCGCGTGGGGAGAAGAGGGGCGCGCGTGCCTGGGCCCCGGAGGACAGCACGGGGAGCAGAAGCCAGGCTTCTGTCCTGCAGGGGGGTGAGGACTGGGGTCAACTACCGGCTTTCGCCTGTGGAGACCCCAGGGGGGCCTAGAGAGAAGTGGCAGCCTAGGGGACACCACCGACCACGCTGAGGCGTTTCCCTGCTAAAATACAAACTGTCCTGTCCCAGTCAGGACCCCATGCGCCCACCGACGGCCTCACAGGGACACACCCACCTGGGGCGGCCGTTGGCTCCCGGCAGGGTCAGGTCAGGCCAGGCCTCAGCGGCGCTCCCGGGACACAGGCCCTCCCTCCCAGCGCGCCTGTCCCTCCCGGCAGCCCTCTTACCCGCAGGCCCTGGGGCTGCCAGGCAGGACCGGCCCTCACGCCTGAGCACCCTGCTAAACTCACACGCTTCTGAGCCTCCTCCTCCATGCAAGCCCCTCAGCACTTGCGTGTGCAGCAACGTGAACACACCGGCATCAGGGAGACGCCAGAGGGAAAGAACGCAGACCCGGCGGAGGCCGCGCCCTCTGTCTTTACCCTGCCGAGCGCAACGCTGCTGCGCCGGGTGAGCAGGGAGGCAGGAAGCTGCTGCTTCTGTTAGGGGGGAGGACGTCCTGAGCAAACTCCGCGCAGGCTCTGTGGCCCGCACCCCCACTCCATCAAGACACCGGGAGCCGCGAGTGCCACGACCACCAAAGGGAGGTGGCGAGGCCCTGAGGGCGGAGTTAAGCAACGAGGCCCTCGGTTTGGGTATTTAACTGGCCGTGTGGCCGGGGACGCTTTTCGCCAGCTCGGCGGGTCACTGGGAGTCCAGGTCCGTGGAACGGACAGGACGCATTTACGAACTTATCTCCCTCTTTTCTCCCCGAGTTACTCATTTCCCCTCCCTTGGAAAGAAACCCTCTCTCAACCTTTCGCGTGCGCCTGCAGCTCAGCATTCGCAAGTCCCCTTGAAGCGCGCGGGTGAGGACCAGGCCCCCCGTTTTACATCGGGGTTGCTCTGCAGCGCTTCCGCGACGCCTGCTCAGTGTCCCCCTTCCCACGAGGGCTGAGGCAGGCAGGCGGCAAAGGCCGTCCAGAACGCGCCACGCTACTGCGAGGCAGGCGGGGGCGCGGCGTTTTAGGTCAGGCCGCAACCATGCCCTCGGCCCCTCCTCACCGCTGACTCGTGAGTAGGCACAAGGCGGGGAGTAGGGGCAGCCCCCAATGGAAAAGCCATGAATAACTTTTGACTCCCCCAAAACATAACTACCGAGAGCTGCTGCCGTCTGGAAGCACCGCTGAGACATCACGTGGGTGGGCGCGGTGGCCTCTCGCCACCTGTCACCGGCAATAGGCCAGAGGGAAACGCCAGAGAAAGTGCAGGCGGCGCCTCATAAAGGTCCACGTCCTGGTCTTCACGGGGAGGGGGGATGCACACCCCCGCCCCCCGCCCCCTCCTGAGTGCTCCGGGAGGAGGCGGCCTCTGCCGGGCTGCTCCGCAGCAGCTCCCGAGAGCCAGTGAACAGCTCCACGGCGCGTGCACGACGGCCGGGAAGGGGACGGTGTCAGCAAAGTCTCCTCCGAGCCACTTCCTACAGCCCAGGCCGGCGGCGCGTGGACATGTGTGGTGGCAGGGCCAGGAAGGGGATGGCCATGAGGCTATCTGCAGCCCGGCGCTGGACGGGCCACACCCCTCTTTCACTTCTGCTGGGCCCGCCAATCTCTCAGGCCTCCACCTAACCCAGGGCCAGGCTTCCTGCAGGGCTGACCACACTCACCCCAACCTGGCCTCGAGGCCTCAGGCAAACCCCCTTCAAAAGGCAAACTGAATCCCTGAGACCCGCTGCAAGGACGGGGCCATGCAGCAAAGCCCAGGTCGGGCACGGGACCGCAGACGGGCCAGGAAGGAAGAGGGGCGCGAGCTCTAGCAGGGACAGCCACCGGAGCTCCCAGGTGGGGCAGCCAGAAGCTCCCAGCTGTGCAGTTGGGCGCAAATCTCCCAGCCTGAACCCCAAGCCCTGGGCCTGTAGGCAGGTCTGCCCCCTCCTCTGCCAGCACATCCCTGCTCCACCTGTACCCAGCCCGGTCCAGTCACCCACCCTACCACACGCAGGAGCCTCTGGAGCTGCGGGGCTGTGTGCAGGGGAAGCCACGGGGACAAGGGCCCATGCCACCATGGAAGGGCCTTTGTAAGGAAGGGGCTCGCCGGAGGAGCGGGGTCAGGTCAGGCTGAGAGGTGGGAGCAGGCGCTGGGCACACAGCAGGAGGGTGCACACAGGGGCAGCGCGTCTTTGAGGAGACAGGACAGGAAGGCAGCTTGTACCGACCTGCAGGGCACCTCCTGCTCCCGAGCCCACGAACACTCAGGAAAGACTTGGGGGCAACTCCCAAGTGAGCTCTGGGCTCCCCTCTGAGGACGGCGCCAGCCTGGAAGACTTCCCCAGGCCCGAGGGTGCCCCCACCCCTCCAGCACGGGGGCTGTCTGGTTACTCAGCCAGGCCTCTGCCCACCCCTCCAGCCAGCAAGCTCCACCCAACTCTGAGACCAGGCGGCCCTTCATCTCCACTGAGACTCACTGCCACCATGCAGTATGGGGTGGGGGCCTCCAGCACAGAAAGGGGGGCACACTGGAGAGCTCAGGCCTGGTGCCCTGGGCTTCGACTTACAGTAGTAAACAGAGAACACCACACCAGCCGCGGCTGATGAAACGCCAGCTAATAAAAACCATCACGAGCACAGAGCGAGGCTGGGCCAGACCCAGAACGGAGTCCTGGGAAGTGGGAGGGGAAGCCGTGCAGGATGCTGTGGAGATGAGGCGGGCAGACCAGGGTGTTCACACGGGGTGGGGGCCCAGCCCGGGCACCGGGGACAGAGGGCCCACAGCCTGCCACACCCAGCTCAAGCAGCCGGGGCCGCTGGAGAACATGCCTCCGCGACACTTCAAGCAAAGGGAGAAACTCCCAGGCTTTCACATCAATTAGCCCCCACAGAACATACTGGGCAAATACACAGGAATGATACGTCCAAAGTCAAATGTGTCCATCAAGGAAAACACTAGTAGTGCCAACAGAGGCGGCCGGCAGGGCAGGGCAGGGCCCCTGGGCACACAGGAGGAGGGAGGGTCCAGAGGCCCAAGGGGAGTTGGGGCCTCGGCCAGCGTCTGGGAAACCACCCTGGAGACAAGGAGGAGTCGGCGCCGCCTGAGGGCCGGGGCCACAACACTGCCCGATGGGGCTTCTCAAGAGAAAGCCGACCCTACCCCTCTGAGGTGCATCTGGAAACGTCTACAAATGAGGTGGCAGGTGTCTGGGATGGCCTCAAAATGGCGCTCTGCGGGGAGCGGGGTGAAGGAGGCGGCCCTCGTCTGACAACCACCGCGGCCAGCGACTGGCGGTCCTCAGGCTGCTCGTGCTGCCATCTGGTTTGACTGTCCCGCCCGTGACAGAAAACTGAATTTCGTGTAGCCAATGTGATCAGTTGCTATGACTTAATTACCACTGATGAGGAAGATAAAGAAAACCGGGACTTGAAGACGCCGGCCCTGGGGTGGCCAGGGCGTTTTCAGCCGGGGCATCCGTGCCCCACAGCCGGGGGGCAGCTGAGGACGCTCGCAGGACCAGCTAGAAGGAGCTCGTAAACAAGCTTCCTGAGCAAATACTCCAAGCAGGAAGCTTGACGCCAAGTCCTGCAAACCATGCAGCAGCTCGTTTTCCTGACTGGAAGCACCTCGGGCTTGGGGAGCAGCCCGAGCCCAGTTAATTAGCTAGGAGCGTGTTGTTTTGTTGCTGGCGTTCCTTCTGGATCATGAAACAGTTTCACGAGCTGGGAAGAATCCTGCACGAACTCCGCGAGGCTGGCGAGGGCCGGGCTTCGGCGCAGCAGGCAGAGGCTGCGCGGGCCCCTGCCCGCACCCGCACGCCCTCCGCGGCAGGGGCCACTCCCAGTGCCAACGGCGCCCTCGCGGCTGCCGAGCCAGGGAGCACCTGCTCCGCCAGCCGCTCCACTTCTCCACAGCAAGCTTTATTTTAAAAAACATTTGTAAGTTATTTTAAGGTGGTTGTTTTTTTTTTAAAATAAGGTTAATTAAAAAGGAAGTCTCGGCAGCAGCACACGAGAGCACGCCCACGTCGCACGCCCAGGCTGGGCCGCGCTGCTCCGGCAGCGACAGCAGCACGTGTCAGGCTTCACACCGATGCCTGAGGCAGCACGAGCCACGAGAATTACGAGCAGGAGGAAAAAACAAACTGCAAGGAAAAGGATGTCCATGGGAACACGAAGAGGGTCACGCGAAGGGCTTGGACTTCCAGAGTCTTATTTTCCTATTAAATGAAATTTTATTTATATTACAAGTCGATTGTTATGAAATCGCTGTCGTCGTAAGTGCCGCTCGTCCCCTCACCGCGCTCGCGTGCCCAGCGGGCCGGCGTCGCTACAGCACAGACGCACTCCACGCGCCCACGCTGGTCAGTTCCACGACCGCGAGTGGAAATAAACTTAAACATGACCCAGCCACAAACAAAAAGAAAGCTAATGTAATGAAATGATTTTACGTTGATCCATTAGAAAGTGCCCACGAAACGGAGGGCGCGTCCACGGGAACAGCACTGACAGAGGCAGCAGCCACCGCGGCGTGGGCGCCTGGGACGGCAGGCCCCGGGAACAGCACTGCCCTCGGGTGTCTCAGGATGAACACGCCGCTCTGCAGAGCAGTGCTCGGTACAGGCCGAGGCTGCAGACATTGTCCATAGAACACTACCGTGTCTAACATCAAAATAATCCAAAAACATACAGAAAAGGACAAACCACAGGTTTCCCCTCCATTGGGAATATACATTAAAAGTCAACAGAACGTGAGCTCGCGGGCTGAACTGCACAGGCAGGGGACAGAGGGGCGCCCAGCTGGGGGCCCCTCCGAGGGCGGAGTGACGCCTGTCAGCCCCGAAGCGACCCCCACCATGGAGAGACGTCACAGTGCTCGGACACGAGGAACAGCCGGGTCCCCGCTAGCTTCTCATGAACATTTTTTTATTTTTTTTTAATTTAAATTTTATTTTTACATTCCCCATACAATTACAACCCCCTTATTTTGACCCCAATCCCTCCTTTCCCCACCCCCAACCCCCCGTAGAGTGTCTCTGGTTCATAGTTGTTTGTTGATTTTGATTTTCACTTTCTTATAGTTATTCATTTTCCTGGCCCCTTATTTAAGTTTTCTAGATTCCTGCTATGAGTGAGACCATCTGGTATTTTTCTTTTTCTTTCTGGCTTATTTCGCTGAGCATGATCCCTTCCAGCACCATCCATGTTGCTGCAAATTGCATGTGTTTATCTTTTTTGAATGCTGAGTAATATTCCATCTCATGAACACTTTTAAACGATGACAACTAGGAACATATCGTTTGGTATCAAAAAAGTTTTTAAAGCAATATTCAATTTTAATGTAAAGTCCAGAGTAAGCTCTAAAATGAAAAAGACTTGGTGGCACAGTTGGGTTGAGGACGTGGGGCCCCGGGAACCCCTGGAGTTCTACAGTCATGAGTACACAGGACTCTGGTAACTTTAAAACTACTTAAAATTAGGGCCTCCCGGGTGGCGCAGCAGTTGAGCACTGGGCTGCAAAGCTGCCCGCAGCCTCTGCAGCGCTGGTTCGATCCCCGGCCTCCGGCAAGGGTCCCACATGGCGCGCAGACCTCTCCTGCCGCCCGCTGCTCCCCTCAGCAGTGTACTTTGGTCCTTCTGCCTGCTCTGCTCCCCGCTCTGGCTCTGATGAATTCTATCACCCTCCTGTGCTTCTGACTGTACCCAGTGCTTGTATAAATTAAAAAAAAAAAAAAAAATCTTTAAAAAAAAAAAAAAACTATTTAAAATTACAACGCGCTGCCCTAATGTGACCTGAAATGCCTGGGTTTACGTCAATGTTTTCAGTACTTGGTAAGAGGAAGCCCCAGGGAGCCGGGCCCGTACCTACGCTCCCCCAGCGAGGACAGGGCCTAGGCGTGACTAGGAGGTGTCTGCAGAGAAAGCATCTAAGAACAACTGAGAAGTGGTGGGTGTGCTAGATCCAGAGACATCATTATTGCCTCTGCAGAGTTTTTAGAACAGAGCAATTTCTGCACTCATGTCTAGCCCCAAATTGGGCAGCCTAGGGGTCACTGGCGTGGCTGAGGGTGATGGAACATGAGCACAGTGGACACCCCAGGAGCCAGGCAGAACCAGGTCCCTCACACACAATACACATGTCTCAATGACTCTCACTTGCAATTACTTTTTTACTGCGATAAAACAGGTATTATATAAAATTTGCCATCTTTTAAAAGATTTACTTATGTATGCATACAAGAGCTGGGGTACAGGCCAGAGGTGTGGGGTGAGAGGGTTCACCAGAGACAGAGTGGGAAGCAGAACAGGCGGATCCACTGGAATCCGCTGCTGAGGGGAGACAGGAGAGGTCTGCCGCGCGCTGTGGGTCAGCTGCCTGGCCAGGGATCGCATCAGACCGCAGTGGCCGCGGACAGCTTGACAGTGCTGAGACTTAACCGCTGTGCCCCCAGGGAGGGCCAAATTTGCCATTTTAACAGTTTTTAAGTTTGGTCCCAAAAAAGGGACTTAGGTTACCAGAACTGAAATGAAAAAGGGGATGTCGCTACTAGCCCTATAGAAATGAAAGATCACTAAGAAACACTATGGACACATGCAGGAATCTTCAACCAAGTGCCAGCAGAGCCAAGGCAGCAACAGAAAGAGGCCCGGAACCACGTTGGCCTGCCTGCGGGCGAGGCGGCCCTGAGCACCCAGCACCCAACGCATCTAGCAAGAGCAGAAGCCACGAGAGCACCTCGTAGACACAGAAGTCGTTGACAACAGCACTCAGCGTGCCGGGAGCAAAGGGATTCCCCAACCTGAGCGGGCACGACGATGCCCTCTCCTAAAGCCAGCTGTAAGATGGTAACTCCCACTTTGCCACCGTCGCCTGGCACTGGGGCTGGCGGCACTGACACAGCAATAGTTGGCAACAAAGAGAAGTAAACTGGAAAGAAAGGAGCAACACGAGTCCTACTGGAAGGTGGTATGGTTTTATATATAAAACCCCAGGAAACCCACTCAAAAATGATTAGTATCAATGAGCAAGCTCAGCGATTCTGCAGGGCCACGTAGAGATCAACTGTGACTGCTCATGGCGCAGTGAACAATGTGAACATGAGATCAAGAATTCAATGAGGGCCTCCCTGGGGGCGCAGGGATCCTGTCAAGTTGTCCGCAGCCCCTGCAGCCTGAGTTCAGTCCCCGGCCAGGGAGCTGACCCCAGGGCGCTGCAGACCTCTCCTGTCTCCTCGCTGCCCCCTCAGCAGTCGATTTCAGTGGTTCCACCTGTTCTGCTCCCCACTCTGTCTCTTGGGAGTCCTCTCACCCCCGCACCTCTGGCCTGCACCCCAGCTCTTATATGCATAAATAAATACATTACATCTTAAAAAAAAAAAACCCTTTGTGCTTCCCAGGGATCTGTGGAGAGAGCGACATGACGCCTATGAGAGGCACCGAGACTGCGTGGGGCACACACCCCTGAGGACGCCCCAGACGACGGCCAGAGGACGGCATGGCTGAGAAATGGGCTTGTGTGGACCTTTCTCCCACAAAGATGCACAGATGTGAAGAAGCCAGGCACCTTCGGCCTGCAGCAGAAGCAAGTCACCAAGCTACCCTGCTCGCGGCTGAGCCAAGGGATGCCATCGTGGGCAGGGGGCGAAGCCGCAGGTGCTGTGGCCCGGAGGGGAGCTGGGGACCACCTGGCCTGGAGAAGCCGCACAGCCACCAGGCGGCCCAGCAGCCGCCCCGGCCACCACCTAGAGGACGAAGGCTCAGCCCAGAGTCCGAAAGAGCCCCAAGGCCCACCCGAGGGGGAAGGGCAGCACCCCAAGGGCAAAGAGACAGGCAGAGGTGGCAACGACGAGAGCATCGCGTGTGGTGCGGGGAAGGGGCGGCGCAGGCAGACAGGCGGGAGACGAGGCTGGTGCTGCGGGGAGGGGCTGGGGCAGCCGTGCTGGGGTCAAGCGTCGAGGTGGCCGTGCACGCTGGGAACCGTGCGTGGGTCTCAATAAAGTGTCACCAAAAAGAGAAAATACCTGGTAACTGAAAATGGCAGACAAACCTTTTTGTCTTGCCACAGTAAGTCCGTCCAACCTGCCGGTCGTTCACTTTCAGTCTCTCAAGTGCTCTCAGTCAATGGCCCTCTGGGCCTCTCCTGCTATTCTTAAGGGTTACCAAAACTTCATAAAGCCAAATCTTCTTTTTTTAAAAATTAAACGCCGCAGGAGACACCAGGCATATCCGCGCGGCCACAGCACGCCTGTCCCCACAGGTGGATGGATGCTGTGGCCTGCACCGGTGCTGGCGGCAGCCACACCCCGCGCCCCAGGGCAGCGTCCACCACCCCCTCCCGGCCCTCCCGGTCCAGGGCTTCGGGAAAGGGAGCTGGTAACACACTAATCGATCTGATTTCAAAAACTTTTGGTTAAAAAGCCCACCTGGGGCCTCCCCTGGTGGCGCTGCGGTTGAGCGCTGGGCTGCAAAGCTGCCCGCAGCCTCTGCAGCGCCGGTTCAATCCCCGGCCTCCAGGCGAGGGTCCCACATGGTGCGCAGACCTCTCCTGCCGCCCGCTGCTCCCCTCAGCAGTGTATTTCATCAGTCTGCGGGTTCTGCTCCCCGCTCTGGCTCTGGCGAATCCTCTCACCGTCCTGCGCTTCTGACTGTACCCAGTGCTTGTATAAATGAATAAATCTTAGAAGAAAAAAAAAAAAAAGAAAAAAGAAAATAAAATAAAAAGCCCACCTGTCACCGAGCTACAGAACTGCCTCCTCGGCCTGCCGCACGCCCGTCAGCTGCGCCGGCCACAGCGCCCCGGTGGAGAGCCGGTGCAAGAGCCGCCTCTCACCTCAGCAGGTAAAACTATAAGGCTCAGCCCCAACTTAAACTCTTCGAACAAAGTGACTGTGCCCAGGGCCACAGAGCGACTGCCTGAGCCGTATCTGGGCCAGGCAAGGGCCTCGTCCTTCCACTTCCGCTGTGACTTCTGTCCCCAGAAGACTGCGAGGGGCAAGACCATCTCCTAAGTTGGTTAATTTTGTCCCACAAACCTCAGTCTTTGGCACTGAAGAGAATCCGTCCCTGTCAATCGGAGAAAGACAGTCCCCGAGTCACAACACGGAGCTCCGGGACCTCCACAGGCACCCGGGTGGCTCAGCACACCTGGGCACCACTCTGCCGCCACAGCCGGCCTCACCACCCCCCCCAGCCCCACCTCTGCCTTCTACGCTGGGGCTCTAACCACAGGGCCGGGGCAGCGCAGACAAGGCGGGGGCCTGGAGCCCCAGGTCGCACGAATGGCAGATGACAGCAGAGAATGGCCGGCGTGACCCTGCCCGGGGGACAGGCAAATGGTCAGCAAAGCCAGAAAACCAGAAGGTACGTGCAGGGCAGGTGAGGATGAGCCCACATGGACAGACGCGGCCAGCCTCGAGCCTGCGGGAGAAGCAGCAACACCCCGCCTCCCCACCACCCTCACCCACCACCTCCTCATGCGGCGCAGAGAGACCCCACTCTGGGGAGACTCACAGGGCCAAGAAAGACCCCTCTGGCCACTTCTGACGGCACCCCTCAAACAGCAAGCGCCTGTCCTCGTTGCTGCTGCATCCAGGCACACAGGTCACCCCCGCCCAGCGCGCCCTGCTAAGGAAGACAGCCACTGATACCCCACACCCCGACAAAGGCCCTGACAGCTGAGGTGAAGGCCGGCAGAGGACGAGGACCCCGAGGGCAGGACAAAGACACAATAAATGTCTCCAACTGAAAGGCGTGTGCGCCCCTCGAGGAGGTTGCCGGCAGACGGGCTGCCCGGACGAGACAGAACAGGATGCCAGGGGCAGGAATACCCAGAGCAAGACGCAGAAACGAAAGCCAGGCTGGCAGGTCACACGCCCAGAAGATGAAGCTGAGGGCTTGCCCAGGAACGTGGGGGACACGCAAAGGGGGAAAGCAGGTGAGAGGGGCCGGGCAGGCTCCTCAGGGAGAGAGAACGGAGAAGCAACCCCGGAAAGTTTCCTGGAAGAGGGACACACGAGCCCCGGGAAATCCCAGCCCCTCACAGGCGGGCTGCGGCGCCCCGGCGCCCGGGAGCCAGGCGGCAACAGGCCTTCGATGCCCGAGCGCACCTCACCGAAGGCTGAGGGAAGCGAAGACACAGGCAGGCCAGGCCTCCAAGCTGTATCACTGGTGAGCTTTGTCAGGAAGCCTCGGAAAACGTATTTCAGCAAAAGGAGAAAAACACAGGTCTCTGAGGGGGGATTCGACAGAGGAGACAGAAGGAATTCCCGCTGGGGAACCCCAGGCGACTGTGAGGCGCAGGCCTGGAGGGAGGCCTGGACACAGTCTGAGGGGGAGAGGCTGGGCGCGCCCTGCGGGCAGGCCGAGCTGTCCCTTAAAGACACGTGGCTCAGCTGCGAAGGAATCAGCCTGACAACAAGAACAGAGACCGACAGACATAGCCATGTAAACAAAAACCATTCTACAGTCATATTTGAAAAAGGGAGGGGGAAGTGTTTTGGGAAAAAGAGATGTAAGGGTTCTAGAACCTTCTCCACAGTAGGAAATCCACAGAAAACATCTAAAATGGAAAAACCAGAAACGAGCAGAACAAGCCTGCTACATAGAAAAATGAAATCTGAGGCAGAAACCGCTGAGTAGCCGCCAGCACCCTGGCTTCCCCGCCTTCCGTGGCAACAGACACCCGCCGCCAGTGAGGTGCAGCGGCCACCGAGCTGAGGGTGAGGAGGGGCCGCCCAGGGCTTCTTGGCCCGAGGCCGTCTTACCAGCCCTGGACTCTGAGACCCCACTTAATGTGCCTTATTTTAAGCCTCTGTGCTCTGGCTGTTTCCAGGGAGACCGTTCCTGGCAGAAGCAGAGGGGCTGAGAGGGGCCGCCCCCCGGAGGGAGAGCCACACAGGGCAGGGGGACTCTGCTGCGTCCCACCACGGCTCCCACGACTACCCGACTTGTGAAACGAAGTCAACGCGCTACTTTGACAAAGGAAGCGCTACAGCTCAAGGAAACCCCCCGCAGGTCTGGTCAGAAGGGCTGCGCCTTGCAACCCCTAAAACTAAGATCAGGTGTGTCTCTGGAGTCAATTCTGACCCTGGATGTGGATTGCACATGGCGTCTTTCAAGGCGACAGAATCCGAAGTCACCGGAGACTTTTCCGAAGGGGGAGCATGAAATGAGACACGCATGAGACGGGTCCGGCGGGGCAGCCACGTCTTCCCGTGAGAAAGGCTCCCACGCAGGCCTGCGGCTTGAGGGCTCCGGCCAGGGCGGGGACAATGGACGTGGAAAGAAAGGCTGCTCTAAAACCGGCTACTTCCAGGCCGATGCCAGCGAGGGGGCCCCGTGTTAACAGGTCCCTGACTGGTCTTAGGAGGAGAGAAAACCCAGGCTGGGGGGCTGCTGGCCCAGGAGTGATCCGGAGGGACCCTCAGGCTGGCTGAGCACACGGGCGCGTGGAGAGGGCGCGAACGGCAGGTCACCATCATTCCTGTTTCTAGGTTTCGTACCCGAGGCTGAGTTCTGGAGCCATCGCCATCCCAATGGCGTCAGACTTGCCTCCCTGGCGGCCTAGAGGGTAAATCTCAGCACTATCACCGCCGAGGCCTGAGTGAGATCCCCGGCCCACGGTGTCAGACCTGGGACTGTGATTCTGGAGGCCCCGCCACCCCAGCAGCCCCCTGATAAGAGCAAGTTCCCCGTGTTTGCAGGAAGCGCTAGACAAGGGCAGAGACTGGCTGAGACTAAGTGACTCCACTCCAAATTCCCTCTGAACGTGATTCTTGCCTGCAGATACAAAACCCAAAGTCTCCTATTATATAATTGACTCACTTTGCAATATTGAATCCAAAACCAATTTTGCCGCCAATTACCTCCCGGTCAATAAGACCGACCAAAAGCCCCGAGCAACACAGATGACTTAAAGCCACGCTGTCAACTGCGGCCTTAACTCACCCTGCAGAAAGTGTTGGTTTTAAAAAAGTGAAGTTTCTCTGGCAGCTCTCAAGCACGAACAAAGCCTTCCCCAAATCGCCACGGCGCTCGCACCGCCAGCACCTGTGCCCTCCCGTCCCGCTGCCGCCCAAGCAAGCGCCACCTGTTGCGCGAGAGCCTGAGACTCGAGACAAGATGCTGTGCTGCAGGATGAGACGCAGGGGTTTTATTTGGGTTGTGTGGTAATTCAAATTTTTCTTTAGTTTTATGTTATCCCCGTTCCAACGATAGGAAAAGAAAACAGGTGAACGTCTTGATTTGGCCTCTTCGGTCATTCAACTCAAAAGCTACGTCCGTTCGGCTGCTCTGGCGTCCTCTGTGCAGTGTGGAGTTACCAGGCTGCCCGCACTGGGTCCACTGAGCAAGGCGCTCACAGCCAGGGGTCTCCAGGGCCTGGCTGCGGGGCAACCACTTTGGGGCACACGGATGAAGGACAACTCGAGGCGGCACAGCAGTGCTCGTCGTGAGAAAGGCCCTGAGCTAGGACACCTCCAGAGAGCTGGCAGGTGAACTCCATGCATTAAGGAAGACATACTGGTCCCAGGGAGAGAAGCCCAGTTCAGGCCTGCCCAGTTCAGGTCTGTCTCCCAGGAAGGCAGGCGACTGGGGGGCCAGAGCAGAGCCACTGTGATCCCCCCAAGGCCAACAAACTGGGGCTTCAAAACTCAGCACTGTCCACAGGGGCGCCAGCCACTCCACAAACTGGCCTCGTGTCCATCTTAGTTGCTATTTACTTGGAAAAATTTAGTGTTTGGTCCCCCGCCTCGAAAGGTATCAAATTTATATTAAAATCGCTTAAGGAACTACACAAGCCAAATAGGGAATTTTCAACTTTTAATTAAGATACAAGATCTTACACAGAAGCTCAAACTATGAACACAGTCAAGGGAAAATTAAAGACAAAACCTACCTGAAGAGCTAAGACGGCCGGTTCATGTGCCCACCACAGCAATAAGGAAACAAGAGGTGGAAGGGGTTCTCTTTCAAAACCTAAGACTTAATTACCTACACTTAGCGAATTTTCTCAGATTCCCCGAAAGTCTCAAAAACTGAGCTGCACCAGCTACTTCTCTGAATGGAGAGTCAGAGTCCACACACCTGTCACCAGACCCTGAGCAGGCTCTGTGAGCAGCGCCACACAGCAAATATGGCAGCAACAGGTCCTGCAGGGTGACCCCAAACCCAGCGGGCGGGGTGGGCACCTGTATCTCACATTTATTTTCCAAGCAGAAGTAATTCCTTCAAGGAGTCAGGGTACCGATAATGCTCCAAATATCACCCATTTGAAAGGTCACTCTTTGCCTTCCAATGGAAATAACCCAACACCCCACTAACACCGAGCAATGGCTGCACCCCTAGCTCGCTGGCACCATGCCACCGCCGTGCACGCCACTGCCAGGGGGCTGAATGCCACTTCCAAAGTGGATTAAGAGTTCATTAAAATGCCACCTTCAAAACTGCAATCTCTTTCATTATTTAAAGTTTATGCTTCTGTGCCAACTGAGTTCTTAGGATAGCTTGATTTATTCGTAATCATTTCTAAAGAGCCAACACAAAATTTTGAAAATACTTCTACATTAGAGCACACAGCTTCCGTTTGGATTTGGGAAAGTCAAATCTCACCGACCAAGGCCTGCACGCATGCTAAGAAGATCTTCCCCCCTAAGCCCTCCAGCTGCCGGAGCTGGGCCGCGGGCAGCACAGGGACCCTCACCCAGGGCACCCAGCTACACGCTCCTCCCCACCCAGGGGCTGCGGTCCCCGGGCCAGAGGCCAGCCGGCCACACCTTGCCAGCTAACCCAACCTCTGCCGCTTCCTCCTCCCTCTCACAGACGCGCTCCGAGATGAACCCGACTGTGGCTCAGGTCTGTGGTTGCAAAACCTAAAGCTCAGAAAAGAAGGGCAGGCAGCTCCTGGGAGCCTCCCATGTCCCAGGCAAGGAAGACCTCGCTCTGTGAGCAACTGTGCAGGGGGCTGGGTATTCAGTCGGAAAACCGGCCAGGGATAAAGGACCCCAGAGAGCCAACTCCCTGCGTCTTCTGAGGGCGGCGTCACCCCCGCACCGAGTCCCACCCTGCAGGACACCCGGGCGGTGCTCTCCCGGGCTCACCCAAGAGCAACACAGCAGCCCTGGGAAGAACATGGCAACTTAAGGTTTAATTTGGAGACAAAATTCCACATTGCAGCTCCCATTCCGGCAAGCTCGTCGGTTTGCTTCTCCGAGTAAATATCAGCCTTATCAAGCCCAAGATCAGAAACGACTGCGCGGCCAACGCCCGCGGCAGGTCCCCAGGCTCGGCCCGAGGGGGCACCGCCTCTCCGCGGGTGAGTCCGAGGGCTCGGACGGCCGCCGGGCCTCGCGGGGCCCTCGGTCTCCAGCCCCGAAACGCCACTAAGCGACTTGATGGCCTTTCGCGGGCAAGCAGAGGAGGCCGAGCGCGGTCCCGCCGGCAGGGCAGGGCTCGCAGGTCAGGCGAGCAAAGTTTCTCTCGGCCCGGCCGCCCCCAACAGCGCGGGCGCGGGGCGAGCACAATGCGGCCGGGCCGCGGGCTCGCGCACGACCGCCGGCGACCAGGCCTTCGGCCTCGAAGCCGCCTCGCCGGCGCCAGGGCCCCGGGCCGGGCCGGGCCGGACCCAGCGGGGCCGCGCGGGCTGTCACCGGCCGCCGGGTGGGGCGCCCAGGGCCGGCCGGGCCCGCCGGCGGGGCGGGGGCGGATATCCCGGGAGGGCGGCAGGAAACGCGCTCCAGCCTCGGGCGGGCCGGCCGGGCGGGGGGCGCGGGGGCGCGGGCGCGGGCACTCACCCCACTCGAGGAAGTCGGCCACGTACTTGTCGCGGCGCAGGCCCGCGTGGCCGCACTCGGTGCACAGGCAGAGCAGCACGTCGAGCAGCGCCTCCACGCTCAGGGCGCCCTCGCGGCGGCGCGGCCCGTCCAGCAGCAGCTGCTCCAGCTTCTTGAGCCGCACCTTGGCCGACATGGCGGCGCCGCTCCCGCGCGGGACCCGCCCGGCGGCCGCCCGTCAGGGCGCGCCCCCGGGGGCCGCGGCGCCCGCTCGCCCGCCCGCGCGCGCCGGCGCGCCCCGGCCTAGGCCGCCCCGGGGGCCCGCTCGCGGCGGCGCTGCGTCTGGGGCGCCGGGGCCCGCGGGTCCATGGGGCTCGCCGCCCCGCGCCGCCCCGCGCCCGCGCCCGCCGGGCCTCGCCGCGCCCTCGCCGCCGCCCGCCGCCGCCGACCCGAGCGGCGCGGAGCCCAGCGCTGCGCAAGCCCGGCCGGCGCCCGCCCGCCCGCGCGCCGCCCGCCCCGCCCCGCCCCGCCCCGCGCCGCGCCCAGCCCGCGGCCCGCAGCCAACCAGGGCGCGGCCGGCGCGGGCGCAGCCAACCGCTGCGGGGCCGGCCGCCGTCGCGCTGACCTCAGCGCGCCGCCCCGCCCCTGCGCGGCGGCTCCCGGCGCCCGGCGCCCGGCGCCCGGCGGGATCGGACCTCGCCGCGCGCCGTAGGGAGGCCGGCGGGCTGGGCGGGGCCTCCGGGAGCCCCGCCCTGCGGGGGCGGGGCCTGCAGAGCGCCGCCGAGATTGCGGCGCCGGCGCGTGCGCACAGGGCGGCCGGGCGGCGCGCGCCCGCGCTGCGGGACCCGCCCTCCTCGTGCGCGCGCCCGGGGGTCGGCGCGCCCCGGGGTCGGCGCCCCACGCCCGCGACCCGCCGGGCGCCCGCTCCGGGCCCGGCGCTCGCGGGCCTGCCGGGGCGTCGAGGGACGCGCGCCGCAGCTCCGGCGACGCCGAGGCCACCGCCCGCCGCCGCCCCCGGCCCGCCCCGACGCCGACGCCTCGGGGTGCGCTGTCGCGGGGAGCGGGCCCGCGCCCCCGCCGGGCGCCCGCGTTGGTCGGGGTGTCGGGGAGCGGGGGGCGAGCCCGCAGCCCCGGCCCGAGCGGGCGACCGCGTCCCGGCTGCAGGGGCGCCCGGGCGGGGGGCGCGGGACGCGCCGGGCTGAGCCGGGGGCCGCGTCCAGCGCCCGCCGCGCGCTCGGGCCCCGGGGTGTCTGCGGGGCGCCCGGCGGGGCTGGACCAACCCGAATTCCCGAAAAGAAAAAAAATCGTTCGTTTTAGAGGCCCGCGCCGGGGGCCCGTTGGGGCAGCGTGGCCGGCGTGGGCGAGGGGAGCCGGGGAGACGCCGCGCCAGGGCGCTCGCTGAGGTGGGGCCTGTCGGGCCGAGAGGCCCGAGGCCGCGGGAGCAGGGGCTGGGGGGCGCCTGGCTGCACCCCGGGCTTCCCCCTGCTGGGGCGACGCTCTGCTTTGGTGTCTCAGGTAGGGGGACCAGCCCTGGAAATCGGCCCGTGCCTCGCCCCTTTTCTGTCTCTGTCCCAGTGCGTGACCTCGGCCTTCCCCGGCGTCCCCCTGTGGGCAGCACGTTGCTCATTACAGACCCAGCAGGTTCAGCCTGGCCCTGCCCAGCTGGCAGCCCTGCCCTTACCCTCTGCCCTCGGGCCTCGCACTCCGTTCTTGCTGACCTCGCTCCCTCCTGCTGCGGGGCCTTTGCATTTGCCAAGTCCCCACCCTGGGTGCCCCCCTACAGCCACCTGCACTTGTCTGGTCACAAATGCGCCCCCACCTTACCTCCAGGGCTGCCTTGCCTCACTCCTAGGCTGGGTCACCCACAGCTTCCGTCCCAGCACAGGGCTCCGTGGGTGCCCAGGGGTCTTGCACACTAGTCTGGAAGCAAGAAATCTTTCTGTATCTCAAATCCTTCAAGTATAAAAAGTGAAATACCCTAGTATTTCAGCAAGTTTCCCAGAGGATTAAATGCTTTTCAACACCCATCGAACATCTTGAACAGCACCTGGCTCACAAGTGTCCGTGCTCTAGAAGCTAGTAGTACTATTTCAAAGACCAGACCCCTTGCACCGGCTGGTGGAAGGAGCAGTCCTGAGTGCTCCAGACCAGACCAGAGACTGGCGCTGTTATCGGGCACCCACAGGTCTCGATCTGTCTTCGTCACTTCTGGCTGCTATAACAAAGCACCAGTCTGGGTAGCTGCAAACAACAGACATTTATTTATCACAGCTCTGGAGGCTGGAAATCGATGGGCTGCCTGTGTGGCCAGGGTCTGTGTGAGTGAGTGCCCTGATCCTGTTTTACAGAGGCCTGCCTTTACCGTGCCCTCCCATGGTAGAAAGAAGTAACTCCCTGGCCTCTTATATGGCACTAATCCCATTCATGAGGGCTCCACCCCCGTGAATGCATCACCTCCCAAAGGCCCCACGCCCCCGAATACATCACATTGGGCATTAGTATTTCAGTGTATGGATGTGGGGCACACAAACATTAGTCCATAACAGCATCCCTATAATTACCTCTCTTGGGCTGGCTCCATTCGTTTCTGGTCTTTGCTGCCCAGCAAGCAGTACCATGCCTCACCTTAGCCCCAGCACCGGCGGTATATACTACACCTTAACTTCAAGCTGCAATGATGACTTGGCCCCAAAATTAAAACGCCTAGGTTTGTCAAGTGAAATGTCTGAGGTTGATTTAACCTGACATCGCCCACTGGAGCCCCTCAGGACCTAACTGAGCGCTGGGAAAGGGCTGTGCTGGGCATCTCCCACGTTCCTGGCCCAGTCCCTTGTCAGTTAGCTTAGCCCCCCACTCCCACCCACCTGGGGCTGCTACAAACAGGGAGGAAGGCAGAGCTTCTGAGGGGCACTGCTGTCTCCTCTGGTCTGGCAAAATGTAAAGCTGACCCCCCTCTCCTGATGCCCCTTAAACAAGCAGGTATGTAAACAGAGAACCCTGGAGGTCTGCAGAGGGCCCCCAAGTACGTGGCAGCATACTGTGAGAGGAAATGACTCCAGACTGGGGAAAGGACCATTCAAAAGTCAGAGGACACAGTGCCTGGTATCACATAGGTTAAAAATAGTGTTGTCCCCACTAGGCATACTAGAACTCATGAATCATGGGCATTGGGTAGAATTCTCAAGATGTGTGTGCCTTAGTAGTGGGAATCAGACCTAGACTGAGCACTGCCCCCGATCAGCCTAAAAAAGCATGAAACAAGGCCCTAGTGTTGAACTGTTTTCAAGTAATTCAACGGCATCCCAGAACAAAGCTCAAGACAATGCACAGAAATATAAATATACCCAGCATCCAAAAAGGTGAAATCATGCCTGGCCTCCAATCACAGACTGGACGGCATGCACACAGGCAAGACAACAGAGTCAAAATGAAGAGAATGATCAGTTTATCAAAACCAACCCAGAACAGATGTTAGAATTAGCAGAGAAGAATGCTAACATAGCAACTGTGGACCCTAGGTAAGTAAAAAAAAAAGCATGGCCACGTGTCAGTAAATCTCTGAAATGCATTTTCAAAACCTGAAAAAGATAGTAGAATGATGAAAGATATTTTCAAAACAGTAATAGAACTTTTCAAGATGAAGCCTACAATTTTTGTTATGAAAATTAAGTGATATTAATGGCAGATTACATATTACATAAGAAAAGATTTTCTAATTTGAAAGATTAGGAATAGAATGTATCCAAAATAAAACAGTGAGGACACCATACACAAAAATCAACTCAAAATGGATTAAAGAACTAGACATAAGACCTGAAACCATAAAATATATAGAAGGAAATATAGGCGAAACACTACGTGATCTGCACATCAAAGACATCTTTACAGACACATCACCCAAAGCAGTGATAGTGAAAGCAAAGATAAACAGCTGGGACTACATCAAATTAAAGAGCTTCTGCACAGCAAAAGAGACAATAACAAAAACAAAGAGAAACCCCACCAACTGGGAGAACATTTTTGCACCCAACACTAATGATAAAGGACTGATCACAAAAATCTGCAAAGAGCTGATGAGACTCAGCAACAACAAAGAAAATAATCCAGTCAAAAAATGGGCAGAAGAGCTAAAAAGAAACTTCTCTGAAGAGGAAATGCAAATGGCCAACAGGCATATGAAAAAATGTTCAACATCACTTGCCATCAGGGAAATACAAATCAAAACTACCATGAGATACCATCTCACACCAGTGAGAATGGCACATATTAAAAAAACTAGCAACAACAAATGCTGGCGAGGGTGTGGAGAAAAAGGAACTCTTCTGCACTGTTGGTGGGAGTGCAAACTGGTCCAACCACTGTGGAGAGCTGTGTGGAGATTTCTGGACCTACTAAACATAGAGCTTCCATATGATCCAGCAATTCCACTCCTAGGTATTTACCCAAAGGACACAGAAACATCAATTCCAAAGAGCACCTGCACCCCTATGTTTATAGCAGCACTGTTTACAATAGCTAAGCTTTGGAAACAACCCAAATGCCCAAAAGTAGATGACTGGATCAAGAAGATGTGGTACATATATACCATGGAATATTACTCAGCATTCAAAAAAGATAAACCCGTGCCATTTGCAGCAACATGGATGGCGCTGGAAGGGATCATGCTCAGCGAAATAAGCCAAAAAGAAAAAGAAAAATACCGGATGGTCTCACTCATAGCAGGAATCTAGAAAACTTAAATAAGGGACCAGGAAAATGAATAACTATAAGAAAGTGAAAATCAAAATCAACAAAAAACTATGAACCAGAGACACTTTTAGGGGGGCGGGGGCGGGAGGGGAGGGATTGGGGTCAGAATGGGGGGGCTGCAATTGTATGGTGAATATAACAATAAAATTTAAAAAAATAAATAAATAAATAAAACAGTGAGGAAAGAAAGAACCCGAAAACATGAACACAGCTGAACTCATATGTGGATGACTGGGGTCCTGAAGGAGAACAACAAGAAAAAGAACAAAAAAAAGTATTTGAAGAAATAACGGCTAAAAATTTTCCAACCTCTGTGAAAACCATGATTCACAAATCCAGAGTTTCGATGAACCTCAAGCATAAGAAATAGGAAAAAAAAAAAAGGTACTTTAAGGCATACCACATTCAAATTGCCCAAAACTAGTGCTTAAAACGATAGAGTAACCCGGGCTTGCCCAGTGGCACTGCGGGTTGAGCGCAGCACTGTGAAGCTGTCCACAGCCTCTCCAGTACGGGTTCAATTCCTGGCCGGCCAGGGAGCTACCCACATGGCGCAACAGACCTCTCCTGTCTCGCCCCCTACTCCCCTCAGCAATATTTTCAGTCCTTCTGCCTGTTGTGCTCCTTGCTCTGACTCTGGTGAATTCTCTCACCCTCCCACACCTCTGGCCTGTACCCCGGTTCTTGTATAAATAAATAAATCTTTAAAAAAAAAAAAAAAAGGAGTAACCAGAGAAAAAGAAGATCTCACATGCAGAGGAACAAAGATATAGATGATATCAGCTTTCTCATTGAAAATGATGTAAATGAGAGGGTCTCCCTTGTAGCCAAGGGATTAAGGGATTAAGTCTCAGAGCAATCACTGCTACAGCCTGAGTTCAATCCCCAGCCAGGGATCTCTCCTGTCTCCCTGTAGATCTGCCTGTTCTGCTCCCCACTCTGTCTCTGGTGAATCCTCTCTCCATCCCCTGTACCTCTGGCCTACACCCCATCTCTTGTATGCATAAATAAATAAATCTTTAAAAAATAAAATAAAATACCACAAGAGAAAATATTGCCAGCCTCAAGTTCTATACCCATCAAAAATATCTTCCAAAAGATGAAGGTGAGAATAAATACATTTTCAGAAATATAGAGGCCCACTGTGAAGGCAGTGCCTGGTTGGCCTCTTTAGATTTCACAGATGAAAGTCACAAAATAGGTGAGTTTTTGTTCATTTTTTTTTCTTTTTTTTTAAAGATTTATTTATTTATTTATACATTGGGTACAGTCAGAAACGCGGGAGGGTGAGAGAATTCACCAGAGCCAGAGCGGGGAACAGAACAGGCAGACTGACGAAGTACACTGCTGAGGGGAGCAGCGGGCACGGCAGGAGAGGTCTGTGCGCCATGTGGGACCCTCGCCAGTGGCCAGGGATCGAACTGGCGCTGCAGAGGCTGCAGGCATCTTCGCAACCCAGCGCTCAGCAGCTGCGCCACCAGGGGAGGCCCCTTTTGGTTCATTTTCTAAGACTGCCAAGTTTGAGTGGGACCCAGAGCCCAATGAACTCAAGCTGCCCTGTCAGTTGGGCCTTAAGAACCAGCAGACTCTATGGTTCTTAATGTCAGTGGGACACAGGTCCCAATAGGAGCAGGTCTCAGTAGGAAGTTCACCCAGTACCTAATGAGTGAGTGTGGTCTTCAGTCAGGAACTGTGCCTCTGGCATTTGAAGAAAGGCATTCCTTTTTCTGCCAACAACACTTCCCCTATTCAAAAGCTGTTCTCGGCTTGCTCCTGCATCTTAGAAGAGAATTAATGGCTGGACATGGATACCAAGAGACCTCAGCCCAAACTGTCCATCACAAATTAGACATTATGTTAGCTACTGAATCATAAAACTCGGTGTGGGGCCTCCCTGGTGGCGCAATGGTTGAGTGCTGGGCTGCGAAGCTGCCCGCAGCCTCTGCAGCCCTGGTTCCATCCCCGGCCACTGGTGACGGTCCCACATGGCACGCAGACCTCTTCTGCCATGCCCGCTGCTCCCCTCAGCAGTGTGTTTCGTCACTCTGCCTGTTTTGTTCCCCGCTCTGGCTCTGGTGAATTCTCTCACCCTCCCGTACTTCTGACTGTACCTAGTGCTTGTATAAATAAATAAAAAAATAAATCTTTAAAAAAAAAACAAAACACTTAGTGTATACATGAAATTCCTTGGTAAAATGAATCTGGGCCAAACAGACCTGGAAGAAACCAACTTTATGAGTAGGTGACTTAGATTCCATGGTATCGGTGCTTCTTAACCCCCAGCTGTGACCTCATGGGAAGTGATGGGAAGTGAAGAGAAATACCCCCAGGAGTCAATGCTTCTACACTGATTCATGGGCAGTGGCTACCAGGCCGGCCAGCCAAAGACTTGGAAAGAATGACATTTTTCTAGGAAATCTGGGGCAAAGGCAAGTGAAGGCTGGCTCCAAGTGGGCATATAGTGGGATGGGGAGGCTCTGTGGGTTGGGTGGCCCAGATGGGAACGTCAGGTTCTTCCCTCCTTGCTCAATAGCCCAGTCAAGTGGCAGGGGAAGCCATGGCAGGGAGGGGGTGGGGGGGGGTTTCACGGGGCCTCAACTACCGAGACTTTGCTCATGAGGCTGACTTGGCTCCCATGAGGGCTGAGGACCCACCTGGGCAACAGCAGGGACCCACACTGTGCCCCAAATGGTGCCACTCCGGTGGGGGGGGGGGACCAGGCAGGTGGCTGGTTGATAATGTCGGACCCTCCTTAGTGGGCAAGGCAGGGACCAGGGACGTGCCCTTGCGTCAGTCATCTGGTGGGGACTTGCCTTTCCAAGCACACCATTTGCGGACTGGGAGAAGGCTTTATTTATCCATCACCATGGTAACTCAATCAACATTGCCTTGGGTTGAAGGGCTCGTCTATGGTGAAGGAAGGCGGCACAGTATTCCCTGGACTTGCCATGTGCCCTGTTTCTCAGAAGCAGCTGCCTGGAGAGAATGTTGAAAGGGTCCGCAGAAGACTAGTGAGGGTGCTGACCGGGAACCCACAGACCGAGGGGTAAAGTGCTGTTCTCCAGAGGGGCGCTGGGCTCCTCAGGGCGGCCCTGCCCTGCCCCCACAACCCAATGGCAGGAGTCCAAGAAGCCAGCACTGGAGGTGGGCGGGGCCCGCTGGAGGAAGTTTTTCTTTCCTTCCTGTGACCTTGGGTCCCTGTCCAAGAAAGGAAAACTTCCATCAGGAAGCACAGCCTGATGTGTTAGGCTGAAGCTGCCCCGGCGGAGGGGCGGGGACAGGGTGGCCTGGGAGCGGGAAGCAGGCCGCGCCCTTGGGCTGTTCCCCCACACCTCAAGGGCTGTTCCCCCACACCTCACACAGCAGGCAGGGTCAGAGTCTGGCGGGGGAGGGGCGGTGTGCCTCTGCCCCTCCAGATCCAATGTCCACCCTCTCCTGTCTGTTTTGTCCCCAAATAGGCTGTGTCTGTGGACGGGTAGCTGGAGTACGAGAGATAGGGGCCTCCCCAGACCCCCTCCCTGGGTTGCTGCAGTCACAGCCCCTGTCCTTGAACCAATGTCCCCAGGTCTCTCCCCCCTCCTGTCCCTGGAAGACCCCAAGGTCCTGGGTCTGCCCCAACCCTGCCCCACTGCCTTGGAGCCTGCTCACTCCCCGGAACCAGGCCCCTTTCTACACCAACCTCAATTTCTGCTCTGTACCTGGCCGGGGTGGGGTGGGTAGGGAGTGCCCGCCATCTGTCACACCTAGAGTGACCGTCGTCATCAGGTCACCTGCAGCGGGCATCAGGGAGCCTTGGCATCTGTCAGCTGACAGATGATAACACGGGGTTCCATGTCCGCTGACACTGGGCTGTGCAGCCGCTCACCCGGCCTCGCAAAACCTGCCCGCAGCTCAGATCTCAGTGCCCAGGGTACAGCAACATCCAGGACAATGCCCGCCAGCCACTCTAGTCCAGGGCAGACCGCAGGGCAGGGGGCAGAGGGTTAAAAAAGCATTTCATTGCTGTGGGGCCATCAAGAAAAGTGACAGTAGTGGGACAGAGAGGAAGCCGTGCCTGGGACAGGGGACTCCTCTGGCCGGGACTTTCAGCTGAGGTGTCGCAAGAAGGAAGCAGCCAGGTGAGGCTCTCTGGGTAGAGGGGACGTGTGCAGGGTGGCAGGGAGCCCTGGAACTTGTCAACGGGGTCCTCATATCCCCCTCGCCCTTGCGGGCCTCACCAGTGGCTCCCCAGCTTTTCTGCTACTGACTCTCAGGGCCAAGGCCCTCCCTGAGGGTGTTCCTCTCACTCCTTGTCAGAGCTCCCACAGAGAGTTTGAAGGTCAGGGGCACAAGCCAATACCTGCCAAGAGCAAACAAAGGAAGGGCCAGCGGTGGTATTTGTGCCCCAAGAAAGGAGGCGGGAGCCAGAGGCAGGCGGCAGGGGTGAGGGTGGCATAGCCCTGCACTGCACACTGCCTCTTGGTTCCTTGGCGCTGGGGTGGACCTGGCCAGCTGGCCAGCCCTGCCCTCCTAATCCCCACACTCAGGTCCTGGCAGGAAATACCCCATTGCCACCAGAATGTTCCCTGCATTCAAAACATGAAACCAGTGCGCACGTGAGCTGCCCTGCAGCTGGGTAGGGCGAGTAGGCTGGAGGAGTCTGGCAACTCTGACCGCAGCTCTCTAAGGACACAGCCTGCAGTCACACGGGCATGTTACTGAACGCAGCATGGCCTCCCCTGCGTCAACCCCTGACGACAGTTGTGATGAGGTGAGAGACTAGAACCCAAGATCAACTCTGCCTGGGCAACCTCATCCCTGCTGCACTTCCTACCTGGGCAGCCTCACCCATCCTTCAAGGCTGGTTCTGACCACATCTCTGGCTCTGAGGTCTTCCATGGCTCCCCACTGCCTGAGGAGGGGATAAAGGGGTTTTCCTGAGCCCCTGATCTAGGATCTCCCCTCCCAGAGCCTCTAGGGACTACTGAGGGAATTGCTGCCCAGCAGGGGCTGTGTGGAGGCTGGACCAGGAAGCCAGGGAAGAGGCATCCTAATGGGGGCCCTGAGAGCACCCACAACTTCACAATCTCCCGGCAGGCCCTCGAGTGTCCTGCGCCCAGCCTTTGGCAGGTCGACCTGCTGAGACCCCCGTAAGGGAGGGGCAGGAACCACCCCCTTTTTCAAAACAGCAGACTGAGAGGAGGGGAAGTGAAGTAATGCTGGGCATGGCAGGGCGTGCCTCGGCCCCAGGCGCAGTGGCCGTGCTCAGGCCAGCCCGGCCTCCTGGGAGTGTGGGGCTGCTGGGAGGAGGCCTCTTAGAGAAAGGAGGAACGGCCCACGGGCAATGCTGACCCAGAGGCCGGTCGGCGCCTAGTGCTTCCCACGCAGCCTTGACACTGCCCACCTGGCCCTCCCCACCCTGCAGAAACGGAAACTAACGCTGAGAGTGGGCAGAGGCCCCGGGGGACACAGGGCCAGTCAGGAAGAGCAGGGCCGGTCACACCCCTGGGCACAGAGGCTGGAAGGCTGACAGGTCCTCCCTGGGGACTCTCCTGTCTCTGACCACCCCTTCCGTCCATGGTCTTCAAGGCGGTCCTGAGCCCCACTGGGAGCCTAGCTCTGGGAACTTGTTAGAACTGCACCCCAGACACATTGACCCGGAACCCCTGGGGCTGGACCTTGGCTCCTGCTGGGAAGCACGCTGTGGCTTCAGAAGGTTGCCCCGCAGGGTCTCCCTCTGGGTCCTGATGGGCACCCCCCATACCCCCACCTGGTGAGAACACAGGGTGTGGTGCCTTCAGGGGTCCTCTATTCTGGACACAGCTGTGGCTGGTCTGCTGCTTTCCTGGACTGGGGAAGGGGTTGGGCCCATTAGCAGGTTCCCCCTCACCTGCCACGGGTCCAATGGTCTGCACCTGCCTGGCTGAAGGACTGAGGCTATGGGGGGGGCACAACCTGCCTCCTCATGGTCATCAGAGTACTGGCAGGGGTCTAGCCTGGCCCCTCCCAGAGCTTAGAGTTCTCCATCAGCCAGCCTCCTACTGGCTGCATGGCACCCAGAAGGTGGGGATCCCCTGGCCTCTCTGGAGTGCAGTCTGCAGCCTGGACCAGACCTGACACCACCCCCATTCACTACTGGCCCAAGGACCCCAGCCGAGAGCGCACACCCCTGGAGTGCAGAGATGGGGAGGCCTCTGTGCCCAGCGCAGGGCGTGCCTTGGGGGGGGGGAGTCCAGCGGGACCATGGGAACCAGGCCACTGACCAACCAGCCCAAGGTCGGGGGTGGGGTGAGGGGTCCAGGCCCGAGCAGGGTGCTTGGCCCCACCTCCCAGTTGTGACTGTCCCGGTCACAGTCCGCCCTGCCGCCCAGCCTGGGGCGCCCTGGAGGGGCGGGACCACCGGTTCTGTGGGGCGAGCCCTCGGTGCAACCCTCTGGTTGTCCTGGTGGCTGAGCCCGCGCCCAGCTGGGTTACACGCCCCCCCCCAGGGCCGCTCCCCGGGGCTGCAGGACCCGGCCCGCTGACTGGCCCCAGCCGCGGCGCGGTGCCCCGAGTCCGAGGAGGGCACCGGGAAAGGTGCGCCTCCCGGCCCCCGAGGCCCAGGCCAGGGGCAGCCGCGCCCGTCCGTGCGCGCCCGGCCTCTGCGCGCCTGGCGCCCCTGGAACGCGAGCACAGCGCCCCAGCACGCGCGGGCGGCCCTGGCCGCGGGTCTGCGCTCCTGCCCCGGAAGGCGGTTTGCGACAATCTCCACGCACAGGGCCCGCCCAGGGCCCGCACCCCTCAGTGAGCAGGAGCGCAGCTTGGGGGGGGTCCCCGGGCGCCCCCCGCCCCCGCCGGCCCGGGCGCGCTCCCGGCTCCACGGACCCCGCCCGCGGGGCTCGGTCTCTCGGGCGCCGGGAAGGGCCTGGGCTGAGGCCGCGGCGGCAGCACCCCAGCCCCCCGGCGCCCCCTCCCCGCCTGGGGCTCCCGCGGGGGCGGGCCGGGGCGGGGCGGGGCTGCGGGCGCTGCGCCGGCGGGCGGGGCCCGGGTGGGGCGGCCGGCGTCCCGGGAGCCCCCCGCGCCCGCGTACCCGCCTCGTCGCGCCCGCCCCCGGCCCCCGGCCCCCGGCCCCCGGCCCCGTCGCGCGAGCCGGACACCCAGCCCCGCCCGCCCCAGACTCCTGGGCTTCGGGGCCCGGAGGGCTGGGAGGGCGCCCCAGACCCGCGTCCTGCGGAGCCCGAGCCCCCATCCCCCTCTCGCCCCCGGGGAGCCCGCGAGGTCCCGGCCTGTGACGTGGCGAGCGGCCGCGCCCTCCTGGGGTGCGCAGGGGGTCGGCGCGGGGCGCCCTGAGCGCGGGCGGCTGCGTCTCGCGTTCTCGGCGCCCCCCCCCCCCGGCCTCAGTTTCCCGGGTGCCGGGTGGGCGAGGCGCGTCAACCCGCCCCCTTTTCTGCCTGGTGTAGCTGGGAAGCCCCGCGGGCCCCCGAGGGAAGAAGGGGCGCAGGGCCTCGGAAAAACTGATCCTGGAGACTCCGCGCCGCCCAGGCCCAAGGGGGGGCCGGGGCCGGGGTTGGGGGGCCGGGGCCGCGGGCGGGGCGGGCCGGGAGGCTCTCGGGATTCTGCGCCCACGACCCCACGGCCGGCGGTGGGAGACCCCACACCCGCGGCTGGCCTCGTTGCGCCCCTGGGGGCTCAGTCTCCGGGCTGCGCCCCAGGCTTCCGTGCGCCCCGCGGCGGCTGCCGGGGCTCCTGGCCGCGCAGGGCGCCGTCCCGGGGCGCAGCGGCCGCGGGGAAGAGGTGAGCGGGCGTGTGTGTCCGAGGCCGAGGGGGGCGCCAGAGCCCCAGCCTGGAGCCCGAGCGCCCCGCCTCTGCCCCGCTCCCCAAAGCCACCCGCGGAGCGCAGGTCGCGGAGGGCGGGTCGGGGCTGGGGGCCGGCCTGGGTCTCCTCCCTCGGGTCTACTTCGGGCCCGGGGAGGGGCCCCCCCAGAGTGGCCGGGGGAGGGGGGTCACACCTGTCTCCAGCCTCCGGGCTCAGCAGGGGGAGGCGGTGGGGGCATCGCGGGCGTCCAGGTGCTCACTGGCTCTCGGGCCCTGGACCCTGCTCGCCGGCCCGCGATCTGGCCGTGGATCTGGAGAGGAGAGTCTAGACGCGCAGTCGGCTGGGGACTTAGGGATGGGGCCAGACAGCTGAAAACCCTTGCCTCGGGGCCGCTGCTGGGTGAGGGGCGAGGAGGTGTCCTCCTGCTGACCTCCCTCCTCCTGGGTCAATGCAGGCCCCCTGCCGCGGCCCCCACCCCCACAAGGGCAGAGGGCTCCGTGCTGCACCCGCTCTCACGGAGGGTCAGCACAGGAGGGCAGAGGAGGGGGCCAGAGCTGTGGGCACGTGACATAGTTAATGTTTCCCACCGCTCAGCCGCAGTCACCCGGGTGGCATGGCCGCAGGAGGGCGCCCAGAGCTAACGGTCCGGCCTCGGCCGATCCCTCCACCCCAGCTCCCCACCCGGGCCGGTGGCCTGCACCTCCATTCAAACCTGGGAGCACCCAGTGGGTGGGAAGGTCGGGGAGGGACAGCTCAGGCCTCCCTGGGACCGGGGAGCTCCAGAAAGCCTGGTCCTTCCTCTTCATCTCCTCCGCTGCTCCCCGGGCATGGGCAGGGCCTCCAGCCCGGAGAGGGGCAGGGCCTCGGGACACGCCCCCCAAAGGCTGGGTGAAGAGGGACGATGGTGTGGGAGGGAGAGGGAGAAGCCAGATCAGGCTGGAGGCAGAGAGGGAGCCCAAGGCTGACTCCAGGCCTGTCTTTGAAGACGCTTCTGTCCCCAGCCTGCTGCCCCCACCACAGCTTTATGGCTGAGCAGCCCCCAGTGCTCCCCCTGGGCCCATGGGGAACAACCCTCAGGAGCTGCGACGCCCTTGCCAGCTAGCACCTTGGATGACACCCAGCACCTTAGGTGGCAGCTGGCACCCTCCTTAGCAAGTTGGGAGAGCACTTCCTGTCAAGTGGAAAGAGGGGGGCCAGTAGGGCGGGGGAGCAGGCTGGCACAGACACAAAGGTGTCTAGACCCCAGCTGCAGACACCCCTCTGGCACTGCTCAGCTCAGCTGCTCCGGAGTGGCGGGCATGTGGGATCCCCTCAGCCAGGGAGCCCCGGCCTGGTGTGATCTCTGCCAACCTCTTGATTTCCATTTTCACCACTTTGCACCCTTATTGCCAGATCTTCCACGGGGCAGCCCCAGGCCCAGGTCAGCCCTCTGGGGGCCCCGGCCATGCTGCCCCTGGGGAGGCCCTGCCCATGCCTCCTCCAGGGAAACCAGCAAAGGCCCAGCCACCATAGCCGGGGAGGGTGATGCGACTTGGACCCCACCCGCCTTCTCTCTATCTGACCCTGTTCTCCCTGGGACCATGAATTCACCAGCTGGAACTCTGGGGCAATCTTGCTCTTCTTGGTCCTAGAACCCTGCGTGGCACTGCCTCCCTGGGGGCACAGGGGTTAAGTCTCAGTGCTATGACACTATCCGCAGCCTCTGCAGCACAAGTTCGATCCCCGGCCAGGGAGCTGCCCACATGGCGCAGCAACCTCTCCTGTCTCCCTGTTGCTCCCCTCAGCAGTGTGTTTCAGTGGATCCGCCTTTTCTGTTCCCTGCTCTGTCTCTGGGGAGTCCTCTCTCTCACACACACACACACATACACACACACACTCCCTGACACCTCTGGCCTACACCCCAGCTCTTGTAGGCATGAACAAACAAATCTTTAAAAAAACAAATCGGGGGCCTCCCCAGTGGCACAGCGGTTGAGCGCTGGGTTGCGAAGCTGCCCGCAGCCTCTGCAGCACCAGTTCGATCCCCGGCCACCAAGAAGGGTCCCACATGGTGCGCAGACCTCTCCTGCCGCCCGCTGCTCCCCTCAGCAGTGTACTTCGTCAGTCTGCCTGCTCTGCTCCCCGCTCTGGCTCTGGTGAATTCTCTCACTCCCTGCGCTTCTGACTGTACCCGGTGCTTGCATAAATAAATCTTAAAAGAAAAGCAAATCAGTGTTCAGTTTACGCGTGAATGGGCAGGAGAATGGCGGTCGATGATGGGGTGGGTGGCAGGGAGATGGGGTGGGCACAGAGCAATGTTCGTGCATGTGATGACCCGCGGGTGGCTTACTCAGTGAGTGGGTGGCCGGTGGGGATGACGGACGGGTCAGGAGGCGGAGTAGGGGGCCTGTGTGTGCAGAACATGCGCGTGGTGCTGGGAGCACACTCGATGGCGTGACAGCTGCTGGGTGGATGGAAGACGGAAGGCAGCGGGTCATCTAGGTTGAAGGGCGCTGGACCGATGGATGCATGTGGACACTAAATTGATGGATTGATGAAAACAGAATCTCTAGTGCATGAATTCCAGGTACTAGGTGGTGGCCAGTGGACGCTTGATGGGTGGATGATGCAAGGAAGTAGGGAAGGATGGTGGGAAAATAGTGGGTGGATGGTCGCGACGGCTTGTCCCTGGAGAGCGGGTGGACAGGCGCTAGATAACCGTGCATGGGTGACGGTGAGCGGACGATGAGTGGTGGGCAAGCGCATGGTATGGGTGGGCAGTGTGTGGCTGGGGACATGAGTGGGTGATGCTCGCTAAGGATAGCAGCTTGTGTGCTGGGCCCTGGAGGACAGGAGCCATCCCCAGCACGGCGTGTCTCTCGGGGGCTCCTGGGCGCACCCTCCTGGGGGAGGCCACTGCGTTGTGGACAGAGTGGGAGGGAGAGCTGCCCTGGCTTGCTCAGCACCCCCTGACCTCGGGGGTTGCTCCCCAAGGCATGGTCGGCTCCCTGCTGCAAAGGGCCACTCCAGGGTCCCGGCCTCAACTCTGGCTTCCTGGGGAGGCGCTGAGGCAGCTAAAACATGAGGCCCCAAGCCAAGGGGTGTGGACTTAGTGGGTGAGTCCCAAGTTCTAGAGTCGGGTCATCCACATTGTCAGCACTGTTGGGGGACAGTGGGGCCCCAGAGGGGACCCCCAAGCTACACATCAGAGGCTGGGCTGCAGACACCGCCCCACAGAGTGCAGGGGAGCGGCACGCCTCTGGCAGAGCTTCCAGGAGGAGGGCAAGAAAGAAAAGAGCGGGTGGCCCCATGCTGGCAGTGCCAGCAGGAGGCCCCAGGAGGGTCCTGAGTTCGGGCGTGGCGGGAGATCCCGACCTGCTGTTCCTCTGACTCGGCAGCCAACCTGCAGCACTTGCTACAATACCTGCTCCCGGCCCCTCCCCCCGGGAAGTCTGTGTAGCCCAGGAGCGTGCGTGCGTGCCCAGCTGTGCGTACCTGGCCAAGCTGTGAGCCGGGCACCCTCGAAGCACCCCCACAGGCCTCAAGCAGTGTCGTAGGTCAGACCGGAGGTGGGGCTCCAACAAGGGGGAGCCCCAACAAGGGGCCCTCGGGCAAAGGCACAGGGACGGGACAGCGCAGGCAAGTGGGGGTTGCTGGGTGCTGTGGCCAAAGATGCTGAGGACACCAGGGGGTTGGTAGGGTGCCCCCGCACACTGTGGGTGCTGAACAATGAGCCTAGAGCAAGCTGCTCCAGTACCTTGGCAACCACTGCCAGTCCCTCTGAGCCGGGAGGAGGCCAAGGACCCAGCAGGGCGACCCCAGGAAGGGCAGTGAGGGGCACACAGCACCCCCCCTCACTTTGTGACCTTGGCTTGTCTGGCCTCAGGCTTCTGTCTGTGAAATGGGCTGGGGCTGCACCCCCTGCTGGTGGAGGGCTGGGCTGGGGCGAGGAACAGGCCCCCCCTCCTGCCCTGGAGACTAGATGGGAGGCCCCCTTTGAGCAGAGAGCAGGACAGGGGCGGGCAGCAGGGACCCCGTGCCTGGCCTCACCCGACCTTTGCCCTGTCCCTGCTGGGCCAGCGCTGTCCTCGAGCGTGGTGGAGGGGAGCGCTGTGGAGAGCAGCCCAGCGAGGTGGGCGCTGTGGAGAGCGGAGAGCTGTGCTGGCCCTCGGAAAGTGGCCAGAGGAGGGGTGCCCCCAAGGCCAGGCTGCTGCTGGTGAGTGAGGGGGGGCTGCCTGGGGGCTGCTGAGGTAGAGGAGGGGCAGCCAGTGCTGCCTGGGTCAGACGCTGGCCTGACCCCCGTGGGTCCTGACCCTGCTGCCTGCTCGCACCCTACCCTCTGTGCCCCAGCCCCTGTGGGGGGCCGCCTGGCCTTGACCCTCCTCTCCTGCCCACTGCTGGTCCTGGGGGCAAGTCGGCCTCTGGGGATGAATGATGCAGGCGCCACCCCCTTCTCCCCCACTTCCAGCCCACCTCTCCCAGGGCTGGGGTATGTGCCTGGACGTGGCGCTGCCCACATGGCGGAGGAGGGGCCGGTGCTGGGCAGCCCAGGGCCAGCGCGGCGGGAGACGGGCTGAGGGCGGCAGGCTCCCATCCCGGGGTGGGTGCTGGGGTCACGGTCTGCAGGGTTGCTGAGGCGGGGTCCGGGGGGCCTCTGGGAGGGGAGTTTGGGCAGGAGCGGGGCCGGGCCCGGGCACGGAGACAGCATCTGGACCCAGGAGCCAGCGCGTCCCCCGAGGGCATGCCAGGAGATTAATTTTGCCTGAGCTGGGGCCTCTGAGGGCCCTGCCTCTCCCCACCTCAGTGTCAGCCATACACCCCACCCCTGCAGCAGCCCGGGCCCAGGAGGGGCCTGTTTGTACCGTACCCCGCTCCAAACCTCCTCAGCCTGCCAGGTTCTTCTGAGGGTCCAGAAAAGCCCCAGGGAGCCCCTGGGCTAGCCTCTGGTGGTTTGGTTCTGGGGGGGCCCAGGTCTGCTCTGGACCTGCCCCCAACTTGCCACCCCCTTATGCTGGTCCATGCACAGGGGAGGGGGCTCTCCTGCTCCTGGGGTCTGGCCTCCTTTCTTCCTGGCCTAGAGCCCCTCTCCTGCCCGGTCCAGCCCCAGCCCAGATGGGGTGCAGCAGCGGCCATAAACGCAGCCCCCGACTTGGAGCTTTTATGTCTCTGCAGCCCCTGCCCTACTGTTATAGAACAGGGAGAGGGGCAGCCCAAGCCCCGCACACCTGCCTATTCTAAATGGGTTCTGCCATCCGCCGCATCAACACAAAACATAGGAGACTTTAATGGGAAGGAACTTTAATAAAACTAGGAAACAATACAGGTAAGGCAAAGAGTCTAGTTTCTAAATGAAGCATCCACAGTTACCCATCCCCTCGTGGGTAAAACTCCATCCATATGGGATCGGCCCAGAACAAGGCCCCAAAGCCTGCCCCAAGTCTAAAGCATCTTCCAGTGGGGACCCACAGCAAAGGGTCACAAACAACCGGACAAGCCCGGAAGGAAAAGAGCAAAATCAACATCAAGATAAAAGCTGCCATGGTCCCCTCCCCACGGGTCTCACCCACATCTGTGTCACCCCGTCCACGACCAAAAGACAAGCGCAGCTTCTTCACGTGTCTCTAGGCTCCATGCGCCTCCTCCAGGTCTCCTGGCTCCATCCTGCTTCTTCCTCAGTCTCTTCTGCAGCTTCTCCTCTTCCTGCTCAGCTCCACCCTTCCTTGGGTGGGGCAGGGAACCTGGAACCTCCCCCTTTCCTGGGGACCCCCCTGTTACACTACGTCTGCCAGTAGCGCGAGGGAAGGCTCTGGGGGGTGCTGGCAGCTCTGAGGACCAGGCCCCCCAGGTGCTGTGACCAGTCAAGCATGACGAGAAAGGGCTGAGCCGGGACCCAGAGGGCAGATGGAGTCACCGCCTCCTGCCTGGAGGGTCTGGCCGGGCCTGCAGCCTCTGCCCTCTCTGCCCACTGCCGGGGTCTGGTCAACCCCTCCTCTCCTGAGGTCTGAAGCACAAATAAAGGCTCTCCTGCCACTGGGCCCGCTTGGTGAGGACTGAAGGACTGAGGACGACTCTTGTTCAGCCAGTGACCTCCTAGGCAAGGGCCCGGGCTCAGATCCCAGGCTGACCAGGCCAGAGTGCCAAGTGAGTGGCTACTTGTGGGCTCTCCACTGGGAATGAAGGGGCTGGGGAGGCTGTCGGGGCCTGCAGTGCTTGCTGCTGTGGTGCCCCTGCCCCGGCTGCCCAGGCTGGCCAACTTTCTCCAGGTGGCCTCTGCCCCCCCGGGGCCTCCAGCCCTGGCTGGACCCTGAGGGCAGGAGGCATTCTGGCTGGTGCCCTCAAGCCTGGGTGCAGCAGGCACAGGAGCAGCAGTGGGGTGGGTGCCCACTCCAGGCTGGCTCTCCTTCAGTCCTGGCAAAAGGCCCAGTCTCCGGGGCACGTGACCGAGTATGGCGTGAGGTGCCCATGGCCCTGCAGGGCTGGGGAGCGGCCCCGTGACCAGGACACCGGCCTGCACGTGGGAGTCCTTTGCCTGTGGGGTCCAGCGACATTGTTGTTGGTCGGGGCTGGCAGGGGGGAGCCCACACCCCCTCCTGCTCCTCCCACCTGGTCCCTGTCCCCTGCCAGCCTGACGCAGCCATCAGAGGGAGTTGCACTGGCCACTGAACAGCCCCCTCAGGCCCAGGTGGGCAGACATGGGGGGGTGCAGGGGGACACAGGTCCCTCTGTTCTTTCTGGAGGCTTCACTAACCTCCAGGATGAATAAGGCACTTTCTCCAACCCACCTTCGATTTAGAAATAGCTCCCCAGCCCCAAAGGCAGGGAGGTGGGAGGCAGAAGCATGGAAGTCGGCCTGGCAGCCCAGGAGGCTGCTTTCACTTGACCCCGTGGCCCCAAGACCCCGACACAGGCCAGGATGTCCCCCTGAGCCCCCACCCCGTCGGCAGCTGGGAGACATGGCTGTCCTTCCAGGTCCTTCTTGTCCTTGCGCCCTCCCTCAGCCCTCTCTGGTGGTTCCACAGGGCCTTGCAGGCTGGAGTGGGCCTCACCCCATCCACCCGCGGGTGGCAGCCCTTCCTCGCCTGCCGCGGGCACTCTGGAACGTCTCTCCCGCACCTGCCCGGAAAGGAGCTCGCTGGGGCCCCAGGGCCCAGGCTGGGGGTGGCCCTTCCACGGTGACAGAAGTGCCCAAGTCCAGGCACACACCCGCGCAGGCCGCCTGGGCCACTCTGCTCTGAGTTGACAGATTCGCTGTCTCGGGCTTTTGTTCATTTTTTCATTATTTCTAAGTGGGTTGAACAAGTGTTTTCAGGTGCCAGCCACAGTGGCAGGCCGCAGGAGGCAGATAGGGTCCCTGGGAAGACAGACGTCCCACCCACGCAGCCCCAGGCGCTCTGGCCGGGGGGCCACCGGGGAGGCAGAAGACTCCCCGGGGACAGGCCGGGGCTGGCCTGCTCAGTGTCCCCAGCCCAGGGCTCTGTGGGCGCAGAGGAACCTCTCAGGACAGGGCATGGAACGGGGGAGAGAGTGGGTGGGGGCTGTGGGTCACAGAGGCCTGGACTTCATGCTGGGGGCACCAGAAGCCCATGGGCTTTGAGACCTGATTTCAGACGGCGCACTCTGGCGCGGGGGCAGCAGGACCAGGCCCCGGAGGAAGAGGCTGGGATCAGGTGGGGACCAGGATGGGGGAGATGGGGAATAGGGGCCGGCACTTCACAGCAGGCTGGCCAGGACTTGCTGGCGGGGTGGGGGACCCCAGCAAGCAGGGGTGATTTCTGGGTTCCCGGTGTGGGACAGGCAATGCTGACATTCACTGAGACTTCATCCTGATCTTTCCAACAGAGGGTGACACCCCTTATGCCCGGCTCTCCCTGAGGTCCCCCAGCTGGCGAGTAGTTACTCTGGGGTGGAATCTCAGGTCCACCCGAGACCACAGCAGGCCGGATCTGTGACCCAGCTTGAGGTCACCATCTGACAGGACTGGCCTTGGGTGGCAGGACCTGGACCCTTAATCAGAGCTCCCGGGACCCTGACGTGTCCAGGGAGTGGGCAGACCCAGGGAGGTGGCCCAGTGGGGCCAGCAGCACCGTGTCCCTGTGTCCAGCTGCTCGCTGGCCTCCGAGAGATCCTGAGCCTGCGGCCCTACCCCTCTAAGACCCGTGGGCCCCAAGGCCTCAGGCCCAGTAGGAACCAAAGGGTGGGGTGGAGAGGGTGGTGCCAGCAGGAGCCCCACTCCATAGCAGCGGGAGCTGGACTCCCCAAGAAAGGCCCCCTGCACTTCCCAGACGCTCCCCCTAAACTGCAACATTTGCTTCAGAGATGGAGGCTCAGCAAAGCCTGTCCCTGCGGAGCCCGCGCAGCTCTGGCGGCCCCGCCGGCCCACAGGTCACATGGTCTCCCTGCCACCCCCTGCGGCGGTGTGGGTGGCATTTGATACCAGGGCCATCCACTTTTTTTGGGGGGGACACTGGTTTCCCAGGAGCCCCTAGTTCCCAGAGGTGGAGGACGCAGCACCGTGGCCCGGGCCAGGCTGCCCCCACCGTCTCCCCTCTCAGGCTCAGCCACGTGGCCCCGCCATGGGCTCACCCGGCCGGGGCTTCACAGTGCAGTGGACCTGGCCATGCAGTGGACCTGCCCAGTACAGCCCAGGCGTCTGCAGAGAGGGCAGTTCTGAGCCAGCCGCTGGGTCCCATGGGGCCTTTACGTAACCCCAGATGTGAAGGCCGGGCCTTGGGAACTGGGCCCCTGAGAAACAAGGGGTGGGGGGAGGAGAGCCAGGGCTGCTTGCCCAGGGACGCACCTCATGTTCCGGACAGCCAAGCTCTTTGGGTGGACGGTCCACTCTGAGCTGAGGGACACCGACAACAAAATCCCCATTTATGACGGTGTAAACTGAGGCTCAGGTCAGAGATGCCCCTCCCAGCCTGTGCATCCCCAGGTGGGGAGCTGAACTGTGCTGGCCCAGCAGGCCTCCTGCCCCCACAGCCCCCGCCTGGCCCTCTCAGGCCCCTCAGGCCAGCCTGTGCCAGTGCTGCCTCGGAGCCAGGACTGGGGCTTTCCTGCAGGAATTTTACTGAGAAAGTTGGGGGAAAACAATGTGGAAATGGAGTAGAAGGAAGGTCCCTTCCTCAGGCTGAAAAGTGGGTGTGGTCCTGGGTGGGTGCAGCGGGAGTTGGGGAGTGGTCCAGAAGCAATGCACGGGCCCTGAGGACCCCAGCTTTTCAGAGGCCAGTCTCTGGAGTGACCCACAGTTGAAGGCCCAGCATCCTGACCTGCTCCCGGAGCTGTGGACCAGGTGTTCAAACTGGGAGCCCGGCCCTGGGGAAAGCCAGGCTGTGCCAGGCAGTGCTGTGCCTTTGCGTCAAAGGAGCACAATGGAGGGCGTCTCCCTCACAGGGGCCCCATGGCAGGAGCCCTAGGCAGTCACTTTGGGCCCTGCCCCTTCGCTTGAGGTCTGCTTGTCCCACCTGTTTGTCTGCCTGAGGAGTCCAGCCTGAGGGGGAAGCGTCTGCCCAGAAGTCAGGGGCTCTCGTGACCCCACTTCACAGAAGACTCGGCGGGCAAGCCAGAGGGCTTCCTGGAGGTGGCACTGGCACCTGGGTGGGCAAATGGCAGCAGCGTGGAGGTCTCTCAGGGACCTCACAGTCTGTTATGCTTGTACTTAAAAAACCCTCACTTTGGGCTGAGCCTGTGTTTGGAGGGAGGGCCTTCAAGAAGTTGACTGGATAAAGAGCAGCCGCCTGGGTCTCACCCACCTGACCGGGCTCCCCGTGACGAGGGGGCACCGGCAGCGCAGAGCGCCTGTGCCCCGGAGGAGGATGGGCCTGCAGGCCCAGGCGCAAGGCCTGGCCCCGGGACTATGAAAAATAAGCGTCTAGTTTGCGCCCCAACTGCAGGCTGTGTCCAGTGGCTTAGCTCATGCACCCTGCTCTCTGCACCCCCGTGCCCTGTGCAGAGCACCCCAGTAGCACCTGCAGGCCCCCACAGGGCTTCTTCCTGATGCTAGCCGCAAATCCCCTGTGCAGGAGTGGGGCTGCATCTACCGCAAAGTCTCAGCAAGCCTCCCCCAAAATGCCTCCAGCCTGACCCATGGGGGTGGGGTTTAATGCCCAATCCATCCATGGCGTCCAGGCCCCACGTCACCTTGCCCTCAGGATGACCCCAGTTCTGAGCACCCTCACCTGGCCTGAGTGGGTCCCTGCCTGCCTTTTTTTTTTTTTTTAAGATTTATTTATTTATGCAAGAACCGGGGTACAGGCCAGCTGACCAGGAGGGTGAGCGGATTCACCAGAGACAGAGTGGGGAGCAGAACAGGCAGACTGACGAAATACACTGCTGAGGGGAGCAGCGGGCAAGACAGGAGAGGTCTACCGCGCCATGTGGGACCCTCGCCGGCCGGCCAGGATCAAACCAGCGCTGCAGAGGCTGCGGACAGCTTCACAGCACTGCACTCACCTGCCCGCACCACCAGGGGACCTGCCTGCCTTTAAGAGCCCTCTCCCCCAGAGCCCTCTGGATGGCCTGGGGCTCGCTGTCCCCTTTGCTGGCCTGAGGCCATCCCCTCTAGATCCCTTTCTACTCCCCTGGTCCTCAGGACGAGCTGGGTGGACAGGAGGCCTGGAAGCAGCCCCCTGCTCTAAGTGAGGGCACGGGTGCTGCCCCCACAGCCTTCGCCTGGTCGTCTGCCTCAGTGTTGCCCCAGGAGGGACCGGCTGCCAGAGGGGTCTCCCCAGGACAGGGCCCACCCCACCGCCACCCTCTGCTCCTCCCTCCCCTGCCCTGGCCCAGCTTGAGCCAGGCTGCCAGGAGGCAAAGGTTGAAGCAGAGGATGGACCTCTTCTGAAGGGGAGGATGGACCAGAGCTGAAAGTGAAAGCAGGTCAGGGAGGAGGGTGGGACTGGGGGCGGGGCGGTGGACCCTGGCAGGCTGACCACCGCTGGGAAGTCCCAGCTGCTGGCCACTCGCTGACTGCTCCCTCGGCTCCGGCCTGGCTGTGGGGACACTGCTGGCCGGCCCGCCCGGCGCCCCTCTGCCGGAGGCCCAACATCTCCGTGCCAACAGGTATGTTCCTGCAGGTGGGGTGGGAGGGCTGGACGCCTAAGGGAAGTGGGTGGGGCCCTGGAGGACAGAGGACAACAGACCTTGTGCTAGTGGCCCTGGGCCCTGGGCCTCTGCTTGGACCCTGAGCCAGAGCCAGCTGAAACCACAGTGGACACATGCGTGCACACACACATACACACACACACATGCGTGCACACACGCACAGCCCAAAAGCAGACAGACACAGATGTAAAGACAATCATGCAGACACTCGGACGGGGGAGGGCCGCCGGCAGACCCTGGGAGGCACCCACGTGCACAGAGCCACACTCAGGCCACACGCTGGCTTGCGAAGCCCATGCACACGAATGTGGGCGCCGTGCTGGTGTGCACGCACACCCCCGGGCTCATCTGCTCTCCTCGGGCACCTGCTGTGTATGTGCCCTGGCCGGGGGCTGGGTGGGGCCCACGCCCGCCTTAGGGCAAGGGCACTGGGTAAGAGGCCAGTGCCCCAGACCCTGTAACTGTTCCTCCATCACTGGAGAAGGTGTGCCCAGGCCCAGAGCAGGAAGTGCTGGCTGGGTCCAGAGCTCAGCTGGTCAGGGAAGGCTCCTTGGAGGAGGAGCCACTTCTCCAGAACTTCCTAGCCGATGGCAGAGGGTGGGAGCCGGGTCACCATTGACAGAAGAACAGCTTGCACCAAGGCGCAGGCGCGTGGAGGGAGAGCGTCTGAGTGGTGAGCAGGAGGTGGGGGGGAGAGGGAGTGGCTGGGTGCCCAGAGGGGCCCAATGCTGAGGGGTGGCCTGGTGCCCAGAAGGGCTTGCCCCAGTGTGGGGAAGCAGCACCTCTTCCGAGCCTGGTGATCGGGCTCCCTGGCTCTTGCCTTCACTAGCCCTTCCGGGCGAATGTGGGACAGGATGGTGAGAACACACTTGTCTGTCACCTCCCTTGTTTTCGGGGAGGACACCCAGCTGGCAGGAAGGGTTTGGAGTGGGGTGAGGGTTGGCGACCCCCCAGTGTACCCAGGAGGTGGGACCCAAGGGGTCTGGGAAAGGCACAGTCAGGACCTGTGATGGGGATGGTGGGTGGGAGGTGAGGGGGCACCAGAGTAGGGGTGATGACCCAGGCGCCGGGAGGTGGGGAGACTGGGGGTGGGGTGGGCACTGGGTGCTGCCTGGGGGGATGTGGAATGAGGTCTAGGAGGATGGGCAGAAGCTGAGCCCAGACCAGAGAGTGCGGCTCCAGGTGGGGTGCCTGATGACCATGTCTTCTGAGGGGTACCCCCGGATGAGGGTGGCCTGGGACTCAGGGCAAGCCTGGGTCTCCGGGCCTTGAAGCTCAGCAGGGCTGCTCTGGACACTCAAGGCGGCGGAGGGGCAGAAAGGCCCGGGTGCGCGTGCGTGTGCACACACACACATACACACACACAGCCCCAGGGACAGGCCCGTGGGTGTGGGGCGGCAGGTGTGGGACAGGGGCCAAGGTAGAGACAGCAGGGAGCCTGCAGCTCAGCCCAGCGGGCACTGCCCACACCCTGTCACACCAGCCTGCGGGACCCGCCCTAGCGGAGGTCAGTGGTGCCCGGGGACTCTCACGGTGCCCCGCAGTGTGCCCTCAGGTCCAGGTTAGGTTTGCAGAGCAAAGACGGGCTTCGAGGGGCAGCCACCAGCACGGAGCCAGGCTGGGCGCGGGGCTGGGGGAGGCTGGCGAGGGGCCTGGATGTGGTGAAGCCGGGGCAAGGCGGCCGGGGGTGCGAATGGAAGGCTGTGGGGAGTCGTGGATGGGTCTGGGGTTGGAGGGGGTACCTGGTGGGACCTGAGATTCGGGACGGTCAAGCGCAGCTGGGGAGCCGCTGTGAGCAGAGTCGGGAGGCCGAGGCGTCCACGGGGACTCATTGAGCCTTTGGTGCAGCCCTGGGTTGGGACAAAGGTGGCTGAGTCGCCTGGGTGGCCCCAAGTCTCTGCCTGTGCAACCTCCCTGGAGACCCATCTCCAACTGCTGGTGCCACCCCCAGAACCTACCTCCAGGTTCCTGGAAAAGGGCCTCCAAGTCCAGCCCACTCCTGGCATCGGGGAATCACCCAGCTGGGCTCCCTGGCACCAGCCCAGCCCCTACCAGGATTCCAGACAGACCTGGCAGGTCCAGGCCCCACTCCCAGGGTCTTCGTTGTCCTGGGATCCCATGTGTGCCAGGCATGGGGCTGGGCACACAGCAGGGCTAGCTCATCATGAGTCCGCCCCAACCAAGACAGGACCCGGCTCAGCCTTCCCCGCACCCCCCGGGACAGCGTGAGGCAGTCTGGAATGTTCTCTTTCTCCCGGCTCCCGCACTGGCAGGGCAGGGCTCTGAGGGTCACCGGCAAGGGGAGAGTGCAGGAGGCACAAGGAGCTCCGCGGCAATGCGCCTGCCAGCACAGGCCCATCAAGTGAGGGCAGGGCTCCCGAGTGCTGGACCCGGGGAGGACGGTGACCTGTGGCCGGGCGGGGCTGATAAGGCCCCATCAATCACCTGGCCTGTCCCTCCTGAGCCCGCGGCCTCCGGCACAGAGAGGAGGCCCCCACGTCTGACCTCTGGACAGCTTGCTGGAGGGTGTGTGGGGTGAGGGTCTGGCCTCTGTGGACTCTAGTGTCACTGCCCCTGGCAAACAGATTTGGGGAGGGGCCGCTGCTGCCCAATGTCACCCCAGGGTCAGGGTCAGGCGCCGGCTCCAGCCTGGCCTTTGGCCTGGGTGGGGGCGCCCTGGAGAAGGCTGAGGGCTCTGCTCTAGCTTGACTTTGTCGGTCCAGCTCTCTCCAGCCCACACTCTCAAGGTCAAAATGAGAGCTTGCTGGCCACTTTCCGCCCCTGTGCACGGCGGTGGGAGGGTGGCCCCCATAAGATGCCCCCGCCCCCCAGCTTAACCCACAGAGAAGAAAGAGCCCAGCTGGCTGGGCCAGACTCACAGGGCCCATGCCCCAGGGGTCCAGGGTGGGGGCCTGTGCCGCACCCCCAGGCCTCAGGGGCCCCTCCCCACCCCAGGGAAGGGACCAGAGCACACCTTGGGGTGGGTGGGAAGGAGAGGCACCGTGAGAAGCAGCAGAGGGACCCCCCCCCCCCCCCCCCGGCCCTGGTTAAATATAGACCCTTGGCCCCTCCCACCCAGGCTGCAGGCCCTGATAAGCCCCTGCCAGTGCCTTTGGTCAGTACCCTCAGCCCTTCCTGCCTCCTGCGGTTCTGAGACGCTCAGGGGAGGAGGTGGCCTCCCACGGCGGCCCCAAGTGCCCCTCTGAGCAGAAGCAGTTAGGCCTGATGAGCTGAATGGGGGTGAGCCCGGCTCTGGGAGCGGGACGCAGGGGCGGGTGCTGGCGGACATTTGCGGCATCAGGGCCTCAGATCCAGGCGGCCCTGGCTGTGTTGTCGGGGCAGCCCTGGGGCTAGAGCTGTGGGGGCCCGTGCCCTGTGCCCTATTCTGCTGGGAGGGTCTGACCTGGCAGCCCGGTGGGGACAGGTCCTGGGCGGGCGGGGCGGGGGTGGAGCCAGGGAGGCCGAGGAAGGGATTGCTGTCTGCATCTCAGCTCCAGCTGCCGCCTGCCTCGGGACTGGAGGCTGCTGGTGACACTTCCTCTGAGCCAGCCCAGGGTCGCCTCCTGGGGCAAGCTTCTCATCAAAAGCTGCCGGGCCCTGCCAGCCCCACGGGCTCTCTCCAGCTTCTGGGCCTGGAGTCCGGGGCTAGGCGGCCCCCATCCCCTGAGCATCTGTCGCCCGCAGCTCTCCCGCAGCCTAGATGCCATCATCACGGTCAGCGTCCTCTGGGCCGGAGCCGCACAGTCCGGAGAAGCCCAAGGGGCCACAGACCCCTGGGCAGTCCAGGAAGTCCAACAGCAAGGATGTGCCCAGCACCCCCCGGGAGGACTCCAAGCCCGGCTTCGGCACCTTGCGGCGGGCCTTCTCCCGAGTGAGCCCCCAGGCGCTGGCGCAGAGCCCTGAGGACAGCGTGGGCCTGCTGCGGCGCAGCTCCCGCTTCCTGATGCGGTCCATCCGGCGTCCCCTGACCAGCAAGCCGACTGCTGACCAGACCCAGGTCGCCTCCGCACCAGGGGCGGCCCCGGGCCCCGGGGTGCCCGCCAAGGTCGGCGGCGGAGTGAGCAGGCAGTCATCCCTGGGCGCCAGGCCGGAGGACGCAGGCCCCGAGACAGGTGAGGACCACGTGGAAGCAGCGGCGCCATGTGGAAGGAAAGGGGCCGGAGCGCCCCCAAGCCCCCCAAGCCCCACCCCACACCTGCAGTTAAGCTTTTCCAGCTTTCCAGTAAGGAGTGCCCACCGGGCAGAGGGGCAGAGGGGGGCTCAGCGGTGAGGTGACTGGCCTCGGTCCCCCTCTGGGAAGCAGAGAGCTGGGATTTGAACCCAGATCCACACGGCTCCAGGGCCCGAGCTCCCCCACAGCCCGCTCCCGGAGGGACAGAGCGCTGGCCAGGCCTGGGCTTGCAGAGGGACGGGGAGCTCTCCGGAGGGGTGAGGGGCCTGCCCAGGGGACCATCCCCAGAGCGGGGCCAGGGTGGGGTGCAGGCAGGGGATTTCTGGCGTGGGGCAGGCAGCAGGCAGGGACCGGCAGCACATGCTGAATGTGGGCCCTGGGGCAGGAGCCGGACATACCTGAGCTCTGACCCTTTGGACGAGTGGCCAGGACTGCCCTGGGGGCCCCCAGGTCCGGCCAGCAGAGCTGCGGGTGGGAGCAGGGATGAGGCAAGGGGAAGGCAGGGAATGACCCCCGTGGCTCCTCCAGCCAGGTTTGGTTTCTGGCTCACAGGGGTGACGCGGCGGCAGTTCCTGGGGCGGGCCTCGGCGGGAGCTTGGAGGCTGCCCCCTCCCCCCCAGGGTCAGACCCCCACCGACCTTACTTACACCCCTCACACCCTTCTTCCCCGCGTCTTTGCAAAAGACAAATCCGTGGCTGACCTCATCACGGAGCGGCAGCTCTTGGTGGCCTTCCAGCAGCTGCAGGACGTGGAGTCGCAGCTGGTGACCCGCAGAAACTCACACACCTTCCAGCAGGACCCCACGGGCTTCGCGCGCCAGGCCATGGACGTGTGTCTGCACTACGACGCGCTGGCTGCCCAGATTGGCGCCATCGTGCGCGAGACGCTGGGCCCCGACGGCGTGGACGCGGCCGCGCTGGCCGAGCTGACCCGCGTGGTGTGCGCCGAGGAGGCGGCCCACCCCGCGCCCCCCGCCGACGGCGACTTCCTGCGCACGCCGCGCCGCTGGCGCCAGCTCTGGGAGGAAGCCGTCCGCCAGAGCGCACAGGAGCGCGTCCTGCAGGCCGGCGCGCCGGAGAGCCCCGGGGCGGCCGAGGGCGCCTCGAACCTGGCCCGGCTGCTGGCGGACCTCGGCGCCGTGGTCCGCCGGGACCTGCAGAAGGTGCAGCTGGAGGTGCAGCCGACCTACGCGGCCGCGGGCTTTCCCGCCTGGGAGGTCTACCTGCGCGCCTTCCACGGCGCCGTGGCCCAGCGCCTGCAGGAGCTCGCCACGGACGCGCGCGGCTGCGAGCAGCTCTACCTGCTGCTGGACTGGGCCGCCAACGTGTACAGCAGGTGAGGCCGGCCAGCGCCCGCCAGGGGCTGCTCCACTCACCTGGCACTGCCCCCCGACCTCAGAGCGACCACCAAGGGCAGGGCCGTTGCTCCCTGGGGGAAGGCTGTGGACTGGGGGCCCAAGATCCTGGGGGGGGGCAGAGGCTTCGACATTCTTTCCTGAGTCCCAGGCCCCGTGCACTCTGATGGGGTGTTTTTAAGGGGTCCCCGTTCTCCATTCCCAGAGCTGGAAGGTGTGAAGGGGAGGGAGGGAGCGCAGTCAGGGGCCCGTCTGCCAGCCACCTTGAGAGAAGGGAAATAGCACCCCTCCAGGCAGCACCCCGGGGCTCGCAGTGGGTGGAGTTGGGGTTCACCTGTCTCCCCATCGGGAGCTTCCACCTCCGACTGTTCTGGGTGATGGGGCGGATCCCCTCTCTGGACTGGAGGCGGTGCCTACAGCCCTGGGCTCGCTACTGCATTTGCAGGGTGTCCTCAGGCAGGTAACCCCCAACCTGGCTTTCCTGATGTGGGCTGGGAAGTGAGCTGTATGGCTCCAGGGTGCTTAGGGCCCGGGCTTGGTTGTGCCCCGACCTCGAGGGTAGTGGCCACTACTGAGGCAGCCAGGCTGAGGTCCTTGCGCATCCTGGGCGGCACAGCTGGCAGCCGGGCGCCTGGGGAGGCTGCTGGGAGGGACAGGGTGGGCCGGGAAGACGGAGGATGCGGTGGGGGAGGCAAGTGTGTGAGCAGAAGCCCAGGTTCTGCCTGCGGCCAGGCGCTGGCTTCGAGCCTGGCTGGGGGTGAGGGGAGGGCACCAGGCCCCCATTCAGGCCTTCAGCCCCCCGCCCTGCCTTCCAGTCCTGATTTCCTGGGTGCCCCAGACCTGGCTTTGCCCGCAGAGCCGCTGCCCCCACTCCTGGCCCCTGAGGTGTGGGCCCGGCTGGAGAGCGACTACACCAGCTTCCTTGAGGTGAGGCGGGTGGGGACGGGGGCAGGGGGTGTCCTCGGCCAAGCTGGCCGGGGTTCAGGCCTCAGCCACTCCTCACCCAGTGGCCTGCAGGTTGGCGCCCCGGAGGGCCTGGGGGCAGCTGAGTGTGCCTCAGACCTGGCCTGACTTCCGGCAGACCTCGGCCCCTTGTCTCCAGGGGTGCACAGGGGCTGAGGAGGCAGGGGACCCCTGCCCTCCTTCCTGGGGAGCTCTCGCGACAGCCCCTCCCACCCTTCCAGACCAAGATCTGGAGCTGCTTCGAGAACATCTTAGAGCTGGAGCGGAGCCGCTGGGGGGACCCCGAGACCCCCGAGGTGCTGCAGGGCCACTACCACACGCCGCTGTCCCTCGACGTTCACATGGTGCGCTGAGCAGGGCACACAGGCTGTATCTGGCCGCAGGCAGGGCTGCGTGGACACCCAGAGCTGTAGATGCCAGCCTGACCCCCCACCCCTCAGACCTGAGGTCCCACAGGGGCAGACTGGACACACCCCCAGCCAGCTGCACGCAGAGGCGGGACCCCCAGGGCACATCTCCCAGCGTGGCCCTCTGCGTGGGGGTGGGGAGGTTGGCCCCAGGCTGGAGATGGGGCGCTGGAGGCTTGGGGCCCTGCACTGGGGCTCACACACGCTCAGTTTGCGGCTCTGCGGGCAGCTCGTGGCGGAGCACGTGAAGGCGGCCGGGGCCATCTCCCCAGAGCTGGAGGCCACCACCCAGGGAATCTGTGCCCGCGCACTGGGCCTCTTCCTGCCCAGGTGCGGCGGCCGCGGGGTGGGGCGGGAGGCGTGGCCAGGCGGGCGGGGTGGCACGGGCGGTCTGGGAACTTGGGGTTTGCGATCCCGCGACAGGGGGGAGGGGACCCACCTCTTAAGGCCCGACGCCTGGGGGCGCCCTGAGGGGAGGGCGGGCTCCGGGTCACAGCACGTTCCAGAAGGGTCCCGACGGCCTCTGCGTACCGCGCCCCCAGCTTCGAAAAGGCTTTTCTGGCGTCGGGGGAGGTGAGCGCACCGCACCTGGGCGCCAGCATCAACGCCCTGGAGGAGCTCAGGTGAGCGCCCGGCGGCTCCTGGGGGCGCTGCCCGCCGCGGCCAGCAGGGGGCGCGCGAGTCCGGGAGGCGGGGAGGGCGCTGGGCCTCCCCAGGGCGGACAGGCGGCCTCCCGGGACTGCGCCCCCACCCCACCCCCACCCCCACCCCACCCCCACCCCGCCTGCGCGGCGTCCTCCGTTGGCCCCGGAAGGGGTGCGGGCGGCGGAGGCTGGGCGGAGGCTGAGAATGTCCAGCTGCCCCAGACCCTGCCTGTTGCGCCGCAGGGGCCCGAGTTCTCCGGCCGCGTCCCTCTCCCCGCACGTCCTCCCAGCCAGCTTCTTCCCTTCTGGGGAGACCTCCTCCTCTCAGGAGCACCCCCTGACTTAGGGCTGGGCTGTGGGTGGGCCCTGGGCCCCTGCAGCACCGGAGACAGAGACTGAGGGGGGCGGCGAGGGGGGACTCCAGAGGGCCAGGTGGGGAAGGGGGAGAAGCAGGGGAGGGAGGGGACAGGGAAAGGCGGAAGTGGGGGGCAGGCAGGGGCCCGTCAGCAAGCCAGACCCGGCTGTCTGGCCTGGGATCCCAGCCCCTGTCCCCCGGGGGCCCTTCCTTACCTGCCCCACGCAGACCCGGCGCCTGCTCCCTCGCCCTCTGCCGTGGAGGACTCCGCGCACATTTGCTCTCTGCGGCACCTGTGGTGTGCCAGGCCGAGCGCCCCCTCCGCTGGGGACAGTCAGCCAAGTGCCGCATCCTCACGCGAGGGAAAGCAGGGGCTCGGGAAGGCCCCACGCGTGTCCGAGGTCACACAGCCCAGTGCTGGGCCTGGACTGGAGCCCGAGCATGGGTGTGAGCACCTTGGGGCTCCACTGCTTGGACAGTGTCCCTGATCTGTGCAGGGCCCCCCGGGGCGTGGGGGCCCTGGGGTTCTGCCCCGGGAAGTGTTTTCTGACCCTTGTAGGCAGCCCCTGGCCCCCGCCATGAACTCTGGCTTGTCCTTCTTGTCCCTGAGCTGGGCATGGGACAGAGCCTCGCCCTGAGTTTTGTCAACAGTGACATGGAGACATTGTTACCTTCCCAGGAGGCCCCCCTGCCAGGCACCATCCCGTCACCAAGAGGGGTGGAGGTTTGCCCCAGGGAAACTGCCAGGCGGTGGGGCTACCCCACCTGCTGAGCTGCCCCTCTGCAATCACTTGGCCTTGGTGCTCTGTCCTCCTTGTCTCAGAAACATTGCAGCCCCAGGGGTGGCCTCACATTTTAGTCTAAGTGCGTGGAGGCCGTGTAGTGCCTAGTTTGTGGGCTGTATGCTGCTCTTGTCCTCCTCTCTGCTCCCCTGTCCACTCTGCCACCTGCCCTGGCCCCTCCCCAGGACCAGTCTTCCGGCCAAGTTCCCAGGAACTTTTGAGGGGCTGCAGAAGCCCCTGGTGGCTGCCACCGGCACCTTCCAGAAGCACCTGCTCCAGGGCTTGCAGCGTGATGTGCAGGTGAATGGGAAGGGCCCTTCTCACCATGCCCAGCAGGTGCCGGTGCCCGGAGCCTGGCTTTCCCAGGCACAGCACAGACACCCCAGGGGCAGTTCCAGGGGTGGGGTGCTGTGGTGGATGCGCCACCCGGGCAAGTTTTCTACCGAGCGGGGATGATCAGGTAACACCTACCTCCTTACTTTGGCCCCCACCTCCCAATGGAAAGACCCAAGCCCCCACTGTGGGTCCAGGCCCCTGACCCAGCTCCCCACCTTTGGCAAACTGGCCTGAGGCCCAAAGGCACATCCTGCAGGGAGCTCCTGCCAGGGAAAGGCCTAGAGACAAAATTCGGGGTAGATGAGAAGCCCCCAGAGCATCTGGTAAAGAAGGGGTCACATCGCCCCCCAGAGTATCTTCCAGGCGACAGAATGTTCCTTAGCCTTAAAGACTGTCTGGGCCCGTGGAGGAGGGCTGCAGTGGATGGGGAGGATGGGCCAAAGATTCCCCCCATCCCTCTGCCCAGCCGCTCTTCAGCGCCGTGTGCACCAAGGACTGGCTGACGCAGGACCCGCTAACGCCCCTCATGGACAAGGTGGTGGCCTTTGCCCGCCATCTCGAGCACGTCGTCCCGCCGCGGGGACAGGTATCTCGAGGGGGTGGAGGCCGGGGTGGCACCCCCAGGGCCAAGTGGTTACCCTGACCATGCCCTGACCCGAACCCCAGGAGATTCTGCAGGAGGCGCACCGATACGTGGTCCGCGAGTACCTGGCGCAGGTGCTGAAGCCGCGCGAGCGCTTCCGAGGCCCCGCGCGAGTGGCCGGCTCCCAGAAGATGGGCCAGGAGGCCCAGGCCATCCACAACACCTTCCAGGGCTTGGTAGGCGGGCGCGGCCGAGCCAGGAGTGGCCTCCTCGGAGACAGACTGTGACCTGGGGGAGGGGGACCCACCAGCACCCCCATTCTCATTTCAGCTCAGCCTCTGCAAGAGCCCTGGGCTGGGCGGGAGGCAGGCGGGGCGCGGCTCTGTGTGTATCTGCATGCAGCCCGTGGGGCCAGTAGGGGAGGGGTGAGGATCCCACCTGCCGGGAGGCCTCTCTGCCATTTGCCCCTGCCGCCTGGCCCCCCAGGCCCCTCCCTGCGCCTCATCTGGCTGCGGTGTCCACTGCCTGGCTCCAGGCAGAACCTCCCCTCGGCCTCGGTTTCTCGTTCTGTGCAGAGATGGGGAGACACCTGTGTGCTGTATGGGGGGCGGTGAGCACCGCCTTGCTGTGACGGGGCGGGCATGAGGGAGGTGGGGGTGAGCGCTGTGGTGCTGTGACTGACGGGGGCGTGGGGGAGGTGGGGGTAGGCACCGCGCGCTGTGGATGGGGGGATATTCGGGAGGTGGGGGTGGGCACCGCCGTGCTGTGGCTGGAGGTGGGGGCGTGGGGGATGTCGGGGTGTGGGGAGATGGGGGTGTGGGGGCGGTGGGGGGTGGGCACCGCTGTGCTGTGGCTGGAGTGGGGGCGTGGGGGTTGGAGTGCTGAAGGGCTGGCACGAGTGGAGGGGCTTCAGGTTGGGGTCTGGGGGCTCCTGGGGGCGTTGCCAGCCCAGCAGCGCCTTCCTGTCTCCGCAGGGATCTGAGGCCGCCTGGCTGGGCCAGGCCATCCCGCGCGTGGCGGACATACTAGGCGAGACTCACAAAGCCAACATCCAGAAGCACCTGGAGAAACTGATCGGGAGCTACCCCGACATCAGGTCCGCACCCTACCTGCTCCGGCTCCACGGGAGGGAGGGGTGGGGTGCTCAAGCCAGGCCAGCAAGTGGGCCCCTGTGCGCGAGGGTACTGGCCCTCCTCCGGGCAACCGCGCCACCCTCGGTCAGTCCTGTCAGTCCCGTGGTGGGGTGGAGAGACCCCTGCAGTCGGAGGGTGGTCGGGTCCCTCCTCCCAGTGTGATGGTGGCCCCCAGAGTTTGCAGGGAGGTGGGGCCCCCCACCGCCTGGAAGCCCGGAGATTCTTGAGGCCCGGCCAGGAGAAAGGAGACTTTGATCCCTGGGTGTGTGTTGGGGGGAATGGTGAGTCATAAACCTGTGGAATTCCCAGCCTGAATTGGGGATTCCTGGAAAAAGCCCCGGGCTCAGTCCCTGCCCGGTCCACGGCACCCCCACCCGGACAGTTGCCTGCCCCCGCAGGACTGTCGCTCAGCTCCGGTCGCGCGCCACCGGGCCCTCCCCTGCACTGTGTCAGGAGCCGGCCTGATAGTTGCCCAGCCTGCGGCCACTTTGGCTGGACCCTGCCAGCTTGCCTCACCCCTCCCATGGCTTCCCAGACCTGGGTCCACCTGCCACCCCTGGGGTGCACCGTCTCCTGGCCTGGCCTTTTGCAGACTGGCCTGGGAATCACCGGGCTGGCTGGACTCCCAAGCCTGAGTCCAGGGCTTCCCTCACCGGGTTAGCGGGGTCTCCAGGGGGCTGGGTGGGCAGTGACATCCCTCTGTCTCTGCAGGCGAGACCACGTGCTGGCCATCCTGGCCCTACGCCGCCTGGGCCGCCGGCGGAACCACGAGCTCCTGCAGCGCGCCCAGGACCTGCTAAGGGCCGCCGCCAAGTCCAGGGGTGCCGAGGCCCTGGAGAGCCACGTGCTTTTCGAGGAGATCGAGGTGCCCAACTCCATGGACCTGCTGATCACCTGCATCTAGCCGCCTGGCCCTGGGCTTCTCCTAGGGGTCTGGGAAGGCGCAGCCCCCAGCTGCTGAGGCACTCTCTGCCCTGCCCAGCCCGAAGTCCTCGGTCCAGGGATTTTGTCTCCAGCTCAGCAGGGCTGCTGGCTGGGCCACAAGGAACATCTGGGACAGGCATGACAGGCATCTGGGGGGCGGAGCAGAGGGCCCCTCCTGCCACCCATCAGGACTGCCTCCCTGCCCAGCTGCCCGGCATCACCACTAGTTTGAAAGTACAGTATTTATTTTTTAAATAAATGTGAATTAAAATGGTGCCTCCCTAGGGAGGGGCAGGGCCAAGTTGTTTGGGAGTAGGCGGTGCCTGTGCCCTGGGGGTGGGGGAGGGGGCTTCTGGAGGGGCTCTGTTGAGTGGGGAGCCCTTTCTTGCCCATGGCACCAGTGGGGAGACTGAGGGGGTCCAGAGCTGGGAAGGCCCAGGCTGGTGGCTGCAGAGACGTGTCCCCGCTGGGGTGCTGGGTCCACCACGCTCAGTGGCGGGTGAGCCTGGCAGGCCTGGGTCCCTGGGAGACAAGTCAAGCCTGAGATATTTGGTTAGAAGTGAAGGTGGGGCTGCAGGGCAGGCTCAGGCATGGTGTGTGTGTTTGGGGGTGCTGAGTACCTGGAAGTGGGACTGCAGTGACCCCCTTATGCACCCCTGTCCTGCCCTCCCCCCATGAAAGCCAGAGCTGAGACTGCTGGGAACGTTCCCGCGAAGCCTGGGCTGTGCCGGGGGCTGAACCAGAGATCGGCCGGCCGGGAGGCTGCGACCTGCAGCGCCAGGAGCCCGGTCTCTGGGCCTGACCTTGACCTGGGGCCAGGGGACTCCAGGTGAGCAAAGGTTCGAAGAGCCCAAGGAAGTGGCGTCTCCCCAGGTCAGGGTGAGGGTCCTGAAAGGGTGCTGGTGGGCCAGGGGTGGAGGGCCCGTGTTTTCGTTCCTCTGGGCACCTCCTGACATGTGGTGACCGGGGCGCTGCCCTGATCTGCCTGCCCGCTGCCCGCGGCCCTGCCCCACTCCCTCCGCGGAGGCTGTGTGAAGCGGGGCCAGCCTGAGTCTGGCTGGGGTGAATTTGGGGACCGGTAAAGGAGAGCGGCTGCCAGGAGAGCACCCTTCTGGGTACCCCGCAGTGGGGGGTGGGCAGGGAGGGGGGCGGGGGGGGGGGAGCAGCTGAGGCCAAGGGAGTGCCCAGAGGCCCTGATGGGAATCTAGGTGGCAGGAGGGTGGGGCAGGAATGAGGAAACAGGTTGGGGTTCCCAGACTGCGGGGCTGGGGGGAGGCAGGGTGGGTGGTGCTGACACTGGCCTGGGAGCCTCAGGCAGGGAGGGGTGATAGGGTGGGGTAGGGATGGATCCTAATCCCCTCTGGTCCTGGCCAGGCTTCCCCTGGGAGCCCCTGAAGCCTCTACCCTGGGCCCTGCCTGGGCACTGAGGTCCTGGGGCTGAATTTCCGGGCCAGGCTGCGGGGGGTGAGGGGGCGGGGGAGGGTGGGTCCCCAGTGGGGGGCTGCGGGCAATCCCCCACCTCCCGGCCATAAAGCCAGCCCCTGCCCCCTCTGGCCCGTGCCCAGGGGCCTGGCCCGGCCTGGCTGCTAGAAGAAGCCGAGGCCCTGGACTCAGGGGTGGCCACGCCTGTGGTGGTGGGTGGGGAAGGCCCTGGAGGCGGCGCAGGGGCTGAGTCAGGCTGAGCCCCACAGGCGGCTCCTAGGCCGTCCTCCAGGTCTGGGGACAGGACGCGCTTTTCCCGGCCGGAGCCCCATCGGCCAGGCGGCCCCGACGTGAGTTCCCGTGGGCCCAGCGTGTCTGGGGGTGAGGCTCAGCTCCCCAAGTCTAGGTCGGGATGAGCAGGAGGCTGCAGGGCAGCCCTGGAGTCCAGGGGCCGGGGCCAGAGGGTGGCCGAGACCGGAGTCCTAGGCTGGTTCTGCCAGACTCGCGATGGTCCCACCACGCCACGCCAGGCCCCCGAGGCCTCTCGAAGCGTCTGGAATATCTGGCCATCCTGGCATCCGGGGTGGGGTGGGAAGCAACTTCCGGAGCTGTCAACCAGCCTGTCTGCTGAGGAAGCTCGTGCGGGCGTGTGCGGCGTGTGCTGCCACCCGGGCTGGGTGGCCATGTGCTGTCCACACGCCTCTCATGGAGCCGGGCAGCCTGGGGCCGGCCAGGCAGTGACCCCCGCCCGGCCCCTCCTCCCGCTGCCCGGCCCCGCTCTCCTTCCCTCCCTGGGCTCTGCTGGCGTGCACGCCGGGCTCTCTCGGGGGCTGAGAGCGGCCCCTGGTCTCCACCTCTGAGCTCTGAGCTGAGGGTCTTCGGGACAGGGCCAGCTCTGAGAGATTTTTGGGGCTCCCGCCCAGGCCTGCAGGGGGCAGTGAGGAGGCTGGAGGTGCAGCTGTAGTAGGTGAGCCCCAGCCGGCTGGCCTGAGGACAGTCCCTTGGGGATGGAGTGTCCACCCCCACACGCCCCTGCCCCGCGCCCTCTGGGGCACGGCTCCCGGCTGGGCCCTGATGTGGGGCCCGATGCCCCTCACAAGGTGGGGCCAGGAGAGGCCACGCAGTGCAGGCTGGGCAGGTGCCGGCTCTGGCCGTCCCCGGCAGTCACTGGCCCTTTGCTCTGAGAGGACCCGCAGCTGCTCCCCTGTGGCGCGGCACCGAGCATGCGGGAGGAGCGTGGGGAGAGGCAGGGAGTGGAGCCGCCCAGGCGCTGGCAGCAGCCTCGCTGCCCTCGGCGTGTCACCGCCATGCCTGCCGGCCTCTCCCTCTTCCTTCCTTGCTGGTGACCCCTGCCCCTTCCTTCCTGGAAGGGACCCTGTACATGGCCGGGGTGTGTGGGGGGCACGTGTCTGTGTGTGCATGTGCCTGTGTGTGCGTGCACGTGCATGTGTCTCTATGTGTGTGCGCGCGTGTGTGAGCAGCACCTCCAGAGGCTCTCTCTGGGCCCCTCACTGCCTGGGAAGTGCTCCCAGGGCCACCCTTGCTCCCCAATCTCACTTCCGTCCTTTGCTACCACAGAGAAGTCTCTTTGGGGACCCGGCGGCTTGGGCCCCAGCAGGGCTGGCTGCCCGCAGTCCATCCCCAGGCCCTCTCTGCACCTCCCCAGCCGGGCCCCGTCGCGCTGGGCTTGAGGCTGGAAGGAGGAGGCTACAGTGCCTCGGAGCCCTAGGCCAGGAAGTCAGGCCCTGTGATGTGCTCTGCAGCCCCCACACCATATGGGGGCCCATGGGGAGAACCCCCAGGGTCTCAGCCCAGGCCCCCACCTTGTGAATTGCTTGGCAAAACTGGAACTTTCTCCGCTCCTGGGGCCCCGGGGGCTCGGATGAGTCCTTCCGAGGGCCGCCTCATCCAGCACGCCCTCCTGTCCCCACACGTACCCTCAACCTCCAGTGCCTTTTAGTTGCTAGATGTTTCATATTTTTACTTCAATGGGGGGATAGGTCACATTGTTCAAAATCAGAGCAGTACCGAAAGGTTGCTCTGTCTCCCCTGCACCCCAGCCCAGAAGCAAGCAGCTCCCCACAGAACAGGAGTTTGAAGAACGCACAGCTTGCCGCACCCCCACCCCCGGCCCCGCAGTGACCTTTCAGGCACTGAAAGGCCGGCTTGCCGGAAGGTGGGGTGCGGGGTGGGCAGTGTTGGGGTCCTGCTGCAGGGAACAGATCTGCGGAATGGGACGCCTGGTGGGGGGGGGGGGTCCTGTCATCTGGGCCTCCTGCCTTGAGTGCAGCTTTTCCTGCTGGCTGGGGCTTCAGAATCAGCCTCAGGCCTAGACACATGTGGGCCGAGGCTTCCCTCCCCCAGCTCCTCCCCTCTCCCTGCCCCCCGCCCCTCCCACACAGAGCCCCTGCCACGGGGGCCTGCCTCCATCACTGGGTGGAGCCCGAGGGGAGCTGGCCTCCCCGGGTGTTTTCCTGGAAATCACGCTGCAGAGCATAAAGCAGGCCCAAAGGGACAAGAGCAAAAATTGACCATCTTTCATCATCACGGGAGAATGTTGCAAAGGGCCTGTTTCCCTTGCAAAGTCCGCTAGGGGAGGAGCTGGACCATAGGTCTGGCTGGGAAATTCCTGATGGCCCGGAGGCAACTTCTCCAGGAAGCCCTCCTGCACTGCTCTCCCGGGAAGGCCTCAGCGATGGGCCTGCTGCCCCTGGGGCCTTTTCACCCGTCTCCAGCACAGGAGGTGGATCCTGGCACAGTAGTGTGTGTGGCCTGGCCTCCCACCAGAGGGGAGGGGGGAGCTGCTCAACTAGTGAAAAGACGCAGACAGCTTCTGGGCCTGTGGGTGAACACCTGGCCTGGCGAGCACCCCCGGGGCTCCTTCCTGGGCCCCCCCCATGGGTGGTTGGCAGGTCAGCTGTCCTGGCCATCCCGGGAGGTCAGCAGACTCCTGCCCAGGTCAGGTGCAGCCGCAGATGACCCTGAGCAAGTCACTTCCCCTCCTGGGTGACAACAGAAACCACAGCACAGAGTGCAGGCCCCGAACTTTGTGCCCACTTGCCTGAGGCCACCGCTGGGGACTGGGCAGGCAGTGCTGCCCGGCAAGTGAGTGGGGGGTGTCTCCAGGGAGCAAGAGGCCCCAGGAAGGGTCCTAGGTCAGGGGTCCCCTGAGAAGTAGGGAGCAGCAGGGGCTGGGGTGAAAGCAGTGGGAAGTGCAAGTCATCCGGCAGAGGGAAGTGGGCCTCCGCGGGGGAAGGGTGCATCCTGGAATGCCCTGGCTTCCCAGGCCCGGGGCGCTACCCATGGTGAGCACTGCCTGTGACTCTCTACCACCAGCAGAGCCGCCACCCTAGTCCTCCTGGGGCAGCCTCCCCAGCCTGGTCTTTTCCTCAGTGTATGAGCCACTTGCACCCATGGGCCCAGGGACAACAGAATGCCCTCCCTCTGCCTTCTCCCCTCTCCCAGCAGCCTCTCCCCTGCGGCTCTCATGGGGTGGGGGGTGTCACCACCGCTACTCACCTCACGCTACTCGCCTCACGCAGGACTGAGCCTGGGTCCCAGCTCCAGCTGAGAGGCTGCCAGCACCGGGCCCACCCCTCCTGCCAGAACAAGGGCATCAGGAGGCAAAGAAGTCTTTCCCCCCAAAGATGGAGCAGTGTGAGGCCAGGAGGACTCCACCTCTGCTCTCTGCATGGAAGCTCCCTGGCCGGCTGTCCTCTGTGTCTGGCTGACATGCACCAAGCTGATTTGGGAGCGGGTCCCCACGGGAGTAGTGACCACCCAGCCCTGCCAGGCAGCCCCTCCCGGGCCTCAGTGTCCTCATCTGTGAGGGGCAATGCAGAGGCACCCATTTCCTAGGCCTGTTGTCAGAGCTTTGTTTTGTTTGCCTTTTCCTTTTTTCTTGACATGAGTGGAATCGTTCCATATTCGACTTTCTCCTCTGACATATCTCACGCAGCTCCATCCCCCGTCCCAGTCAAGCCATCACAAATGGCAAGAGTTCATCTTTTTCATGGCTGAGTAGTGTTCCATGAGTCCACGTCGCTTCTCTGTCCACGCATCTGTCGTGGGGCACCTGGGTAGTTTCCTTGGCAGCTGTGAACAGTCACAGCAGCTCTGCTGACCACAGCCACAGGGTGGTGCCCACAACATTTGAATGAATAAACAAGCCCCAGTTAGTCTTAAAGAGAAAGAGAATTCTGAATGGACTCAGCCTGGACACTGAGGACACTGCATTGCGTGAAATAGGCCCTCTCGGCGGTCAGCTTCCCCGAGGCCTGAGGGGGGCCAGCCTAGAGGCATGGAGCGGCAGGGCGGGGCTGGGCTGGAGGTGATGCTGACAGAGGCTGGGTGCACAGGGCAGGAGGGAGTCCTGGGCGGGGGCAGCAGAGACCGTGAGTGCGCTGACGCCCCTGACCTGTGCACAGCGCCATGGTGCGCTGGCCACGCACGCCACAGCCATCTTGGAACAGTCGAGTGTGGTTGCCCAGCCAAGGGAAGGGAAGTGGGTCCAGAGCGGCCTGTGACTGAAGGCCTGGGGGCCAGCGAGGAGCTGCCCGTGGCTCCCAGCCAGCTGCTGGGCCCTGGCTGGACTGGGAGTCTTCTGCCAGCCTGCTGCTGCCCTCCCGCCCAGGAGCCCACTCTCCTCCCTGTGCATCTCCGTGGGCGGGGCGGGGCCGGAGCTGGCCAGGAGCACCCTGCCAGCCTCAGGTGTGCCTCCACAGCGGGGTGTTTGCTGCTCTGTGGCTTCCCAGGGAAGCATCTGCCTCTGGGGGCTGTTTCCTCCTCTGTCCAGAGAGGGTGGGAACAGCTCCTGCCTGCCAGCCTGGCCTGTGTTGGGGGCTCCAGGCCTGTAACCCTGAACCCCATGAAAGGGGAATTGGCTGAGGCCAGCCCACAGGGGCAAGACGGCTGGGGCTCTGGAGAGGGGCCTGGAGCAGCTGGGGACCAGATGGGGACCCAGAACCTGCCCTGTGAGCTGTTAGTCTGGCCCCTGCTGAAGGGGTGGTGGGTCCTGCACAGCTGACAGTCCCCCGCCATTGTCTTGGATTCTGCAGCAGATTCCCAGCCGGTTTGGGGTGAGCAGGGAGCCAGCAGGAGTGAGGGGACTTGCACAGAGGGGCCGCGAGGCTGCCAGCCAAGACCTGCCCTCCCTTCTTGGCCTGGAGGGCCTGACTGCAGGGGGCCCGGCCCTAGGTCTCCCACCTGTGCACTGCACTGGGGAGCAGGTGGGGCGATGCCTCTCCCAGCCTGGGGTGGGGGGCTCTGCCCCCTGGGGCCTCAGGGAGAGGAAGACAGATGGGCTCCAGGTAAGGCCACCTCCTGAGGCCCCCCGCACCCCAGGACAGAGTAGGTGATGGTGCCCCCATCCTGGCACTTGGCCACCACTCCCCTGGAGGAAAAGGAAGTTCTCAGCTTCCCCTGCCCACTCGTCTGGCCCTCCTGGGTCTGTGCTCCGGGACATGCCCAGGGGGAATTCCTGAGTGGCTCTGGCCTCCCAGGGTATGCGGCAGGGAAGGGGGTTGTTGGCGGGTCCTCTTCACCAGCACCGGCTCTTGGCGTGTCAGACCCAGAGCAACGGGTCTTCGGAGGAGAAACTGAGGCCCCGGAAGGGGCACGGCCTGCCCAAGGTCCCGGGGAGGGCACAGCCCAGGGCTGAGGGTGATCAAGTCCAGGGCGGGTGCTCCGCCCCTCCCGAGGGGACAGTGCCCCCCAGCAGCCCTGGGCCCCCCAGCAGCCTCCTCCAGGAAGGCCCCTCCCCTGCCTCTAAACATCCATGTTGATGCCCAGAGGGGAAGCGCTGCCAGGAGGGGGATCCTGGGTTCTGGGGGGGGGCATCCCTAGCACCCCATGGGGGCCGGGGCCCTGGGGAGCGCGGGCTCTGTGACGCGGGAAGGCAGGGCTGAAGGGGCTGCCAGGCAGCCAATCAGAGCGACCGTGGGTCCGCGCGAGGCTGACGGGGCGCCCACCCCTCCCGGGCGGCCTCGCGCCCGTGGCCCCGCCGCCCCTCAGCTCCCGGCCTGGTGCGCGGTGGCGGGGCCGGGCGGGGGGGGGGGGGGGCCTGGGCCTCTGCCCGCGGGTTTTCCGCGCTTGCGGCGGGCGGGGCGGGCGGGGCGGCCGCGCGGGGCGGGGCGGGGCGGGGCGGGGCGCGGGGACTATTTGAGGCCGCCCCGGGCTCGCCGGGCAGCAGCGCGCGGCGCGGCACAGAAGACACCTCGCCCCGCGCCCCGCCGGTCCCGCCCGCGGCCGCCCAGAGACCCCCCGCAGGAAAGTGAGCCCGGGCGCAGCAGCCGAGGTGGGGTCCGGCGCAGGGCTCCGCCCTGGGAGAAAGGCAGGCCGGCAGGGGTGGCCGGGGCCGGGCGGGGTGGCTGTCAGACCAAGGCCAGGCCCCCGCCTGCGGTGTCCGGGTGTCCTCAGCGGGGACGGGCACCCACCTGTGGCTGCAGGAAGAGGGGCCGGGCTGGAGGCTGCAGGAGGTGGCACCCGGACCCCGGCCTCGGAAAGAGAGTGAGGAGGCGTGGGCCTCTGGAGAAGCTGGGGTGAGCGCCTGCAGTGCCTGGGCAGCCTCTTCCCGTGGGGCGCCAGCCTAGAGCTGGGCTTGAAGGAAGTGGCCGCGGCCCCGGGCCATGAGGGGCCAACAGACCCGGGCCCAGACCCCACCCGCCCCGAGCCCAGCCAGCGCCGGCCCTTGGCTGTGGGGTTCTGCCACATCCTCTCGGCAGTACTGGGAATTGGGGGTCCTCACCCCCTTTCACAGATGGGGTGACTGGAGCCTGCGATGGAAGGAGGTGTCTGGCCATAGGCTGAGCCCACAGCGGTACCTCCCACTGTGCCGGGCACCTCTGGGGAGCTGCCTGGTGGGTCCCGGTGCTGCCAGCCTGAAGGGTGGGGGTGGCCAAGTCGTGCGGTAACTGCAGGGGCTGGGGCGGGACACCCTGGCATCTGTGGGGGCTGGGGGCGTGGGTGGTGAGGACAGGCAAGGTCAGTAGGCAGCTGCGCCATCGGGGTGGCCCTTCCCTCACCCCAGCGACCTGGCAGAAGAGGGGGGCCGGTCACCAGGGTGGGGCTGAGCAGCTGTGCCATGCGGAGGGCAGGGCCGGTGAGGGGAAGTCAGGGCATGAGGAGGCAGGGCCGTGTGCCCAGTGGCCTTGTGCCTGGGGTCTTGGTTTTGAGGTGCCCCAGAGCACCCCCTGCTTGGTCCTGGAGCCCAAATGGATCGGGGTGGCAATGGAGGCTCAGCAGTGACGGACCCTGCCAGGGCATTTGGTGAATCCAGTGTGTGTGGGGGAACCAACCTTTCTGGCCTCCAAGTGGCTCAACCGCACCGGGGGTTGGGATGGGGGGCTGGGCTGGTGGGGGAGCAGCAGGGCCTTGGGCACATCTGGCAGGCGTGAGCTGAGCCTTCACACCAGCTGCCCAGTGCCTTCCACACCCAGCCCAGCCCCTGCCTCAGTATCTCCCCCCGGATGATGATCACCCCAGCTGCCTGTCAGGCCAGAGGGCGCTGCGGGGCCGAGGGAAGCCGCCTCTCGCACGAGCCACTGGCACATTCCCTTTGGGTGGTGGGGCAGGCACTGTGGGACAGGTCACTCCACTGGCCAGGGAGGCCCTGCCCTGAGTGTGCCCCATCCTCAGACTGCCGGACACCCCCTTGGGGCAGCCAGGCTCCTGCCCACCATCCCGGCCTTGCTGTGACGATGGGAGGGGCGGTGGGTGCAGGGGGCGATGTTTCTGTGAATGTGGTTTGCAAGGGGGGGCCGCGGAGGCTGGGGGACTGGAGCCGGCAAGTTGCTTTCCAAGCCCAGGGGTTGGCCAGAGGCACATGCGGCATTCCCCTGGTCGGTTCTGCAAGACGAGGACAAGAACTGTGGATGGCAGCGAGGAGGGGGCGGGGCGGGCAGCCAGGTGGAGGCTTTTGTGGTGGTGATGTCACCCTTTTTGGGAACAGGCGGATGAGGTGGGAGCCAGGAAGCCTGGGTTCCTGTTCTGAGTGATGGTGTGACCCCGCAGCCCGTGGGCCCCGCAGGCCTCTGCCCCCACATGGAAGCCTCTCCAGGTCCTGCCCCACCCATGCACTTAGGGGGCACTACGGTTACTGCACACTGGAGCCCCGAGGCAGGGGGTTGCCCCGTGCTCCCAGCCCAGCAGCCGTGTCTCTGCATGGTGACCCAACCCGACCCCAGACCAGAAGCGCCTGGCAAGGTGGGGCTGAGTTTGAGTCCTGCCTGCCCGGCCTGGTGCTCAGTCATCTCGCTGGACCTCACTTCTGGGTCTGTCCAGGGGCAGCAGCACGGCCGCGCGGGACCCAGGGTGGGCTCAGGCCCTACAGTCCCTCCGGCCATCCAGAGGGTGGGCTGTCGAGGAAGGACTTGCCAGAACCAAGATGAGGCAGGTCTCTTGCCTGAGGGGCTGGCACCCTGCTTCTCCCCGCCTGGGGCGATGCCGGGAGGGGAAGAGGAGCTGAGGGTGCTGGGAACCTGGGGCCGGGGAGGCTGCGCTGTTGGTGCCTGACTGCAGGGCGTGTGCGGGACTGTCCACTGTGACCGCTGACCCCACCACTGTCCCGGCCCCCGCCGGCCTGCAGGTCTGGGCCAATGAGGCTGAAGGTGAAGATGTTCTTCCAAGGTCTTCCGGGCCGGCAGCCGGTGCCAGGGCCCCCCGACTTCCCTGCAAGCCCCGAGAAGCTGCCGTCCTCGTGGGAGGCAGAGTCGGAGGCCTCTGAGGACCCGGAGCTGCCGCTGGACGCTGAGGTCGCCGTGGACGCGGCCCCCCTGGAGAGGGAAGAGGAAGACCCTGAGAAGGGGAAAAAGAAGAAGAAGTCGAAAGGACTCCCCGACGTGCTCCACATCTTCAACAAACGGTGGAAGAAGAAGGGAAAGCCCAGCGCGGCAGAGCCCCCGGGCCCGCCGCAGGCGGAGGTGCGCGCAGGGCAGGATGGCCGGCTGCCCACAGGTAGGCTGGGGGCGCGGGGGGCTGGGGGCCCCCGCTGGCCGGAGTGGGGCTTCCGGGGTGGGCCGCCCTCCCCGAGGGCCCAGAGCCGGCAGGGCAGACGCGCTGGGGCGCCTGGCGCGCGGGCGGGTCAGCCTCTGGGGGCGCGCGCCTCTCCCCGGGGCCCCCGCCGCGCTGACGCGGGTTTCTGGGCGCAGTGGAGGAGCTGAAGGCGGACCTGGAGCAGGGGCGGCTGGAGGCGGCGGGGCCGCTGCTGGCGCTGGAGCGCGCGCTGGGCGCGGCGGCCTTGGAGGGCGCGAGCGCCGAGGAGCTGGTGCGGCGCCAGAGCAAGGTGGAGGCGCTGTACGCGCTGCTGCGCGACCAGGTGCTGGGCCTGCTGCGGCGGCCGCTGGAGGCGGCGCCCGAGCGGCTGCGCCAGGCGCTGGCCGTGCTGGCCGAGCAGGAGCGCGAGGACCGGCGCGCGGCGGAGGCCGGGCCCGGGCCCTCGGCGCTGGCGCCCACGCGCCCGCGGGGCTGGCTGCGCCTGTGGCGGCGGGACGTGGCGCGCGCCGCGGAGGAGCGCCTGGCCCGGCCGCCCGGCGAGGCCGCCGCCGGCCGCTCGGAGCTGGAGCGCGCCTTCCTGCACATGGGCCGCACCATGCGGGAGGACCTGGAGGCCGTGGTGGAGCGGCTGAAGCCCGTGTGCCCCGCCGAGCTGGGCGTCGTGGCCGCCTACGCCGAGAGCTACCACCAGCACCTGGCGGCCCAGCTGGGGGCCATGGCGGAGTTCGAGCTGTGCGAGCGCGACACCTACATGCTGCTGCTCTGGGTGCAGAACCTCTACCCCAAGTGAGCCCCGCGCCGGCCTGGGCTGCAGGACCGAGGGGCGGGGAGGAGGCCTGGCCCCGGGGATGCCCCCCGGGCGGCTCTAGTTTCCCGGCCCCGTCACATTCTGCGGGGAAGAAACAGGCCGGGAGAGCTGGGACCCGCGGCTCCTGTGCTCCCGGGCCGCAGACAGTGACCATGGCGGGGAGGGATGAGCCAGGAGGCCAGGGATGGTGGGAGCCCAGAGCAGGGGTCCTGACCACCGCCTGGGTCAGCCCAGGATGTCCGCCTGCCCCGGAGCCCCTCGCGATGATCGGGGTGAGGGGTCTTGAAAGGGAGGAGCCTAGACTTGAGCGGTGGGTGAGGTGGGGTCCTTGGGGGCAAGGGTGGACACAGGAGTCGGGGGGAGGCCTCATGCAGAGCCGCTGGTGGCCAGGTGGGGGTAGGAGGACCTGGGCTGTCAGTTTGGGGGCTGTTTGGAGCAGGAGCCGGGGTGACGGAGTAAGAGCCAGCGCAACGATTCCACCCAGCTGAGCTGATGGGGGGCTCACCTGAGATGGGGAGGCAAGGCGAGGGCGAGGAGCCAGCGGGACTCTGGGGCAGCCAGACAAGGCACTGAAGGAAGTGCCCTGCTGAGGGGCAGTGCCAGGCACACCTCCCTCAGGCCACCCTCTGCCCACAGCGACATCATCAACAGCCCCAAGCTGGCAGCCGAGCTGCAGGGGGCCAAACTGGGAAGCCTCTTGCCCCCCAGCCAGATCCGGCTGCTGGAGGCCACGTTCCTGTCCAATGAGGCGGTGAGTCCAGCTCCAGCCCAGGCAGGCGGAGGGCGGGGAGGGGGCAGCAGAAGGGGGGGGGGGCGCCCCAGCACTGCACGTGGTCAGGATGGTGGGCTCAGTGCTGCCCTCCCCCTGCCCGCCCCAGGCCAGCGTGCGGGAGCTGATGGGCCGAGCCCTGGAGCTGGAGGCAAAGCGCTGGGCCCAGGACGAGGCCCCCCAGAGCCTGGACGGCCACTGCCACAGCGAGCTGGCCATCGACGTCATCCAGGTAGCAGCCTGCCCCTCGGGCCCCTGCCTGGCGCCGGCACCAGCACCCAGCCAGCCCTAGGGCTGCTGCTCAGCTCAGCCCCCCCACCCCCCCCACAGATCCTCTCCCAGAGCCAGGCCAAGGCCGAGGGCATCACCCTGGAGCTGGGCGCGCAGACCAGGCCGGTGCTGCAGGCCGAGCTGTTCATGTTCCTGAGGAGGTGGGTGTCTGCGTGTGCGGGCCGGGGGCATCCCATCAGGTCAGTGCCCCCCAGGGAGCCTTCCTGCTGCACCTTCCTGCTGAGCCCCAGGGGAGCAGACCCCCCCATTCAGCCAGGCCTGGGAGCAGCCTCTGTGGCACAGGGGCTGCTTGTGGGGGGCTGAGGCCTGCCCCCTCTAGCAACCCCGGTCTCCCCTGCTTCCTCTGAGGACGCGCCCGCCAACCTCGGTCCCTCCTCCGGCTCTCACTCTCAGTGCTCCCAGGGCCTGGCCTGGGCCCTGGTGGGAAGCTGCTCACTGGCACCCCACCCCCCACCCCCCACCCCCCACCCCCGTCTTGCGTGTGCTCCCACATGCCCTTCCACCTCACCAGCTACCAGCGCTCCTTTGAGGAATTTCTGGAGAGAAGCAAACATCTGACAAACTACAGGGCCAACGTCATGGCCAACATCAACAGCTGCCAGCTGTTCTGGTGAGGGCTACCAGGCGGGGGCTGCCGCTGTAGCTGGGCAGGGGTGTGGCGGGAGGGGAGATGCCGCAGCAGCGAGCTGGGAGGACAGGGCTGGGGGCGGCCGGCCCGGAGGTGCGGCCCTGCTTGCACCTGCTCCCGCTGCCTGGAGAGCAATCCTCGGGAGGCGGCCCCCGCGCAGAGAGGCCCGTGTCCCACCGCCGTGGGAGCCATCGAGGGTCGGGGCGAAGAGATTGTCTGGGCATGCCCCGCGGTCGCCTGGCCTGGGCACGGCCTAGGCTGGGCAGGCAGTGACCGCAGCCCCGGCCTCCAGGTCGTCTGTGGAGAAGTGGCAGATGCGCCAGGACGTCCCGAGCTACCTGCTGGCCCCGCTGAAGGAGCTCAAGGCTCGCGGCCTGGACGCCCTGCTCCAGGACCTGTTTGGGGCCCTGAAGGTAGCGGGGGCCTCTCCCCTGGGGTGTGGGCTGAGGCAGCACAGGAGGGGCAGGGAGGACTGGCAGGCAAGACCGGGCCGGGGAGGCTGGGGGCCAGTTGTGGTGCGGCTGGAGCTGCCCTGGTGAGGGGCCCTGGAGGGGGGGCCCAGCCAGGGGTGGCCTCAGAGGGGCAGCAGGGGGCTGAGGGGAAGGAGAGGAAGCCCCAGCACCCTCCCCCACTCATGCTGCGCCCAGCCCCCCGAGAGTGTCCTCACTTTCCTCTGGCTCCCCGCCCTGTCCCAAGCCTGTGGGGAGGCGGCGGCCACGTGGGCTGTGGGCCAGGAAAGCCTCAGAGCCCCTGGTTCCTTTAGCAGAGGGTGAGGCGGGGCCTCGTGGAGAGAAGAGGGGCGCCCTGCCGCTGTGGAGGCCCGGCCCGGACGCCCTGGCTGCAGGCCCTGTTTGTGCAGGAATTTATTTACTAGGGGGCGGTGGGGAAGGCAGCAGGGCCTGCAGGTCTGAGGTCTGCGCTGAGCCACAGCGGGCAACCTTGCCGGAGGGCGCGGAGGCCGCCCCGCTAACTGTGCCGGCCCTGGGGTCCTGGAGCCCCGCCCTGCCCCGGCCGGTGCGTGTCCACACGCGGGTGACCACACGCCCGCCCGCCCTCGCAGCCGCTGTTCCGGCAGTTGACGCAGACGCGCTGGGCAACCCCGGAGCAGACCCTGGAGGGGATCCTGGCCGCCGTGCAGGCCACGCTGCCGGGCTTCTCGGCGCTGCGTGGCTGCTTCCGCGAGGTGAGGGGGACGTGCCGCGCATGGGCTGCCGGGCACGCGGTGCCCACAGGTGGGGGCGAGGGCCCGTGGCCACGCCCAGCCTGCTGCTCCCCACAGGAGCTCATGGAGGCTGTGCACCTGCACCTGGTCCGGGAGTACATCGGCCGCCTCAGCAAGCGGCGCCTGGTGCTCAGGACGGCGGAGCAGCAGCAGCAGCTGGCCGGGCACATCGATGCCAACGCAGAGGCCATCTGGGACTTCTGCACGCAGCACGTGAGCCCACCCCACAGTGCCCGCCTGCGCCTCTCTGGGTCCGGCCCTTCGGGCATGGGATCGGGGCGACGCCCTTCAAGCCGCTCTGCCCACAGGGCTCCCACGCCGGCTGGCTGCGGCACGCCCTCCCCGCGCTGGCCGAGATCATTCGCCTGCAGGACCCCAACGCCATCAAGATCTCGGTGGCCGCTTATGCCGCGCAGTATCCCGACTTCAGGTGAGAGCAGACCCGGACCTGGCAGCAGCTTGGCCGCTGGAGCCCCGTGGGCGTGGGGTGCTGGCCATGCCTGCGTGGGCCCCAGTGCGCCAGCACCCCCGACTGCGGCTCACTCCGGCCCTCGTGGAGCCGGGCAGCCCCTCCCGCAGGGCACCTCCACACGTCCTAGGACACAGGCCCACCGTCTCAGAGGGAGGCGGCAGTCAGCCCTGCAGCCGGCTCTGGTGTCAGGGCACTGCCCTGCCCGGCGTGGGCCAGAGTCCCGAGTCTGCGCGGCTATGCAGGGCCATGTGGAGTTGGGGCCTCAGCCTGGGGCTCCGGGGCCCCGGCCGCCTCTATCTGGGGAGCCAGGGACGTGGCTGCTCTGCGCTGAGCCTCACGTGGCAGGGAGGCACGAGCAGCCTTGAGTTAGATTGCCCGCTTCAGCCTGGCCAGCCCCGCCGGCCCCCTCCACCCCTACCCCCCACCTGGTTACCAGCACACCCAGCCGCCCACCCTCCCACACCACTCCAGCCCCCAACCTGCTCATCTTCCCAGGGACCGAGTTATCCATCCGTCTGCTCACCCACCACCCACCTGTGTACCCCTCACCCACCCAGCCAACCTCCCACCCACCACCCACCCACATACACATCCACCATCTACCCCACTTGTTCCCCTGCCGCCCACCATTATCCCAGCAGCCATCTCTCGTCCCTGGAGGGTGCCAGGGTCTGCCCGGGGTACAGGACACTCGAGGCACCAGGCAGACCCGCCCAGCCTTCCTCCCTGCCCGCTGTGGTGGGCTGAGCACGAGCAGCAGGACAAGTCACCAGAGGACAGGCCGGGAAGCTCGGCAGTGATGAAAGCTGCTGACTTTGGGGGTGGGAAGGCTCATGGGGGGGTGACATCCCAGCCGAGACCCGCAGGGCAGAGGAGCTGGTCGGCGCCAGCGCGGGCTCACGCGTTCCAGGAGGAGGGACCAGCAGAAGGCCTGCATGGGCAGGGGCTCGGCGGGCTCCGGTGGATGGGCGGCCAGGGGAGCGAGGGCCCCATGTGGGCAGGGGTGGCTGCGGGGCCTGGGCACCAGGTCAGACTGACCGGACCTCCCCTCGCCAGCAAAGGGCACCTGAGCGCCATCTTGGCCATCAAGGGGAACCTGTCGAGCAGCGACGCCAGGAGCATCCGGAGCATCCTGGACGTCAGCGTCGGAGGGCAGGAGCCCTCCGTGCCCCTGTTCTCACTGATAAAGGTCAGCTAGCTCTGCCTGCGCCTGCCTGCCGTGTGCGCCCAGCCCTGGACCCACCTCACCCGCCTGGCAGAGCCGCCGCCGCCCAGCCCTGCTGAGGCCCAGGCTGAGCAGCTGGCCTTGGACAGCCCTGGCCCGGTGATCCGCCTGTGGGGACAGGGCACCCACGGGGCGCCCCGAGCAGCTGCAGACGCCGGTTGCCCGAGGGCACTGACGGAGGGAGAGGCCCCGAGCCGTCGCGTGCGCCAGAGCGGCCTCTTCACGCCGGGCAGCCCCGGGCCTCGCTGCCCACTGCTGGACTCTGCCCGGCCAGATGGAAGGCGGAGCTGCTGGGAAGGCAGGGCCTGGAAGGGCAGGGGGCCCAGACCCACGTCACACCCCAGCCTCCCTCAGCCCCAGGCGGGGCCCGGCCAGGAAGTGGTCCCCGGCGCCACCCTCAAGGGTTCCACAAAGATTTCCAACCCGCGCTCGTCACCCCTCGGGTCCTGCAGGTCACAGGCCAGGCAGGCTGCGCTGGGCTCCGGGGAGACTTGCTGGCCATTCCGCTCCCACGGCTGCCCGAGCCTGGTGGCCCTCCCTTGGCCGGCGGCCGCAGCCCCCACGCCGCGCACGCTGCGCCTGCCTCCTGCACCGGGCCCCGCGCTCTCCGACCCTCTGGCCGTGTGTCCACCCGGAGGCCTGTACCTCCCCCTCTGTCACGGGACTGACCAGCGGCCTTCATCCCACCGGCAGCATAACTGCCCTTGGCCACGGAACCGGCCCTTGCCAGGGGCCCAAGGACCAGGACGTGGACATGGGGGGGGTCATTCTTTTGCCTCCATCCACCCTCTGCCCTGTGGGGCGCATCGCCCTGTTCTAGGGGTTCCATTACCTTCCTAGTCTCTGCTGGCCCCAGACCCTCAGCACGAGGGGCTCCTCCAGGCCCTGGTGCGACTCAGTCTCTGCGCCTCTGAAGGGCCGAGATGAGGTCCGGGCCTTGCACAGGTACTGTGGCCAGGAGCCGGCGTGTGCATGGGGCACGGAGGCCTTCGTGCCTCTGCAGAGCATGGGTGTTGTTGGTTTTGATGGCACTGCTGTTGTACCCAGGACGAGACCCGGGGCTTTCTAGCCTGACATAAAGCTGATCTCAGAAGTGGCTGTGAAGGGTTTCTCTGGGGAGCGGGCTGGGCCGCAGTGGCCTGGAGTCCAGCTCGGGGCCTGGCCTGTGGCGGTGGGGCTGCCTACTCTGTGCCTGTTTCCTCTCCTGGAAGTAGGGGCTGGTGAGGGGGAGCCCGCGTCCTTCCTGAGGGCACCCTGGGGGGCGCTGAGCACCCCTTACCCCTGTGCACGGGCCTCTCTGCTACTTGGAAAGCCAAGCTCAGGGCTGGGAACCACTGGGTCGGAGATGGCCTGCCAGGAAGGCCCGGTCCTCGGCATGTCTGTCCGGACAGGGTTCCTGGGGCAGGGACGGGGACCTGGAGAAGCCGGTTCACTCACAGGAAGGGTTGAGGGACAGAGGGGCTGGGAGGGGGCCTCATTCCCAGCCCCTTCCTAGCATCACCCTCTCCCTCCACACTGCAGCCCTCACCCAGCAACCCCAGCACCCCTTAAAGTGTCTCCTGGCCTGCTGTTGCCTCCCAGGCTTGACACTGGCAGTGGGGGCGAAGGATGGGGAGGTGGGGGTGGTCCCAGGAGACCCGTCCAGGGTGCCCTGGGGCTGGACTGGGCCTGCCCGTTCCTGCAGCTCTGGGTGCAGGTGAGCACCCCACCCCACCCCCCGGGCGCTGGGTGGGCGCCCTGGCTGTCCTCCCAGAGCACCAGCGGTGGACAAGGAAGGAGGCACAGCGGGGCACCTGGCCTGCTATTGATGGAGGACAAGAATAGAAAAAAACAAAACTGAAAAGGAGGCGCCACAAGACCAGAAGGCTGGCTCACAAGGAGGTGGGGGTAGAAGAGACCAGCACAGCCATTGACACAGCTGTGGGAACCAAGATCCTCAGGTGCAGGCCACACAGTTGCGGAAACTAGTATCCTTGGGCTCAGACGCCTCGATTACAAAGCATGACACCCAAGCAGGTATTCGAGCTGCGCTGCACATCCAAAGGCAAAGACACGGAGATTGAGCCCACCGTAGACTCTCCAGTCCCTCTCAGATTCTACATAGTGATCCAAAATGAGCAACCAGGGCCTCCCTGGTGGCGCAAGGGGTTGAGACACAACTGCAGCCACTGCAGCGCGATCGCTGGCCAGGGAGCGACCCACATGGCGCGGCAGACCTCTCCTGTCTCCCCGCCGCTCCCCCCAGCAGTGGGTTTCAGTCAGTCTGCCTGTTCTGCTGCTCCCCACTCTGTCTCTGGTGGATCCTCTCACCACTGCCCCCGCCCCCCGCACCTCTGACCTGTACCCCAGCTCTTGTATGCATAAATCAATCTTTAAAATCAAAAACAAAATTAGCAACCAACTGACAGCTACAGCGGGGCGGTCTCCGCCCTGGCCGGGGCAGCACTCCCTGTGCCCACCTGTGCCTGTGCAGGTGCTTTTCTCCAACTCTCCTCTGCAGGGCAGCAGCCTCCTGCCTGCCCGTGCTCTGTCCCTGCCAGGACCCCCTCAGCGGAGGCTGCCCTCCTCAGGCCGCCCGCCTGCGACCCTGCAGGCCTCTCAGCAGCGCTTCCTGCCCGCTGGCGTCTATGCAAGTGTACTTTCCTTTTCTGTGCCTTGCCCTAATAAACCTGCCCTTTAACTCTAACGACCGTCTCTGTCTCGTGGAGAAACTCGCCTTGAACTCGCCGCGAGCCGCTGAAACGGGAGCTCTGGGGACACCTTCCCCAGCGTGACCCCAAAGACCCCGCTCTGCAAACCCACAGACTCCAAAAACCACAACACTAGCACCTGGGGCAGGGAGGAGGGAGGCCATGGTCCCCCAAGCCCCAAGGTCGCTGCAGTTGGGAGTTGGGAGGGGCTGGGCCCTTGGAGCTGGGGGGGGGGACCCCACGGCCAGAGGACGCAGGCGGCGCCTCGGTGGTGCCCGCTGCTCCTGACACTGGGTGGGGCCGCAACCGGGCGACGCCGGGTCCTGCCTGGAGCAGCAGCCCAGTCACAGAGGGCTCCATGCCCCTCACTGCCCATGGCCTGCAGGAAACTCCCACTAGGGGAGGGTTTGTCCCAGAACGGGTGAGTCACGGGGGGGGGGGGGGGGGACAGAGGAGGGGCCTGGCCAGGGGCACAAACCCCTGTGGACAGAAAGGGCCTCGGTGCACTAGGTCCCACCCCCACCCTCTCTCTGCCCCACCCTGCCGGTCACCCTGGGCCGCCGTTGGGGGGGTGGGCAGGGGCTGCCATAAACCCAGGGAGCCGGTAGAGCCAGGCCCAGGGGCCGGGAGAATTGGGGGAGGGAGGGTGGGAGCTGGGCTGGGCACATTTTCCCGGTGAGGGAAAACCCCTGAGGGCTCTGAGGGCGATTTGGGAGCGGCTGTCTTGTGAGTCTGGGAAATGCCCAGCTGCTGCCACTTGGAGCAGGGGGGCGGGCAGTGGGGAGGCCAGGGGACCCCCAAGGGTGGGGGCTGTCTGGGAGAGAGGTCAGTGAGGTCGGTCTGGGGCTGGGCGTGTGGGCAGCGGGTGGGCTCTGGGGGAGCGGCTGGCTGGGGTCCTGGTTCCAAGAGGGGGCGTGAGGGGCCGTTCCCGGGTCACCCACAGGACCCCCACCAAGCCCAAGCCAGAAGGCACCCAGAGGGGATGGCCTTGAGGGGAGTGCAGAGCCGAGAGACCCGGGGAGGGAGTGTGGGAGTCTGCCCAGTGCAGCCTGACAGCCCCCGGGAGCACCTGCATCTCCACAGGCTGCCCTGGGTGGGCACTCTGATACTCCCTCCGGTGTCTAGGCACACAGAGGGGGCGGGCCCAGCATAGAATGGGGCACAGTGAGGGGGGGCAGGGAAGGGGTGGGCCCTGGCCCCACCTGGCCCCAACCTGGGTGTGGAGAAGCAGGGAAGATGCTCAGTGGCTGCTCGTAGGGGCGGGTGGGAGCCACCTGCAGGGCGTGTGTGGGAGGGGCAGGGAAGGGAGGGGGAGGGGCGGGAAGGGGCAGAGGGCAGGGAGGAGGTGGGGAGGGGGAAGGGCAGGGAGGGGACGGGAGGGGGAGCACACTGTGTGCTCGGGTGGGCCCTGGCTGCTGCCTCCCCCGGGGGCAGGTGCAGGTGGTTTGTGCCAGAGCCTCACTGGGGGTGGGGGGTCATCTGCCTTGGGTGACCCAGAAGTGAGGCGCTGTGGGACGGGGGTTCTCTGAGCCTCTGGGTGGTGATGCAGACGCTGCACCTGCCTCGAGGACCTCGGTCCCTCTGGGGCTGGCCTCCGGTGTGGACAGCTGCTGCCACCCCCGCCAGGAGACCCCCAGGAGGTCCTTGGTGGCAGCCCTGGGCCCAGGGTCCAGCTCGGCGGGGATCCCCAGTGCCGGGCTGCAGGGAGAGGCTCCCTGGGCCGAGGACAGCGCCGCAGCCCTTTCCCCACCGTGTGCGGTGACCGGCGTCCCCGGCATAGAAACTCCCGGCCCCGCCCCGAGTCCCGTGCGGGGGGCCGCGCGCCGCAGGCTCCCGGTGGGGCTGTGCGGACGGTGTCAGGGGGCAATTTAGTGAGGTGAAAAGTTTAGTTTTACTCCCGGCCGGCAGGCGGGCTGGGCGGCTGGACAGACGAGGGACCCGGCCAGGCCGCCCAGGGACGAGCCGTGAGACGGGCCGCGATGACCGGGAATGCCCACTCCGGGACGCGGAGGCTGGGCCAGGACCTGTTTCTGTGCCAAAGGTCGGCACCGGGACCAGACAGCCCAGCAGGGAACTGGGCAGGCTGGCGCCCCTGGAGCAGAGTGCGGGAGAGCTCAAGCCCCCCGGGGGCGCAGACCCTCCTCCCACGGGGCGCCCGCCCACTGCCTCTGGGGAGTTCATTCACCACCCCCCCAGCCTCGCCCACTATTTCTCCCACAACGCAGCGGGCAGCGACCTGGGCTCCTGGACCAGCCAGAGGGGCACTCTGGGCAAGGGTCAGGCGGGGACAGCGGTCCGCAGGGACTGCAGAAAGCAGAGACGAGTCCACGCTCGGTCCAACTGGGTGTTCTCCCGCGGGGCTGATAGCCCGAGGGGACTTCCTGGCCAGCACGGGCCACGTCTGCAGCCCCGGTCGGGGTGGGGGCCACATACCAACTGGCCAGCGGCTGTGTGAGGGGCAGGTGGTGTGAGGGGACACAGGTGAGGGCTTTGCGCGGAGCTGCCCCAGGGCCCGGGCTCAGCTCCAGGGTCGAGCCTGGGATTCACCATTCTGGGAGTTGTCACCCACAAAACCGAATCTCTCTCCTGGTAGAAGCTTCTGGAAAGTCACTTTGGCGGCACAGGCAGCCGCTGCGCTGGGAACTGGCTGCAGAGCCTTGGGGGGGGCCCTTCTGGGGCAGCCCCGCAGGCAGGGGGCCGCACGCCACGGTCCCGCCGTCGCCCTCTGCTGGCCGGGTGGGCGCCCGCGGCGGGCGAGAGGTGCCGCAGAACCGGGAACAGCTCACAGGGGAAGCCACTGAACCAGTGGAACTAGAAAGGGCAGGACAGGCCAGACCCAGAGGGAGCAGAAGGGAGGACACAGCAAGACTCGAGCAGAGATAAGAGTCGCTGGACACGCTGGCCAACCTGCAGGACAGCAACGCAGCGAGGGAGGGCCGGGGCGAGCCGGGGCAGGCCGGGGCAGGCTGGGGCGGGCCGGGGTGTCTCCACTGCGTGGTGGTTTCGCGAGTATATGCGAGTGTGAAGTTATTCAACTGTGCGCTTCAAATGCATGCAGCTCGCTACGTGCTGATTGCATCTCCATAAAGGCATGTTTTAAGAGCATGAAGACCTGCTAATGTTCTGTCGCATCAGACTGCCAAAAAATGAGCAAGATAATCGCCCGCAGTTCTGACAAAACTGTGAGGAAGGGGCTTCTTCCCCGAGGGAGGATGCAGCAGCCTGTCGCGCTGGAGTCCACCTTGGCGGTGCCCCTGAAAGTGCGTCTATTCTCGGAGGGAGAAAACGAGCCCGCGTCTTACTCAGTTGTCATTAAGATCTTACTAATTTCTTTCTCCTCTGTCCTGGTGAACCGCGCTCACTGTCTGCTTTGTCACTGACACCGAACGAGTTCAGGTCCTGGCTCACAAGGAAAGGCACGCGTGCCACAGACGGAGCCCAAGGCGGAGTTGGACATCCACCCCCACCCCGAGTTCACAAGGGGAGCGGTCATGAATCACGGCACTAGGGCAAAGAATTTGATCCGGAAAGTGGCGAATTCAGGCCATCGGAGTGAAAATCTTGTGCAAAACCGAGACCCGGGTGAACGTCTCCTCGATGCTGTCACGAGCCTGCTGCCTGCTAGAGGGGCTGCCGGCGCTTCCCAGGCTCTAGGACATGTTTCTGTGGCTTTTGAAAATAAATTCAGACAAGACCTGGCCTGGCCGCCACGCTTGGCGCCCCGTCACAGCGTTCCCCATCCTGCACGGCGGCCCGGGGCCTGCCCAACAGCGGCCTGCATCCTCGCTGCCCTCTGCCCTTGGTAGCGCTGGAGCCCGCTCTCACCTTTGGCGGGGCTCTGGGGATCGGCAGGGGTGGCGGCATCAGGAAGCACATGCTGGATACACGGGCTGCAAATACAATGGTTCTCATTGTAGGGAGACCGGAAAACCCCAAAATGTCCAGCAAGAGGGAAACAAGACAGGTTGGCTGTTCACAAAACGAAGCAGGATCTTGGGGCTGACCTGGGCAGTTCTGGCTTGGGCAGGAAAGTGGCAAACAAGGGTGAGGCCTGGCACTGGCGCTGGCACCCAGTGAGGCCCAGTGTGAGATGCCCAAGCAGGTGCTGTGCCCGCATGGGTGCCTTGGCTCCCCGCAGCAGGGCCGCATGGCCATGGGCCCTGGGGAGCCCGCACCAGGGCATGCACAGATGGGTACCTGGGCCCTCACGCTCCCTCTGCTCACAGCATGTGGTGTCTGCACCCAGGGGCGCGCGTCTCAGCTGTTGCTGAGTTCCGGCCTTGCTAGTCAGGTCCTCCCTGCTGTGTCTGAGGGGCCATCTGCGTCCCAGGTGGCCAGCTGCGGTCCTGTTGGCGGGGCAGCCAAGTCCAGGCCGGGGTCTGTGACCACACCAGTGCCAGAGTGCCACACCCATGCCAGAGCGCCCCTGTCATTGTCTCTTGCTCTCCATCGCGCTGGCCGGGGGATGGGGATGGGGGGGGGTCAGTCTGTTCTTTGCAGACCAAGACATTCTGACGCAGCCTTTAGGAGCTGGACTTTGGCCGACCAGGGGGGGGGTGTCCCCTACGAGGCTCACGAAATAATGCCAAATGCAAACAGAGACGTGGGCCATTTTCCCCAGGGCAGGGGTGGGGGCGCCTGTGACATGACAGCAGGAGAAATGGACCGTGGGGGCGCTGGAGTGGGGAGCCTCTGCGCTGAGCACCGAGGAGGCCTCGCCTGGGGCTGGGGCCTGGCAGGCTAGGGGTCACAGAACCCTCTCCGGCATCTGGGGCGGAGACTCCCTGCTCAGATTCGAGGGAACAGGCAGCGTCTTGTGGGCGCACGAAGGACAGTTGATGAAACCCCCCGCGCGTGGTGCTGCAGCCGGTGGGGCAGTGAGGGACTTACACTGCCTTGTTCTGATATTTTGTTTAGTTTGGACAGTTTCTGCAAGGAAAGAGCTCTGGAACTAGAAAATGAATGTTCCTTAAATGAAAATCGATGTAAGAGGTGGATTTCACTTAAAAGTGAGCTCGCTGCCCTGGCATTGGGTGTGGTTAGGCTGGGAGTGGGGCCACCCCCACGGGTCGGGCTGGGGTGCCCTGACGGGATGGGTCAGACCTTCTGTCTGTGATTCCGTGGGCGGCTGGCTGGAGGCTCAGGCTGAGGCCGGGGCCAAGGGTCAGCGGAGGGGAAGACACCGGCCTCTCCCCTTCCCGGAGAACCACGGGAGGCGTGGGGAGGGCAGCCCAGGCCCCCAGGACAGGCTGGCCCCAGCGCCCTGTGTCCTCTGGATCCCTCCCCTCCACCGCCCCAACCCTAAAGGAGACCCAGTTGCTCTCTTTGCCTGGTTGTGGCCCTTCCGTGGGGGTTAAGAACCCTCTGGAATTAGGGCCCACCTGGTGGCGCAAGGGGTTAAGCACCGCACTATGAAGCAATTTGCAGCCTCTGCAGCACGAGTTCAAACCAAACCCCGGCCGGCCAGGGAGCTGCCCACATGGCGCGCAGACCTCTCCTGTCTCGCCCGCTGCTCCCCTCAGCAGTGTACTTCGGTCAATCTGCCTGTTGACCGAACTCTGTCTCTGGTGAATCCTCTCACCTCCCACACCTCTGGCCTGTACCCCATCTCTTGTATGCATAAATAAATACATCTTGCGGGGAAAAAAAGAACCCTCTAGAAGCAGCAGCTGGCTCCTGTCTTCAAGTCTCCGGGGCTGTTGGCCTTCAGGTCCGGGAGTGAAAAACAGCTAGTCAGGCTCAGCCCACAGAGCTGTTTCCCTGGGGATGGCTCCCCCAGGCCCAGCCCCATCACCCTAACCTGCTCCCCGAGAGGGCCTGGCCCTCTTGCATGGGGAGCCGTGGGACCACCCAGCCAGCCAGGAGCTCGGGAGTCCTGCTGTAGTCACATGGCTCCTGCCTCAGCTCCCCGGACGCCATGTGAGGATGCGAGCAGACCTGTCGATGCCCCTGCCCCTGGGGCTCCCCAACACAGAGACACACATCCACATGCCCCCCAGGCTCCCCGACACAGAAACACACATCCATATGCTCCCCCAGACTCCACGACACAGAGACACACATCCACATGCCCCCCCAGACTCCACGACACAGAGACACACATCCACATGCCCCCCCAGACTCCACGACACAGAGACACACATCCACATGCCCCCCCCCAGGCTCCCTGACACAGAGACACACGTCCACATGCCCCCCCAGGCTCCCTGACACAGAGACACACGTCCACATGCCCCCCGGGGTTCCCACATAGAGACCCGCATATGCATCGGAATGGGAGAGGCAGGGCTTGCTTTTTCCAAAGCCACCTGAGGATTGTTCCAGAGTCTCTGGTGAGGGCTGAGCCCCTTCCTAGGCTGATCTAAAGAGTTGGGCAGGTGTGCGAGACACTGAGGGGCAGGGCTCGGCTGGAAGGAGAGTCAGGTGGGCACGGGCAGGGCCTCTGTGCCCTGGAGAGAGGAGCACCCCCGCCCAAGGGGGTCAGGCATGGGGAGCCCAGGGAGGTGGACCCAGGGCAGGAGTGGGCCAGGCCTGCCTTCTGCGTCCTCTTGGCAGACAGGCAGGCGGAAGCCCCTGGCTCAGGGGGCTTTGGAGAGGACTGGGCCCTCCCTACCGGCAGGGCCAATGCCCCACCAGTCCTGACTGTCGCCCTGAGCGCCCCTGTGCTGTCCTGGGGCAGATGCCCTATGTCCACCTGCTCACACTGCTCAGCCCTCAGATCCCGGCCTGGGCATGGGGCAGCAGGACCCGACTGCCCACCCCTCCTGTGGCTGGGAGGAGCGGCAGCCCCCAGCCCCCAAAGGCCGGCAACCTGGGGAGGGCAGGTGGCCTGGCACAGCCCAGCCTGCCCAGGACCTGCAGAGAGCCGGGCCCACAGCAGGGCAGCGGGTGCCAGGGCTGAGAAAGTTCTGGGGACCCTGCCTCCAGGGAGCCGGCGGGGCCCTGCGCCCATGCTTTGGAGGGTTCCTGCGGCCTCTGGAGCACCCATCTTACACCCTGATGCTCTTCCACTGGGCTGCTTCCGCCCCCTTGTGGCCGCCTCGAGGCTGCGGCCCTGCCCCGCCCCTGCCTGTAGCCGGGCGACTCCTGGAGTCAGCCATGGAGGCCCCGTCTCTGCACAGCCCCAGCAGCGCAGCACCGCCCGACGCTGGGGAATCAGTGCGAGGGAAACGAGAGGGGCCTTTTGGCTGGAGCACTCGGAAACGGTCTTGAGATCGGCGAACAGTCTCGCATCTTTCTACCTGAACAGGATCTTTGTTTAAAAAACGCGACTTCTGGGGCCTCCCTGGTGGTGCAGGCGGATGAGCACCACGCTGTGAAGATGTCCGCAGCCTCTGCAGCGCGGGTTCAATCCCCACCGGCTGGGGAGCAACCCACATGGCGCACAGACCTCTCCTGTCTCGCCCGCTGCTCCCCTCAGCAGTGTGTTTCATCAGTCTGCCTGTTCTGCTCCCCGCTCTGTCTCTGGTGAATCTTCTCACCCTCCTGTGCATCTGGCCTGCACCCCGGTTCTTGTATAAAAATAAATAAATCTATAAAAAAAATTAAAATGAAAAGTGCAACTGCAGCTGTGTCTAGAATGGCATGCTGGGACGCTGCCAGTGTGACATCTGAAAATACAACTCACACTGCGCTTTGAAATGCACCGGAAAACCCAGACACCGCGCAGGGACAGGCGTGGCAGGCAGGGCGTGAGTCCATGGGTCCCCGCTGGCCTCCTTTTTGTCTGCCAGGAGGTCAGCGTCCCACCCAGCGCGCCTCACACCTGCCCGGGCCCTGGCGCAACCCCTTGAGCCACAGGGAGTTCTGGACCCCCCGCGCCGTGCCCGGTGCCTCCCACCAGCGCTGCCCGTGTCTGACCCTCTGCCCAGGGCCACGGGGACATGCCCTTTGGCTGCGGTGTCCCCGGCTCATTGCTCCCACATCTTGGGTTGTCCTGTCACGTGGCCTTCGTTCACTCTCAGGCTTTTGGTGGCCGCTTGGCTTCCAGCGAGAGACGGTCAGCAACAGCTGCCGCAGACACGCCCGTGGGTGGGGGACGGCAGACCTAGCTGTGAGGCACGCCCGGCAGGCTGCTGCGGTGGGGCCGGCACGCGAGTGGCTCTGCAGCCCACCGGGGCTCCTGACCTCGCTAGGGCCTCCCGCTTCCTGGGGACTCGGCCAGCCACCACCACGAGTCCTGCCTAGCCGGTCTCGCCTGCTCCATCTGGGGCTCTGTTTATTTTTATTTATATATATATATATTTTTTTTTTTTTGGTGGGACACTCGCCGGTGGCCAGGGATCGAACTGGTGCTGCAGAGGCTGAGGGCAGCCTCGCAACCCAGCGCTCAACCACTGTGCCACCAGGGGAGGCCCTGGGGGTCTGTTTAGCATCTTCCCCTGGGACGGGCCCTGTGTCCCCTTGTCCGGCGCCTGGCACTGCTCCCGGGACAGCACATGAGGACAGCTGCCCGGCTGGCGGGGCTGGGGTCCGCGGAGTCTCTGGTCACTGTCTGTAAGTGACCTGGGCACCGGCTCGTCCTCGGGTCTTGCAGTCAAGTGGGACAAGTCTCAGCTCCTGTGCCGAGGCCCGGCTGGGGCGTCATGAGCGTCCCCTGGGCTGACAGCGGCAGCCCGGTTCCTCCTGCCGGTGAGCTCTGCCCCTGCACCCTGTCCTTCCGAGAGGTTCTTCCCGGTACCGCCAGCCTTTTGTCCTCACTGTTTTACTTTGGATAAATTCCATTCCTAAGTCTTCCAATTCAAAACCTTCTAAGTAACATCTAACCTGCAGTTAACCGGGCGCTGAGGCCGGGTGTTCTTGCTGAGCTCTTGGTGGGGGCTGCCTGTCCTGCACCATCCCCAGGGCAGCACAGCCCCTCCCTGGCTGTCCCACAGTCTGGGCACCTGGCTTCCGGCGCCTGCTTGCTTGGCTGGCAGGAATCTGGGGCTCTGTTGCTCAGGAAGGGGAGCAGGAAGAATTCTGCTACTCACCAGTCATGGGTGCTGTGGCTCTGAGGACAGACCCAGGTCGTGGCTGAAACCCAACCCGCCACTGGGGTGAGGACACAGGGCAGGAGACTCTGCTGCGTTCTCAGGACTGGGGGCTGGTGGGGGGCGGCAACCAGCCATTCAGAGCGACTTCAGTCAGCTTGAGCACTCACCCTGAGCCCTCAGAAACAGCCCAGGGCCTGCTCATAGATGCAGGATCCTGTGCTGGGCTGGAGGTCACGACCCAGTGGGAGTGCTCAAGAGCCCACACCTGGGCCAGGTCCCACCCACTCAGAACAGCCCTGCCAAGGAACCAGGACCCACCACACCTGTGCCTGCACCGGTATCGATCCTCAGTCGGAGTGAGGCCCCAGCCTGGAGGGCAAATCACAGACCCCAGACACCAGCCAGGTCACCGCCCCATCTGGGGCTGGCACCCCCCAGTGCCAGGTCCCTCCCTGCACCAGGTCCCTCCCCTGCCCCAGGTTTCCACCCCCACCCTCCTCACCCCCACCCCCCCCACACCCCCACCCCTCACCTCCACACCCCCACACCCCCACACACCCCCACACACCAGGTCCTGCTCTACTGCGGCCTCACCTAAGAACAAACCCCCATGGGCCCGCAGGGGCTCCCCCGGGGCAAGGCGGGGACCGGGCAGGCAGCGCCTAGCTGGGCTGCGGTCTCACCAGAGGAAGTGGTTTCCAGCCCGTTCCCGAGACTCTCCAGACGCACAGCCAGCAGGAAGCCACACAGGCCTGGGGGGGGGGGAGCGGCCGGCAGGGGTGGGGCTCCCCGCTGTCCTCGCCCGACCCCTCCCACGCACAGCTGGCCCAAGGGCCTGGCCCGCGCAGTGGAAGACGCCGTTGCCACGAGAGTGAAACTGGCTTTTCTGAGTTGAGGTTGATTTCTTTCCTGAGAGTAAACACCTGGAAATGTTGGGGAACTACAACAGTTCTTTGCCGGGCCCTGATAAAGGGAGAACCCCACTGGCAAAAACAGAAAGGAGCCGGCGCAGGGGCTAGGCCGCACACACGGAGGCGACCGGGAAGCCAGCTGGTCCACGCATCCCTGGCCACTGCTGCGGCTTCGCCAGGCCCGCCCCAGCCGGAACAAGCCACAGCACCCATGCACTGGGCGAGGCGGCCGAGGAGGGACGGCCTGCCCTGACTCTGGAGAGGTGGGCCGTCCCCTGCGCCTGGGGCCATTCCCCTCCCTGGCCTTGACTTCGGTCTTGGGGCTGCCTGGTCCTGGCGGGACCCCAGAGGCCAGGGGCGGTGAAGTCACGGGGTTGCCACACTCTGCACTTGGTGCTTTGGCATTTTGGGGACTTGCTGACTTAGAGGGACTGCCACCCCGGAGTCGCAGGCTCCTAGGTTTAGACAGGAACCCAGAGCAGGCCCCACAAGGCCAACTGCCTGCCCTGGAGCCTACACCCTGGCCTCTGGCCTGGGCCTATGGCCCTGGCCCGGCCCTGCCGCAGCCCCCCTAGAGCAGGAGCAGATCCCAGGGCCACTGCAGTGACCCCAGGTCATGCAGTCAGCCCTCGCCTTGCCCAGGCCCTCACCCCGCTCCCCTCGTCCCTCTGCTCCCGACCCCCTGCATGGTTGGAGGCGTGGCCCTGCACATGAGCAAAACGAGACACAATGGCCGGAGCAGCTGGGCACTCACTCCTGACCCCGCCCGCTGGGGCCAGGCTGCAGCGGTTGGTCAGCCGTCCTGGCCGTCCCAGCAGTGAGATGGACAAGCAGCGCACCCCAACAGCGTGGACAACACGGATGGAACCCCAGAAACCGCCGGATGGGGTGGCAGGACGGCTACACCCACGGAGCCCCTGGCTGGCCCAGGCACCTGCTGGGAAGGCCTCAGGGCACGGTCCCCTCCCTGGAGGTTCTCTGAGTTCCTCGAGCAACATCTTGGGCTCTGAACCGGAGGCAGGTCTGCTCCTCTGACTGCGGGGCCCCTGTCCTGGCTTCATGGAGCTTGGTGACCCCTGTGCCCTCTTCTCCTGGAGAAGGTTCTATCTAGCAAGGTTTACAATGCAGGGCCCTCCCATAGAGGGTCACTTCCCCTCTGCAGACCCAGAAATGGCCCTCTTTTTTTTTAAGATTTATTTATGCATACAAGAGCTGGGGTACAGGCCAGAGGTGCGGGGGGTTGGTGAGAGGATTCACCAGAGACAGAGTGGGGAGCAGAACAGGCAGACTGACTGAAATCCACTGCTGAGGGGAGCCGCGGGGAGACAGGAGAGGTCTGCCGCGCCACGTGGGACCCTCGCGGCCGGCCGGGATCACACCCGCGCTGCAGAGGCTGCGGACAGCTTCACAGCATGGCGCTCAACCGCCTGCGCCACCAGCGAGGCCCCTGAAAATTCACTCTTAGGCCTGAAAGGCGCCACCGAATTCCAGGAGATTCCTGCATTCTCTCTCCCCTTCCACTCCGGCCCCGCAGGTTCTGAGGTCACTGTGGAAAGCTGCGTGGGCCTCGAGGATGTCGGGCACAGCCCAGCGGTCAACAAGCAGAGGCGCAGTCTCGGCCTTGGCGCCCCTGGAGACAAGGGCACTGCCTGGGGTGAACCCGGAAGCCCGAGGGTGGCCCTGGCTGGCCCGAGCCCGGGGGAGGTGGGAGGCCCTGAGGGAGCCCAGCCGAGCAAACCGTCCGCCCGGACCCGCCGAGGGCCATCGGCCACGAGGGGCACGGACTCCTGCCATCTGGGGAGCCACGGGGTCGCCCCAGGCACTCATGGCGGCTGCGGGTTGAGCTACCAGGACTGGGGCGGGGCAGCGGGGCGCCCAGGGCCCGAGGCTCGCACAGGAGGGGCCAGGGCTCTGCGCGCCTGTCTGTTTCTTCAGCGGCATTCTCTGCTTGGAAGCCGCAGGCCGACGCCCCGGTTCTGTGGCACAGTTTGGGGGATGGAGCCTGAGGGAAGAGCTGCCGGGGCAGGGTGACCACGGGGAGACAGACACCCAGGGGCAGCTGGGCGCCTGCTTCGGAAGAGCCTCGCACCTGCTCCCCAGGCGGGCGCTGCTGCCCTCCCAGGCGCGGCCCCTGGCCCAAGTGGCGGGGCGGCGCCCTCCCGCTCCCCAGCAGGGCCCCTTGGCGGACGGCTCAGCGCGTGTCCCTGGCTGTGGACTGACAACCAGTGGAAGGAAAACCAGGAGGGCTGGACTGGGTCTCCGCGAGGAGCAGGCCCGCCATCTGCTCTCCCCTCCCACCCTCAGCTGCCGGAAGCGCAGGGCCATGACGGCGAGAGGCTAAGCGCCTGGGGGCTCCGGGCGCAGGGTCCAGGCCATGTGGCACTTGGAAGCAGCTCGACGAGCAGACTTCACTGCAAACCAGCCTCTAGATGTGGAGTCTGAGGTGACTTCGCAGAAGCCGGGGTGGACGTGCCTGCAGCGGGCTGTGAGGACGCTTCTCCAGCCGGGCGTCCAGCCTGCGGAGCAAGCCCAGAGGGGCCTGGCCCGTGAGGGAGCAGCGACCGGTGAGGGCTGAGTCCTGCCTGAGGCTCCTTCCCTGGGGCACTGTACCCCAGGCCCAGGGCGGGACACCCCATGTCAGCAGCAGCAGCTCAGAGGGAAGGGACTCTGGGGTCACACCCCCCGTCCACCAGACTCGGGTCTGTCCACGATTAGAAAGATAAGGGCTGCGTGGGGGAGGGCAGGCTGGGTGCTCGGGTGTGATGAGAGCCTGGACACCCCCTCCAGGAGCTGATAGACGCGTCCCCCAGCCCGCAGGGAGCCCAAAGCCCCTGCACCTTCCCTGCTGGTGTCTGTAGTCACGGGGGTGTGAGCCCCGTGCCCACGCTCCTCGTGCTTTCTGCCGCGACATGCGGTCCCATGCGGGCAGCGACACGGGGCTGCGAGGCCCGAGGGGGCAGGGCGGGGGTGAGATGAGCCTGTGTGGAGCTGGCCCTGTGGCGGGGTGGGGGGGGCGTGGCTCGGGGAGCCGCCTCTGGGGTGCTGCGGGGGAACCAGCCAGTCGCAGTGAGCTGCGCATGGTCTCCGGTCTCCGGGCGGCTCCAGGTGAGTGCCGGCAGGTGGCCCCAGCTCTCCCGCTCTCCAGGGGCAGGACAGCCTCGGCCAGCCGCTCATCAGAGGGTTTTCTGTCACGCCCTCGCTCTTCCCGAAAGATCTGTCAAGCTGAGTCAAGCTACAGGTCAGAATTGGAATCTTCCGGAAGGAAGCGCTGGCGCACCTCCGACGCCAGCACCAGTGTCCCTAGCACCAGTGTCCCTAGCGCCGAAGCGCCCGGAAAGGGAGCCTGCACTGCGATCAGCGCCACAGTCCCCAGCACAGGCAGCTGAGCCCAGGCGCCTGGCTTTGCTCTAGAAACAAGAGCCGGCTGAAAGGAAGCAGGAGGGCTCTGGCCTCTTCCCGTCCTGAGCCATGACCAGCTGCTTTCTCCATCGGCCATCCTGACAGAGCAAGCCCTGCTTGCAGAAACTGGAATAAACACTTCAGAAGGGCTCTGCGGGCCTCCCCGGTAGCCCAGGGGTCAGTCTCAGGCTGTCACCGCAATGGCCTGCGTCCAATCCCCAGCCAGGGAGCTACCCACAGGGCGCGGCAGACCTCTCCTGTCTCTCGCTGCTCCCCTCAGCAGTGGGTTTCAGTGGATCCGCCTGCTCTGCTCTTCACTCTGTCTCTGGTGAGTCCTCTCACCCCCGCACCTCTGGCCTACACCCCAGTTCTTCTGCTCAATAAATAAATCTTAAAAAAAAAAAAAAAACGGCTCTGTGCTCCAGCTGCTGGTTTCACTCTGCTCTGTGCCCCGCCCCCCACCCAGTTTTCTAGGAGGGACACGTCCTAGTGGAGGGATTTATAGCAGCAGAGCCCCCTTAGTTTCCTCAGCACCCCATAAGTTGGAATTTCTCATTTCGCTTTGACTTTCTGGCCCCAGGTCATTTTGGGGTAAGTTTTCAGGCCCGGCTTTGTGAATTTTCAGTCTGCCTCCTGTTCATTTCTGCCTTCCTCCCTGTCGTGGAGAAGACATTCTCCTGGGCCAGCCCGGGGCAGCTGCCCACCACGGTGTCCACAGCGCCTTGGCCCTGGGCCCTCAGCTGCTCTGCAGACGTCAGCCTCTCCACAGTCCTGGCCTCCAGCCACGGGCTCCCTCCCGCCGCCTGACTCTCCTCTGCGTCCTGTGTGGGGTTTCGTGTCAGTTACTGTCCTTCCGGGGGAAGATGCAGGCCTGCCTGGAGAGCTCAGAGGTCCCAGCCGCCCCTGCATGCTGGCTGGGTAGGGGTCAGCCTCCTGCAGAGGCCTTGGGCCCACGGTCTTTCGGCAGAGAGCAGGGCCCTCAGTTTCCCCATATTGATACTGGGCCTTATCAGTTGGCCTTTGAGCTTTCTGAGTTAGCAAAGCCCAAAATGCAAGGGGCAATTTTTTAAAAATCAATTGACTTTCTTTTTTTTTTTTTTTTTTTTTTAAGAGGCATGTATTTTTATTTATTTATTTGTTTGTTTGTTTTGTTTATACATGCACTGGGTACAGTCAGAAGCGCGGGAGGGTGAGAGGATTCACCAGAGCCAGAGCGGGGAGCAGATCAGGCAGAAGGACCGAAGTACACTGCTGAGGGGAGCAGCGGGCGGCAGGAGAGGTCTGCGTGCCATGTGGGACCCTCCTCTGGTGGCCGGGGAGCAGCCGGAGATCGAACTGGCGTCGCAGAGGCTGCGGGCAGCTTCGCAACCCAGTGCTCAACCGCTGCGCCACCGGGGAGGCCCCTCTTTTTTTTTTTTTTTTTTAAAGATTTATTTATTTATACAAAAAGTGGGATACAGGTCAGAGACAGGAGGGTGAGAGGATTCACCAAAGCCAGAATGGGGAGCAGAACAGGCAGACGGACCAAAGACACTGCTGAGGGGAGGAGAGGGCGAGGCAGGAGAGGTCTGCGTGCCATGTGGGTTTCTCCCTGGCCGGCCGGGGATCGAACCTGCGCTGCAGAGGCTGTGGACAGCTTCACAGCGCTGCGCTCAACCCACTGCGCCACCGGGGAGGCCCTCAATTGACTTTTTTTTTTTTAAATAATAAATTTTATATTCCCCCATACAATTGCAAATGCCCCATTCTGACCCCAATCCCTCCCCTCCCGCCCCCACCCCTCAAAAAGTGTCTCTGGTTCATAGTTTTTTGTTGATTTTGATTTTCACTTTCTTATATTCATTTTCCTGGTCCCTTATTTAAATTTTCTAGATTCCTGCTTCAATTGACTTTAAGTGCATTCAGCACTTGTAAGGAGAAAATATTTGAGCTCTGCTAATTAGTCTTTAAACAAAATAAAAATGGAGAACTGAGCCTCCAACCTGGGGTCACTTTGCAAATCCCCCCCCCCCGGGTGGTGCCCTTGGACACTGATGTCATATGGCAGAAGGGAAACTGGGACACCAGGGCTCCTGGAGGCAGGTTGATTGCACTGGCGCTGGCTCAGCAGATTCGCCTCCCAACGCTGAGCCCCGTGGGGAGGCAGGCGGGTACACCTTCAGTTTCTACAAGGTTACGGGTGGGTTTGCACCGGCAGCTGTACATGGTCAGATGTGACGTGGCTACATACCGAGAGGAGAGTCGTATAGTTGCACACCAAGGAGTGAGTCAAAGGTCAGCAGTCACGGAACCCCCAGGTCAATTCTAACCTCGTGCGGTGCGTGGTCTAATGTGAGGCAGGATTCATAGCAGGGGCCGAGGTGCAGACCAGGGACTGACTAAGGTTGTTACCAAGGTGACTGTGCTTCGCTGAGACAGCTCCCTCTGGGGAAGGGGTGTCGACGCCTCGAAGGGCGTCCTGGACACATGGGGTGCTTCCTGGATGTGTCCTCAGAGCTCGCGCTCCCGCCACTCCACTGGCTCAGCCAGAGCCTCATGCTACAAGGCACCGCGCCTTCAGCGTCCGTGTGCACCCCGAGCTGCCCCGTGGCACTTTCTGCGTCTTTCTAGGTAGTCGCCCCTGGAGCGCCTGTGTCCCCGCAATAGTGACCGTCCAGCCAACCTGGGCGCAGTTCTGTCTGACAGTTTTGTCCTCTTTAGTTTTAGTCAGCATCTGCATCGGTTATTTCACCGCAAATAAAGGGCTCACACCTTTGTAGGAATTTTATATGAAAAGTGTGCTAACTTTTTCTCGTGCTTTCTGAAGAGCATTTTAACTTTCCCGGGAGTTCTGTTCTGGGAAACAAAATAGGCATTTCGAAAAACAAGTAGCCCCAAGTTTTGCAAATGTGCCTTAGAAGCCGTTTGCTGCCTCAGTATTTTCATTCTTGAATATCTGAAAGTCGCACCAGCAGAACGGCAGGGAGCGGCCTGTGAAACAGGCGCCTGCAGCGTGGTTGCCCCGGAGGCTCCTTCCTGTCCTTCCTGGAGGATTTGCCTCTTGTGACTTTGGGCAGGATTTCTTTTTAGCTCGTTTTTATTTATTTATTTTTTATTTTTATTTATTTTTTTTAAAGATTTATTTTTATTTATTTATTTATTTATTTATTTAATTTATTTATTTATACATGCACTGGGTACAGTCAGAAGCGCGGGAGGGTGAGAGAATTCACCAGAGCCAGAGCGGGGAGCAGAGCAGGCAGAAGGACTGAAGTACACTGCTGAGGGGAGCAGCGGGCGGCAGGAGAGGTCTGCGCGCCATGTGGGACCCTCCTCTGGTGGCCGGGGAGCATCCTGGGACCGAACCAGCGCTGCAGAGGCTGCGGGCAGCTTCGCAACCCAGCGCTCAACCGCTGCGCCACCGGGGAGACCCTTTATTTATTTTTTTAAAGATTTATTTGTTTTATGCATACAAGAATTGGGGTACAGGTCAGAAGTGCAGGGGTGAGAGGATTCACCAGAGACAGAGCAGGGAGCAGAAGAGGCAGACGGACTGAAGTACACTGTAGAGGGGAGCAGTGGGGAGACAGGAGAGGTCTGCTGCGCCCTGTGGGTAGCTCCCTGGCCAGGGATCAAACTCATGCTGCAGAGGCTGCGGACAGCTTTAACCCCTTGCACCACCAGGGAGGCCCCTTAACTCGTTTTTAAAAAGTCGGCTTGTGGGGCTTGTGGGGCTCCATAGCAAGGCCCCTCTCAGTCACCAGCTTGCTAAGAACCAACCCCCAAAGGCCTGGCCAGGAATGGGTCTTTAACCGCTGTACCCTGGTAGGAAAAGTTTCAGATAAGGCGTAGACAGCCGTGGCTTTTACCTACTCCATGGAAAACAGAAACCCGAGCCAGAAGGAATTCTCAGCCCGGGCAGGAGGGCGGCATGTTGTAGAAATAAATTTTAGCCTTGTCCCCAGGCCGGGGAAGAAGAAGCGGTGCTTCAGGAACGGTGAGGTCCGGAGAAGCTGTATGACTCAGGCACGAGGTCCCAGACCTGGGGAGCCCCGTGAGGTCTGAGCGCCGGTAAAGCCCAAGGGGTCCTTTCATGCACCACTGGGCCCAGATCTGCTGCAGGGACAGCATCGCTTTCCAGCAGGCACCAGCATCTGCGGCACAGTCCCCAGACAAGGGGGCCAGGCAAGGCGGGAAGACGCAGGCCTTGGGGATGGCCTTGGAGAGAGGGACCAGCTTGGCCAGCTGCCCGGCCTTGTGGATAAGGGTGCTGAGGCCGCGGCCATGGGTCCTGAGAGGGAGGAGCTGTAAGGAAGCGCACTTGCCGGGTGCCTGCGTTGGCGGGTTCCTTGCACCTGGGCTGGAAGTCCTGCTGGAGTCTTTATTGTATTCATTTGCTCAATAATATATTTTCTCATCAGCACCAGGTACCAGCGGTGCCTCCTGCTCACCGCGGGCCTCCCCTTCAGGGCGCGGGTCACCTGGGGAGTGGGCGCCCTCCCTGCAAGCCGCCCCAGGAGCCCTGGTCAGCAGCGGGGGTCCAGCCGGCCACCTTGCTCCTGCCTCTGTCCCAACCTGCCCCTCCCTGGGGAACACGAACGCCACGTGGCCATCGTGGGGCTGTCCCGGGGGCCTGCCTGGCTGTGGCTGCCAGAGTTCTAGGTCCCGCCTCTGGGGCAGCAGACTTGGGTCCAAACACATTTCTAAGTCAGCTGTTTCTCAGAGGGGGCTGAGGGGCGCGGGGATGGGGGCGGTGTCTGCCTGTCTCAGGAGTGCGCCCCTCCCCTCCCAGGGACCCGCAACCCCGCTGCTATTCTGCTGGGCACAAGAGGGTCAGCACCTGGGCGGGTCCAGCTCAAGGGTCTCGGCCCCTGGAAGGCGTGGACCTTCCAGCTGAGCCTCAAGTCACCGCTGCCCCCTGAGCCCTGACCAGGGGCCCGGCCCCACCACCCAGCTCTGCCCGGAAACAGGCCTGTGCGTTCCTTGGTGCTGCCCTCCTTCCCTCCCCAAGATGCCCTTGGGCACCGGGTGGGGGGGGGGCGGCTTGTAAGCCTCTGGGACTGAATATCTGTGCCCATTGCTTATGAGGCCCCCTTGGTTTGGGGCGCTGTCGCGCAAATATGCACAGGGCAGCTCGCCGTCCACCCGGGCAGATGGGCAGGGTCCAGGCCCTCGGTGGTTGAGCTCTCGGGGGCCAGGCGCACAGGCACCCCGGGATGGGGGCACAGGGAGGCAACCGGCCTCCCAGGAAGCTGTGCACTCCCTCCCTGGGCTCTCTGGCACCCTCCTCTCCTGCTCTTGCCCCGAGGGCACCGTGCTTTAGCCCCCTCTCTGGCGCAGGGGCCGCACCCACACCCCGGGTCCCTGGGCCCAGGCGGCCGCCCACGCCCCTCGGCCCAGCAGCCACGCTACAGGCGTCCTCCTGCCCATCCCAGCCCCCCTGTCATACGCAATCCCAAGAGCCATTTCTGCAGCAGTCATCTGGGCCGGCGCCTTCCCACCCAATGAGTGTTCCCGCCCGGGCGCCAGAGAGCCTGGACCCGCTGCTGGCACGAACCCACCCCAGAGCCGCCCACGCAGGTCTCTCTGGAAGTCACGCTCAGAGGCCAAGCCCTGCCGACCCCCATAAACATCTGGGGTCAGATGACCCTACAGCGTGTTTCCTGCACCCGACCTCCAGGGGTCCTGCCTGGGGTGGGGCGGGCATGACTGGCCTCATACCCAGGAGGCCCCCGCAGCACAGCTACCGCCCACGGCTCTGCACGGCGCGGCCCACCCTCAGGCCGATCACCATGGAGGGAGGTCACAGGCCTGCGCATCACCGCTAGAACCTTGTCCTCAGAAGCGGCTCTTTCTGGGGGAGACAGAACGCGACCCCAGCATGGAAGCCGGCATGGGCCGTGGTCTGGGTCTGGGTTCCCCCCTCATGTAATGCTCGTCACAGATTCACGGTGTGCCTTGCAGGCATTGTGTGCCCCAGAACATTCCCTTGATCAAGGGATTGATGTGACAGCCAGGGGAGCGAATGGCAGGCTCCCGTGCGACTCTATGGGCATCTCTGTTCACTCACCAGGAGACCCGCCTGGACCCACTGGGGAGGGCACTGCCACCCCCCCCCCCCCCCCCGCTCCACCCTGCTGGCGGTGACCTAATCTCCGTCAGTGACAGGTAGATGGCGCTGCTGTGCCCACGGCCAGGGTGCCAAGCTGAGAGAGGGACCCACCTCCCCTATTACCCCAGGGACCAAGCTGGTGCCTCCGGACACCTATGGCGCTTTCAAGCAACAGCAAGGTGTTATGGGAACCAAGCTCTGCCAGAGGATGGAAGAAAACTGCTGAGGGTTGGGACGCTTTGGAAAGAGTTGTCTGATGACTAGAGGGTGAGAGCCCCAGCCCCTGGGTGAGGGCCGGAGACCTGGACCACACCGTAGAAGAACATTATAAAAATCACCCTTGAATCAAGAGAGTGGATCTTAAATGTTCTCATCACAACAACGACAAACAGTGATCGTGTGGAGTGAAGGATATGTTAAATAATCTTATTTTCATATTCATTTGTTAACAGCTACTTGTATCAAACCATCTCTGGTAAGCCTTCCATTTCGGTAATGTCAATTCTATATCAAGGAAGGGGAAATCAACCATGTCCTCAAGAGAACACTACACACGGAATCCAGCAGCCTGTTAAAAGGCTTGTACGCCACGACCAAGTGGGACTGATTTCTGGAATGCAACAATGGCTTAACATACAAAACTGACTGTGTAATGCATCACATTAATAAAGAAAAAACCTAATTGTTGATCACCTAATTGATGCAAAAATTTTTTTATAAAATTCCACACCCCTTCGTGAGGAAAAAAAGAAAAAAACCACCCACCCAAAAAATGAGGAATAGAAGGAAACTACTTAAACATAATAAAACTCTACATGAAAACCCACAGCAAGCCCCATGCTCATGGGTGAGAGCACAATGTTTCCCTGGAAGATAGGCAACAAGGCTGGAGGCCGACTTCACCACCTGTATTCAGCTTTGTACCGGTTGTCCTATCTGGGCCATTTGGCAGAAAAAGTAAATAAAGGGCATCCAAATAGGGAAGAAAGATGTAAATGATCCTGTCTGCAGATGGCATGACCCTACATGGCAACCCCCTGCAGATCTCACATGCTCATGCACACACACTCAGTATTAGGGTTAATAAATCCAGCAGAGTTGCAAGATATAAAAGCAACACACACGAATCAGTTGCATTTCTACACACTAATGATGAACAATCCAAAAAGGAAATTAAGAAAAATAATGCATTTACAATTACATCTGAAAAATAAAATACTAGGAATAAACTTAGCCAAGGAGGTGAAAGACTTGTACAATACAGATCACAAAACAGTGCTGAAAAAAATTAAAGACACAAATAAAGGGATCCGTGTTCATGGATTGGAAAGTTTATTATTTAAATGTCAAGAATCGGGCCTCCCCGGTGGCGCAGCAGTTGAGCGCTGGGTTGCGAAGCTGCCTGCGGCCTCTGCAGCGCCGGTTCGATCCACAGCTGCTCCCCGGCCACTGGAGGAGGGTTCCACATGGCGCGCAGACCTCTCCTGCCGCCTGCTGCTCCCCTCAGCAGTGTACTTCGGTCCTTCTGCCTGCTCTGCCCCCTGCTCTGGCTCTGGTGAATTCTCTTGCCCTCCCATGCTTCTAACTGTACCCAGTGCTTGTATAAATGAATAAATCATTAAAAAAAAATTTTAAAAAAAATGTCAAGAATCCCCAAAGCCAAGACCTTCCTGGTGGCTCAGGGGTTAGGCTCAGTGCTATCACTGCCATGGCCTGAGCTCAATCTCTGGCCAGGGAGCAACCCACATAGTGCACCAGACCTCTCCTTTCTCACCCGGTGGTCCCCTCAGCAATGTGTATCAGTGAATCTGCCTGTTCTACCCCCCACTCTGTCGCTGGTGAATACCCCTGCACCTCTGGCCTACACCCTAGTTCTTGTATGCACAAATAAATAACAATAAATCTTAAAAAAAAAAAGTGGGGCCTCCCTGGTGGCGCAAGGGGTTAAGTACCGCACCATGAAGCAATCCGCAGCCTCTGCAGCACCAGTTCAATCCCTGGCCGGCCAGGGAGCAACCCACATGGCACAGCAGCCCTCTCCTGACTCGCCCGCTGCTACCCTCAGCAGTGTACATCAGTCAGTCTGCCTGTTCTGCTCCCCACTCTGTCTCTGGTGAATCCTCTCACCCCCTTCATCTCTGGCCTGTACCCCAGCTCTTATATGCATAAATAAATAAATCTTTTAAAAAAAGAAATCCCCAAAGCGGGCCTCCATGGTGGTGCAGCGGTTGAGCGCTGGGTTGAGAAGCTGCGTGCAGCCTCTGCAGTGTCGGTTCAATCCCCGGCTGCTCCCCCGGCCACTGGAGGAGGGTCCCACATGGCGCGCAGACCTCTCCTGCCGCCCGCTGCTCCCCTCAGCAGTGGACTTCGGTCCTTCTGCCTGCTCTGCTCCCTGCTCTGGCTCTGGTGAATTCTCTCGCCCTCCTGCTCTTCTGACTGTACCCAGTGCTTGCGTAAGTAGATAAATAAATAAATCTTAAAAAAAAAAAAAATCCCCAAAGCATCTACAGATTCATTGAAATCTCTATAAATCCTAATGGCATTTTTTTGCAGAAATAGAAAAACCCACCCGAAAATTCATATGGCATTTCAAGGGATCCTGAATAGCCAGAGCAATTTTGAAAATGAACAACAAATGTTGAGTGCTCACTTCTGATTTCAAAACAGATGATGAAGCAACAGCAATCAAAACAGTGTGGCACCGGCATGAAGAGAGACCAGCAGGGTGAATAGGGACCCCAGAAACTAGCCCTCACACATGGGATCACATGGTTTTTGGTGAGGTGCCAAGACCATTCAGAGGGAGAAAGGATGATTGTCCATCAATGATTCTGCAAACAGTGGACACCCACACAGACCCTGACCTAACATCATACACCAAAAATTAACTCAAAATGGACCAAAAACCAAAACGAAAGACTTCAACATTTTTCATCTTTGAGTTGACCTGTCCTCTGGAGGAGAGTCACTGGCCCTTTCTGTACCTGAGCAGAAGGAATCACACAAGGACATAAGTAGCAGAAGGGGGGGGGTCATAGGGACCCCAATGAGATTGCCCACCACAAAGTGACTCTTCAAGAGCCAAGAGGGAAAGGACAGGTCCCACCGTTTTTAAAGGTGGCATTTCTTGGAAGAGGAAATCAACATCATTTTAAACCTCCAAAAGATTTCTCAACGTGGGCCTCCATGGTGGCTCAGTGCATTGAGCACAGCGCTGTGAGGCTGTCCGCAGCCTCTGCAGCACAGGTTCAATTCCCGGCCGGCCAGGGAGATACCCACCTGGCACAGACCTCTCCTGTCCTGCCCGCTGCTCCCCTCAGCAGTGTACTTTGCTCTATCTGCCTGTTCTGCTCCCCGCTCTGTCTCTGGTGAATCCTCTTACCCCCCACACCTCTGGCCTGTACCCCAGCTCTTGTATAAATAAAATCTTTAAAATAAAACACACACACACACAAGATTTCTCAATGCCACCAGCAATCTGAGTGACACAAATTGAAGGCATAACACATTGATCACAAGGAAACAACCTCTCAGCCCTGGATATGGGGTCCGGGACCAGGGCCTAGGGAGCAGGGGGCCAGGGGCTGAGAGGCCGAGGCTCACATTTCCTGCTGCCCATGTGGACGTTATCAGCACTGCAAACACACCCACGTGTCCAGGCATGCTGAGCCTGCCCACAGCCTTCTGCCAGTGTCCAGTGCCAAGGGCTTGGGTGCTGACACCATTCGCTAGCTCACACAGGGGATGGCCAATCTCTTGAACCCCGGCTGGGCACAGCGCTCGGGCATGTTGGCCCTCGGCCACATGGTTACATTTGCTGTTTGCAAGTGCACTTCTGTAGGCCTCACTGGACTCCGGAGGGGCCTCAGGCCACTTGTGTGCAACAGAGAGACGTGAGAACCGCGGGAAGAGAAGGGAACTAGTGAGTCCTCCAGGCGTACGTGATGCGTGCGTGAGTGTACACCCCAGACCGTCACTTGGGACCAGCGCTCGAGACCCCGGGACTGGACCACATGGCCTGATCACTCCGCAGCTGACCAGCCAGGACCCGGCCCCCCAAGTGGAAGCTTGGACCTGAGCGGGCATGCCCAAGTGGCCCAAGGAGTCTGTAGGAGGGGGCAACTCTGGACAGACAGCTGAGGATGGAAAGTGCTTCCCAGCCCCTTCCTGCTCCCCACTGTTGGAAATGTCCCAGGGAGAAATGAGGGCCCCTGAACTCCTGAATGGGCATGAGCAGCAGACACTGCCAGGAGGGACACCTCCCCCCACCATGTGCCCCTGTCCCAGGGAGAGGGAGAGGCGGCAGGGAGGCCTAGCCTGCCCTTGTCTGCGATGGGCTGGCCGCCAGGCACCTGTTGCTTCTTATCTATTTTCTTTTTTTTTTTTTAAGATTTATTTATTTATTTATTTATACAAACACTGGGTACAGTCAGAAGCGCGGGAGGGTGAGAGAATTCACCAGAGCCAGAGCGGGGAGCAGAGCAGGCAGAAGGACCGAAGGACACTGCTGAGGGGAGCAGCGGGCGGCAGGAGAGGTCTGCGCGCCATGCAGGACCCTCGCCCAGTGGCCGGGGATCGAACTGGCACTGCAGAGGCTGCAGGCAGCTTCACAACCCAGTGCTCAACCACTGCACCACCAGGGGAGGCCCCTGTTCTTATCTATTTTCTATCTTATGTTAAAATAAGAGCCATCCAGGGCCTCCCCGGTGGCTCAGCGGTTGAGCACTGGGTTGTGAAGCTGCCCGCAGCCTCTGCAGTGCCATTTCGATCCCCGGCCGCTGGGCGAGGGTCCCACATGGGCGAGGGTCCCGCATGGCGCGCAGACCTCTCCTGCCGCCCGCTGCTCCCCTCAGCAGTGGACTTCGGTCCTTCTGCCTGCTCTGCTCCCCGCTCTGGCTCTGGTGAATCCTCTCACCCTCCCGTGCTTCTGACTGTGCCCAGTGCTTGTATAAGTAAATAAATAAATCTTTAACCAAAAAAAAATTTTTTTTTTAATAAATAAGAGCCATCCTTCTGGTCAGACATCACCTACAATAAAACTCCCGTGTCACCGCCCCTTGTGGATGACTTTTTGTTCCCCTAAGGGACGAGTCTGCACACAGGCAGAGTTCTGAGCTCTAGAAGCTTTCAGGATGTTAAGGAGACGGAGCTGGGTTTCTAAACCTGAAGAACTAGTGATAGTGGACAAGGTTAAGAGGTTAACCTGTGCCCACACATCAGCAAGTCACAGAAAACACCATTTTTTAAAAGAACACTAGTAGTTTTAAGCCCCCCCAAGATAAATCCCGTATCATTTCGTGAAAACTGAACAGAGTCCACGGTGCTTTGCTCCTCCCCAGCACAGGGTCAGCATCGCCCGCGGGTGGGCAGGAGGGGAACTCTCCCGAGGGCTGGGCTCTGCTTTAAACAAACACGCAGCGGCGGGCCCTCTCCTTCCAGGTACCCACGCGTCCTGGAAAAGAACTGAAAACCAAGAGAAAGGCCATGGAAACCTCAGGAACTGGAGCTTTGCACGCGAGGAAGGCAAACAGGAAAACCACCCACTTCTAAAGCAGTTTTATTGTCACTCAATTCAGACACAGAAAGCGACTAGACGCGGATGGCAGAGTCGGGCTGGAGCTGGGGGACCCACGCCGCGCCGCAGCACCCCCCACGTGGCGGCATGCCAGCGCGCGCTTAGACACAGGCGGGGGGCTTGTCGCCGCCCCAGCTGCCAGGGCGGCCAGCGCAGGGGCCCCGCGGCGGGGGTTCAGCCCGTCAGTTCCTCAGTCGGGCTCACACGTCGGATGCCACTTGGAAGGTTTGGTAATAAAACACCCCGCCATCAATTCCACTCCAAGCAAAGCACAGTCCTCGCGCCACACCAGAAAGCAGCGGGCTCTGAACTTCTTCTTACGTCGTCAGATGCAAAAAAGCTGCAAGGTTCCCCCCAATTGCTGAGATCTGCAGAGAGTCAGGGGCCGCTTCGCGTTGCCGCGCACCAGGGCCGCGGCCGGCGGGCGCCGGGGGGCCCGACGCGCCCGCCCCCCCGCCCCCCCGCGTCAGCCGATGAACCTCTCCGACGGCCAGGTGTCCGGGGGGGCCGGGGGGGCGGCCGGCACCTCCACCACGCGCGGGGCCAGCGCCTCCATCTCGCGCACCACCTGCGTGAACACCTGGTCCACCATCCGTTTGCTCTTGGCCGTGACCTCCAGGAACGGGCACCGCCACTCGCGGGCCAGCGCGCGGCCCCGCGCCGTCAGCACCTGGCGCTCGGCGTCCAGGTCGGCCTTGCTGCCCACCAGCACCAGCGGCACCGGCTTGGGCCCGCGCAGCCGGCCCATGCGCTCCCGCAGCGGCCGCACCGCCTCGAAGGAGGCCTCGCTGCACACGCTGTAGAGCACCACGAAGCCGTCGCTGTTCCTGATGTACAGGTCCTTGAGCGTGACCAGGTGCTCGGCGCCCACCGTGTCCACGATCTCCAGCAGCGCGGGCGCCGCGTTCACCTCGATCACCTTGCTGAAGAGCTCCTCCACCGACGGCTCGCAGCGCTCGGGGAAGCTGCCGCAGGCGAACTGCGTGGCCAGCGCGGTCTTGCCCACGGCCACGCTCCCGAGCAGCACCACGCGGTAGCCCCGGGCGGGCCGCGGCACCAGGCCGGCCATGGCCGCGCGGGCGGAGGTCGGAGCAATGGCGGCGGCGGGCGGGGGCCCGAGGGCGGGGCGGGGCGGACGTGAGGGGCGGCGGCGAGGGGCGGGCGCGCGGGGGCCCCGGAGGGCGGCGGGGGCGGGGGGCGCCGGTCCCCGAGGGCGCCGCGACCCGCTCCCCCGGTCCGGCTGCGCCCCGGGCTCCGCTCACCCGCGGCCGAGCCCCGCCGCGCGCCCCGCGCGCCCCCAGCCCCGCGCCCCCGCGCCCCGCAGCCCCGCGCCCCAGGCCCGGCCCCGCCCCGGCCCGGCCGGCCCCGCCCCGGCCCCTCGCCGGCCCCTCGCCGGCCCCGCTCCCCGCCCCCCAGGGGCGCCCGCGGCCTGCGCGCCTGGAATCTGCGCCGTCCACGTCGGCCGGGGGAAGGCGGGGGGCGCTCCTCCGCCGCCGCAGGGGCGCCAGGCTGGGCCCCCGGGTCGGGGCCGGCTGGGCCGGGCCGCCGGGGCCCCTGTCGGAGCGGGGGGGCCCTGCCTGCCCGGCCCCTCGTGGCTGAGGCGAGGCCAGGGTCGGTCACGCCCGCCCCCCTCGAGCCCTCCGTCTGCCGCCCCCAAATGAAGCGCGACCTCAACCCCGCCGCCCACGCCGCTCGCTGGACCGAGAAGGCGCCCGCCGCCCTCCCGCGGAGGCCCCGGTCCCCAGGCTTCTGCGCCCCGGCACAGCCTCTTGCCGGCGCTGGCCGGGGCCGGGCGAGGGGCGCGAGAGAGCTGGGCCCCAGTGCCCCCCGCCCCACAGCCGTGGGGGGACAGCCCCGCGCTGACTGGGCCTCTGGCAGCTCAGGCTCAGGGGTAACAGCCCCTGCCCAGCCCCCGGCTTTGCCACCAACCCTAAAAGCGTCCCCCGCGGTGATGACCGTGACACACGCCCTCTGGGGAGGGGCAGGTGCCGCCCAGCTGTTATAGAGCAACCCCGATATTAAACGGGTTCCTGGCTGTGGGTCCTCACCCGCGCGCTTTAAAGGGACTTATGAATACTCCACTACAGACACACGCCAAAGGGTTAATAAAAGGTTTATTTACAAGAGAAAAAGAAATAAGGAAAAGGTACAACTCAGGGAGAAAATAGGGAAATAAAGTCTTTAATGCGTCCTACCCGATCCGACGACCTGGAAACCCAAAGTCACTCTCAGAGCTGGCTGGACGCTGCAGCTGGCCGAGGGCCCCAAAATGGAGAGAGCCCCAAAGCCCACGTGTCTGCCTTTTGTATCCACCTGGCTGCTGAACCCCACCCTCAGGTCCCAGACACCTTCCCTTTAGTGGTGATGGGATGTGGAGTTCCCAGTGTCTTTGGCTTTGACCTGGGGGGGGGTGGAGTCCACAAAGCCTGTATGGAATTTGCTTTGGGGCAGCCTTTTCCCCTAGGCCCGGCGGGGCCCCTGGGCCACTCTCGAGGGACACAGGCGACCCGCTTTCCTCCAGGCCACCAGGACAAAGCGCCTGTGGGGCCCACGGGCACAGCTACGAGACTGCCCCGAAGCTGCCAGGTGGCGTGTCAGCCACAGGGGACTGTTTTGAGCTTTAAGGCGCTTTTTAAAAGCAGCTTGAAATTGTGCGCAAGGAGAAAGAGGCAACAACGGTGTGGTCAAGCCGTTTGAGATCCCTGAAAGAAAAGAGCCTTCTGGAAACGAGAACTACAATTTGCCGTCCTAGTGAACACAAACACCCGCGCTGGGCCCAGCAGCAGCCGGGACGTGGCCGAGGAGGGGAGACACACAGGACTGGCCCCGCCGGACGGGCCCCGCCTGCCGCCCAGGCCTCAGACTTCCGTGGTGCACATCCAGGCCTAGGTGCCCGCCTAAGAGACCCAAACGAAGCCGACGCACGTGCTCGCGCCAGTCACAAGGCGGCCCAGAAGCCCCCACCACACAAACGGCGCATCTCCCCCACTGCCCAGGCGCCTGTCCATTCCGAGTCCAGGCGACTTGCCCAGGCCCAGGCACCCCCAACCCCCAGCATGAGGGTCCTCCAGCTGGCCTGCCCCAGAGTCCTGCCCTGAAGTTGGTGAAGTAGCACGAACTCCAACTCCGATTCCTCCCGAAAGCAGAATCTATAACTGGGACATGGTCTTGTGTGCAGATGCAATAGTGTATCTTTGGAAATGGTCTCAGGGGTCACCGACAGGTCCTGGGAACCGGAGCAGGGGAGGGGGAGCCGCGTCAGGGAGCCCACCTTGGGCAGCTGACCCGCACACAGCGGCCAGCCAGCCGCCGCCCTCGCTCCAGGGCCGCTGTGCACACTCCCCTCTCCCAGCTCACCCCAGGCCTGTGTGGCCAGGAGGCCGAGCTGCAGGGGCACCCTGTGGTGGAGACAGCGCGGGCGCGGGGCCAGTGGGACGTGGTCCATGCCAGGAGGGCGAGGATGGTGGCCTGCCCGGTTAGGGAATACCCGACAGGGCACAGTATCTGCAAACCGTCATGCGTGTGGCTGGTGTCCTTTCTCGGCTTACTGCAGCCCTGGGCTCCCAGGGTGACTGCTGCACCGCAGCAGGGGTCGCTGGCACCTGCTCTGATGAGCAGAGGGGCCTGTACCTGCACCGTCCCGGGCTGCCTGTTAGTCTACGGGTACCTTACAGGTTCTCTTGGAAACATCTCCTCGGCTTTTCAGTCTCTGATAAGCTCCACAGGATTTTCTCCTCCAATTTTTGCTTCTCCCTGGTGAGGAAGCCTTCTGCTTCTCACCTCTGCTCCCGCACGCTCCCCCGCCTGCCGGCACACGCCCTGTTCCTGCAGGCGCCTGTGTGGCCCACCCCATTCCACTCAATGCTCACTCTTGCTCGTGTGACTTCCATAAAGGGGTCTCCCCCAGTTCCTGTGTTGAAGTCTGTGGCGCCACCGTCCCAGGCCGGGCAAGTTCATGGTTGATTTGGACAAATGGAAAAAGGATCTGGGAGCCTGCGGAGTATCTGCCAGGCCTTGGTGCTGAAGCAGGGACCAGGCACCGCCAGACCAGCAGGCGGGGAGGCCAGCAGGCAGCACCCAAGCCCCCAGCCCCCGCGAGCTTCTGCCTCTTGGCCCAGGCATCTGCATGTCAGAGCTGCGCGTCCCCGGCTTGAGCTCCCAGGCGCCTCCTGCAATAACAGCCGTCACGCGTGGCAGCGAGACCTGGGAGGAAACGTCACAGGTGGCGGCAGAGGCTGGTGGCGGGAGGCAAAAAAGAGCCTGAGTTACCCCATGTTCCTTTCTTTAAAAAATGTTTTTATTTATTTTTGCATAGAAGAGCTGGGGTGCAGGCCAAAGATGCAGGGGGTGAGAGAACTCCCCAGAGACAGAGTGGGGAGCAGAACAGGCAGATCTACTGAAATCCACTGCTAAGGGGAGCAGTGGGGAGACAGGAGGGGCCTGCTACCCCCTGTGGGTCAGCTCTCTGGCCAGGGATCGAACTTGTGCTGCAGTGGCTGGCAGCTAGCCTAGTCCTGGACCCCAGGGGCTCACCTGCCCAGCGGGGGGCAACCCCCCATTGGGAGCACCCCTGAAATTCATGCCCAGGAACTGAGGTAGCAAACATCACACCAAGTTCCAGGTGCCCCCACCCATCTCCTGGCCTGCCCCTCACCGAGGCCAGGGAGCCAGCGAGCCTTTGACCCCAGGCCGGAGAGTGTCTTCCCAGTAGGGGGAGCTGCACTTTGCCAGCGGCACTCCCTGGAAGGTGGCAGCTGCCGCAGCATCTGCAGGGAACAGCTGGGCAACCCCCCTGGGAGCCGCTAACACGGGTCACGCACTGGCTACGGCCACCCCAGAACAAGCCAGCAGTCCGTCTGCCGCAGGGCGAGCCAGGCGGGCAGGGCCGGCAGCCGGAAGCCACCACACCCGACCACACGGAAGGTGACACACTGGAAAGGACCGTCTGGTTAGAAACTCTGCGTGAAATCTGACAAACCCTTTCTCCCGAAGCTGCAACTGCGGAAAAAGGAAATCCCCCAAACAGAGAAGTTGCTGGAAATCAGTTCAGTAAGTGGCAGAGACAGTGGCTGCCCCTGGAATCTGCCCAGAGGCTCTGGGGACAGAGGAGGCTGGGAGCCCACTGAGTTCCCAGATGGGGCCGGGGCCTCTCCGTGCTGCAGGGAGGGGACGCTGAGGGCGCAGGCCGCCGGAGGGGCCGACCCGCCCTGCCCACGGCGCTCCAGGACCGAACTCCCAGCAGGACTCCAGCAGGACTGGTGCTCAGCCAGGGGCTGGGGTCGAAACTGAGCACCCCTTGGCGGTGCTAAAGCAGCAGAGAACCCGGTGACGGGCGGCGGGGCGGCCCCCAAGAGCCCAGCTGCAACAGAGGCGGCTTCTCCACGGACACCGCCCGGCCCGGGCCTCCTCTCGCAGATACGCTGACCGCCCAGGGCACGGGCCGGGGCGGGAGCCAGCACCACGGCGGGCACCGGCTGCGCCCGGCCAGCGTCACACAGCGATACTCCCGAGAACTCGCAGCAAATGCGCCGTGGAGACGACCAGAGCCTGGACTGGAGGGCGGGAGGCAAAGGGGAAACGGAATTAAAATGCGGCCTTTGCAAGTGAGGGCCGCAGAGCGGGCAGGGACCCGTCTGTAACTAGAGTTCCGATCTGGGGGGCCCCGGGGCTCCTGGCCTACCCCCTTGCTGCCCGTGGACATTCAGCTCAGGCCCACACACTGGCCCCAGTGCCCCGGACAGCCCAGCCCGGGCCGCTGCCGCCTCGGGTCCCCCTGCAGCTGCTGACCAGGGGCTGGGAGGGGCTGCCGGCCACGCTTTCCTGTCAGGCCAGCGCCGGCGGACAGCCCGGGGGGCACCGCCTGAGTTTGCTGGTGACCGAGATGCGCGCCAAGCCCAGACGAGGTGCTGCTGGACGCGGGCTGGGGCGGAGGCTGTGACCTGACATTGGCTGGTGGCCCCCGAGGGTCCCCCAAGCCAGAGGCCAGGGCCAGGGCCGCCAGCGCTGGGGAGGCAGGGGTCCCCCGCATGGCCGCTCTGCCACCCGCGCTTTCCCGCCAGCTGTGCCGACCTCCTGCTCCTGGCCCCCAGGGGGCGGCCCGGGACCCACTGGGTCAAAGGTTCCATCTGGAGCGGGGTCCGGTGTGCCTGCGGCTGCGAGGTGCCTCTGCCCGCGGGGCAGCCCCTCTGGGCTGGGGTGACCGCCGCCGGGGCAGCGGGGGCGGGGGTGGCCCTGCGACCCTCGCTCTGCGGCCGGCCGCGGGGCGGCCTGACTCCCCCGCAGAATGGGGCGCGCACAGGCACCGCGGGAGAAAGGGGCCCGCGGGAGCCCCCTGGTGGCCGTGGGTGGCGGTGCCGGCGGGGCGCGCGCGGCTCCCCGCGCTCGGTGGCTGGAGGCCTGGTTTGCTCTGGGCGCTGCGGAGGCCATGGCCTGTGCGTCCACGGGCAGGAAGGCAGACGTGGTCAGTAAAGGCCACGTCTGCCTTCCTGCCCCAGCTCTGAGGCCACACAGACCCCAGCCCGTGCTTCAGGCTGGCTCTCTCAGACCCCAAGGTCTCCGGAGCCCTTTCCTCGCTCTGCAGCTCACCACCAACCCGACACTCTGCCCAGCTCTCAGGGGCTGTGGAGGACTCGTCTATCTCGCCCAGAAGGTCTAAAGGGCCTCTCCCAGGCTTGGAAGCAGGACCCCTGAGCCCTCCCAGTGTCCAGCAGGTGAAGCAGGGGCAGCGCTGGTTTGCTCCCAGCTTACCCACCTGTGCTGTTGGAGGGTGGGATGGGACTCGGGGGCCCAGATACTCTCCCTTGTCTAGTGGCCATAACCAATGACTTGAGTTCAGATGCACCTGTCATTAAAGACACAGGGCTCCGGAGCCTCCCTGGTGGCGCAGGGGTTAAGTTTCAGTGCTATCAAGCTATCCACAGCCACTGAGGCCTGAGTTCGACCCCCAGCCAGGGAGCAGCCCACAGGTCGCAGCAGACCTCTCCCGTCTCCCTGCTGCTCCCCTTAGCAGCGTGTTTCTGTGGATCCACCTGTTCTGCTCCCCACTCTGTCTCTGGTGAGTCCTCTTGCCCTCCGCACCACACCTCTGGCCTGCACCCTAGCTCTTGTGTGCATAAATAAATAAAAATAAATCTTTAAGAAAAATGTTGCCCACAACCCCCAAAGCAAACTTGTAGCTATCAGTGGGGCTCACAGGGGAAACAGCATCTCCTACAGTGAAAGGTCAGTGGAGGAATCTGAATCCCAGTAGGTCATTCTCCCCACTGCCCCCCCTGCATCCCGGATGTCTGGAGCCTCTTCCTCTCACCGCAGAGTCTTGGGGTTCTTCAAAGGCTCTTGTGCATATGTGACAAGTGGTAGCTATTCTGTCTTTTTTTTTTTTTTAAGATTTATTCATTTATTTATACAAGCACTGGGTACAGTCAGAGGTGCGGGAGGGTGAGAGAATTCACCAGAGCCAGAGCGGGGAGCAGAGCAGGCAGAAGGACCGAAGGACACTGCTGAGGGGAGCAGCGGGCGGCAGGAGAGGTCTGCGCGCCATGTGGGACCCTCGCCAGCAGCCGGGGATCGAACTGGCGCTGCAGAGGCTGCGGGCAGTTTCACAGCCCAGCGCTCAACCACTGCACCACAGGGGAGGCCCTCTTTTTTTTTTTTCTAAATAAGCTTCAAATTCAATGTTAAAATATGTACTATTTTAAAATCCAATTAATAAAATAGCCAAACTATTTTAACAATAGTTTCAAAGGGGCCTTTGGTTGATGGTCAGTCTGGTTTACAAAATAGTTTCAGTGAAATCGCTTAAACCCTTAAGACTGTATGTAATTGCTTGAAATACTCCAGCTGGCAAGGCAGACCACCGCCCGGTCAGCCGCGGGCCTCCAGCCCTTGGAGGCCATCCCTTCCCTCACACCTTCATATTGTACAGAAGCCAACAGGGCCCTGGTGACAGAGACCCGCGTGCCTGCGCCCCAAGGGTAGCTGCTGTCACTGCAGGGAGGGGGGGACGCTGTGAGCCCTGGAGGCAGGACCTGGCCCCATCCCCATCATTTCACAATGTACTTGCGTACCCTAAACTTACGTGATATTGGGCCTTCCTGGTGCCGCAGCGGGTTGAGCGCAGCGCTGTGAAGCTGTCCGCAGCCGCTGCAGTGCTGGTTTGATCCCAGCCAGCCAGGGAGATTCCCACATGGCACGGCAGACACCTCCTGTCTCCCCCGCTGCTCCCCTCAGCAGTGTCTTCAGTCTGTCTGCTTGTTCTGCTCCCTGCTCTGTCTCTGGTGAATCCTCTCACCCTCCCGTACCTCTGACCTGTACCCCGGTTCTTGTATAAATAAATAAATAAATCTTTTTAAAAAATAGTTTAAAAAAACTTAGGTGGGGCCTCCCCGGTGGCGCAGCGGTTGAGCACTGGGTTGCGAAGCTGCCCTCAGCCTCTGCAGCACCGGTTCAATCCCCGGCTGCTCCCCGGCCACGGGAGGAGAGTCCCACATGGCGCGCAGACCTCTCCTGCCGCCCGCTGCTCCCCTCAGCAGTGTGCTTCGGTCCTTCTGCCTGCTCTGCTCCCCGCTCTGGCTCTGGTGAATTCTCTCACCCTCCCGCGCTTCTGACTGTACCCAGTGCTTGTATAAATAAATAAATAAATCTTAAAAAAAAAAAAAAAACCTTAGGTGATGTTATATGTCGATTACACCTCAACAGAGCTGGGGAAAAATTGAAGTTCCAAGGAAAAATCAGAAGGCCAAATGAAAACATCCACCTTGGCCTTTGAAATCGGGCGGCCTTCCAGGAGGGGCTTGTGGCTGCCGGTCAGGGCTACTGGCGGCCAGAGCCGAGTTAAGGGCAGCCCAGGCAGCTTTCCCACAGCCGCGAGGAGCTGGGAGGTGAGTGTCAGGGGATACGAGCATGGGGGTGTCTGGCTGTGTCCGCGTGGGCTGCAGTCGCCACGTCCTCCCAAGCCAAGCATTACGGTCCTGTGGGGCCACCAGGACCCTCAGAGGGGGCCCCGTCCCCCCCCCCAGTCCCTGATTCCCGCTGTTCGAGCCATGGGCCAGCTGACACAGACTGCTTGACTACACTCTTCTGGGAGTCGGGGGCTCCCCGCTTCACAGTGTCCTCTCCACCCAGAGGCCACCGCTGGGCCCCGCAGCCGGGGGAGCGGGCTTAGAAGCGCTTCCTGTTCCAAATGCCATGCTGTGTCCTGCCCCGGCCTGGAGTGTCGTCTATGTCAGGACCCCTACGTGTCCTCAGGCCCTGCTCATGTCTGTCCCTATCCCGAGCTAAGGAGGGCAACGGCTCTAGGTTAAGGGGCCCCACGGGCCTGCTCCTGCTGGACTCCCGGTCTCAATGCCCAGCTATGCGTCTCCCCGACACCACACACAGCCCTGAGAGAGTCCCTCCTTTCCCCCGTAGGGATTTGGGACTTCTCTTTTTTTTTTTTTTTAAGATTCATTTATTTATGCACACAAGAGCTGGGGTACAGGCCAGAGGTGTGGGGGGTAAGAGGATCCACCAGAGACAGAGTGGGGAGCAGAACAGGCGGATGGACTGAAACCCACTGCTGAGGGGAGCAGCGGGGAGACTGGGGAGGTCTGCTGCGCCCTGGGGGCAGCTCCCCTGCCAGGCAAAGAACTCGTGCTGCAGAGGCTGCAGACAGCTTCATAGGTTGCATCTTAACCCCTTACGCCCCAACGGAGGCCCCACTCTTCCTTTCTTTAAGCACATGCTAAAATGGTAAACCATGGAGCCCTCAGGGCAGCATCCGTCACTGCCCAGCAGACACGGATGCGGAGAGGAGCCATAGTGCTTTCAGAGGCCGCGGGAAGGCTTCTCCGCAGGCAGGTCCAGACGGACCGTGCAATCCAGCTGTGATGGCTCCGGTGACATTCGAGACGCCACGGGGATTCCGGGCAGGATGGCGTGGCGACCCAGCGGAGGCAGGACCGGCTGGGAGCCAGGCTCCAGGTCGGGCATCCAGAGGGAGGCTCTGGGTGTAGGGTGAGGCTGCTCCCTCCCTGGGCTGCTCTCACAGGGACTCTAAGCCCATCACACTTTGATACAAAAAGCCAGGAAATGCTTTGCACTTCCTGGGCATGCTCCCCTCCCCCCACATGCCTTCTTAGCTGCGCCCCAGAGCTGTGCCCCAAGGCCGCACCCAGCAGCAAGCACCCGCTGGGGGTGGTTCCTGGCCACCAGCCCATCCTTATTCACTTCCCAGGAGCCCCCAAGTCCCGCTAAGTGGACATCTCTGTTCTGCCGACACTTAAGAGACTCCAAAAATTTTGGAAACTGAATGAGGCACTGTGGGGGAACCCGACATGGGGCGGTATCTCCATCACCTGGAGCCAAATGTTGGTGCTTCCAAGAATTCATAGTCACAGGCGTCCTGATTGACAGACCAAGGGGGAGCCCTGACACCCCTGTGACCTCTCTGGACCCCTCCATGGCCACAGCCTCAAACTGTCCTGACAGCTGGGCCCCCATGAGAACTCTGAGGGCCACAGGCAGTGCCCCTCGTCCCCGTCTGTGGCAAAGGCTCCCAGCAGTACACACCAGTAAGGAGTGACTGGGGCTGGAGCCCAGAGCCCCCGGCTTCCCGCCATGGGAGGGCCCTGGGGCATCGGCAGAGCTCCACACAGAGGGGAGCCCCCCCACACCCCCAAGTGCCAGCACCACCAAGGCCTGGGTGCCAGCCCAACACCAGGGGAAATGGGGCCAGCCCGAGGCCCCCCAATGGAGGACACCAAGTGGGGGCACGCCGAGGACGAGACCCCGTCCCTAAGGCGGGTCCACGCCTCACACTAAGGAGGGTGATGCTCTAGACTGAGGGACTCGAAGACCTGGACCCCGAACTCCATCCTGCCCCATCCTGACTTAAGCGCCCACTGCCAAGAGGGCCCCTGGGCCATTCCACGCAGAGGCCAGGCCCTGGGCGTCGGGCTGCCCCGGCGGGCTGACACGGGAGACCTGACGCTGGTGACCGTTCCTCTGAGGTCTCTCAAAGAGCAAAGGAAAAAATGTTGCCCGTTGCTAATTTGTTTTATTTTCCCTGGAGAGCCATTTCTACTCCGTTTTTTCCCCAATCATGTTCAAAACAAACAGCTGCTGTGTCACTTCCTGCGAACCGGGGCTCGGGAAGTGGCCGTCCCGCGGCCCCGGAGCTGACGGCTGCAGGCCACGTTTCCAAAGACGCGCTGTGGCAGCCTTCATCCGGCCCGGTGAGGTGGGCAGAGAGGCCCAGGGCCGCCGCGGGGCTCCGCTCGCAATACTCGCACCTCTGAACAAGCGGACTCAGACGGGAACCGGTTTTGATGGGAAAAATTAGAATAAGTGTTAATACTCTATTTTCTTTGTTCAGAACATCAGAGAGGGCCTCTCTGTCACAAAGACTATTTAACAGGGCCTCCCCGGTGGCGCAGCGATTGAGCGCTGGGTTGTGAAGCTGCCCGCAGCCTCTGCAGTGCCGGTTCGATCCCCGGCCCTCTGGGTGAGGGTCCCACATGGCGCGCAGACCTCTCCTGCCGCCCGCTGCTCCCCTCAGCAGTGTCCTTCGGTCCTTCTGCCTGCTCTGCTCCCCGCTCTGGCTCTGGTGAATTCTCTCACCCTCCCGCGCTTCTGACTGTACCCAGTGCTTGTATAAATAAATAAATAAATCTTTAAAAAATTAAAAAAAAAAAAAGTGCTATGAGAGCACGTCCACGGCCGGGGCGGACCTCGCGGCAGAAAGGCCTGCCCGTGTGCCCAGGGCTTCCCCACAGACATGCTCCTGGTCCCCAGCTGCCCCCTCCCACGTCCATCCAGCACTGCCCGGGAAATGGACCAAGCCCCTGGTGTCCCCTGGACCCTGCTCATTCAGAGGTGTCCAGATCAAGACCTCCCCGCCCCACCCCCATGGGCCCCACTTATTGCTCTCAACCAGGATCAAAGCCACTTTGCCCTTCCACCACCCCGCGGGCCCACTCAGGCCTCTCCAAACCCAAGCTCTCTGTGGCATCAGGTTCTGGTTTCCTGCTCTTAAAATGGTCATCATTCTGAGAACAGCTTCATCATTACTCCCCCAATCCTCCCAGTTACAGGGAGGAGACTAAGGTGTTAAGGGAGAGCCTCCCCTGGGGCCTTGGGTTCCGTCTCAGGCTGTCACTGCCATGGCCTGAGTTCTATCCCCAGCCAGGGAGTCAACCCACAGGGCGCAGCAGACCTCTCCTGTCTCCCCACTGCTCCCCTCAACAATGTGTTTCAGTGGATCTGCCTGCTCTGCTCCCCACTCTGTCTCTGGGGAGTCCTCTCACCCCCCACACCGCTGGCCTGTACCCCAGATCTTGTATGCATAAATAAATATTTAAAAATAAATAAATAAAATAAGTCATGCAGGCGTCAGAGCAGGCTTTTCTCCCCCTCCGCTTTTCTCCCCCCCTCGCTTTTCTCCCAGCCCCCCGCTTTGTTGAGCACAGCTGAGGGTTCAGAGTCTTCCATTTCCCACTCATGACGCTAAGGAGAAGAGAAACGTTGCAACGCCATCCCCAAGCAGGGGGTGTCTGCAGGGGCAGGGGCCATGCCCACTGGGGGGGGGGTTTGGCGGGGGGGGGGGGTTGAGACCCCGGGAGCCCAGGAGCTGCTCCTTCCTGCGTGAGTTTTCTCAGCTCCAGGTTCCCAAGGAAAAAAGGAACGCGCTCCCAGCCGGCCCACGGAGAGAGCCGCCCAGGGCTCGTGGCCAGAGCTCCGCCCGTCCCTTCCATGGACACGTGACAGAATTCTCACACATTTCTTGGCCTTTGTGAACAAAGTCTGCTGCGGTCCCTGAGTCACTGAAGACAGGTGCACCCAAGCTGCGGGGAGGAGACAGGAGGCGGAATTGAGAAATCGGCCCTTCCAATGGGCGTTAACGGCTCCGTGGACACCAGGGTCATCAGGAAGTGGAGAACGAGACCAGGCTGTCGTGGACAAGGCTATCTCCATCAAACAGACTGTGAAGTGGGCCTCCCTGGTGGCACACAGGGTTAAGACGCAGCACTCCCAAGCAATCCTCAGCCTCTGCTGCACGAGTTCGATCCCCGTCCAGCCCGGGAGCAACCCACATGGTGCAGCGGACCTCTTCTGTCTCCCCGCGGCTCTCCTCAGCAGTGTATTTCAGTCAGTCTGCCTGTTCTGCTCCCCACTCTGTCTCTGGTGAATCTTCTCACCCTCCCATAACTCTAGCCTGCACCCCAGCTCTTGTGTACATAAATAAATGAAGCTTTAAAAAATTAAAATAAAAAAAAAAAAACTGTGAAGTTCCTTCCAGAGCTTGCATGTAACAACAGGCTGGAGGACAGAGCGGTGGCAGGCTGGCACCCTGGGATGGAAAACCCGGACAACGGGGCGTTTCCACGGTGCGGTCCAGGAGCACACAGACCGGGAGAGGCCCCGCTGCACCCTGAGGCCGCGCCCCTCGTCTTACAGACCTCGGCAAGTTACTTGCATGGTGACTTAAGCTTCAGAAACTGTGATGTGTGCGTCAGGCCGTACGGCCGCGATGTTGAGGAAGGACCAACGTGACCGGGCAGGCGGGCAGCACCAGGGCCACCCGAGATGCGGCCCTCTCTCGAGCTGCACAGTGACCAGGCCGAGCAGCCAGGCCAGGGGTCAGGTCCAGGGCTCTGTGACACCAACATGCAATCAGCCAGGCAGCTGGAGGGATGGGCCATGCAGCTGAGGCCACTGCCTGCTGGCTGCAGAGGGCGGTAGGCACTTCGTGGAGAACAATCTTCCCCAGGACAGGAATGGGGCACTTCACACAGGGACCTCACTCCACACAGCCTGGAGCCAAGTACGCCCCAGCTAGGCCTAGCGCAAGGGGTTCACCTCCTCAGTGGGCACCACCGGGAGCCCAGGCCCCGGGTCTGAGGGGGACAAGGACAGTCCTGGGAGGCCATTTTAGACGGGTCTTGTCTATACTGCTTGGTGACTGGCCTCGGTTAGGGAGTTTGACACTGTAGGGGCAGGACTGGCCACTGAGCAGGTTTTCTAGGATCCAGCAGACCGGGTAAAGCAGGAGTCAGAGCCCTCAGTGGCTTTTTGCAGGCTTTTATTGGGGTTTACCAGGTACACAGCAGGCAGGGGTGCTGGGGGGCCGGGAGGCTGGCAGGCCTCCCAGCCCCCAGCAAGTCTCCACTCTCTCTGGGCTCTCCGGCCTTCTCTCTTTCTACCTCGGCTTCTCTTTTGGCGTCTACTGGCGTCCCAGTGACGCCGCCCTTACAAGCCCAGTCTCAGCCCAGGTGAACCCCATCTCCCTAGGCCCACACCCCTCTCCAGGTGCCGCCATCAGACATGCGTTCAGGACCGCAGGATCCGTCATCTATCCTGATGGCGGGAGGGCAGGAAAGCCTGACGTTTTTTCCTTACCCTACAGACACCAAGCGCATGGAGCCCCATGGATCACATCTGAGATGTTGGGGTGAAGCCTCCAACATGTAAACGGGGGGCAGGGCACAATCAGCCCATGTTGGGTAAGGTAAAAAATTACCAGGCTTTTCTGCGCTCCCGCCATTGAGATTGACGATGGATCTGCAGTTCTGCATGCGTGCCTGAGGGTGGCACCTGGAGTGGGGTGTGGGCCTGCGTGAGTGGGTTCACCTGGGCTGAGACTGGGCTTATAAGGGCGGTGTCATGGGGATGCCTGGTGACCGCACAGGTCCAGCGGCTGAGACTTCCCCCGGCTCCGAGGCCCCGAGGTGCAGGCCAAGGGGCGCGCCTGCCGTGGGCTCCTGCCCCTCCCGGCGTCTCGCCCTTGGCGAGGTGGAAGAGCGGAACAGAAGAGCAGACAAAAGAGAGAAGAGGCCGGAACAGCAGAGCGAAAGGAGCAGAGAACAAGGCCACAAGAGAACGCCGGGGAGCCCAGAGTGAGGACTTGCTGGGGGCTGGGAGGCCTGCCCCCACCCCCGCCCCCGCCGTGTGCCTGGTAAATCCCAATAAAAGCCTGCAGAAGCCACCGGGGGCTCCAAGCACAACCCCTTCACCCGTCTGCTCGGGTCACAGAGAGCCTGCTCCGGCCCTTCCTGCCGCGACAGCCCATAACATAGATGTTGGAGCTTTAAAAAGGCAAACATAGTCTCGGGGCCCCGGGAGCTCAGGGTGCGGGAAGCGTGCACACAGGAACCCCCAAGGCCCAGCCAGCAGCCCTGCCCCTTGCCCAAAACCGCTGCGGAGAAACCCCAGCCAGGTGCACGAACAAGCCCCGTGCGGTCACACACGTGCGCACAGAGCGCGGGCGGCGGCCACCCTGGCAGCGGTGGGGCTGAGGCCGGGACCAGCACCGCCCGGGAGGTGAACGCCAGGGGCAGCCAGAGCAGCGTCGGATGTGTGGGCTCCCAGCCAGACCCCTGACCCCGTTGGGCCCCCCAAGAAGCCCCCCGCCGTCGGGCCCCCAGCTCCCGCCAACAGGCACCGTTCTTGTAAACAGCTGACCCAGATTCTCGGCTTGAACGAGGACGTTTCCCGGGCAGTTGAGGGTTTACAGGACGAATTTAATCAGCAATAGTCGCGCCTCGGATAAACCTCATTGGCTACGATGCTGCCACTGCGCCCAGCTACAGGGTGAATTTCAATGCTGCTTGGAAGCTGGGGAGCAGACGGCACCCTCCACAGTGGAAACTGGGCCCCGTGTCCTGAGCCACAGCCCCCTTCCCAGCTTGCGGCTGACTCCCCCAAAACGCCGCATTCAAATTTTAAGTCACCCACGTTGTAGGGTAAAGTGTCAGGCTCCTCTGCCCTCTCGCCTTCAGAGTAAACGCGTGCCTGAGGGCGGGCCTGGAGGGGGTGTGGGCTCGGGGAGGTGGGTTCCCCTGGGCTGAGGCTGGGCTTACAAGGGCAGCGTCTTGGGACCCAGCGGAGCGGTAGAGAGCGCGGCAGGGAGCCAGGCGAACAAGCGAGTGAAAGAGGAGCAGCGGCCACGAGGGAAGCCGGAGAGCCCAGAGAGAGGGAAGATTCGCCTCCAGGCCCCCCGCACCCCTGCCTGCCCGGCCCGGGTCAATCCCAATAAAATCCCTGAGAAAGCCAGGAGCGCCAGCACGCTCCTTCACCCATCGCTCGGGTCCCAGAAGCCTGCCCTGGGGCCTCCTGCCACGGCGCATTCTTTCCCAGGCTTGTGGCCAGGCTGCCCTCTCCCCGGGGACCCGCAGGCCAGCAGCAGACTCACTCTCCGCGAACCCCGAAACCCAGCGCCCAGTGGGGGCAGACACCGAGGCAAAGGGCGAGGGGCGGGAGGCACCTCGGGGCCTCAGAGTGGGGCGAGCAGGGGGACGCCCAGACAAGCAGCCATCAGAGGACACCACCGGGCAGAGGAGACCCAAAAAGCGGTAGAGAGAATGTGGGGCGGGACTGGCCACAGGGCAGGTTTTCCAGGATCCAGCAGACCGGGTGAAGGAGGAGTCAGAGCCCTCAGTGGTTTTGCAGGTTTTATTGGGATTGACCAGGTACACGGCAGGCAGGGGCGCTGGGGGGCCGGCAGGCTGGCAGGCCTCCCAGCCCCCAGCAAGTCTCCACTCTGGGCTCTCCGGCCTTCTCTCGGCTTCTGCTTCTCTTGCTTCTCTTTCGGCTTCTGCTGGCGTCCCCGTGACGCCGCCCTTAAAAGCCCAGTCTCAGCCCAGGTGAACCCCATCTCCCTAGGCCCACACCCCACTCCAGGTGCCGCCATCAGGCATGCACTCAGGACCGCAGGGTCCGTCATCTCTCCTGATGGCAGGAGGGCAGAAAAGCCTGACTTTTTTCCTTACCCGACAGAGAAATATCCCAACGGAAGCGGGAATCAGCTTCCCAGGTCTAGAAAGACAGGCCTGTGCCTGAAAGGCAGGATGACAGGACGACCAAGGCCCGCACGGCCGCCTGCTGACGGGGAAAGCAGATCTGGCAGCGGGACTGCAGAGCCGAGGAGCCCGCGGGAGCCCCACGGACCCCGGAGATCGTGGCGCCGCGCCCCGCACCCGGCAAGGGACGTGGACAGGCATGAAACGCAGAAAGGACGGCTCCAGCTCAAACGGCGGGACAGGCCGTGGGACAGGCCATTCGCAGCAACATGGACGGAGCTGGGAGGGATCACGCTCAGCGAGATACACCAGAAGGAAAAAGAAAAATATCAGATGGTTTCGCTCGTAGGAGGAACATAGGGGAACCAAATACGGGATCGGGGAGAACAACAACGAGGACACCAGACCAGCCGGCAGCCACGAGGCAGAGCCTCCTGCGAGGGAGGGGAAAGCTCAGGGCCCGGGGGGTCCGCTCCCGGGGGGATCGGTGGCGGGGGTTTTACAGGAGCACATGGTGATGGAAAAGATATTAAAAAATGAATTAAAAAAAAAGAACTTCATAAAAGAGCAAATTTGAAGGACAGATGGGGAAAAAAGAAAAAGCGGGACAAGCTCGCCCACCAGAGGCGGCCGGCGCGTCCCAGCGAACCAAGAGCGACGGTGAAGAAAATGGATAAATCGACCAGCAAAAGGACAAACACCAATTCATGGGTTTTTTAAAAAAAATCAAGACAGATGCTATTTGCCAACGACATGCAAACCTAAGGCCGCGCACAGGGTGACCATGCACTCCGGCCCGAGGAAGCCACCCGCACCAGCCAGGCAGGCAGCCTGTAGCCAGAGAGGAGGTCCTCCTGACCAGCACGGTGCCGCGACGCTGACCACACCCTCCTGTTGAAGCAGCCTGGGCCCGTGGGGTGGGGAGCACTGGACAGGAGCCAAGGGACGCCCCATCCCGAGCAGGATGGCCACAGCCGGCCACAGCAGGCCACAGAAACAAGGTTAGCTGCGGCCAAGGGGCCTTGCAGTGCCCGCAGGGCCTCCCCCCTCATTCCCAGGGCCACACCTCCATACTTCAGAGTCCCCCACGGAGTAGAGAGGCCTGCAGGGGCTGGCCAGGAGGTGCCAGTGCCTGGTCCTGGGCCAACATTTAGGGGACACCATGCAAAAGCAGCTAGAGAGCAGCTCAAAGTCCTGCCGGGACACCTGTGCCTCCGCCTGCCATCTGATGTGCCACCTACCCAGGCCACTGCTCCCGAGGGTCACTGTTCAGAGCCCCAGAATGCCCTCCTCAGCGTGCGCCCCTCTGTGGAGCGAGCTGTGGCACCCCTACCGTCATCCTGGTGACACCACTTCTCAAGCCTGCAGCCCTGCCCACCCCACTCTGTTCATCCGGCCACTTCCTGCTCAGAAGTTAGGCTTCGTGTAATGGTCATTTTCCTGACCCCCTAGGCCAGCCCCTGGGCTTCCCTTTTCACTGCCCATCGTGCCCATCTGGCCTCCTGTTGGCCTCTGTCCACCATGCCCATCTGTCTGCATGTAGCCACGTCTGTCTAGCCCATCACGGCATCTCAGGTGCCTGCAAAGGGGGTGCCAGAGGCTGTTAAATATTGCACCGCAAGCATCTGGTCCCACCTTCCTTCCCAGCAGCCCCCTCAGCCTGGCCTGTAGCCCACCGAGCTAAATGCAAGCTGTGCTTTTGCTCACCTCCCTGGGTTCTCGGTTTCAGAGTTGGCGTCAAAGCCAACGTCCCTCCTCCTCCCTCTGCCCAGGCCAAGCGAAGCCAGGCACTGATCACCTTCCCACACCGACCCCGCTGCACCCAGTGCCTCTGAGCCAGTCTCTGCGCCGGGGCCATGGCATCAGGGTCGATCTGGAGGTGCAGGGCCTGGCGCCAGGGCGGGGAGGTTCTCGAGCCTGTGGTTGGATGAACAGAAAGTTGTGACTTTGTCCTCCATGAGCCTCACGCCAAGAAAATCACCTCCCCCGCCCCCAAGAGAAGAGCTGTGTGTGGGATGCATCCCAGGTGCCTGCACTGGGGAGGCATCACTGACACTGACACTGGTCACCCTGGAACCAGCACAGCCCCAGACACCAAGCCCACAGGGTTCTGACCCAGGAGACCAGCCGCCGGCCGGGAGGACAGGCGTGGGGCCCCTCGGCTTGCTGCCTTTGGAGGTCAGAGGGGCAGAGCCCCTGCCCGTTCCGGGGCATGACACTTAGGAACCAGACTTCAGCTGCAGAGGTCTGGCTCTGACCCTGCGCAGCTTGTGTTGTCATGTTGGGGGTGGGTGGGCTGTCTCCAGAGGAAGGGCAGGCAGGGGAGCCCCATGAAGACAGTCCTAAAGGGGAAGGGTGCAAGCTTGCTCCACCCAGGGCCCGGCCAGAGCTGGAGAGGGCCTGGGCAGGAGCACCAGACACTGGGGCACAGGAGGCCTTGGGGCCACCAAGCGGCAGGGGTGCAGGCACCCGGGCCACCGAGTTCTGCTTGCCATGAGCACCGCGCGGTTGCGTTGTGTTCCTTGGCTTTAAAAAAGAAAGTAAGGGCCTCCCCGGTGGCCCAGAGGTGAGTCTCAGGCTATCACACCGCGGCCTGAGTTCGATCCCCGGCCAGGGAACTGACCCACAGGGTGCAGCAGACCTCTTCTGGCTCCCCGCTGCTCCCCTCAGCAGTGTGTTTCAGTGGATCCACCTGCTCTGCTCCCCACTCTGTCTCTGGGGAGTCCTCTCACCCCCCCACACCTCTGGCCTGCACCCCAGTTCTTGTATGCATAAATCTTTAAAAATAAATGATAATAAAAAAGAAAGTGGCCGAGGAGGGGACTCACGAAGGCCTCCGACAGGGGTCTGCGAACACCTTGGGGAATCCAAGGTGGGTGCAGAAAGAGCCAGGTGCTCCTGAGTAAGAGGCCAGGCCCAGGGGAGTCTCCTGAGAGGCTCCCTGCTCCAGACAAACCTCCAAGTCAATCACCTGGACATTGTGGACCCTCATCAGCCCCAGTCCCGTGAGTCACTCAGGTCTTCGCATCTGCACCTGCCCCACTCAAGCCACGCATGGTCCAGACGCGCCACCTTCCCCAGCAGTTCTGGAACCCTCCCGAACCTGGACGGGTTCCCTCCCACCCGGCATGCGCCAGGGCCTCCAGCAGCACCCGCCTGATGCCCAATCTGCCCAGGTGGCCCCACCACCCCCATGTCACTGCTGAGAAGCAGGGTGCAGCAGAGCCCACATGCAGGGGCGACAGGGGTGAGCCTCGGCGCCTCTTGCTGCGACCTGTCACCAGACCCAGCTGGGCAGCGCTGGCCACCAGGGAGTACGAGCACAGGCATAGCTGACCCGGCCGCTCCACCCACCCGGCCCCTCCACCGGGCTCCACGTCCACCAGGCTCCTGTGCATAGCGTGACACGGAGCGCCAAGCCCGAGGCGAAGCAGGACGCGGGGCTAAAGTGCAGGTTGGCGCTGGGTGTCCCGCCCTGTGGGGCCCGGGAGGGCGCCCAGCCAGCTCCGGGCATGCCCTGGCCTTTCGGCTCCACTTTGCTGAGCACTTACGAGAACGCTCGGACGCAAAACTAATTCAAACAAACACGCCTTGTCCCCATGGATGTGGCCCGGCCGCACCTCCGCGTGGAGAGTGACGGTGCTTTGCCCGCTGCGCTTTGTCTAGCCCCGCTTTCTCCCCGGAGCTGCCCTCTGTTCTGCTCTGTCATGTAGGCGAAGACATGCCCCTCCCAGGAGTTCGGGTTTGCTTGGGACTGAAGGGGGTCCCTGCACAAGGGACTTCTGGGACTGAACCCAGGAAACCCTCAAGGGAACCCGACAGGTTGGCACCGAGCTCCCCCCATGTGAGCGACCTTTGACCTTCTGCTCAGTGAAATCAGCCAGCCGCAGCTCTACATCCTGACTCCGGTTTAAGGCAGCAAAGGTGTGCGTTCCAAATAGCCAGGCACTTGGTAAATATCTAGCGAGAGAGTCTGGAATGTGATGACCGGCCCGAGAGACTTCCTTCTGTGTGAAAAACCCAAACGTAGCAGCCTCTAGGATCGTGACGAGAAAGGAAGGCAGCACCGGGAGACCGAGCTTCCCTTACTGGGTATAACAGCACCGAATGTCGCGCCAGGAGTGCCAGGCGTGGGCGCGATCGCCCGGGAGAGATATCTCTCGCCTAATTTAAGGAAACTCAAAATGAATCCATACTTGCCTTCAGAGCTCTGCACGGCAGGAGCCCCATCTGGCACTAACTATATTTACTAGGTACATCAGCACCACAAAATCGGGGTCACTTAGAGCAGAGTCTATGGTTCCTGGGCGGTTCTTCCATCCACTAGAGAATGCGACAAAGGTACAGGAAACAATGGCCCCAGATCGGGGCTAGGTCTTGTTCGAGTGGAAATTTACAAACATCTCCCTCCTGCTCGCGGAAATGAACAGACCCGCTTCCCTCACACCTGAAGCCCCTGTGGCCGCCCTGGGAGGTGGATAGGGCCGCGGGGACAGACCTGCAGCCACAGGACCATCGAGGAGGTGAGCCCTCGGGATGTGGCCGAGTAAAGGCCAGTGTCACCTGCCCACGTCCCTAGAGGAAGGCCCGAAGGGAGGGCACAGCAGCCTGCTGCATGTCACCTGCCATCGCCCCATGCTCAGTCACCTCCATGACCTCTCCATGCTCAGTCTCCTCGTGCGCCAGGTGGGGGATAATGGGACGTACCCAAGAGGGCGATTTGGGGGAGTCTCTGGATTCCTGCGTGAGAAGGCCTGGGGCTGGGACTGTCTCCAAGTGGCACCCACCAAGGTAAGCTGTGCCCGGCCCAGAGTGAGAGCCGACCAGAGGAGAGGGAGGCAGCAGTGAGGAATCAGGTCCTGGAGCCGCCCTGTGGGAGTGCCCAGCCCGCCCAGCATCCACCCTCACGAGGTGGTGGCACTCTGGATTTCCAGCCAAAATCTCCCAAGCTCTTAAACATTGAATCACAAAGTAGGAGGGGAGCAGAGGGCAGCTCTGGCAGCCACCAGCATCCCTGGCAGGTCACCCACACCTGACCGGTGGACATCACAGGTCCTCGGCCCCTGGGTCCTGCCGCCTCGCCAATGTGTCTGAAGAAAGCATCAGTGCAATAGAAGCCCCACTGATGGAAGAGACATGGACTTCCAGAACCCGGGTGCACCGAGCAGGATGACCAGTCTCGCCACGGCGCGGGGACTGAGCCGGGTGAGCCCTGACCCTGCTGGAGCTACGCCCTTCCTCTGAGCCTCAGTTTCCCCATCTGCAAGAGCAGAGGTTATGGGCACCCTTGCCACCTCCCCACGGTAGGAGGATGCCAGTGTGAGGTGTGTGCCATCCTGGGGAAATACCTAGTTGTGGGGGTGCACCTCCCTTCTGCCAGCCCGTCACCCCGTCTGCCTGCGCGGTGTCCTTCTTTGCATGTTTTCATTCACAGCCTCCCTTCCTGAATCAGGGCTCCCGGAATATCTCAAAAGAAAGCTGCTGAGACTCTGCGGAAAGGGGGAGTTGAGGTCCCAGAGTCGTGAAGTCCTGGCTTTGAGGCAAAGTGCAGCCCCGGGACCTGCAGCACCTGCATCACCTGGGAATTTGGCAGCAACCTAAATTCAGGGCCCTGCCCAGCCCTACTGCATCATGGTCTGGGCAGCACCCGGCACTGAGGCTCCCCACCGCTGGCCTCTGAACAGAGGCACCAGCAGGAAGTAGGGCAGGCACCTTCCGGAAACGCAGCGGCCATGGCTCCCTTGCTCACAAATTAGCCCATGACCCAGTCAAGCAGCTGAGTCATCCCACAGTCCAGGCCGCAGCCTTGGGCCGTGCAGGGTATGGGCCCAGCGCTTGGTCCCAGGGGCCACTGCCTGCAGCTAGCTGGCATGTGGGCGCTCTACTGGACAGAGAAATGTCACACTCAAGCACAGAGCACAGCAGCCATCAGGGTGACACCCTCTCAAGGTCTGCAAGAGGCCTGGGCTCCTAGGGCCTGACACAGGGCAGCACCTGCAGGTCACACCTGGAATCACCAAGTGAGAAACCAGCTCAACAGCCGCACACCTTGTCTCTGAAGGCCAGAGGCCCGCCAGCAGTTAAGGTGCGGCCCTGTCCTGTGCCAGGGTGTCCAGTGCAGCCTCCATGTGATGGAGACAACACATCCACGAACAGCAGGTGCTTCTGCCCGCTCCCGAGTCAGCCACCTGTCTCCATCAGCCCATGGGTCGAGGCCGCTTTGCACTTTTTTCTCTTTCCAGGAGTGACCAAGTCTCCTGGGGCCTTGGACTTGGGGAGAGAAGACGTGGGGTCCGTTTCCGGTGACAGACAACCCCCGGGTGCCCCATCTCTACCTCAAAGACATCTCTTCCTGCCTCTGGGCCCTTCAACTCCTGGAAGCTGCGGGTCTGCAGCCAAAGTTCAGACTCCTCTGTCTCTGCAAGGCCCAGGCCCCTGTTGGCAAGTTGTTTAGCCCAATGACAAGCCAGGCAGGTAAACAGGCAACTATGAGAAGTCACCAGGAAGGCCAGAGGCGTGGGGGGCGGGGCTCAGGCCAGTCACAAAGGTGTCTGACAGGGACCGGGTACTGGAGATTCCACCGAGGGGCACGGGCGGCCTGCCAGCAGCACTTAACCTCTCTCTACTTGTTTACACCAGGGTGGTAGGCGGGGCCTGTATCTTGGCTGCTGGCCATTCAGAATGTTTACTGACAGGGTGCAGAGGTCCACCAAGGCTCAGGGGCCAGCCCTCCACATGGGCAACGCCCTCTGCGGCCTCTGTGCTCACCAGATAACCTCCCACTCTCCCAGCAGCTCTGACGTCTGCTCTGAACCTACAAGGTGGCAGACTGCGCTTAGAGGAAAAGGGGGCACATCGTGGGGCTCAGCCTCAAGTAGGGGAGACCAGAACTTCAGTTCCCAGCCATGCCCAGCTTTAAGAGCTTGCTAGAGGGACATCCTGGAGGGAGGCTAGCACAGAGGCCGGGCCATCAGCCCCTGCCTGAGTTCAGACAACACAAAGTTCTCAGGACCACACAGGGCCCTCTGGCACGAGGAGGCCAACTCATGCCCCATGGACTCACAGAGGCCAGTAGCTAAACAGCCACAAGGCCAATTAATATTTACCTTTTCTGCAGTGATTCAGGTCTGCCCTGCAGGGCATGCGCTGGAATCCAGGCATTCATTCCAGGAGGATTTCATCAGCCTAAGTGCCCATTATTCAGCCAACTAGGAGCACCTGATTGGGGCAAGGCTGCAGCCAAAGAAGGAGGAGCCCAGAAGGGGGTGCGGAATTGTGCAATGAGCTTGGCATCAGGCACGCCAGAGTTCAAACATTGGGCACCATTTATTAGGCTGGTCACTTGGGGAAATTAACCTTCCGGAGTCTCTCCTCATCTGCAAGATGAGCATCACACCGCTCCCTCACGTGGCAGTTACAGAATTAAATGGAATTACTTAGGCAAATTCCCTGGTGCTATTGTTTATATTTACCTGGAGAGGGAACACACAGGATGAGTCTGGGAACAGATTTTGGGATCTGATAGATCTGGGTTCAAACTCTAGCTCTGCCACTTACTAGATGTAAATTGGCAAGTTGCTTCATTTTTTCCCCTGAGCCTCACTTTGCTTCTTTGTAAAATGGGAATAAAAATTCCTAATAGGTGCAAAGAATAAAATAAGGTATTCAAAGCAAATGTCTAGATTGTGAGACACATCCAACATGTGGTATGGTTTAAAGTAATTTTTGAAAACCCATGATTATATACAAATGAGTTCACACAGCAAAAGCTAAAGTTAAAATCAGCACAAACTTCTTTAATATAATTAAATATGGGGCCATCAAACATACAAAAAAAATCACCTTCCATTTACAAAATCTCGAGCAGGCTTCTCACCTCCGACTTTCACGCGCATTATTTTCAGCACGAGCATGTCATTTGTGAGCAAAACCTCATGTCATTTGTAAGCAAAACCTCGATGTCAGTTCTGCTAAGTCATGCTCCGCGGGTGGCAGGAACAGGCTGTCTGGGGCCACCTCTCTGCCGGAGGAGAACCAGGGCCCCCATAAAGCCTCTCGGCCCTGCTTTAAACACAGCCCCAGGCGCACACCATGGAAACCCAGCAGGAGCCCCTGCAGCAAAGGCCACTGGTCACTCCCAATTCTGGATTGTTCGTTCCTTTGATTTTTTCTCCCCATCAAAGACCTGGCGCAGGGGTTAAGTCTCCCCGATCAAGCCTTCGCCAGCCACCGTGGCCTGAGTTCCACCCCCGGCCAGGGGGCTGCCCCCAGGGAGCTACCCGCAGGGGCTCTCAGTGGCTCCGCCTGCCCCCACGCTCTCTGGGGAGGCCTCTCGCCTCCGGCCCGCACGAATCAATCTTTTTTAAAAATAAAACGGTTTATAAAGCCCAGCCCCGCGGTGGGCCTCGTGCGCCGTGACCACGACCTCGGCCTCCCCCTCTAATAAGCAAACGCAACCCGCGCGCGGGAGCTTTGCAGCGGCCGCCAGGGGCCCCCGAGAGGCCGCGGGGCCTCCGTCCCCGCACCCCGAGCGCACGCGAGAGGCGCTGCCCGACCGCGCGGCGTCCGGGCGGGCGCGCGGGGGCCCCGGACGCTGCTGTGCCAACGGGCCGGGCGCGCGCACGCGGGGCGAGGGCCGGCGACGGCGACGCGAGGCCGCCCGCGCCGAGGCCTGCGAGGTGCGCGGGCGGCAGGGCCGGGGCCGCGGGCGGGCCGGGGCGGGGTCCCGGGCCGGGGCGGGGGCGGGGAGCCCGGGGAGAGCGCGGCGGGGGGCAGGGGCAGAGCCGGCGGGGGCGGCGGCGGGGAGCTGGGCCCCCCACGGCGGCCACGCGCCCGCCTCAGCCCAGGCCTCAGGGCGGGGCGCGGAGACGCGCGAGGCCTGCGGGGAGACCCCGGGCGACGGGGCGGGGGCGGGGCGGAGCCAACGGCGACCTCGGCCCGGACGCTCGCGCCGACCCTCCCGCTCTCGCGAGGCCGCGCGGGCCGCTGGGAAAGGCGGGGGAGGGGCGGAAGGCGGGCCCCGGCGGCCGGCGTCGCCGCAGGAAGCGTAAGGGGCGGGGCCGAGCGCGATTGACGCCGCGAGCCAGCCCATGACGCGCGCGCTCGGGCACGCCGCCGGCCAATGGACGGCGCGGCCTGGCGCGGGGGGCGGGCGCTGGGGCCGAGGGTAGCTTGAGCGCGGCGGCGGCGTTGTTCAGTCAGAGCGAGAACATTCCAGAGGTGAGTCTGGTGGAGGGGTGGCAGCCCCGCGCCCCCCGCCCGGCCCCCCCGCCCCCCCCGCGGGCCGCCGGCTGGGGGGAGGCGCCCCGACGCCGCGGCTCACGGCGCCGTCTCTCGCGCCCGCCAGGTCGCCAGGCCCCGGGCGCTGAAGGGTGTGGACGCCGGACGTCGCTGGGACAGCCCCTCCCCGCTGCTCGGCGGCGCCTGCCCGGCCGCTGCTCGCTGCGCTCCTCCGCCGGCCTCCTCGGACTCGGGTTCGCGCGCCTCACTTCATCCCAGTCCCGGGCGAGCCGCGTTGGGTTTATGTCTTTATTTGACGAAAACGGTGAGTGCGCGGGCGGCGGGCGGCGCGGAGATGGCGGCCGCACAAGATGGCGGCGCGCCGCGTGACCCGCCGCGCGTGTGGCGCAGTTCGGGCGCCGGGCCGGGCGGGACCCTCCGCCGGCGCCGGCCCCCGCGGCCCCGGAGCGCGCGGCCGCCGCGGCTGAGTCAGCCCTGCGGCATTCATGAGTCACCGCCGCGCCGGCGGGGGCGGCCGCGGGCCCGCGCACATGGCGGGGCGGCGGCGGGGCCGCGGGCCGCCCGCCCCGGGAGGACCCGGCCGGCCTGGCGCGGCCTCTGCGCGCGGGGGCTCCGGGGCGGCCTTTCGCGGCCCCGAACGCGTCGCCGCGGGGCGGGAGCGAAGGTTAAGTCAACCGTGGGCGCGGCGGAGGGCGGGGGCGCGGCGCCCCTCGGGCGGCCCGACGCGGCGGCGTTTCAGGTGTGCCGCCCGGCCGGCCCGCGGCGAGGGGGCGCCCGGCCGCCCCGGAAGGAGACGGCGGGCGGGGAGAGGCGGCGAGGAGGGCGGGTGGTGACCCGGGGCGGGGTCTCGTTCCCTCTCGGCGCTGGTCGGGTTCCGGCCGCCCGCGGGCCCGCTGCGGGCAGTTTGTGTCGTCGCTGCCAGAGCCGCATCTCGGGGCGCGGGGGGGCCTGGGTTCCCTGGACTCGGGTGCTTTGTAACCTAGGGTCACTCTCCGGCCGGTTGGGGAGCTGTTTCCCCTGCGGGAGTCTCGTTAAACATGGGGGTTTGTGTGTCCCTCTCCTCTCTCTTTCAGAGCTGTTGCGCAGCCATTGGTACCTGTATTGGGGAAACATAGCATACACGCAAGAAGCTTACAGCCTCAGTGGCGAAAACTTTTTCATGTCAGAGACCGAGAACTCTTGCAGTCGTTTATGTCATCCCTTCTTCTCCAGACAGAAGATACCAAAAAGTTGCAATCAAAGATCTCTTCATCTTATTGATAAGGCCACTAATAAGCCAAAATGTCTGTCAACGTCAACCGCAGCGTGTCAGACCAGTTCTATCGCTACAAGATGCCCCGTTTGATTGCCAAGGTAAGGTTCATTTTCATTTGAGTCTCAGGTTGTAAGTGGTGACCCTAGATCCCTCAGAGTGCGTCTCCTGGAGTAGAGGGCACAATGAAACAGTTTGTTTTTTTTTCAGGTTGAGGGCAAAGGAAATGGAATCAAGACAGTTATAGTCAACATGGTTGACGTTGCAAAGGCGCTTAATCGGCCTCCAACGTGTAAGTAGTTCTTTTTGCTTCTGAATTTTTGATCTGCTAATCTTGTCTGAAGTGTGTGCTAATCATAATCAGCTTAAGGGTTAAGTGGAACTTTGAACTTAAAATCAACTGACATATTGCCATTACACAGAAACTACCCTGGCAGCACATATTTGCTTTAACCTAGTAATTTAGGAAACCTGAGAAGTGCTGGTTATGTATACGCAGATGAATACACTGTAACTACAATCAATTGACATTTTTGCCCAATAGATCCCACCAAATATTTTGGTTGTGAGCTGGGAGCACAGACCCAGTTTGATGTTAAGAATGACCGGTACATTGTCAATGGATCTCATGAGGCGAATAAGCTGCAAGACATGTTGGATGGATTCATTAAAAAATTTGTTCTCTGTCCTGAGTGTGAGAATCCTGAAACAGATCTGGTGAGTGTCACTGGGCTGTTTGTCAATAGAAGGGAAAAAATAGTGCAGCTTTCCTGATTAGTCCTGTGACCGTCATCAGATCATCTTCCTGAATTAGAACTTGATTAGAAGTAAATAACAGCAATCTCAAATTATTAAATTTATTACAGTAGGTGTCATGGGAGGGGGTGGTTTTTAATGTAAAGTTGGTGCTGTTGGATATTTTCACACACTGTTCCTCTCAGAATTTTCCTCATCTGTTATGGATGACATACTTGTTTTTACTCTCTCTGGCAGCATGTCAATCCAAAGAAGCAAACAATAGGTAATTCTTGTAAAGCCTGTGGCTATCGAGGCATGCTTGATACACATCATAAACTCTGCACATTCATTCTCAAAAACCCACCTGGTAAGTCATGATGACCTGTGGGAAACAAAATGGAAGTTTTTGTTGTAGTTAAACTGAATTTATGATCTCTAAACTCTTAGTACTTAAGATGGCTTTGAAAGATGTACCATCGTATGATATACTGTTTTTTGTGTTGTTGGTTTTGTTTTTGTTTTTTTTTTTTTAAGATTTATTTATTTATTTATACAAGCACTGGGTATAGTCAGAAGCTTGGGAGGGTGAGAGAATTCACCAGAGCAGGGAGCAGAGCAGGCAGAAGGACCGAAGTACACTGCTGAGGGGAGCAGCGGGCGGCAGGAAAGGTCTGCGGGCCATGTGGGACCCTCCTCTGGTGGCCGGGGAGCAGCCAGGGATTAAACCAGCGCTGCAGAGGCTGGGAGCAGCTTCGCAACCCAGCGCTCAACTGCTGCGCCACCGGGGAGGCCCTGTATGATATACTGTTAAAAGTGAAAATCTGGCTGGAAAACTACCATATTATCAATTTTTTTTTTTTTTAAATATTTATTTATTATTTATACATGCACTGGGTACAGTCAGAAACGCGGGAGGGTGAGAGAATTCACCAGAGCCAGAGCGGGGAGCAGAGCAGGCAGAAGGACCGAAGTACACTGCTGAGGGGAGCAGCGGGCGGCAGGAGAGGTCTGCGCGCCATGTGGGACCCTCCTCAGGTGGCCAGGGAGCAGCCGGGGATCGAACCGGCGCTGCAGAGGCCGCGGGGAGCTTCGCAACCCAGTGTTCAACTGCTGCGCCACCAGGGAGGCCCTTATCAATTTATTTTTAATGCGCCTTCTTTTAGGATGGTTGATGAAATCGGTGTTATAAAGCAGAATTGTGACAGGATCGTAGCAAGGCATCTACTCTCAGAAGGCTATTTTGTAAGGGCAAGGGGGTGGCTCCTTAAGCCTAGGGAACTTGAGAGTACTGCAAGCAACACTCTGTGCCAGATGATCAAAGCTGTCTGACACAATTTGAGCTTGCTATAGCATGAAAGTCTAACCTATTCCGGTGTTCTCCCCTCCATGAGACGAGCCGTTATCTAGACTTCAACAGCGTTCTAAGTGAGCTGAAGTTGAGATATGCCTGGGTTTAAGTTCCTAAGCAATGAGAGGAGGAGGAGTGTGAGTGATTTGTTTCTAAGGGATCCCCTCTTAATCTTAGTGGATACCACTGATGTTGTGAGGCGTTTCCTTCTTAGCCTGAGTTTCTTACCTTAAGCACAGTCAGTGTATACATTGAGTTGGTGAATTCTTTTGGAATTACAGGTGGTGCGGTAGTTGTGGTTTTCTGGAGAGGGCAGGGTTTACCATGGTATTGAAGGGACAATCCATGGCACTCAATTTTCTTTACAGAGAATAGTGACAGTGGTACAGGAAAGAAAGAAAAGGAAAAGAAAAATAGGAAGGGTAAAGACAAGGAAAACGGCTCCGTGTCCAGCAGTGAGACTCCACCTCCACCGCCGCCCAATGAAATCAGCCCTCCTCCGCACGCTGTGGTGAGTGCAGGCTTGTTGGGGGTGGGGGGGGTTGCCTAGAGTGATGCAAAGTAAATGTATTTGGTTGGGATGGGCAGAAAGAAGGAACCTTATTTTTGTAGAAAAAGAAGTTGGTGTCATTAACTTGATAAGATACAAAATAACTTTTTGCATTTGTAAGTCTGCTCAAGCCTGTTGATTGTGAACAGGAAGAAGAGGAGGATGACGACTGGGGGGAGGACACAACCGAGGAAGCTCAAAGGCGCAGAATGGATGAAATCAGCGACCATGCGAAAGTTCTGACTCTCAGCGATGATCTGGAAAGGACTGTTGAGGAACGAGTCAATATCCTGTTTGATTTTGTTAAGGTAAAACATTTATTTCTGTAACAATTAATGTTTTTGTAACAGCCCAGGCTTGGGCTTTTATTAAATATCTGTCCCTTCAAGGTGAAGAGTTGGCAAGCCTACTTTTACATGCTCATTCAGGGGTTTTTTGGAGCATAATTAAGGGTAACATTAAGGCTGCTGTGATTCCTTTAAAGGCCCTAGATTTGTCATAAATTAGGTAGCAAACAAGGCCACAAAAACAGGGACTCGCGGGTATATCTAGAGCAAAATTTTACTGGAGTATATTTTTCTTTACAGAAAAAGAAAGAAGAAGGCATTATTGATTCATCTGATAAGGAAATTGTTGCTGAAGCAGAAAGACTGGATGTAAAAGCCATGGGCCCTCTTGTTTTGACTGAAGTTCTTTTTAATGAGAAGATTAGAGAACAAATTAAGAAATACAGGCGCCATTTCCTACGAGTAAGCAAATTAGATTTGTAATGAGATTACAGTTCTGACCTTGGGAAGATTTTAACCTCTCAATCATATGTTCCTATTATCTTGGATATGGAGATAATTGATCTACTTAGAAGCATGTCAGTGTCTTAAAAAATGCACGAAAAAAAATGCTGCACGTAGTCTCTTATGTGTAAAATAGTACATCTTAACGTATTGATTGGTTTTTGAGCTGTTACAGGGCCTTAGTCTTACGGAATATTCTTAGGACAGTGAATATATTTGTTAGAATTGTCAATGCAGGACAGCTGAAAAAACTTGTTAATCAAGATAATCTATTTGCAGTTTTGTCACAACAACAAAAAAGCTCAGCGGTACCTCCTTCATGGTTTGGAGTGTGTGGTAGCAATGCATCAAGCTCAGCTCATCTCCAAGATTCCCCATATCTTGAAGGAGATGTATGATGCAGACCTTTTGGAAGAAGAGGTCATCATCAGCTGGTCGGAAAAGGTGGGGAATAAATACATAACAGTATCTGGTCGTTCTAGTAACTTGTCTCTGTTAAATGCAGTTTCTGTGCTTGGCTAGTGTAACTACACGTAGGTGATTTCTACCGTGGCCGTTTCCTAGCAGAGAAACTACTTACCTTCAAAGTTATTTGCTAAATATATGTATCCTGTCAAGGATTCAAGAATCAGAAAAGTGACCCGGTCCTCTGAAAGACTCACTATGGGCAATTACATAAATATCTCAAATTATTTTCTAGATCCTCAAACTAAGAAAGCTGTACTGAACATTTTTTTAGGCCTCTAAGAAATATGTTTCAAAAGAACTTGCCAAAGAGATTCGTGTCAAAGCAGAACCATTTATAAAATGGTTGAAGGAGGCAGAGGAAGAATCTTCTGGTGGCGAAGATGATGATGAAGATGAGAATATTGAGGTAAAAATTGGAGAAAGTGTTGAAACTTGTAGTGGTGGGTGTTTGAGAATTATAAAGTAGTAGTTGGGGGTAATTCCAAACTTAAAATTTCTAGATGTAATAAAGTGCAGCCTTAGTGATTTGAAAAATAATCGTTTATGGGGGACTGTGGTTAGGAAGATCTTTCACCCCCAGACATTATTTTCAAATGTCTTACTTAGCAAAGTAGGGGTTTGGTGCAGGTCAAGTATAGGGCTATGCTGGTGGTCTAAAAATTACAGATAAGGGTATTTAATTTTTAGATTTCGCATACCAGAAATTCACATACAGGTTATGGCTGCATTTAGACCATTTTTTCTTTGCCGACAATTAACTGTTAGTGTTCTTATAAGTAGATTTATTAGGATAAAGGTTTCCAATCAATAAAAACATTTGTTTATCAGGTGGTATATTCGAAGACTGCCAGTGTACCGAAAGTTGAAGCTGTGAAGTCTGACAACAAGGACGATGACATTGATATTGATGCCATTTAAAGGGGTGGGTGCAGCCCAGCTTAACAGTGTAATGCTGCGAATTGTTCTGCATCATCAGCCAGAAGTGCAACATGTATGTGCAAAAGCTGAAATGGCTTAACATCATGCTACACTTTCTACTAAAATTGTATTGCTGTGAGTGGTCTGTAATTAAGCCCAATGAGACATCTAGGGAGTCCATACACATACCAGTGAGCAGATGTAGTTTGCTTATTTATAGCATGTTTGTTTTTGAAAAATTAGTGGTGGACATATTTGGATCACATTTATACAGTTATAAAATAAAGATTTGATTTTGGTCATTCTTCAGATTTTTGGCTCTGAATGACTTAAGCTGAAATAATTGGCTCCTAATAAAAATGTCGCACCATTCTTTAACCTGATAGGATTCTCGGAGCCTGTTAGATTTTGTTAGGTGCTGAGACTGAAGAGGTCTTCGGCAGAATGTAAGCATAAACCTATTTGTTAATACCTTATTCAGCCATTAAGTATAGTACTTTTAAGTCTCAACTCTGGTCCCTTGAATTGGCATTTGGTTGACGTACGTCCTCCCCATGCCAATGTGGACTGATGATCAATTGACAGTGCAACATCTTTATCTTAATAAGAGGTAAAAATGACCTGAGTGTCCTATAAGTAATTTTAAGAGCAGGTTTTGAAACTTGAATTTTTTTTTTCCCAGTTTGTGTACACTTGCCCCAAATTGTAGTGTTTGAACTCATGTGCATCGCACGTTGGATGAGCCAGGGGAAGTACTGCATTAATAGGTAGATATTCTATGTGTATGTAGCTGTTGCTTTGTATTGAGAGAAACTCAGACTTTGGGGTGTGATTAAATAGTAAGCTCTATGGTTTTATTTGGATGCAGGAAAAGGTGCACTTAATCTCTAGCAAAAACATTTTTCAGCTCTTAGGTTTAAAGTATAATTTCATAATGTTTAGACATTGTATATTTCCTTGGGGTTCTTTCATCATTTTACACTTGGACACAGCTTAATGCATTTTAGGTTTGGGTTGCCACCTGGCCAAGATAAGTGTTCATGTCTACAACTTGGTTTTTTGTTGTTGATTTTCAGTGTCTTATTTAAAAAGCTAAAATCACACTTCAGAGTCGGAGCTTATATTTTGATGTGACACTTGGGGTGTTTTTATTTCACATTAAATATACCCAGTCACCAAGAAGTCTGGTAGAGGCCATGGAGTGCAGGTGACCAGTGACCTAGCCCATCTGGGTTAGATTGGGAATAACTTCACTTGGGGATCTCAGCAGTCAGCTGGTCTCAGCTCCATTACCACAGGTTCTGGCGATGTCTGAGACCGCATCTTCAAGGCAAAGGCTCTTGCCTTTGTTCTTACCACGAAAGGTGTGGTGGGAATGCAGACCCCATGTTAGTTTTGTGTGCAGCTGGCTTACATGGTTCCCCTCTGACTCTTAGTGACCCAGCTCATAGACTACAATGAGACCTTAACATGTGTATGTAAAAATTTTTTCACATTGAAATTAGCAAATATTTGATATAATAAACCTTGTTAGCTTGGTATTTTGAGGAATTAAAGTTGAGCGTTTTTACTGGAGAGATACAGATTGGCCTTCAAGCTGCCTTTTGATAAATTTTGATGAGAGTGAAGTGGGAGCCATATAGTTATGTGCTTTGTCTCACCAAAGAGAAGGGGTTTTAGAAAAATTCACATCTTGCCTAGGTTTCAAGTTCTTTGTCAAGGGCCAATTTGCTTTCAGTAATAGAAATTCTGTAGGACGTACTGGTGACCCAAGCTAAGTTGCATTCTGTATAACCCAGTGTCAAGCTAATCAGGTTCAGTTATACGGCCTTTTTCTTTTTAATCTGAAGGAAAAAACCTGTTCAGGGCTTCTAAACACTAAAGAGAAAATTTTGGCTTAAAACCAGTGTTTTGTCTGGTGCCAAACTTGCAATGAAATTCAGATCCACGTATGAATTTTATCCAGAGGCTGTCCTAATAGAGAAACCCTTCACCTTGCTCTATTCGACTGTCTTAAAATTTCTTGTTTTAAACAGTTACGTTAACTTGATTAAAACAATGTTAAAATTCTATTTCGTCTCTGATTTAATAAACTTAGCCCAGGTCTCCATTTTAATAAGATTGGAGCATTGAAATCTGTCCCAGTTAGTTATTGCTGTAGGTTCCTGTCGTTGGGCCCTTGAGCTCAGACAGGCAATGCCGATTACCTTGGGTCATTGACTTCCCCCTTCGGGGACTCATTTGATCATATCCTGAGCAGGTCTGTCTGGCCTCCTGCAGCCCTGGTGGGTGCTGGTGGGGAGGTCGCCATCGGGAGCACGGCCCTGTGTGACTGCAGACAAGCGTCTGGGGGCACGGGGCGGTGGGAGGATTACCAAACAAGTCTTCTCTGAAGTTGATGAGCTGACAGTGTTTGGGTCCTGCAGGTTTGAGAGGGACCCAGTGTAACTCACCTGGTGAGTTGTTGGGATTCAAGGGGCCCCTACTGCTGCCGGCTGCTGCAGTGAACTGAGTACTGACACAAGCCCTTAACCCAGAGATGCCTTGGAAATGGCGGCTGTTCTAAGAGGCAAGTCTAGAAGGGCACTTCTGCTCTATTCTGAGATGTAGGTGCTGATGTCCCAGGGCCACTGTTGCGCCCCTTCAGTGTGCTCTGTGTGGGGAGCTGTGTCCTATGTGCCCCTGTGGCACATGTCCACATGTAACATCTGTCCTCAGTAGCCCATACAGCGGCCATACAGCCCTCGATTCCTAAGGACGATGCACCAGGAATGGAGAAACGTGGGAGATGACTTAGCATAGTTGTGTGCCTCGAGCATGGCCTTTAGGGTGACCCTTTGTGCCCTTGTTCATGAGAAGAGGCGCACTTGGGCCTTCTGTCCACCTCCAGCTAAGATGCTGGGAACTTGAGGTACAGAGACTCCACGGAACCTAGAGCCGCACATGGTGTTGATCTATTAGTTACCGCGGGGCCTGCTTTGTTGGCTTGCTCTGGCTCCCTTGAAGGGGCGTAGTCACTTGGGCCTCCCTGTAAAACTCGCCAGCTGTGCCCGCAGCAGGGATAGCTCCTGTGTGCGACAGCCTAGGGGCCAGTAAAGTGAGGTCATTCCTGACTGGGCCAGGGGAAAATGGCCAGGGAAATGCTGTCTGGAAGAAGGGGTAAAAAAGCCACCTCTGAGTGGCTCTGGACACCTGAAAAAAGGGCTGGTGGTGCAGCGGTTGAGGACTGCTGCAAGGCTGCCCACAGCCTCTACAGCGCCGGTTTGTTCCCCGGCTGCCGACGAGGGTCCCACCAAAAAGGGGGGGGGGGCTCAGGGGCAGCTTCAGGGTGGGGCTTGGCTCTCAGGTGTGCTCAGACCACACCAGGTGGGTGACTGGGTAGGCCTCAGCCCCACTTGGTACTACCTAACGGCTAGCAGTAGCACTTTGTTTGGTTTTTTGGGTTTTTGGTGTTTTTTTTAAAGATTTTATTTATTTACACAAGCACTAGGTACAGTCAGAAGCGCAGGCGGGTGAGAGGATTCACCAGAGCCAGAGCGGGGAGCAGAACGGGCAGACTGACGAAACACTGCTGAGGGGAGCAGTGGGCGTAGCAGGAGAGGTCTGTGTGCCATGTGGGACCCTCACCAGCCAGCTGGGGATCAAGCCAGCGCTACAGAGGCTGTGAGCAGCTTCGCAGCCCAGTGCTCAACTGCTGTGCCACCGGGGAGGCCCAGCAGTAGCACTTTGAATAGTATATGGACTTGACAGGGAGGAAATAAGCCCAGAAAAGAGACCCAAAGTCCCACAGCCACATGCGGACTGGGTGCCCGGGGCTGCCTTAGGTTCAGACTTCAGGTCTCCTACTCTCTGATCAACTTGAGCTGAGTGAGGAAGGTCCTTGGGGTGGTTAAAAATGGGGGATGACTAGCAGCTGGCAGGGGACTGTAGCCTTGTGAGGTGATAATCTACAGGGTCCCAGAGAGGGCAGTGTCACCCCCTGCCTCCCCATGGTCTGCCTTAGGCCTTGGGCCAGTTTGCCTCACTTGAATTTGACCACACCCAAAGGTGCTCCCAGACCAAAGTAGACAGGAGTGGGACTTGCAGAGGAGAGAACATTGGGCAACTTCTCAGGAGGAGGAGGGAGCATACCCAGGAGTGGAGACTTCTGTAGTGGATGCCTTGATGTTGGGGGTACGAGGCTGGGGGGAGGCAACAGGGCTCCTGCATAGAGGCCTGAGGAGGGAAGCCTACAGGCTGCAAGGATGGGATTACTCTTAAAGCCTGGGGGGGGGGCACGAGGGACAGTGCTGTTAGAAGCCAAGAGTGGGGGAAGGTTGTCAGGTGCCTTGGGGATCACTGGTCAGATGACAGCGCGGTTCACCCTGGGGAGGCTGGGATCACCAAGCTGGGCATACCTGCCGAGGGCCTTGTACTCCAGATTGGCAGGTCTGGGGCAGGCAGAACTGGGTACGCAGGTGCAGAGAGACTTGAGCACAATGTGCTTGGGGCTTGGTGTAGAGGGTGGGCCCCAGCGGGGGGTCTTGGGAGATTCTGACCGAATGGTGTCCAGGCCCATAGTCTGGTTTGGGCCTCGCACTGCAGGAGAAGGTGCGGTGGGCCTCGAGCTGGAGTGTCAGTTGTGTTCTTTTGATGACAAAATGCCCAGTAACCCTTAAAACGTGAACTTGAGGGAAGGGTGGGGTTTTGAGGATTCACATGGGGGAATTGGGACCCTCCCTGTCCAGGCCTTGCGCAGGCCGGGGGGACACGCAGGTGCAGCCTGTGGGCACAGTGCCTGAACAAGGCGACTTCCTCTGGGGCAGCTTGCTGAGTGTCTACACCTCATGCTACCCCTAAGCCTCCTGGTCCTCTGGAACTGCCCTCAAGCTTTAGCCTCAGGATGTGGCTTTCCCATAATTCCCTGTAGCCACCCAGCTTCTGTCCTGCTAGGTGCGCAGTTCTCACTCCCCCAGCGCGGATTCCTCGGTTAGGCCTGGCAGGCCCATGGTCCTCTGCGTGCCTTTGGGTTGGTTGGTTCATTTTCAGGGGCAGTGAACCCTGGGGCCCCCAACCAACTGCCCGAGGGCGGGCGGGTGTCGGGATTCAAGAGGTGACAGGAATGCTTCCTAAGGGCTTGTGATTGGGGTGACAGAAAACCCTGCACTTGGAGACCCCACAACACATTCCTTTCACTGGAACCTGTTCTGTAGTTCGCCTTTCGGGCATTGTCCAGCAGCTGCCTCGTCCCAGCCCGGGCAACAACACGGGGCTGCCTGTGAGCTTCCGGTTACTGCAGGGGGGTAGGATGGGCCCTGACTCGGGGTCTCAAGGGCTGATGGGGCAGTGCGCTTTGCTTTCAGGAAGCCGCTAGAACTTACCTGATGGGAGCTGTGGGCGCTGAAAGGCGGTAGGAGGTGGTCTCCTGAGGGGACAGTGGGAGAGTCAGAACGTCCTCTGGGCCGCAGGGCGCCCAAGTGGCCCTGCCCAACAGACGCCGCCTCTTGTGTGAAGGGAAAAGACTGGCCAGCCCCAGCCCCGTGTAGACTCTGGACACCCACCCACACCCGGAGCCCCTGGATCGGACCCTCGTCCCAGTGCACCCCACCCAGTTCAGCTCAACCAAATCAACACAGATTCTAACTGTGAGCAACTGGTGTGGGGCCGTGATCAGGGGCGCTGAAGGTCAGAACTTCTAAACTGGGGGAAATGGCCTGAAGTGTGGTCACACTTGGGAAAGGAAGCGAAGGTGAAAAGGAAAACTAAAAAACGTTTCAGGAGTGTAACAGCATTTGAAGGCAGATAAAGTTGGATTCTAAAAAAATAACATTCTTTACATTTGAAGAATAAATACATTAAAGATCACGGAACAACCGCTTAATAAGTGAGTGGATAGATGGGGCCCGCCCGAGGCCTGGGGGGTGGAGGACAGGAACAAAAACCAGATTTGGACAGGCGAGATTTCCCTGTAAAAGTAAAATTGGGTTTTATTTTTATTGCAGTTGCTAGCTCGCAGCACTGTACATGGTTTAGAGAGGCTCACACCAAACCCCGGCCAGGGCAGCCAAGTTCCCCAAGGGCCACGGTGCCCGTCCTAGTTCGCTTGTGTGAACACCAGGTGCCGGAGACCCATTTCGGGCCTGAGTGAGTGCAATTGCTCTGAAGGCCCCAGCCGGTAAAAGACAACTCACTCTGCAGAAATTGCATTTTTAATGCATTGCTCCACTCGCCAAAAGCACAAGGAAATGTCACAAGCAAATAGGGAACTTGAACTGGAAGAGAGAACCTGGAGGAGGAAACAGCAGAGACTCCGCGGCCCTTAAGGGGAGCGCCCAGGCACAGGCTGCACCGTCGCCACCAACGAGCCAGGGTGGCACCTGTGCCCGCAGTAACTAGGGCCCTGGGAGGCAAGCAGACCTAGGAGTGACCCCTGTGGCTCCCTGAGGGGCCAGCCTCCTCCAGGGCCCCAGGCTGGCCCCGGCTTAATCCCACGAATAAGTCCCTCCAAATACAAGGTCGCAGAAGAGCATGACCGGCAGTAAGGACAGGCGGTGAGGAGAGCTTCCCAGGGGCATCCCCCGCTCCTGGGTGCTCCTCGGTTACATATATATAAAATTTTTCTGGTTTTAAGTGTGTGGAAATGAATGCCCGGTTGGTTTTCTTTGTTGGTTTCTGTAACAATGAAACAATCAGGGATGCCCAGGGCCTATTAAAACACAACTTGAAGAAACAAAACAGTTGCAACTTCTGGTTAAGAATTGTGGGTTGAGGGCCTCCCCTGGTGGGGCAGAGCCTCTGCAGAGCCAGTTCAATCCCCAGCCGCCGGCAAGGGTCCCACATGGAGCTCACAGACCTCTCCTGTCTTGCCCGCTGCTCCCCTCAGCAGTGTACTTCGTCAGTCTGCCTGCTCTGCTCCCTGCTCTGGCTCTGGTGAATCCTCTCACCCTCCCACACTTCTGCCTGTACCCAGTGCTTGTATAAATAAAAAAATCTTTAAAAAATTAATTAAAAAAAAAAATTGTGGGTTGAACCTGAGCAAACCCAAATCCCTCCCAAAACTGAACTAAAACGTCAGTAAAGTCTGTCTTTAAAATGCAGACAGGGGCCTGCCCTGGTGGTGCAGGCGGTTGAGCACTGCACTGTGAAGCTGTCCGCAGCCTCTGCAGCACGCGTTCAATCCCGGCCGGCTGGCGAGAAATCCCACATGGCGCGGCAGACCTCTCCTGTCTCGCCCGCTGCTCCCCTCAGCAGTGTATTTCGGTCCTTCTGCCTGTTCTGCTCCCCGCTCTGGCTCTGGTGAATCCTCTCACCCTCCCGCGCATCTGGCCTGTACTCTGGTTCTTGTATGAATGAATGAATGAATGAATAAATAAATCTTTTTTAAAAAGAAATAAAATGCAGACGGTTCTAAGCCAATCTCAGGTAGAAGGCAGCACCTAGGCAACAACTGCTTTTGCTGAATCTGATGCGACAGCCCCAGAGCCCGAGCCAGCTGACAGCTTACAACTTCCAGAGGACTTGGGTGGGGAATTGCTGTTCATTCTTTTTTGTTTTTGTTTTTTGTTTTTTAAAGATTTTTTTTTTATTATTTATGCTGTTCATTTTTGGTTAGTTTCAGTTACGAGCAAAGAGTGGTAGTCTTGGTCATCTTCCAGCTGGCCATGGGACAGTAACTGGAAGGAACTGAGATGCTGTAGAAATGAGCACCAAATTGTGGGCGAAAGGGCACAAGGCCTCCAGTTCCAGCCATCAGTGCCACATGCTCCTTTGTGCTTGGGGTCCGAGCCATCCAGACGACGAGCGCCATTGCGTGCCCCTCTTCAGGCTGAATGAGAGAATATTTTCTCGTTTTCAGAAAAATACTTGAAAAAATATTGGCTGAAAACTTTCAAAGTAAAGGATAGACATGAGCCTCGACAAACTCCAATAAAGTAAGCTCAGAGGGAGCCACACTGAGACAGCTTACAAGCAAAGAGAATTTTTTTTTTAAGATTTATTTGTTCATACAAGAACTGGGGTACAGGCCAGAGGTGCGGGATGAGAGGATTCACCAGAGACAGAGTGGGGAGCAGAACAGGCGGATCCACTGAAATCCACTGCTGAGGAGAACAGCAGGGAGACAGGAGAGGTCTGCTGCACCATGTGGGTAGCTCCCCGGCCGGGGGTCAGACTTGTGCTGCAGTAGTTGTGAATAGCTTCACGGTGCTGCGTCTTAACCCCTTGCACCACAGGGGAGGCCCCGCAAAGAGAATCTTGAAGGCAGCAGGAAAGAAGCAATTTGTCACATGCAGGTATCTTACTGAGAAGATACTCAAGGGTCTCATCAGAAACCTCAAAGGCCAAGAGGCAGTGGGTTGACACATTCAAAGCGCTGAAAGGAAAGTCAGCCAAGAATAACATTAGGGCCTCCCGGGTGGCCCAGGGGTCAGTCTCAGGCTGTCACTGCTGGGGCCTGAGTTCAACCCCCGGCCAGGGAGCTGCCCCACAGCAGACCTCTCCTGTCTCCCCACTGCTCCCTTAAGCAGTGGATTTCAGTGGATCCACCTGTTCTGCTCCCTACTCTGGGGAGTCCTCTCACCCCCGCACCTCTGCCTATACCCAAGTTCTATACAAGAATAAAATCTTAAAACTATATATATGTCGTTCCTTAACAACAAACACTTAAACTTACAATGCACTGTTACTCCAAATTTAAAAAAATTCTATTATCACAACTGTCCTTTCAGGGTGAGGGAGGGACTGGGGCACCCTCTGGTAAAAGGTGAGATTTGCTGCCACTACACCCGCCCTGCAAGAGCCACTCCAGGGTCTGCAGGTGAAAGGAAAGGGCACGGGGCCGTGGCCCGGCATGAAGAAACAAAGGTCCTGGTGGTGGCAGATCCGTGGGAGATCGTTGAAGCTAGTGCTGTTGCATCAAAGGTTTATCAGTTTTCTACATAATTTGAGAGAATAATGCATTAAAAAATAATTACTAATCTAAAAGTATTGTAGCTGGTTTTCAGCTCCACGTTTTATTTTCCACATAATTTAAGAGACTAATGCATTGAAAAGAATCACTTGTTGATGTCCAGGCACACACTAGGTGCAGGTGCGGCTTTGTGAAAGGACAGCAGTCATCTTTCAGGACTGATCTGAAATGAAAACATTCACTCCTGACCACTTGATTTAAAAAAAAAAAAAAAGGCAATTTTGTGACAACTGAGCAGTAAAGGTGCAGTTTTTGTCTGTTAATGAAATTACTCTGGTAGGAATTCTAATGAGTGTCATCACTTTAGGGTGTTAAGCACAATCCCCATGTAACCACGCAGAAAACAGCTATAGAATATCTACAAAAGGAACTGAGAACATCTAAGTGTGGAAAATGAATGAAATGCAAAAAGTGACAGTAATGCACTTTGTCCCAGTATAGTCAGGGACAAAACTGTAATATTAGAAAAGAGCACACTGTCAAAAGTCAGCCTTTAATCACCAGTAGTTATTTTAAATGTAGAAGAGTAAATTCCCAATCAAAAGAGTTTGACCAAGTGGATAGAAAAACAGAGGGTCCAGTGTGATCTGTGTATAAGAGACTCACTTGAGACCCAAACGGAAATTGAAGGTGAAAGGAAGGAAGGGAAAAGTTACTCTACACTAATAGTGGCCCTGGGGCCTCCCTGATGGCGCAGGGGGTTAAGCACAGCTCTATGACGCTGTCCGCAGCCTCTGCAGCACGAGTTCGATCCCCGGCCAGGGAACAACCCACATGGCGCCGCAGATCTCTCCTGTCTCGCCCGCTGCTCCCCTCAGCAGTGTATTTCAGTCAATCTGCCTGTTCTGTTCCCCGCTCTGTCTCTGACTCCTCTCATTCCCCACACCTCTGGCCTGTACCCCAGTTCTTGTATGCATAAATAAATAAAATCTTTGAAGAAAAAAATAACAGGAGTAGACACCCTGGAGAAGGCTTTATGCTGGAACATAAACAAGGAGAAAGACCTACAGGAGGTTTCACTCATGTGAGATATAAAAAAGCAAAACCAAGGAACAGGCGAAACTAAACTAAAGACCTAGAAATCTGACAGCAGGACTGAGGTCCCTAGAGGGAGGCCAGGAGGTGGGAGCACAGGGCAGGGCGAGGGCTGTGGCTGCTTGGTGGCGGGAGTGCATGGCGGATACACCTGAGGGGGTGTGAAAATATCCTCCCAATCACATCCAGTGTTGTAAACCAACGTGACCGCCATAGGAAAAATTATTTTTTATTTTTTATTTTTTGTTTTAAAGATTTGTTTATTTATGCATACAAGAACTGGGTCCAGCCCAGCGGTATCAGAGGGGAGTGAGAGGACTCCCCAGAGACAGAGTGGGGATCAGAACAGGCGGATCCACTGAAACCCACTGCTGAGGGGAGCAGCGGGGTGACAGGAGGGGTCTGCTGCGCCATGTGGGCAGCTCCCTGGCCAGGGACTGAACTCGTGCTGCATAGGCTACAGACAGCCCCACAAGTTGCGTCTTAACCCCTTGCTCCACCAGGGAGGCCCCTCCATTTCTTTTTTTTTTAATTTAAAAAGAAATAAACAGGTGGACCTCCCCTGGTGGCGCAGCGGTTGAGCGCTGGGTTGCGAAGCTGCCTGCAGCCTCTGCAGCGCCAGTTCTATCCCCGGCTGCTCCCCGGCCACGGAGGAGGGTCCCACATGGCACGCAGACCTCTCCTGCCGCCCGCTGCTCCCCTCAGCAGTGTGCTTCGGTCCTTCTGTTATAGGACAGGGAGAGGGGCAGCCCAAACTCCGCAAACCTGCCTATTCTACATGGGTTCTGCCATCCGCCGCATCAACACAAAACATAGGAGACTTTAATGGGAAGGAACTTTAATAAAACTAGGAAACAATACAGGTAAGGCAAAGAGTCTAGTTTCTAAATGAAGCACCCACAGTTACCCGTCCCCTCGTGGGTAAAAGTCCATCCATATGGGATCGGCCCAGAACAAGGCCCCAAAGCCTGCCACAAGTCTAAAGCATCTTCCAGTGGGGACCCACAGCAAAGGGTCAGAAATAACCAGACAAGCCCGGAAGGAAAAGAGCAAAATCAACATCAAGATAAAAGCTACCATGGTCACCTCCCCACGGGTCTCACCCACATCTGTGTCACCCCGTCCACGACCAAAAGACAAGCGCAGTTTCTTTACGTGTCTCTAGGCTCCACGCGCCTCCTCCAGGTCTCCTGGCTCCATCCTGCTCCTTCCTCAGTCTCTTCTGCAGCTTCTCCTCTTCCTGCTCAGCTCCACCCTCCCTTGGGTGGGGCAGGGACCTCCCCCTTTCCTGGGGACCACCCTGTTGCACTTCTGCCTGTTCTGCTCCCCGCTCTGGCTCTGGTGAATTCTCTCACCCGCCCGCTCTTCTGACTGTGCCCAGTGCTTGTATAAATAAATAAACAAATCTTTAACCAAAAAAGAAAGGAAGGAAGGGAGGGAGGGAGGGAGGGAGGGAGGAAGGAGAAACAGGCAGGAAAGATTAGTACCTAGAACATGTAAGAAATTCCTGAGCGGGACTAGGGCTGACAACACAAAGTAACCCCACACGTGTGCACACCGTCTCCGGGACCTGCTCACCAGCTGATGGATATTTGGATTCTTTCCCAATTTTGTACAATTATGAATAAAACTGCTCTGTCATCCACAGACAAGATCTTGCTGGGACACGTCTCCACTCTCTGGCAGGTTCCTGGGGTGGAGTGGTGCCGGCATAGCGCACGTCCCCCTCTGGAGGACTGTGAGGCACAGCTGCTGTCCCGCCTGATGTTCCCACCAGCAGTGCGTGCCCCAGGGCCAGTGTCGCCACGTCCCCGCCCACCTGTGGCCCCAGCCAGTGTCCTGGGGTGGCCACAGCCAGTACACGCCCAGCACCTGGACAGCAGGACGTGCCCCTGTGGTTCTGGAGCCCTGCTCTGTGCCTGGGTCCCTCCCCTCTCTGAGTGCGTCTTGCTCTCAAGGCTTCCAGAGTCTCCTATTTTTTTTAAAGATTTATTTCCCAAAGATGTATTTATTTATGCATACAAGAGCTGGGGTACAGGCCAGAGGTGTGGGGGGTGAGAAGGTTCACAGTATCAGAGTGGGGAGCAGAACAGGTGAATCCACTGAGATCCACTGCTGAGGAGACAGGAGAGGTCTGCTGCGCCAGGTGGGTAGCTCCCTGGCCAGGGATCGAACTCATGCTGCAGAGGCTGTGGACAGCTTCATAGGTCGTGTCTTAACCCTTGTGTCACCAGGGAGGGCCCTTTTATTTTTTTAAAGATTTTTGCATACAAGGACAGGGGTGCAGGCCAGAGGTGTGGGGAGGTGACAGAACTCACCAGAGTGGGGAGCAGAACAGGCAGAAGGACCGAAATACACTGCTGAGGGGAGCAGCGAGGAGACAGGAGAGGTCTGCACGCTGTGGGGCTGCTCCCTGGCCGGGGATCGCACTCAGGCCATGGTGGTGACCTCCTGAGACTAACCCCTGGGCCACCAGGGAAGCCCAATAATGCTTTCTTATATCCCACAAGTTTTCATGTGTAAAATCATCATTGTTTTGGGCCTCCCTGGTGGCGCAGGGAATAGTCTCAGAGCTATGAAGCTATGGGCAGCCACTGAGGCCTGAGTTCGGTCCCCGTCAGGGAGCTACCCACAGGGCGCAGCAGACCTCTCCTGTCTCTCCACTGCTCCCCTCAGCAGTGGGTCTCAGTGGATCTGCCTGTTCTGCTCCCCACTCTGTCTCTGGGGGGTCCTCTCACCACTGCACCTCTGGCCTGTACCCCAGTTCTTGTGTGCATAAATAAATCTCTAAAAAATAAAATCATCATTGTTCAATTCTCATTTTTTTCTCCATTTTCTTGACCTATAAATGATCTGAGTATACGCATGTATAGGTTTCTGACTTTAGGGTGTTTTAGAAAGTTTTGGGGATTTGTCGCTGTTCTCATGTTTGCTTGCTCGCCTTCAGTGTACCGTTGGGAGTCTGCGCTCACAGAATCTCTCCGGGGCTTCGCGGTGTCAGAGGCCTGTTCTGCTTATTAACATTCAGGCTCATCAGTTACTCATCCCACTTGGACACGTCACACGCCCCGAGTCATCGCTCTCCTGCCCTCCTCGTGAAAGAAGGCTTTGAGCTGGCAGCCCCCGGGGGAGGGCGTGGAGGTGGGACCCAGGACTGACTCAGGCCAGCCCGGGCAGCTCTGCAGGGAGCAGAATCTTATTGCAACCGCTGAGCAAGCCCGTTCTGCCTGGCCCGTCCGGCTCCTGAGCCGCCCCTATGAGGTCAGGGATTTATCAAGATGAAAGGATCAGCCTTGGAGGATTTCACTTTCTGCTTCTGCCTTGTCTTTGACCTGGAATGGGTCAAATCTTTTTGGTATACGGTAGCAAATATTTTCCAAGTGCAGCCACGACAGCTGCTTACCCAGCTGACGTGTGCTGGGAGCATGATGCTCCATCAGAGCCACGGCGATCGGCTCGAGAACACCTCTGTTCCCTGCTTTGTCCCCAGTGCTCCAAACACGCTTGGGGCAGGGGAGGGTGGGCAGGGTCTCTGACAAGGTCAGGTGCCAGGCAAGGTGGCCGCTCCCTGGCTACTTCCTGTGTGGAAGTCACGAGGAGGGACAGGACACTGTCAATTGCTGTTACATACACCCTAGTCACTACTTTTAAGATAAAATGAAATCCACTACCGGCATAGGAAGAATCGCCCTCCTTTCTTTAAAAAACACATAAATCGGGGCCTCCCTCATGGTGCAAGTGTTGAAGTCTCAGTATTATCAAGCTATCGGCAGCCACTACGGCCTGAGTCCGACCCCCAGCCAGGGAGTTGACCCACAGGGCACAGCAGAACTCTCCTGTCTCTTCGCTGCCCCCTCAGCAGTGGATTTCAGTAGATCCACCTGTCCTGCCCCCATTCTGTCTCTGCTGAGTCCTCTCACCCCCCATACCTCTGACCTACACCCCAGTTCTTTCATGGATAAACAAATTTTTTTTTTAAAGATTTTATTTATGCATACAAGAGCTGGGGTACAGGCTAGAGATGTGGGAGGTGAGAGGATTCACCAGAGAACAGAGTGGGGAGCAGAACAGGCAGACCTACTGAAATACACTGCTGAGGGGAGCAGCGGGCAAGAAAGGAGAGGTCTCAAAAAAAAAAAAAAAGGAAAGGAGAGGTCTTCTGCGCCATGTGGGTAGCTCCCTGGCTGGCTGGGGATCGAACTCCTGCTGCAGAGGCTGCGGATTGCTTCATAGTGCGGTGCTTAACTCCTTGTGCCACCAGGGAGGCCCGATAAACAAATCTTTAAAAAAACAAAACACAAAACTCGCCTATGTAAACTACCTGCATATTCTGGCCACACTTTCTTTCTTTTTTTTTTTTTTAATAGAGGCATGTTTTATTTATTTATTTATTTGTTTGTTCGTTTGTTTTGTTTATACAAGCACTGGGTACAGTCAGAAGCACGGGAGGGTGAGAGAATTCACCAGAGCCAGAGCGGGGAGCAGAGCAGGCAGAAGGACCGAAGTCCACTGCTGAGGGGAGCAGCGGGCGGCAGGAGAGGTCTGCGCGCCATGTGGGACCCTCCTCCGGTGGCCGGGGAGTAGCCGGGGATCGAACCGGCGCCGCAGATCTGGCCACACTTTCTTGGTCATCTTGTCACTTCAAACTGGTAACTCTGACTGCATGGTCAGTCCCAGGAAACCGGGGTGTGCTATGCCGGAGGATGGCCCCTGGGAGGTCAATCCTACTGTCTGGTACCTCACCTGGCGAAGCTCTCCAGATAGGACCAGGTAAGGAGCTGGCTGCAAGGAGCAGACGCCCTCAGGCCCCGCAGGAGGTGCGACCTTCCCCACCCGGAGGAGTCGGGCCTCTCTCTAGCTTGCCATCCTGGCGGGGCTGGCTTTCCTTTTTTTTTTTTTTTTAATATTTATTTATTTATACAAGAACTGGGGTACAAGCCAGATGTGTGGGAGGGTGAGAGGACTCACCAGAGACAGAGCAGGGAACAGAACAGGCAGATGGACCAAAATACATTGCTGAGGGGAGCAGCGGGCGTGGCAGGAGAGGTCTGCCGCGCCATGTGGGTATCTTGTCTGCTGGCTGGGATGGGATGTAACCCATGCTTCAGAGGCTGTGGACAGCTTCACAGTGTGGCGCTCAACCACCTGCGCCACCAGGGAGGCCCCGTGGCTCTCTAATTTTTTTTTTTTAAAGATTTATTTATTTATTTATTTATGCAAGCACTGGGTACAGTCAGAAGCGCAGGAGGGTGAGAGAATTCACCAGAGCCAGAGCGGGGAGCAGAGCAGGCAGAAGGACCGAAGTCCACTGCTGAGGGGAGCAGCGGGCGGCAGGGGAGGTCTGCGCGCCATGGGGGACCCTCCTCCGGTGGCCGGGGAGCAGCCGGGGATCGAACCGGCACTGCAGAGGCTGCGGGCAGCTTCGCAACCCAGCGCTCAACCGCTGCGCCACCGGGAAGGCCCTCTCTTATTTTTTAATAAACATGGAGTTGACCTACAATTCTGCTCTGAGATATATACCCCAACGCGCTAAGGACGGCCTCGCTGCACGTATGGGCCCGTGAGGCTGCGGGGCTGCTCCCGATAGCCAGAGGGTGCAAGTGCTGTCCTCCAGGGTGTGGACGAGGAAACACAATGAGGGTGTCCAGGCAGTGGGGTGCCATTAAGCCACAGTGGGGTGCCGTTAAGCCACGAAAAGGAACAAAGCGCAACACTGCACTGTGGAGGGCCTTGGAACGTGGTGCTGCGTGGAAGAGGCAAGACACAGCTCCGGTGCCTGAACCCCCTCGCATGAGATGTCCAGGATAGACCAGCCCTTCGCGACAGCAGCGTCACTACTGGCCACACTTGGGGCCGGGGGTGGGAGGGTGCTGGGACGCCGCCTCAGGCACAGGGGAGTTTCGTGGGTGACAGGAGGCCCTGGAACCGGGTAGAGGCGGCCGGACAGCACCTCCTGGGCACTCAGTCCTGACTTTGAAATGCTTTGAAATGGCCGATTTTATATCACATGAATTTTCCTCAATGAGTTATTTTGAAAAACTGAATACAAATGTCATCTCGAGTATCCCTCAGGAATAGTGACAGCCAGACACCCCGACCCCTCATCCCTACCTTCTCTACCCTCTGAGGTGACCCAGCCAGCACCCTGATTTCGGGGTTAATTACCCACTTGCATTTCCCCCGATGGTTTGTCCCGATGCTTGGGCTCTCGCGGGACAGACTGCTTGGCTCTCGTGCGCTCATTTCTGAGATTTGCATCCACGCCTCCTGCTTCCTGAGTCCGTGGGCAGCTTTTCAAGGCCACGTCCTGCTCTCGCTGCTGTGCGGAGCTGTCCTGGGGGTCTCTCCACACATGCCCTTGGGGTGCCAGGCCCTTTGTGCATACAGAAGTGGCCTCAGGCTGTTCCAGGACTTTACTTGCGAGTCCCAGGAGGTCTTCCAAGATGTCCATTGAATTTGTTTTTACCAAAGAACCGGTTTTTGGTGTCCCCGGTCCCGTGGTGGTGTTGGTGTTTGTGTGCGGCTCAAAACCTTTCCTTTGTCATCTGTCCCCACGCCCGCCGGGGACCACTGCTCGCCATGGGTGCTTGGTTTTGCAGGCTCCTGGGCCCGCAGTCTGCGGCTGGTGCCCGGCACCACAGTGGCCTGGGCTAACATCTGCAGCAACAGGTGGATTTAAACCTTCGTCCTTCTGCTTATTAGCCACTGCGAAGCGTCGGTTCTGGACCGTCCATGTTTCCGGGCGCTGATTCACGCGTGCGTGCAGGTGTCCTGAGCGGGAGGATGTGGTGCTTTGCCGGTCATGTCTTGTCCCAGAGCCAGGTCTGTGTTTTCTCCATTCTATTGGGGTTTTGGCAAGCACCGGCCAGGGTGGGGGGCTGCCGCTGACCGCGCACTGCGCCTGGGCCCGGCGAGCACACTTGTTACCAAGGACACCACAAACCGTGGATTTAAACAGTCTGGTCGCCGTCATGCACCCCTGATGGTGATGGCCGCTGCCACGCCCTGAGTGGTAGTGGTTGTGGATCCTGCGCGTGTGTGGGTGACGCTCGAGAACGCCTCTGTTCCCCGCTTTGTCCCCAGTGCTACAAACACACTTTGGGCAAAGTGGGCGCCCTAGAAACGGGGAAGGACAGGGCAAAGGAGAGAGGCGGGCAGCAGAGGGGGGCGCCTTTAAAGGCTCATGTGGCTTTTTATGGGGGTCTGGGGTCGGTGGCTGAGGCAGCAGCTGAGCACGGGAGGGAATGTTCTTCCCCAGAAGAGGCGGCTTCTCCCCACGCAGGCAAGGGGCTTGCGGTCAGGACCAGCCCTCGAGGGGGACGCTGAGGGCCAGCAGCGAGGGCAGGCTTTACCCACCTGCTTCTCCCCCACTTTCCTCCGTGCCCCCGTCTTTGTAGCAAGTGGGCGCGAGGGCGAGGGCGCTCCTTCTGCCCACGAGCGGGAGCCAGCCTCTAGCCCTCTGGGCTCCCGTCCCGTCCCTGACAGCATCAGCAGCGCCGTGGACGCAGGCACCTCGTCTTGCATCTCAGGAGCTCTCCCCAAGGGCTTCTGCTGCCTATCCAGGGAGGGAAGGGGCCTGGGCGAGGCGAGACTGTCTTTGGCCCGACACGTGTGGCCTAAGGGGGCCCCTGTGTCAACTCCAGGCTCCATGCTCACCCCAGGGGAGGATGTGCAGTGTGGCTGGCGGGGAGGCCTCTGCTGCAGAAGGGAGCTCTGCTGGGTGTTCTCTCCGTGGCCCCAGAGCAACCTCGAGCGGGAGGCACTCTCGTTCCTCTCTGATGAAGACATGGCCCCAAAGACATGGACTGATCTGCCCAATGTCACCCAGCACTCAGGGTCACGGCCGGGGCTCAAGGTCCAGAGCCGCCACTTCCCCACACAGCCCTGCGGACGCTGTTCTCAGCATGGTTCCCAGCAGGCAGGGCGGGTCGAGAGAGCCACCGCAGGCCTGGGCTTTGCTCCGGCAAGACTTGTGTGCCATCCTGCCAGATCCACACCTGGCAGGGCTGAGGGCTGGACAACCTCAGCCCGGGGCCACTGAGTGCTGGGACAGCTGCCCCTTCTACCTCCTCACTCCGCAGGCCACCCCAACATTGCAGGGCCTCATGGGCACGGACTAAAAGGTGACTGCACGTCTTGGGCCAAAGCTGACTTTTTCAGGGGCTTCCCTAGTGGTGCAGGGGTTAAGTCTCAGCACTATGAGGCTATCGGCAGCCACTGCAGCACGAGTTTGAATCTCGGCTAGGGCGCTGACAGACAGGGCATAGCAGACCTCTCCTGTCTCCCCACTGCTCCCCTCAGCAGTGGATTTCAGTAAATCCACCTACTCTGCTCCCCACTCTGTCTTTGGTGAATCCTCTCACCCCTGCACCTCTGGCCTGCACCCCAGCTCTTGTATGCATAAATAAATATAAATCCCTTTTTGAAAAAGCTGACTTTTTCAGATGCATGAGTTGAGGGAGGCAGAAGGCTCAGACGCATCTCAGGAGCAGTTACCATGAGGAAAAGGGCAGCATCACCCACATCTGTGCTGAGCCTTGAACCTGGCTCTGCTGTGTGACAGCTGCATGGGGACTGAGCTGGGTGAGCCAGCCTAGTCCTCACCCGTGGACAGCCAGTGACGCCCCAGCAGTCCTGTGGGAGCTTAAAGATTCAGCTCAGGTGCGGAGGCAGGTACACAGCCGGGGCTCAGCACCTGCGCTCGGACCTTGGGCAACAGAGCCCGGCTGCTGGGGCAAGTCTGGGGGGGCTCTGCGGGGAAGTCCGCTGAGGGGCTGTGTGAGGATGGGAGGAGTCGGGGAGGCCGGGCCGTCACCCTGGGCAGGACAATGCCAGGAACAAGGTCCTAAGATTCCTGCTGGCCTCTGAGAGGCCGAAGAGGCCGTGGGGCGAAGGTTATCAGGTAGCGGATTGAAGGAACAGCAGCTCCACGTGTGGGGACCCTGGTCCCGGTCTCACATTTCCCAGAATCTCCAGGCTCCTGCGGCCTACCTGGGGACACACCGGGCCCAGCCCCTCCTTTCTCCCTGCCTCCAGGCATGCTGATCCCAAGTGTGGTCCCCACATGGACTGCACTCAGTCTCTGTGACTTTCTTTCAGGGCTCGGCTCTATCCCATGCCCCCCAACCCCCCGCCCCCAGCACACACACAGTGGCTCCCAAGTCCCAGCAGCTGCCAACCACGTGGCAGGTGGATGTGCTGGGTGTGCTATGGCGCGGCAGTCAGGCTGAAGCAGGCCTTCCCCGTGCGGCAGCTCACAGGCCAGGGGGCCAGAGAGCTGACTAGTTGGCACGAAGGCGTGAGGCAGCTGAGCTGGCTGGGAAGCACTGGGGCGCAAGGGACAGAGGCCCAGCTGGCATGGCCCCAGCGAGTGGGCGCTGTTTCTCTCGCAGAAGTCAGAGAGCCAGTGCCGGACTCCCCTGCCACCAGGGCCCCAGCGTCTTCTGGCCGGTGCCGGGCTGGCTGCAGCAGAGCGCCCCATGTGCTAGGGGCGAGACGGGCCGGGGCATGGGAACACTGGGCCCACTCTGGCTCTGAGCTAAGTGGTTGAGCCTCTGTGGCCAAGTCGCCTCCTGTCTGCGGCCCCCGCTGTCCCACAGCAGTAGGGGCAGGACTGGACATCCACTGCTGACAGCTGGGTGGGCTCCTGGACCAGGAAGTCCATCTGCCTGAGAGCACACAGCTCGGCATCCTTAGTTCCCTCCACGTAAGGAGCCTGAGGAAACACCCAGTGTCACACGAAGCCGGGAAATGAGGACCGGGAAGACAGACAGAGGCAGCAAAGACCAGCCCGGGCCGTGCCCCGCCTCCTCTGGCCACAAATCTGCTGTGTGCTGGTTCCAGGGCCACGGAGGGCCCTCAGCTGGGACAGGCCTCTACTTTTTCTCCCCCTCACCCCCCATTCTGCTCTCATCCTCCTTCACCTGGCCTGCTCCCCCGCCCCCTCCTCTTCGGGCACGTAACAACACGAACGTTCCACCCTGTTCCGGCTCTGCAGAGTGTCATCTATGGTTATTTGACATAAAGTTCAAAGCGTTTCTTTCATTCTAGCCTTTCTGAAAACTGGAAGCATCTTGAGTTAAGGAGGGTCAGCTTCATTTCCAGCCTTTCGGCATCCATTCCCAGACATTATTCTGTGTGTGGCTTCCATGCGAAAAGCGTCTGGGCAGAACCTCATGTGCAGCTAATATGGAATGTTCTGAATCCTGTAAATGCTTCCTCTCAGCTCCTGCCGAAGGTCAAAACCCTTGGGTCTTCCTGTATTTTCCCAGCTAACCTAGTTGCCACTCCCATCACGAAGATGTGGACAGAGCGCCATGCTTCCCCCCTAGCCTCACCCCTCACCTCGCGCTCTCTTGACCCAAACCCCATGTGGCCCTCACTCTGTGCCCCGGCAGGCTGCTCTGCTCTGAATGCCGAGCCTCACCCTGCTAACACTGCGCGTGCTGGTACAGTCAGCATCCGTATCTTTCTCCCAGGAAGTCTCCCTGACCCACCCCCCAAGTCATGCTGAAGGTCCCTGCTGGGGCTCCCACAGTCTCAGTCTCACCCATATGCCCTGAACTCTATGAAGCACACATTCAGTGAATGAGAATTCAACCCCCTGGGTGTGGCCTAGGAGGGGAAGAGGATCCTGTTTTAAGCAAGGAGCGCCCTGGTGTGCTCTCCTGAGAGAGCGGGTGGAAGCCTCACTGCCTCGCTGTCCCCTGTGTTTTCATGGTGGGAGCATCTGTCCTCTCGGGGAGTGATTCTGGTGCTTCCACACCTATGTGCCTGAAGAGGCAGGGAATGTCCTAGACGTAGCAAGTCAGTTCACCTACTGGGGGCCGAAAGAGGGAAAAAAAAAAATAGAAAAGGGACGTTAAGCCATGACCCACTACAGGTCTTAGGGGCGGTGGAGGTTTTGGGACTTGGGTTCAGATCCCAGCTCTGGCGGCCGACGTGGGCACCTGGGTGAAGTCACGCTAACCTGTCCAGGCTTGGTTGGCATCACAAGGTGTGTCTGTCCATCTTTCAGGGTTACCCTGAGGCTTAAATGAGGTAACAAATGCAATGGGGTACAGATGTGCCCACCAGGCAGGCGCTCAGGAACAGCTCATGCTTCCCCAGGCCGTGCTGGGAACCCCGCCCCAAAGGGCTCCAGGCTGCGCGGCCGGGCTCCGCGCCCCACGGAGCTCGCGCCGGCAGCGCCCGGCCGGCGGGCAGCCCTCCCGCGGCCACGCCCGGGGCGCAGGCCCGACGCCGGCCGCTGGGGCATCTAGAGGCTGCTCCTGGGGTCCTCTGGGCTTGGCCGCCACGTCTTCATCGCGCCCCTCCTCCCGCAGAGCGCTCGGCCGGCGGCCCGGTCCAGCTCCCGCCGGGCCGCGAGCTCTCCCGGCAGGAAGTGCCCGCGGCCCGACCCACGCGGCAGACTCCGGCCCGGCGGAGGGGCCAGGCCGCCGCCCAGGGCGCCCCGCCGGCGGCTTCGGGGTGGCGCGCCCCGCGACGCCGGGAACCGCCGCCCACCGGCCGGGCCGCCCCTGCTCCGCCCCGGGCCCGCCCCCGGCCCGGGCCCCGCCCAGTCGCCCCTAGCAACAGCGGCCCGGCCGGCGGGCTCGCGCCGCGCTGATTGGCCGAGCTCGGAGGCGGCGCTGCCGTCACTTCCGGCCTCGGCAGGCAGCAGAGGAAGCCGAGGGGCGGCCATCTTGGGTCTGTGAGCTCCGAGGTGCCGGGAGCGGCGGCGGCGGCGGCGGCCCGGGGCCGAGGCTGAGGCGGGCAGCGAGCGGGAGGGAGAAGCGCAACCGGGCGCCGGCTCCGCCGCCCCCCCCATGGTCGGCGCCCGCCGCCCGCGGCGGCCTGTCTCGTCCTCCGCCTCCTCAGGGGCCGCCGGCGGCGCTGCGTGGAGGCCCGGCCGCTGAGAGCCGCCGCGCGAGCGGAGGCGAGGCCCGCGGGGCGCCCTGAGCGCGGGGAGCCCGCGGGGCCGCTCGGCGGCCGGGGGAGCATGAGCCCCGGGGCCCGCCGGGGCACGGCCCGGGCCCGGCCCGGCATCTAGACGGCCGCGGAGGCCGCCGGGCGCTCGAGGCCGCCGGCCGCTGTTTCCCCCGCGTCGCGCCGCCGCGAGTGGAGTAAGATGTCCACGCGGACGCCGCTGCCCACGGTCAACGAGCGCGACGCCGAGAACGTGAGTGGCCGGGCGGGGCGCGGGGGCGGCGGGCGCGGGGGCCCGGGCTCCGTGGGGGGCTCCGGGCCGCGCCGCCCGGTGGAGGAGCCGCGCGGCCCGACGGCGCCCGGGAGGGCCGGGCCGGCCGAGTGCGAGGCGCCCGCCCGCCGGCTCCCCGCCGGGCCGGCTCGCCGCGCCGCGCGCCCGCTGGCTGCGGGAGGGGCCCGGCCCTGCGCCCGGGAGCTGCGCGCGGGCCGGCGGCGTGCGGGAGGAGTGGCCGCTCGCGGGGCGCGCCGGGGGCCTTGGCGCTGTGGGTGCCCGGCGCCGCCCGGCCGGAGTCCCCGCCGTGGGCGGGTGGCGGCCCGGGGGCCTCGCCGCCCGTGGCCGGGAGCGCCGGAGCCGGTTGCTGGCGAGAGGGCCGCGCCCGGGAGCGCTTCCTGCGGGCCGTCCCGCGCCCTCGGCGGGCACCGCCGCGCGGCCCGAGCCGTCGAGCGCCGCTTGGTCTAAACCCTCCGGGGCCGCCGCCGGCCGGGCCACCGGGCGAGTCCCGCCCCGGAGACCGGGTCTGCGCCCGCCCGCCCGAGGCTGGACGCTCAGGACACGGGGTCCCCAGGGTCCCGAGGAGCCCGACCTGGGCCCCGGTCCTGCTCTGGTGGCTGCAGCCGGCGCCTCCCAGGCCGCATCCCGGGGAGCCCGAGCGGGCCTGGAGCATGAGGGCCCCCCCGGGTCTTCTCCTTGTTCGTCGGCGAAGTCACTGGGAGTTGCTGCACAGTCTGTGTTCTTGGAACTCGGCAGTGTTAGTCTTTAAAGCGCGCTGCCCGCGGAGCGCGCCTTCGTTCTCGCAGGATGTGAGTGAAGTGACAAGACCAGCTCGTGGCGAGGCCCTGCACCCATTTCAGCAGCTCCTGTCCTGGTGTGTCCGCGCAGTTGTGTGTGTCCCGGGGTGCCGGCCGCGCGCCCGGTGGGGGTGACGGTGCAGCCCGAGTGGGCAGCGCTTCTGGTGACCCCTCTTAAGAGACCACCATCACGCCAAAACCTTTCCTTTACTCAGAAAAGCCCCCGAGGCCCTCACAGTTAACCCGCCCCCAGTCCTGTGTTATCTCTAGCTTTACATTTTCTAGAATGTTATAAACGGGAATCACTTTCACTTAGCATAACTCTTTTGAGGTTAACAGATGTATTTGTCTGTCTCAGTTGAATCCTTCTGATCGCTGAGTAGTTTGGCTGTACCAGTTTTTAAAAATCCATTCACCCAGTTAATAGGCATTTTAGCTATTATGGCTGTTAATATCTTTGTCTATTTTTGAGATTTTCCATTTGGCTCGCTGTAGAAGTCTTATTTAAATTATAAGTAATCATACGTGCTTGTCATTTATAGGTGAAGAATAATAAAACGCAGATAATTTGCAGAAAGGCTGTATTCATCCTGATAAACTACTCTGTTTTCATTTGTGATTTCCAAATACAAATATCCCCTTTAGCTGATCGGTACATGAAAGATAGTAATCAAATAATTTTTTTATTTTTTTTTTATTTTTATTTGTTTATTTATTTATTTTTTTTTATAGAGGCATGTTATTTATTTATTTGTTTGTTTGTTTGTTTTGTTTATACATGCACTGGGTACAGTCAGAAGCGCGGGAGGGTGAGAGAATTCACCAGAGCCAGAGCGGGGTGCAGAGCAGGCAGAAGGACCGAAGTACACTGCTGAGGGGAGCAGCGGGCGGCAGGAGAGGTCTGCGCGCCATGTGGGACCCTCCTCCGGTGGCCGGGGAGCAGCCGGGGATCGAACCGGCACCGCAGAGGCCGCGGGCAGCTTCGCAACCCAGCGCTCAACTGCTGCGCCACCGGGGAGGCCCAATAATCAAATAATTTTGTAACTCAGAAAGTGTGGTCAGACAGTCTGACCTGATGAGGATGCTGAGGCTCAGAGAAGTGACGGGTCCAACCTGGTCCCTCCACTTTTTTATTTTTTAAAGATTTAGTTATTTATGCATAAAAGAACTGGGGTACAGGCCAGAGGTGTGGGGGGTGAGCAGATTCACCAGAGACAGTGGGGAACAGAACAGGCAGACTGACAAAATGCACCGCTGAGGGGAGCAGCAGGGAGACAGGAGAGGTCTGCTGCACCATGTGGGTAGCTCCCTGGCCAGGCAGCAAACTCATGCTGCAGTGGCTGCAGATAGCTTCATAGGTTGCGTCTTAACCCCCTGCACCACCAGGGAGGCCCCCCACCTTTTTTAAAAGATTTATTTATGCATATAAGAGCTGGGGTACAGGACAAAGGTGTGGAGGGTGAGCGGATTCACCAGAGACAGAGTGGGGAACAGAACAGGCAGATCCACTGAAATCCACTGCTGAGGAGAGCAGCGGGCGAGTCAGAAGAGGTCTGCAACGCCATGGGGGTAGCTCCCTGACCAGGGATCAAACTCATGCTGCAGTGGCTGCAGATAGCTTCATAGGTTGCGTCTTAACCCCCTGCACCACCAGGGAGGCCCCCCAAAGCTGCTTTTTAAAAAAAAAAAAAAAAAGTAAAAATCAAAATTTCTTATCAGCTATCCAGTGTTCAAATTTCCTCATTTGTCTACTTTTATAAGTCTTTGTTCAAATGAAAATACAGCTTGGGTCCATGTAGCTGGTTAACATGAAATAAAATGTTTTTTAAAGATTACAAAAAGTCTGCAATTTATGTTCTACAGTTTATATAAAGCTGTGAATAAATTCTTTTTGTATACCATAAAAGCCATGGAAATGAATGTTTCACTTAATTCCAAAGCATATGTGTATCATACTTTGTAAGCTTGGGTTACTTGTCAGTGTACTGGAGGACCCAGAGCTTTGCCAGTTATTTAATATTTTCCTGGTGTGTGTTCGCCGTGCACTTAATTTTTTTTTTTTAAGATTTATTTATTTACGCATACAAGAGCTGGGAGTACAGGACAGAAATGTGGGGGATGAGAGAAGTTACCAGAGACAGAGTGGGGAACAGAACAGGCAGACTGACTGAAATACACTGCTGAGGGGAGCAGTGGTGAGTTAGGAAAGGTCTGCTGCGCCATGTGGGTATCCCCCTGGCCGGGGATCGAACTCGTGCTGCAGTGGCTGGGGGCAGCTTCATGGGTTGCATCTCAACCCCTTGTGCCACCAGGGAGGCCCTCGTCATCTGTTTTATGAGATTGTTATTAACCTATTCAGATATGACCCGGTGTGTGTCGTGACATTTCACATGGTGCTTTAGAGGGTAAACTCAGAAGCCATTTTACTCCGACCTCAGGGCTTCCCCATCCCTGCAGAACAAAGCACCTGAGCTCTGTGAAACTGGTTTCTAAACTCCCCATCTGGAGCAAACAGTAGAATCAAGTGGAGCCCTTATGGACGTGCAGATTGCTGGGTCACGCCCCTAGGCTTTGAGCCTTGGTTGGGGGCCCTGTAGTTGGCATGTAACAAGCTCCTAGGGAACGTTGCCCCCAGGGGCCACACTTCAAGAATGGGTGTCTTTGTGTTCAGGAGAGGCTTTCCACCCAAATTGTATTCCTTCACATTGTACTGGGACTGTAGAGAGATTTCCAGCAGAAAATAATGCTGAGATTCTGTGCCTTTTAAAAACTGATTCTTTATAAGAAAGCGTGGTTAGGCATAATAAAGATAGTTACATTGCTAAGCGTTACTCCATATCAGACAGTAGTACTAAGTACTTACTGTAATAGCCCATTTAAAATATATGATTTCATTTAATTTTTTTTAAGATTTATTTATTTATGCATACAAGAGCTGGGGTATAGGCCAGAGATGGGGGGTGGTGAGAGGATTCACCAGAGACAGAGTGGGGAGCAGAACAGGCAGATCCACTGAAATACACTGCTGAGGGGAGCAGCGGGAAGACAGGAGAGGTCTGCCTCGCCATGTGGGTTTCTTACCTGGCCGGCTGGGGATCGAACTCGTGCTGCAGAGGCTGCAGATTGCTTCATAGTGCGGTGCTTAACCCCTTTCGCCGCCAGGGAGGCCCTACCTGGCTTTTTTTTTTTTTTAAGATTTATTTATTTATTTTTATTTTATACAAGCGCTGGGTACAGTCAGAAGCGCGGGAGGGTGAGAGAATTCAACAGAGCCAGAGCAGAGAGCAGAGCAGGCAGAAGGACCGAAGTACACTGCTGAGGGGAGCAGCGGGCGGCAGGAGAGGTCTGCGCGCCATGCGGGACCCTCCTCCGGTGGCCGGGGAGCAGCTGGGGATCGAACTGGTGCTGCAGAGGCTGCGGGCAGCTTTGCAACCCAGCGGTCAACCGCTGCACCACTGGGGAGGCCCCCTGCTTCGCTTTTTTAAGGCACAGCTTGAATGAAGGTTTGTGGGCCTTTTTGAGAAAATTCATCGCTGAAGAATTATTTTTAGCTGGGTCAAAGTGTTAGGGAAAAGATCTTATAGTTTTCAATTTGGGGATTGTTTTTCTGTATGTAAATTAGGCGAAAGTGGAAATTTGCAGTCAGTAGATAATATTGCCCTTATTATGTAGCACACGATTATTTATACTTTAACTACTTGTGACTTACACACAGTTTAATATAAACTGATAATACCTGTTACTTCGGAGAGGATTGCTCTGAATTCTAAGATACAGCCAGGTTTTACCCCTGGGATTGTTTCCAAGTTGGAAGTAACAGCGAGTGTCCCCTAATGATCACCGTTGGGAGGATGAGAGCAGAAATTCACCTGTCTCTTGTCCATTTTAAACTTTCAGATTAAACCTGAAGGAGAAAACAAGTCTCTTTCCTGGGAATCTCCCAGCTTTAATGTCATCTGAGACAAGTATGTAAAGAATGTGCTTGGGTTAGTCTGGAAGCAGTAATAAGGGGTTTACGCAGACCCGTGTGCACCTGCCTGTACAGAATGATTGAGAGGGCAGAAGTGGGCCCTGGAAGAAAGGGGCTTTTTTTTGGGGGGGGGGCAGGGCAGGGAGGCGGCAGGGAGGTCCAACGCTTTCCTTCAGCCTAGAGTGCGCTCTGAACTCCCCTACCTAAAGTGTCACATAACTGTATGGAGACTGGGTAAGGCATTGCATCTGTGGGTGACATGGGATCTTGGTGTTCAGAGTTGAAGCTTGAACGCAGTGATGTTGCTTTGTGGAGGCTCAAAAGCAGCAGTTGTGGTGTTTGTATTATGGACATTTTACATGAACATCTGTATTGATAGATTCAGTAGGAAATTTGAATAAATTGAATGCAAGGTTTTTATTCCAGAATTTTATATAACCTCATTCTTTATGCAGTCAATGCCTTTTTGACTTCATTGACTACGATAGCAGATTCTTTTTTTTTTTTAAGATTTATTTATTTATACAAGAACCGAGGTACAGGCCAGATGTGTGGGAGGGTGAGAGGACTCACCAGAGACAGTGGGGAACAGAACAGGCAGACAGACTGAAATACACTGCTGAGGGGAGCAGCGGGGAGACAGGAGAGGTCTGCTGCGCCATATCTCCCCCAGCAGGCCGGGATTGAACCAGCGCCGCACAGGCTGCGGACAGCTTCACGGTGCTGCGCTCAACCACCTGCGCCACCAGGGAGGCCTGGATAGCAGATTCTAGAATGCGAATCCTGGAGAGGAACAGACCTAAACTCATGCCTAACTCACCCTTTTTATAGCTCTTTATCCAGAAGAATCATGTCAACAGAGGCTAGCACCTTTTGTTGTTGAGTTGATCACATTCTTTTTCCATGCGCTCTCTGCCTCGCCTTATCTTCCTAGCCCTGCCCGCTGTAGGCCCAGGAGTAGCTGTTAACTTTACTAGTGAATTGAACTAAAGGAGCTTATGTTGCCTCGTCTTAGAGGAGGCCGGCATCTGTATCGTAACACACACTGAAGACACTTAGTGGTGAGGCGCTTCCCCCATGGTGTGGTCATGTGTTGAATTTCTTTTTCCATTTTGTACTAGTTGAGTTCAGGTCCTTAACATTTACTTCCTGTTTACTGTACAGTTATCGCTGCGAGACATGGAGCCCCACAACTTGGTGGTATAAAATAGCCATCATTTTATGCTGTTCATAGATTGTAAGGATTTGATAGGGATGACTTATCTCTGCTCCACTATGTCTGAGACCTCAATCTGGGGGGGGCTCTCGAAGATTGGGGAGGTTGAACACCTGGGTCGGGAGATCCACATCCTGATTGCTAATTCACTCCACTTATCTGGCGCCTTGGCAGGTATGGTTAGGAGCCTGGGCTCTGCTGGGACTCTTGGCTCTAGCTGCAGCACAGGCTACACAGGCCTGGAGGCCTCAGTGTGATTGGACTTCTTCCGAGGTGGCTTCATATTTCAGCAAACAAGACAGAAGCTCCCTGCCTTGATGACCTCGCTCAGAAGTCCCTCAGTCGTTCTGCCATTTTTCTCTTGGTTAGAGCAGTCACGGGCACCCTGTCACAGGCACGAGAGGCATGCACCTTCCTTATAAGTAGGCTGTGTCAAAGACTTTGGGGTTATGGTCTGAAACCCCTGTAATAGTAACCTTTGGGGGTTATCATTGAACTTAGCGTTTTGCATGACCTTGGACAAGTTGTTTGGCTTCTTTGGGCCCTGTGTGCCTCGTCTGTGAAATAGGATCGAGCTTCCTGTGTAAAACTGCACGGGACTGCTGTGAGGAGGAAACCTGCCCTGTTCTGGCTTCCCTTGCGTCTGTCCTTCTGTTCTGCCTCTCCTCCTGCACTCGGCTCATGCCCGGGTGTCTGTCCTCTTGCTGTTAGGCCGCAGTGTCGACACTGGGAACTCTTCTTCCAGACACCCCCATGACTAACGCTCACCTCCTCCTCTTTTTAAATGTCACCTGAGTGAGGCTGGCTCTGACCACCTGTGACCCTGCCAGTCTCTCTGGATCCGATCTTCCATTGCATTTCTTACCTCCTAACGTTACTATAGAATTGATACGCTTTTTGCGTCTTGTTGATTTCTACTGGTGTGTTTTGAAAGTACCGTGGGAACAGAAATACTTATTTTGTTCACTAATATTAGACCAGCTGACTGGAACGTGCTGGTCCTCTGCTACTGGTGACCAGTAAGTTTCGGTTGACTCAGTGACCAAGTGAGGGACTATGGATGAAGCACTTAAAGCGGTGCCCGACACAGCGGTGCGTGCGTCAGTGCTGGTCCTCAGTAAAGTTAATGGTCTCTGGTACTGGGCTTCTCAGCTCTCCTCGTTTATTCCAGTGACATCACTTCTTTAAAACCTCAGACTGCCTTTTTTTTTTTTTTTTTTTAAGATTTATTTGTTTATGCATCCAAGAACTGGGGTACAGACCAGAGGTGCGGGGGGTGAGAGGACTCCCCAGAGACAGAGTGGGGAGCAGAACAGGCGGATCCACTGAAACCCACTGCTGAGGGGAGCAGCGGAGAGACGGGAGAGGTCTGCTGCGCCCTGTGGGTCAGCTCCCTGGCCGGGGATTGAACTCAGGCCACAGTGGCTGGCGATAGTGTGATAACTAGAGGCTTAACCCCTGCGCCACCAGGGAGGCCCCTCAGACTGCTTTCTTAAAGGGAGGCTTGTTGGAAAGAGTACAAGGGCTTGGAAGTGAGAAATAAAGACAGGAGCCTAAGGCTGTGGTTGAGGGAGACATTTCTGAGGTAGAGTCATGTGGAACAAGGTAGAAGTGACACAGCATTAAAGAGCAATTGGGATTTAATGTTACAGACTTGCATTTGGAACCGGCCTTCAAATAACTTAATCCTGGACAGATTTCTCTCTTGTCCGTCATCCACTTAGTTGATGGCCAGGAGGGGATAACATCATCTGTGCAGGGGTGCTTGCGAGGAGAGAGAGGAGCACCTGTGCAGCGCTGACCCAGCCACGCTGTGTGATGGGGCGTTGTGAGCACCGACCCCTCTCAGCGTAGTGTTAGTCTAAAAAACTAGGTGACTGCAGACGCAGGTTTGTGTTCAGTGTCCTTGACCTACCCCGCTTGTTTTCTTACTTCTGACGGCTCACCTGTGTGGACGTAACGCTCTAGCCAGACAGTTCTGTGCAGCTGTTGGTTCGCCTGACAGTTTCACACTTGCTGGTCGCCAAGTCCTGGGTGCCGAGGATACAGAGATGAGACAGTTTTTGCCCACAAGGAACTGACCGTCAAGGCCTTTGTTGTAAAAATTAAGGTAAGGGTTAGGGATGGAAGGAGACAGAGAGTTGAAAGGGACCCCCCCATTCGAGAGCTTAAAGATAGGAAATTGCTGGGCCTCCCTGGTGGCGTAGGGGTTCCGTCTCACACTATCAAGCTGTCGCCAGCCACTGCACCACCCCCGGCCAGGGAGCTGCCCACAGGGCGCAGGGCGCAGCAGACTCCTCCTGCTCCCTGCTGCTCCCCTCAGCAGTGCGTTTCAGTGGATCTGCCTATTCAGCTCCCCACTCTGTCTCTGGAGAGTCCTCTCACCCCCCGCACCTCTGGCCTGTACCCCAACTCTTGTATATATAAATAAATATTCAAAAAAATTTGCTAGCACTCATGTCAGGCAGCTAAAGCCATCTCCCCCCTTCCCCCCGCCCTGCCCCCCACATTAGTGGCACGTGGAGTGAGTGTGTAAACCAGTGGGACTGCCTGCATGTGACGTGAGGTCTCGCCTCCTTCCCCCTTGTGCCGTGTGGGTTGCTCCCTTGCCGGCTGGGGATTGAACTGGTGCTGCAGAGGCTGCTGACTGGTTCACAGGTTGTGTCTTAACCCTTGCACCGCCAGAGAGGCCCATAAATGGTTATCTTTAAAATTTTGTGATAAATTGTTACCTTGCCAAGCTCTCCTGGGCTCCAGTGGTACTTCTGATGCTGATGTTTGCAGGTAAATCGTATCACCAGCAAATAGTGAGTTTTATCTCTTTCCTTCTGATACTCATAACTTCTTAAAGTACTAGCTATGACCCCCAGTATTACGTTAAATATTGGTAATGATATAGGTATCTTTGTCTTTTATTTTTTTTTAAGATTTATTTATTTATTTATACAAGCACTGGGTACAGTCAGAAGCGCGGGAGGGTGAGAGGATTCACCAGAGCCAGAGTGGGGAGCAGAACAGGCAGGCCGACGAAATACACTGCTGAGGGGAGCAGTGGGCGGCAGGAGAGGTCTGCGTGCCATGTGGGACCCTCGCCAGGGATAGGACCGGCGCTGCAGAGGCTGCGGGCAGCTTCGCAGCCCAGCGCTCAACCGCTGCGCCACCAGGAGAGGCCCATCTTTGTCTTGTTTTTGATCTTAAAAAGATTCTAAAGTTTCTCGGTTTAGTATAACATTTGTTAAAGGTTTTTTAGTCTATGACTTATCAAATTAAGTTCAGTTCCTAGTTTGCTAAGACTTTTTAAAATCAGAGGGTGTTCCGTCTTACCAAATATTTTTTTCTGCAGTCTATGAAATGTCCACCTGTTTTCAAAATGAAATTTAACTTTGTGAACTCTCTGACGTACAGGACAGCACCTTTATTATCACATTTTGGCTCTCAATATTTTGCATTTGAAAAACCTGCCCAGGTGTTACCCGCTTGTTAAAGGGAGGTGGCTTGTTATTTTAAGGGTTAGAGAGGATGTGTGAGCAGGTCTGTGTGTTACAGAGAAACTTCAGGAAGAGTCAAATTGTTTTAAACTTTTAAACCTGACTTCTTAAGTAGGCTTCTTAAATTTCAAGTTGGTGCTTTACTGAATATATAGAAGGGCAGACCTGAACCATTTATTATGTTGAAAATTAAGAAAAATTCTGGTGTATGTGTGTTGGAAGGTATGAAAAGTTGTATCATCTGATTATACAATGATTTATGTTTTGTGTTTTTTTTATATATATATGTATTTAAAGAGCAGGTTTATTAGGGAAAGGGACAGAAGAGTAAGACACTTGCATAGACACCAGCGGGCAGGAAGAGCTGCCCCAAAAGGGACAGGTTTGCTGAGAGAGGCTGGCGTGGTTGCAGGTGGGCGGCCTTGAGGAGAGCTGCCCTGTTGAGGGAGGTCAGTGAAGAGAAGTCCCGGCATGATACAGGTCATGGGCATCCAGAAAGCTGCTGCCCTGCAGAGGGAGAGAGTTGGTAAAAAGAGGCACCTGCATAGTTGCAGGTGGGCAGACGGAGTGCTGCATATTTTCTGTGATTTTTTTTTTTTAAATTTTTGATTTATTTATTTATTTATACAAGCACTGGGTATGGTCAGAAGCGCAGGAGGGCGAGAGAATTCACCAGAGCCAGAGCGGGGAGCAGAACAGGCAGAAGGACCGAAGCACACTGCTGAGGGGAGCAGCGGGCGGCAGGAGAGGTCTGCGCGCCAGGTGGGACCCTCCTCCGGTGGCCGGGGAGCAGCCGGGGATCGAACCTGCGCTGCAGAGGCTGAGGGCAGCTTCTCAACCCAGTGCTCAACTGCTGCGCCACCAGGGAGGCCCATATTTTCTGTGAAAGTTTCCCATGAGTGACCTCGACCAGGAATAACCAGCTATTCCAGCAGCAGAGTGCGTTCATTTGAAAACTTCTGAAGAGGGTGTGGGTCGGAGCTTGTGCGGATGGCAAGCCCTGTGGGCTCCTGCCAGCACTCAGGCTCATGTCCTCGGGACAAGCCCCAGAGTGCCTGCCTGGGCCCTGGCTGCTGCTAAGCCTCGTTTAGGGTCCATCCTCAGAGTTAAAGAGAGGTTTGAAAATGAGGGCCTCCCCAGTGGTGCCATGGGTTGAGCACAGCTCTGTGAAGCTGTCTGCAGCCTCTGCAGCGTGGGTTCCATTCCCAGCTATCCGGTGAGATACCCACATGGCATGGCAGACGCCTCCTGCTTCTCCCGCTGCTCCCCTCAGCAGTGTATTTAGTTAGCCTGCCTGTTCTGCTCCCCGCTCTGTTTCTGGTGAATGCTCTCACCCTCCTGTGCCTCTGGCCTGTACCCCAGCTCGTGTATAAAAATAAATCTTTTTTAAAAATTTGAAAATGAACCTGAATGAATTTAATAGCTTCCAGTTTGCCAGCAGTGGTGCACACACTTCGCCTCAGGGCGGATGAGATGGTGTCAGCTCAGTTCCATGGAGGGGAGGGTCAGGGCTCCTTTAGTTTTCAAGAGTTAAATCCAACAGCTTCGAGAAACTGTTCTGTGTTTGGGCCACCACAGATTGTCACCAAGTGGCTACCTAAGCATGACTGTTTCTTTGTCCATAGATTGATTGTTGGCTCCTTAGGAAGGAAAAATTATATGCATGGCATTATTGGCTGACAGTACAAGAAATCAGAATGGTTAAAATATTTAGTATCAGGATTGAGTGCTATGACACAGAATAAATTTTTTCTTTAGAGTTGCTGATGGATGCATGGGTAAAATAAAGGGCCAGTAGAAGCAAAAAGCAATTTAACTTGCTTCTATTTTGAGAGACTTATTTTGGTGTTAAGTTCATTACATTTCATTATAAGAAAGCATTAAATACACTAGGTTTAACTCTCCTGGAATTTGACAAATATCAGGTGTTTTAGACCGTTATGTGAGTTTATAATCTAATAGGGAAATACAGGGTTCTTTCTGCTTTGTGTTATGCTTGCATGAGTGCATGTTCGGTCAGGCTGGGTTAGCTGCAGGGGTTAACCAGCATCGCCTCGGTCTAGGTTTGGCCAGTAAAACCCTTGTTCATGAAGTCAGCGTGAGGACTCATTGGCTCCATGAGGGCTGAGCTCCCTGGCCAGGCGGGGGTCTTGTGTCCTCTGTCTTAGGACAGCACTCAGGGTTCAAGAGGAAGGAAGGTGGCCGTGTGAAGGCCTGCTGTTCCAGGCTTCAGCGTAGGCATGACCTGTCACTTGCGCTTGAATCTCACCTGCCAGATTAGGCAAGGACTGTGCCTGGCCTCCGGGAGGAGACTGAGTCTCTGTGAAGTTAGCGTTCTCTCCCAGGAACTCAGAAGCAAGAGCCATTATGGTGGGGAATAGTATGGTTTAGAACAAAGGAGCAAATAGAAACCTAGTTGCACACTACCTCAAAAATTCTGATGGGATGCAGGGAGAGTCCTGGAAAGCTTCATCAAGATAGTGACAGATGCTGGGGAGGCAAGGACACCACTCTGAGAGGGTCGGTCATGCTTGGAGAGTGCTGGGCCTGTATGAGGAGAAGAGGCGTGGGTTAGACCAGAGAGGACCTTAGCTCTGTTATCGTTCATCCAGCAAGAAGATACTGCCCAGCTCTGTTGCGGCGTCGCTCCAGGTTCTGGGACCGGGTGACACAGAACAAAGCCAGCAGAACACTCTGTCGCCGAGGAGTTGGTGTTTTGTTGTGAGTAGATTGGGAAGAGAGCAGAAGGATGAGCTCTGTATGTGTATGAATCGTAGGGTTGCTCCGGTATTTCTTTACTTGTGGTAGAAGGAAAAGTATTGTCTCTGTAACTCCGCCTGGCGCTAGAAAAATTCATTTATGAAAAGCTGAATTTAGAAAACATGTAAATTAGAAAATGTATATTTACCTTACATAAGCCTTTTTATCTAAAATTCTGACCAGTAGTATAATTCTATTTTTTAAAAAGATTTATTTATTTATTTACGCAAGCACTGGGTACAGTCTGAAGCGCGGGAGGGTGAGAGGATTCACCAGAGCCAGAGCAGGGAACAGAACAGGCAGGAGGACCGAAGCACACTGCTGGGGGGAGCAGCGGGTGGCAGGAGAGGTCTGCACGCCATGTGGGACCCTCGCCCGGTGGCCGGGGATGGAACCAGCGCTGCAGATGTTGCGGGCAGCTTCGCAGCCCAGCACTCAACTGCTGCGCCACCCGGGGAGGCCCAGTAGTATAATTCTAAAGACTACATTTTCATGGAGTAAATAGTAAAGTCACTTGACACACACCCCATGGGGACAGGGGCTTTGTTTTGTACACTGCTGTGTTTCCAATGCACAATGTATGCGTGTGAATACAATCTATGTAACCCCTAGGTAAATATTTGAATGAATGAATAGAGGAAATTAAAAATTATTCTCCATAATTTCACCACCTGACCACTATAATTTTAGTATCGTTCATTTTAGTCATTCTATCAATGAAATACCTGATACATACCAACTACTGTTTTGGGATCTGAGCAACAGTAAGCCACCATCCCTGTTTTCATGAACCTTTAGCTTGGAATAAGCATGTAACAAAAACAGTTCTTTTTCTTGGTGGTCTCCAGAGCCTTTATTCTGTCCTGGGAGGGAGGGGAGGGGGTGCCGTCATCCAGTGGGTGCAGGCGCTACGTGTACCACATGAAGCCGTAGGTGGCGTTGACAGTCTCATCGTTGGGGCGCATCCTGTATGGCTCACCCATTATGGGAGCGACCCACCACATTGTGTGGAACGTGGACTCGCCCACCTTCCAGTCAGGCACATCCTTTATGACGACGGCCTCCTCCTCCAGGTTCTCCGCGGCATCTGCTGGGCCCTCCGATCCTTCTCCGCCTGGAACAGTGGCATCAGCGCAATTTGGGCCCCAAAGTCCTCAATCTGCAGGCGCCTGCGTTCCCGGTTCCACTTCACCGTGCTCCAGTACCCGACGAGCAAGGTCCTGCTGCCCACAGCAAACATGCTGTGTAGCCCACTAGCCCCCGAAGGGGAAGCTTCTGCTTGTAGTCGATGGGGCCGTAGACCCTGGGCGGGGGCATGTCCTGCTTCACCTTTGGCACCGCCGTGTTTGTAGGACCTTGCATCCCCCCCTTTTTAAAAAGATTTATTTATTTATGCATACAAGAGCTGGGGTACAGGCCAAAGATGCGGGGGTGGGGGTGAGAGGATTCCCCAGAGACAGAGTGGGGAACAAAACATCCAGATCGACCGAAGTACACTGCTGAGGGGAGCAGCGGGCGAAACAGGAGCGGTCTGTACCATGTGGACGGGTCCCTGGCTGGGGATCGAACTCATGCTACAGAGGCTGCGGATTGCCTCATAGTGCGGTGCTTTACCCTTTGCACCACCAGGGAGGCCCCACAGAAATAGTTCTTTAACAAACCTTTTCCCTTTGCACAGTGGGAGCAGCAGCTCTCCTGCCCCATGACTGCAGGTGCCTCTCTTTTCCTTAATAGCCCTGTCCTTTTGGAGGTGACCGACAGACAGCCCCATACGCCTTTGTTTTATTTTGATTTTTTGTTTGTTTCCCATATGCCTTTAAATGACGCCTCGCAGCTCTGCACACTTGCGTTCCGCACGGCCTCGTTCTCTGCGCCACAGCCTCCGCTTCGTGACTCTGTTGTTTCAGTCTTTGATCAAGTCCTCATTTATAGGCAGTTTTCTTAATGTTCTAATTTAAGACAGTGTTGCTTAGGTTTGTAACTAGTTCATAAAAGTCTGTTTAACGCCCATGGACATTCACAATAAAAAGAAACCGCAGGTATTTGAACAAAACAAAAGATGTCCTGCCCCAGAACCTGGCTCACGAGGGGGAGTTGTTGGTGTGGGAGAGTCAGAACAGTGGGTGAGTGAAGGCAGGAATTCAGAAGAGGCCACCTTTTGAGGCTTGGGGGTGGCTGGCACAAGTAAGCCTTCCTTTAAAATACTTGTTTCCTGTCCTTTGCATGGGCGTGTGGCAAAGTAGCATCTCAGGTTTCCCAGCTGGAATCAGCCTTCCTGTGACCTGTGATAGAGAGAGGCCAGCAAGAGAAGGCCAAGAAGAGTGAGGGGCCAGAGTGAGTTTTGTGAGCGCCAAGACCTCTGGAGGGGAGTCGGCAGCCCCGGCGGTGCGTGAGCTCTGGGGAGGAGGCTGCGGCGGGCGCCGGGAGCTTGTCCACGACCTGTCATGTACACAGAGCGGTGCAAGCAGAGCAGGCCTCTGGTCCCTCCGTGGGCAGAGGCGCACGTGCTGTGCTGACCGCACAGGGACAGGGCCCGTGGGGCACTTTGTTCATCTAGTCAGCCGCAGTTGGTCAAGGACCAGAGCCTGCTGTTTATTGAATACCTTGTTTTGAGTAATTGTTGGCAGCGCAGTGTAGAGAGAAATTGTGGATCCAGCTTCTCTTGGATTTTGCACTCAGTAGCAATGTGGCCGTGAACACATCACGGAAGTCCCCTCATCTGGTGACTCATGACAGTCACTGTCCTGCCTGTTCTGTGGGGTGTGGTGAGGGTGAGGGGTGCTGGAGAGCAAAGGTTTTCATGACTGCGGGGGTCCTGTTGCCCCTATTTAATGTGGTAGCCACGCGTAGAAAATACCTGTCTGAACACCCATTTGAACGTCAACGCTTGGCATTTTTCTTCTCAGCGTCTCATTCTCCTCAGATTCACAGGATGTGGAGAAACTGTGAAGTGTGAGGGGTGCGTTAGGATTAAAATGAAAGCTGTGGGCCTCCCCTGGTGGCGCGGCGGTTGAGCACTGGGTTGTGAAGCTGCCCGCAGCCTCTGCAGTGCTGGTTCGATCCCCGGCCGCCGGCGAGGGTCCCACCAAAAAAAAAAAAAAGAAAAAAGAAAGCTGTAATGTTTTGTTTCTTCAGGGAGAGGCTGGTGAAATTTGGCGAGTACTATGTGTCCTCTCACTTCCTTGTTTTCTATGTGTTGTAGCACACGTCACACGGCGATGGGCGGCAAGAAGTGACCTCTCGCACTGGGCGCTCTGGAGCTCGGGGTAGAAATTCTATAGCTTCCTGCGCAGATGAACAGCCTCACATTGGGAACTACAGACTGCTGAAAACAATCGGCAAGGGGAACTTTGCGAAGGTGAAACTGGCAAGACACATCCTGACAGGCAGAGAGGTAAGTCAAGTGCGCTGCCTTTCTCTTCTGATGTTGTTTATTCTGGGGGGTGGCGGGGGGGGGGGCATTTATTTCTTTGGACTGAATTCTAAGCTCATTTTTTTTTTTTTTTTTTTTTTAAAGAACAAGAAACATTTTCTCGGAGTTTTTTGCTTTCTCATTACTGTAGGTGTAGATATTACCAAATGAATACTCCTTTGCTTTTATTTATTTATTTACTTATTTATTTATCTCTCTATTTATTTTTAAAGATTTATTTATTTGTTCATACATGCACTGGGTACAGTCAGAAGCGCGGGAGGGTGAGAGGATTCACCAGAGTCAGAACAGGGAACAGAACAGGCAGACTGACGAAGTACACTGCTGAGGGGAGCAGCAGGCGCAGCAGGAGAGGTCTGTGCGCCATGTGGGACCCTCGCTGGCGGCCGGGGATGGAACCGGCGCTGCAGAGGCTGCGGCAGCTTCAGAGCCCAGCGCTCAACCGCTGCCCTCTTCTGCTTTTAAAAACGGGTAATGTCACTGCTTTTTCAGCAGCCAGTGTCTGCCACCCAGGACGGATTGTCTTGACCATCACATACAGGCTCATGACCCTTGCGCAGCAGTAGTGTTGTCTTATTTTTTTGATTTAGCCTCAAAAAGTTTCTTCATTGCCCAGATGCTTTTCTCATCGCGTACCCTGATGGGGTGCTGTGAGGATGGCCATGCTTTCTGAGTTTTTCGGATACTTTCTTTGCTCCACCACATTCTGTATTTACCCGAAATGCAGCCATTTAAACCGCTGTATCTCCACCCGCCTGTGGCCTGCCCTGCTGCCTGGCCTCATTCTTCCGCTCAGGCCTTGGCACCTTCTGCTCGCGCCGCCTGGAACGCGTCTCCCCTCATGTGGGGTCTCTTCACCTGGAGGCCATCGGGGACCGGGTTAATCCTCCAGGTTAATCCTCGCCCTCCCTCAGAGAGCACATCTCTCTCGATCCTGGAATTGCCTATGGAGTCTGCGGGGTGGTTGTTGGTGCTTAACACGGCACTTGGCACCGATTAAATATTCAGAGAATATTTGTTGAATGAGTGTCGTGATACTTTACGACGAAGCTTTTTAAAACTGCATTTGGCAGATCTATGAAACTTTCATTCGCAAAATGCTTTCCCTGTTCTGGAGCTTCCTCATGAGTGTGCCAAGGCGGTGCTGCAGATGGCGGGTGGTGCCTGCGCCCCCCACCCTGGGCTGTTGGATCAGGACCAGGGTCAGTTGCTCTGCCAGCAAGAAGCCCCTGTTGGCAGCAGTGTGGCCTGCAGGCTTGCTCTCTCTCCCTAGCTCTCCCTCTCCCTCCCTCTCCCTCTCTCCCTCTCTCCCTCTCCTTCCATCCCTCCCTCCTTCCTCTCTCTCTCCCTCCCCACCAGCAGCCATGAGTGTGTGGGAAGGCTATGACATTGGTGTGGGAGCTCCTTTTGCAGGCAGGCTTACTTTGGACATCAAAATTGGGCAAGTTTATATGAATTTTAAAGCTACTTTTTAAAAAAAATTATACAAGCACTGGGTACAGTCAGAGGCACTAGGAGGGTGAGAGAATTCACCAGAGCTAGAGCAGGGAACAGAACAGGCAGACTGACGAAGCACACTGCTGAGGGGAGCAGCGGGCGGCAGGAGAGGTCTGTGCGCCATGTGGGACCCTCGCCCAGCAGCCGGGAATCGAACTGGTGCTGCAGAGACTGCGGGCAGCTTCACAGCCCAGCGCTCAACTGCTGCGCCACGGGGGAGGCCCTAAAGCTACATATTTTTCCTTTTGGTGTACAACTTGATGAATTTGAATGCATTTCTAGATCACAGTACCATCGCTCTCATCATCACGATGCAGAACAACCCTGGTATTCTTAGACACTCCTTGTGCGCTCCCTTTGTTTCGCCTCCGCCCATGGATAGCCTCCCGCATCCCACCTGTCTGTCCTTTATTTCCTAGTTTTGTTTCTTTTGAGACTTTCAAGGTAGTGGCATCTATGTAACCTTCTGAAATAGGTTTGGGCATATTGCTGAAGTTTTTTTTTTTAAGATTTTGTTTTTGTGTAGAACTGGGGCGGGGGGGGTGGCTATAGGATTCACCAGACAGATTGGGGAGCAGAACGGGCGGATCTACTGAAACACACTGCTGAGGGGAGCAGCAGGGAGACAGGAAAAGTCTGCTGTGCCCTTTGAGGTGGGGATTGAACTCAGACCCTGGCTGTGACAGTGCCAAGACTAACCCCTCGGCCACCAGGGAGACCTGCACATAGTTTTAAGAAGCCAAATGGCGGGCCTCCCCTGGTGGCCCAGCAGTTGACCGCTGGGCTGAGAAGCTGCCCGCAGCCTCTGCAGCGCTGGTTCAATCCCCGGCCACCGGCGAGGGCCCCACATGGCGCACAGACCTCTCCTGCCGCCCGCTGCTCCCCTCAGCAGTGTACTTCGTCTGTCTGCCTGTTCTGCTCCCCGCTCTGGCTCTGGTGAATTCTCTCACCCTCCCGTGCTTCTGACTGTACCCAGTGCTTATGTAAACAAATAAATAAATCTTAAAAAAAAAAAAAAAAAAAAAAAAAGCCAAATGGTACTGGGAGTTTTTTCTAACTAAAACTAGAAATATCTTTTCCTTCATTACCATTTTAAGTAATGGCTCCCATTTTTCTCTTCTGGTAGTTTTTGGTTCTTTTCAGTCTTGTGATTTTAGACATCACTGACCTCCTCCCTAGGAAGTGTACAGCGGTGGAGCTTTCTTGTATGACTCACTTCCACCCCTGCTTTCCTTCGCCTGCCTCTCCACGACGTGAGCCGTCCAGGTGGACTTTGGCTTTTTATGGTTATTTTTGTTCAGTGCTAGCTCATTTACTTTCTGTGATCATTTATTTTCATAGATAATTTTTACTTTTGTCTCGAATAATTACCTCATTTTTAAACTTTTTTTAAAGGTACTGCGTATTTACTGTTAATTTTCCCAGATGTTTCGACGTACCTTTCAGATACCTGCAGTGCCTGTGCAGGTCACGTAGTGTATTAGTTCAAGACAGAGAGGCGAATGGAGATTATAGATGGTAAGATAGTGCTTACAGGGGTTTCTCTTCATCCCAGAATCAGCACTTGCGGTCATCTGCACGCTTGTGCAGAGGCAAGCTTCACTCAACTGCTGCATGTCCCTGAGGTCCAGCACCAAGGTGGCACACAGCCTGTTCCAGCTTTGATGCGTTCAGTGCCCTCTGTAGGGCTCTGTTTAGTCCACTGTGTGCCTTTTTTGTCTTGGTGATTTCTCTCTGTTTAAAGTGACCACCGGTGTAGGGCCGATGGGCTCACTCCCGGGTTCCTAAGTGCAGAGCGTCCTGTGCCCAATAGAAGCAGCGTCAGGTAAGCGTGCGCTGGACAGTGCTGTTAGGTGCCCGGAGACAGACGCGTGCACGAAAGCAAGGTCGTGTGCTAGTGGACTAAGAGGATCAGAGTCTCACTAACCTGACCGACCCTGTATCCCCCCAGGTTCACTGTTTACTAAGTCACTGTTCACGGCAGCTCTCTAGAGCATGGGTACAGACGGGTCCTATGGGAAAAGGAACACATTCTGGGTCACCGGGTGATACATTTTGATCTTCATCACAGTTCTGTCTCTCAGCTCTCCTGGGAATTTCCTAAGTGCTATAAGAGAAAAAGGTTTCTCCTGTCATGGTAATGAAGGAAACTTTGGGGAAACATCAGAGGTGGGACGCCAACGTGAGCAGAGGACTGGAACTTAGACCCTGCCCTGACTTCCACCCTGGCGTTCCCTGCCAGCTGATTTGATGAATCGCTCCTCTGTGCAGATGCCTCCATACAAGCCCAAAAGGAATCCTCAGACTGGAAGAGTTGGTGCGCACAGGAGATTTGGGGAGACTGGGCATGGGAACCCCGTCCCCCCCATCTCCTGCACCTGGCCCTGCGCCTCTCTTCCCTTTGGAGTTGGCTATATTCTTTGCCATAACCTGGTGGTGCTGAGTGGGCCTCCTGAGTGTGGGGGCGCTTATGGGTGCATGGAACTGACACAGGCATCCTGGGAACTCTGGCTTGTGGCCAGCCAGAAGCACAGTCACTCGTTGGGCTTGGGGGCAGGCACCCGAATGTGAGCAGTGGGTCGAGGGGTTCCTGCCTGCCGTGGGTGGGGCAGAAGCCTCGGGCTGGCAGCCTGCGCCCAACGTGGAGGGCGGCCTTGAGGGCTGAGCCCCTTGCCTTGTGGGTCTGATGCGTCTCCAGGTGGACACCGTCAGATCTCGTTGCCCTCCTGCATGTCTGCCTGGTGTCCGAGAACTGCGTGCTGGTGTGGGGAGGACTCAGCACCCACAGCCCCACTGGAATTGGCGCCAGAACATGAGCTCACTGGGCCCGCAGATGCACTCCCTCTTTCTGAGAGAGGAGGCTTAGTTATTGCTGGCTCTCGCCTGGGAGCAAACGTGGGGAGAAGGGCCCAGCAGGGTCACAGGTGTCCTCCTGTGTCTGGTGACTCTTGCTTCTCAGTCAGTATTTTCAAGAGACGCGCATTGAGAGGAAAACTGAGAGCTGTCCCCGTGGGGGGCCTGCTGGTGGAGCACCCTACCTATGTCATGGTGGCTTCGTAGAGTTCTCTCTCTGGTCCGTCCCTGCCCTTCCCCGAACGTTCTCTTTGCCCTGCTTTGTGCGCCTCAGATTTTTATCTCACAGAAAATATTTCAGGTTCTGTCTAGTGATAGCACCTCTCCCCTTCCCTTTGCTGCTCTTGGCCATTCTGCCTTTATCTTTTATTGGGCCATTCTGTGGAAGAAAAGAGAAATGCTTGTGATAAGTGTGCCATCTTTCTCTCACTGTTGTGAAAAAAATTTTATTGTTATTCAAGTTACACATTTTACAGTTTAAGAAATCAAGACTTGTTATAAAAAAAAAAAAAAAAAATAGAGTCCCCTGCCAAAAGGAGCCGGTAAAATATCCAGGAGTCTGCAATGACAGCATTAGATGAAGCTGTAGACGCCCCCCAGGTCGGCCTCTTGCGTCCTGGTCTTCCCGTACTCGACCTACCAGTTAGTTCTGAGCTTGGGGAGATGATCTTGTGGAGTCCTCCCTGCTTCCTTAGAAAGCTGCTCACCCTGCTAAACACCCCCCACTCCTACTTCCTAATCTCCCAAGATGGCCGCTTACAGTGTTTTAAAGGAATTTTTTTTTAAATTATTTTTTATAGAGGCATGTTTTTATTTATTTGTTTGTTTGTTTTTTTGTTGTTGTTTATACATGCACTGGGTACAGTCAGAAGCGCGGGAGGGTGAGAGAATTCACCAGAGCCAGAGCGGGGAGCAGATTCTTTGGGATTTAAAACGGATTCTTTGGGGCCTCCCTGGTGGCGCAGCGGTTGAGCGCTGGGTTGCGAAGCTGCCTGCAGCCTCGCAGCGCCGGTTCGATCCCCGGCTGCTCCCCGGCCACTGGAGGGGGGCTCCCACATGGCGCGCAGACCTCTCCTGCCTCGCCCGCTGCTCCCCTCAGCAGTGTACTTCGGTCCTTCTGCCTGCTCTGCTCCCCGCTCTGGCTCTGGTGAATTCTCTCACCCTCCCGTGCTTCTGACTGTGCCTGGTGCATGTATGTATGTATGTATGTATGCATAAATAAACAAACAAACAAATAAATCTTTTTTTTAAAAAAAACGGATTCTTTTATGTCTTTAATAATGATTTTATTCTTGTTTTTCAGTTTGAGTACTTAACTATATGTTGACTTTTCATTACGATTTTCATTATGATTTTTAAAAATCACTGTTGAGGGCCTGCCTGGTGGCGCAGGGGTTAAGTCTCAACACTATTCAGCTATCCGCAGCTCGAGTTTGATCCCTGGCCAGGGAGCTACCCACATGGCGCAGCAGACCTCTCCTGACTCGCCCATTGCTCCCCTCAGCAATGGATTTCAGTAGATCCGCCTGTTCTGCTCCCAGCTCTGTCTCTGGTGAATCGTCTCCCACACGCACACACACACACACACACACACACACACACACACACACACACACACACCTCTGGCCTGTAGCCCAGTTCTTGTATGCATAAATAAGTAAATCTTTTAAAAAAAATCACTATTGACTTTAAAAATTAGACTTCTTATTGAAACATAACACACAGAAAAAGTGTCCAAACTGTAAGTGTTTATACAGCTCGATGAATCAAGACACAGTATACGGGGCCTCCCCTGTGGCGCAGCAGTTCAGCGCTGGGCTGTGAAGCTGCCCGCAGCCTCTGCAGCGCCGGTTCAATCCCCGGCCACCAGGGAGGGTCCCACATGGCGCCCAGACCTCTCCTGCCGTGCCCGCTGCTCCCCTCAGCAGTGTACTTCATCAGTCTGCCTGTTCTGTTCCCTGCTCTGGCTCTGGTGAATCCTCTCACCCTCCCGCTCTTCTGACTGTACCCAGTGCTTGTATAAATAAATTAAAAAAAAAAAAAAGAATCTGAAGAAACGAGCAACCAAGAGTTGAGTCCAGAGAACGGAAAGCAGGTCTCAGAAATCAGAGGGAAGAGGGACTGGAAAGGCAGCATATTTGATGGGTTGGCTGTGAGCAGGGGCACGGCAACAGGACAGTGGCCAGAACACAGTGGTGTACCTCAGGGTTCTGTGCACATTGGGAAGTCCGAGGACACCCCCTGAGGGTGCTTACCAGTGGGCAGATGGAAGGAAATCAGTTCATTCAGCCTGGAGATAATGCGGTTGAAGCACACACTGCTTTCTGGAGCAGAACGCACCTCGCCTGGCTGTGGTAGCGCTCAGGCCATCCGGGCAGCGTGTAGTGGACGCTTCCATGCCCCACGGCCTGTGTGCCCACGCCAGCTGTCCACACTTCCTCTTGCTGTATTTACTGTCGTTTCCATCAAGACTTAGGATTTCCGAAAGAGGAGTTGAAATTCTGACCTTGCTTCCTTTAAGCACATACACCCGTTAACTGCGTGCTCCTGACTCTGGGTCTTTCCTCCCGCCGGCCAGAGGGGTGCGGTGGGTGCTGCCATCCAGGTCAGTCCAGGGCCGCCTTGGCTGCAGCGGTTCCCTTTCTGTGCGTGCTCTGGAGGCCAGCAGGTTCATGGGAAGTTACTAAGGCACTTGGTGGGTAAAGGCTTTAGATCGTGTTTAGCTGGTATTTTGTTGCTTTGGGTTTAATGTGAGTAGTACAGCAGTTCTCAGAATAGGCCTAGGGACCTTGGGAGGTTTTCTGAGACCATTTTAGGGGGTCTGTAGTCAAAACTATTTTTGTAATACTATTTTAAGACATTCTTGGCTTTTTCCATTTTCTCTCGGAATGTAAGCAGAACTTTCCAGAGGCTACGTGACGTGCGATATCACTGCAGGTTGAATACAGAAGGATGTAGGAGAATTTGATTCAGATGTTATTTATATTATCATGTAATGGACTTACAGATATTTCCGTTTTTTAATTGTGATAAAAATACTGTTGACCCTTGGACAACTTGGGGGTTGGGAGTACAGCCTCCCTGCTTTTTGACTTTCCAGACACCTAACACTGCTAATGGCTGCTTTCCACCGGGAGCCTTACTGCTAATGTCTGAACAGCAGCGAACAAGTGTTTCATATGTTTTATGGATCACACACTGTTCTTACAGTGCAGTAAGCTAGAGCCGAGAAAGGCAGGAAGACGCTTCTAAGGAGGAGAAGACTCTTTCGTGGCACGGCTACATTGCTCAGGCTGTCATCTGTGTGTCTTCTGTGGAGACGGGTCTAGCCCAGGCCTTGCCTGTTTTTCAATTGGGTTGTTATTTCGTTGAATTTTAGGAGTTCTCTCCCTCTCTCTCCTGCATATTAATCCCTTATCAGATAAATGATTCGCAAATATTTTCTCCCATTCTGCGGATTGCCGCTATAGTCTGTTGATACTGTCTCTCTCTTTTTTTTTTTAAGATTTAATTATTTTTGTACAAGACCTGGGGTACAGGCCAGATGCGCGGGAGAATGAGAGGATTCACCAGAGACAGAGCGGGGAGCAGAACGGGCAGGCTGATGAAATACACTGCTGAGGGGAGCAGCGGGTGAGATAAGGGAGGTCTGCTGCGCCATATGGGTTTCTTCCTGGCTGGGCCGGGAATCAAACCCTCACTGCAGAGGCTGCGGACAGCTTCACAATGCTGCGCTCAACCGTTATGCCACCGGGGAAGCCTGATATTGACTTTTTTTTTTTTTAAAGATTTATTTATTTATTTATTTACACAAGCACTGGGTACAGTCAGAAGCACAGGGGCGTGAGAGAATTCACCAGAGCCAGAGGGGAGAGCAGAGCAGGCAGACTGACGAAGTACACTGCTGAGGGGAGCAGCGGGCGGCAGGAGAGATCTGCATATCATGTGGGACCCTCGCCCGGTGGCCGGGGATCGAACCGGCGCTGCAGAGGCTGCGGGCAGCTTCGCAACTCAGTGTTCAACTGCTGCACCACTGGGGAGGCCCCCTGATATTGACTCTTGATGCACAAAATGTTAAACATTTTTGTGAGGTGTACTTTGTTTTTTTCTTCTGTTGTGTGTGCCTTTAGTCATATGCTAGAAATCACTATCAAGTCCAGTGGGGCTTTTGCCCTATGTTTTCTCTTAGAAGTTTGATAGCTTTAGCTCTTAAATTTGATCTTTGGTACTTTGAGCTGATTTTTGTACAGGATGTTAAATAGTAGTCCAGGGGCCTCCCCGGTGGCGCAGCAGTTGAGCACTGGGCTGTGAAGCTGCCCACAACCTCTGCAGCACCGGTTTGATCCCTGGCCACCGGGAGGGTCCCACATGGCACACAGACCTCTCCTGCTGCCCACTGCTCCCCTCAGCAGTGTATTACGTCCGTCCACCTGTTCTGTTCTCCGCTCTGGCTCTGATGAATTCTCTTACCTTCCCGTGCTTCTGACTGTACCCAGTGCTTGTGTAAATAAATAAATAACTCTTTAAATAAATAAATAAATGGTAGTCCAATTTCTTTTTTTCTTTTCTTTCTTTTTTTTTTTTTGTGGGACCCTCGCCGGCGGCCGGGGAACGAACCGGCGCTGCAGAGGCTGCGGGCAGCCTTGCAGCCCAGCGCTCAACTGCTGCGCCACCAGGGGAGGCCCAATAGTAGTCCAATTTCATCCTTTTATATGTGGCTGTCCATTTTTCCCAGCACCATTTGAAGTGAATTGTTCAGTTCTTATTTTTGTAATTTTTCAGTTTCATTCAAAATGTAACTGTTGAGAGCTAAAACCAACACTTGGAATCACCGATAATCCTTACACGTTATAAAGGGGCCATGGAGCTGGAGAACCGTAGACGTGGCTGTGGGCCCTTGCAGATCTGCGTGCACAGAGGACACAGCCTCACCTTCAGGGGCAAGGCCAGTGGTTGTTCGAGAAGTCAGTGCAAAGCTGAGCCAGTTTATGCCCCCAGCCGAGGGACAGCCTCTCTGCACTTCTCTTCCTTTCCACACCTGTCCCCCTGCCCCCCCCCCCCACCAGGGATAGCCTTTGTTCTAGAAATCACTTCCATTTGCGAAATGAGGAACTAACCAGGAGATGATGCCTGTATCTTAGTAAAAATGATTTTTATTGTTATTTTTTTTTAAGATAAGAACTGGATTTAACTAGCAGCTCTCAAGTTTCTCACTTCCTGTATCTTTGTGGCTTGTTCTTACAAGCACCCCTCTTTTGAAGAAAGGCCACTAGGTGACCATCTGTCGCTTCTGCATATTTCGTGTGGTTTGCCTACATACTGGTCTAAAACCAGTTCCTTTTCCTCCTTTAGCCACCTAAAGGCCTTTTCTGTTTCTTTCAATAAAATGTTTTTAGTATTTTAAGATTCAAAACCAGCCTGTTTATGTATTTACTCAGTTGTTAAGCTCCCACTGTGTGCAAGCTGCTTGGGAGGCATTCTGAGCCAGTACACCCGTCAGACTGGAACATCGTTCCTGCCTTGGGACCCCAGAGTCAGTCGAGTCAGATTACTGGCGGTGGAGGGGTGCAGACTGGAGACCCCACTCTACCACGAGGGGTCAGGAGCAGCTCCAGTGTGGCTTGCCCCGGCCCCTCCGGTGCTTGTCCACAGGCAGCTTAAACATACCATGTTACATGTTCATAGAATATTGTAACTGGAAAACTTAGTTTTTGAGGTTTGTTTACTTTGTTTTTAGCAATGCCACCTGACTGGGCATTTACAAAACTATTGCCAGTTCATCTGTAATTACCAGATTCTTAATACCTGTAATCTTTTTCCTAGGTCGCAATAAAAATAATTGACAAAACTCAGTTGAATCCAACAAGTCTACAAAAGGTAAGCTTGGTTTCAGTATCCAGTGTTATAATACCTCAGCTGTTAATCTTTTTAAAATTATATTTTATACAGTAACGCATCCTAGCCCCCAAATGAATGCAACTTAAATGTAGTATTGTACAAAAAGTAGTTGGATTTTTCCCCTTTGTTTGAAGAGAGTGATTTTTAAGTGCTCTTAATAGCATAGACTGAAGGCTGTACTTCTTGGATGGAGCATGTTAGAATCACCTGGGCCTCTTGACAGTCCTGATGACGGACCGCGGGAGAGACTGAGTGTTTGGTGGGGCCTGGGCACAGGTATTCCACTGGCACATGAGTGAGTCATTTGTGATCTTTATACGAAGGGCCTTCTAGTTCTTTTTAGTTTTGCAAAGCCTTTTAGCAGACTTCATTTGATTTCTGTAATTGGCCTGTAGTCATTGAGGGCATACTGAAACATTGAACTTAGAATAGGAAATCGTGACTGTAAGTCCTGGCTTTGCCGTTTAGCTTGACCTTGAGCAACTCACTTAGCTTTCTGGACCTCAGAAAAATCTTTAAAATGGAGATGATTTTAATCTTCTCAGGATAGATATGCATATTAATGAAATAATGCAAGTAAAAGAGCTTTGTAACCTGCAAAGCACTACATGCGTAGAATAACTAGTGTCCTCTGTGCATTCCTAATGCTTGTTTTCTATTTGCATCATCATCATTTTGGAGCTCTGTGTGTGTGCATGCATGCACTAGTGTATGGTAGGAGAGAGACTTTATCTTGCACTAAAACTGGCATTTGAACAAGTGGTTCTGTAGGCCAAGGGGGGCTGAAGATACCCAAGAGTTCTAGTCGCCTGTGAAGATGAAAACTATCTGCTTTATTGAACTCATCTTCATGTATCTCTAAGGACTTGGTGCTAGTAAGTTAGGGGTTACTGAGATTTGGTATTCAAAACTGAAACTCGTGTAAAGGTTTCCACTGAGGATTCAGTGTAGATTGTAATGATATCGCAGCTCTTCCACTTTTTAAGTGTCCTTGCATATAACTTTTTAAGTGTCCTGGCAGTTTCTAGGAAGAATTTTATCATGGTACTGTCTTGTGTTGGTTCTGATTTTTTCTTCTTTCTTACTTTCATTATTTTTGGTCATATCCTTTAATTGCTGCTATTTTTCTTTTAGTATATGTGCTGACGAAGCCAGCACTGATTGCTATTATTGTTTACTCTGATTTTGATCACTATTTACTGTTTGTCACAGTTCTCAGTTTAATGAAGTGACTTCCCAGGGTCCACTGTTGTGCTGTTACATGGGAAGTCGCTGTGTGTATGTGCCCCTTGTGTTCTCCCTCTCTCCACCCCCCCCCACCCCCCCGCTGGTCAGACAGGTGTCTTTTCATCTTCGTTGTGTTAGGTGAGTCTTGTTTCCGTCCTGACTCGCTGTGAGGCGGACTCTGGGAAGTCCGTCCAGCCACACTTTCCAGCCTATGAGCGATAGAGCAAAGACAGAAATCTTGGCCTGACCCCAGATGTGGACTCCACCCATGAGGCCCTCTTTTTTTTTTTTTTTTTTTTTTAATAGAGGCATGCTTTATTTATTTGTTTGCTGGTTTGTTTGTTTGTTTTGTTTATACATGCACTGGGTACAGTCAGAAGCGCGGGAGGGTGAGAGAATTCACCAGAGCCAGAGCGGGGAGCAGAGCAGGCAGAAGGACCGAAGTACACTGCTGAGGGGAGCAGCGGGCGGCAGGAGAGGTCTGCGCGCCATGTGGGACCCTCCTCCGGTGGCCGGGGAGCAGCCAGGGATCGAACCGGCGCCACAGAGGCCGCGGGCAGCTTCGCAACCCAGCGCTCAACCGCTGCGCCACCGGGGAGGCCCCCATGAGGCCCTCTTACTGTCATTAGTTAAGTTTCCTTAATCCAGGACTTAGGAAATCTGGGTAGAAACTAATCTGAGGCTTTGCTTTTTAGTAACCATAAAGAAGTTTCAAGCTTGGGGGAATATTTCAAGTTCCTAAGGAAGGTGATAGACCTTGTATCCCACCTCCCCATCTACCACATGTTTATGCAGGTTTGTTTGTTTTTTTTCACTCTTTAAACACTTACTAAACAAATGCCTGCTGATGCCAGGGATAGTCTAACCACTGAGGCCAGAGGCTAAGCCTTGAGCCAAGTGAAGTTACTGCCTTCACAGAATTGGCATCCTGGTGGGGAGCAGCAGTAAATAAATGTATGTCAGGGCTGTGGAGAAAACAAAACCAGATGTCTTAACTGCCCTTTCTTATTTTGTGTATTTTTGAGGTGCTGGCCTCTTAGGCCTGGGTGTGTTTTTAAAAATTTACCAAAGTTACTAAAGGAAAAAAAAGAATGAACATTAATTTCAAGTTTATGCAAGACAGAATGGGTTGCTGGATGTTTGTTGAGGCACTACTGACGGTGTCCTTGGTCAGTCCATGCGAGATGCGTTTTCTTTGACTTGGTGTTTGTTTTGGAGCCACTTTTATTGCTTAGAGCTCTGAACAGTAGTGCCCTTTTTTGGCATCCCAGGGAATCTTAGTTGGGGTGCAAGTCGGGCAACTGGATAATTTAAAGGCAGAGACTACCAGCCTTGCTTTTCATGTGTTCTGCATTTTGGGGGGTACTTGAACTTCAGCCTCCTCAAACCAGTCATTTTCAACCTTTTGCTGTGCCTTAGAAGCATCTGTGGAATTAAAACAAACATGTCTCCTTCAAAGTGCTCCCCCCAGGGGCTCTGGTTTGATGATCCAGGTGAGGAGAAGGGGCCAGGGCAGCTGAGAATGCTCCCTAGACTTCCTGGGGTTTTCCGCAGAGCTCTGCACTTCCCTTCTAAAGGTGGCCTGGGTGGAGGCCCCGTCTCCAGTGTCTGGCTTGTAGCCGTGGCCCTGTGGTGAACCCCTCTCCCCCTCCGCCGCTCTCCCTGGGGACCCTCCACGCCCTGCTTCAAGACTTCACTTTCCTCTTCCCTGTCAGCTCAAGCACATTTTTCACTGAACAATTCTGTTTATCTTTTCCTGTCTCACTGCCTTCCACTTTTTTTATATTTACAAGCGGCAAACAGTTCAGGCCATTGACAATAGTAGTTCTCATTATTATCTACTATTAGGTTTTTGTGTTCAGATTGGCGTGATGCATCTGGGAGACTAATACAGGGCATGGTAACCGACTCTAAGGCAAACCCTTCTTGATTGCATGTATTTAAAATATTGGGAATAGGGCCTCCCCTGGTGGTGCAGCGGTTGAGCGCTGGGCTGCGAAGCTGCGCAAAGCCTTAGCAGCGCCGGTTCTATCCCCGGCTGCTCCCCAGCCACCGGAGGAGGGTCCCACATGGCGCGCAGACCTCTCCTGCCGCTCGCTGCTCCCCTCAGCAGTGTACTTCGGTCCTTCTGCCTGCTCTGCTCCCCGCTCTGGCTCTGGTGAATTCTCTCACCCTCCCGCGCTTCTGACTGTCCAGTGCTTGTATGAATAAATAAATAAATCTTAAAAAAAAAAAAAAAAGAAAAGAAAAGATTAACATGTAAGAAAATAAAAGTTCTTTAAAAAAAAAATATTGGGAATAAAGATAGTGCGTTTCTTCATTGGTAGATTTCAAGAGAGGTAATAGATATGGAAGAAAATAGATTCAGTGTTGCTACTGCTTTATGTGGAACTTTCCTTATTGCCAGACTTACTTTGCTTTGGCAGGAATAATACAGATAGCTATTTAGAGTAGATTGTGAATTAAGGATATTGGAATTTAACTGTACCAGTGATTCATTATCTAGAGAAAAGTCACTAAAGAACCAAAAATTTTAACTGGATTAAATGTAGAGGTTAGTATGAACCCATTTGCTCAAAGTGAAGTACCAGGCATACATTGGACCTTGGGGAGCGACCCCTGACAACGGTCACCAAGACAGAATGGGTTGCAAGCGCCCGTAGTGTGCCAGCTGGTGTCTCAGGCTCCCTGCACATCACGTCCCTTAAACTGTGGGGCACCAGAGGCCCAGCCGGGTCAGGCCGCTGGACCGAGTCCGTCAGCGTGTCCTCCGCCAGTGATCCTTGATGACCGTGCATGGTGCAGTCATTGCTCCTCACAACAGTCCTGCCCCGCGGCTCTGTGCGCCTGTGCCTGATGTGAGCACCATTGACACTGATGACGACTTTGTAGCTGTTCAGTCCAGAGAGAAAGGGACTGCATAGGCATTAGGTCCCAAGGCTCCAGTGCTCCAGGGAGCCTTTTCCATCCTGTCCCCTTGGAGGATGGCAGACCTAGCACCTTCCGCACGGGAAGGGTAGCGAGGGATACACTGGCATTCACTTCCATGGGCAAACGCCCAGTAGTGAACCCTGAATTCACATTTTCTTTCACCACCCTCGTTCACTTTGGAGGTGGGGAAGAATTTGTCTTAGAAATAGTTGCTCATAAGGATCCATATTACTGCTACTCTTGTTTTAAATTTTAAAAATGGTTTAATTTTACTAACCAGCTAAATCTAATTATTTAAAATTCAGTTTTAATTTTGACCAAATACTCTACAAGTAAAAGAATGTGACATGCTCATTGATACATATATATAGGAAATGAGCACCCATTTGGTTCTAGAAATGTGTTATTAACAGTAGCTTTAAATTAGTCACACTTCGGCCCTCCCAGCATGCTCTCTCCCTTGTTTCCCAACTACTGTGTGACCAGTGACAAGAATTTTGTTATTGTCTTCTTAGTTTTATCATTTTAACCTCATATGGGCTCCTGACATCCATACGGTGTAAAGGTCTTAAATATTATATAAATGGAGCCATGTGTATCCTCCTCTTTGCTTCTTTTGCCCCAAACGTGTTCCATTTTGGTGCATTTATTCACTTTCACAACATGCTCGTTTTCATGATTATACAGAACATCCCGTAATAAGAATCTGCCATGAGCTGTTTCTTTACTGGCGCATACTCTTAGCGCCTTTACTAATAAAAATGTTTTAAAAGTCAGTTGATAATAATAGGGGTGGGGTGGGGATGGGGCTTGAAAACATCCATCCCCAGCAGCTGCTGGCGCCGAGGGCCAGGGTGGAGGGCAGAGGGCGATGGGCTCCACTTCCGCCTGCGCACGTTTCCGGTCCCGCTCAGCCCGGGTTGTGACAGGCTCTCGTGAGGAGGGCGAAGGGCAGGGCTCAGGAATGCTAGATCCAAAACAGGAGGCCAGGAGACAGCGTTTCAGACGGACAGCCACGAAGCAGTTTATTTGGACATTTTAGAGATGAAAGGTGACGCCTGAAGAAACGAAAGGATGATTCCTGGGGCGAGTCAGCAACGGGGCAGGGGCTTTGATGGATGTGAGGATGTGGGTCCTGCTTCCTTGCAGTGCAGAAGATCCTGCACCTCAATAAGTGAGTCCATGACCTGATAAATCCTACAAGTAGAAAGCAACCAAATGATAATAGGGCAGATGGCTAATATCCAAGTAAAAAATGTTCAAAATCTTAAAAGATAACCATTTTTTTCACCAGCCAGATCTGCAAAAATTGATACTGATAATTGACAAGAATGTAGCAAAATAAGGACTCTTACATTCTTACAGAAGTGTAAGTGAGTATATTTATAAAGTAATACGGTGCTGTTGAAGTTTTAAAAGTATGTGTGCCTTTTGCAGGGACACCCCCGCCTCCCATTTGATTTCTACGCTGCCAGTGCGTTTGCACAACTATGCAAGGATGTATGTGTCAGGGTGTTCATTGTGATTTTTTTTTTTAAAAGATTTATTTATGCATACAAGAACTGGGGCACAGGCCAGAGGGGCGGGAGGTGAGAGGATTCCCCAGAGACAGAGTGGGGAACAGAACAGACAGATCGACTGAAATCCACTGCTGCGGGGAGCAGCGGGGAGACAGGAGAGGTCTGCCGCGCCATGTGGGTAGCTCCCTGGCCAGGGAGCAGAGGCTGGGACTGCTTCATAAGTTGTGTCTTAACCCCTTGCGCCACCAGGGCGGCGCCTCATCGTGATGTTAAAATGGCAAAGATGTAGCATAAGTTCCGCATACCAGAGAAATTCTGGTGAAGTCTGTAGCGCACATCCTCAACACTGCGTGTGCCCCCACATCCGCGTGCTTGCTGGACGAAGGGTCTTCAGCAGTCCGCCACTTACCTTTGTTCTGGCTGCGTACTAATTTCCCTGTTCTGCTTTTCAGTCAGCGTTAGGGGAGCTCTGGCAGATAAGACTCTCTTTACCTACCTTCAGTCTTACCTTTCCTTTCTGGTTCCTGTGTCAGCTTGACTTGAAAGATGCTCCCTGGAAGCCCAGCTGCTGTGCAGCCTCCCGGCCTGAGAAGGGTCACTGCAGACATGGCCAGTTCAAGCTGCCCTTCCCGCTCCAGGAGTGCCTCTCCCCCCTCCCCGAGGCCCCAGGAGGGGTACCTCGCTGTCCGTGTGTGAGACGCAGCCGCCGCGGAGTATAGCAGGGGCTCCCCAGGCGTGAGCGGGGGAGTGCTTGGGGCCATGCTAATGCGAGTCCCAGACAACAGCAGCTTGGACCAGTGCCTGGCGCCTGCTTCCCTCGTGCTGCGCTGGGCCAGGGGTGCCCTTGACCCAGGCTGCCTCTTTCTCCTTTGGCACTTAAGCAGCTCATTTGCTCCTTCCTCCACGGGCTCTCATGGCAGGGAAGCTTCCTCGAAGAGGGCACTAAGGCCAAGAAATTCTTGATAGCGAAAAGCCCTTTTCTTCAGATTCAAATCAAGGGAGGGGAGCTAGGTCATGCCGTCACATGATTCAAAGTTCGGAGGACAGAGAAAAGCACAGAAGGAAAAGTCTTCGTCCTCCCCCTCTCCTGCCTTCTTGCAGCCAGGCCCTTGCCCCCCGCAGCCTGCGGCTGCCTTCCTGTTGGTCCTCCAGAGACGCCCTGTGAGCGCGGGCGTGGAGCTGGATGGATTTGTGCCATCTTTTTTTTTTTTTTTGACAATTTCTTCTCCATGAAATCGGGGCTTTTGCCAGCTCTCTCCCTCAGTTTTGTTAGTGAGGGTCTTCGTTTTTCCTCAGCAGGGCTGCTGTGGCCAGTGTGGCTGAGTGAGCCAAAGGGACAGAGTTTCCCCTCGCGGGTGAGGAGAAGCGTGTCTGTCATCCTTTTGTCTTCATGAAAAGATGCCCCACGCGTGCTCCAGAACCCGGGCGCTACTTCCAGATGTCTCTGGCCCCCCACAGGCTTTGGCGGGAGGTCTCAGGCGCCCAAGTTCGGGCCTCCTGCTATGTCTCTTGACTGTCCTTCTTGGGTCTCCCCTTGCACCAGCTCACTCCCCGGAGGGTGTGTTCCCCGCAGTTTCTGTCTGCGCGGTGAAGAGTGGCATTTCCTCCCAGGGGTGCCATCCTCATACTGACAATGCTGCAGTGCATGTCTCTAGCCAGATTCCCTTTGGAGCAGGGGCTGGGTGTAAATTGGGCTTTATTTGGGCATGGCTAAAAAGGGGGCGGTTCTGAGGCTTTTAGGAGTGCCCTTTGTCCAGGTCCGAGATTTGGGACACATTTTTGACCCCACAGATAACTGGGATGGGCCACTTTTCAGCCACTATTGTTGTAGAGCAACCCCGATACAAAACGGGGTGCCTGACTGTGGGTCCTCACCCGCGCGCTTAAAAGGACTTATCAATGCTCTACTGCAGGCACACGTGAAAGGTTAATAAAAGGTTTATTTACAACGGAAAGGGAAATGAGGAAATGTACAGCTCTGGGAGAAAAGTGGGAGACAAAGTTTTAAATGCGTCCTACCCGATCCGCCGATCAGGAATCCCAAAATGGCGCTCTCAGTTGGCCGCCAGCCAGGAGCGGTGAAGCCAGGAGGCGAGCGATCGCGAGCCAGAGAGAGAGCAAGGCCCACGTGTTTGGTTTTTATATCCAACCTGGCTGCCCAACTCCACCCTCAGGTCCCAGCCACCCTCCCCTTGGTGGTGATGGGATTTGTCTTTCCCAATGTCCTGATGGCTTTAGTCTGGAGTGGGGGTGGAGTCCACAAAGCCTGTATGAGATTATCTCAGGACATCCTTTCCCCCTAACAATCCCCCCTTTCACTTTTTGCCACCATTTCCATGGTGATGAAGATCAAACATATGGATTCTGGGATACAGTCTCAGATGAAAATTTTCCAGGGTTCCAGTCTGAAAGAAAACGAATCCCTCCAGGTAGTGTCCATTGTGGAAAGCAAAAGTCCTCCATTCCTGGAAAAACAGTTCATCAGTCCCAGCCGAAAGAAAACATCTGGAGGCATTAGCCAGAACAAGACAGCAGATATGTCAAAAATCACAGGAAAAAAAATCTTAAAATGGTTCAACTTATGTAAAGACAAATTCTCTCAACCTTGATCCCAAATTTTTTAAAACAGCATAGCAAAAGTTTGCAAACCAAATCTACTTTTAAACCATATTGCCTATTTTTGCATAAAATCACAGGGCAGAATAACTAACAGCAATTTTTTAGCTGACTTTGTTGAAATACTCCACACAGGATGAGAGCGAACCGGTGGCATCCAGTCGATGTAGGCTTCAGGTATAAAGTTGGTCTCATCAGACTCCACCTGGGCTTTCCTCTTCTCGAGGGTACCAGGGCATTTTCGTTGGCCGGGTTGTCCAGTCCTGCCAATGGAGGCAAGCTTCCTCACCTTCTTTGGAGGTCTCTGGAACCCTACAAACAAGGCAAACAGGTTCTCCTCTTCTTGGTTCAGCTCTTTTTCAACTTTCTGGAAGAACTCCACACAAAGCCACACAATCAAACTCACGTCCAATATTTTTTTAAAACAGACAAAATCCCTATGGAAGTTATGCAAAAACAGACTCTGAAATAAGTAGCAAAAATTACTACCACTATTTGTATGCTGTGTTGGTATCAAGGGGAGAGAAAATGTGACAAGTTAGCTTTGCTGGAAAAAAAATTGCAACCTTTCTGCAGATCCTGGTTACTCAAAACATACAAAACAAAACAAAAACTTCGTGGATTCAGGACAGAATGCATAAAAAAAATTTCCAGTATTATGTCAAAGAAACCTTAGTAAATGTCAGGTGTATTTCCAGGTCTATTCAGTCTTTTGTAGGAAAGTTTTTTTTTTTTTTTTTTTTTTTCTCTCAACAGTTCCATCAATAGGAATCTGTTGAGACCTTTTCTCCCTATATTTCCGGAAACAATTTCTGTAGGTGTGAAACAATTGAATTATACAGTATTACAAGGTGACAATCACCATTGACAATTTACACACATACCAGATACTACTGTTAACATTTTGTACATACCAAAGTTTTACCATTTTCCCAAGTGACAATGCTTCCCTTCCAGTTTTACTTCATTAGGTAAAAGCCAAATAGAACAAATTCATGTAATGCCTTCCCAGGAGGAAAGGGAGAAACTTCATGGAGTGTCTCAGGAGCTCTACTGAGGTTCCACAAAATTTCCTTGCATCAGTCAAATGACAGGCTACCAAATTTGTACTTGAATTTAGATTTCTGGGAAGCTTTGCCATAAATATCAGAAAATTAGCAGAAACAACAATATTCAATTTCTATGAAGGCACCGGCTTAGTTCAGTAGCACAATGTTGACAATCAAACCATAACCTTTAGTTTTTCTCATAACTGGAGACTCTTTTTTTTTTTTTTTTTTCAATGTCTATGGGCACCATGTATACCAATTTGTCAATCACTTGAGGTCAAGACAAGGACACAAGGAAAGGACATACAACATATAGACACAAAGAGCTCATTAGTTACCATTTATCACGCGTGGGATATCTCATGCAACTGCAGTTTCACTCATTGGCCAAAGTAACAAAAAGAAAGCAGAGAAAAAAATCTCAAAGGTAAAAAAAAAAAGCAGAAAGTTAAAAAAAAATAACAAAATCAAAATCAAGATTGAAAACCTTTCTGTGTAAAAAAAAAATAGTGGCACCATATGCATGATCCTAGATGTTATTTCACGTCTCCTAAACTTTGAAAAGAAGAAGATTGGTTAGAGCATGTTAGTTTTCTCAGGGTTTCTTCAGGAAAAAAAAATGAGTCCTTGGGTATCCTGCAACAATAACTGGAAAAGAAGTCAGTAACATTCAAGTTTTTGTCTGTTTCTTAAACAAATATCTCAAGTCCTCAATGGGTTCACAAGACCAATGGGACTTCGTCTCTGGGTCAGTTCCTCCTGGGGCTTTCTTAACTCTGGAATGATGTACCCAGGGTTTTATGCCTGCAAGTTTCAGAGAAGTATGTGTGCTCAACAAGACATCATAGGGACCAGTCCATTTTTCTGACAGCTGGTTTTGAGCATCCCCGCTCTGCCAAGTCTTCAGTAAGACCTGATCTCCAGGTTTGAAGGGATGCAATGGTTGATCAGGAGGCATAGAGATCCTTGAGGTTGCAAAGTTATGAATCACTGCCAGAACCTCCTGGATGTGTTTCACATATTGCGTGATCCGGCAATCTTGTGTTATTTCCGGACTGGCTTTCAGAACTGAGGCCTGAAAAGGTCTTCCAAACACAATCTCAAAGGGGCTTAATTGTAGCCCACTTCTAGGTGCCACTCTTATGCGGAGGAGGGCAAGGGATAGTACCTGGTCCCAACGAAGTTGTGTTTCTTGGCACAGTTTTGCCAAGGTTTTCTTCAAGGTGTGGTTCATCTTTTCTGTTTGCCCGGAAGACTGCGGTCTCCATGCAGCATGCAATTTCCAGTTTATCTGTAACGCACTGCTCACTGCATGGGTGACGTCAGAGACAAATGCCGGCCCATTATCACTCTGGATAGAGTCCGGCAACCCAAAGCGAGGGATTATCTCTTTCAGTAGCTGTTTGGCAACCTCGGAAGCTTTTTCCGTCTTTGTGGGAAATGCTTCCACCCATCCCGAAAACGTGTCGACAAAAACCAAGAGATATTTGAAATTGCCTGTTGTTCTAGGCATTTGTGTGAAGTCCACCTGCCAGTCCTCAAAAGGACACTTGCCCCGATATTGAACCCCAATGGCTTTAGGGTGGGAGTCAGTCTTGGGGTTATTCCTGGCACATAATTCACAACCTCTGGTGATCCGTTGTGCTATTTTGTGTAAATACGGGCCCTTCAAATATGGGCGCACTGTTTCTAATAAGGCATCTCTCCCATAGTGAGATCCCTCGTGAAGATGTTTTAGCACCGGGTACACCAGGGCCTCCGGGAGGAGGATCATCCCATGAGAGTTTACTCTCCAAGTAGAGCTGGGATCAAACTCAGTAAATCCCCATGCACGAGCTCTCTCTTCATCCCGCTCGGTGTATTCAGGAGCATACTGAGTCAGGTCCACAAGAGGGATGAGTGCACCCTGGAGGGCAGAATGGGCAGAACGGGCAGCGACCTTAGCCACCCGATCGGCTGCCCTGTTGCCCTTTGCCATGTCAGACCCACCCTTTTGGTGGCCAGGACAATGCATCACGGCAACAGCTGATGGTAAAGCTACTGCCTTTAACAGGGCCAGGATTTCTAATGGATGTTTGACGTCCTTGTTACTGGCAGTAAGAAGTCCCCGCTCCTTCCAAATGGCCCCATGCATGTGGAGAATCATAAAAGAGTACTTGGAGTCGGTAAATATATTGACTCTTTTACCTTTCGAGAGTTCCAATGCACGGGTCAGGGCTATTAATTCAGCTTTTTGCGCTGATGTACCTGCCGGAAGAGCCTTGGCCTCCACGGTGTTCTGGAGCGTCACCACTGCATATCCAGCACATCGACGGCCTTGGTCCATGAAGCTGCTGCCATCTGTAAATAGCTCCCACTCTGGGTCTGGCAGAGGCTGGTCAGTTAGATCTGGTCGGCTAGCATACACTGTGTCTATGGTTTCTAAACAATTGTGGATTAAAGTGTCATCCTCAGGTCCATCTGCATTGCTTGGAAGCAGTGTGGCGGGATTCAGGGAGTTAGAAACCTGCAGCTTCACATTAGGATTGTCCAACAGAGCTGCTTGATATTTTCCCATTCGCCCGGCAGTCAACCAAAGTCCACCCTTCTGCTCCAGCAATGTCAAGACCTGATGTGGCACACACACAGTGATGGGCTGACCCAATGTAAACTTCTCTGCCTCATGTAGGAGGTCACAAGTGGCAGCCACAGCACGCAAACATGGAGGCCATCCCTTAGTGGTGTGGTCCAATTGTTTGGACAGATATGCAACGGGCTGCATTTCTGGTCCCAACAATTGGATTAGTACTCCAAGGCCAACACCCTGTCTCTCATGTACATAAAGTTTGAATGGCTTCCTAAGATCTGGAAGCCCTAATGCTGGTGCTGAAATCAACTTTACTTTTATTTCTTCAAAGGCCTTTTGACATTCTGAGGTCCAAGACAAAGGTTCAGAGTCCAGGCCTTTGAGAGCATCGTACAAGGGTTTTGCTATTAATCCAAAGTTAGGAATCCAAATCCTGCAAAACCCAGCCATACCCAAAAATCCACGCAACTGTCGCCGGTTGCTGGGGACTTTAAGGGCTGAAATTACTTGTTTCCTTTCTGTCATCAAGCTCCGTCTGCCTTTCCTAATTTCAAACCCCAAATATGTCACTGTTTGTTTACAGATCTGTGCCTTTTGGGGTGACACTTTATAGCCACATTCTGCCAGGTGGTTCAGTACCACTATGGTATTTTCCAGACAAGATTTGTAGTCTGGACTTGCAATCAATAAATCATCTACGTATTGCAACAAGACGCCCTGGTTTAATTGAACCTTCCTGAGATCCCTGGCCAGTATTTCCCCAAAAATAGTTGGGGAGTTCTTAAACCCCTGTGGAAGCACAGTCCAGCAATACTGGAGAGTGCTCTTGGACTTAGGGTCTTGCCACTCAAAGGCAAAAAGCGGTTGATCCTGGACATCTATTGGGATACAGAAAAAGGCATCCTTCAGGTCTAATACCGAAAACCACCCAAAGTCACCAGGTATGGCAGTTAATAAGGTGTAGGGATTAGGCACAGTGGGATGTAAATCCCGAACAATGTCATTAATGGCCCTTAAATCTTGGACAAAACGGTACTCGCCTGTATGGGGTTTCTTCACTGGCAGAATCGGAGTGTTATACGGTGAGCGACAGGGCCGAATGAGTCCAGATTGAAGGAACCTTTTCAATACTGGCTCAATTCCCCTCAAGGCCTCCTCTTTTAAGGGGTATTGCTTCCTCCTCGGGGTTCTGCTCCCCTCTATCACTTCTATTTTTACAGGCTCCGCATTTTTCGCACGTCCTGGGGTTCCATCAGCCCATACCCATTTACTTACTCTTTCAACAATTTCTGGAGGTAAAATTTCACCTTTCGGTGGAACATCTTGAGTAAGTAACATCTGGAACCGCAGAGCATGCTCTGGAGGCACCTGTAGGTGAAGCCTCTGATGTTTTGGTGAGAATATAATTCGTGCGTTGAGCTTACTTAAAAGGTCGCGACCAAGGAGAGGGATTGGACACTCTTCCATGTATAGGAAGCTGTGCTGGAGCTGTGTGGTGCCTAGCCGGCACTCCAAAGGTTGCAGGAAGGGTGTCTGTTGTGACTTCCCTGTAACCCCAATGACTGCTGCAGTCTTTTTGCTCATTTTAGTTAATTTCGAATTCAAAACTGAGTATGTTGCTCCAGTGTCCACCAAGAAATCAATCAGACGATCCCCCACAGCGAGGGTTACCCGGGGCTCTGAGGGGGTTATTCTAATGGGCTGTCTAGATCTAGTGGAGCCCCCGGGCACCCCTATTCTGCATCTGAACTTTCTCCATGAACTATCATCTGTCTCCTCTCCTCTGCACTTGGTTCTAGATTCCTTCTACTCTGTCTGTATTCCCTCCTATCTTCACCTGAGGCTCTACCCTGTGCTGTCATTTGTCTCCTGTCCTCTGTACTGGGCTCTCGATTCCTTCTCTGTCTGTATTCCCTGTCATCATCTGAGCCTCCACTCTGTGCTAACATTTGTCTTCTTTCCTCTCTCCTTGGTTCCTGGTTCTGTGTGCTCCTTCTATATTCCCTCCTGTAACCCCTACGTGAATCATCATGTCTTGGGGTTCTCTGTCTTCTATCCTGCCTTCTATAATTATTGCGTCTGCCGCTTCCCTGTAACCTGGGACAACTGTACTTCCAATGTCCCTCTTCCCTACAGAAAGCACACTGATTTCTTCCTAGGGGTTCACGTCTCTGTCCATTATTGTTTCCTTGAAACCCTGTTCTGTGTTCTCTTTGTAAAAAAACAGTCGCAGGTTTCGGTCTCCTGTGCTCTCTATTATTATAAACCCTGAATGCCAGGTCCACTACCTGGGACGGACTCATCTCAGTGACGCCGTCCACCTTAGCTAACTTTTTCTTTATGTCTGGGGCACTATGGGTAATGAAAGCCGTAGTGATCAGACGAGCATTTTCTGGGGCATCTGGGTTTATGTCCGTGTGGTTAGTGTAAGTTTGAATAATCCTCTCAAGGAACTCTGACGGATCCTCATTAGCTCCTTGCTCGAGTTCCAATATTTTGTTAAAGTTTTTTTGTTTGGGGATCCCCTGCTTCAGTCCTACCAATAAGCATTTTTTATAGAGATCCAACATCGCCGTTCCTCCATTGTTAGGGTCCCATCCAGGATCTCTCTCTGGGACAACAACCTCCGGCTCTGGGGACTGCCTATCCTGTTGGTGGAGACGGTCAGCCTCCTCCCTGGCTTTCCTGAATACCATCCTCTGCTCATCCAGCGTTAATAAAGTATGCAGCATGGACTGTATATCTGCCCAGTTAGGGCGGTGGGAGACAAAGATAGAGGCAAACAAGTTCGCCATCCTCTGAGGAGCCTGCCGGTACGAGGGAACAGAGCTCCTCCAATTTAGGAGGTCCGCAGTACTGAACGGATGGTGCGACCAAAAGTACCCAGCAGGTCTCCCATGTTCATTTAAGCCACCCATTGGCATCTGGCGAAGGGGAAACTGCCCTGCCTCAGGTTGATCCTTCCTGCCAAAATGGGTGCCGAGTCTAGTGTGGGGAGGGGACGCCATTTTAGTGTCCTCCCCAGAGGGCAGTGGAGGCTGTGCAGCCTCAGGGGTCTGCACGGGAGGGGCTTTGTCACGTGGAAGAGGATTTTGTCCTCGTGTATTTAAAGTATTTAAAATATGATGCTCCTCCTCTTCTAACTCTGCTCGCTGGCTGTCCTCATGGAAAGGGGAAGGTCTATCCTTTCTCTGCACCATTAGCCTAGCCTTCGCCTCCGCCATATCTAATTTATGGAGGGCGGCCTGCATCTGGTCCTGCATACCTTTAAAAGCTGACTCAAAAGTCCGATTTTGTTGTTGCACTTGATACAGCATGCTTTGATAAGCTGACTCAAAAACATTACGATTTTCATCCCTTATACTCTTAATAGTTAAATCAAAAACCTGATTTAGTTGTTGTATGGCCACGTTAAAAGCCTGAATTTGTTGTTGCACATTCTCAGTATGTGAAGTAGAACTTCTACCTCTCACAGAAACAAGAATGTAGCAAACTGCGCTTACACATATTACCAAAAAACCACCCAGAAGCACAGTCTGTAAAGGGATGGCTTGTAAACCACCCATGTATGTATACAATAGTAAAATCACATGCCATACACCAGGCTTCATCAAATTATTTATATTAATGAAACTGGTGGTGATATTTAATGGAAGAAGGCTGCTCAAATTCAAGGCCGGAAGGAAACTGAAAGAACTCAGGCTAGGGATGAAACTGTATAGGCTCATGGTTGAGGCCATATTTGAGTCAAAACACACCCACAAGGGCTGTACGCACAGGGAAAAAAACAGACTTTTCAGGACTAGAGACAAATATTATACTGCTAGTCCTGCAGAACTAGTGCGCTTATGGTGACCAACGCAAGGGATGTTACTTTGGGCTGGTCAACCGCGGGTGTAACTTGGAAACCACGCTGGGCGCCAAACTGTTGTAGAGCAACCCCGATACAAAACGGGGTGCCTGACTGTGGGTCCTCACCCGCGCGCTTAAAAGGACTTATCAATGCTCTACTGCAGGCACACGTGAAAGGTTAATAAAAGGTTTATTTACAACGGAAAGGGAAATGAGGAAATGTACAGCTCTGGGAGAAAAGTGGGAGACAAAGTTTTAAATGCGTCCTACCCGATCCGCCGATCAGGAATCCCAAAATGGCGCTCTCAGTTGGCCGCCAGCCAGGAGCGGTGAAGCCAGGAGGCGAGCGATCGCGAGCCAGAGAGAGAGCAAGGCCCACGTGTTTGGTTTTTATATCCAACCTGGCTGCCCAACTCCACCCTCAGGTCCCAGCCACCCTCCCCTTGGTGGTGATGGGATTTGTCTTTCCCAGTGTCCTGATGGCTTTAGTCTGGAGTGGGGGTGGAGTCCACAAAGCCTGTATGAGATTATCTCAGGACATCCTTTCCCCCTAACACTATGTCCCATGTGCGTTAAACCGAGTGAAGCCCCACTCCAGGAGATGGGGCTTTCTGGCATCCAGGAGCTTGTGCCTGGGCCTGCAGCTGACCTCAGTCACCTGCAGCTTGGTGCTGGCTGGTGTGATGACTGGGCTGCTGCGCGCCTGGTCGCTGTGCCTGGGGCTGTCCAGAGGCAACTTGAAGGCCTGTGTAGAGCTTGTTAGCTCTAGCCCTGGACAGCTTTCTGGTGCAGCGGGTGATGTGGCAGGTGCAGCCGTTCTCAAGGCTGAAGGCCAGCTTGGCCACAGCTCTTCTCCACGCGCTTGTTGGCCTGAACACAGGCAGCTTCCGGGCTTGGGAGAAGAGTTGCTCACGCTCATCTGACACCATGTTAGCCGAGGTTTCTGGCCTGAACCAAGATCCGGGTGCTCCTTGCCTGGTGGTGCCACCACTCTTCATCCCTGAACTGCCCTCATGCCGCAGACCAGTACGGCAGTAGACGATGAGGCCGTCTCAGGGTTGAGAGAAATGCGCAGGGTGGTTAGGGAGTCGGCGAAAGAAATGACAGACAGACACACTTCAAGAGAGAGTGTAAATCTGAGTGTAATTCTCTTTGAGTTTGTGACCAGTATATATATGTTTTCTAAAAGCATAGGAACAGTGAATATCAACGAAATCCACTTGCTCATGGGTTTAGCTTATCATTGACAGGGCAGTGATTTACATCTGGACCCAGCCCCATTCCTAAGTAGATAGACCATTAGTTTTGTTTTTAAACTATATAATTGCATTTTTTGTTTTACTACTTTTTCACCTAAACTGTATTTTAATTATTATTATTACACAGGGTTTAGTAATGTTTTATTTGAGTCAGCCTTGTTTAAGGATTTCATATGATTTTTTAATTAACAACCAATGACCTTTATAGAAGAAAGAAGGAAGTTTAGAAAGACAATAAGGGAATAAAGTTTGTAGTTCTAGAAAGACGAGATAAGGTTTTTTGTAGTAGTATTCTTGTAGTGGTTCCTGGTGGTCCTTATCTTTTGATAAGTGTCTGTCTTATCTATGTCTTCAGGGAACTTTACTGTACTCCCCTCGCGCTGGTTCCTTGCCCAGCCGGACCTAGGGACCGTGGCGAAAGCCATTAGCCCTAAAGGTCACTGCAGGGGGAGGTGCAGCACCCTCACGTGGCACGTCCTTGCCTCAGAGCGGCCCTGCATCCTGACGGTGGAGGCACCTGGTTCCAGCCTCATTCCGTACAGACAGAGAGCAGGTCCTTGGACGCCTTTCTGGTGTTTTGTTTTTTTTTTTTTTTTTTTTAATTTATAAGAGGGCTGGGTAAGATGGCCTCTAAAATTCTCTCCTTTTCTCAGATCTTACAGTGACATGACTGGGTGCTATGACGCGCCCCTGAATTCATAGCATGTGTTTATACGCAGTAACTTACTATTTCTCCTTATTGTGTGATGTGGCTGGGCTGGACTGCTCTGCCAGTCTGGACCCAGCGGCCTATCTCCTGGCCCCCTGGGTGCGCCTGTGAGGGCAGGCCCCTCCCTGTCCTCTTTGGTCCTGAGAGGCCAGGCTGGCTGCTTAGCATGACCACATCACCATGTGTGAGCATTTGATCTCGCATTTGCTTGCTTCAGAGAGACCTTCCCCCACAGCCTCCCTGGTAACTACCCGCCTTCTCCCCTGAGTGGTCTTGGTCAGAATCTTCTTAGAAGTAGTAGTTCATTGAGACCAAATAAAAGTTTGATATGACAGCTACTGGTTAGACACTGTATCAGACTAAGTGTAATCATTGATTTATAAAATTTCTTTTGTGGCATGATCGTTCTCTGGGACCTTTGCTGTTTTCATAAGATAAGCCTGAAGCATTTGGTAATGAGGCTACAAAGTTCGCTTGTCACCTGGTCACTCCGGGCGTCCATGTTAGCCTTAGATGTAAGCTACTACGTTGCCAGTGATGGCTATCTCAGGGAACATTTAAATTTCCGTTACAGCAGTGGAATAGAATGTTTAATAACCTTGTTGGGGGATTTTGTGTTTGTTTTTTAGCTCTTCAGAGAAGTAAGAATAATGAAGATTTTAAACCATCCAAACATAGGTACTTTCCACTTTCTTAAATTCATTTGGGTCTAAATATATTCTTCAAAGTATGTCATAAAGCAAAATTGAGCACAGGAGTGATAGGAGATTTCTCCCTCCAGTCTGGGCACACTTTTAATTAAAATATATATATACCCTCACTCACAAATTACTGTGTTAACTTTTGGGATTACTAAAGATAGGTTAAAAGATAAATTAAAAATGCATTAAAGTTTAAGACGTCAGTGCATTAGGAATGTGTGTAATTATAATTTTCAGTTTTTTGATATGCTAGAGATTGTATTTAATTAGTAGACAGAGACAAGGGAATTATAATCGGAGTGTTATTTTCAACAGTGTAATGCTTGTTGTGACTGTGTGCCTGAGAAAATCCTGACACTGAATATTTTAAAAGATAAGGGGTACTTGATACCTAATGGAACTTACACAGCGCACCTCTGTGCACACCCTGGTGCTGGGTGCCATGAGGGGCGGTTCAAGATGCAGGGGCATGTCTGGCCCTGCTCATAATTGTACACAGGTCCCTTAATCTGGACCTTGTTGTATGAATATTCCTGTTTTGAAGATGTTGGATCCCGCATATACCGTAATAGAGCATTTATTAAATAATGTATGTGCTTTTTTGTACACAGTAATACTAACAACCCAGAAAGATTATTTCATGAGTGAAATAGCTATTAAGCTAGTCAATAGAATCTGTTTACCATCCAAGTCAGTTTTAGGAGGTGGGAGGGGTGATGCTTGGTGTCAGAATTATTGAAGCAAAAGTATAGAATGATGAAGTGGAACCACAGGAGAGAAATAACTTTTGCCCCTCATTTTATCAAATCTAACCCTAGCCATCCTTTAGAAGACACCAATACTTTGCATGCTACTGGGAAAGCGAATGCTGCCAAGTACCTCCCCAGTCAGCCACCTTCGTTAAAAAGTGAAAAAAAATCTTAGAATCAGTGAAAGATTTGGAGAAAAGAAAATTAATAAGGAATATAATAGTGGAAAGAAAACCTTTCTTCACCTTTTCAACCCTTGGGATTAGCTAGTCAAATTTGGATTTTAAAGTGTAACTTTTCATACACACACACTCCACTTTCTCACGGCTGCCTAGACATAGCTAACTGAAACATATTTTTGTTTTTTAAATACTTGAGTTGTGCCCTGATCAGAGTTCTCTCTAGTTACTACTAAATAACATATCTGTCATAAAAGATTTAAATTTCTCAAGTTTTAAATTCCTATTGGATTAAAATATTCCAGAAAAACCAATGTTTACATTGAAATTTTAGAAAGACTTTATGTCAATGGTTTACCAGCACATATACCTTAAAAATCTTCAAATGATTTTTCTTGACAGCCTTAACACACACCCAAGGAATGGTGTGATAGTAATTTTGCAGTTCAGCAAACATTTGTAAATTGCTATGATAGGTACTCTGTCCTAATACTCTGTATTAAAGCATACCAAAAAAAAAAGGTCCACAATATAAGAGGCTAGCATTCCCTCTCCTTCCCCTTTTTGGAAATTTAATTTAAAATATATGTTACCAAAATAAAGTAGATATGCAAAATAATGATTTGATGGCTTTAGAAATTGACTTCATTTTCATTTAAAAATGTCTCTGTTTCACATGGGTTTGTTTGGGTTTTCCGAGTTGGCGGTAATTGAAATATTTCTGTCTGTAACTGCTGTAGTAAGTCCACACCAACTGACCCGTTGAAAATAATTTTTTTAAAAAGTTATTTTTAATCAGAGTATCATCCCTTTTACTTTCCACCTCCAGCTTCAGCATAGTCACAGGAGAACCTCGCTCTGAGAGTTGGGGTGTCGCCTGGAGAGCAAGCCTCAGGCTAAGACTCGAGTGTTCAAGCCCGTGAGACAGGTGGCTGGGCTGACACTGGCAGGCGCAGGCCCTGGTGTCCTTCAGTTCGGGTGTCACGACCGTGATTGCTGAGGAGCAGAGGGTGAGCTGCGGGGAGGGGCAGCTAGCTGGTAGGCCCGGGTCAGAGACAGAGGGAACAGATACACTTCAGAGAAGGCTGAGGGGCCTTGAAGGTACAGCTTTGAGCACCCAGAGGGAATATGCTTTCATAGAATTTTTTCTGTTGTAGTAGCTGTTACAGTCTCTACCAGGAAAAAGTTACTTTTGCAGTTACAAGTGTGTGGTACATGCATACAGATGTTGTTTCTTTTTCTCCCTCCCTCCCCTTCTCCCAGTGAAGTTATTTGAAGTAATTGAAACTGACAAAACACTCTACCTAATCATGGAGTACGCGAGCGGAGGTAAGAAATTTATGTATCTGGTTTTTTTCTCTTCCCCTCTAGGAGCACATGCGCCACACTCCCTATGTGGGCGATGGTTAAGGTTTCATCTAACGTCAGAGTTATAATACACGAGGAGGAAAATCAGAAATGTGTCCTTAAATGTGTCCTGACAATCAGAAATGATTAAGTACTAATTATTTGCCTACGAGACTATAGAAAAGGAGGCGTTGTTCTGAAATGCATGTACGTGGCTGTTTTGTTTGTTTCAACAAAGATTCTCATTTCATAGTCGAGGTCGATTGGACTCGCAGTGTTGGACCCAGCATGAGTTTCATCGTCTGTGGAGTTTCTTGTCATCGTGTGTTCTCTGCCTCTGGCACTTAAACTCAGCACACAGGCTGGACCTGAATTCCTGGAGTTACAAACTATTGCGGACATACCCTGTTAACTCTGCAGTGTAGCTGGGAGTTTTGTTGGAGTAGTTACTGCCTCACTAGCATTTTGACCTGGGCTGTAAAACCTGGAGACAGAAAACTGAATCACACCCTCGCTCCAGTGCGTTAGCCTTCGGTGAAAGTCAAAGATGCAGACCTGTCATGGGGAGGGAGGCCGTGTAGGAGGCGTACCTGTGACGCCAACTTTTTCTGATTCTGATTAGCTGTGTGATGCATGTTATAATAATATTTACATTATTGTGTGTGGTTTAAGAATTTTGTTGGGATTTTTATAGCTGAGGAGTAGTAGGAAGAGCAGGGGGGTGGGGTCTGACTGTGCTCGGCACAGCGCGGCGCTGGCACCTTGTCCTTGCGTAGCCTCCACGGTGTGGGAGGCGCATGTGCTCTTGCCTGGGGTCCGTGGGCGCGCTCCTGTGGGCCTTCACGGCGACTCCATGCCAAGACCCAGCAGCAAGGGGCTGCCCGTCCAACCTCAAGCACCCCGCCGCCCCCCCTTTAAGGCTGGGAAGTCTCACTGTGGTCACTCTGTCAGACCTGGAGCCCAGACTCTGACACCGTGTAGCCTGTCCCAGTTGGCCGGCCAGCCAGGCGTGCTCACGTCCCCCTGCTCTCTAGGTGCAGGGCAGAGTGGCTGCTCTCTACGGGGCAAAGACAGAGCTGAAAAGCATCCAGTTTAGCAGAAAGAATGGACTTTGGAAAAGACTGAGACGGGCTCAGCCGTCGGCTGTGCGACCTGCGCATCACCAGCCGCTGACGTCTCCCTTGGGGTCCCGGGCTTGGCTCAGCATCTCAGTGGGGTGGGGAGGGTTGGGGGGTTGTTAGATGGAAGTGCAGACTTTTAGAGACAGGCTCAGAAACTGTCCAGACAGCTCCTGGTTTTCACATGTGAAACCGAAACTCTGGAAAGTTGTGCTGTAAGCACTTCCATCCCTGCTTAGTGGCAGCACCTGGGACAGGACCAGGACTCCCTGCACTATCCCGCCCGGTCTCCATCCAGCCGCAAGCTGCCGGGTGGGCTTGGCCCTTTGCCTCTGAGAAAATGGCTGTTGCAGCTTTTCCCTTCAGCTGCTTCAATCTGGGCTAATACATTTTTAATGAGGAAAAAGAAATCTGGGTTGAATTTTGGTTTATAACTTAAGAGTTGTGAGTGTGACTTTGTGATTCCAGAAATCTTTTAAGAGGTTGAGACCGCATTTGAATTTATAAAAATAATGTAAAATTATGTTGACAGACTTAAACTTTATCTGGGTTACCCTGTAGCAACTACCGGGTTTAGCTCACTTCAGAATTGTTTTCTGTGATACACATAGGCCTTTGGTTGTCAGTTGCTTATCTTTATTAACCATTGGTGTTGACCTTGTATACTGTCCAGCGAATGGAAAGGTCAGATGTCTAGAAAATGCTGGCATTTTACTGACCTGACATTTAACTTCTTAACTCTTCATAAAGTAAATTAACAGTATGTAATGTTGCTGGGAGGGTTGCCCTGCAACGCCGCAGTATGAGAGTATTTATGCCCGTCCACTGCTGAATTTTACTCAGAGGTATAGGCTAAAAGTTTCAAAACCAGAGGTAGAAATGTGCAATTTGGAATGATTTTCCCCTCCACATTTTTAAATTATATTCTGAAGCCAAGCTTTTTTAAAGTACCAAAATACTTTAGTCAGATGTCACCACGGAGCTGATGGAAGTAGTCTTTATTTATATGACGTAGGCATGTTTCTTTCACAAGAACATTTTAATTTTCTGAATTAATAATCTTCAATAAAATTATAGCTCTTGTTGATTAGAGATGCTATTTCTGTATTCCAAATTGATAAGCATGTGGCAGTACCAATTAATTTTTTAAGTGTCTCCTTTCTCTACCTCAGTTTAGTTTACTGTGTAACCCACCTGCCAGCTGTCTGCCAGCCTCACTCACCCTCACGCCATGTTCTGAGCCCCTGCTTCTCTCCACGCCCGCCCCCTCCCACTTGAGCCCCAGCCACCCTCACGCTTGCCTTGATTATTACGCGACTCCCTGGCGGTCTCCCTGTCCTTCCCGACCCTGCCCCCCACCTCCTGGGAGCCGGGGCAGACCTTTGACATCAGCCATCTCAGCGTCTCTCCTCTGCCTCTCCTCTCACAGGAAATCCCACGTCCTTGCCAAAGCCCACAGGACTCTTCACGATCTTGCCCCTCCTAGCCACTTCCGCTTGTCCTCCCGCCACACTCCTCCAGCCATGTGACTCCTGCTCTTTCCTCTGCCTAGACTCTTCCTCCCAGATTACACCATTGTCCACTCCCTCTTAGAGGTGAGCACAATGTTTGCACACCTTACACATTTCCTGTTCCCTGTTTTCTCTCCTCAGTAGTTGTCACCACCCGGCCTGCTCTGTGATTGTCTGCTGTCTGTCTCCGCTACTGGCATGTGAAGAGGGACTTGGCGTCTTCCGCTGCTGCGGTGCCCAGAGCCTGCAGCTCTTTGGAGATGCGCGATCATGTTTATTGAATATATGAATGTATTTAGCTTTTTGGGGGGCGGGGTCATAACCCTACCGTAAAGAATTGAAAGAATGACTTGACACAAGTAATGTCCATTTTAACTTTGTTTTCATTGCTGAGTTTTTATTAAAGCATATCGAAAACATTGCCTTGAGATAAAAGTTGTGTAATGTAAACATGAGAATTTAACTTCAAGGCTTTTTTCTAGCTTCAACATTTTACTGATGAACTTAAGTGACTGTTGTTTAAACTTAAGGATAGCTTTGTTCAAATTCCACATATTTCTACTTATCTGTATGCCTGTTTACAAGTAAAAACTAGCGCACTGCCAAAAGTGAACCCCAATTTATGGGAGAATTAATGTTAGACATAGGACTTCTGATTACTCTTTTTCTTTCAATTTTAGGTGAAGTGTTTGACTATTTGGTTGCACATGGAAGAATGAAGGAAAAAGAAGCAAGAGCTAAATTTAGACAGGTATATAATGTACCCTTTGTTTATTAATTTAATGACATTATCTCACTTAAACCCAGAAGCTAGCAGTGAGTGCCACTAGAGAGACGCTCTCCCTTGGCTGGACCAGGGGCTGAACGTTGAGTTCAACAGAGTCCCTGTAAAGCACCTCTCATGCCCAAGGCTCTGTGCTACGGGCAGCTATCGCTTCTCTTCTAGCTTTGAAACTGGGGTTTAGTCTCATTCTTAACTTGAGTTTTTGAACCTTAAAAAATTAGTCTTTCAAAACACCTGTGATGTATTGACTAAAGCCAGTTTTTAGCTGGAGCATCACAATCCAATGTTTGTTATATTAGTTTTGTCTTACGCAAAAGCCAAATAAGATTTGTCCCTTAATGACTTTACCTTTTTCTTTGATTTTACCCCCTTCTTAGAGAAGTTTTAAGCATAAAGTGACTTGATTCTTATCCTCATCCCTGGATTTCTCCAAATTGAAAAGTTCAAAGCATAGGAAAATTATTTTTAGAGGTCACATAGTCAAGTGCTCTCTGAGCACCTGCATGCATGAGCACTAGTGAGTGTCTTCCTCTTAATTACGAGCTCATGACCACTAGCCTCGCCTCTCTCCTGTCAGATAGTCTCCGCGGTTCAATACTGCCATCAGAAGCGGATCGTCCACAGAGACCTCAAGGTGGGTGCTGCCCATCCCAGCGCGCTCTCCTGCCCGCACGCCCTTCTCTTGGTGGTCGCGACACGGCTGAGGTGTAGATTGTGTTAACGATGAGAAAAAGAATAAATCGCATGATCGAGTCTTTTTAATCAAGTTACAGTAATCACATTCACTAAAATAACACAAGGGGGGTTGACAGCATTTCACATTTCAGTTGAGGCAGCCCGTATTTTGACCCTGGAGGAAAGTCGCCACCAGACAGAGGCCTCTAGGAGTGACCTCACACTGGCACTCCCTCAGAGCTGCCGACACCCTGTTCTTTTTCCCTAGTTGGCACTGCCTCTGTGAGCAGCAGTGGCTGCTGGAGGCTTTCTCCACGGTCCTCCACCTCTGCCTCATGCTTGGCATAGGATACGGTTCCTGGTTCATGACGAATATAGAAACAGACAGAAGGTCCTCCCTCAGTTTCCAGCAGGCCCCAACCTTGGCTGCACCTGCACCCACCCTTCGCCTCTCAGAACCGTCCCTTGTCGAAGAGCCGTGGGGCCGCCTCTGTTCTCCTCTGTCTGCATCCTGTCTGCTAGCTTTTCTCACAGAAACATGTCAAGTGTTTGTAGACCAGCTCTTCGTGACACACCCTTTTTCTCTCTTCATCTTAACAGCCATATTTCTCCAAACATGAAAGGACATTTTCATTCTTGTCCTAGTGGTGGCACACATACTCCCCGTGGTCTGCTTTCCCGCCGGCACAGCACTTGTTGCTGAGAAGTGGCTGTGGCTGGTGCTTCCCTCCCGCGTGTCCTGTCAGGGTCCTGACTCCCCCCTAAGCAGCTGTGCGTGAGTCAGAGGTCTGCTTGCTCTTTGAGACGCATGTCTCACACGCTCATGGCGCACCTGTGAAATACCGTTCTTGAAATGCGGTTTCTATTTTCTCACAGTCTCATCTTTGCCTGCCCCTCTGGTCCCTAGATTCTCTTAACTCTGTGTTCCTTCCCTTCTTCCCCACACAGTTCTCAGCAACGTGCTTGCGCCCGCCCCCTGGCTGCTCTCACGCCCACTGGGGTAGCTGTAGTGGCCACCGGGGTGCTGCTGACCTCCAGATCCATTCCTGTGGCCAGGGCTCTCCTCCGGGGTCCACTGTCCGGACAACACAACGCCTTCACCTAGGTCTCCCTCAGGCATCCCATGTTCCACGAGTTCATAACTCCGACTCTCCCCTTACCGCGAGTATTTGCTCTCGTTCCTCATTCTTCATCCGCTTGCTCCCCAGGTCCTTTGGCTTCAGCTGCCTGGTTGCCTCCTCAAGCCCCCTCGCTGCCACCCTGGCCCAGGCATCATCGCCTCTTACTCGGTGGTGGGTGGGTGATTGAGCTTCTGGCCTGGCTTTTGCCCTCCCTGCAGGCCTGTTCTCCACATTGCAGCAGGGATGGCCTTTTAACAGCGCACACAGGACTGTCCTTTCCTCACCCTCACCCTCCCTGGTGCCCCATCGCGCTTGGGTCGAAACCCTAGACGCTCTCCCCAGGGCCTATGGGACTCCCCAGCCTTTGCACTCCCGCTCCCTGGCTGTCACGTTCCTCAGCAAAACGTGTTCTCTCTTATCTTCTGGGTTTTCAGGCTGTTGGCTCTGCTCACAGTAGCTCAGCACCACCCCACTGCCACCGCAGCTGGGGCCTCCTCCCAGCGGGGGCCGTCTCACCCCTGGGAGGCCACCCCAGGCCCATTCCTCTGTCACAGCGCCCGGCAGAGGGAAGCTGTCTCTCCTGCTCTGGGGGCCCCTTGAGGGCAAGACCTTGTCTGTTGGGGTCTTCATTCTCTGCCTACAGACTAGGTGATGCCGGCTGCATGCCGGCCCCATGGGGATGCACGGAGGTGACTGCGACCGTGTCTTGGAAGAGGCATGAGATTCCTCCCCGGAGAGAGCCATTGTGCAGCAGTTTAGCACTGGCCTCTAGGAAATGAGCAGGCTGCTTAAAGCAGCCAGCCAGGCAGCCAGCCGTTTATTTAAAAAGAACAAGCATTTCATCGTCAAAGTTAGCTTTAAATCTCACCTATAAAACTTAGTTGTGTGGGCCTGCAAGGAGTGAGTGTGGCGTCACACTCCCCAGTGTGGCTCCTCCCCGCGTTCCTCAAGGGGCGATCAGTTCCATATCCCACACTGGTGGAATTGGTTTAGGTTTAGGTTTTTTGTTACTCTTCTTTTTTTAAAGATTTATTTTATTTATGCAAGTACTGGGGTACAGGCCAGAGGTGCAGGGGGTGAGAGGATTCACCAGAGACAGAGCGGGTAACGGAACAGGCAGACGAACTGAAATACACTGCTGAGGGGAGCAGCGGGCGAGACAAGAGAGGTCTGCTGTGCCATGTGGGTAGCTCCCTGGCCGGCTGGGATCAAACCCGCACTGCAGAGGCTGCAGACAGCTTCACAGCGCTGTGCGCACCCCCCTGCACCTCTGGGAAGGCCCAGCCCTTGTTACTCTTAATTGAAAAAGCTGTTAAAAGGTTTTTCATTTGATTGCGTCAGTGCTAGAATTAACCTTGTCTGGCACTGGTTAATATAAAAGTAGACCTTCCAATTTATCTGATTTGTCTCAAGAAGGGATGATTTCTCATTCATTAGGATAAATTGACCATATCATTATAAAAGCTTATAAAATGCCTGATTCTGTCACAGTTCTAATTATACTTTGGTTATATTTCATTTTTGTCTTGATGTTTTCCCTCTAGGCTGAAAATCTATTGTTAGATGCTGATATGAACATTAAAATAGCTGACTTTGGTTTTAGCAATGAATTTACTGTTGGCAGTAAACTGGACACGTTTTGTGGCAGTCCTCCCTATGCAGCCCCCGAGCTCTTCCAGGGCAAGAAGTATGATGGGCCAGAAGTGGACGTGTGGAGCCTCGGGGTCATTCTGTACACCCTGGTCAGCGGCTCTCTCCCCTTCGATGGTCAGAACTTAAAGGTATAAATAAGAAGCTTTTGTGCCATGTTCTTCAGAAAGATCAAAGCATTTTACAAGGTGGAAGGGTTAAGTTTTTTTTTTTTTTTTTTGGAAGGGTTAGGATTTTAGCATGAGGGGTTTCAGCGGGACTTTTTGGGTTCTTGAACCTAAAAGTTGACTCACTTTTTTCTTTCTCTCTACCTGCCCAAAGGAACTGAGAGAGAGAGTGTTAAGAGGGAAATACAGGATCCCTTTCTACATGTCCACAGACTGTGAAAACCTTCTCAAACGTTTCCTGGTGCTAAATCCAATAAAACGAGGCACACTCGAGGTAATCACCTAAATGAGAGTGGTGACTTTAGAGGGTTTTTATTTTTTTAAAGATTTACTTATTTATTTATTTATTTATACATACATACATACATACATACAAGCACTGGGTACAGCCAGAAGCGTGGGAGGGTGAGAGAATTCATCAGAGACAGAGCGGGGAGCAGAGCAGGCAGAAGGACCGAAGTACACTGCTGAGGGGAGCAGCGGGCGGCAGGAGAGGTCTGCGTGCCATGTGGGACTCTCCTCCAGTGGCCGGGGAGCAGCCGGGGATTGAACCGGCGCTGCAGAGGCTGCGGGCAGCTTCGCAACCCAGCGCTCAACCACTGCGCCACCGGGGAGGCCCTAGAGGGTTTTTAAAGCGTTCTTAGAACTTGCATGGGTTGTGTGCCATATTGACTGCTGTTCTGGCGCTTTTTAAAATTACTCTCTGAGCTGTAATCAAAGAAATGTTGAAAATATATTTGTCAGCTGTTGCGATTATCAGAATGTTTAATTTCATGCTGCTAATAACAGCTTACCTTTCAGCAAATCATGAAGGACAGGTGGATCAACGCAGGGCATGAGGAAGATGAACTTAAACCGTTCGTTGAACCAGAACTAGACATCTCAGACCAGAAAAGAATAGGTAATCACTCTGCCACCTGCCTCCATGTGGTGTGGGGAGTGTCTGTTCTGACTCCTGGGGACGTGCGTGCATGTGTGTGACTTGTGCTCGTAGGTTGTGTGAGTCAGCTTTTTGTGATGTGTAGGACTGACCTGCGGGTTACCTGCTGTGATGGTACTTGGCAACTGACAGTCACACCAGCTGTTCATGTTAGAAAATCTGTGATCTTTTGGGTCAAATAAAGGAAATTATTTTACCCTGTAACACAGTGGTTTCTTACCTGAGCAAAGATACATAAATTATATTATGCTTTTCTTTTAGATATTATGGTGGGAATGGGATATTCACAAGAAGAAATTCAAGAATCTCTTAGTAAAATGAAATATGATGAGATCACAGCTACGTACTTGTTGTTGGGGAGAAAATCATCAGAGGTAAGAGTAATTGGAGAGAAAAACGCCAGAATATCCTTTATGTAAAGAATTTATGTAAACCACGTTCCTAGTCTTTATTAATATCTACAATATTCAGTTATATTATTTTTTTCTTTTTTTTTTTTTTTTTTAAGATTTATTTTTTCATACAAGCACTGGGGTACAAGGCCAGAGGCGCGGGAGGGTAAGAGGATTCACCAGAGACAGAGCGGGGAACAGAACAGGCAGACGGACTGAAATACACTGCTGAGGGGAGCAGCGGGCGAGTCAAGAGAAGTCTGCTGCGCCATGTGGGTATCTCCCTGGCCAGCTGGGAATCGAACCCATGCTAGAGAGGCTGTGGACAGCTTCACAGTGCTGCGCTCAACCCGCTGCGCCTCCGGGGACGCCCAGTATTATTTTTTCAATGTACCTGCAAACAGCATGTCTGACTTCCATGACCATTATGAGCTACTGCTTAAGGCAATTGCCTTCATGGTGGGTGTTGGTCCAGAGCAGACTTTCACTAGCCGCCCGTGGCTGTGATGGCTCAGACGTGACAGCGCGTCAGATGGGAGTAAATATTCCTGAGACTCACATCATGTCCTATAGGCTCACAAGTTCGTCAGCTCGAGAAAGAAAGGCCTAAAAATAGCATAAGTACCTGTCCTTTCGTGAGTTTTTCCAGAAGTCAGAAAAAAATACTTTGGCCTGAGTTTATCTTTTTCCTTAAAAGGTTGGTTTGTTTATTTACACATACAGAAGCCGGGGTGTAGGCCAGAGGTGGGGGGTGGTGAGTGGACTCCCTAGAGACAGTGGGGAGCAGAATAGGCGAATCCACTGAAACCCACTGCTGAGGGGAGCAGCGGGGAGTCAGGAGAGGTCTGCTGCGTCATGTGGGTCACCTCCCTGGTCGGGGGTCTCATTCAGGCCCCAGTGGTTGCCAGTGCTTGATAGCCCTGAGACTTAACCCCTGCGCCCCCACAGAGGCCCCCAAGTTTATCATTTTTGTGCACAGATTCTGCTCTCTCAGTGAAGCATTGAGAGAGGTGTGTGTGTGGTGAGAAGCTTAGTTTCCTAATAAACCATTTGGGTTCGTCTTGTGGTTTGCTCTGTTTTTCTCATTTTCCCTTAGCTGGATGCTAGTGATTCCAGTTCTAGCAGCAATCTCTCACTTGCTAAGGTTAGGCCAAGCAGTGACCTCAACAACAGCACTGGCCAGTCTCCTCATCACAAAGTACAGAGAAGTGTTTCTTCGAGCCAGAAGCAGAGGCGGTACAGTGACCATGGTGAGTCAGAGGCTGCACCTGTGTGGCTCTTGGAATTTACCCTTCCCCAGAGGCCCTTGCCTTGGGACACCGTCTTGCTCGGGCACCCTGGGGCTGGCCCCTAGCTGCATGGCAGCCTGACATTGCTGTCACAGCTGTCCTGCAGGCTCTGCCCTCCTTGGTCCAGTCTGTGGCATTTGTGGGGTAAGGGGCAGGCCTAGCTGGTAGAAAGCCTTCCCTTCACCCACTGGGGCCCCTGCTGCTGTTCTGGTTCCCCGTTCACACCTGTTCTTGTCTCCAAATCAGATTTGTTTTCTTGAGCAGCACTGCCTGCTAGAGTCTTGGGCCGTGGCACCAGTGTGTGGGGTCTGTGAGTAGCGTCCAGGCTGGACTCTGTGCGGTGGAGGAGCCACCAGGCTCGGGTGCCGTCGTGCACTGGAGGACGTGGTTTGCAGTTTTATCTAATTTTAATTAAGTTACATTCATAGAGCCACGAGTGGCTGGTGGGTACCACACTGGGCAGTGCAGCCCCGGGGAATGTGCAGTACTGCACGCACCCCTCCCCCCCAATTGATGTAAAGTTCTGACCTGTGTTGTTGTTGGCCGCACCTTGGCTATTGGGGTCCCCCTCCCCAATAGCCTGCCCCTCCCAAAGGCTTGCCATCAGAGTGACCCTTCTGTGGCGTGTAGAGCCCTAGAGGGCGTGCTTGCCAAGCTGGACAGTCGCTCTGCCTTAGACAGCCCGCCCTGTTGGCATCAAGAGACTACAGCTGTCTGTTTATTCGCCCGAGCCGACTGATGTCCACATGGCAGATGTTTCCTTTAATTTCTGGTGTTTGGGCTCAGGAACCAGATATCTCGGCCAGGTTCTAAAGATATTAAAACATGAGATGACTGACTTTGTAGTTGGGCTAGAGGTGGTCTGTCTTAACTAAGACCCCAAACACCACGAGCCCGGGGTTTGACTCCGTAAAAAACAAGCTGTGCCGCTTGGCCATGGGCTGCGGAACACGCCTCAGAACTAAAAGCAGATTTTGCTGGTCCTGAAGGAATTGTGAGTGGGGTCCCCTCAAAGTGTGACTCCTTCATACCACGTTCTCGACCAGCCGCAGGGTGGGGGGGAGGAGCCGAGGAAGGGTGGGGTGGTCACGTGACTGCTCGCGTGGGTTGAGCGCGCCTCACCCGTAAGTGGTCCGAGCAGAACCGGGACAGTACGTGGGGGCAGCAGTGGCCCCGAGAGCCCCGCTACTCAGCCTCGCTGCGGAGACGGACGCCGGCGCCCCGCCTGGCCCCGCGCGGCCTCGTGGCGGGTGTTGCGCAGCACAGCGGAGCGGGACGCTTAGCCGTTCTCCCGCGGAAAGGCAGGCCCTCTTTCCATCCCGCCTCAGGGATTTGCCGTGTACATTTTTGCCCCCAAAATGGCTGTTCCCTTTAAACTGGCCTGAAATACAAAGTCTGCGCTGCTGTGGAATGAGCAACGAGCCTGGGGCCGTCCTTGCCTCGCGGGATGGTGCCCGGAGCGCTGGTTCCCAGCTGGCCCCGCACGGCTGCGCATCTCCAGGCAGCTTTTCACTGTCGGGCCATTGTTTGACCAGCGCGCCCCGGGTGCACTGCTCCCAGGGAGCGGGGGTGCAGTCAGGAGCCTCCTCCCACTTGCTGTCTGCTCCTTGCCTGAGGAATGTGTTTTCCCGGGGGTGCTACCTTTCCCTGTCTGCTCAGGTGCCTGCTGGCCCAGTCGGTGATTACGCTGTAGCTAAGTCCAAGCTAAGACTTAAGAAGTCAGCTGTAAGCCTGTGCTGTTCTCTCCGGAAGGCGCCGGCGCCTCCTGTACAGACAAGGGTCTAAGTCTCTCAGATGTGCCAGGTGCAGCAGTTGGTGCTGCATGAGCCTGCGCTGGCCGTGGAGTGGTTAGTTCTCCGGACAGCAGCATCCCCTGAAGGGCTTCTGGAGGACAGCTGCACCATCTTGACCATAGGTCACCTTGAGAGACGCAGAAGGGAAATGTCAAGGTGAAGTGCATTGCTCAGGGCAGCACACGTGGAAAGCATCCTAGGATTTTACTGTAACTTCTTTTAGATGAATCGCAGTCCTAGGTCATCTCATAAAATGCGTATATTTTCATAGAATACAATGTGAAGTTATATTCAGACTTTGGAAAGTGAACTCTTTTATTGTAGCTGGACCAGCTCTTCCTTCAGCAGTGGTGTATCCGAAGCGGAGCCAGACCAGCACTGCAGACGGCGACCTCAGAGAAGATGGCGCTCCCTCCCGGAAGCCCGGCAGTGCTGCGGGGGCGAAGGGTGCGGCCCCTGCCAGCCCCCTGCTCGGGAACGCAGGCAACCCCAACAAGGCGGACATTCCTGAGCGCAAGAAGAGCTCCGCTGTCCCTGGCGTAAGGGCGTTTGGGTGGTAGGGCGGGGAGGGGGGTGGCAAGGGGGGGTGAAGGGGTCTTGGCATTTTGCTCCTAGGGCCTCACCAGCCAGGAGTGCCCTCCCCACTAGGCCACCGAGCCCCATCTCAGGAGAGGTGACCTGCCTGCTTGAAGGGGTTTCTTGTGGGGTCCCAGCCCGCATGATCAGGTCCTTTGGCAAGGGCTGCTTCTAGGTTTCCACAAGCACCTGCTGAGCTCTGGGTCGCATCAGATACAGAGATGGAAAGGCCTCAAGGTCCAACAGGAAGTACACGATGCCCAGTGGTGGCAGCACAGCGGGCGCAGTACACAGCCCAGCTGGGTGCAGCTGCCTGTGGGCCTGCGCGTGTGGTGCGTGTGCCAGGTACTTTCTGTGCACTTGCCAGATTTTATGGTGAAGAAAAGTTGGTAGTTGTCTAAAATTATTCTGAGCCCAGCTCTTACTCCTTTCCATCAACCAGGTCTGCCCAGTAAGTGGGTAGCGTCTGCTAAGTTGAGCTCCGTACAGCTTCAGGCTGTGTTGTGGCTGAGCACAGTAATCATGACTTGCCACACTCCGAGGTAATTGGAGAAAGAATTTGCAGAGAATGAACAATATTAATAGATACTTCCTGCAAAGCTAGAGCTGGCAGACCCCGCCACCCGGAGACACACTCAGGGAGGGGCGCTCATGGAGGCTCTGCTCGCCCACGGTCTGCGAGTTTCCTTGCAGATTTAACTTATTTACAATCCTTGCTTTTTAATTTTTTTTTTGACAATACTAACTTTTTTTTTTTTTGACAATACTAACTTTTAAAGTTGTGGATCTCAGTCTCCTCACTGTTTTACTGGCCCACGAGTTACTACTCTGTGAATTGTACCATCCAGTTTTTTTTTTTTTTTAATAAGATTTATTTATTTATGCATACAAAAACTGGGGTGTAGGCCAGAGGTGTGGGGGTGAGAGGATTCAGCAGAGACAGAGTGGGGAGCAGAACAGGCAGATCCACTGAAACCCACTGCTGAGGGGAGCAGCGGGGAGACAGGAGAGGTCTGCTGTGCCCTGTGGTAGCTCCCTGGCCGGCTGGGATTGAACTAATGCTGCAGAGGCTGCAGACAGCTTCACAGTGCTGTGCTTAAGCCCTGTACCTGCGTCACCGGGGAGGCCCTGTACCAGGGTGACTCTGCCATGGCCATTTGTCATCTTTCTGCCAGGAGAGAGGGTAGAAATCGATGCCTCTGCCCCCTTTTCTGAGCTCAGTACTGTGGATCTTTGAAATGAAATTTTTTTCATTATACTATACTTAATAGTTTGACAGAAATCCCGCTTTTTGATAGACCAACAGTGCATCTGGCGGAATGACACGACGGAACACTTACGTTTGCAGTGAAAGAACCACCGCTGACAGGCACTCAGTGATTCAAAATGGCAAAGAGAACAGGTAGGAAGCTTTACCTGCTGGTAAGAAAATTTGTTTTTCCCAAGAGAAATGGAAGCAGGTTATTTATTTAATTTTCATAAACAGTTCAAATAACAGCGGTAAGTAGTCTCTGCGGTAAGTTCCATCTGAATGCTAATTTTTAGTGAGCTGGAATTCAAGCATGAGAAAGTTCCTCACGGTGAGCAGCGCTTCCCCTCCCACTCAGCTGCGTGGTGATGGAAAGGGTTGCGCCAAACCAGGGACGTTTGTTCGGGGAGGGCGTCAGCTGAGCTTGACCTTAGGATGGTGGGGAGGGAAATGGAAGCTGCTTTGTGAAGGTAGTGACCCGAGCAAAGACCGAAAGGCGGCGGGTGAGACCTGAGGGAGGACCTGGGTCTCTGGGGAGGAAAGGGGTGCGGCTCAGCAGTCTGCCTGGGGGTGAGGGGCCAGGAGTGACTTTAAGCTCCACTTTTGAAAGGTTCTCACTGGAGAATCGGGTGGGGGGGAGGTTTCTGAGTGATTTTAACCTGGTGGAGAGAGGATGTACATGGGGTAATCGGGACTTGAAATAGTAATAAAGTAACGTGTCGTCAAGGAGAGCACAACAGTGCGGGGAACTTTCTTGGACTTAGACTGTGGGAAATAGGTAGAATCAGAAAAGTGGGATTAAGTAGGTTCAGAAACCACAAGAGGTAGAGTCACTTTGGGAGGGGAGAAAAAAAGGAAAAAGTTGCATTGGTAGACTAGTGAAAACACATTCTTTTTTTTTTTTAAGATTTTTTTATACAAGCACTAGGTACAGTCAGAAGCGCGGGAGGGTGAGAGAATTCACCAGAGCCAGAGCGGGGAGCAGAGCAGGCAGAGGGACCCAAGTACACCACTGAGGGGAGCAGCGGGCAGCAGGAGAGGTCTGCGCGCCATGCGGGACCCTCTTCCGGTGGCCGGGGAGCAGCCGGGGATCGAACCGGCGCTGTGGAGGCTGCGGGCAGCTTCGCAACCCAGCGCTCAACCGCTGCGCCACCGGGGAGGCCCCCTCCTTTTTTTTTTTAAAGATCTATTTGTGCATACAAGAGCTAGGGTACAGGCCAGAGATGCGGGGGCAGGGGGGGCATGAGAGGATCCACCAGAGACAGAATGGGGCACAGAACAGAAAAAAATGACTAAAATACACTGCTGAGGGGAACAGCGGGGAGGTAGGAGTGGTCTGCCTCACCATGTGGGTAGCTGCCTGGCTGGCCAGCGATGGAACTCGTGCTGCAGAGGCTGGATAGCTTGCTTCATAGTGCTGAGTTCAACCCCTTGCACCATCAGGGAGGCCCCCTGAAAATACATTCTCATCTATAGAACCTATTTCCCAGGCTAGCATAGCTTTTCCTTCTTTCTTTTTGGAAGAGTCATGCATGAACTAAATTCAGAGTGAGGGGAGAGAGTCCAGCGATGGGAACTCCCAGAGTAGACACTGTGGGGTGGGCCCATGTCGTGGTTCCCAGGCTTCCTGACGGGACCCTCCTGGGCATGTGTCACGTTCCTGGGTGTAGCTTCACAGTTTCTTTTTTGCTGACAGCCACTTTCTGAAATCGTGTCCCAGGGTTCCTGTCCCCTTAGGTCTCGCTGGTCACTATGACAACCAGAGCAAAACTTCTTTATTCCTCCATCCTTAAAGCCAGGTTATTTCTCATTTTCCTCTTCCACAGATCACTAAAGTTGGAATTGATACGAAAGTTTAAACTTGTTTTGTAGGATGATGTTGATTATTGAGTGAATTTTTAGAAATATTTACACTCCAGGCTTCTCTTTTCTGACTCCTATGTCTTTTTCCTTATGATTAAAAGCTGTTAAGGGCCTCCCTTGGTGGCGCAGTGGGTTGAGCGCCGTGCTGTGAAGCTGTCCACAGCCTCGGCAGTGCGGGTTCAATCCCGGCCAGCTGGCGAGAAAATCCCACATGGTGTCACAGACCTCTCCTGTCGCCCCCACTGCTCCCCTCAGCAGTGTATTTCTGTCATCTGCCTGTTTTGCTCCCCACTCTGTCTCTGGTGAATCCTCTCACTCTCCCATGCCTCTGGCCTGTACTCCAGCTCTTGTATAAAAATAAATAAATCTTTTAAAAAAGAAAAAAAGAAGTGTTAAGAACTTGTGTATAGCAGTTGGGCTCAGATTGTTTACAAATAATACTTGGTATACTTAATCACGGTTACATTCTCGTCTGTCGGGTTTCTGCTAGCTCAATGTGATTTGATAGAAGAGATTAGTAGAAGACTTAGTGTTTATAAGTATTTGTGTTTATGAAACTAAAAACATGTTTTATGGATCTTCTATTTACAAATTCTTCTAATTTGTTGAACTCTCCTATCAGATTCCTTTTGAACTTTAGAATGTACGATTCTCCACAGGCCAGACTCTTTAAAGGGCTAGTCAGAGAGACCTGCCACCCCAGCCCACCCCACAGCCCCTGCTGCCCAGAGCCTTTGAAGGGTTCCTTGCTGCCTGTAGGCGCCTTTCTCCTCGGGACTGACTTCCTTACCCTGACTTGGGCCTCGTTGTTCCTGTTAGCATTACATGTTTAGAGGCTTGGCTTCTGAAAGCATCTTGTTCTTTCAGCAGAGCCATGGCTTCCGACACAAAAGCTCGAGCCTGGATACCTGGTTTGCTTCTCTCTTACAAATGAATTGAGAAACAGTGGGAAATTATTGGAGGCTTGAGAGCCAAACTAGGGGTCATATTTTCTCCTTTCAGGGAAGGCACTAAATGTGACAGATTTCTCACCTGTAAGATAGATGCTTGAGTGTTTAGATGCACCAAGGCTTATCTCTGCACAGGTAACTTCTAGGCAGATTGTTGCTTCTTCCTCTCACATATATGTGTCTTACTCCGTGACTGAAATAGTAAGAAGCTAGAAGAGCCTGGATCTGTGCTGACTTCTGTTGTTGTTGTTGTTTGTCTTTTTTTTGTTGTTTTAATATATTTTTAATTTTTTACATCATTGTTCACTTTTAAACAATATTTGCTTCCCCCCACCCCCTCAAGTGTAGTCTCCATAGAGTGTCCTTCCCCAGTGCACCCCAGTCCCCTGGGCTCCTCCCTCCTCCCTCTGCTCCCTCTCCCGCCTCCTCCCCTGCCTGATGTCTCTGATTTATAATTGTCCATTTTTGCTTTGCTGTGTTTTGTACTGTTATTATTTTTTTTACACTGATGTCTTATTTGGTTCCTCTGTATTCCTGCTATAAGTGAAACCATCCGATATTTTTCTTTTTCCTTCTGGCTTATTTCACTGAGCATCATTCCTTCTAGTTCCAGCCATGTTGCTGCGAATGGATGAGTTTGTCTTTTTTGGTTGCTAAATAATATTCCATTGTGTATATATGCCACATCTTCCTGATACAGTCATCTGTTTTTGGGCATTTGGGTTGGTTCCAGGTTTTACCTATTGTAAATAGTGCTGCAATAAACATACGGGTGCAGGTGTTCTTTTGTTTTTTGTTTTTCGGGGTTGTTTTTTTTTTTTTAATTTTTCTATTCCCCGTACAATTGCAACCCCCTTATTTTGACCCCAAGCCCTCCTTTCCCCAACCCCCACCCCCCATAGAGTGTCTCTGGTTCATAGTTGGATTTTGATTTTGATTTTGATTGCAGGTGTTCTTTTGAATCAATGTTTTTGTGTCCTTTGGATAGGTCCCTAGGAGTGGAATGGCCGGCTCATATGGTAGCTCCATGTTTAGTAGACTGAGGAACCTCCAGACAGCTTTCCATCGTGGTTGGACTGGTTTGCACTCCCACCAGCAATGCAGGAGAGCTCCTTTTCACCACATCCTCGCCAACGTTTGTTGTTGCTAGTTTTTTTGATATGTGCCATTCTTACTGGTGTAAGATGGTATCTCAATGTGGTTTTGATTTGCATCTCCCTCATTATAAGGGATGTTGAACATTTTTTCATAGGCCTGTTGGCCATTTGCATTTCCTCTTTGGAGAAATGTCCTTTGAGTTCTTCTGCCCATTTCTTTTTTTTTTTTTTTTAAAGATTTATTTATTTATGCATACAAGGGCTAGAGTATAGTTCAGAGGTGTGGGGGATGAAAGGATTCCACCAGAGACAGAGTGGGGAATAGAACAGGCAGACTGACTGAAACATACTGCTGAGGGGAGCAATGGGGGTCAGGAGAGGTCTGCTGCACCATTTGGGTAGCTTCCTGGCTGGTGGGGAATCGAACTCGTGCTGCAGTGGCTGTGGATTGCTTTATAGGTTGCGTCTTCACCCTTGCGCCACCAAGGAGGCCCAGCTTCTGCCCATTTCTTTTCTTTTTTTAAAAGATTTATTTTTTTATGCATACAAGAGCTGGGGTACAGGCCAGAGGTGTGGGGGGTGAGAGGATTCACCAGAGACAGAATGGGAAACAGAGCAGGCAGATTGGACGAAGTATGCTGCTGAGGGGAGCAGCAGGTGAGGACGAGTCAAAGAAGAGGTCTGCTGCACCATGTGGGTTGCTCCCTGGTGGGCCGGGGGATTGAACTCGTGTTGCAGTGGCTGCAGATAGCTTCATAGGTTGAGTCTTAACCCCTTGCGCCACCAGGGAGGCCCCTTTTGCCCATTTCTTGACCGGATTGTTTACTTTGTTTTGTTGAGTCGTGTGAGTTTGTATAGCTTTGTGATCAGTCCCTTATCAGTAGTATGGAGGGCAAAGATTTTTTCCCACTCGGTGTGGTGTCTTTGTTTTTGGCTAATGTCTCTCGCTGTACAGAAGCTTGTCAGTTTGATGTAATCCCAGGTGTTTATCTTTTGTGCTGACTTCTGAAAAAAGAATTCCGATTTTCATTTTCATTGTCTATGTTGGACTTTTTGCTTACATATGTGAGTGTTTATACAGAATTCCAACTGGAAAATGGTGATGGCTGATGTGATCTGTGTGAACATTTAAGCCAAAGTCTCCCCACACCCCATACTCTTCTCCAACTGCTCTGAACAAGGCATGGTGCTTTACAGCCTCACCAGATGTGTTCTCAAGAAAAAGGTAGATTTTTAATAGTTCTCTCTCTTTTTAAAGTTTTTATTTATTGATTCTTACTAGTGCAGCCTTTGTTTTACAGCTTTGCTATGAGAAATAAAGCTCAACATTGGTTGCAAAGCGGGGGAAGGCATAGCTTCTGACAAATTGCTGTTTTAGCCTGACAGATGAACAGTTTTCTAAGGAAAAATGGTTTCCTAACAAACATGAAATCCAGCCCGCTTTCTGCTGTGGTCCTCCTGATGTAATTCTCTTTCTGATGTCAGTCTCCAAAAATGGCTCAGTTCCAACACTACCAGAAGTTATTGTAAACCAGACGTGAAAGGTGTGATACTACCTTCAGCTGTGTGCTTCTGTAGGAATCATATAGGCTTGTAATGAGTCTTAAACCTCTTAGCACAGGCAGTGTCATGTAGTACTCAGCAAATACTGGATTTCATTGTTGTTCGTAAACTGTTTAGACGTGAGTGTGAGGGAGTATCTCATTTACACAGACTACCCCTGGCCTCAGCCTACCCCCTGCCAGTCAGCCCACATGATGTGGAAGCTCTGTCCTGCTTGTCTCTGCTTTCTGACATTTGAAGGAGTCTGTTAAAATATTAGTTTGAGGACCCTCAAGATGTAGAATTTGTTTTTTGTTTTGTTTTGTTTTTTAAGGTTTATTTTATTTATATAAGAGCTGGGGTACAGGCCAGATGTGCGGGAGGGTGAGAGGATTCACCAGAGACAGAGCGGGGAACAGAACAGGTAGACTGACCAAATACGCTGCTGAGGGGAGCAGCGGGCGAGACAGGAGAGGTATGCCGTGCCATATGGGTTGCTCCAAGGCCGGCGGGAATCAAACTGGCACTGCAGAGGCTGTGGACAGCTTCACAGCGCTGCGCTCAACTGCTTGCACCACCAGGGAGGCCCTCGAGATGTAGAATTTGTTTTTTGAAAGATTTATTTTATTTTATTTATGCATACGAGAACTGGGGTGTTGCCAGAGGTGCTGGTGGTGAGACAGAGTGGGGAGCAGAACAGGCAGATCTATTGAAATACAGTGTTGAGAGGAGCAGCGGGGAGACAGGAGAGGTCTGCTGCACCCTGCAGGTCAGCTCCCTGGCCAGAGATTGAACTCGTGCTGCAGGGCCTGGCCATAGTGTGATAGCGCTGAGTAACCCCTGCGCCACCAGGGAGGCCCCTGTAACAGACATGATGTTTTTATACTGTGAAACAGTGGGGTCTCCCGATGATGGCTCAGGTGTTTGATAACCGCGGGTACATTGTTGTAAAGTGGCTCTGTCTGTGCCGTCCATTTATCTACTCGTCATGGACCACAGTACACAGATTGAACATGGAAGACCTCATCACCACCAACAAAGGCATCTATTGGAGTATATTTTTTATGCTGCTTTTGCTCAATCGCTGAATATGCTTTTTTTTTTTTTTTTTAAGATTTATTTATTGGGCCTCCCCGGTGGCGCAGCGGTTGAGCGCTGGGTTGCGAAGCTGCCCGCGGCCTCTGCGGCGCCGGTTCGATCCCCGGCTGCTCCCCGGCCACTGGAGGAGGGTCCCACATGGCGCGCAGACCTCTCCTGCTGCCCGCTGCTCCCCTCAGCAGTGTACTTCGGTCCTTCTGCCTGTTCTGCTCCCCGCTCTGATGAATTCTCTCACCCTCCCGTGCTTCTGACTGTACCCAGTGCATGTATAAACAAAACAAACAAACAAATAAATAAATAAAACATGCCAAAAAAAAAAAAAACTTAAAAAAAAAAAAAAAAGATTTATTTATTTATGCATACAAGAACTGGGGTACAGGCCAGAGGTGTGGGAGGTGAGAGGATTCACCAGAGACAGAGTGGAGAGCAGAACAGGTGGATTGACAGAAACACTGCCGAGGGGAGAAGCAGGTGAGTCAGGAGAGGTCTACTGCGCCATATGGGTAGCTCACTGGTGCTGCAGTGGCCGAGAATAGCTTCATTGGTTGCATCTCAACCCCTTGAGCCACCAGGGAGGCCCTAAATACACTTTTAAGTCAGGAACCAACCAGAACACTTCCTATCAAAATGTTCAGGGGCCTCCCTGGTGGCGCACAGGGTTAAGCACCTCACTGTAAAGCACTCCACAGTCTCTGCAGCACAAGTTCATTCCCCTCCCCGGCCAGCCAGGGAGCAACCCACATGGCGCAGCAGACCTCCCCTGTCTTGCCTGCTGCTCACCTCAGCAGTGTATTTAGGTCGGTCTGCCTGTTCTGTTCCCCGCTCTGGCTCTAGTGAATTCTCTCACCCTCCTGTGCTTCTGTACCCAGTGCTTGTGTAAATAAATAAGTTGCATGCTTTGTAGAACTCATGATATGATGTGATTAAATTTCTAAAGAAACAAGCCATTTAAATTGTCTTTAAGATTAGTATATCAGGGCCTCCCTGGTCACCTAGGGGTCAAGCCTCAGGCTGTCACCGCCACAGCCTGAGTGCGATCCCCAGCCAGGGAGCTGCCCCACTGGGCACAGGAGACCCCTGCTATCTCCCACTGCTCCACTCACCAGTGGGTTTCAGTGGATCCCCCTGCTCTGCTTTCCACTCTCTCACTGGGGAATCCTCTTACCCCTCCAGCCCCGCACCTCTGGCCTTCACTCCATTTCTACACAAAAAAATAAAAATATTTTTGTAAAAAAAAAAAAAGAGATGAGTGTGTCAAAAAGTTTAATGCTTTTTAGAAAAGTGTTTTAGGAGGGTCATTTTTTGCTGACTTGGAAACACTCTCCCAAGTCAGAGGGAGGGACTCTTAAAAAGCCAGGGACAGCAGATCACCTGAGCAGGTCATCATAACGACCTGTCTCCCTCCCTTCGCCAGGATCCGAGCTCCCGTGGTGTGCCGTCAGGAGAGCGGCGCTGGAGCCCTGTCCTGGCTGAGGCGTTCTGCTGGCTGTGGGAGCCGCATGATGGGCTTTCAGGCGCTGCTTTCGAAGTGCTCACACAGGGAGGGCCTCTGTGATGGCCAGTGGCGTGCAGGGGCATGAGTGGATCACACAGGAAACAATGCGGGCAGACCAAAGGTCATCCGGGAGACCTTGGTGGTGGGGAGGGCCTCCGGGTTCAATTTGAAAATGGAAACACGCCAGCTTTCCGGGCACAGGAAGGAGCTCCTGCAAAGGACCTCTCACTTGCTGACTAACCAGGGCGCTGATTGCCAGTGGTCAGGCCGGCCAGCAGCTCAGCTTCCAGAAGGGAGCAATGGGAAGTGAAGCCGGGAGAGGTGGTGTGGGTCTAAGGCCGTAATGCCACTGGCAGGTCCAGAGTCTGAACTTCATCCCGAAGACTCTGCTTTTGAAAAGTTACAAGCAGATGAGCTGCCAGTCAGGTTTCTGTCTTAGGAACCGCACAGCTGTGTGTAGTCAAAGGCGAGCAGATGAAGGCAGAAGACGAGTGGGGGGGGGCGTGTTTGGGTTTGGGGGGCAGGTGCTGAGGGGTGCTGCACTGAGACCCTGGGGACAGAGTGCAGACGGCCGGGCTGGCATGCCATTCTGGACAGGGGCCGGGGGGAAAGAACCTGATGGTTTCTTGGTTTCCGACTTTGACAACATTTCTGCAGAAAAATGTGGAAAGTTCCATCAGAACGCGGAATGCCCTGCAGTCTTGAAGGAGGAGTCTGCTCCTATGGAATCTCAAGGGCGCCTTGGCGGAGCATGACTTAAATAGTGTGCTTGGGCAGAGACTCTCTTGGGCAGTCTGTCTCAGCCCCACCCGTCCCAGGTGAATCTGCAGTCTGCAAAGGGGACTCTGCTGCCCCTTAGAAATCTCATCCATTCTTTAATAAAGTGAGTGTCTTGTGTAACAAGATACTCTTCTATATTGGAACAACTCATTATTAAAACCATTAAGATGACTAGTTACTGTATTGCTATCTCCCCAGTCGTGCAAGATACGCCTGTGTGTGCTGGGGGCGCCGGCCACCCCTTGAGGTAGGCCACATCGCCACTCCGATTGGGTGGCAGTCGCTCTCCTAGGGTAGGTTTTATTTTATGTGACTCAGAAGGGATTATCCCTCCCACATAAACAAATACTCAGACATGTAAGGTGGTGTTTTTCTCTAAGGGAATAAACTTCTAAAGTTACTATTGGGCGGTAAAGCAGCTGCTTCAAAATCGTCAAAACAAGTTTGAGGTTTTTGCTCTTGACGAAGTTGAGATGGTTTGGGGAGGACGGTAGGTTGCTCTCTTAGTCACCGGCCCGTCATACTGTCGTTTCTGCCTCTGCCTGAACCCAAACCCCTCCCAGCCTGACAGAAGTGTTCGCTTACGCAGCTAGCCCTGCCTCAGTTTGTTCCGCCTCTTCCACCTGTCGGCTGAGACATCAGAAGTCGATGTCCATGTCAGCCTCTGGGCACCCCAGGATGATGTTACCTCCACTAGACAGTGAAGGAGATAACTTCAAGGCTATGTAAGAGAAACACACATTCCTGTGACGCTCATGTGTGCCCACTGCCGCCTCCTGTGTGCTGTGGATCTCGTGGTCCGGGCTTGGTTGCAGCTGTCCAGAGTGTCCTTCCTCTGTGTGGTCTTAGGCGAGCGCCGTCCTGTCACGTGGTGTCCTCGGCCACTCGTGTGTCTTTGTGTCTGTAGACTGTGTGGGTGCAAGAAATCCAGCCCCGTCCTCTCCCAGTTGCCTTTGGCATGTGGCATTTTACAACACAGTGTGTGCTCTGGCGCCTTCTGACTTGCCTCTGCGTCAGTTTTGCCCGCATCGCCTGTGTCCTCCCCTGTGCAGGCAGATCCTCCGCATGTGCGCGCTTGGAGAGGGGGCAGAGGGAAAAGCTGAAGGGAGCCCCTCTTTGTCCTGGTATCCCCTGCACTGGTCTTGTCCTTGAAACGCTGTGTGTCCTGGTCCCCCCGCTCTGCCAGCCTTGGTTTCCACCCCGTGCCGCGCCTTGGATTCTTTCCCCACTTCCCTTTCACTCCTGAGTCCTGTAAAGTACCCCTTGGATCTGGATTTATTATAACTGATTCTCCCTGCTGTATATAAAAGGTATATCGTGGTCGTAAATTTTTGTGTGCAGTGTTTGCCACAAGATCAGGCTTTTGTGAACAAGGCTGCGAGACCCTGTTCTTTGCCGCTCCACAGCACTGCTCCTGACCAGAGAACCCCCGTGGCTTCCACGCACAGTATTAGCAGCGCCGCCACCCCGGACCGCATCCGCTTCCCTCGAGGCACCGCCAGCCGCAGCACCTTCCACGGCCAGCCCCGGGAGCGGCGCACCGCCACCTACAACGGCCCACCCGCCTCGCCCAGCCTGTCCCACGAGGCCACGCCGCTGTCCCAAGCGCGAAGCCGAGGCTCCACTAACCTTTTTAGTAAATTAACTTCAAAACTCACAAGGAGGTAAGTGCCAGGTGGCGCTGGGGTTGGTGCTGATATGGGCGAAAGGAGACCTTCCCTCCTTTGTGTGAAACTGCGGCGCGACGCCACTCGCTGTGTCCGTAGCTCCTATTTTTCTGGTTTATATAAAGAGCTGCCTTTCTGCCTTCACCCTGTAAGAATAGGAATTAGAGAGTCCAGAGTCTCCACAGAGCCAGGAGTCCGGTAGCAGTGGCTCTGTTACCCTGCTCTGTGGAGCCAACATCTCCCCACACGACACGTTCATCGCAGCTCAGCGGAACCCCCAGTCCCAACGTGGGCAGCGCTGGGCGCGCTCCACAGGCAGTTGCTGGGGAAGACAGCATGTGTTGGAGGCACCATTCCTAGACACAGGAGACAGGCACTGCTTTTCCCTCATTCCTCTCCGTTTTCTGAGGAGCACTACCTTTCTTAGAGTCCAAATCTTGAAACTCAGTTTTGGACTCAGTAAATTATGCTAAGAAAAAGTGACTCTCTTAGGTGTGTAGTTTTGGCGATAAAATCCCTGGGTTTTTTACAGCGAGGGTTACTATCTCATGTATAAAATCATTCATGTGTCCAGTGAGATGTCATTTTGGACCTTGGGAAAATGCTAAAGGACTCCTCAAATATTTTATATCTACTCAGGAGGGTACAAAAACCTAGAAACTTTGGCTGCTATAGGCGAAAAAAAGAAAAGATACTGCTTTGCATTGTAGCACACAGCTCTTTAGCCAGGACCACCCCAGAGACGCCAGAGAGCCCCATGGTGCCAGGACACCAGGGGGTTGCTCTGCAGCCAAGCCTCTGTGGGCCAGCCTGCTGTGGGTGTCCTGCAGCCCGCCTGCTCCACGGCTCCTGTATCTCGGGGTGCGTGGTGGTCGTGTCCTCGGTTCTCTATACTCCCTGGGCCATCAGCCAACCGCTCTGTCCTGCCGTTTCCTTCTTTAACCTGTGAGTGAAATAGCACTTCCGTCTCCTTAGTTTCCCCCAGTAATTGTGTTATTTGAGAGCAGTCATCTAACACTCAGAAGAGTCACAGAAAACTGTCTTTTCACCAGACGATCTGCTCTGCTTGTTGTTAGACCATCAAATCACAGATCGGGAGGTCTTCTACTGTCTATTGGCGTCAACCAGAGGCCAGAGGAGTCAGAAAATTCCACTCTACCTTTTTATTCTCTTAGCCCCTGTGCTGGGTTCCCCATCCCAGACCAGGCACGAGAGCAGAATGGTCTCAAGTGCCTTGCTAGGTTTGAGGCACCCCAGTCATGACCAGTGAGAGAGAAGGCCTAAGGATGTCTGGTGGCTGTCAGAAGGATTTTTCCCTTCCTTGCAGGGTCATCCCATGACCCATGCCAGGCCTCCTGGCCTCCAACCCAGAACTAGGCTCAGCTGGCTGGGACCTGCCTCTGGCATTTGAGTGGTAGGAAATGGAGCCAGATACACCTGGCCCTCGTGGCTCTCACGACCCTGCTTCAGATCAGCAGAGGCGTTTGCCCTCTGAGCCCCCGCACAGAAGCACATGTGAACAGCCAGGCTGTCTCAGCGCTAGTAGTTTAAGGACAGTGAGCTCTGGTTCCTCACATGTGATCCTGTACCAGGCTCTTTAATAAAAAAAAATTGCACATCATTAAATCCTTGAATGATTTGTTACCTTTGTGTTATTTTCGCTTGGTCATTTAACACTGTTGGCTCAGCTGCCGTTCATCGGGCCCCTACTCTGCTGAGACGGGTGTCGAGATCATAGCAACGTGTGGATTTACACACACATTCTCTCCACACTCATTTAATCTCTGCCCTATGGAGTAGACACTATCCCAGTTTTATAGGCGAAACTTGGCAATGATACTACAGCAAAACACGCTGAACCCGGCTGCCTCTGCATTGCAGGGAGCACAGGAACCGCCTCTTCATAGGCAGGAGTCCTTCCCGCTAGTTTTCAAGTTAAGTTTATTTCCTTTCATGTATTGAAATTGAAATTGGAGGTCTTGAAGGGTCATCTTATTTGTAATTTCTATCCCCAAACATTTGTAGAAGGATAAAATCTGCAAACTGAGCTCTGTAGTCTACGAATGTTTAGGGTAACCGTTTTCTGAAAAGCAACTATTCTGCCCAAGCTTAGCTTCATGTGCTCCCCTGACCAGTCGCTGGGGTCACAGACCTAGTGCCTGGAGGGCTCAGGTGCCCTCGCTGAGACGGGTGGGAGAAGGGGTGCCTCGCTGCCTCACCAACATGTCCCTTAGCTCTGGAGAAGGTGCCTTTTGGGGCCTTTGCTGGTAGGGGAGATGAGGCATTCCCCTCCTGAGGCCTGGCCTGACTCTCGGGCGCTCCGAGCCGCCTGACCATCACAGGCACAGCTGCCCAGCCACAGGTACAGGTGCTCTGCGCCCCTCCAGTTTGTCCACCAGCTCCAGGCAGAGCGCAAGGCAACAAGGCCTCAGCCCTGCAATGACCCGCTCTCCAGGCCCCGGAGCTCCGGGGGACATTCAAGTGTACCGTAGTTGGCCGGCCACCCTGGCTCTTCGTGGGTGGACACTGGGAGGTGGAGCTAGACTTTAAAGACATTTTAATTAATTTTCAACTAAAATAATCTTTGGACTAATACTGCCAGAGATCTGTGTAGTATGTAATTATTTTCAAAAGGTTTCCACTTGTGTGATCTCTGTTGTGTGTGGCTCTGCTGTTGACCTGATGATAAGGGGTTGGCAGGTTCTGGATGGGCCCGTATCTGAAGCAGTGCCAAAGTGGTGCCAGATTAGAAAAAACCCAAGGGAGCCAGTCACTCAGCAGACCCCACGAGTGCCTCGGCTGGCCCCAGTCCCCATGCGCCCAGGAGTGGTGACCCATGTGGCCACTGCATCGCAGCTGGACAGTCCTCCCAGATTCTGTTCCCTGCAGCCCGACCGAGCACCTCCTCCATTTCAGTAGAACGCTTCCATTCATTACATAAAACACAAAAATAAACCCCCCACTGTTAGCTTGGCATTTAATTTTCATTTATTGTGAGATCTAAAACTCTGAGAAGCCTACTGCATTTTAACCCTGATAACTTTTTTCTTAAAATGTAAATTATATCATACATTACATTATTAACTGAAACACATCCTGTTCATGTTTAAATCATCTTTCTGAAATGAAAGATTCTCTTAATGGCTAAGTATAATGAAATTTTTAACGTTTATAAAAGGTGACTTTTTGTTCGTAAGTATTCTACAGGAAATTTGAAAAGTAGTATTTTATTACTAGTACATTGCAAGTGACTTCTTTATACAAGATGTTAAATTTTATTTTAAATTCAGTTAAGTCAATATTTTCTGCTTTTTTACAATTCTTTATATTTCTAATTAAAATACTAATTTCTACTTAAAAGATCAAATACCCAATTATCTGTAATAACTTTTTCATTTTTATATCACTTTCATTGTTCCTTGGACAAAAGAGAAGCAGTGTTTTTTGCCCTCTATAATTGACTAATTTTCTACTTGATTTGTGTGAGTCATTTTTGTTAATTTTTTTTTTTTTGGCTTAATTTCTTTTAGAAACATGTCATTCAGGTTTATCAAAAGGTAGGACTATTATATATGCACATTTTTTTTTCCATCCTCACCCCCAAATGGCTCCTGCAATTAACATCAGGTTTGGCTTGGTAGCCCCGTTTTTGTTTCTTTCCCCTTAAAAACTAAACTTTCTGCTGAGAACTAAATACTTAATTCTTTCAAAGGAAATTGTGGAAAAGAAAAAGATTAACCCTGTCAGGTGCTTTGAAGGGGCTGCGCCCTGTCACGCGGCCTGCGCATGCTCGGGGCTCTCCTCTGGCCGTGCCTGGCTGCGCGCCGGGTCTCCCTACTAATAGCCTCGGCCTGCCGCGCGGGGGACTCGGCGCCCCGGCTCGGCCGCCGGCGCCCAGGTAAGTGGCGCTGTGTCCCCTCCGCCGAGGATGGGGCGCAGGCGCTGCCAGGGCCGGGGCCGCCGCGGACCTGCTGCTGCCGCCGCGCGTGAGGCCGCGTCCTCGGACACGGAGGCGGAGACCGCGGCCTGCGGCGGGCCATGCCGGGAGAGCGGAGCCCCGCCCGCGCCCGGGAGGCCGGGCCCGGCCGGGCCGTCCTTGCTGCGGGGAGCGCTGTGACCGGGCTCTCCGGGACGCGCGCTCGGGCCAGGCCCCCCCGCTGGCCGGTCTCCCTCCCCGGTCATTTCCTCTCCGTGGTCATTTCCTGACTGACCGGCCCTGTTGGCAGCTGGCACCTGGCGCAGGACATGCTGTCGCTGGGTGTGAGGGTCAGCCGGCGGGATGCTTTTCCTCGCGCTCAGCCCGCCGCGCGCAGGAGTGGGGCGCGCAGGGCGTGGGGGCCGGCGCGGGGCGCAGGAGGGGGCCGCGCTGCCCCCGCCCCCGCCCCCCCAGGCTGGCCTCGGCACGGGCCTTGGCGTGCTCCGCGCTAAGACGTCTTTTCTCTCTTCCCCCGCCCCGCCCCGCCTTCTGTCCGTGGAGGCTTCCACCTGAATATGAGAGGAACGGGAGATATGAGGGCTCCAGGTGAGGGGACGACTTTTATTTACGATGTGGGGGGCGGGGGGTGTTGGCCGCGCGGGCTGGGGGCGGGCGCCGGCGGGAGGCGCTTGGGGGCCCGCAGCTGCCCCGGCCAGGGGACCCGCGCGAGGTCGGGCGCCGGCTGACTCCCGGCCCGGGCTGGGCCCGGCGGTGAGGGAACTTTGAGTGGAATGTTGCTACTTTAAGTTCCGCGTGAGTTTTCTCTGGAGAGAGGCGCATGTGTGGTCAGCTGCGTTGGCGTTCAATGTTGTCTAGGACCCGCGCGGGCCTAGGGCTCTTGTCAGGTAGCGCAGGGGCTCTCCGTGGCTCAGCCCCTCACGTCTTGTTTGGTCGCTGCCGCCAGGCTGCATGAGGTGTGGCTCTCTTGTTCTCTCCCAAAGCACAGCTCTGACCGAATGGCTTCCTCAGTGAAGGCCTGCTGAGGGCCCTTGGGTAGCTTCCGCTGCCCCTGCCTCTCCCTCTCCACTCGCCACACAGCTGGTTGAGGTAGGGCATAGGGGTGAGGCCAGGCAGCGCCGCCTCTCCCCCGGGCCTCCCACCTAGTCTTGAACAGACTCTTAGCCACAGGAAGGAACAATTGGGCCCGCCTCCTGGTGTGAGCACAGGCACGCCAGGTAAGTGACAGAGACGCCAATGGCTGTCACGGGGGCTGCCCCGGGCGCCCAGTCCATCCGTGCGCTGAACTGTGCGAGCACATTCTCAGCCTCCATAGCTCCTTTGCTGCCAGTAATCCCTCTTCTCAACTCCCCCACTCCATCAGAGGCCAGCCCTCCGGGAAGCCATTCCTTCATCCCCCTGCCCTGCCTTGTCCTGTCACCCCCATCCAGCAGACCCCACTCTCATGGGCCTCTGTGGGGACGCCCCCCCATGCTTTTCCTGTGGCACTGCTGTGCCCTCCCGGTCCAGCTTGGTTTGAGCTCTCTGCTGGTTTTCAGCAGCTCGGTGCCTAGAAGCATCTGGCAGTCTTGGTGGATGTGAATCGAATGTCCTGTGGGCATGGCCGCGGGGCGAGCTGTGTGTGGAGTAGCCTGCGATCCAGCCGCAGCGCTGATAGGTCAGCCACTGGAGCAGGCGCCTCTGCCGTGCGTGCGCTGACGCTCTGAGGGTGCGGGAGTGTGAGGAAGTTTGGCATCTCCGTTAGAGCCTCCAGACACGCGGAGGAACACAAACACCGATATTTGGCAAGAATGATTAAATGTCAAAAAACGGTAAGCTCCAGGAGCCTGTTCCTGGAGTTCTGAGAGGACCATGCTGCACCCCACTCTCCACCACCCGGTGGGCGTTGGACCCCACTTTGCACTGAGCGAGGCCTCACATTTGCCATCCAACTGGCCTTTCCTGTGCTTAGCAGCAGGTATGCCTTGATGTTTGTGTTTCTGTTTCAGATAAGACAATGTCACGTAATAGTTTTTCTTATAAAGATTTGTTTTTATTTACTTATACAAAGAGCTGGGGTGCATGCCAGAGGTGCAGGGGGGTGAGAGGACTCCCCAGAGACAGTGGGGAGCAGAACAGGTGGATCCATTGAGATCCACTGCTGAGGGGAGCAGAGGGAGACCGAAATCGTGCTGCAGAGGCTGCGATAGCAAGATGGCGCTGAGACTGACCCTTGCCCCGCCAGGGAGGCTCAGCAGTTCTTGCACGTGAGACTGGAAGTGTAAATAACAGGAATAGGGCACAGGAAAAGCGGCGACAGAGAGCATGGCTTGTCCGTTGTCTGTCCGTGCGTGCCCAGCACCAGGGGCCATTTGCAGGGAGAGTTTCTCGGCCCTGTCTGTGGACTCCTTGGTGGTTACCTGAGTGACATCGCACTGGAGGTTATGGCGGCTTGGATCAGAGTGTGCGCGCAGAAGCAGCAGCCGAGCGGACGCCTGCCCGGCCTGTAGTCCGCCCGCAGCGGGGCACCGGGCTCGGGAAAACTCGCCGCCTTCCAGTCTCGCCTTCAGCGATTCTGCGGCACACACGGTCTTGTTAGCTTTAGCGAGTGCATAGGTGGCTGGTGAGGATTCCTCAGCCCGGTAGGTCTCCCGCAGGGGTGGCTCGTGGTGGGGCGCGGGGCAGGCCACTGCTGCTTCGTAAGGGGCAGGAGCTGGGGAGGGGGGGCGGGCAGCTCCCTGTGGACTGACGGTGACCCGCACTGTGCCTTTCAGTCGCAGCGTCTCCGCCGAGCAAAAGGACGACAACAAAGAGGCGAAACCCCGGTCCCTGCGCTTCACCTGGAGCATGAAAACCACGAGCTCCATGGACCCCAGCGACATGATGCGGGAAATCCGTAAGGTGCTGGACGCCAACAACTGCGACTACGAGCAGAGGGAGCGCTTCCTGCTCTTCTGCGTGCATGGCGACGGGCGCGCCGAGACCCTGGTGCAGTGGGAGATGGAGGTGTGCAAGCTGCCGAGACTGTCTCTGAACGGGGTCCGGTTTAAGCGGATATCGGGGACGTCCATAGCTTTCAAAAATATCGCTTCCAAAATCGCCAATGAGCTCAAGCTGTAGCCCAGTACTTCCGGTGTAAGTCACGTAGCGGTTTCAAGTGTTCCCTGAACGCTGGTGGACGTGTATAGAGTAATACTTAGGCAATAGCGTCTGCATCTTCTAAATCATGATATTAAACAGGACGGGAGCTCGCCGGGGGCGCGCGCTGGCCTTCTTTCCACGAATGCACTACATTAAAGCGTGTGACCGTGCCCCGCTGTCGTCTCTCCATTGCCCTGACCGTGGGCGTGCGGCGGCACGCCCTCCTCCGTGTGCGTGGTGTGCGAGTGGGCTGCGTGTGAGCAGTGCCCCCGGCTCCTGGCACTGGCCGCTGGAGTTGCCACAAGTCCCTCCGAGGGGGTCATTGGTGCTAAACAAAGTTGCCAAGGAGGAGAGTTTTGAATTGCTACTAAGAATTAACCTGAAGCTAGTTGGTAATGATACAGGTTTACAGTTCATGCCTGTGGTTTTGTGTTTGTTTCGTGGTTTTTTTTTTTTTTTTTTTTTAGTGCAAAAGGTTTACATTTACAGTTGTGAACATTGCTTGTGTGTGTTTTTCTAAGTAGATTCACAAGTTAATTAAAAACTCACTCTTTCTCAGTAAAATCTTGCTCGTCTCCTGCTGCTGTATTTAAGACCCAGGCGAAGGCAGTGACCAGAGGATGTGCTTCCCTCCGCCAAGCTCCTAGAAACTGCTCGCGGGCCTGGGGCCAGGCTGTCCTCAGCCGGACCCCTCGTTCTGTGATCACCCGCACCTTTTTCCCCAAAGGCAGCAAAGGGCGAAGACGGCCTCCTGGTGACCTGAGGGGCAGGAGAGACAGTGGGTCTGGAGCCCCGGCCTCCATGCGCGGAGAAGCACCAGGGCTCGACAGTCAGGGCCTGTTTTCCAGGGGGCCTGTGATTTTCCTCTTGTTTTCTTGTGATTCAGGACATGCATTGGACCTGCAGCTTGCTTCCCACACCCACGGTTGTCTGCGGGTGGGGGGAGGGGGCTCCTCCGTTTGACACCCCAGGCACAGGCTGGCGGCCACGCGTGTGTGCTGTCGGGGCTTCTGGGTTCTCGCTCAGCACAGAAGTCCTGGCAGACGTCACCCGCGCGGCTGCACATGTGACGTCCATCCAGGGAGGACGCTGTCCCGGGTGTTGGGGGCTCAGTGGTGAGCACAGGCCCGGCCTCCGGAAGCTGGCCTGTGCCAGAGGCCAGGCAGTGGCGAGCGGGCTCCAGTAGTGGACATGGGCAGGTGCTTGGAAAGTCCTCGTCTCGAGGTAAGAGCTCCCGCAGGCCGAGGGCTGGGGGGGCAGGGGCGGGAGTTTGAGCAGTGACTCGGGGGAGGGCGGCCTCCCTGCAGGCCCCAGGAGGACATGGGATGCGGGCCAGCTGTGCGGCGCCTCAGAGCCGTGCGCGGGTCGGCAGGCTGGGCTCCCACAGCTTGGCCAGCCTGGGTTCTCAGCGCGCCGGCTCGGCGGCGGTGATAGAGTGGAAGGCGACGCTGCTGGCGTGGCGGGGCTGCATCCGGAGAGTCGTGAAGTTGGCCCGGCCTTGTTCTGGCCGCGGGAGGGCGGCTGTTTGCTGCCTGGGTTGCTGTGAACTTTGGGGGGGACCTTTAGACACCAAGTGGGAAACTGGGAGGTACCCCAGGAGCCCTCTGCAAGGAGGTTCTTGAAAGCTGGGCGGAAGGGCAGGAGGACCGGGACCGAGGCCAGGCAGGGGTAGGGCCGGTGCCCCGGACCTCGCTGAGCGCTCGGCACGCCTCCTTGCCACGGCTTGGAGCCCCTTTACTACAGGACGGTGAAGCCCGCCCTGCCCCCAGCTGCTCTCCAGAGCGGTCCCCCCGCCTGTGCTCTCCAGCTGCTCAGCTCCCAGGCCTGCCCAGCAGGGTGGCTGCAGCCCTGGGGGTAGCCAGGCTCGAGGTGACCCTCCTCTGGGAGACCCTCCTGTGCCCCTCCTGGACACGAGTGTCCGTCCCCTCTGCTGCTGAGTTTTGGAAGCTGTGACTGGGGCGGTGCTCCCCAGAGGGGCCCCCTGCACAGTGACCTTTGAGGTCGGGGCATGAAATGGCAGCCTTCTCCGGGGCCACCCCCAGCCCTGTGGGCTACCGCCCTGTCAGGTGTGGCGTGCCAGTGCCAACCACCGTGGATGTTGAAAAGGACTGCTCTGGTGTGCTGGGAAGTCACTAGGGACACGGGTGGGGCCATCTCTGCCCTCGCCCCTCCCTGGACGCTCTCGGGGTGGGGGAGGGGCAGGAGTGTTGTCTTCCCGGCCTTGCTGGCCTTCCCTCCCCGGGCTCCGCGCGTGGGGAGTGTGTCCCTGCTGCTGTGGGAACCGTCCTGGATTCCCCGCAGCTCCCGTTGGGCGCCGGCTCTCCTGCCACTTCTCGGTGCGGCCCAGCGCAGACCCGCCCGAGGCCCCCAAAGGCTGTCCCTCCCGGTGGGCTCAGACCAGGGCCTCAGAAGTGTGGTCACGAGAGAGCACGGGCCTAGAACGGAGAGCTCAGAGCTTCACTTTTTCAGTCTTTTCGTTGTGTTTTGACTTTTTTTTTTAAGAAGATTTTATTTGCGCAAAAGAGCTGGGGTGAGAAGATTCCCCAGAGACACAGTGTGGGGCAGCTCCCTGCCCGGGGGTCACACTCAGGCCACGGCGGTGATAACCTGAGACTGACCTGTGGGCCACCAGGGAGGCCCCTTGATGTGGGGTTTGTTTTTTTTTTTTTTTTTTCTTAAAGATTTATTTATTTATACAAGTACGGGTACAGTCAGAAGCGCGGGAGGGTGAGAGGATTCGCCAGAGTGGGGAACAGAACAGGCAGACAGACGGAGGGCACTGCTGAGGGGAGCAGCGGGCGTGGCGGGAGAGGTCTGCGCGCCATGTGGGACCCTCGCCAGCGGCCGGGGATCAAACGGGTGCAGCAGAGGCCACAGGCAGCTCCGCAGCCCAGCGTTCAACTGCTGCGCCACCAGGGAGGCCCCCTTGATGTGGTTTTGAGTTGTTAGTTTGCCATTAGACCCTTTAGACAGCTCAATAGCCCCCTTTTAAATGGGGGCATCCCACCTTTAAAAGCGTGAAGGGTGTCGCTGCAGGGTCCCGACTGCAGTTGTCCAGCAACAGCGGCCGCCACCCAGGGAGGGGGAGGGCAGGGGCCAGCGCTGGTGGGCCAGTCTTGGGTGGGCTGTTCACATTGTGGCGTGGCCGCCAGGCCCGGGCAAGCAGGGTCCTGGTCTGTCCAGGAAGGGTGCACAGGGTCAGAAGGACCAATGGGTAGCGGTGGTCACGGGGCAGAGGGCGGAAGCCAGCCTGCTGGGGTGGCTCTGGGGCACAGGAGGGGCGGCAGGGTGGGTTCTGCCGGGAAGTGGGGCCGCAGGGGGTGGGCTTCCTCCCAGAGCAGCTCTTGGCTTCCCACCCAGATGGCACAGAGAGCTAAGCGCGTGGGTGAGGAGGCTCTTAACCCAGCAGCCCGGGTCCTGGGGTTGAGCCTCTTGGGTTCCTCTTCTGTGGAGCCTTTGAGCTAGTGGGGGTCTGCCTGCCGGCGAGGGGGTACAAGTGTTAGCCAGAGCCCAGCCCATCTCACCGTCTCTGACTCCCAGCAGACGCAGCAGAAGCCGCAGGAGCTGGGTCTCCCCAGGCTGGCTCTGTAACCGCCTGAGGCAGATCAGCAGCTGCACCACCCGAATGGGGTCTCCTGCTCTGAGGGGCTCTAACCAGTCTGGGCCGAGTGTTAGAAAATGGACTGCATGTCCCCTCCTTTGCTTCTTGCCCCAGAGCCTTTCTGGTCTCAAGGTGAGGCCTGAAGGCTTCATCGTGGTCGTGCTCGTTCATCTGCGCGCATGTAAGGGGCTTGGAGCAGCTGGGGCGGCCAGTGCTGCGTGGTCTGTGGGACCGTGGGCCGGTCAGGGTGGGGGCCAGGTCCACCTGGAGCTTGCCAGGTGTGCTCATCGAAGGAGCAGCACATGCAAAGCAGGGTGCCGGTCCTCCTGGGGCGGGGCTCCCCACTGGCTGTCTTGGCGCTCAACGAAGCGTATCTCACACAATGCACCTCTGTTCCAGAAGGACTCGGTCACCACTTCCTTGGAGAGTGACCTTGGCAGGCTGCTGACCCTGCTGCTGGGGACCAAAGAGGAAGTGGGGGAGTCTGGTCTGCTGGCTGCCCTGAAGGGCACTGCCTGTGGGGTGGGGTGGGCCTGTTTGCATGGAGCTCTCCACAGCAGGCAGTGGGGAGCTGCGTCTCTCCGGGCACCTGGAGTCCTTCGGCGCAGGGTGATCTGAGCGCGCCGCCCTGTTCTGGATGCACCTCAGGTCGGGGACCTGCATCTGGCTTTACCTGCTGCCCGGGGCTGTGTCTACACCCCCGACTCTGGACAAGCCTCGGGGCTGGGCAGCCTGTGCTGGTGGGTGAGGCGCCTCCCAGAGCGACCTGGTCCGACCTCCCCAAGCTGGGAATGTGCAGGCCCGGCTTGCTGGGCTGCATCTCCCAGCACCTCATCCATTTAAGGAGCCCAGACAGCAGGGGAGAGCAGCACGCAGCCCCTCTGGGCCGGTGCCGGGGTGCTTCTGAGCCCCAGCTCAGAAGCTGTTTGGGACGGCGCAGCGCACTGAGGGGCTGTTCTAATGTGCAGGGTGCTTGCTGGATCAGGAGTGGACAGAGCTAGAGCTCCCCACGCTTGTGAAGATTCGATGGGAGCTTTTTTCTGTGGTGCATGTTTCTGGGGTACCTGGCTTGTGTTAATCCAGAGCACCTGCACCCCGAGTGGGAGCCGTCCACTTTGAGCTGTGGAAGCACCCAGGCCTGGCCCTCCGTCTGGAGATGGCCACAGGGGAACAGCTGTGTGACAGGTGTGACAGGGAACGTGACAAAAGGGACAGAAGGGGGGAAGCAAGGTCTTGAGCCCTGCCTAAGGTGAGGCCAGAGGACGCAGCACCAGGGCTCCCCTGGAGATTGGGCATGGGTGGAAGCACACGACACCCTGAGACTGGAGGTCCTGGAGGTGCTGGCGGCACCACAGCCGCCAGCCCTGGTCTCCGCATATTGGCCTCTGTCCTGGCTGAATTCCCCACGGGCTCTCCTCGGGCCGCACCTCGCCCGGCAGAACAGCGCACCCTGGGCGGCTGGGGAGTCCCCCGCTAGGGCGGGCCCCCGTGGCCTCACGTCAAAGGGTTCCCTGGGGCGTCCTCCCCCACCGCAGCTCTGCCGCTGTCCTGCAGATGTGGCCCTCACGCCAGTGGCCGCGTGCCAGGCCCGGCCCGCCTGGTCAGCCCAGCAGAAGGGGAGGGGCTTCCACATACCAGCCCCAGCGCCCGGGATCTCGGAAGTTCGGGAGGTTGGCAGGAGCCTCTACCCAGCTTCGTTATTTAAGTGAAGCCTCAGAATCTGCTGAGCCCCCAACTCTGAGCCCAACTCTGAGAAGAGGGCCAAAGCGAGGCCTTCTGGAACAAAGCAGGGCACCTTCGCATCTCTGTCCTTCAGGCAGGGGCGCCGGGCATGTGCCAGCCAGCTGGTGAGGACCCCTGTCCTCCGCCCCTCACCCCTGAAAACCTGGGTCGGGGGCTGCCGCCCGGCACCCAGCATGGTTTCCTGTTACCTGCGGGAGATGCCCCGAGTCCAGGGGAGCACAGCGGGCCCCGGGTGCTGTCGGAGGCTTAGTGTCGGCTCCCGGGGGCTGGAAATAGCAACACAGAATCAGGGAATTTTCAGGCCGTGGCTGCCTTTTCTGCTCCTGCTCAGAGAAGCAGGTCCCGCTCAGGGAAGGCCTAGAATGTTCCGGAAGCCGAAGAGCAGGGAGCAGAACCCTGGCCTCGGGCCCTGGTCAGCCCTCTCCCCTCGGCCTGGCCTCCCATGACGGTGACAGGGGCGTCCTTTGGGCGCCGTCGGGAGAGCGCGGCCCACTTACGTCAGCCCGCAGCAGAGGACCCCAGGGTGGAGCGGCTCGCGCTGTTCCCGAACCTGCCTTCGCACCTGACTCCTCAAGGCTGTCGCCTCGCTGTGCCCGCGCGCAGGCGGCCTCTGGGGCTGCACCGGGGAGGCGTCCGGTGTGGAGGCAGCCCTGCCCGGGGCCCACCGCCCAGCGCTCCCCTCGTCCCGAATGTCTCGTTCCCGCGGCAGCGGTTCCCAAGGGGACGGGGACAGTTGACCACGTCCAGGTCATTCCTCATTGTCGCGGGGGGCGGGGACGGGGCACCCCGCCGGCACTGGAGGCTGGAGGCGGGGCTGCAGCTCGGCGGGTGGCACCTGCGGCCAGAGCCGCCCCCCACGCCAGTGATGCCGTAGCCTGGGCCCTGCGGTGCTTCCGGCCGCCAGTGGCCAGGTTCCACGGGCCGTGTCCGTGGCTGCTGGGGGACCCCCACCTGGTGGTGCTCGAGGCTGCGTGCTTAGCCAGCCCACGTTTGAATGGGATTTCACCGGAAATTAAACTGACCCGTTTACAGGACCCAAGTCCAGGGGAGAGGGGCAGGTGAGGGGCTGGTGAGTCCACAGAAGGGGGTGCATGGCAAACCCTCCCTTGTCCCGGAGCGAATGCTGCCTGCTGCAGGGGCTTCTTCCCACTGGCCGGCCAGGGAAATGCACTTGCATGACCCCTTCCCCAGGGGCGCCGGCCGCTGTGCACCCTCCTGGGTGTGCTGACAGCCTCCAGGAGGGCCCTTCTCCCTCTGCGGGGAGGGGGTGTCTGCCTGACCAGGCCTCCCAGTACCTGTGCGCCTTGGGTCAGGGGCCTAGGCCTTCCCCACTGTCTTCAGACCCTGCCCAAGCAGTGGTGAGGGGCCTGAGCCAGCATGTGGATGTGGGGGACAGGCTGAGCCCCCCACCCCATCCCCATTGCTGGGCCCACAGGGCTGACCCCCTTGGCGGACAGGGAGCCTGGGTGGCTTTGGCTACTGGGGGGCGCCTGCTGGGCGAGGCCTCACCCTGCCCCACCTTCGGCGCGTGGACCCCAAAGCTGAGGGAAGGGCGGCCCTTTATAGCAAAGGGTAAGCCCGGGCCTGGCCGGCCCCCAGACGGGGCAGTCAGGGTGGGGGCTTGAGTGCCAGCCCGGGACCCAAAGGATGGGCGCAGACCCCACCCCACCAGCCCTGCACCAGGAGCCTGAGCCCTTGCTGGGCCCTTCACCTGGCCCTGCCTCAGGGCACCGCCTTCCCCCTGGAAGCCCCCCCCACTCCTCCCCCCCCCACTCCTCCCCCCCCACCTGCTCTACGTGCCCCTGAAGGGGCGGCGCCAGGACGGCCTTCTGCCAGCTCCTGCCCCGCGGCCGACCCCCGACTTGCTTGTCTGGGGGTCGCGCGCTCTAGTCTTTACCGGGTGGGCCCGCGCGCCGGGATGCGGGACACCGGCCCTGCGGGGGCCACCCGGGGAGGACCCGGCCAGCAGGGGGCAGCGCAGAGGACGGCGCGCGAGGAGGCCCCGCCCGCAGGCTCGCCGCACCCCTCCCTGCCCTGGCCCTCCAGGGGACCCCCCAGGGAAGTGTGGGGTGTAGTGGGGGGGCGGCGGCTGGAGAAAGGCCCAAGCCGGCGGGGCCCGCGCGGCCGGGGAGCGGGCGCTGCTGCCCGGGGCGGGACTGCGGGGCAGCCGAGCGGGAAAGGGGGGGCTCTGGGGACCTGCCTGTCCGCGCACACCTCGCTCCGCAGGGGGCGCCCGCGCCCCGGCCAGCCTGCCCCTCGCCGCGCGCCGCCCGCCGCCCGCCCCGGGCCGCGCGGGCCACCCCGGGGCCGCCCAGCCCGAGGGGCGCGACCCCGAAGGGCAGGGGGCGCGCGGAGGGGCGCTCACACCGGCAGGCCGAAACCCCGCTTTATTTCCGCATCGGCGACATCGGCGCCATCACAAAAATAAACTCTACAGGGCGGCGGGCGCGGCGAGGGCGAGGGCGCGGGCGCGCTCCGGGGGCGCGGCGGGCTCCCGCGGCAATAAGTTAGGAGCGCGGCGGCGGGCGGCGGGCGGCGGGCGGCGGCCTCACTTCTGGGCCGGCACCAGGTCGTCGATGGCCTGGCCCTGCTCCAGCCGCTGCTCCATCTCGATGAGCAGCTTCACGCCGTCCACCACCAGCTGCACCAGCTCCACCTCCGAGAAGCCCAGGCGGTCGGCGTTGGAGACGTCGAAGACCCCGCCCACGGCCGCCGTGTCCACGCCCCCTGCGGAGAGCGGGGTCAGCGCGGGCGGGGCGGGGGGGGGGGGCGGGCCGGGGGGCGGGGGGCCGGGGCGCCGGGGCCGCGCACCTGTGCCGCGCTTCTGCAGCCGCAGCCGCTTGAGCACCTCGGGGAACTTCTCGTGCTGGCCCAGGTGCGGCAGCTTGATGTGCACGCCCGCGCGCAGCCCGGTGCCCAGGTTGGAGGGGCAGGTGAGGATGTAGCCCAGGTGGGGGCTCCACATGAACTCGTAGTTCTTGGACTTGAAGAGCGTTTCAATCTGGGGGCGGATAAGGCGTGAGGGGCGGGCCCGAGACACCCCTGGCCGGGCCGCGGGAGAAGGGGGGCCGGAGCCCTGGGAGGGGCCCTGGGGTCGCGAGCCCGGGACCCCCCGGGCGGCCCGCGCCCCGCCTGACCTGGGTGAGGCCGTTGCAGAAGCGGGTGAACACCTCCTTCATGTTGCCCCCCTTCTGCATGGAGATGACGCGCAGGTGGTCCTCCTCGTTGATCCACACCAGGAAGGTCTTGAGGTCATTGTGCCTGGGGGCGCACGGTCAGGGCTCCCCCCTGCGCTGCGCAGGCACAGCCGGTGCAGGGGCCCCGCCCAGAGCCACCCCGCCCCGGCCCCGGGCGCCCTCGGGGGCTGGCAGGGAGACCCAGAAACCGCAGGAAGGTCCAAAGGGACAGGCCCGCGCGCCCCCGGCCGGGCAGCCCCGTGCGCCGAGCAGGGCGGGCCGGGCCCTCCTCGGGAAGCGCAGACTCTGGGCGCTCCAGCCGCATCTGCCCCCCCTGGGGCAGGAGCCCGCGAGCACCCCCGCCCCCCCAGGAAGCGCCTGCGTCACCGCACCTGGCAGCGTCCCGCGGGCGGGGGCGGAGGCGAGAAAGGAGGGAAAACAAGCGCCAGCTCCCCAGAGGGGTGCGCGCGGGGCGCCAGCGCGACCTGTCCCCACCCCGGGACCCCGACAGGCAGGGGCCGCCGGCCGCACCTGGCGGTCAAGGTCACCCGGAGGCCCGGGCGGCGCCAGCCCTGCCCCCGCCTCTCCCCGCAGCGGGCGGGGTGCGCGGGCGGGGTGCGGGGGGGGCCCGCGGGGACACGCACCAGATGCCGCGGGCGTCGGGCCAGTCGCGGGCCATGCCCGAGGCCAGGAGCAGCGGCGACACGGGCTTGTCGAAGAGGAAGTGGTCGTCGATGAGCTGCTGCTGCTCCGCCTCGGTCATGCTCTTGAGCGCGTAGTACCTGCCCGCCAGGTCGCCGTCCAGGCTGGACAGGGCTGCGGAGGGCGCGTCAGGGGGCGCCGCGCCCGGGCCCCCCGCCCCCCGCCCCGCCGCCGGCTGGGCCCGCGCGGCCCCCCGGGAACCCGACCGGCGTGCGCGAGGCCGGCGCCGCGGCCGGGGGGCCGGGGGACGGCGGGGCGCGGACCCTACCTTCCACCGCGAGCTTCTCGACGGCGCGGCGCTCCCCGCGGCTGCAGTGCGGGGGGAGGCAGAAGCCGCGGATGCTGCGGCCCGTGCGCACCCGCGAGCTCAGCACGTAGCTGGGGTCCAGGTCGTCGCCGCCCTGGGAGCCGAGGGGTGAGCGCCGGAGCCCCCGCCCGCCCCGCCCGCCCCGCGCCGCGCCCCGCCCCGCCCGCACCTGCAGGTTGTCGGGGTTCAGGTCGGTCTTGTGCTCGTCGCCCGGCTTGTAGCCGCCGTGCCGGTCCTCGATGATGGGGTCGAAGAGCTCCTTGAACACGTCGTACGACTCCTCGTCGCCCGCCACGCAGCCCACGGTCATGATGTAGGGGTGGCCTGCGGGGGGCGCGGGTGACGTCAGCGCGGGCCGGGCGCGCGCGGGCCGGGCGGGGCGGGCGGGCGCGCGTACCCGGGTTGTCCACGCCGGTCTGGATGACGTCGTCCAGCGTGAAGCCGCTCGGCGTGCTCCGGGCGCGCAGCTCCGCGTACAGCTCGGGGGTCAGCACCTTGGCCATGTGGTTGTTGTGGCCGCGCAGGTCGGGGAACTCGTCCTCGGCCGGGAAGCGCAGCTTCGCCGCGTTGTGGCTGCTGGAGAAGGGCATGGCGGCGGCCGCGGCTGCGGGGGCGCGGGGTCAGCGGGCGGCCCGGGCCGGGGCCGCCACCCCCGGGGTCCGCGGCCCGGGCGGCTCCGGGACGGGCCAAGGTCAGCGGGCCCCGCGGCGCGCGCCGGGACGCGCCGGCCCGGCCGGGACCCCCGCCCGCCGGCGCGCGCCCCGGGCGTCCGGCCCCGCGCGCCCCCCGCCGCCGCGCGCCCCCCGCCCCGGCCCTCGGGCCCACTCACCGGGCGTCCGGCGGGGCGGGGGCGCTCGGTCCTGGGCAAGTGCGGGAGCCGCGCAGGAGAACAGCAGCCGCTGGGCTTGGCCGCGGCTCTTAAGGGACGCCACGCGGGTCGCCCATTGGCCGCTATTTATAGCCCATTCATTCCATTGGCCCGCGCCGCGGGGCGGTGCCGCCGCTTTGTCCTCCGCCCGCAGCCCCCGAGGCCCCCCCGGGCCTCCCATCCCCGCTGTGCCCCGGCCGGGACCCCGAGCAGCCCACCTGGACACCGAAGCTGGACCCTCGGGCCCTTGGACCCCCTGGGGTTTGCGCGCGCGCGCGCGCGCGCGCGCGCACACACACACACTCAGCCTCCGGCGGGAAACTGAGGCCCGTGAGACGCCCCGCCTTGAGGACGCTGGGGCTCGCCTGCGCCCCATCCTTTCCTTCCCTTGTCCCGCCAGCCCCCGCGGTAGCCGCGGCCCCGGGGCCTGGCGAGAGGCCCCAGCGCTTCCGCAGCAGACTCTGCCCCCCCAAGCCCGCCGGGTCGGCGCTGGCCCGCAGCCGCCGACCTTCCTCAAGGTGCCCGCAGGCATCTCCCGGCGATCTTGGTGCAGAGCGAGCGCGAGGCGCAGTCTGGCTGCCGCCCTCCCTCCGGCGACCGGGTGCCCTGACCTTGGCCAGCCCCCCGGGCTCTGGTCTGTCTGAGCGGGAGACCCTGGGTCCAGCCCCTCCTGGTAGGTGCGAGAGCACAGCCCAGGGCGCCCGCCCTGACCCTCTCTTGGGGGACAGGTTTGTCTCCCCACCCCGCCCCCAAAGGCAAGCCCCAGAGACTCCCAGGAACCATGGGAGGAAACATAACAAACAAAAAGCATATGTGAAAGTAAAAAAAAAGAAACTAAAAACGGGGTTCCGCAAGCGAAAGGACAGCAACTGTCTCATCCCCCACCCCCAGCACACCCCGGCTGGCAAAACATGAAAGACCGACGCGGGCCAGCGCCGGCTGCGGGCTGGAATGTGGGGAGACAGGCGTTCACACGCTGCCGGCGACCATGGGTTGCTACATCGTCTCTGGAGAGCAGCCCCGCAGCGTTTATTAAAAACGGGGATGCTCGGCGACCCGCAGCCCCACCTCCAGGAGCCTCAGGCAGCACAGGCCGTTGGTCTCTCTCTGCCCGAGACCTGAGGGCACGCCTGGCTGTCCAACTCCCCAACGCCGCGCCCGTGCCGGGCCGGAGGGGGGAGGCCCTGCAGGCCGGCCCCAGGCGGCATAGTATGCAGCTGAGAACGCTCTGGCCCCTCGCGCCTGTCTGCGTGTTTTCATGCATGGACCGGGAAGTGCGCGTGCAACACAACCCCTCCCGTGACTGCGCGGGGAGCTCGCGGCGAGAGCCAGCACTGGGGGGGATGGGGCCAGGAGATGGGGAGGTGGGCGCTCCCGGGCGGGCGTCCCTTAGGAGAGGGCCCTGGAACAAGAGCAGAGGAGAGAAAGTCAGCAGCCTTGTGAGCACGGGGGGGGGGGGGGGGGGGGGGGGGGGGGGGGCGGGCTGGCCTGGCTACCCCGCGGGCACCGAAGAGGGGCTCCTGCCTCTTCCCTTGCCCGCCTGGGCGTGCTTTGACCTGTTGGGGTTTTTTAGACCAATAAAACGAGCCCAAGTATGAGGCAAATATGTGAAAAGGCAAGTGGCCTGGGCTGCCAGACAGCAGGTGTCCCTTAAGCCCAGGGTTCCTGCACCCCCGCCCCCAAAGCCCCTTCCCCGGATTTTAGAAGTATCTGCAGCTGCCCTCCCCGCCTCCCCCCACCGGCTCAAGTTTCTGTTTCTGGAAACTGCTGGCCTCGCAGAGCTCTCAGACCCGGCGGGGTGGGGGTTGCACCCAGAGCTTCCTCTTTGTCTTCAGCCTACAGAGCTGCTCCCGCGGCCTCCCCTCCCCCGCCCTCTAGCCACCCAGGGCCTGACCAGCTCAGGGGTGCAAGGAGGGAAGGACAGGTGTCCCTGTCCCTTCACAGCCCGGTCCCGACCGGAGGGGGCATCAGGAAGCCAGGCTGTCCTGCTCAGGGTCTGGCCAGGAAGGCTCAGCCTCCCAAGATGGGTCTTTTGTCCCTCCCTTGCACAAAAGCAGAGGGAAGAGCAGAAGGTGGGCAACAGAGGTGCCAGTTGAGAGGCAGGGCAACCCCACAACCCAGGAGCGTGGGGCCCTGTGCTCACATGACTGCAGGCCTGTCCTGGGAGCCCCCAGGTGGAGCCCGGCCTGGCCTCAAACAGCCCCAGGTGGTCAGAGCAGTGACGGGCGCAGGCCTGTGCTGTTGGGGGGGCTGGGTGGTCCCAGAGCAGGGGAAATCAGGAGGGGCCTGAAGGGTGCCAGCCTCTCTTCAAAAGCACAGCGCCCCCCGCAGACCAGCCCTCTCCGTGGGTGCTCCATGTTCCCCAAGGCCCACAGGAGCCGGTTTGGCGGCGTCAGGTGAAAGGCGGTGACATCACCCAGTCAGCCTGTGGTCCAAGTTCCTCAGAAATCATACCTGGCTACACATTAACCACCAGCCTCGAAGGAGGGTGGGGAGCACCCAGCCCCACAGGAGGGTGGGGAGCACCTGGCCCTGGAGGAGGGTGGGGCGCCTACAGTCCCATCCTGGCCTTTCATTACAGACCTGGGCCTGCTTAGCCAGGTGGGCCCCGCGCAGCGCTGACAGACTCCAGGCTGAGCAGGCAGAGGGGGCCAGGTGGGGGTCAGGGCCAGGCTCTAGGCAGGGAACCAGACCTGTCCTCAGAGCCCATAAGGGTGCCACCAGGGCAGGCAGGCATGGCCTCCTCCTGGTGCCCTGGTCCCGAGCTCTGCATGACCGGAAGGGGAAGCTGGTTGGGTCAGAAGAGGGGCAGGGGCTGCCCTTGGTTCGCTGAGCACAGTGGGGCAGGTGGCTGGGCTGGTCAGGAGGGGACCTCGTCACCTGATCATTTCTCCTTCCTACGTGTTCCCTTTATTTTTTTTTTAAAGATTTATTTATTTATGCATACAAGAGCTGGGGTACAGGCTGCAGGGAGTGAGAGGATTCACCCGAGACAGAGCTGGGAACAGAACAGGCAGACGGATTGAAGACACTGCTGAGGGGACCAGCGGGCGAGACAGGAGAGGGCTGCTGCGCCATTGGGACCCTCCCTGGCCGGCCCGGTTCAAACTCGTGCTGCAGAGGCTGCGGATTACCTCACAGTGCGGTGCCCAACCCCTTGCGCCACCAGGGAGGCCCGGAGATAGCGTGATAACGCTGTCTTAACCCCTGTGCCACCAGGGAGGCCGTGTTCCCTTAACCTTAACCCCGCGTGGGTTCTCTGGAGCCAGGTTCTCTGGTTTAAATCCCAGCCCCACTCTGGCCACGCTGGCTGCATGACCTTAGACAAATGACTTAACCTGAGTCTGTTTCCCCGCCTGGAAAGTGGTCCCTCCCTCACGGCCCGCGGGGCCTTACTGCCATGGCTCTGGTTAGGGGGGCTCCACCATCACACTCTGCCTTGGGCCAGGGCAATCACTGGGGCTGGGGGAGGCGGGTGGGGGCGTGAGGCTCCAGCTGAGGGCTGGGGCCAGCTCAGAGGGCGCAGAGGGGCAGCTCTGGGAAGGCTGCCTGAAGCGGGGGACACTGGAGGAGCGAGTCGGGCCCAGACGGCGCAAGTGGGAAGTCGGGACCGCAGGAAACCACCGCGGAGTCACCAAGTGCGGGAGTCCCAGCCGGCGGCCGGCCGGGCTGCGGGATGTCGAGCGGCGGGAGGGCCGGGAGGGCCGTGCCTGGCCTGGCCACTGCCTGGCGGCCGAGCCTGAGCAACCCGGGCCTGGGGGCGGCCTCGGCCTGCTGCCGGCCCCGGGCAAGGCCGGCCGGGCGGGGGCGGTGGGCCCGGGCGCAGGGCTCACGGGGCCGGTGGGCGGCAGCGGGCGCTGCCCCGCGCTCCGGGGGGGGGCCGGGACCCCGCGGCCGCGCTCCCGCCCACACCGCGCCGGGCCGGGCCGAACCCCTGGACGCGGGGAGGCGGGGCCCCGCCGAGGCCGCGCCCGCAGAGCCTTCCCGACGCGCCCCCGGCGCCTGCGGCCGGCCGGCCCGGGCACCCGCCGCCCCGCGTCCGCCGCCCCCCCGCCCCCCGGTCCCCCGGCCCCCCGGCCCCCCGGCCCCCCGGCCCGGGCCCAGGCAGGGCCGTCGCGGGGCCGCGGGCGCTCGCGGGCGGGGGCGGCGGCGGGCGGCGCGGGCCGTGACGTCATCGACGGGCGCCCGAGCCGGAAGCGCGAGCGCCGCGTCAGCCACGTGCGGGAGCGCGGAGCCGGGGGCGCGGGGCGCGGTGAGGCTCCGTGGGGGAGGTCGCCCCGGCCGCGCGCTCAGGCCTCCCAGCCCCCACGCCCGCCGCCCCCGCCCGGTCAGCCCGCGCGGGGCGAGAGGCCCGGCCTGGGGCGGCCTCGCGACCGCGCCTGCTCCCCTCAGGCAGCTGGAGCGGGGCGTCCGGCCGGAGAAGGGTGTGAGGGGCCAGGGCCTGCCCTCCTCGGACGGCCGCCCCCGCCCCCGCCAGGCCGCAGGCCCTGCGTCGGTGATGTGGGCTGCGGGCTCCAAAGGGCGGGCCCGGTGCAGCGCTGCCGGCTGCGTGTCGGGCCCCCCGGGACCCAGGGGCCCTGCCCGCCTCCCTGGCCTTACGTGCTCTTGCCCCGCACTTCCTCCCAGGTCCCGGCGCCCGCCAGCGCAGCACCATGAGCTTCGTGGGCTACGAGGAGCTGATCAAAGAGGGTGACACGGCCATCCTGTCCCTGGGCCACGGCGCAATGGTGGCCGTGCGCGTGCAGCGCGGGGCGCAGACCCAGACGCGGCACGGCGTCCTGCGGCACTCGGTGGACCTCATCGGCCGCCCCTTTGGTTCCAAGGTGACCTGTGGCCGGGGCGGCTGGGTGTATGTTCTGCACCCCACGCCGGAGCTCTGGACGCTGAACCTGCCGCACCGCACCCAGATCCTCTACTCCACCGACATTGCCCTGCTCACCATGATGCTGGAGCTCCGGCCCGGCTCTGTGGTCTGTGAGTCTGGTGAGTCCTCTGGCGCCCTGAGTTCCGAGAAACTGGCATGAAGGTGGAGGCCAGACCCAAGGCCCGGACAGCCTGCGGCCCCTTCCTGGAGACAGACTCCGCCACTCTCCTTGCTTTAGCAGAGTTTTTGAGGGGGGCTGACCACAGGGAACAGGGCAGAAGCTAGGAAGCTGTCCCCCAGCAAGAGTGATGGTGCTGGACCATCACCACCCCTAGGTAGTGAGCCACTGAGGGTCTCCCCCAGCCTGGCGCTGACCAAGGTGCTGACCGCCAATTCCTAGCCCTGTTGCAGAGAAAGGGTGGAGGCTGCCTGCCCCAGCAGCTGCTGACTGTGACCCGCGGGAGTCCTAGGCCAAGGCTCAGCCCTGCCCTGGACAGAGGCCGTGAGGTGCTCAGCCCCACCGGGTCCTCAGCCACCGTCGATGACCGTGAGCACCTGGCCGTTCAGGCTGGGGACTGGGCTTGGGTCATGGAGCTGGAGGCCAGCCAGCTCAGTCCTTGCACACTCACGTGCCCACTACAGGGACTGCAGGTCAGAGAGCAGTGGGACTGGGCAGAGTACAGCCCCTATGGGGCTGGTAGTGGGCCTTGGAACCAGCTCCAGCCTCCTGTTCCCCTGCACCTGTAACCTGTGCCTCAGCCCCCTAGGGCCTTGCTCCGCCCAGTGAAAGGAACATGACCAGTGGGCACGCCCTGAACCCCACTGATGCCAAATTCCCCTGTCGGAGCCGTGGGTCAGCCCTAAACCAGGCCTGGTTTCTGCTTTGTGGGGCACAGTTGGTCAGCGTCACTAGCCCAGGGCCTCTGGTTGCTGGGAGGCACCTGAACCAGGGCCTGGTGTGAAGGGTTCTCAAAGGTGCCTTCTCCAGTGGGCACAGCCAGGGGACCTTTCCTAGGAGGGGACACTGAGTTGTAAATGATCAGAAGGAGCCCGGGAGAGCAGTCTATCAAGGGAGAGCTGTACAAAGGTCCCGAGGCCAAGCTCGTGCCAGAGAGGGAGCGGAAGCGGGGAACGAGGTCGGGAAGACTGGGGTGGGGTGGGGGGTGGGAACCTGGCCCTAGTGGTAGATTGGATGGGGCGATGTCCATTCCAGGCCGGGCCCTGCGGGAGGGCAGCCCGGTGGGGGCTGAGGAGGGGTGGGCTGCACGCAGCTGAAAGGATCCAGAGACGACGTGGGGCGAGGGAGGAGCGAGTTGTGGCAAGTTGGTCCCTGTGTCAGGTCACAGGAGGCGAAGCACAGCAAGAGCAGGGCCGCGCCCTGTGTGGGTATGTGGTGGGCGCAGCCTGGGGTGCAGGGAGTGCAACGCCGGGGTGCAGGAGCTTGGGCCTGGCACGCGGAAGGAGGGTGGCAGCTCCCCAGGTCTGTGGCCTGTGCAGCCCGGCTTTGCTCCTGGCCCCTCTGCGGATCCCTCTGGGGCGCGGTCCCGCCTGACAGCGGTCCTGCCCCCACAGGCACGGGCAGCGGCTCTGTGTCCCACGCCATCATCCGCACCATTGCACCGACCGGCCACCTGCACACGGTGGAGTTCCACCAGCAGCGGGCTGAGAGGGCCAGGGAGGAGTTCCAGGAGCACCGCCTGGGCCGCTGGGTGACCGTGCGGAACCAGGACGTGTGTCGCAGTGGCTTTGGTGTGACCCATGTGGCGGACGCCGTCTTCCTGGACATCCCGTCGCCGTGGGAGGCCGTGGGCCACGCCTGGGACGCCCTCAAGGTGGAAGGTGTGTGGGGCTCGGGGGGTCTGAAGCCCAGCGGGGGCAGGAAGGGCAGCTGCCGGCAATGGCCTGGCCAGGGCCGGCAGCCTGAGGAGGGGCGGCTCAGGCGGCGGGAGCAGGAGTGGGGGGCACGGAGGGGGCGCCTGGTTTGGGGGCCGGGAAAGCTAGGAGAGGAGTCAGGCCTGGCCAGAGCCCCTGCTCCTTGGCCCGCCCTGCCGGCTCCCCGCCCCCACCCCAGAGGGGGAGATGGCTCAGGCCCCTGGGGAATGTGGCAGCCCCACCAGCCCCTTTTAGGGAAGACGCGGTGTGGAGGCGGGAGGTTGGCTCCCAGCCAGGGAGGCACTGGGTTTTTCCCTTTTCTGGAGAAGGAGCGGGCTCAGCGCAAGCAGCACCCCCCACCCCTCCCCACCCCCCCGCTGGAAGGTGCCCGGGGAAGGGCTGCCCGGGGACAGATGCCGGCCCGCTCCAGCAGCAGGGCAGCGACCGGGGGGCCCAGAGGGCTCCTGCCCAGCTCTCTGGCTTGGGCTCCTTCGAGCCTTGGTCTCTGCCCAGCTGGCCTGTGACCAGGTGGAGGGGAGGCTGGCTTCCCCCCACTTCTAGCCCCTCCTGCTTTGCCCCTGGACACTTGCGGGCCCTCCCTGCTCGGGGGACACCAGCAGGCCCAGCCCCTAGTCCCACGGAGGCAGAGCAGCCTGGTGACCTCCCTCCTGGTGCCTCGAGGCTGGCCCAGGAGCGCCTGGCCTCCCGCCCCTCCCCCGCGCCTCTGGCCTGGCCTGCTGCTCCGGGTCCGCAGGCTCCCCACTTCTTGGCCAGCCCGCTTTCGCTCTGGCCTGGCAGCGCGTGAGCCGGTGGCCCCCGGTTCAACAGACCCTGTGCTCTGCCGCGGCGGCCACCGGCGCCCCTGCCCGCCGGCATTAGCCTCTGGGCTGCGCCCCGCGGCAGGGGTGTCTCCTTCCCAGGTCCAGGGAGGCCCAGGCCTGGCCACCCCACCCTGCTTCCCTGCCCCTCCTAGCCAGGGGCCAGGCTGCCCCCCTTCTGGGAGGGCCCGGAAGGGACTGTCGCTCCCACCCCCGCCCGTCAGCTCCGCGCTCCTCAGAGTGGGCGCCCCTGTTCCCGGGAGCAGCGACAGCCTCTAATTTCCTGTGACGGCAGCGCCCCCGCCGCCTGTGGGCCCTTCCCGCCCCCGAGTTGCGCGCTCGGGCTGTTCTGAGCTGGAGTCGGGCAGCTGCCGGCCGCTCTGCCTGGCCCCACCTGGCTGCGGACCCTCGGCTGCCTCCTGCCACGGGGCGCAGAAGTGTGGGGCCCGGGAGGCCGGGGGAGTGGGCTCGGGCCGGCCTGAGAAAGGTGGGGGGGAGTTGGCTCCTCCCAGACCCCCGCTCTCTGCCCGAGGGCGCGGCCGGCCGGGGGAGGCCCAGCCCTGGCCCACGCTGCCCTGACCCCAGGCCCGCCCTGCCACCCTCAGGTGGGCGCCTCTGCTCCTTCTCGCCCTGCATCGAGCAGGTGCAGCGCACGTGCCAGGCGCTGGCGGCGCGCGGCTTCTCGGAGCTCAGCACGCTGGAGGTGCTGCCCCAGCTCTACCACGTGCGCACCGTCAGCCTGCCCCTGCCCGACCTGGGCGCCGGCCCCTGCCCCGACGCCGGCCCCTTCCGCAGCGGCACCCCCATGAAGGAGGCTGTGGGCCACACCGGCTACCTGACCTTTGCCACCAAGACCCCGGACTAGCCGCACCGCCGGAGCACTGGGCCTGGAGGCTCCGCCGCCGGACGCGCCTTGGACGCCGCCAACGCCTGCCCGTGGGCCGGCTGCGGATAGGAGGGCTGGGCTGGGGCCTCCCGGGCACAAGGAGAGGCCGTGGAGCGTGTCCTCTGCAGGCCGGCCCTCTGGGCAGCGAGGCCTGCCCACCCGTGACCGCCGTGCCCGGCGCTGCTGCTGCAGCCTGAGGCGTCGCCACCGCGCAGGCTCTTCACCCTGGCCAGGGGTGCGTCCAGGTTGCCCCCTCCCGGGAGCCCGGAGCAAAGACACAGCCGGGGCACTGCCGATGCCACATGGGGGTGTCCCCGCGCGCCCGCCTCCTGGAGGGACCGCAGCCTCAGCCCCCTGCCCCCCTTCTGCCCCTGGGCAGCACACACATCCTTACTGAGGGGAGCTCTCGGGGCCCTGCCAGGCCCGTCCCAGCCTGGGGATCCCCCTCCAGGGAGCCCTGGGCCTGTGGGTGGCTTGCGCCCTAGAGGTCCCCAGGGACACTGCCTTTGCTGTCGCCTCTTGAGGGGTGTCCCCGGGGTGCCAGGCTGAGCTCCCGCCATCTGGACAGAAATAAATGCTGTTGCCCCCACGCACTAACTGGTCCCCGTGCCCTGGAGGCCCACTGCTGCGCAGTGTCCGAGCTGACAGCTCCACACACAGCCTCCTGGCCCCGCTCCTGCCTCTTCCTGTCCCAGCGCAGGCGCCGCGGGGTCCGGACACCAGGACAACGGCCGGGACACAGTGGACAAAGGAGCGAGTGTGTGGCCACCCCCACTGGCCACAGAAAGGGCCGTTTGTCCCTGGGGAGGGCGAGGAGGGAGGGGAGAGAGTCTGTGTCCTGTCCCGGAGCCCAGCCCTTGCTGTGTCCGCCTGGCCCTCAGCCTAGCGTTCGCGGTGGGCTCCTGGGCTGCTGCACGCTCCCACGGCCCCAGCCCGTCGTCCCGCGACCACTGCCGGGTGTGCCTGGTGTGTTAGGGGGCCTCCAGACTGGCTCCAGCCAGTCTCCCTCACAGGACTGAGGGCTCCCTCCTGTCCATGCTCCTCCCTCTGCTGTCCCCTGAGGCCTGTGTCTACCCAGGGTCCCCAGAGTCTCTTGCCTCTCCCCTTCCAGAACCTGTCATGGCCTCTGGCCAAGGTCCTCACCTGGGGGAGGATTAGCCATAGGGACAGGCCTGGGGTTGTCACGTGGCACAGCTCTGCAGGGTTTGCAGGCCTTGAACTGCAGTTTTGCGTGACTTACTGGGCCTGTGCTTGGGTCGGTATGAACTGGAGGAGCAGCTGGAAGGCCCAGCCCCGGAGGGGCAGCTGGGGCGGGGTCATCAGGGGCAGGAGGCCTGGGTCTGCTCGTGAGCCCCTGGGGCTCCCCTAGGCCTCTGGCATCCATCCATTCCAGATCACCAGCTTGGCCTCAGCCTGGAGCCAGCAGCAAACTCCTGTGCATCCTTCAAAGCCCTGCTCGAAAAGTCCACTGTCAGCCCCATCCCCTGCTGGCAGGAGCACCCTGCTCAGCATCCTCTGCCCCTGCGTGTCCCAGGCAGGGCTGAGGTACCCATCCCGGCCCCAGCCCAGTGGTGCTGTGGGCAGAAGAGTGGGAGCGACGACACCCAGTTCTCCTGCTGGGCCTGCTGGCCCACAGTGCATGAGCCCCTTGGCAGGTCAGCGCCCGCTGCCGCCTCCAGCACAGGGGCTGGTCACAGGACAGGGAGTCACTGGAAGTTCCCTCCCTGCCCAGCCCCACACTCACCGCAGCCCTCAGTTTTTCCTTGGAAATTTCTTGCACGTGCCCCCCCCCCTTACAGTGCCCAGCAGCCTGTGCGGACCCTGGGGCAAGGAGCCACACCTGCTTCTGGGGCCCCAGGCCAGCGCCCCTCTGCCGTGTCTCCCAGACACCCCAGTGTTATCCACTTGGGCCTCGCCACCTGGAGGTCCTCCAGCTGGGAGCAGGGCCCAGCCCTGTGCCAACATAAACCCCACCCCGAAAGGTTTGGGGGTGGTGAGTGGAACTGGAGACACCAGACCCCTGGGGACTGCACCTTGTCTCGCAGAGGGGTGAGGAGGGTCCTCTGCCCCAGGAGGGCAGGGCAGGTGGCGGCCTTCCCCTCGCCCCGCTGTCTGGGTCTCCCACTGCCCCTTCAGCGCTCACTGACTTGCACCTCCTTTCTGCGCCCGCCTACCCTCCAGGCCTGAGGGCCCACAGGTGGGTGGTAGGAGGTGCCCAGGGAAACGCCGTCCTCCCCCCACTAGCCCATGAGCAGGTGGACAGGACTGTCCAGCATCCGGGCCGCTGCCTGTCTCCGCCAGAGCCACGCCCACCTATCAGACCCTGCCCCGGGCCCCCCCGCTTGCCAAAGCAAGAGGAAGTCCTATTGGGAGGAAGAATCATGGAGGGCTCCTCAGAGGCAGTGGCGTTGTGCTGTGTCCGGAGGGACTGTGGGGATTGAAGGAGCAGTAGAGAGCCCTGCGGCCGTCAGCTGGGCCCCACGCGGGACTCCTCCTCACGAGCCTGAGAACGCAGTGGAAGCCAGGGTAGAGGTGCGCATGGCGGCCCCTAGGCCCAGAGCAGGCCCTGCCGGCCCCGCCTGCAGGGCTGCTCTCTAGCCTGCCAGCGCGAGGGGGCGGGGAGCTGTGTGAGACCGTGAGCGTCCCTACACCTGCACCTCAGCTCACGGATCATCTCTGCGATTGTGATCAGGAGCGGGGGCTGCCACCGCCTCCAGGAAGGCCCCCTTCCCTGTTTAAGATCCAGGGCCAGAATTCTGGAGCCAGGTCTGGGTCCACCTGAGACATGTTCTTGGCGCTTTGCAATACTTGAAGTGTTTTTTGCATCTTCTGGGGCACTTGAGTAGTTTGTCAGGACAATGGGACGGTCGCCGCGCGTGCGGTTAGTTGTGTAATGACGCTGAAGGATGTCGCCTGGCCAGGCGCAGGCAGGCGTGGGGGGTGGCTGGTCAGGCCCACGGCTTTAGGCAGGTGCCTCTGCCAGCTCTCGCTGCTGTGTGGCTGCATAACAAGCACCCCCAAACCCAGAACTTCCTGACAGCAGTGGGTCCCTCCCTGGGGCCTGTGGCTGCTCTCGGCCACCCTTGGCCAGGCTGGCGCCGTGGGGGCCAAGCCCCTGCTTCTGCTTCTGCACCCCTGGCTGCGTGTGGTCCCGGGCACTGTCGGCTGGTGGGTCCCAGCCTGTGGGCACAAGGGGACCTGTGGGCACAAGGGGACCGGGGCTCACAGTCATGTCCGGGTGGGGGAGGAGCCTGCGCTGCAGGAAGGGGCGGCCTCTGCCCGTCCCCCCCAGCCCTCCCCACCCCCGGACCGAGCACCTGGGCCCGCAGCTGCCTCCCCACGCAGGCTGAGGGCGTTTCAAAGTCAGGCTGCCTCGGAAGCCGCGGTGCGGCAGGAGGGAATAGCGGCTCCCACCCGGCCCAGAATAGCTCAGAACTGGGTCACAGGCGCCGAGCGCTCCGGTCACAGCCTCAGCCTTTAGCCGGAATCAGCTCTTCCCGACACCTGTCCCTCCCGAGAGGGGCGGGCGCGGATTGAGAAGAAGCAGAGGAGGTGGAGGTGGGTCGGGAGGGGAGCCTGCTTCTCTCGCGGGGGGCATCCCCCCTCCTGTGCGTGGGGCCTGGGGGGCCTCCGCCCGCTTCCCCTCTGCTGACCCTGACCTCTCCGCCTCCATCCCTCCTGCCCACGCTGCTGCTCCCCCAACCCCCAGCCGCCCCAACCTGGAGCCAGGTGTGGGAGACACAGTGGGCACCCAGGTGCCGCTGGGGGTGGAGTAAAAACTTCATGTGTGCCAGGTCCAGCACTTGGCGGGAGCCCCGGCCCCTCCCAGCTCACCTTCAGTAGCTCAGGGTGGTGGGCTGCAGGTCCGGCGCCCCAGGGGTACAGAGACCAGTCACGTGTCCGGGGACACGTGTGGGCCTGGGGTCCCCCACTAATGCACACTTGGAGGAAGGAAGAAATCTTGGGGAACCTTTCACCTGAGTCGAAGTTCAGCCCTCCCACTCCCTGTCTCTGTTGCAATGTCACCAGAGAAACTCCCCGTCGTGGATTCGCCCCAGTGCCCCTGCCCCACTGCTCCCTGTGCCCTTCCCCCAGCCTGGGCATTGGCCCTCCATCTCCTGCCAGGACCCTGGGCTGGAGGGGCTCCCTGGGAGGGAGCCTGGGAGGGAAGACCCCCAGGGCCTGCTCTGCCACCACCTGACAGGGCCTGCTGCCACCAGCCCCTGCATCTCCAGGAGAGGGGAGTCTCACCCCACCCAGACCTCCTGCTGGGGAGCTGTGCCTTGGAAGCATTCCCCAGGGGATCTGAATGTTAAAGTCTGAGGAGCACTGTTTGGCTCATCTTTGTTCCCTTTGCCTCAGTCTCTAGGAGCTCGGAGGCAGAGCTGGGAGGCGGGCCCGGCGCTCCAGCTCACCTCCCACCCATCTCTTCCTGATATCTCACCCACCTTCCCCCAGAGTGATCTTGAGAGAACCGAGGTGGGCGGCCCACGTCCACGCTGTGACCTGGGTACGCTGTCACCAGGTGGAGGTGAGACCCATCCTCGCCAATACCCAGCCGCATGTCCCCGCGTTTCTGCTGCTGTGCTTCACTTCTTTAACCCCTGCACCCCCAAGAGGCAGTTGTCCCAGGGGACAGAGCACCCCTGAGCTTAGGCGACAGGGGTGTTTCTTGAAGCTGCAGTGGGTGACAAGCCATCCAGAGCCCGGGGGACCTCAAGGGAAAGGCAAGTCCCAGGCCTACTCCAGACCCGCTGAGTCGGAGCTGGTGAGGGGCTGCACGGTCCGCCAGAGGAGCCCAGTCTATCTCCAAACAGCTCTTTCCTCTTCTTGCTTAAATCCCACAAACACACCGTGGTGCTGGCCTCGGGCTGTGGGCTCCCCAGCAGCTCAGGCACTTGTGGGGAGCCTGCAGGCCGCACAGCTGGGGGCCGCTCCTCCTCTGGGTCCTGCAGGGGCCCGGGTGGGGGTGGGGCCGCCGTGCCAGGTCCTTGTTCCAAGGAGACAAACGTTTTATTTTACAGAAACGAGACAACCGGGGCGCCTGAAGCCTGGGGCCGGGGCGGGGGCGCGGGGGGCCGGGAGCCGGCCTGGGCGGTGGGAAGAGGCTTGGCCGCGAGTCTCTGCTCTTGCGCTCTTCGGCCTGTTCCCGGAAAAAGCTCGTTTGAAAAAAAAAAAAGGAAAAAGCTGGGAGCCGCGTCGGCCCGTGGAGACGCCGGCCTGGACGCCCTCGCGGGGCCTGGCTGCTCCTACCGACCGCCTCCCCAGGCCACCGGGCTCCCCCAGGTGGGACTCCTCCAGATCGGGGCTGTGGCAGGTGAGCGGGTGGCCGCAGTGGGGCCCGCCCCGCCCCGCCCAGGCGGCGCCTCCTGTGACCGGCGCGCCCTCGAAAGGTGACTAAACGGGGTGGGGGTGCCGAGGGAGACTGCGGGCGCCTGCGGGCAGCCACAGGGCAGGGCCAGCGTGTGGCGCTCGGGGGACCCTGGTGCGCCCTGCCGGGAGCCGGTCACTGCCGGGCACATGTGGGCTGCAGCTCGGCCACTGGACGCAGCCAGAGGCTCAGAGGGCTGAGGAATGCGGGAGCCCCAGGGCGGGGACAGTGGGGGTGTCAGAGGCTTGTTGCTAAGTGACAGGCACAATGGACATTCCAGGCGCCAGGCAGCAGGAAGGAGGAGACGGTTCTCAGCAGGAGGATGCACTGGGGCCCAGGTCGCCCCAGCCCCGCGGCATGCAGATGGCCTGGCTGCCCCCCACCTCGGCCCGCCCTCGCTGGCCAGGCGCCCCCAGGGCTGGGCACAGGGCCTGGCCCCCAGCCTCCTCCTGCCCCCCACTCCCGGCCCTGCCTTGGGAGCTTGCCAGCCCGGCCTCTAGGGCCATGTGCAAAACTCTCAGTACAGTTGAGAGGTTTGGGGGCACCCCGGTCCTCAGCCACACCCCAACTCTATCCCTAGCTCTGGGCTCAGCTCCCCCCAACTCCAGCCCATCCCGGCCTGGTGAGGCCGCTCTCCCCGGGCAGCAGCCACGTCCGGCCTGGCCTCTGCTTTGTGTTCTGCGCTGCAGCGCCCACTTCCCCCTCCGCGGGGAGACTGCTAAGCGGGTGGCGGGGGGGGGGGGGGGGGGGGGGGGGGGGGGGGGGGGGGAGGGAGCAGGCGGGCGGCGTGGAGACAAGTGCCCACTGCCGGTCACTGTCGCGCTGCTGGGGAGGCACGGGGCCCCGAGTGCTGCCCCCACTCCCGGGCCTGCCCCTTTGGGACGAAAAGGAAATCAGCCCCCACCCTCTGGGGACCTCTAGGCCGGCGGATGACCGGGGTCAGCAGGGGGCGGATGGGAGGAGACCGCCAGAGGACTGGGAGCAGCGGCAGGGGCAGGCACACCCTGTGTCCTGGGGCCCCACCCACAGCCTGACGGGCTCGGGGAGGGGGCCAGAGGCGGCTGCCTTCCCCACGGGGCGCCGAGGCGCTTCCTGGGAAGTTGACAGATGCATTTCCAAGGTGACCTTCAGCCTCAGCCCCTCCGCGGAGTAAGCCTCTCGCCGGGAACAGGCAGCTCATCTGCCGCCTCCGCTGTCGCTGTCGCTGTGGGCTCCAGGGCCCGCCACCCGGGCGTCCCGAGCCCACCCCTCAGCCCCATGCCCGCGCCGACCCCTACCCCCCACCCCGGGCGCCTGTGCCGGGCAAATGCCCCCCCACCGGCCGGGCCTGGGCTCGTGCAGCTCCAGGAGCAGCCAGGGCCATGAGCAGGGTGGGGACGGGCCCCCCAGGGCAGTTGGGGCCGGGCCTGAGAGCGGACTTTTGGACAAAGGATGCGTCCTCCTGCGCCTCGTTCCCCCCGCTGAGGAGCGGGGTGCCAAGGATGCCCAACTGGGCTGCAGGGGATTCTTGGGCAGTGCCCGGGCTGCCAGCCCCTCACTCAGCACCCGCCCAGCTCACAGGAGCTGGGGGCATGGGGCTGGGGGGGCTCCCTTGCTGCTGGCAACACCCCCAACACTTGCCCGGCACCCTGGGGACCGTCAGCTGACTATCCGCCAGGGTCGCCAGCCCACGCCTGCTCCCCGGGGGTGGAGCCTGCCTCTGGGGGTGCCGAGCTGTGGGAGCGAGGCTCCCCTCCCCTCCCCCACGCCGCATTCCCAGGAGGAAGTCCAGGCCTCACCGAGCTGAGCGGCCCCTGGGGTCTCTTCTAGGCTGGGAGCCGGACAAAGCAGCAGCTGCCAGCGGGGCGGAGGGGGCCCCCCCAGCGGCCTTTGTGCGCTGCGCCCCTCCTGGTGACCTCACCAAAGGCCAGAGAAGGGCCCTTTCTTCCCAAAGGCGACCGTTGGGAATCGCCTGGGGACAAAGCCGTCTCCAGGCGGGGGACCAGCAAGAGGTTGGGCCCCTCGTGGCATAAATTAAGGGGAGCTGGAGGGGGGGAGGGGACGGCAGCTGAAGCTGTGAGGGCACAGGCATTCTCAGAGGCGGGCGAGGGGATGGACATTGCCCACTCTGGGTCCTGGGCTGCTCCCTCGAGGCCTCGCTCCGTCCTCCGTCCCGCCTGCTCCACGCACAGAAGGGCCTGGGGCCGGCCTGGGGCAGCAGCAAGCCTGGGGTTGAGGCTGGTGGTGGGCTCCCAATCTCCAGAGTTGGGGGGTCACAGCCCCCAGAGCTGCCCTGCTGGACACACTGCCCATCTGCCCAGAGGGGAGCAGGGTTGGTCTGGGGAAACTGAGGCCACACAGCGGGCCTGGGTCAGCCACCTCCCGAGTCAGGTCAGGAAAACACTAGGCTTTCGCGTGTGGTGTTGGGTGACATCCAGCCCTGTGGGGCGAGGCCTTCCTGTCCCCGGGGCCGGGGTGCATAAGGCGCCTCACAGCCATGCTGGCCCCCGCGGCCCTCCCTCCCCAGGCTGCCTCTGCACCAGACACCAGCCCTGTGTGTTGCGTCGGGGTAACCCGTGGTGGCCGGGCGTGTGACATCTCAGTCTGCGTCCCGCCAGTCCAGGTCAGCCAGAGGCCCTCTGGACACCCGCTAAGTGCCCCTGATCTCCGCTGGTGGCTTGCTTAGGGCCCCGGGCACCGGTCCCCACTCCTGAGTGTTCCAGGACCCCAGGCCCGGGGGCTTCCCGCAGGAGGAGGCAGCAGTGGGCCAGGTGAGGCTGGGTCCGGGAGGTGGGCGAGTGGGCTGGTGCTGTCCCCAAAGCTGCGGGAACCAAGGTGTCCTTAAGACGGGAGCCAACCGGCTGCGGGTCTGGGGGTGACCCTGGCTGTGCTGAGTGTGAAGGACAGAGTTGGTGTCTGAGAGTGTCAAGGGCACCCCCCGGCCGTGGGCCTGGGCCATACAGGGTGTGGGGGGGAGGCCAGCAGCTTGGGGCGTGGTCTCGGGGCTCCTGCCACCCCCACCCTGCCAGACTCTGTCCTAGCCTGGGGGTCCTTGGTCTGAGGCCTTTGGTCAGGGTCACCAAGACCTCTCGGGCCCACGGTCACCCGGCAGCACAGAGTGTCCCCGAGATTTCCGGGGGTGGAAATTTCCCAAGCCCTTTCGAAGCCATTGAGCCCAGAGGTCAGTGGAGCAGGGGGGACTTAAGCCCCTGCTGGGTGCTAGCCAGGCCTGCACCCCCACCAAGGACCCCCAGTGATGGAGAGGCTCGGGTGAGGCCATGGATGAGGACGATGGCCTGGCCAGGTGTCCGTGCCGGGGGAGGGGTTGCAGGGAGGCTTCCAGGGCACGGTGCCCACAAAGGCCGGGTGCAAGGCCCCCAGGAGTCCCACGGCCCCACACCCTCCCGGAGCCGATGGCGCGGGGTGGGGGCGGAGTAAGTAGGCCAGTGCTTTGTGCCGTGTTGCCATGGCACCGCTCCAGAGCACGCAGGCTTCCTCTGGGCTCCGCTCCCAGGACACCCCGGGCCGCCGTGAGGCCCTCCCACCGCCAGGCCCGGCCCCGCTCCACCCGCCTCCCGCCTCCCACAAGCCGCGGGCGGGCGTGGCAGTGCCTCTGCCCTGCCATGTGATAGGCACAGACACGCATGCTCGCCCAGTGCACACAGACAGCACACGCGCAGTACACACGTGCAGGCGGAGACACATGCTTGCCCACATGCACCCTGCCCACAGCACACACGTGCACACAGCACACACGTGCACACAGCAGTGCATGCACACAGGCACACAGACTCGCCACGTGCGCAGACACACACGGCACACCCATGTGCACACATGCCCTTCTCCATGCACACTGCCACTGTGCACACAGCACACGTTTGTGCAATATGCCTGCCCACATGCACCCTGCACACACAGGCACACAGGACACATGCGCAGTCACAGGCAGCGCTCAGTGAGCCTGGGGGGCCCCAAGCCCCGCCACAGAGGCAGGTCTGCTGCCCGCTGGGCAGGCCTGGGCCCCTGGAACTTGATGCTGCTGCCGCGCCTGCCCTGCCCAGGCTTTGGACTCTGATGCCAGAACCGCGGCCTCCTGCCTGGTCCCCAGAGCACCGCAGCCAGGCAGCACAAAGGCCGGGTCCAGGCAGGTGACATCAAGGGTGGAGAATAGGGGTGTCTGTGGAGCCAGGTGACTCCTAGGTCTCTGAACCCCTGTTGATAAGGACCCTAGGGTGTCAGAGAGGGAGGCAGAGCAGGTGGCAGCCTGTTGAGGGGCCAGGTGGGGGAGTGGGGCAGCACCTGACCCCCCTGAGGACTATAGGGGCCTGAGACCTGCTGCCTCGGCCCCCTGTCTGACAGTAGGGGGCTGGCCAGGGGGTGCCAAGGACCCCAGAGCCTGCGCAGGTTCTGGTGTGGAAGAGCGGGGCACCCTTGCCACAGGCAGCCCCAGTGGGATCCCCGCTCCTGCCACAGTGGCTGGTTCCCGCGCGGCCTCCTGTCCTCTGGGGCGCCTGATCTCGTCTGTTGGCTCCCCAAGGCCCCCGGGGCAGGCCCTGAGCTCTTAGTATGCAGGCCTGAGCCGAGCTGGGGGCCAGCATGTCCCTCCTACTGTGTGCCCAGCTACCCCTGGCCCTTGGGACTGCGCTAGCGGGGGCTCAGGGGAGAAGAAGCAGAGGAAGGGGCTAGTCACCCAGAAGGCCAGGCCAGGCAGCCGGCCGGGGGGCCTGGGCAGGAGGGCCTGGTTCCTGGGCTACAGTGGCCAAAGCTTTGCCTTGGGCAGAGGCCAGTGCCACCAGGAGGTCAGGGTGGAGGCCAGGAGTAAAGGCCCCCCGCTGAGCCCTGGGCCACCCTCCAGGCCGCGGGGGGTGAGGGAGGCCCCCACTCTGCCACTGGCTGCTGTGGGCGGCAGGGCGCCAGCCTGAGGGCACGCTGCGCAGGGACAGGTGATTGCAGCCTTGGGCACCATCAGCTGAGCTGCCCTGGTGGGACTCCACAGTTCGCCAGGGCCTGACCCTGGGGGACCTGCGGGTGCTGCAGCCAGGGGACAGGGCACGGACGGGGCGGGAGCAGGCTGAGGGCGTTGGTTGGCTCCCGGGACTGTGGACCACGCTCCTCCCTTCGACTTCCTGCCTTAGTCCCCAGCCCAGGCACCCCAGCGGGGCCCACCGACTGAGGGTGGGGACCCCCAGCGCCTGCGGCCCTCTCATGCCAGAGCCTCGGTCCCGAGCCAGCAGGCGGCCCTGCTGGAAGCAGCGTCTGGCGCTGCTGAGCCTGGTGGCGCCACAGTCCCCGCAGGCAGGCGCGCTCCCCGCCCCTGGGCTTGGGGGGGCGGCCCGGGCCTGGGCCGCGCCCTCAACCCCGAGGGGCGGGACAGGAGCTGCCCGCCGGCAGGTCCCCATCCGGCGCGTGGTGGCGGCCGGGCCGTGCCTGGGCTCCGCACCGCCGGCGTCCACGCCGCCCGCGCTCCCCCCACCCCGCAGGTGCGTCCCCCGCGCCCCCCCGCAGGTGCGTCCACGCCGCCCGCGCCCCCCCGCAGGTGCGTCCCCCGCGCCCCGCGCCTCCCCCGCAGGTGCGTCCCCCGCGCCCCCCCCCGCAGGTGCGTCCACGCCGCCCGGGCCCCCCCCGCAGGTGCGTCCCCCGCGCCCCGCGCCTCCCCCGCAGGTGCGTCCCCCGCGCCCCGCGCCCCCCCCGCAGGTGCGTCCCCCGCGCCCCCCCCCGCAGGTGCGTCCCCCGCGGCCCAGCCCCTCCCGCGGCCCGGCCGGCGAACACGGGCTCGCGCGCCGCCTGGCGGCCGGCCGGGGCGGGCCGGGGCGGGCCGGGGCGGGCCGGGGCGGGCCGGGGCGGGCCGGGGCGGCCGGGGCGGCCTCCCAGGGCCGGGGGTCCTCCGACCTCGGGGGGCCCTGGGCGCGCCGGCCGGACCCTGGAGGGACATCGTGGCGGCGCCGCCGTGAGCTGGGCCTGCAGCCTCCTGGGGCGCCGGGCCCGAGGGCGCTCCGCTCTCGGGAGCCGGGAGTCCACACGGCACCCGGCGCACCCCCAGGTGCCCGCACCCCCCAGGCCCGGCGGGGCGCCCTGACGACTCTCCCGCCCCCCCCCCGAGCCGGGCGCCCCGCGGCGGCCCATCCAGCCGCCCCTCCTGAGCCCCCGCAGGCCAGCGGCAGACGAGGCCCCTCGCTGGGGAAGAGGGAAGCCCCCGGAGGAGAGGGGCGCGGGGACCTGGGGGCGCCATCGAGTGTCCCCGCCGGCCTGGGAGGCGCCGACTAGACCCGCCCGGACCAGCCCCCGCCGCCGCCCGGCTCCGCGCTTAGATGCTCCACTTTCGTTTCTTCACCGCTTTTTATTTATTTATTTTTAAAGATTAATTTATGCAGACAAGAGCTGGGGGGCAGGCCAGAGGTGTGGGGGGTGAGAGGACTCCCCGGAGACAGAGCGGGGAGCAGAACAGGGGCAGCCAGGACCGGGAGAGGCCGCCGCGCCCTGGGGGTCGCTCCCTGGCTGGGGATCGAACTCGAGTGCGGCGGACGGCTTCAGGCGCGGCGCCCAGTCCCCTGCCCCGGGGAGGCCCGTTACTGCGTTTCAGAGCTTGGTGCGCTTGGTCTTGCTTTACACACTCGCCCCTGCCATAACCAGCTCCTTTGGCTGCTCCTCCCGGGCCGGGGCAGCCCCTCCCACCGCAAGGTGGGCTGTGCCCCCAGCGCCTCTCCCCGGGTCTCCATACTGACGCGCCCCTGTGAGCCCCCATCACGGCCCTCAGCGTGAACGCCCAACAGAGCACCCCGTCCTAAATGACCCACATCTCCCCGTGCTCACCCGCACCCCGCTTCCTGCGGGGCTTCTCCTGTCTGTGCGCCCCGCCCAGAGCTCTGGCCCCGCTCTGGCCCCTCCCAAGGGCATCTCTCACTCCCAGCACAGGTGCCTGACCCCCAGGGGCACACATGTGGGGCGTGTACACCGCTTCCTCCCAGACCTGGGCTGTCTCATGACCACGCTGACCCCTGCTGGCCCCCAGGACAGGGACCATGAGGCCCGGTGAACGCCGTGGGAGGCCACCCCGTCTCCTGGCTGCCTTCTGCCACCTGCCAGGCGGTGCTGTGCCAGGTGCCCAGGGCACAGCCAATGCCTGTGGCCAGGTCTGCACAGAGTCTCGCCTCTGTCCCCTGCTAAGGCCTCCCATGGTGACCCTCGGTGGACAGAGCGGCTCACCAAAGGGGCCCTGGGACAGCAGCACAAGTCCCTTCTGGGTCCCCATGACCAGCCAGCACCTTCCAGGCCCAGGGCCTCAGGGCGGCTGGCTGGACTCTGCACCCCATTCCCGCCGGAGCAGGGGCCGCGGCCTCAGAAGCTCCTGCCCTGCTCAGCCGACACATGAGGCCTCGGGCACCTGTCTCCTGCCCGGGCCTGGTTGAGAAGAGGAGGGGCGGGGAGTCCAGTGTGGACTGAGGGGGCTCCCTCCCGTGGGGCTGTCCGCAGCCCTTGGCTTGGGCAGTGGGGCAGAGGGAGGGGGCAACCTCTCACCACAGGGGCCCCCGGCGCTGAGCTGTGGGGGTGGGGGCAGGGCCGGACTCTGGTCCTCACCAAAAGCCCAGGCTCTCTGACTCCTGCGGTCGGGCAGCTGCCTGACCGCGACCTGGAGCTGCGCCGGCCCCTCCGGGCACACGGGCGTCTGGAATGTCTCCTCGGCCAGGCGCCGGGCTCGAAACAGCTCTGCCCAAGGGTTCTGCGCGCCCCTGCTACCTGCAGCGGCCCCCCGGTGGGCAGGGCAGGCGGCTACTCCCAGGGCCTGGGGCCGGCGGCGGGGTCTGGGGTCAAGGCGGGGTGCGCTTTCGGAGCTGAGGGTGGGGCACTGGAGCTCAGCGCCAGGTGGGTAGGGGCTGCCTTCTCTGGGGAAACTGGGGGCTCCAGAATGTCAGGGACTCTTCAGGCTGGAACAGGCCGGTGACGTGGGGAAGAGAAGCTGTGAGGTCCCTGGGCGGTCACCCTGTGCTCTGGCACGGCCCGGACTCCCCCAGGGCCTGGCAGCGTCTCCCTGACCGAGAGGAGGGACGAGTCCGGTCCAGTCTGAACGCGCAGCTGCTGGTCCCAGCCACACCGCCGGGGAACTGTCCGGCGCTGCCCGGCACGGGCGGGTCGTCAGGGGCTTGAGAGATGAGGTGTTTGACCCGCAGCCGCTGTGTCAGCTCACCCCGCGGGCGGCGGGGGCCTGTTGGGGGCAGCCAGCGGTGTGCACCCCAGAGCCGCTGCCAGCGGGCCTGCCCCGGGGAGACACCAGCCGCCTTCCTCTGCCAGCCAGGACACGAATGCTTTCATTTGGTCATAAGCCTACTTTGTGCTGAAAACTCTCCCACGTCTTACTGACACCCTAAGGGAGAGAACAGACTAAACTCTGGAGCGCTGGAGTCACAGCACGAGCACAGCCAAGGGTCTGAGGGTGCACACGCCGCTCCCGCACGCAGGGTGGGCTGCCCGCCTCGCCTGCTCCCCAGGGCTGGACTCTCCCTGCCCACACCGGCTTCCATACTGGCTATGTTTCTTTTTCTTTCTTTTTTTTAAAGATTTATTTATTTATGCATACAAGAACTGGGGTGCAGGCCAGAGGTGTGGGGTGGGGGGTGAGAGGACTCACCAGAGACAGAGTGGGGAGCAGGACAGACAAAACACACTGCCGAGGGGAGCAGCGGGGAGACGGGAGAGGTCTGCCCCACCATGTGGGCAGCTCCCTGGCCGGGGATCGAACTCGTGCTGCAGAGGCTGTGGACAGCTTCATAGGTTGCGTCTTAACCCCCTGCGCCACCAGGGAGGCCCCCACACTGGCTATTTTTTTGTGAGACTCGGGCAGGCGTGTGGGAAAGAAACAGGCCGAGGACAAGCGGCTCACGCCTCTCCGTGAGCAGACCATGGGTCTGCAGGAGCCTGGCCACACGAGCAGGGCCTGGGACCCTGGCGCGTCCCAGACTCGAGCCTCTGCGTTCAGTGGCTTCTTGGGCGCCTCCCAGGGGTGAAACGGGTCCCTCTGGGGCAAAACCGAGGAGTAAGGAAACTTCCCTTCCACAGCTTTCCTCTGGGGTGAACCCCCCCTCCCTCTAGCTGACCTAGGCCGTCCCCCTTCACCTCTGTCCAGGCGGAGCTGCTAACTAGCCCTGATGCCGTGGCTGCCGAAGGGCTGTGCCCGGAACTTGCGCTCACCCCCACCTTGGCCTCCGCGCCCAGGGTGACCCAGTCCCTGCAGTGACCCGGTTCTCCCGCAGGACTGGCCTCCTCCTGTCTCCGGGCCTGTCTGCGCCAGGAGGCTGCCTCTGCTTCGCGACTCGCCTCTCCTGGAGGGCGAGCGGGCAGAGGCGGCCGCAGGGAGGCGCGGGGAGGAAACCGGTGCTGTCGCCACCTCAGGGACCCTGCACAGCCGGCCGGCCCCGTCGGAGGCACCTGCCCGAGCAGCAGGGCCGAGGCCCGGGACGCCCCGGTGACACCGGGCCCTCCAGCCGGGCCCTGGCGAGGGCACCTGCTCGCGAAGCTTTCCCCAGGGACCCTTCCTTCCTCCCAGAGGTCAGGTTCCCCCCAAGCTTCCTCAGCCGCCCACCCCCGAGAGCTGCCACCCTGAGACCGCCATCGGCTGGGACTGGGGAGCCCACCGTCCCTGCCCCTGGCCGAGTGGGACACGTGTTCCTCCCCACATCGCAGGTCCGTGAAGGTGGTCACATGCGGACAGAACCCACACCTCAGACCCGCATCCTTTCTCCACGGGGCGGTCAGGCGGACACTCTATTGCTCGGCAGCCAAACGCAGCTCTCAGCGGCAGAGTCGACGCGCCACAGAGCCAGGCAGCCACGCACAGGCCCAAGGCGGGCGGGCCGCGGCATCAGACACCCAGGTCCGTGGCGCACACGTCTCCACTTACTCATGAGAGGAAATTACCAAGTTAGCGCCACAGCTTTGCTTCCAAAGACCTGCGCATGCAGGATAACCTGAGGCCCTCGGAGAACCGGAGTAAAAATTCACAAAGGGAAACACATTAGAAAACGGGTTAAACGTCTCATCCTACCTCATTCCAAATATACCAAAGCGTCCTAGTAAAATAAAGCATTAACGTGCACTCAGCAGACATGCTCATTGCATTTATTTTCAGAACTACTTCGTTACAGGCCACCTGCCCTTTCCGGGGTGACGACCTGGAAGCCCGCTGACAGGAAGGTAAAGAAGCAGACATCCCCAGCCAGTTTTGCATGAACATGGACGACGCCGTTTAATGCAGACCCAAGGCCAGACATTTGCAGGGGGAGGTTTCGCCCCCGTTACATAGCCCCGTCCCGTGAGATCACACAGCTCGGTTCGCATGAGGCACCCGGGCCACATGCCGGGCAGCGGCCACGTTACACCGGGAGGCCCCAGCGTGGGGAGTGCGGACTTGGGGGCCACTGGTGAGAAGGAACCAGACCGGGTCAAGGAACCAGAACGGGGGGCGAGCGTCAGGCCCCCATGCTTGCTCGAGGCTGAAACGACCCATTTGGGAAAGTCAAGGCGACTGCGGGGAGCTGGGTGCCCCGGGCACCTGCGGCTCAGGCGCTGGGGGGTCAGCCTGGCAGGGAAAGCACATTAGGGCGCCTTTTGAGGAAGCGCTGCTGCCCGACCTCACCACGGAGTAAAAGATGAAGTGGGGGCCAGAGGCCACTTACTGGCATGGCCTCCCAGCGCCCCCCTACAGCCACGGCACCCCAGGGCGACCCTAAAGTGCTTTGGCCACAGCAAGCCCAGGGATGGGTATGGAGGGGCCCAGAGGTGCCAGGAGCTGCTGGGCACAGGGGAGGAGGCACGGGCGTCCCAAGACTGGGAGGGCCCTGTCCACTGATTCTAGAAATTTCTAGTAGGAAAAGCATTAATGATTGGGTAATACGGGGCAGAGCAGGAATTAACTTAGGGCCCCACATCCACCCTCTCGTAGGGCTTGGCTACCTATGGGGTTCTCGGCTGTTTAAGGCCCTCCGCCCCGCTCAGGCCCCTCCAGGCGCGTGTTCGCAGGAAGCGAGCCGCTTCCTGGAGCCGGGCGCAGGGGCAGCCTGGGTCGCAGCCCGGGTGGGCGCCCCAGCTCGACAGAGCGTGGGCACTCCGGCTCGCAGGCACGGGACTGGAGGCCGGCCCTGACAGCGCTCTGGGCTAGGGGCGGCCCTGCCGGGCACTCAGCTGGCAGGCTCAGCCCCAAGCTCTAGGGCCCGGTGGGAGGCAGCTGGCTCCCCCTGGCAGGCTCCCCAGGGCCGGACCGTGGCCCTGCCGCCCTCGCCCTGCTGCCCAGCACTGGCACTGGGCGCGCGTTCTCAGCCAGGTGCCTCACAGCCGGGAAGACAGAGCCCGGCCTGCTGCACACAGACTTTTTTTTCAGGGCCTTGGGCTAAGCTGGCAGGGTGACTGTCCTAGGGTGGGGAGAGGCGCCTCCTTTTACTTTTTCTAACGCTCCATTCACTTCCTTTAAATGTCCCCCTTGTACTGACTACGGAGAACTGAAAGCTCGGGTTCCACCACCAAGACAGCTGCAGGTAGCAGCTGCTGTGTGATCCCCTCTGCGGTGCGGTCTCAAAGGACTTTGCTCTTAATTTTCATAATTTTCTTATGCATGTCACATACAAGAATAAGACGCCCCCTCTAAATGCAGAGTTTGGGGAAAAACAGACACTGTTTTACCTTTTTTCCAAACAAAGATGTGTGAAGCGGCAGAAGGAAAAAGCATAAAAACACAAACCTTCCGCACAAACAACATCCACGCCCTCAGCCACCGGGCGGGGCCCAGCGGACTCGGGGCTGACCGCCCCCTGCAGGGCCCGGCCGAGCGCCCACAAGACTGACAAGGCCCTCCCAGGGCCGCTCCAGCGCCACATCAGTTTCTGTTTCCAGGTTCTGCAATAGCTGCATTTAATACTTGCCCAACCCACTTAAAAATCAGAAAAGCTGCCCTGATTCCATTTTCTGATTAAAAAACCCCAAACCAAAAACCACAGCACAACATACAGATAATGACCCAAGTGGAAAAGTTAAATGTGTTGTAATGATATTTGTTTTGCAACATGAAAAGCCGCGGAGATACTCAATATAATTTGCTTCAGTCATAAATACTGGCGTGGCCGGAGCGCGCGGCCGGGGGGGGCGTCAGTACTCCCACTCGTCAGACTTCATGTCGAGGTAGCTGAGGATGTTCTGTGCCAGCTTCACGGCCTGCTTGCGCGCGGCCTTGCTCTGCTCCTCGCCCTGCGGGTCCACGGCGTCCAGCGCCAGCAGCTGCTTGGTGAGCAGCTCCTCCAGCCGGATGTAGTTCTTGTCGGTCCGGCTGCCGTCGAAGGAGAGGACCTCCCCCTGGATCTCGGACAAGCTCCCCAGGACGGTCCAGACGGCTCTGTGGGACGGGTGCTCCTCACACGCCAGCAGCTTCCTCCTCTCCAGGGCCTCCTTCAGGTCGATGTAGGTGATGAGGGTCTGCACCTCGACCACCGCGCGCCGCCGTGCCTCGCGGATGCAGGGGTTCTTCTCCAGGCTCACCTCGTCCAGCTGTCCGATCAGGCCCTGCAGCTCAGTCTTGGCACTCAGATACAGCTCCGGAGGCTTCTGGGCTTCAAGAAGTTCGTTTTTGATCTCTCTCATCCTCTTGAGGACCTTCTCGATCTTCAAGATGGACTGGTTCTGCCCCAGGTCGAAGGCGGGGGTCGTGTCCGCCTCCTCCTCCAGATCCAGGTGCTTCAGCAGCTGGTTGATGTCCTCCACCACCTCCCTGCGGTAGTTGCGGATCTCCGTCCGCCCGCACACGTCCAGCGCGTCCAGGTCCGCGATCAGCCCCGAGAGCACGCAGGACAGGTGCCGGCAGGTCTCGTTGCTGCTCACGCCCATCAGGAGGGCGATCAGGGTGCCCCTGGCCTTGTTCACCTCGCACATCACCGAGTTGATCTTGGCCACAGAGGGGTGCGTGTCCTCGGACAGCGGCAGCGAGGGCTGCTTCTTGGTGCAGTCCTCGATGATCTCCTGCACGGCACAGATGCGGGTGAGGGTGCGGTAGCGGGCCTTCCGCAGGGACACCTTGCCCCCCGTCTTGACGTGCGTCAGCCGCAGGATGATGTCCTGGATGCCCTCCTCGAACTCGTCCGTCACGCAGCAGCCCCTGCTGAAAAAGGGCACGATCTTCTGCTCCACCAGGGCCTGGGCCTCCTGGAAGATGGTCTGTATCTCCAGCCGGCAGGGGTGGCTCGCGTTCTGTTCCAGCTCTTTGAGGAGACGCTCCGTCTCCTGGGCCGCCCTCTTCCTCGCCTGCTGGATGTCGCCTTTCCCTTCAGTGTCCACGGAGTCGATCTCAAAAAGCTGTTTGGTGAGAGTCCTCTCCAGTCTCTTGTAATTCTTGTCGTCCGAGAGCCCGCTGAAGCCGGTCACCTGCTGCTCTATGCTTTTCACCTCCTTCTGGATTTCCTGCAGCCTCCTGAGGGAAGGGTGTTGGTTTCCCATATCCATGCTGTGTTGGGTTCCGTTTCACAAGCACTAGGAGGAGACAGGAAGAAGCGGTCACGCCACATGGTCTCTGCAGGCAGGCTGCCCTGGGGGCGCAGGAGTCACTCTCAGCGCCACCAAGCTAGCGCAGCCCCTGCGGCCTGAGTTCCACCCGGCCAGGGAGCTACCCACAGGGCGCAGCAGCCCTCTCCTGTCTCCCCGCTGCTCCCCTCAGCAGTGGGTTTCAGTGGATCCGCCTGTTGTGCTCCCCACTCTGTCTCTGATGAGTCCTCTCACCCTGTACCTCTGGCCTGTACCCCAGTTCTTGTGTGCGTAAATAAATCTAAAAAAACAAACAAACCCAAAACCCTGAAGTCTCTGCAGGATGGGAAGGGAGCACTCACTCTAAGACTCTCACTTTCAAAGCCACCCCAAGGGAAAGGGCCGCCCCCGGGGAAGGTGCGGAGTATGGGCTGGAGCCCTGGCCCTGAACTTCAAGTTTCTGGAATTCGAAGGGTGTATCTGAGCAGCTTATCCTAGGTGTGGCCGCAGTGCACTATCGGCTCCTGAAGATCGCACCCTGGAAGCTGCAGGGCCCTGTCGGAGAGTGAAGGGTGGCTGCTGCACTCCCAGAGGTGACGGCCAAACAGCTCTGCTAGTTTCCAGAGAAAATAACTCTAAGCAAAAGAAATAGAGCCACTGAAACAGACCCCGTGGTTTCCAGCACCCCCAGAGTCTCCGAGTCTCCATTCCCTCCCAACGCCAACAACGCACCCTGCTTCTCACCCCCCATACACTTCCGCCCCCCACTCCCTGCACAGCTACAGAACCCTACAGGAAGGGAGAGCGACCAGGATTCTGCACAGGGGACTTTCTGGGGTACAGAGCTCCTTTGGGGTCTCCTCATGCTCCCCCCCACCAGGTGACACCCTGCAAAGCCCGACAAGTGCAAAAATTCATGCTCTAGCCTCCTGGGGAGAGTCCAGAAGGGGCTTCAAGGCTGCTTTTCCGGGTCTCCAGAGGGGGGCAGCTAATCCGGGAACCCTGTTCCCCCAGGGTGTGGGAGCCCGGACCCCCCCCTGGCGGGGGCGGGGCAGGACAGGTTCCCTCTCCCCTCAGGGCGGGGCCCTTTACCCAAAGCGGTCTGAGCTGGCTGGGTCTTGGCTGCCCGTCGTGAGGTGGCCAGGTGGAAGATGAGCCCTTTACGGGGTGCGGCGCCGGAGCTCGGCCCCAAGCAGCATCTCTCTCACCCCTCCCGGCGAGGTCTGGACGGGGCGGCCGGAGAAGGGGCCGGCGGGGGCGGCGGCAGCTACTGGCCGCGGCGGCCGCTCCGGGCGTGTCGCCCGGGCCCACGACGCGCCGCCCTCCTGACCTCACAATGGGCCGCGGGGGGAGGGGGCCGCCCGCGCCCGCCCGCGCCGCCCCCGCCCCGCCCCGCCCCGCCCCGCCCCGCGCCCCGCCCCGCGCCCACCCGCGCCGCCCCGGCCCCGCCCCGCGCCGTCCGCGCCCCGCCCCGCGCCCACCCGCGCCGCCCCGCCCCGCGCCCACCTGCGCCGCCCCCGCCCCGTGCCCACCTGCGCCGCCCGCGCCCCGCGCCCACCTGCGCCCACCTGCGCCGCCCCCGCCCCGCCCCGCGCCCACCCGCGCCGCCCCCGCCCCGTGCCCACCTGCGCCCACCCGCGCCCACCCGCCCCCACCTGCGCCGCCCGCGCCCCGCCCCGCGCCGCGCCCACCCGCGCCCACCCGCGCCCACCCGCGCCCACCTGCGCCCCCGCCCGCCCCGCTCCGCCGCGCCCCCGCCCCGCGCTCACCTGCGCCTCCCGCGCCGCCGCCATCGCGCTCCCCAGCGCCGCGCCGGCCCCGCCCGTCCCGCCCCGCGCGTCCGCGGCCGATCGGCCCTCGCCCTGGGACAGACGCCGGCCGCCGCGCTCCGGCCCCCCGCGCCGCCTCGCCGCGCGCGCGGCCGCCCCGCCGCCCCGCCGGGCAAGCGCACGGTCGGCCGCGCCCCCCGCCCCCGGCCGTAAAGCAGCCCGGGCGTCGCGACGGGCCGTGCGCCGCGGAGGCGCGAGCGCCATCATGGCGGCCTGGCGGGCCCGGGCCTGGTGCCGGCTGCCGCCTGGCGGCCGCGCGCTCTGCCTCCGCGCCGGCCCGGCGGCCCCCGAGCGCGCCGCGGGGCGCGGGCAGGCGGCGCCCAGCCCGGTAAGCGCGCGGCCGGGGGGCGCGGCCGGGGGGCGCGGGCGGGGGCGCGTCGGGCCCCCGGGCGTGGCCTCAGGGGCCCGCGTGCTTTCCTCTCGGGGCGCGCCCCGCGCGGGGTGGCCTCGCCCCGGCCGGAGCGCCGCAGACGGCGGGGGGGCCCTGGCGCGGGGCCCGGCGGGCGGTTGACGACCGCGCTCCGGGGGGCGCAGCGCAGCCTGCTGTGCCTGGAGCCCGGGCCGCGGCCGCGCGGCAGGGGACGGGCTTGGCCAGCGGGGCCTCGTCGGATCCCAACGGTCCGTGTGCCGCGGGCCGAGAAGGGGCTGCTTCGGCCCAGGACAGCGGAGCGGGTGAGAGCCTCGCCCTCTCCTCCCGGCCCCTGCGCTATCGCCGTTCCGCTCTCCTGCAAATTGGACTTTGAAGCTTGATCTAGTTTTCAGCATAGACAGGGGGGCCTCCCCGGTGGCGCAGGGGGTCAAGACGCAACCTATGAAGCTGTCAGCAGCCTCTGCAGCACGAGTTCCATCCCCGGCCAGGGAGCTACCCACAGGGTGCAGCAGACCTCTCCTGCCTCCCCGCTGCTCCCCTCAACAGTGTACTTCGTCCATCTGCCTGTTCTGCTCCCCACTCTGTCTCTGGTGACTCCTCTCACCCCCCCCCCCCCCCCGCATCTCTGGCCTGCACCCCAGCTCTGGTATGCATAAATAAATACATCTTTACAGTGTGGACAAGGAGTTACCAGGGCAAGGAATGGTGGCCCAGAGCCTGCCTCCGCCTCAGCTTCCTCCAACAGTGGCACAGCTCTGACTTCCATTTCTAGAGGCAAGAAGCCCACCCAGCACCCATCTGCGAGTGGGGGGCTGCCCTACCAGTGTCTGAAGACGCTGTGGGCAGACAGACCAGGAATCACCCCAAACCCCACCTGGCCCATCTGGTGCTGGGGTGGGCGACATGTGGGGGCCCAGCCTTCTCTGAGGCCTGCAGCCCTTGGTGAGACAAGTCTTACCGTGGGTCTGGTCCTCGGACGAGACCTTCCTGAGCAGGTGCCAGCGCCGCACACTTGTCGGCTCCGCTACCTGCGGCGTCCCCGTGATGGTGTGGAGAAGTGGAGCAGCCGGCCTGTGAGTCAGACCTTGCCGGTCCCGCATTCTGGCTTGTGTTGTTTTCAGGCGTGCTCCCTGCTCCATGAGCCAGTGGGTGGCGCGTGAAAGAACACTTCTCACCTCAGGGGAGCTTGTGTTTCCTGTGTGCTTGGGCCCCTGCTGGTGTAATTAAATTGCTGCAGTACAGAGAGATTGTTGTCTTGCAGGCTTTGATTTTAAATACTAGGTCTTCTTAAAAGCAGCGCATAAGCCTTTTTTTTTTTTTTTTAAAGATTTATTTATTTATTTATACATGCACTGAGTATAGTCAGAAGCGCGGGAGGGTGAGAGAATTCACCAGAGCCAGAGCGGAGAGCAGAGCAGGCAGAAGGACCGAAGGACACTGCTGAGGGGAGCAGCGGGCGGCAGGAGAGGTCTGCGCGCCATGTGGGACCCTCCTCCCGTGGCCGGGGAGCAGCCGGGAATCAAACCAGCGCTGCAGAGGCTGCGGGCAGCTTCGCAACCCAGCGCTCAACCGCTGCGCCACCAGGGAGGCCCTCATAAGCCTTTTATTCTCCGTGTCTAAGTGTGTCTCCTGTGCTGTTTTGCCCCCCCCCCGCACCTGAGTTGAGGAAACCTGGTCTCTGATCTCCAGATACATGCTTTATTTATTTATTTTTTAATATTATGCAATCAAGAGCTGGAGTGCAGGCCACAGGTATGAGGTGTGAGAGGTTTCACCAGAGACAGAGCGGGGAGCAGAACAGGCAGATCCACTGAAACACACTGCTGAGGGGAGCAGCGGGGAGTCAGGAGAGGTCTGCTGCGCCCTGTGGGTAGCGCCCTGGCTGGGGATCGAACTCGTGCTGCAGAGGCTGCAGATAGCTTCATAGTGCGGTGCTCAACCCCTGCACCACTAGAGAGGCCCCCAGATACGGGCTTTTTTTTAGTCATTTTTAAATTTTTTTTTATTTTTTCTGATATTTTAAAAAAGATTTATTTGTTTGTTTATTATACAAGCACTGAGTACAGTCAGAAGCGCGGGAGGGTGAGAGAATTCACCAGAGCAGGGAGCAGAACAGGCAGACAGACAGAGGACACTGCTGAGGGGAGCAGCGGGCGGCAGGAGAGGTCTGCGCGCCATGTGGGTAGCTCCCTGGTCGGGGTTTAAACGCGTGCTACAGTGGCTGCAGACAGCTTCCTAGGCTGTGTCTTAACCCCTTGCGCCACCGGGGAGGCCCTAGTTTGTATATTTAAAAGCTAAGGACTTAAAAAAAAAAAACAAACTCTACCAACATCGTACCTAAAATCATCATCACCCGGCAAATGTGCCATCAGTGTTCGGACTTCTGTGCTTGCCCGAGAAGTGTCGTGTCCTCTCCTGCGGTTTGCCTGCACTGTGTCCGGGCGAGGGCGGCATCTTACAGTTGTGGGGCGTCCTGTTGACGCTGTCGCCGGGGCCGCTTGCTCGCGCCCCAGCGCTCCGCCACACTGGCCTGCCTGCGTCTGGAGCCCGGACCACGGTCAGATGTCACCTTTCTTTTCCCCGAGATGGCTTCATTCATTGCTGCTCCAGAAGCCACGGCTTTCTGCCGTTCAACCAACCTTGCGTTCGCGGTGGAAGCGCGGTGTGGTCCTGACGCTCTGGGCCTTTGCTAGATTGCTGCAGAAGGCATGGCTTGTTTGCACGCTTCTGTCCAGCACAGGAGGCTGGGGGTGCCACCTTCCTGGAGTGACACTCTCCCTTCCCATCTCAGAAGATTCGGGACTGCTGTGGCCAAATGAGCTCTGGGAGCCTGAAGGCTCCAGGAGCTGGTCAGGCATAGGGGAGGCATCCAGCCCCCAAAGACTCCGAGCACCTTCGATGCTGCTGTGAGCGTCGTGTTTACCCTGTGTGGCCCCCATCCGCATACTCAGACCCTCTCGTGAGCTTTAGTCTGAGCTGAAGCGGTGACCTAAGTCTAGTTCCATAGCACAGGCACCTCCTGGGAGCACCAGTCATCACCACCGGTGGCCGCTTCCCCCGAACTGGAGACCAGCTCTGGCTTCCAGCAGGAGGGCCCAGGTCAGCTGCGTGTCAGGAGCGCCCGAGCCGGCCTGCAGAGCTGAAGTTGGGGGGTGCCCAGCTTGGCAGTTCACAGCTAAAGAGGAACAGGAAGGCTGCCTCCCTCCAGGACATTGGAATGAAAACTCAGTTCAGCTTCTGACAAGCAGAACCGGCAGCAGTCCGCTGGCGCCGGGCAGGGTGGGGGTGCTGCCAGGCCTGGAGCATCCAGCAGGCCCTGTGCCACCCCTGGTCCCGCGACACGGTGCCTGATGGCTGTGCTGTGAGAACCGTCTACTAGAGCAATCCTTCACACCTCAAAGGGATGCTTGCTTTAGGAGAGGGCTGTTTCCTCTCCGTGCCTCTTCTCCGCCTCCTTTTGCAATGGCAGTTCTGGGGTGAATGGACAAAATAAAATAGGGGAGAGCAGAGTAAGCACAGGATCTCCCCAATTAAAACGGAAAACTTGGGAAATGACAGGGTGGGTTGAGAAATTCCTCGTAGTTTACGTAAGTGGGACCGAGGTGGCCTTGGGCTGAGTCTCGGGCACCTGCCCCACCTGCCAAGCTGGGGCCAGCCTGATTGCTGGGGGGCTCCTTCACCGCCTCCCAGTGGGACCTGTTGGGAGTTGTGAACAGGCAGCAGAGCTGCCCACGGCCCTCAGGTCGGAGCCCGGCCACCAGCGGGCCCCTCTGTGCGACGCCCCGCTGCTCTCTTAGAACAGCTAGGGTCACGGCTGCGCGGGCTTTCGGGGAGAAGTCCAGAAATACTGGCTGAAAAATCGAGTATTTTAAAGGACTTTCCCCCAAGAAATAGCAGACGATATTGTGTACGGTTTTAGGAGCGGGAGAAAGCGTCTGAGTCCTATCACGTTCAGAAAGGAGGTCTTCGGTCACTCATGTCAGTTCAGAGTTTCTCAGCTCTGGGGGTGCGGGGGGCCTGGGGCAGTGGATGTCCCAGCATGCAGGGCCACTGCCCTCACCTGGCTCCTGGCCCTCCCCTCACCGTTGCCTCGGCAACTCCTAGACCTTGGAGCCGGCTTGCACCTGCAGGAGGAAGGAAGGGGAGCCAGAAGGTGGGGGGTGACGCCGGCCGTGACACAGCTGGCCCCGCTGGGGGGTCTGCTGGGATAGGCCGCGGTGGAGCCCAGCTGCCCGCACCCACCCTGCTGGTGCCCACATACCCGAGTACATGCCCCAGAGCACTCCGGTGGCTGCTTCCCTTGAGGCTGTACCTCAGGACGGGTCAAGAAGTAGCCGTTGGGCCCTTCAGGCACCGGGAGGTAAAGGCCTTCGCTGATGACAGGCTCGGCGCTCCTGAACGTCCAGAGGCCGGTCACCGGTAATGGCCGCCTCTGGTCACGGCCGCTGGCCGTCTCTCCCCCAAATGGGCCGGTCCCCTCAGCTTCTTGGCGAGGAGGTGGGTTCTGCGCAGACGCACAGCGCAGGTCAGCAGGCGCTGCCGGCCGGGAGGACACAGCTCCCGCGCCCCTGTTGCCAGGGGAGGACGGACAGTGGCCGGCAGCGCGGTGGCTCCAGGACTCGGCGGCTCGTTTCCCGCTGCGCCTTGGCTTCCTTCTGCGGCCTCCCGATGGTCGCCCGCTGAGCGCAGGGACGCGAGTGGCCAGTCTGCGGGGGCAGGAGGGCTGAGGCTCCCCGCGGCGCTGAGCCCCTGCAGGCCTCCTGCTCGCGAGGCGCGGCCGCCGGGGGACAGGGCCTTGCTCCGGGTTCTCGGAGCGGGGCCTTGGCGCGCTCGGGCGGCGCCGCGGGTCTGGGCTGCCGTCCCGCTCCTCTGCTTGAGCCGGGGCGGCCACGCTGCTGAGCGCTCAGCGCGGTGGTGCTGCAGCCGCCGCCTCTCGAGTCTGGAGCACCAGCCTCCGGCCTCCACGGCACTGCTGATCCGATCCCTCCCCCTGGAATGGCCTACGAGGGGCGTCTGGAGCCTGACCTCCCCGGGGCCGGCCCTTCTCCCTGGGCCTGGAGACCCCGGAGGGCTGCGTCTCCCTGGCTGGCTCCTGCCCTCTGGGCCTGCTTCCTTGGGGCTGATGGGGAGCGTCCTGCTGAGGGTGGAAGTCACGCCTGGTACAGCTGCCGAAGCGAGGGGCGCTCTCCCCGTGCACCTGGCCACTTGCATCTTTTGACAGAAAAATGGAAAGTCGGTGTCTGGGTCCCTCAGCTGGGCCTGTCACTGTCACGCGAGGTTTATTGAGCCAGTTTCTGCGCAGCGCCCGTCACGGCTGACACCCGGCCACCCGCTGGAGTTTCCACCAGAGCCGTCCTCTGTGGTCTGCCTCCTCCCCAGGCTGTGTTTGCCTCTCCCAGAAGGGCTAGCGTCTCAGGGCCCTGGCCTCAGCCTGCCTGAGCCCCACGGCGCACCCAGCCCTCCAGCCCGCGGAAGGACGTGCGGCCTCCGCTCCGACCCACGCAGCCTGTGGTGGGATGTGCTGACTCGGATCGGATTTGCACCTGCGGGCTTGGTGGCCACTGACCCAAGGGCACCAGTAGCCCCGCCCGCCCACCGCCCAAGCACAGGCCTCAACCCAGAGAGTCCCTGGCCTTACCATGGGGACGCCGCCGAGGGACTTGGTAGGTTGAGACTGTCGCCTTATAGTCCTAGAGGCTTGCTTGTTGTGTATCAACCGTGTGAATTTTACTGCAGGCCTCAAGATTTTGCCCGCCGAGGAAGTCTCGCCATGACTGGATAGGACCCCCAGATCAAGATTCCAACCTCCGGCCCATTCACTTTTACATCCCTGAAAATGAATCGCCCTTGGAGCGGAAGCTCAGGGCACTGAGGCAGGAAACACAGGAGTGGAACCAGCAGTTCTGGGCAAACCAGAATCTGGCTTTTAGTAAGGTGAGTCCAGCTGAGGGGACGGACATAGGTGGCCACTGGGGCACCTACATCACCAGCCTCTGGGGAGCCCTGCTGTACGGGCACCAGTCCCCCCACGTGCACATGTGGCTTCACCCCAGTAGGCCTGTCTGTGGGACTTGGTGACCGTTTATGCAGTCACAGCCGTGAGACCGCAGGGAAGTTGGGGAGCTGGGAGCCAGGGTCTGAGCCTGGCATCACCAGTGCGTGTGTGTCAGAAAAGACGACTTGTGATGCGGGTGCTCAGTGCCTGAGTGCCACCCCCCACAGGTGCTGGGGGGCAGCCTCTACCCCCAGGGAAGCCCAGACTCAGCGTGCATCATCTGTGCTAAGACTAAGCCAGGAGCACCTCATTCTGAGAATATTTTTTTTTATTTTTATTTATTTTTTATTTCTTTTAAAGAACATAAGTTTTTTTTTTGTTTTTTTGTTTTTTTGTTTTTTTATAGAGGCATGCTTTTATTTATTTATTTGTTTGTTTGTTTTGTTTATACATGCACTGGGTACAGTCAGAAGCACGGGAGGGTGGGAGAATTCACCAGAGCCAGAGCGGGGAGCAGAGCAGGCAGAAGGACCGAGGTACACTGCTGAGGGGAGCAGCGGGCGGCAGGAGAGGTCTGCGCGCCATGTGGGACCCTCCTCTGGTGGCCGGGGAGCAGCTGGGGATCGAACCGGCGCTGCAGAGGCCGCGGGCAGCTTCGCAACCCAGCGCTCAACCGCTGCGCCACCGGGGAGGCCCTTTGTTTTTTTTTTTTAAAGATTTATTTATACAAGCACTGGGTACAGTCAGAAGCGCGGGAGGGTGAGAGAATTCACCAGAGCCAGAGCGGGGAGCAGAGCAGGCAGACTGATGAAGCACACTGCTGAGGGGAGCAGCGGGCGGCAGGAGAGGTCTGCGCGCCATGTGGGACCCTCCTCTGGTGGCCAGGGAGCAGCTGGGGATCGAACCGGCACCGCAGAGGCTGCGGGCAGCTTCGCAACCCAGCGCTCAACAGCTGCGTCACTGGGGAGGCCCGAATTTTTTGTTTTAAAGATTGATTTATTTATGCTACAAGAGCTGGGGTGCAGGCCAGAGGTGCGGGGATGAGAGGACTCATCAGAGACAGAGTAGACGCAGAACAGGCGGATCCACTGAAACCCACTGCTGAGGGGAGCCACGGGGAGACAGGAGAGGTCTGCTGCGCCCTGTGGGCCAGCTCCCTGGCTGGACATTGAACTCTTGCCTCGAGGTGGCTGCCGATTGCTTCATAGTGCTGAAATTTAACCCCTTGCGCCACTAGGGAGGCCCTGGAGCAGTGGGAGACAGGAGAGGTCTGCTGCGCCCTGTAGGTAGCTCCCTGGCCGGGGATTGAGCTCGTGCTGCCGTGGCTGCAGACAGCCGAATAGAGCTGAGACTCAATCCCTTGCGCCACCAGGGAGGCCCCCCATTCTGAGCGTTATAAACAAACAGTGTCTCTGAAGTTTATAGACATCTTGTCTTCGACTCCGGCTTCCAGCACGGCCCTCAAGTTCATGGCCAAAGGCAGGCTCTGTGCTAGAAGGGCGGCCCCCCGGAACACCCGCTGGGGAGACGGGGCCGCCGAGAGTTCTCACCCTCGTCTTCTTTTAGGAAAGAGAAGAGTTTATTCACTCGAGACTGAAAGCCAAAGGCCTGGGCCTGAGAACCGAATCAGGTTAGTTCCTGGGCTTTCCCCGCTGATGTTTCGTTTGAGTGACGACGTGGAGGGCAGAGTGATGTGGAATGAAGGAGAGAAAGAGCAGGGCCCCCCGGGCCTCCTCCCCCTCTCCCGGCACCCTGTGCCCGCCCCTGACCTTGGGCCATCCAGAGTGGTGGTGTGGCCTGAGGCCCCTGTCGGTGGTCCCCGCTTCTGCGGTCTCCCTCCCTTTTCCTGACCTCCTGGCCTCAGTTCCGGGTGGTGCCAGCCCGTGCATGCCAGGCCCATGGTGCACCCTGGGAGCTCCCCTCGCTCCTTCTCCAGGTGCGCCTGGGAGGACCCCTCAGCTCTTCCCCTCCCTCTGCCCGCCACGTTGCTCCTGTTCAGTCTCCGTCATGGTCCTGCCTGTACCCATTCCTAGTTGGTGCACGGCCTCAGTCTTTGAATTGGGGGGCGGGTGGCAAATTATTGGGGACCCCACAGTAAGTGGCTTGGCCTTTGCAGGCCATGTGAGGTCAGCTGCTTTGTGACACCCCACGGCAACCCCGGGTCGCGCCGACCCTGGCAGACCTCATTTGCAGGAACTGGTGGCCTGTGGGAGGCCTAATCTGGGCCAGGGACGTAACCCTAACCCTCCCCCTGTACTGCTTGAGGCCCCCGTGAGTGGGGGGGGGGCACAGGGGGAATCCGCAGATGGCCCTGTCTGGTTCCAGGTCCTGCCACGGCCATCCTGCCGGTCACCTTCCCGGCATGGCGGCCCAGTGAAGAAAGGGTGTCATTCTGGTCTCTGCCCATGAGAAACCTGCGGCTGATTGCGCGGCCAAGGTGGCCCACAGTGAGGGGAGGGCCTGGAGCCTGGGCATGTGCTTTGCCACCAGTGCTCCTAGTGGGGGAGGCTATTTCGAGTCTCCTCTCAATGGCACAGCTGCAGGTCGTGGCAGTGCCAGGTATTGGGAGGCTGGTTTTTTTTTTTTTTATTAAAGATTTATTTATCTATGCATAGAGGAACTGGGGTGTAAGCCAAAGGTGCGGGTGGTGAGAGGATTCACCAGAGAAGTGGGGAGCAGAACAGGCAGATCTACTGAAATCCACTGCTGAGGGGAGCAGCGGGCGAGACAGGAGAGGTCTGTGGCGCCATGTGGGCAGCTCCCTGGCCAGCCAGGGATCGAACTCGTGCTGCAGAGGCTGGCAGTAGCTTGTTAGCGTTGTCTTTAATCCCTGCACCACCAGGGAGGCCTGGGAGGCTCGTCTTAAGCAGATTTCTTAATTGGATAAAAGACAGGGAGGATGCATCAGAGAGGAGCTTGGAGGAACCCACGCTGGCAGCTGGTTAAGGGCTTTTCAGGCTGCGACATGGGGGCATGGGGTGTTGCCTGCTGAGCCAGGAGCTCCTGTGCAGGGTGAGGCCTGGGTCTGGGTGAAGGTCAGGAGGCTGGTTTAATGGGTTATGGTGGAGAAGCGGTGACTTGGTGCAGAGAACACTCCTTGTAAGATGCATATGTCCCCAGAAGATGAGTTTATTAGAAGCCAGCCATTGTGGATGAAAAAGGCAAGCGCTCGCCCGGTGGAAGGGAGGCGGTGGAGTGAAACTTCTGGAGCCTGGGGCAGCGCCGTCTCGCCTGGACAGTAGGGGCAGGTCAGAACAGGAAAGCGCGGTCCTGGGTCTCTAGGGCTCTTGCCCGCCCTTCTGGAAGGGACAGTGTGCCCAGGAGGGGCAGCCATGGGGCGGGCCAGGCTGGAGCGGGGCCCAGGGGCGCGAGGGCACCCAGCACTCCTGGCTCCTCTGGCTTCAGCACCTCCTGCCCTGTTTACGCTGCGAGGCCAGTGGGGCGGCGCGGGCGTAGGCGGGTGGGGTGTGCCGGATGCAGCTGCTGGCCGGAAACGGGTGGAGACCCACAGGCCACGGCTTGAGGATGTCGGAGGCGGGGCCGCCTGTGTGGACGCTGTCCACTGGGTGGTGGGCGCCCAGGCTTGGTGCTCTCCCCCGGCTCCGTGCAGACACCCTCTGGGTCCCTGTCAAGCCCGGACCCTGTGCTGCTTCTGTCTGGACCAACCCCCTGGGGGGCAGCGTGGTGAGAGCTCCGCTGGGCGCCCTCGCGCACGGCTGCTGGAGCGAGGGGCCGGAGCACGGGGCCTGGGCTGGCAGCTCTCGCTTTCCTCGCCCGCTTCCTCCCGGGACAGACCCCGCCCGCACTGTCCCCTCGCGGCCGTGCGGTCCAGGCCCTGTCAGTGTGTGTGAGGGCGCATAGCCCCGCGCCTGGCTCCAGAAACACTCACATGGCCGCAGTTGCCCAGCTGTCCCCCCAGCCGCTGTTCCCGCGGGCGCCTGTCTGTCCTGAATACCCCCAGGTGCCGCCTGAGCCACCCCCGTCGGCTCCAGGGTGTTTCCAAGGCCCTTCCTGTCCTCACGGTTCGTACTTCGAAAATTCTTTTTTATGGCTGAATAATGGCGTGTGGGCACACCCCGTGCTGTATCTGTCCACCCGCTGGCCGGAGGCCGATGCCCCTTCCAGGTGCCTCCTGCCCCCGGGCCCTCGGAGCCGAGCGCCTGCAGACAGCAGCGCCTGTGGACCGTTCCGGCTCTGTCCCGCAGCGGGGCCCCGCCGGTCCGCACTTGCTGCTGGCGGTGGGGCGCAGACCCTGGCGGCGTGGGCGGTGGCGGAGGCCCCGGTCCTGACGAGCGCCCCCACCCTCGCTGCCCCGCGCCGCTTCCTTGGAGAAGCCTGTTCGAGTCCTTCGCCTGTTTATTTCAAGGGGCTGGTTCCTCATTGCGCCTGCGCTGGTTCAGCCGGCACGGGGGTCTCCGCGTTCCTCTCCCGGTGGCTGAGCCTTTAGCCGTGCAGCCCGCAGCAGGGTGGAGTCGGGGTGCATCTCGCCCCCGCGGCTGCCTGCCCCGGGGTGGGGGGATACGGCACCTGCTGGGTGCTCAGGGCTGGCACGCCTGGGTGCTTTTGCTCACGGTGTGAGGGACTCGCTTCCCCATCGTGGCTGGTGCCAGAGACTCGGGGCGCGGGAGCCACTTATGTCCGGCGTCCCTCTGGCCTGGCCCCGGCTGGCCTGCTCACGCGGGGTCCTTCCCCTGCGGCGTTAACGTCTCAGCCAGGATTCATTTTCAGGTCAGAAAGCGACGCTGAGTGCAGAAGAAATGGCAGACTTCTACAAGCAGTTTCTCAGTAAGAATTTTCAGAAGCACGCGTGTTATAACAGGTGAGCGGCGTCCCTGCGGGCGGGGCCTCCTTCTCACCCGCCATCAGCCGCCGCGTTTCTGTCCAGGTCGCCGGAGACTTGCTTGCATCTTCAATCAAGTCGCGAGCCTGGCCCTGTGCAACCCGCCTCTTCACCCCTGCAAGGGGCCCCGGGAGATGGGGCATCCCGTGGTCTGAGAGCAGGGTTGGGAGCCCACGGGGTCTCGCGCAAAGGGCTGCTGGGACGGCTCCCAGGGGCTGGGGAGGAGCGTTTCAGCCGCTCAGGGACGGCGACCAAGGGGTCTGAGGAATCAATTCTCCGTGAGGTGGGCAGGGCCAGGTGCCCTGCTGGGAGCCGACGCCTCCTCCTGCATACTGGTGACAAAGAGGAGGAAGCCTCAAGCACACACCCCTCCTGCTCTCAGGGCCCGAATAGGGGTCTTTCCCTGAGGAGGATGGACAGCTGAGGCGCCCCGGGGCTGGGCCGTACTGTTTCCCCGGGACATTTGGGCAGCAGTCACCTGTGGCAGCTAAAGCGCCAGGCGGGACGCTGGTGATGGGCAGGGCTGGCTGGCGCCCGGACCCCCACTTCTACACTCCGTGTGAGATCTGTGAGGTGCAAGGGAGGTACCCCCGGAGGTGGTTGCACCAGATTCTCACACACACTCGGGTCTGGCAGCCTTCACTCCCCACAGCTTCCAGGCCCAGGGACAGGGCAGCAGAGGGCCCCTCCAAGGCCAGGGCTAAGATAGAGCCTTTGATACAGTTCCCAGATGCTGGACACGCCACCGGGTAAGGGATCCAGCTTCAACAATGAGAATTAAAAAGAAAAAAAGGAAGGGGAGCTGTCATAGGTTAGAAGAGCCTCCCCCTCCCCACCCATGGAGGTCTTATTCGGCCCCTCATGCGGACAAACCACTGCAAAAGCTTTGGAGGGACAGGGGACGCCGGGCAGCTAGGGGACACTGGGAGGCCAGGGGATCGGGGTGGCCAGGGGACGCCGGGAGGTCAGGGGACGTGGGACAGCCACACCAGGAGGTGGGGGGATACTGGGAGGTCAGGTGACACTGGGCAGCCAGGGGACACAGGGAGGTTGGGATACCGGGAGGCCAGGGGACACCGGGAGGTCAGGGGATGTGGAACAGCCACACCAGGAGGCCAGAGGATTCTGGGAGACCAGGTGACATGGGGTGGCCAGGGGATGCCAGGAGGTCAGGATACCGGGAGGCCAGGGGATGCAGGGTGGCGACCGCCTCTCTGTCCTCTTGCTGGGCTGCCCAGCCTCTGCTCAGAGGCAGTGGGCATCTCTGGGGAGATGAGGGTGGGCGGGTTGGGATGGGCTATGAAGCTGCCTGAGCAGCATGGCTCAGGCAGGGGCGGTGAGACACCAAGAGCTGGGAGGGCCGGCACACGAGCTCCTGACCAGCCCGAACAGCCGTAGGACCTGCTGGATGTTGGACTCTCAGGACCTCGGATTGCCGAGTAGACACGTGGGCAGGGGGGCACCCCACAGAGGAGAGGGCGCGACGTGGCCACACCCCCTCACTCAGCATTGTCCCTCTGAGGATGCAGCGGCTGTGGGGGCCAGAGCCTTTCAAGAGTGCTTTTCTTTTTTTTTTAAAGCTTTATTTTATTGGGCCTCCCCAGTGGTGCAGGCGGTTGAGTGCCGCAATGTGAAGCTGTCTGCAACCTCTGCAGCGCCGGCTTGATCCCTGGCCGGCCAGGGAGATACCCACATGGCGCACAGACCTCTCCTGTCTCGCCCGCTGCTCCCCTCAGCAGTGTATTTCGTCAGTCTGCCTGTTCTGCTTCCCACTCTGTCTCTGGGAAATCCTCTCACCCTCCCATGCCTCTGGCCTGTACCCCAGTTCTTGTATGTATGAATGAATAAATCTTTTAAAAAAAAGACCTATTTTATCTTTAAAAAAGTCTTTAAAAAAAAGATTTATTTATGCATACAAGAACCGGGGTGCAGGCCAGAGGTGTGGGTGTGAGAGGACTCCCCAGAGACAGAGTGGGGAGCAGAACAAGCGGATCCACTGAAACCCACTGCTGAGGGGAGCAGCAGGGAGATGGGAGAGGTCTGCTGAGCCCTGTGGGGTGACTCCCTAGCCGGGGGTTGCACTCCGGCCACAACAGCTCCGATAGCTTCATTGTGCTGAGACTGACCCCTGCGCCACAGGGAGGCCCTCAAGGGCTCTTTTGAGGGCCAGAGGAAGCCGGTGTGGCAGGGCAGAGGGCAGGCGGGTGGGAGGCCTTTGGAGGCTGCTGGCCCTGAGGGCACCGGGTGGGGCAGGGAGAGGAAGCAGAGACACGGGTGGGGCGCAGGAGGGGCCCATCGACTCGGACCCACTTGTCCCTCCCGTTCCTCTGCAGAGACTGGTACAAGCGCAACTTTGCCATCACCTTCTTCATGGGAAAAGTGGCCCTGGAGAGGATTTGGAATAGGCTGGGCTGGAGACAGAAGAAGGGCGGCGACTAGGAGCCGCGCGGCCCCCACCGGGTCCGGAAGGCCGCTGGCCACAGCACGGGTGCAGCCGAGCCCGGGGCTGCTTTCTGCTTGGTGACTTGCCCCTTTGGAGCAGCTTGCCGTGAGATGTGAATAAAGTGCCCCTTGGCCAACGCCACCTTGCTGACAGGAGTGATATGGACGCCGCCTGGGTGGGCCGCCGGGCGCTCGCCTCCCGCTCAGGAGAGCCTCGGTCTCCGGCGTCACCCCCGTGACACGCTCCTGGATCGCCCCCTTCCTGAGTCAGCAGAGTTAGGGGGCTGTGGGCCGGAAGCTGAGGCTTCTCATCCGCGCCTGGAGCCGAGGCCGGGTCCCAGCTGCGCGGGGGCGGGCGGGGGCCACGTCGTTAGCGTGTCCTCCGAGGCGGAAGTGGCGGCGTTGGGGCTAACCCAGAGCCACTTGGCAACAGTTTTTATTCCAAAATGAGGGCCGATGGGAGTCATGAACTGGGCTCTTCAGCGGCTTATACACTGGAGCTGAGAGTGGTTCCCAAGGAAGTTCCAGAAACCAGAGGACCCTCCCCCTCCCCGCCACTGTGGCTGCAGCCCCAGTGGGTGAAGCCGGTGGGCAGAGCCCCTTGGCCGCACGTCCCAGGAAGGAGCCCTGCCCTGGGCCACTGCTGGTGGTGGCCACTGGCTTTGCGTAAAGGGCTCGGGCGTGGAGGGCACACCAGCGGCCTGGGGCTCTGGTCCCCTGAGGCCCGCCTGCTCCCTGCAGAGGGGCCGCAGGCTCGGGCCCCAACTCCATGGTGCCTGCTGACCTGTGCGCTGGCTGGGACGGGCCTCCGGGCGCTGTGGCCCTGTGTGCGCGTCCTTGCTGAGGGTGACCATTCATGGTGGGGTGCCCCACCAGCTACGAAGGCCCAGGGGTGAGGAAGGTATTTGCCGCCCGAGGCCAGGGCCTGCACTGACCAGCCCTGCGCAGCCAGCTTCCGGCGCCCGGCCACTGAGCGGAAACTCTGCTCTTCTGGAGGTTGCTGTGACCCCGTGGTCTCATTGTTCACCCCCTTAAGGCCTCACTCAGGGCTCTCCCACCGGCCAGGGCAGGGCAGGGGCTTCAGAAGCTGGGTCTCTCCACACGCCCCAGCCCGGAGCAAGAGAGCCTGGACAGGGCCGGCAGCCTGAGTCCAGCGGGGCCACCAGAGGCTGCCCGTGTGGACGGGGCTTAGGGCAGCTACCTGCCCAGTGGGCAGGCTCAGGCAGGCAGTGATCCAGGTGACCAAACGGTGCCAGAGACGAGGTCTAGTCCCCGGGGCCGGGCCAAGGGGCCGCTGCCGTCCACTCCAGAGACGCGTTCTCTGAGGAGGGCTCGGGACAGCCCGCTGCTGTGCTCAGGCGGGGCGGGCGGCTCTCTCTCAAAGTGGGAGTTTCCCTGGGAAGCTGTCAGGAGGAGAGTGACCCCTGGCGACTTCTGGCTGGGAGAGGGGGGCTGGGGGATGAGGAGCGCAGAGACCCCGGCGTGCAGGTGGGGTGCCGGTGGAGAGCCGACCCCCGGCGCTGCCACCCTCTTTCGTGGGCTCTTGGACCTTTCCGCTTCAGTGGCGGTGGCAAATGTCACGCTGGTGACAAACAGGCAGGCAAGCTGCGATTAAAGTTACTAGACCCTGACGTCTGTACGCGGTTACGGAAACATTTGTCACACACAGATTCAAATAAAGTATTTTTATGGACTTTAAAATAACTTAAAATAAATGCTACCTCGGCGGCGCGCTTTCTGCTGCTCTCCGCAGAAGACGTCCGAGAGCGGAACGCGTGTTTTCTGAATTAAAAAGAGAAAGTTGAGTCTCCTCCCCCTCTGCACTTGGGTGCTGTTTGTGGACACTGGGTCTTTAACGGCACATGTGAACCCCAACACAGGACCCAGGTGAGGCGGTTGTGCCGGGTGGCGGTGGGGGCCCAGGCGGCAGGGGCGGGGCTCCCGGGGCCTGGGGATGGGGCGTCTGAGCCACGTGTCTGCAGCAGAGCCGCGTGGCCCGTGGAGCCTGCAGAGCAGTGCAGGCCTCGGCGGCCCGTGGTGGGTGGGCCGGGCAGTCACGCCGCGTGTGCTGTGCGAGGGGCTGGCCCCTGTCCAGGAGGCCCTTCCGGGAGGTGGGCCCAGCACAACACTCGCCCCAGTCTCAGCTGGGCGCCCGGGGCAGCAGGGTCTGCACCCCGCATGTGCCCCTGCTCTAGGGCCGCCTCCCCCCTGCTCTGGAGGAAGCAGGTAAGTCCGGTCCCAGGCTCGTGTGCTCTGGCTGCCGCTCCTTTGGCTTCGCCCTCATCCCTCGGTCCTCCAAGGGTGACACTGAAGACCCTTTTCTGGCAGCCCCCCCCCACCTGCTGTTCCCCTGCAGCCTTCCGCGGGGGTGGGGATTGGGCCGCCGAGGCCCCCCAGAAGGTCTTCATTAGACATGTGCTCAACTGTAAAATCACAATAAATCCTTGGTTTTGAGAGCAGAAGAGTGAGACCCACGAAGGCAGCTCTATGGTTTCTAGCGGCGCTTCGGCTCTTTGGACGAGCCCTGGAGTGGAGCCCCACGGGCGCAGCCGTCTGTGGAGCCCACGTCCCAATGCCACGGCTGGAGCCCTGCCTCGGAAGGCAGCTGCGGGGCCCACAGGCCCCAGTCTCTCCGGGGCTTCACCAGCCACCTTGGCCAGTGTGCACCCCGAGTCTGCTGCGGGCCTGTTTCTCCCCAGCTGGGTGCGCGGGCCGTCCCCCCACCCCTGTGGACAGCAGCAGATGCTGCACTGCCTACCCGGTGCCGCCGCCCACTGGGGCTGCCTCGGTGGCTGCGCACTCTGGACAGTGGCCAGAGGGAGGGCTCAACTGTGCACCCGGTCACCCTGGCCACGTGCCCCGGCCACCGGCTTCCCGGGCCCGCACGGCTTCCTGCAGCACTGCGCACAGCGGGTGGGGTTTAAGGCCAAAGAAGAGCGGCAGGATGAAGGCCTGCAGAGTGTTTCCCAGCCCCAGCTGATCGGATTTCATGTTTACGTTCCACGCTAGTCACGGACCTGCGTTCTCTTCTCGTCCTTTCAGTGGCAAAGTCGTCTCCACTTAAAAATGCGCCGCTAGGGTCCTGCGAGGACAGGGGCGTCACCCGGCCTGCCAGTCATCAGGTGCCTTCTCCTGCCAGCATCACAGAGAAGGCTGGTGGCCAGGTTTAAAAGAGCGGGATTGATAGTCTATTTCTAAAACAAGGAGCTGCAAGTGGGGATACCCCTCCTCAGCCTCCCCAGGACCCGACCACTCCTCAGCCTCCCTTTGCTGCGGGCGGCCCTCACGCAGCAGCCCTGTCCTGGCCTTGCCTTCAGGAGCAACCACGGCGGCTGCTCCCTCAGCCCCAGCAGAGTTGCTCAGGCTCCCGGGAGGAGCTCCAGGAGCTCCTGGCTGGCTCGAGCGGAGTCCTCCAGCAAGCGCACGGCAGCAGGCGCCAGGGGGCGCTCGGGGCCTGCACCCCACTGCTGTTGGGAACGGAGGCTGGCGGTGGCCAGGGTGTGGCCATCACAGCCTGCGGGAGGGGAGGGGCTGGAGGCAGATCCCCAGGGTGCTGGCAGCTGGGTGTGCCTGGAGGCCCCTGTCCCTCTCGGAAGCTGGGCCCTGCACGGCCTTGGAGGCCCGGAGCCCAAGTGGACAAAGCTGGACGGCGTGTGCCGTGAGGTCCACAATGGGAACTGCCGTTCCTCAGTCATCAGCCGGCTCCAGTCAGCCCATGCACGCCCTCAACCACGTGTCTCCCGAGCGTGTAGACCTGAAATGGCCCCCATTCAACTCTTGCTGCCAGCCTCAGCCCCACTGTCCTGCCGTCTGCCTCCAGGTTTGACTCTGGAACCACCCAGAATGCAGCCTGGCAGACAGTTTCAGCTCTGGCACCTCAGCCCTCCCAGCCAGGGGCCACAGCGGCTTGCCGCCCAGGGCAGGAGCCGGCGTCCCGGGGTCCTGTGGAGAGGCCGGGCCTGCCTTAGGCGTCCTCCCACCACATGCCATGTGCGCCTTCTGCATGTAGCCCTGGGGGTGCAGAGCCCCCAGACAGTGTTTGCGCCCCGTGCCTGGGCCACCTCCTTGCAGGCACTGCGCTGCCCGCCGGGCACTCACTTCCATGGTCTTCTGGGAAAGTCATTTCTGTCCTCCAGGCTGAGGAAAGTGCACGTCGATCTTCCAGCATGACCCGGCTGTGCAGGCTGCGCGGGAGCTCCGGCCACTGATTGGGGCTGTCCCCACCGCGGCCTGAGGCAGTCCTGCTGGAGCAATGCGGGCAGCCCCGCGGGGAGAGAACCAGATGGATCGGTGGCCACTCGCCCCATGGGGCCCCTCCAGGTGGCTCAGGGAAGCTCAGGGCGCACGCCGGCCGTGGCCCCGCTCCCCCTCGCACGCTCCCAGGACTTGAGTTTGCCATCAAAGCATCCACAGTCCGGTGAGGCGGGAAGGCGGACACCCCGTCAGAGTGGCCATGATATGGCTGCCAGCCCCTCCCCTCCTCACCCCCACCCCCACTCAGGCCGGCAGCCACAGCTGGACAGGAGCAAACAGCTGTGGCCACTGGCTGGGGGAGGCTGACCCATGGGTAAACAAGCCAGCACCCGCCCCATGGGCCAGCGAGGACCTGGTCCTAAAGGGAAACAGCCTCCCGGCACACGGGGAGCCTGCTCTGCCCACAAGCTCTGGAATCTGGTCACCAGGGCAGTGTGGGCCTCACCCCTCCGACCTCCTCCAGCCTCACCAAGCTGTGCCTGGGCCTTGTTCAAGCAACAGCGCCGCTGCAGGGGCGTGCAATTAATAGAAACAGGCGAACTGGTGGGGTCTGTGACTAATGGGAAGTGGGGGTTCCACGCAGGGTGGGGGGCGCGGGGCACAACGGGCGGGGCCTGGGGCAGGTCCCTGCAGGGGTCCGGCATCTCCCCCAGCCCTGGGCTGCCCACCCCGCAGACAGGGCTCCGCTGCCTGGCCTGTCAGACAAGGCCAGGGGAGGGGCGCGGGGCCCCTTCCTTCCCGCCGCCGCCTCTGCTACGGGGCTGGGGTCACCCCTGAAGGAGGCCGCCCGCGGGGGCAGATGCTGCTGGCAGCTGGCGGAGCCCTGATCAGAGCCCACCAGGGCAGAGTGTCTGTGGCCCGGCCCTGGCGCGGTCTGGGGTGCAGGGGGCAAAGCAGCCGAGGGCGGGGCCTGCAAGCTGGTGAGCCTGACGAAGGAGGTGTCAGCAGTGGGCACCCAGCCCAGTGCCGCCGCAGGGCCAGACATCAGGGAGCTGACAGCCCCCAGCCCGTGGGAGCAGGCCCGAAGCGCAGGTCAGAGCGCCCCTGCAGCAGGCTTGCAGCTGCGCGCACACCCCCTTTTCCCGGCCAGTCACGCATCAGTCACGCACTCCTGCCAGGCAGTGCCACCCAGGGGTACCGCGGATGTGGGACCTTCCCACGGCAGCCATGCTGGGCAGTGCTGGCCCAGCAGGCCCCACAGGCTCTGTTGGTTTGGGAAATTGGGCCCAGAATGTGGGAATGTGGGCGGGGCCGCTGGGGGACAGGATGGAGGCTTGGGGTCAAACACCTTTGGGGGCACTTGGGGGTGTTTGCCTTTTCAGTTCAGGTTCAGGGAAGTTTTCCGGCTGGCCCATCAGGCACAGGGGGACCGGCCCACGAGGGCCGTCCCCACTCAGCCTCTGCCAGGACAAGCCTCCTCTGAGCAGTTGCACCCAGGGGTGGCCCTGGGCACCTACATCAAGCCCTCAACCTGGGATGGCGACCCTGCCTGGGGACAAGGACTTCGCAGGCGTGAATAAGGATATCAGGACTTGGATTTAAAAAAATATATTTATCATGTAGAAGAACTGGGGTTCAGGCCAGAGGCGTGGGGTGAGAGGACCCACCAGTGTCAGAGCAGGGAGCAGAGCAGGTGGATCCACTGAAATCCACTGCTGAGGGGAGCAACGGGAGACAGGAGGGGTCTGCTGCGCCATGTGGGTAGCTCCCTGGCTGGGGGTAGCACTCAGGCCGCAGAGGTGACCGCCTGAGACTGATCCCTGGGCCACCAGGGAGGCGCTAAGGATATCAGGACTTGGGGGGGTCCACAGCGGGCAAGGGAGGATGACACAGCCACACAGAAGGGTCACAAGGAAGGGGAGGCAGAGACGGGGACCCGTGGAGCGAGGCCTGGAGGCCAGCAGGTCCCCCACCCTCCCAGGTCGCTGGCCTCCGCCCTCGCTGCGGCTCCACCTCTGGCCTCAGACGGTACAAGCGAGAGACCTGCTGTCTCCGGCGTCCTGCTTGTGGGCCCTCTTCCACCCCCCGGCGCCAGCAGGAGAGGAACTCATGCATTTAGAATGAGTTTGACCCAGCGCAGCCCCGGAGTACAGGCTCGTTCTGATGGATCACCAGCCGGCAGAGCGGATCGATACACAGAACTTTCCAGCAGCCCTGTTCTTAATTGCCTCTCTGAAGCCCAGGAGGGGGCGGGGTGGGCTCTGGTCCCTGGCAAGAGGTGGGCGCTGAGGCGGCCAGACCTGAGGGAGGCCTTGCAGCTTCCCCTCTGTGGAGTGGGAACTCTGCCCGGCTGGTGTTCCTGGAGGCGCGGGGGGCTCTGCACTCGTGGGGGGAAGGGAGTCTGCGCGGAGTATCTGCACAGGGGAGGTGTTTCTTCCTTTTCAGCCTCGGGCCGCCCCCTACCCATCTCTCCTGCTCAGCGTCTGCCCCTTTGTCCCCCAGCAGAGTCAGGAGCTTCCCGGGCACTGCCAGGTGTGGGGGTGGCCCCCCGTCCCGGGCCCTGTGCTGCTGCTGGCCACGGTGGGCCAGGTGGCTCTGGGCCCCTTCTCCTGGCATTTCTGGAGGTGAGTCGGGGAGGGGACATGAGTGACTCCTCTCCCAACACAACTGTGGCCCCGTGTTGTTCACTTCTCGGGGAGACAGGTGTGTCTGCTGCTGGGGGGGGTGGGGTGGGGGGGAAGGCAGAGAAAGGGAAGCCAGTTTGGAGGGTGGGACTTGGGGCCTGGACGACTGGCCAGGGCATGCGGGGTGGGCCTGGCCAGCTGCCCTTGATCTTAAGTGGATCAACACAAATAACAACCATTAGAGAAGGAGGCCAGCTAGACTGCCCAGCAGCCCTTCGGGCCCTCACCAAAGAGGCCAGCGTTAGCTATTGGTGACCGGAGGGGCAGAGGGGCGGGGACACCGGTAACTGTCCTCACTGCTCTTCTGCAGGGTGAACACTCTGACATACTCATCCTAGCCAAGAGGACGTGGACGCAACAGCAGCAGGCCCAGCAGCGTGAGTCACGGGCCCCACCCGGGCCTGCTCATGGCATTCCGGCATGTTCCATCCGGCTTCTCTTTGGGGTGCAGGGCAGGGCTGAGGGTCGGGGGCCTTGGCGTGGTTCTTCTGGCGGTGTCTGCCTACACCCCTGGCAAGATGCAGCAGGTAGACGCTGCGGCTCCTGGCCCGGGGCGCCAGCAGGGGGCGCACGCACACGTGGCCTGGAAAGGGCGCGGCCAGGAGGGTGCTGGGAAGGTCCTCCCACAGGGGCCTGGAGGCTCTGGGAACCGCAGGCCCTGGCCAAGGTCAAAGGAAATCGCAGAATATTTCAGAACCCTGGGGCTACAGCCCAGACACTGTGAGCAGCCCCACTCAGAGCAAGCTTAGAAACGCCAGGGTGAGGGCCCGGGGGGCTGCTGGGCGATCTAGCTGGCCACAGAGGGGCGGGAGGCAGTGGTCGTGGGCCCAGGAGGGCAGAGAGGCTGCAGCCTGCGCTATCAGAATGGCTACTCCCAGGTGACGTCCTGGCTGGGTGGGGGTGGTGGTGGCCAGGAGGAGGGAGGTCGGGGGGAGCGCATGGGGGGAGCTCTGTTGATGGGGGGGTGCCAAGGAAGGGAGACAGGCTGGCTGGGGGATTGGGCCCGGGGGGGGGGGGTTGGCGCTGGGGGGACAGGCTGGTGGGGTGGACCAGGCTGGCCTGGGGCTGGCACCGCCTGGAGCATTCTTCTCTCAGGCCCATGGCGCCTGCTCTGGGCCGCCAAGCCCGGCCCCCCTGCGGCCACCTGGGCCGTCTCACAGTATGGTGGCGGGTTCCAAGTGCCAGCTCCCCAGGGCCCCGGGAGACCGAGCCCTCTAAATCCCCAGCTCGGAGGTCACGTGTGTCCTGCCCCCCTCACAGGCCTGCCCAGACCACCGGGAAGAGCTAAGGGACAAGTCTCATTGAGAAGGTGGGTGCTGGGGAGGGTGATGGCCTCCTATTTTGGGAAAATGCAGTTTGAGGTGACGCTGCTGGAGGGCCCCAGCAGTTAGCAGTTTCTCCTGCCGTTGGGCTGCCGAGTCCTGCACGCCGCCACGCTCCCCCGCCTCTGCTGTGTGGCCACGGCCATGGGCCGCTGGTCTGGAGGTAGCAGCGGGTCACTGTTTCCCAGGATGCCTTCTGAAGGCACTTTGCGTCTTGAGGGCTGGGCTGGCACTGACAGCCCTTGTGCCTTTCCTGCAGGGGGCTCAGCCTCCCAGTGTCCCCCTCTGCTTGCCCCTGCCCAGGACCCAGACATGCCCCCTCTCTGCCTCGCACAGCAGCAAGTCTGCCCTGGTCCTGGGCCACCTCCAAGGGTGTGTGGCGGCTCTGTCGCCAGGGTCCCGGCCTGCACCTGCCCTGCCTCCTGGCCAGCCCAGCCCAGCGGCTCTGCCCTAGAGAGTGAGGACCCAAAGGCCATGCAAGCTGCTGCGGCAACAGGTACCTGAGTGTGTCAGCAGCCTGATCCGCGGGGCGCAGGAGCGTGTGGGAGGCCCGGCAGAGGGCGGGGTGAGCACCCACAAGTCTGTGTCGATGCTAATCAGTAAGTTGAGGATAAGGTCAGCGTGGCCTCGTAGCAGAGTCCAGAGACGGACAGGATGCCAGCATTTGATGCTGCATGGCCTTCGCGGCCGGCCCCGGGGGCGAGGAGAGTCGGCCATGTTCCCATTGGCCAAATGAGGGGCGCGGCCTCCCCAGAGGGGTGCCAGCAGGCCGAGTCTGCCCACGACCAGGCAGTCCCAAGTGAGTCCTTGGTGTGAGGCGCCAAGACAGCAGTCTGAGCTGGCCGCAGGGCAGGAAGGGCTGGGGGTGAGTGTGTAGGACACCCCACTTCTGCAAAGGTCTCTGCCATGCAAACACTCACCAGGACGCATCAAACGGTAGCCCTAAGATGTCCACAACTACCTTGAAAAGAAAAGGATGCTGGGCCTCCTTGGCGGGCAGGGGTCAGCCTCAGAGCTATGAAGCTACCGCAGCCACTGCAGCCTGAGTGCGACCCCCAGCCAGGGAGTGACCCACATGGCCAGCAGACCTCTCCTGTCTCCCCTCAGCAGTGGATTTCAGTGGATCTGTCTAGTGAATCCTCTCACGCTGCACCCCAGCTCTGTATGCATAAAATAAATCTTTAAGAAAAAGAAAGAAAAAGATGGCTTGATGGGTAGAGGGACGGGGAGACGGTCAGGCAGGCCACCGAGGAAGCTGGGGCGACGTGCTCATTGTGGACTCTCGGCCATGGGACGTGGGGTTTGCTGTACAGGTTTTGGGGAAAATTTGAATATTTCCATAATAAAATGCTAGGATGGGCCAGCACCCAGGGCAGAGCATCAGTCTCCAGGACATCGCCCCGCTTGTGTGCTATACAGAAGTGTCTCTGCAACGCAGACCTCCCGTTCTGGCTCCCGCTCTTTGGATAACCCCAGAACCACGCCGAGGCGCCGTGCTCATGTGGGAAGGCCCTGGCTCCTCTGCCAAGTGGAGCAGCACAGAGCTGGTCCTGGTCACGGGCCTGGAGCCCCCAGCTCTGGTCCAGAGATGCTGCGGGGCCCGCAGAGACACCAGCCAGACGCACCTGTCCCTGGAGACCCAGCTGTCCCGCCTGCACCTGCGCTGGGCCCTCACCTCGGTGCTGGGCCCTCACCTGGGCGCTGGGTGAGGCTGCTGAGCCTAGCCAGGCTGGATGCCCCGGCTGTCTTGCATCAGGCAGCGGTGCTCTGGGGACAGCTGGGGAAAGCTGGGGACAGTGGGAAGGCGGGGCTCAGGGAACCTTCGAAGGGCAGCTCAGGGATCCCGAACACAAAGGGAAGGCTTGGCCCTCCCGCAGGGCAGGGCAGCTGATGGGGCATGTGCAGGACCCAGGCCAGCTGGGCTGGCCGGGGCATGGGGGAGGGCCTGCCTGGGATGCAGGGGGCGCTGCCTGGGATGTGGCGGGGGGGGGGGGGGGGTAGCTGCGTTCTCTGGGCCCTGGGCTCACCTGCGGGTCAGATCATGGAGCAGGCCCCAGACTCTACTCCTAGGTGGGGCAGCGGGAGAGTGAGGGGGCTGCCCCTGGCGCCCCCCCCCCCCATCCAGAGGGCTGGCTGTAAGGGCATTCCCGGGAGGGCACGCCCCGCCCCAGCTCTTTAAAGGAAAACACGCTGGAAATCCGATAAATGCCGCCTTCAGAACTGAGGCCGGGACAGAGGGGCATGAGCTGCGGTGGAGAGCCAGGCAGGTGGGGCCCGGTCAGCTCGCCTGCGGGGGCCAGGCCACCCCTCCAAGGGCAGGCTCAGCAAGGGGGGCGCCGGTGCTCAGGCTGTGGGGGGCTTGGGGGTGCCCAGGCTGGAGGGAGAGGGGGTTGGGGGGTGGTGCCCAGGCTGGGGGACAAGAGGGTACTCAGGTAGAGGGACAGGGGATGCCAGAGCTGGGGCCGGGCAGGGGAAGGTAAGCAGGCTGCAGGGTGGGGTGGGGTGGGGTGGGGGTGCGCAGCTTGGTGGGGGATGAACACCCAGTCTGTGATTCCCCTCCCACCCCCGTCCCTCCAAGGGAGCTCAGGCCTCTGCGGGGTGGATGACCTGCACCCACATACAGCTGCCTAGGCAGCAGCGCACCCCTCCCTTGCTGCTTCCCTCCTGCCTCCCCACACCACCTCTTACCCATCACACCCGCCCGTGCTCCCCCTGTCCTTCCTCTTCTCTCTCCTCCCCCTTTGCCCTGCCTCCCCCCTTTTCCCCTCCCCTCACCCAGGCACTTTGGGCTGCCACTGCCCACTGCACTGCGCCCTTACATCCTTGTCCCCCAAAGGGCCGCCCTGGACACAGACATCCCCAGTCTACCCAGGCCTGTGACCGTCCTTCTCCCAAAGCGCCTCCTGGTCCTTCCTACCTGCCTAGGGCTGTGCTTCTTCCACTGAGCCCCCAGACCCTAGGGGGCCTCCTGCCCCTGCTCCCCCTGGCCTCCCCTGGCCCACCCGGGTCGGCCAACACAGGCAGTGGGTGGACAGGAGGGCACCTCTTCCTGCACCTGCGGCCTGCTCGCCGCGGGGCCCTCCCTGTGTTGATGTGTGCGGAGGGTCCGTCTCTGCCCGGGACCTCGACTAGGGCTTCATCCAGGCCCTGTGGGCTGTCTCCAAAGCTGGCCTCCAGTGCTGGCCTCCGTGGAGACTCCTGGCTGCCTGGGAGGGAAAGGGTGTGCAAGGGAGGAGCAAGACAGGGCAGAGGGGCAAGGAGGTGGAGAGCACCAGCCAGGTGAGGGGGGGAGTGGGGGGGGTGGCGGGAAGAGGAGGCCAGGGCAGGAGGCTGCCCCAGAGTGGTCCAGCACTTACAAGGCAGCCGCTCCCTGTTCTCCTGTCTGCTGGAAGAGCCCGTAGTCATGGGTGGAAGATCCCCAGCACCCCCTCTCCCCGGGGCACAGTGCGCCCCGTAGGACCCCGGCTCGCCCGCAGGCTGTCTCACGGGGACCCTGGAGGCCACCAGGACTTATGTAGACAGTGGATGCTTCCCGGCCTGGTCCTCTGAGGGGCCCTGCTGAGGCCTCCTGCCACAGAGGCTCTAGCCCCTGGGTCCTGGGGAGCCTGCTCCCCTGGGGAGCCCCAATTCTGGTTTGTTCCCTCTGCAAAGCAGCCTGCAAAGCCCCGATCTGTGACCTCTGTAAAATGGCTCGCAGAGCTGCCGTGTGGCCACAGTACTGGAAGGGACTGAGGGTGATCAGGGTGGCTCAGCGTGGGCAGGCGCTCCTGGTCTCCGCGGGAGACCCTGGTGGCGGTCACCCCTGCTACCCTGAGCTGGGTGGGCAGGCAGCGTTTCCAGAAGGGAAGTGGCAGGAACAGATTCAGGGGGGTCTGTGGATCTGGGGTGGATGAGTCTGTCTTTCCTCTCCTTTCCCAGCCCTGCTGCCTGAGGACTTCTGCTGGGGTGCCCCCGCCCTTGGCAAGGCTGGCTCGGCCGCGGGCTCAGCTCCGTGAGCCTGAGTCCGGGCGCCGCCTGCTCTGCCTGCAGCAGCATCCTTCCTATCGCTGCCGCCCGGGCCCGCAGGGCAGCGGCTCCTGTATGCCGAGGTGTCTTGGCTCTTATCACGGGTGCCACGGTGGCTCGACAAATATTTGTGGAGAGAATAAAAATAGATAACAAAGCCCGAATTCTACCGTGAGGGCGGTGGGGAAGGAGGGAGAGTTAAGGCAACCCGGCCCCTGGGGGGCAGAGGCGAGCGCGGGGCGCCGCCCTCTGCAGGGCTCGGTGGCTGCGGCGCCCCCCGTGGCTAAGGCGGGTGGAGGGCTCGGCCCGGGGTCACTGACCCCCTGCCCGTGGCCGGTGTCCCTGCGCCCCTCCCAAGCCCCCTCCGCGCTTACACCAGGGCAGAGGAGCCGGGCCCGCCGGTGAGAACCGGGGCCGCACTCCCCGCGCCTGTGCAGCTGCGGGGCAGACTCTGCGGAGGGGCGCGCCGGGGCCCTCGGGGCTCACGGGGCCGGGCCCTGCCCTGGGGCCGCGCGGGGCGGCCAAGGAAAGCGGCGCTTCCCCGGGCCGGGCGGCCCCGCGGCCGGGTGTGCGGGGTGACCGGGTCGGGTCTCCGCCCCGCCCGGCCCGGCCCGGCCCGTGCCCAGAGAGGGGCGCCGGCCCCGGGGGAGGCCTGCGCGGGTGCGGGGCGCCGGGAAGACCCCCGCGCCCCAGAGGGCGGGGCCGGGGCGCGGGCGGGCGAGGCGCGGACGCGCGAGCGGGGGGCGCGCCAGGGGGACCCCCGGCGGCGCGCAGGGGCCCCGGCCCCCCGGCCCCGGCCGCGCGCCCCCGCGCGCCCCCCGCGCGCCCCGGCCCCGCGCCCCCCCGCCCCGGCCCCGCCCGTGACGTCACGCGGCGCGCGGCATTGTGGGGCGGGGCCGGCGGGGAGGGCGCCGCGGCGCCATTTTCGGCGGCGGGCGCGGCGGGGCTGGAGCCGGAGCCGCGGGGCGCGGGGCGGCGGCTGCGAGAGGAGCCGCGGGGACAGCGCGCGGCGGCCGGGGATGCTGCGGGGCGGCCCTCGCCTGTGACGCGGCGCCGCGCCTGAGGCGGCCGGGGCGGCGGGTCCCGCGCACGGCCCGCTCCGCGCACGCGCCCGCCTCGCCGCTGACAGCTGAGCGCGCGGCCGGAGCAGCTCGGTGAGTGGCCGCCGCGCCTCGGGCCCGGCCTGCGCGGCCCCCGCCCGGCCCTCCCGGGGCAGCGGCGTCTCCCGGCCCGGCCCTCCCGGGGCAGCGGCGACCCCGGCCCGGCCCTCCCGGGGCAGCGGCGACCCCGGCCCGGCCCTCCCGGGGCAGCGGCGACCCCGGCCCGGCCCTCCCGGGGCAGCGGCGCCCCTCCCGCCCCCCCTCAGCAGCCACCTCCCCCCTCCGCACCCCGCCTCGGGGCCTGTCGGGGCCTCGTCCATGTCCACTTCCCAGCGCGGCCCCGCCCGGGCCCCGCGCCTCAGCCCGGCGCGTCTCCCACCCCCGCGTCCCCGCCCGGCCCCGGCCCTCGGCCCGGTCCACTTTCCGCCCTCGGCCGCCGCCCCGGTCCGCGGGCCGCCCCCCCCCGCCCCCGGCGCGGCCCTGCTGGGGCGGGGGCGACCGCGGCGGGAACAGCTGGGCCCGGCCTGCGGGGCGGCGGGCGGGCGGGGCGGGGCGAGGGCCCGGCTGGCGGCGACTCGCGGACAAGCTTTGTCCGAGTCCCCCGCGTCCTTCCGCCCCCGCCTCTCCCGCGGCACCGCCCTGGCGCGCGCCTGCCCGGTCGTGCGGGCCGCGGGGCCCTTGGCGAGGCGCCTCCACCCGCCTGCCCGGGTCCGTCTTCTCTGCCCGAACCTCCCATCCCCGGGGCGCCCGGCTGGCCGCGCTCCTGCTGAGCCCGCGCGGCCGGCAGACGTGACGGGGCTGTGGGGTTCGGGCGCCGCTTCCTCCGCAAGCAGAGGCCGCACAGAGCATTAAAGGCTAAACCGGCGCCGGGTGGGTTGGATGGTTTTATCCCGAAGGTCGTTGGCGCAGGCGTTGGGATCGGCGCTGCTCATTGCTGCTTTGTCACTTGAACAGCAGGCGAGATTTCACGTTATGCTTTTGATAAGTATCCTTGCAAAAAAGATGCTTCAAAAAAGTGTGAGAACCCCAGCAAGTGAGATGCACCGGTTCCACGCTGTGTGGATGGCTGCTTGGAATTAGTCAGATTCCAGAGCTGTTTCTGTGCAGCGTGACTGATGGATCGGCGGGCTAGCTCCGAGGACCTTGCACAGTCCAGTGAGAACCCACTAGGAAGCTGCAGCGCCCTCCCCGAGTCTCCATCTTCCTATTTTCTGGGTGTTCCTCGCAGGGACTGGCGACAGGCCTTAGCTGGGTGGGAGATTTGATTGGTTGTTCCCTGTCCTGGGCATCTGGAAGGATCCCGTGATAGTAAATTCGAACAGTCAGCTGTGGGGTTGCCCGTGGGAGGCCGGCATGCTCAGGCCAGTGACTCTGGGTCTTCAGAGAATGCAGCGGGCGTTGCCAGGCTGGGTGCCCCGGGTGGGGGCCTCTGGGCCAGTGACCTCCCTGCGCCCACCTCCTTTACCTTGCTCAGCCGGGGCTTGCAGGGAGAAGCCCTGTGTGAGAATCGGCATCTCCTCTGGAGGGAGGAGGGAGGAGGTACCCAGAGGGGCGTGGTGCACTTTGCGTGTCATCCCATGACTGCACAGCACACGGCCATGGCTCCGCATAGCCTTCCCCGGGCCATTGACCGTCTCCCAGTGCAGTCACGTAAAGAGAGACCTGGAAGGGCCTCACCCAGTGGCGCAGCGATTGAGTACTTGGCTGCGAAGCTGCCCGCAGCCTCTGCAGCGCCGGTTCGATCCCCAGCCGCCGGGCGAGGGTCCCACATGGCGCGCAGACCTCTCCTGCCGCCCGCTGCTCCCCTCAGCAGTGTGCTTCGGTCCTTCTGCCTGCTCTGCTCCCCGCTCTGGCTCTGGTGAATTCTCTCACCCTCCCGGGCTTCTGCGTGTACCCAGTGCTTGTATCAATAAATAAATAAATCTTTAAAAAAGAAAAAAAGAGAGAAACCTGGAAATGGGAAGGCCAGGGCGGCATGGAATGTGGAATTTGTCTAATCCGGAAACAAGCGGGATGCAGAGGGGAAGCGGACACGTCGCCCAGGCAGTGGTCGTGCTACCCCAGAGGGAGTGGGGGGTCCTCACGCGGAGGGAGCGGGCAGGGTGCTGCTGGGCGCCAAGTGCTGTGCTCGGTGTGCTCGGTCGTCGGCAGCTGCGGCTCTGGAGCTGCCGCCCGTCAGGGAGATGGGTGTGCCGGGCACCCCAGGTTGGGTGAAGCTGGGCGCCCAGTGCCCTGAGGAGGTGATTCTGGGTCTGAAACTTGAAGTACTGGCCACGGGGCAGGGGTGTGTGTGGGGGGGTGAGGGCGAGATTCTCGGAGGAGCCCTTGCTGCCGCCCGCGAAGTGGCTCTTCGGGGGTGCTCTGGGCTTCATCCCTGTGTGGAATGTGGTTGTGGGAGCTGTCACTTCCGGTCTGAGGGGGGCCTGCGAGGACTGGCGCGGCTTTGTCCTGTGTGACGCCCACCACCCCTCTCCCTGCTGGCCAAAGGACTTCCTTGGCAGGGCTGGCGACGCCGTCGTCCCTGCCCACTCACGTCTCTCTGTGAGACCTCCCTCAGGGTCACCTCCCTCTTCGGGTGCTTTTGCCAGTGTCCTGCGGCGCCCCGCCCCGTCTCCCTTGTCTTCCTCCTGCCCTGACGTCACCCGGCACGCAGGCGGGAGCCCCTCCTCGCTTCCCGCCTGCTCCCTGGCGCTGGCTACGGTTCCTTATTATTTCACATGATTACTTCCTTAGCTTAGCGCCTGTCCCCCCACCCAACCCTCAGCCTCCCGCCGGCAGGGTTCTGTGTGGCGTGTGCAGCGCCAGTGTTCGGCACGCCATGGGCGTTTAGTGAGTGTTTATTGAGAAGCATCTGGAGCTCCTTCCTTGTTTCTCACGTAGGTGACTCACCTGGCCGGTGACACCCACCGGGGCTGGGAGAGCAGGAGGAGGGGTGGGGAGTGTGGCTCAGGCAGCCAAATCCGAGTGCACCCGGGCACCGAGCGGGAGGTGGCGGCTGGAGCCACGACCGACGGGACTTAGGCAGGAGAGGAGGGTTTGCGAGGCCGTGTCTCAGGCCCAGGAGGTGGTGGTGTCTTAGGGGACCCCCTCCCCGGGGCCTGACAGCTGGGGACTGCGACCGGCCCTCGGGCTGGAGGGCGCGCCTGGAGAAGGGCAGGCCAGCGGGAAGTGGGCAGGAAAGTCGAAGGACATTGGTTTCTAGAAGATGTTATTTTTACCTTTTTAAAATTTTTTTAAAAAATTTTTTGAAAAGATTTATTTATTTATTTATTTATTTATTTATTTATTTATTTATTTATTTATTTATTTATTTATATATACAAGCACTGGGCACAGTCAGAAGCGCGGGAGGGTGAGAGAATTCACCAGAGCCAGAGCGGGGAGCAGAGCAGGCAGAAGGACCGAAGTACACTGCTGAGGGGAGCAGCGGGCGGCAGGAGAGGTCTGCGCGCCATGTGGGACCCTCCTCCGGTGGCCGGGGAGCAGCCGGGGATCGAACCGGTGCCGCAGAGGCTGCGGGCAGCTTCGCAACCCAGCGCTCAACCGCTGCGCCACCGGGGAGGCCCCCTTTTTGAAAATTTTTACATACAAGAACTGGGGTGCAGGCCAGAGGTGAGAGGACTCCCCAGAGATGGAGTGGGGAGCAGAACAGGCGGGTCCACTGAGACCCACTGCCGAGGGGGACAGCGGGGAGATAGGAGAGGGCTACGGCGCCCTGAGGGCAGCTCCCTGGCAGGGGGTGGGGGGTGGCATTCAGGCCTCAGCGGGGACAGCCTGAGACTGACCCTGGGCCGCAGCGGCCGAGGCCCCTGAAGGTGATTAATGAGCCTTGAAGTTGTGGCTGAGACTGCTGCTCCTTCGGCTGCAGGCGCTTCCGCCCCGCATCCTGCCGCTGCCTGGTGAACACCCTGGGTCGGGAGGGCACTGGGGCTGTTGGCTCTCGTCGCTGGAGGCAGAGGGGAACCGTTCTGGGCGCTCAGGACGATGTTCCTGGCGGCTGTACTCACGCGGGAAGCAGGCGAGTGGCGGCCGCTGTCCTTGCGCCGCTGCGCCGAGTCCCTTCAGACTCTGGCTTCCCGCGCTGCGCCTCGCCGCTTCCGGGTAGGGCCTGGGCGCTGGCCGCCGCCGCCCGGGCCGTTCTCCACTCCCGCGGCGCCCGCCTGCCTCGCCGTCGGCCGCCTCCATCTTCGGTGGGGAGCACCTTCCCCGTCCCGAGTTCCGGGCGTCCTGTGCGGCTCTGCTTCCCTCTGGCTCTGACTTTTGGACCCAGATTTAACAGACTGGGGTCAGGCCGGGCCCGGGTCAACGCTCTGCCTTCAGGCCCAGGGGTGGGGACCTGGACCGCCGCTGTGGTGCTCACCAGCAGCACCCCGCGGGGGGCGGCTTGAATGACGGGAGAAGGTGCGTCCCCGCTGGGGCGGGAGGCACCCTCCGGCCCGCTGTCAGTCACCCGAGTCCTCAGCAGACCCGGTCTGGTGTGGCGCCCCTTTCACTCGGCTCCGGGGGCGCGACTGCTGCGCGGGTGCGCTGGTCGGTGTTTGGAGATTCTCTTTTGCTTTGGGAAGCCGAGGGAGTGATTCACGAGCAGAGGCGCCAAGACTGAATGGACTCTTCCTGCCGTTCTGTCGCGTGCGTTCGACACCCACCTCAGGGCGCCCCCGGCCCCTGCCAGCTGTCATTGCACCGCCAGCGAGTGAGGTGGCTTCTACCCCGAGCGTGGCTCTGCCTGCTCTGTGCTGAGCGGAGGTGCCGTCACACCCGTTTGCCCTCTGCGCCCCGCGGGGCAGGGCCGTGCACCTCTCTGTCCGCGTCCTCCGTGCCGCCCCCGCCTGCCGCCCGGACCACTCTCAGGCCGCCGTGGCTGCCAGCGCTTGACCGTGCGGAGACTGACCCCACCGGGGAGGCCCTGTTCCCCTTTCTTCGGGAAGTGTGTTTAGGGGAAGCTTTGCTCAGAGGGTGGATGTGCCGTCGCCTTTCCGAGAAAGCGCCAGCGGCCGTGCTGCTGTGGCCCCCAGACCGGCGGTGAGGGCTGGGGCTCGGCCCCTGGTCACTTTGGCCCCTGGTCACCTGCGGCGTGAGCAGGCCCCGGTGGCGTCAGCGGCTGCTGTGTGGTGTGGTGTGAGTCTCTTACCCTAGTGAAAAATTGGGTGGTTCGGCCTGCTGTGCTGAGGCAGGAATTCTTTCCAGATTCTGGGCGCAGTTCCCCTGCCAGATCAATACCTGCAGCAGATGTCTTTTTCCTAATCTGTGCCTTAGCTAGTTATTCTTTGGCAATGCCTTTTTGATAGTCAGAAGTTTAAAATGTTGCCTTCGGGGCTTCCCTGGGGGCACAAGGGGTTAAGTGTCAGCACTTTGAAGGTATCAGCAGCCCCTGCAGCAACCCGAGTTGGATCCTCCATCAGGGAGCTGCCCACAGGGCGCAGCAGACCTCTCCTGACTCCTCTCAGCAGTGGATTTCAATAGACCTGCCTGTTCTGCTCCCCACTCTGTCTCTAGTGGATTCTCTCACCCCCTGCCCCGCACCTCTGGCCTGTACCCCAGCTCTTGTATGCATAAAAAATAAATCTTTGAAAAAAATAAAATGTTGATGCCACAGAATATCTGGCTTTTCTTTGCAGTTCTGCTCCAGGGGCTGTTCTCTGTGTTTAGATTCTTTTTAAAAAAAAAAAAAATGATTTATTTATTTATGCATACAAGAGCTGGGGTACAGGCCAGAGGTATTGGGGGGGGGGGTGAGAGGATTCACCAGAGACAGAGTGGCGAGCAGAACAGGTAGATCCACTGAAACACACTGCTGTGGGGAGCAGTGGGGAGACAGGACAGGTCTGCTGCGCTGTGTGAGTTGCTCCCTGCCAGGCTGGGGATCGAACTCGTGCTGCAGAGGCTGCGGACCGCTTCATAGTGCGGTGCTTAGCCCCTTGCGCCACCAGGGAGGCCCTGTGTTTAGATTCTTTTGCCCTTTTTGATATTTGCCTGAAGAGACAAACCTGTTGTCCATGACAAATTTAAATGACTTCGGTGCCCTGCCCGGCTGATAGGTTGGCCCCTGGGCTGCTGGGCCCGCTGGACTTGAGCAGGCAGTGGGGAGAACCCATGGCGGGCCGGGCCCCTTCCCCCAGGCCGTGCTCCACCAAGTGCTCCCACTGGGGCGCCTGGCTTTGGAGGGATGCACACGGACCTGGACGCCGCTGCTCGATGGTGCGCTTCCCTTTGTGGATTGTCGAGGCCAGCGTGACTGACGCGCTCTTGCAGGCCCTGGCGCAAGGCAGGCGTGGGCGCGGAGAGAAAGGGCTCGCGTGGCCTGGCTAGACTCTGGGAGGGCCTGGTGGAGGGACGCTTGGTGGCGCCAGGAGGCGGCAGGGAGACAGACTCCGTGTCTTGGCCTCTGCCAGCTGGTCGGGGAGCCCCGACCAGGCCCTGGGGGGTTCTCCTCGAAGGCGGGTGGCTCTGGGGAGTGGGTCGCTGCTGTGACATTTGGGGATGAAGCAGCCGACGGCGGTGACACAAACTGCAAGCAGCTCTCGTGTTTTTCTCCAGTGGTGTTATAACTGGAAAAAGACTGAGACCTGCCAGGAGACTGTTGGGCTTTGCTCAAGAACCCAGACTTTGGGGTGGATGCTGGGGGTGACCCCTGCTTGCCCTCCCCTCACCCACCAGGCAAAATCCAGACGTCCCTTGAAGACCCAGGAACTGGGCTTTGCTTCCCTCTGCGAGCCCATTGCCCCGCCCCGCACGGTCTGCGGTCCTGCCCCTGCTGCTGTAGCGCCGCCGCCTGCCTCCTCCTGCCTCCTCGCGGCCTGGAAACCGGGCTGGAGCCGCGTGCCGGTAGCTGGAGAGGCGTGGAGGCGCGAGAGCTCGGGAGGCGCGGCTTTCTGTAGCGCCCCTGCAAAGCTAAAGCACGATGGGCCCCCACGCGGGGTTTTGTGGTTTCTTTGTCCTGTGTGGTGTAATGCTTTTGGAAGCGTGGCTGTGTTTAGGGAGACGGGAGCCGCCGTGCAGACCTTCTCGGGCTTGCGGAAGCGCTAAGCCGGCGTGCCCGTCGCCAGAGGGAGCCCTGGGCCCATTGCAGCCACCCCGCCTGCTCCCCAGCCCCCGCGGGCCCCCCAGCCCCCGCGGCGGCCTTTTCCCATGAACCGAGCCGGCCTTCGTGTCCGAGCACCTGCACCGCGCGCGCTCCATGTTCAAAGCGCAGGTTTATTGTGGACAGGGAGAGGGGGGGAGCAGGGGACTCCGGCGCAGACACACCCGGGCGGAAAGGGCCGCCCTCAGGGGGACAGGCTGGCCGAGAGAGGCCTGCTGGTCGCGGGCAGCAGCCTCTGCCCGGGAAGGTCCGTGAGGAGAAGTGCCCGCAAGGTCGCGGTCGCAGGCGGGCCGCCCCGCGGAGGGAGCGGGCTGGTGGCACGGCGGGGGGCAGGGCTGCTCTGCTTTTCATCTCCCTGGGCGCCCACGCAGCAGCCGGGCGGCGGGCACTCCCGAGGGCGGGCGCTGGCACATGCCCCTGAGAGCTTCGTGGGCCCCTCCGGGCCGAGTGGCTGGTGGAGGGCGGGAGCTTGGTCCCAGCTCTGGGGCTGGGGTCCAAGATCTGGGCTTTCGGGCCACAGGTGCGGCCCTTCCTGGCGGCGGGGGTGCAAGCGCCCTGGGGCCTCTTGCCCCGATGCTCCTGCGGGCCGCGCTTCGGGGGCCCATCGCCCGGGGCTTCCCTTTCCACACGGCGGCAGGAGCCGTGGGACTCACTTTCCTTCCCCACCCTCCTCCGCCACGCGCCCTTTTTCAAACAATTGAGGTGACACAAAATTGACATGACACGAAACTTCCCATTTCGGGGTGCAGTCGGGGCGTCCGGGGCTTTCTCTGTGGCGGCAGCCCCATCGGGCCGGCGCCCACCCTGCGCCTCTCGCCCGGCTCAGTGTGGACCGGCTCCGGGCCGTGCAGGCCTGGCCTTTTCTGGCCTCCGCTTTCCTTCCGACTTTGGGGGGTCAGGCTGCTGGGCATTGCCCCGCCTGGTCCCCGGCGGAGTGAGGGCGCGTTCCTCAAGGGGGAGCCCGTCGTCATGTGGACGTGGTCGTCGTGGCCGCAGCCGCCCATGCCCGCGCCTCTGTGCCCAGCTTGCCGTCGTGGGCGAGGCTGCGCAGCGGCGCCTCTTCCCGTCCCGTGGTGGGCGCTGTGCTCGCTGCGGCGGCGTCGGGCCTTCCCGCAGCCGAGGCTTCAGACGCCCGGCCAGGCGCGCTCCGCCGGCGCCGAGAGAGCGTGGCCCGTGCCGTGCGCTGTGCCCGAGGGCGGCGCGGCGAGCCAGGCCTCCAGCGGGTGCGGCGCTCGGCTCGGGCCCTGTTCCGGCCGGGAGCTGCCCTGTGGGAGCTGCCCTGCGGGCGCGGCGGAACAGCACCTGCGCACCTGGCCGCGGGAGCCCGAGCGCGGGAGCGGCCCCCACGCCGCCGCGGGCTGCTGCACAGCTGCTGTCGTGGTTGCGTCTGTAGCAGAGTTGCGCGCGTGATTTTGTGTTTATTGTGTATGGATTTAAGACTCTCTGGGAGTGGTTTCAGACTTACGCAGCAGTTGCAGAGGGGGTGCCTCAGTCCCATGCTCCCTGCACCCGGCTTCCCTAGTGTCCGTGTCCTGCGTTACGGGGTGTCTGCCGTGAGCCAGGACCAGCCCTGCTGTGTGATGGCTGGCCAGACCCCACGTTTATTTGGATATTGTGGGTTCCCCCCAGTATCCTTGTTCTGGCAGGGCCCCCCCAGCATGTCCCGTTGCACTTCATCAGACTTGCCCTGGGCTGCGACAGCCCTCGGACTCTGCTTGGACTCGGGTCCTCATGCCCTGGCAGTGTGGAGCGGGCTAGCCGGCGGTATGTGGACTCTTCCCTCGGCCGGGTTTGTCTGGGTTCTCCCTGCTCATGGACGGACGGGATTCTGGGTTTGGGGGGAGGTCACTGGGCGCAGTGTTGGCTTCTGTGCTGGTCACTGGCAAACTGACCTGGGCTCTTTGGAGATGTTCTGACTTGGGGCTGGCCAGGAGTGGGTGAGCCGGGAGGCCAGTGAGCTCAGAAAGGAAGGTTCAAAAGCGAGGTGGGCTCAGCCCAGGGACTCGGGAGCCCACTAAAAAGGAGGTCCCACTGGCCACGGCTGGAGCAGTAGAGCAGACGAACTGGCAACTTAATGGCGTGTTCTTTAGGCCTGGCCTGAGTATCACGTGGGCACCGCGGGTCCACGTGCCTGATAAGGGGGAGGAGGCAGAGATGAGGCCGGGCAGTGCCCTCGCCTCTGGCCCGCCCCCGCCCGGGGCTGGTGTGCCTGGACCATGCACTCAGAGGCCCGGCAGGAGCTGGCTCTGGCAGCGGGAGGGTGCTGCTGCCCCTGGCATGCGTCTGGTGGCTTTGCCAGATCATGGGGCTCTCATCTTTGGGGTGCCGTGCCCTGGGGCCGCCTCCCCTCTCCCCGTCTTGTGGCCCTGCGCCTCCTTCGCAAGGGGTGTGCTCTGTGGTAGGATGGTAGACGGGGTGGCTTCGTGGGGCTGGCCCCTGGAAACGGGTCCTGGCACGTGTGGTCACTCAGCAGCCCGTGCTGGCACTTCCCAGCATCGGAGCAGGGCCTCCCTCCCGTGTGGCTGGGTGGCGCCTCTCCTTGGGTGGTGTTCTGGGCCCCGTGGTGCAACTCCTCCGATGGCTTTTCATTTCAGAGGGAGGTTAGGCTTTGCATTTTTTCAAAAAAGCATTTTCCAGAGTGAAACCGGGGGTACAGAATCGAACATGGCCTGCTACCAGCCCCCATAGCCTTCACCTCGCGTCCTGTGCCTGCTCTGTGTCCTGTGCCTCCGCGGTGGCGCCGGGCGCCGTCCAGGGTGCCGTGGCTGCTGTGGTGACAAGGCGGCCCTCCTTTTTAGAGAGCACGTCCCGTCAGGCGGTGCCGTCCTATCGGGGTGGCCGTCCTATGAGGGGGTGGCCGTCCTATCGGGGGTCTCCGTCCTTTTGGGGGTGTTGTCCTATCAGGGGGTCTCCATCTTATTGGGGGGTCTCTGTCCTCTCGGGGGATGTTGTCTTATCGGGGGTCTCCATCCTATCGGGGTGTCATCCTATCGGGGTCTCCATCCTGTCGGGGGTGTCCATCCTATCAGGGCGTCTCTGTCATATTGGGTGTCTGTCACATGGGGGTGTCGGTGTGTCGGAAGTGAGCCTCATTGTGGCAGGTGCTGTGAAGGAGACCCTTCCCGCCCTCGGCAGCCTCTCTCGCCCATCAGTTTCAGACCTTTCCTTCGGGGCGCACAGGCCGCGGAGGACAGTGAGAGGACCTTGCTCAGCGCTCCTCAGCGCTGCTGACCCGGCTTTCCAGGCCCCGACCGCCTCCCTGCTCTGTCCTCCCCTTGTGGAATTTCAGGGCCCGGCAGGCCTGGCGCGGTGCGTCCCTGCGGCCGGCTGTCATGACGCAGGCTGACGCGGGAGCCGTCCCGCTCGGCTCTGCCCTCGTGGCTCTTCCCGCTCCGGCGCGCAGCGCTCCCCCTGCAGCTGCGCCCGCTTCTCACGGGCTTGCCCGGGGAAGTCCAGTACGGAGAACTCGGCGCCCCTTCTGCGTTGCGCTGAGGGAAGAACACCTTGCAGACTTCCAGAATGTCGTTCCTGGAACGAGAAGCCTGTTCTGGAAGTGTCACTGGACTGTCTGCCGCTTGCAGCCTCTGGCGTCGTGGCGCGCTGCCGCCCTCCCTTGAGAAGTGCTGCAGGCGCGAGCCCGGCGCGGGCGCACATGGGCCTGCCACGGAAACGCGTGTTTCCGTTTTTCAATTGTTGATTTGCTTGCTTGCATCTTCGTTCATTTTGGGGCAGTATTTGGCTTCTCCCCTCGGGCGCCATCCCGCCGGTGCTCCCCCCAGCACAGCCCCCGCCCAGCCCGCCCCCGCCCTGCTCGTGCCTCGGCTCTGCGGGCGCCTGCAAGGCCCGGCTCCCTGACGCCTGGCTGGGCGCTCCGAGCCCCGGCGTGAGGGAGACAACCTGGCGTTCGCCCCCCTCGCCCTGCCTCGCCTCCCCTCGCGGCGTCCTTCGCCTTCCATGTGGCCGCAAGTGGCGCGACAGTATCTGAGTGTCTTTTATTTATTTTTTATTTTTAAAATATTTTATTTTATATAATTCTTACATTTTTCATTTTTTTTTTCTTAAGGGGTTTGGAATTTTTTTTTTAATATTTATTTATTTATTTATACATGCACTGGGTACAGTCAGAAGCGCGGGAGGGTGAGATGATTCTCCAGAGCCAGAGCGGGGAGCAGAGCAGGCAGAAGGACCGAGGTACACTGCTGAGGGGAGCAGCGGGCATGGTAGGAGAGGTTTGTGTGCCATGTGGGACCCTTGCCTGCGGCCGGGGGATCGAACCGGCGCTGCAGAGGCTGCGGGCAGCTTCACAGCCCAGCGCTCAACCTCTGCGCCACCCGGGGAGGCCCACATTTTTCATTTTTGCACAATGTGTGCATTTTCATCTCGGTTAGATTCCCCATACCATTGCACCCCCCTTATTGTGACCCCAGTCTCTCCTCTCCTCCCCCCGCCCGCAGTGTGCCTTTGGTTTACAGTTACTTGTTGATTTTGGTTTTTTTCTTCATTATAATTAGTCTTTTTCTGCTATCTTATTGGGGTTTTCTAAATTCCTGCTCTTTTATTTTTTTTACTTTTGGGTGGAATGGGGTGTGGCCAGAGGTGGGGTTGAGACAGTGGGGGGCAGGAAAGGCAGATCCACTGAAACCCGCTGCTGAGGCGGGCAGCGGGAGACAGGAGGGGTCTTCCGCGCCCTGTGGGCAGCTCCCCGGCCTGGGGTCGCACTCAGGCTGCGGTGGTGACAGCCTGAGACTGACCCCTGGGCCGCCGGGGAGGCCCGAGAGTGTCTGTTTTGAGAGAACGTTGTTTCAGGGTAATAATGAAGACAGGCGTCTTTATTATTCTCATTCCCCTACAAAGAATGTCGACATCTTCACACACGTGTACCTCGCTGAAGACGCGACCAGCTGACCCGGGACGAGCTGTCTAACCGCCTTTCCTTTTGCTCTTCCAGGATGCACGACAGCATGTCCACAATGGTGTACATAAAGGAAGACAAGCTGGAGAAGCTCACCCAGGATGAGATCATTTCTAAGACCAAGCAGGTCATTCAGGGGCTGGAAGCGCTGAAGAACGAGCACAACTCCATCTTGCAGAGTCTGCTCGAGACGCTCAAGTGCTTGAAGAAAGATGACGAGAGTAACCTGGTGGAGGAGAAATCCAACATGATCCGCAAGTCGCTGGAGATGCTGGAGCTGGGCCTGAGTGAGGCGCAGGTAAGGGGGACGGCGTGGGGGCGGGGACGGTGTGGGCTGGGGGACAGTGGGGTCAGCGTGGGAGCGGGCGGCGGGACGGGGCCGGGATGGCGCGGGCGCAGGGACGGTGCGGCATGGCGAGGGCTTCGCGAGCTGCCTAGCCTGAACAAGGGGAGTCTTTGTTTGCAGTCACTACCGGGCGTGGTTGGATATGCCACATAAAGGGCTGGTGGGGGCAGGACTGAGTTTTAAAGGCAGGACCAAATCGGAGGTGACTGTGTGTGTCGCTCAGGATGAGACTTGGCTGCGTTCATCGCAGACGCTGCGCCAGCGGTGGCTTCAAGGGGCAGGCGTTTTACCTGTCGCGAGGCGGCCCAGAAGGGCCCGTGGCTGCTGGGTCAGGGGATGCCTAGGTCCTGCCACCCGTGGCATTGCACGCTGCTGCCCGTCGGGGGGACAAAGACTGAGGGGACAGCTGCAGCCAGCTGACTCCGTTCCGGGACAGGGAAGGTCCAGGAGGGGCTGCCTCCTCCCTTTACTTCGGAGCATCTGCTCAGGCCTCCACTCACCTTGCGCCAGCAGAGCCTGGCCCCACAGCGCGCCCAGCTGTGAGGGGACAGACAAGCTCTCTTGCCCTCCGAGGGTGCCGGTTCCTGGGCCTGAGGAGGAGGGAGATGGGATACTGGCCCGCAGCCGCCGCTTCGTGGCTCCAGATGAGGCTGCCTTCCGCGGTCAGTGCTTCTGGCCCCGTCTGGCTAGAAACGGAGCAGAGCGGAGGGGCTCCCACGCCCCCCGTAGCTTTTGCTTTGCCAGCATATTTTAGGTAAAATTAAATACATTAAAAATTGGCTTCTCTCTCAGCTCCCATGTGAAGTGCGGGGGGCTGCTGGGCAGCTGGTCCCTGTTTCCCCAGTGGAGACCTCACAGTGCCTGTGCGGACCCGGCTCCCAGCGCTCCGACCCTGTCCCGGTGCAGCTGCCCCTGCGGTCTGCTCTGCCTCAGGTTCTGCTGTTGGAGGCGGCAGGAGCATGAATGTCCCTTTGTAGCTTGAGGCACCAGGGTTAAAGGAGGAGAAAGCCCCGCCTGCTGGGGTTCAGGCACTAGTGAGGAGGCTCCTGAGGAGGGAGGGCAGATGCACCAGGCAGAGACTGGAGTTGGCTCCTGCCCACCCTGGCCTCAGGCCGCCCGTGCCTGAGAGGGACCTGGACGCACAGGCAGTGTGTTCCGTCCTTGCTGGGAGCCTCACCTGGGTAGGTCGAGTCTGTCTCCCCGCGTGCGGGCCTCACACAGGGAAAGGGCTGTCTGGGGTGGGGGAGGACAGTTTATCAGAGGAGGCGCTGAGTCTCCTCTGCTGCCCGCCCCGGAGATGCGCTCAGACAGAAAGAGTCTATTGTGGCAGGACTTGCAAGCACGTGGCCACCTGCCTTGAGCTTGGCGCGCGATGGCTGACGGAGGAAGGGCCTCTCTGCCCCAGTGCACGGCTGGGTGCGCCGGTGTAGGCCGGGCTGGGGAGGCCGAGCATGAGCCTCTGTGTGCGCAGGTCATGATGGCGCTGTCCAACCACCTGAACGCTGTGGAGTCGGAGAAGCAGAAGCTGCGCGCGCAGGTCCGCCGGCTCTGCCAGGAGAACCAGTGGCTGCGGGATGAGCTGGCCAACACGCAGCAGAAGCTGCAGAAGAGCGAGCAGTCGGTGGCCCAGCTGGAGGAGGAGAAGAAGCACCTGGAGTTCATGAACCAGCTGAAAAAATACGACGATGACATCTCCCCGTCTGTGAGTGGCTCTGTGGGGGCCGCGGCCCGGTGGCACCTGTGGGACCTGTGGGCACTTCCCTGCCCCTCTCTGAGCGCCCCCTAGCAGGCCTCGGAGCCCTAAGGCAGGTGCAGGGTGCAGGGCGCAGGCATGGGCGTGGCCTACCCAGCGGGGTGCCTGACCACCAGCCGTGGGCTCTTGCTTCAGGCCCAGTGGGACTGGAGCCCGACTCCTGGACTTGGGGCGGGAGCTCTGTGGTTCAGGAGCCACGGCCCTTGCATCCTGGAGTCCGCGCCTGCCCATGTGCCGCGGCTTCTGCCATGCTCTCGCCTGCCAGCTTGGCGTTCCTGGGGGCCTCAGTTATTCCTTTCCTCTGCCCGTCCACCCCAGTCTTGATGGTTTGCTACCCACCCCTTGCTCCTGATTCAGTCAGCTTTTGTTTAATGAACTTACTTTGGAATAATTTGAGTCACAGAGAAGTTGATCCAGAGATGTGCATTGTAGTCTGCGGTCACACGCTTGGCATCCACATAAATCTGTGCGGAAAGTCTCGCTGCTCTGCTTGGTCCTCCCCAGGGCAAAGGCAAAGGGTCTCAGGCATGAGCCCAGGTTTGCTGCCCCTGGCTGGCTCTTAGCCAGGGGCTGATCTGTCAGGCCTGCAGCTCACTGCCGAGCTTTTAGACACGCCGCTCTGTGGGTAGTCCTGCCTAAATGAGTCACCTTCTCTAAGATGCTCAATTAAATTGAAGCTTATTTCAAAGATTTCAAATACAGGGGCGACAGTACTTGTAAGCCTGCACTGTCCTGGGTTGGTTTTCCAGGAAGACAAAGACTCGGATTCCTCCAAAGAGCCCCTGGACGACCTCTTCCCCAATGAGGATGACGACCCGGGCCATGGGAGTAAGTGGGGCATGCTCAGCCTGGCAGCTGGTTGTCCCCCACCCACCACAGGCATGGGTGGGTGTCTGCCTCCCTGGCACATGCACGCGTGGTTCTCCCGTGCGCCCCAGGCCATCTAGCAATGGGCCCGCAGCTACAGTGGCCAGTTAGACCAGCCCGGGCCGGGGCCACTCCTGCCACACAGACATGGCCGGCTCCTGGTATGAAGATCAGAGTGGCCCGTGTGGGCACTGTGGGTACCCAGGGTTCCCCTGCTCGTGGGGCCTGGCCACACAGTGCTGCTTGCCGTGACCCTGCCTGCTTTGGCGTCTGGGCGGTGGGGGCGGTGGGCTGCCCGGGGGGGCGTGCTCTCAGGACTCCTCTGCCCCTCCCCACAGTCCAGCAGCAGCACAGCAGCGCGGCAGCTGCAGCCCAGCAGGGTGGCTATGAGATCCCGGCGCGCCTGCGCACCCTGCACAACCTGGTCATCCAGTACGCCTCGCAGGGCCGCTACGAGGTGGCTGTGCCCCTGTGCAAGCAGGCCCTGGAGGACCTGGAGAAGACTTCGGGCCACGACCACCCTGACGTGGCCACCATGCTGAACATCCTGGCGCTGGTGTACAGGCAAGTGCCCCCCGGCGCGCTGTGACCCTGCCGGCGCCTCTCTCCATCCTTCCCTGCCCTTTCAAATGTAACAACAAATATTCCCAGTGACCTGCATGAGCTGCTTCTCCCCTGACTCCCCTCAAGTTGCTGGTAGCCGTGTCCACAGCAGGCAGCACGCGCTGGGGCAGGCTCCCCGTGCTGCAGCGCTGCCTGTGACCCCAGTCAGCTGCTGGAAGAGCCACTGTGCCCCACTGCCTGCCGAGACCCAGGCCCTCCTGTTCAGAGCAGCTTCCAGCTCTGCTGTCGGCACCTTCCCCTGGGCCTGGGGGCGCCGTCTGTCCAGTGCCCCCCATGACCCTTGCCTGCCCCCCGGCCCTGCTTGCTGTGCCTGGGCTCTGGCACGTCCCCTCACGCAGTTCCCTGGACTCCAGGGCCATCTTGAGTCCTCCGTCAGCCTGTCTCGTAGGTCCGAGATGGAGCAGCACGGCCGTTGTTGGGACGAGGGATTTCTTTAAAGCACGTAGGAAGCGAGCACATACCCAGGTTGGCCCAGACCCTGGCTGAGTCTGTGGCAGCCCTTACGCCCCCGGCCTGTCCACGGTCCTGTGTGTGGGTCACTCTGTGCCTCTGAGGGCCAAAGGGTCTGCCACAGACTCACCCGAGTGTGCCTAGGGCTTGTGGCGCCGCCCCACTGCTGCCTCCCCTCTGCGGCTCCCGCTCAGCTGAGAAGTCTGCGTGCTGGGCATGTGAGGAGGGCACTAGGCAGCTGGCCTTACCCTGGGGCACCGGTGGGGTGCTTGCTTTCCGTAAGACCTCACACGCCTCTCTAGGAAACGGGGGCCAGTCGTGCACCCCAGGTGTCACGGTGTGCTTACTTGCACGTACTGCTGGTGAGGGCTCTCAGCGTGCAGACGCTGTCCTGCCCTGGCTCTCCCAGCAGCTCTGGGTGGGACAGTCTGCTGGCCTTGCGGTCGGCCGGGGCTGTGGGAGCTGACCCCACGCTGGCCGGCAGAGCCAGGACTCAGGTATGCTCGGCACTGTCTGATGGGGGCATGCCTCTGGGCAGCCTGGCTCCCCCGTGCGGGTAGCCCCTGCTGGGCGGGGCCACTCTGCCCCTGGGTCTGGGTGGGAGGCTGTACCCCAGAGCCGAGCAGCTCTAGCCCCGAGCCCTGCGCGTGGTCTGGCCTGCCCGCCGGGTCGTCTCCTCTGCTCGGGCTGTCTAGTAACCACCTGACTTGATTCTTTTAATAAAAAAATTAATATTTAGCTTTTTCAGTAGCTGCAACTTAACATTTATTTCTTCATTTATTTTTTTTTTTAAGATTTATTTATTTATGCATCCAAGAACTGGGGTGCAGCCAGAGCTATGGTGGGGAGAGAGGATTCACCAGAGACAGAGTGGGGACAGAACAGGCAGATCGACCAAAGTACACTGCTGAGGGGAGCAGCGGGGAGAGAGGAGAGGTCTGCTGCGCCATGTGGGTTGCTTCCTGGCCAGGGATCGAACTCATGCTGCAGAGGCTATGGATTGCCTCATAGTGCAGTGCTTAATCCCCTGTGCCAACCAGGAGGCCCAGCATTTACTTTTTTAGTTCCAGAGTTAAATTTTAAAAAGACGGCGTAGCTACGTGGAAAACACTGAACGCGTGTTTCTCGTTTAGAGACCAGAATAAATACAAAGACGCGGCCAATCTGCTGAACGATGCCTTGGCCATCCGAGAGAAGACACTGGGCAAAGACCACCCTGCGGTTTGTGTCTGCTGCTTCGTTCTTTCATGTTCTGTTCTCCCCGATCGTTTATTGACCCGACTCCTCTTACTGTTGACCTCAGCAGGAAGGGCTAGGAGCCGCCTCTGCACTAGCTGGCGCAGGTAGGGCCGTGCGGCACTGGCGGGCTGGGCTCCTGTGTCTGTCCCCACCGCCTCCAATGGAGCACAGCCTGGTTCTGATCCCAAATCAAATCGCATGTTCTTCTGTAAATTTTTTCCTAAAGAATTCATGGTCATCTTTATAAGATCGGTCAGAGCTGCGCACAGATCTGTTTCGGTTGGCTTTGTGGCTTCCAGTAAAATTAAAAAAATCAAGATCATGTTTGATTGGCCCACATGGAGTGCCCTCAGTGCAACCTCGTGACCTCTGTCCCCGTGAGGGTCAAGTGCTTTTCTGCGCTCACCCAGGGCGCTGCTGGCCCGCCTGCCGCCAGGCTGCCGTCCCCTGTGCTCGGGCCTCGCTGACCCCGCCCTCTGTGTTGGCAGGTGGCGGCAACGCTGAACAACCTCGCGGTGCTCTACGGCAAGAGAGGGAAGTACAAGGAAGCCGAGCCGCTGTGCAAGCGCGCCCTGGAGATCAGAGAGAAGGTGCGGGTGGCTGGGGGGGCCTCACGCTTCGGTTGTGACGGGCCATGACCACGAACGACAACTGGCCTACAAAGGTGGTCAGCCAGCACACCGAGCCTGTCCAGCACAGCGGTGTGGGGTGGGCGTGGGGCGGGCAGCCAGCCCCTGTGCAGCAGGAAGTGACCCTGAGCGTGGAGGGCCCCGGGGTGCAGCAGGAAACCAGGATTCTTGGAGGATGGGCGTGTCCTCATCAGCAAGGGGTACGCTGCTGCTAAGCCTGAAAGACGACATGATCGTCGTCGTCAGAGCTGTAGGTGAGCCCAGAGCCCCGGCTGGCCAGCACCAGGGCTGCTGCCGCTGACTGGGCCGGGCGCTGCGCTCCTGACACTGCATGCAGAGGGCGGCACTCGGCCCTCCCAGCCACCGCGGGGAATGTTTTCACTTGGGGTTTTGGTGACTTTTTGCCAGTGACAGAGCTGGTTAATTGCGAGTGAGGTAGAGGGGGTGGAGGTAGCAGGGGCAGGCGGGAAGGGGCTGGTGGGAAGCCCGGAGGCGGACGCTGCTCACCTGCCTCTGCGGGGGGGAGCAAGTGGGCAGGTGTGGAGTGGCCTGGGGCTGAAAGGACCAGGTGATTCGAGGTGTGTGTGGTGAGTCATTGTATGTATTCCTATGTATTCAAGCTCTTTTACTACCCTAGCCAGGGTGTGCTAAGGACTTGGGAGTCCCGGCTTGGCTAGAGTTGGTGATACACAGTTCCATCCCGGGGAGCCCTGGAACAGATAGCCCTTGGGGTGCAGGGTGCCTTGGCGTCCAGGATCCAGCTCCAGGAGAGGGTGGAGCAGGGCTTCCCCAGGCCAGGGCGCCCTGTGCCTTGGGGATGGCTTTCACAAGTGCCCGAGTCTGGCCCCTGTCCCCAGGCGCCTTCACAGCCTCTTGTCCCCGAGGGCCGGGAGGGCAGGGGTTTACAGGCGGCAGAGAGGCGGCGGGCCTGGCTGGGGACCACGTGGGGGAGGCCAGAGCAGTTCTGAGAGTGAATGACTTGTCCAGGCAGCGAGGAGGCAGTTCAGTGTGTTCATCAATCTCTCCAGGTGCGGAGATGAGGAGGAAGACATGGTTTGTGCACTCGGGGCTTGCGTTTGAGTGGAGAGCTGGGCAGTAAGAGACTCAGTGGGTAAAGAAGAGTTTTGGGTAGTGTTTCTTGCAAAGAAGCAAGCAGGTGATGTGCTTGTGTTAGCTGCGTGGGGATGGGCTGAGGGTGCCCTAAGATGGGCGGTGGGGCATCCCCCGAAGGCCGTCGGGGGAGCAGAGGTGTTGAAGAAGAGCCAGCAAGCTCAGTGTCCGGATGGAAGGGCGACGGCAGTGACCCTGTCTGGATGCTCAGGCCGCCGTGGACAGCTGGGGTTCCCCTGAAGGCCATGGCCTCGGATCGCGTGTGGGAGGCGCTCAGCCCTCCGGTCAGCACGGGCTGTGTTTCGGTTTGGGCTCTCCAGATTTGGGGGCTAAACGAGCAGCCTTTATCAACCCAGGCTCCTCACCTTCGCCTTGTGTGGCCGCGTCCCAGCTGGGGGCCGTGTGTGCGTTGGCCGGGCTCGGGTAGGACACAGGCCGGTGCTGTCCGTTGTGTGGCTGAGCAGCTGCTTGGCCCAGGGCTGGCCCAGGAGCCAGCCTGCAGACCGCGAGGCCCAGCCCCAGCCCCTCACGGCTCCCTCGTGCGCAGGTCTTGGGGAAGGACCACCCTGATGTCGCCAAGCAGCTGAACAACCTGGCCTTGCTGTGCCAGAACCAGGGCAAGTACGACGAGGTGGAGTACTACTACCAGCGGGCCCTGGACATCTACCAGACCCGGCTGGGCCCCGACGACCCCAACGTGGCCAAGACCAAGAACAACCTGGTAGGTGACGCGAGGCTCGGCTGTCTCTGCTGTGGCCAGACGTGACTGTGCGGGGCGCGCGTCCTGTCGGGACACTGACGCGGCACCTCTCTTCGAAGGCTTCCTGCTACCTGAAGCAAGGGAAGTTCAAGCAAGCAGAGACCCTGTACAAGGAGATCCTCACGCGCGCACACGAAAGGGAGTTCGGTTCTGTCGACGGTAAGACACGCTCCGCGCCGAAAGTGGCTCTGCCCGGCGAGCCCGGGGGCGGCCTGTTGGCACAGAGCCTTCCAGGCGGTTTGGGCTGAGGTTTGGGATCGATTGTCCCGACAGCGTTCAGAGGGCGAGGCATAGGCCCGCCCGCCACCTGCTCATACCCGGGCCCTTGCCCCCACACGCCACGCCACGCCACACCACGCCACGCCATGCCCCAGCGAGTCCTGTGGGCCTCGTGGCCCCTCCGTGGCTCTGCCACCTGCCCTCCATGCTGCCTTCCCGGAGCCTGCGCCCACCCCATGCCTGCCAGACAGCTCAGCTGCCATCAGTAGCCCATCGCCTTTGTTTCCTTAACACGGCAAGGGGCTGGCCGCCGGGCATCCTCCGAGCAGGGCTGCCATCTACGCTTGGGTGGCCCACTCTGGGGCGTCCAGTTGCAGGAGCTGCCCAGCCCCGCTGACCATAGAGGCTTGTCCGGCCTGGTGGCCCCGGGGCCATCTCCCCCAGGCTTCTTTCCTTAATTCTACTTGGGGAGGCTGGTTTCCCTTGACCTACTGGCTGCTGTCTGCTGTGGTGGTGACATGGCGTCCAGTCGGCTGTGTTCTCCTGGACGCGGCTTCCTGTTCTCGGGTTACCACACACATTAGGATGCAGGCCGTCTTGTGTGCAGCTGAGACCCCTGTCCTGTGGCACCCCGCAGTGCCCGGCTGGAGTTCTGCTTCCCGGGTGAGCGGTCTGCAGAGCCTGCCCGCGGCGACGGGTGGGCGAGTTCAGCTCCGCACCACCTCTTTTTTTAAAAGTGTTTATGCATTTAAGAGGTGGGGTGCAGGCCAGAGGGGCCAGGGGGGATTCACCAGAGACAGGGTGGGGAGCAGAGCAGGCAGATCCACTGACATCCGCTGCTGAGGGGAGCAGTGGGGAGTCAGGAGAGGCCTGCTGCACCCTATGGGTCACTCCCTGGCCGTGTCGCACTCAGGCTGCAGGGGCTGTGGAGAGCCTCACGGTACTGAGACTGACTCTGCGCCCCCAGGGAGGTCCTCTGCTCTTCCTCCTCGCACCTGGGTTTGAACCACTCACTCCTCGGCAGTGTGGCCAGTGGTCAGTGTAGCCACATGCTGGCCTTCAGGGAAGGGGGCCTGCCTTAACTTCCACAGTGGTCCTGGGCAGCGGGTCAGGACCCCACTGAGGAGTGAGGACGCCACAGACTTGCCGAGCTTGGCTTGGAGGCTTGAGACGCCAGTGTCTCCCAGCAGCCTCCTGCAGGGGAGCCCTGAAGGTGACCTGCTGACCGAGGGGGGGAGCTCACCTGCCATCCTCACCCGGACGCAGCTTCCAGCGTCTCCCTCCTTTGTGCTCGCTGGTTTCCTCCTTGAAACCACACTTCCCTTTGTGTCTCCGGCCACCCGCCACTCTGCACGGTCGTGTCTGCCCCACACCCGCTGCACTTCCTGAGATTGTAATGTCAGGCTGCGCGGATTGCAGACACCCCGAGTGTGGGGCGAGCAGCCCCAGCATCCGTCAGGGCTTCTGGTTGTGCCCTGACCCCCCATCTTCTGTTCACCCCTTTGCCCCCAGCCCTGCACAGCCGAGTCCTCTGGAGGCCCGAGGCGGGGCCTGGCTGCAGGGCTTCCTGCTCTGCTGCCAACTCCCTCTTTCGCGAGGTGGGAAGTGACGCCTGAGGAGGATCCCAGGGAAGATGAGTTTGCAGCCCCAGGATGGAACCGCTTCGCACGCGTCCGTTAACTGCGCCTTGTGATTCTCTCCTAGATGAGAACAAGCCCATCTGGATGCACGCCGAGGAGCGAGAGGAGTGCAAAGTGAGGACAGACCCCCCCGAGGGCCTTCCCAGGCACACGTGTGCCAGCAGGCCCTCACTGCGGGGTCGCTCTCTCCTCAGGGCAAGCAGAAGGACGGGGCATCTTTTGGAGAATATGGCGGCTGGTACAAGGCCTGCAAGGTCGACAGGTCTGTTCCTGAAGAGGGGCCGGGAGCCTGCGGGGCAGCTTGTAGGTGCTGAGTGCAGCAACTCCTTCAGGCGGTTGCAGGGTCCCTGTTCCCCGAGACTCTGGACCTCCAAGCTTTGTAAGGGAGAGGCCTCCACATCACGGCCGGCAGGGTGTACTGGAGCTGACCGGCTCTCTAGGCTGCCTGGGGGGTTTCGGGGGCCGCTGGGGACAGGCGCGAGCCTGCTCGTTGTGGGGGCTGGTGTGGGCCCAGCTGGCCCTGTGCACCCCATCAGCAGCCGCCTGGAATGCTCCTTTGCTGTCTTCTCCCCATCTTAACTCTTGCTCAGCCCTTAAGGCTCAGATCATGGTCTCTGAGGAAAGCGCTGAACCCTTAGTTTGGAATAAACACCCTCTGGCTTCTCCCACCCTTGCCACAGATGACACAGTGGGGCTGTTTCTCCCACTCCCGTCGCCCCCCAAAGGGACGGACGCAGCTGCTGAGTTTCTGTCTGCAGGAGCCTGTCCCAGGGCGGGATCAGCCCCCCTTGGGGACTCGTGCTGGCCCTGCTGGGTGTGGTGCTGGCCTGGGGAGTGGCTGTCGGGGCCCTGTGCAGTAATCTGCCTTAGCCTGGGGGCTCAGCCTGCACCGAGGGGAGACAGAGGATGTGAAGGGCTGTGCCCGACCCCACCCCTCATGACTGATGGTGAGCCTGGCCTCAGGGTGCCCTGCCCATGGGCGGCCACAGCCGGGGGCGCAGGGGTATGGCCGTACCTGTGAGGCAGTGTCAGCGGGAGGTCTGGGTCCACCCTGACCGCCCCTTGAAGCTCTGGTTTTGGGGGGGCACTTCTACTTCTGAGGAGACTTTCAGGGTTTTGCAGTTAGAACTTCAAGGTATTTTCAACCAGGCTGAGGCGTATGAGTTCTTTGGACCCCGCGTTGTCGACCTGGCTGCCGAGGCTGTCCTGGTAATGGCTCTGCATGTCCTGTGCTTGTTAACAGCCCAACTGTCACGACGACTCTCAAAAATCTCGGGGCACTTTACAGACGTCAAGGCAAATTTGAAGCCGCGGAGACGTTGGAGGAAGCGGCTATGAGGTCACGGAAGCAGGTCAGTTGGGCCAAGTCGCCCACCTGCGTCTCTGGGCCGGGCTCCTTCTCGCCCTGCCGAGAGCTCAGCGTGGAGCCTGAGGGTCTTCGCTCTCCTGCTCGGACAATAGGGGTCACATGGTCTGAGCTCCAGTGCGGTGCCGCGGCGTACAGGCTCGGTGGAGCCGCCACGTCAGAGCTGCACCTGCTGTGCGGGCAGGTGCGCCTGGGCCGGGTCGTGCCAGAGGGGCAGGCACCTGCACGGGCCTTGGGAGAAGCCTCATGGTGACTGCGCGCTTGAGTCTGGCTGCCGCGAGAGACGGCCCTCAGCGCCGCTGCCGTGGGAGTGGGGTGTGGTTTTCTTGTACCAAAGCCCGCCCGGTGTGCCCACCGGAGCCGCGCCCACCCAGAGCCCGAGTGCTGGCTCTCGGCGCTGGCGGGGCTCAAGTGCTGGATGGCCGCGGAGCGCTGGTGTACCAGTGGCATCTGGGGTCCGAGGCCTCTGTCGCTGCCCTGCCCCACCCCTGCGTGGGGCTCCGTGGGCAGATGCCTGGGGCTGCGTCCTGGGCTCCGGCACGGTGCAGCTGGCTTGGGGATGGGTGCTGTCCCCGGACCTGTCCTCTGAGCCCAGCGAGCCTTCTTGGCGGGGCATGAGCCGCATGTCAGCTGCGCGGCCATCAGCAGAAGTTCCAAGCAGCAGCCCAGAGACGTAGACAGCGTGGCCTGGACAGCGCAGGTGGGGAGGTGGTGCCCCAGGGGCAGGTGCCTCCTGGGGCTCCCTGCGCCTGCTCTACATGTGGTCGACGGGGTCCCATCAGCCAGGACCCGTGGCAGTCACCGCAGGGGCCCTGCCCCCAGCAGTGTGGCCCAGGCGTTGGCTGTCACTGGTGAGGGGCAGGCAGTGGTCACAGGGCCTGGGGGCCCGTGAGACCACCCAGCGGCCGGGTGTCTGGGTGTGCGCAGGAGGTGGCTGGAAGGTCTCTCTTCAGCCTCAGGCCAGGCAGCTCAGGGTGTCTTCCATCCGGGACTTGTGTGCCTGTGGGCGCTGCTTGAGGGTCGTGGGCCTGCGGCCAGCCCTCACAGAGGCCACCTGATTGAACGTGCGCCTTGGAGCTTTTCTCTCCAACCAGTCTGACAGGAGGAAGGCGTTGACAAGACTGGCAGAGCCCTTGTCGTGGCCCCGACCAGGCCTCACGCGCCCTCGCGGCGTCCTTCCTGCTGGGGTGTCCAGAGGCGGTGCCCTGCGGGCCTGGCGGTGCAGGGTCGCGCGGTTCTGGCAGGGGCTGGCTCTGGAGCTGAGACCTGCCACCCGGGCTGCCTGGGACAAGCGCTGTCCCGGTGATGGCATGTTCCTCACAGGGGCGGGCGTGGGGTGGGGGGATGGGCTGGGGCTGCTCGAGTGAGAGGCCCGTGGTGCAGTGCTGGCTGGGGCTGCCCCAGGAGGACACGGTGGCAGCAGGTGCTGCGGGCAGAGTCCCTCGGCCGTGGGCTGGGTGCCTGGATGGCCCGGCCCGGCAGAACAGCCCACGCCGCCCAGCGTGCCCTGGCTCCAGAGGTGCGTTTGTGAAGGAGACATCAGAAAGCCTGCACCGAGATTGGGGGGCCCAGAGGGCTTAGTGGGGCTTGTTTTGGAGGCACAAACACCAGGAACCATGTGTTAAATGTGGGGCTGGCTCCCAGCACCTCGCCCTGGAGTTGCAACATGTAGAGAAGGTGAGTGGCCCTCACCCCAGCGGGCCCCACTGGCTTGTGTCAGGAGCCCATCCGCACACGCTGCCTCTTCACACCTGTCCGCCGCCTCCATCGGGCGGCTCCAGGGCAGCAGCCCCAGCGCGGCCTTTGCAGCAGCGGGCGGGCCTCTGCGCGCCGCCCCCCCCCCCCCCCCCCCCCCGTCAGCTTCACGCTCACAAGCCGGGCGTGTCCCGGTGCCCTGTCCCGCCCCTCCTGTGGCCGAGAGTGTGGACTTTGCATCTCAGCCCCCGTGACAGCCTGAGGCTTACGGACCGGCCCTCCCCCCGCTCACAGGGTCTCGACAACGTGCACAAGCAGAGGGTGGCCGAGGTGCTGGGTGACCCCGAGAGCGTGGAGAAGGGCCGGAGCCGGGAGAGCCTCCACGCCGATGTGGTCAAGTACGAGAGCGGCCCTGACGGAGGCGAGGAAGTGAGTATGAGCGTAGAGTGGAACGGGGTAAGTACGGCGCCCGTGCAGGCGCCCGTCTGCGCCCCCGCCCCCCGCCCCTGCGCTGGCCACCCCGTCCCCAGTTCAGGGCCCCTGGCAGCCTCGGATGAGGTCACCTTGCTGCTGCACCCAAAACCGTTGCTTGTGCTCACTGATGCGACCGGTGTCTTTCTGTCCGGAGCCCATAGAAGCTGGCTTCTCATCTCCCACAAGCCGGAGGCGGGCACTGCTGTCCCATTGTGGCCGCAGCTGGCCTCTCGCGTGTGCTGGGCAGGGCAGGGCCCTAACTTGTGCTCGTCCGCGCCACTGCTTCGCTAACCCAAGCACTGGCGTCCGGCCAGGCGCTGTGGGCCTGCGAGGCCCATGCATGTGCCTCAGAGGGAAGCACGGCTGGGTGGGACTTGCCGTCAGGAAGGAGCGGGTGGGGGCACGGGCCACTTCCTTCCTCCAGGGCCTCCCGGGCCGGGCACCTGCTGGCCGCCAGCTGGCTCTGATCTGTCCCCTGCTTTGCCCCTGGACACTCTTTCTCCTGGCATCCGCCCCCCGGGACGCTGGCTCCTGAGTTTTCAGCCCAGCGTGCGGCTCTGTGATGCAGCCGGCCCGGCCTCCTCTGGCAAGCCACGTGTCCAGCTCGTCTCAGTTTGTTCAGAGGCACGGCGTGGTCATTGTGAGCGGGCAGGTGTCTGCCGAATCGCAGGGAGCTCTGGGCATCGCGGGACTACCCTTTTGAACCTGCTCTTTGGGCCTTCAGAGTGCTGAAGCCCCTGAGGGGCTGCGTGGCCGAGGCGTCCGCTCCCTTGCTTGGGTCTTGCGGTGCCAAGAACGAAGTCCGCACCTGCTCTGACCGGGCGGCCCCTGTGGCCCAGACGCTGTGCCCACAGCCCCTCCTTGTGTCCCTACGAGACCTGCCTGCTGTGTGCCCGGTCCAGCACCATAGGGCCAGTCTTGACTCTTGTGAGTGGAGCCTGGGCCTCTGCCTCTTGGGAGATGGCATGTGAGGGCAGCCTCTGCTGTTCTCAGGCATGGAGTAGGCGGCACCGAGGGGCCTGCTGCCCCTTCATGCGAGTCCCCCCTTTGTAGGGTGGCTGTTCCCACTGGCTTTGGCCCCTGCACTTGGTGCTGTCAGCAGCTCCGGGCTTTGCGTCCTTGACAGAGTCTACTGCGGGGTGCAGCGATGGGCTGTACACTCCCCAGCCCCGCCCTGGCTGTGGGGTCTGGACCTCAGGGCCCTGCACAATGACCTCTGCCCCCACCGAGTGCCTCTCTCCAGGGCCCGCAGAGGCGGGAAGAGGCGAGCCTTGCTTAAGGCTCACCCCGAGGGCCGAGAGCACCTTGGCCCCCACAGGACCCTCGAGGGTCTGAGGCGGTACCGCCTTTGAGGGCCTGGGCATCCCCAAGCACACCGTGGGGGGGCACAGGCAGCACTCAAGAGCCAGGCGCCTGTGCTCAGCGTCCGCCCACTCAGGCCCTCTGTCCCGGCCCAGGAGGAGCTCCTGAGGCCCTGTTGGCTGGAGCCGGACGCGGGAGCCTGGCCCGTGCCGCTGCCGGTGCACGAGGGCTCCTCAGGCGAGGCGGCAGCGTGGACGAGAGGCCAAGTGGGAACCGAGGGTGCAGCAGCCGGGTAGGAGCAGGCCCTGTTCCCTGGCTTCTGGCCCAGAGCGTGGATTTTACTGAGAATGCGGCGTCCTCAGGGCTTCTCAGTACGCGTGTGAGGCGGAGACATCTCGACCTCGCTCTGGGCGTCTGTGCTAGGTCTCATCGCGGGTTTTTATTTTATTTATTTATTTTTAAAGATTTATTTATTTATATGAGCACTGGGTACAGAGCGGGGAGCAGAGCAGGCAGAAGGACAGAAGGACACTGCTGAGGGGAGCAGCGGGCGGTGGGAGAGGTCTGCGCGCCATGCGGGACCCTTCCTGGGGGCCGGGATGGAATCGGCGCCGCAGAGGCCGCGGGCAGCTTCACAGCCCGGCGCTCAACCGCTGTGCCACCGGGGAAGGCCCCCCCCCCTATAGTTTTTTTAAGTTTCTTTTTTTACCAGGGCAGTGACTTGGCCGTGGTGGACAGATGGATGCGCTGGATTGGAAGGACAGTAGATTTTAATGTTTCAGAAGAGGACTTGTGTGTGTTCCTTAAAACGTCCGAGAAAGTGGGGAGCAGCGGCCTTGGGAGCCGCGGGTGTGGCTGTGGGCGACGGTGGCCGGAGGCGGCAAGGCCCCCACGCGCTGGCTCTTCGCAGCGGTCAGAGCGCGCCTGGTCAGAGGGAGCCAACCGCCCGGCTCCTGCCCCTGCGGACGCCGGACCCGGGCCAGTGCGGGCTGAGCCGGGGCTGGGTGACGTGCAGGAAGCCGTGGTGCGTGCGGGGGCGCAGCTGCGACCTTCTCGCCCATGCAGGGCCCGGGGGCGACTCCTCGGAGGGAAGGGGGCTGCGGGCAGGCCTGAGCCGCTCTTTCTGGGTGTCCTGCTGAAGCGCAGCACGCCGTGGGGGGCGCCTTCCGGACAGAGATGTGGACCCTTAGCGAGATGTGGTCAGCGGGAGGTGCCCCAGGGCGGCGCCTCCCGCTCCCGCTGCCTCCTTTTCTCCGATGGGACCCTCAGAAGTAGCCCTGCCCGCAGCTCCCCATTCCGCTCTCTGCGCCCCCAGGGGGCTGTTTTAAAAGTTCTTCTACACTGACCCCTCGCTCAGGGTTTCTGGGATGGGGCCTCCAGACGCTGAGTGATTTTTATTCTAAAAAACGCTGTTAGGAAGACCGCGTCCTCGAGAGAGACAGACAGACAGACAGCAGAAAGCACCGCTCCGTCCCGCGCGAGCCGAGGTCATCTGTGACCTCTGCGCACCCTCCGGCCCCGCCGGGTGCTGGGGTCCAGCGTGTCGCTGGCCTCGGCCAGGGCCGGCTGGGGTCTGTGCCGCGGCGGCCGTCCCGCATGGGGAGCGCGGAGGATGGCGCTTGCAGGGCGGGGCCGCGGGCGGAAGGCAGCCGCGAGAGGCGGGCTTGCTCCCCCGGCTGGCCCAGGAGCCTCGCGCTGGGGAGCAGCCCCAGGTGGGGCAGAGCAGGGGTCGCGCTTCCGTGGCATCCTGTCGCCGTGTAACGTCCTCTTCCCGAGCACAGCACGAACTTGTGTTTTCTTGTCCTTCCAACATCCCCGGGGGGGTCGGTAACAAGTTTTATTTTTCCATTTTAAAGATGAGAAAAATGAAGCTCGGGCTGGTTAAATGACTTGCTCGTCGTCCCTCGGTGAGTCGGGCGGGCGCCGGCGGGCAGCGCCATGGACGCGCTGCCGCGGAGGCCGGAGCCGCGTCCCCTCTGCGGGTGGCGCGTGCTGGCCCGAGCCGCCGTGCGGTCGGTGGTCGCTGAGTTCTGAAGCGCCCGAAGTTGGTGTGTGACGGGAAGGTTCTGCCGGGCTCAGGGGGCGTGGCGGTCGGCGCCGTGGAGGCTCTGAGAGGCTAACGCTGCCCAGCTGCTTCTCCGGGCCACTGTGGCGCCTGGGCCAGCGCTGACCATGCTGTGGGGGGAACACGCGGCCCCAGAGGCACCTGTAGTCCCCGCGGAGGGCGCCCTGTCTGTCCTGGCGAGCGCTCGAGGCCGCGCGTCTCACCGGCTCTCTCCTTTCTGTCTGACAGGCCTAGCTCCGCGCGGCCCTCTCTCCTGCATGAGGCGGCTCCTCCTCCGGCCTTTCCTCTCTCTTCAGTGCTGCCTGCCGTCTTAGCAACCCCTAGGATCCTGTCAGCTCCAGCTCTGTGACTGGCCGCTCCTCTCGGTGCTGCTGTTCTTTCTGGGCTCCTGGCCTCTGGCGCGTGTCGCTCTGTGGATGTGCGCTGGTAGCCGCGCGCCGTGTCCCCCGCGCTCGGGCTGGGGCGGACGCTGCACGCTGACCGGCGGCCGGGTGTCCCCATGGTGTCTGTGGCGCACGGCGGCGGCGGTGTGGCCTGACCGGGGCTGCGAGGGGCCTGCCGCGTGCCCAGAGCCCGCCGCCCGCCAGGCGCCCGCTCCCCCCTGGGTCCACCCCGTAGCATCTGCCGTGTAGTCTGTGAAGCGGCGGCGACTCTGCTTCTCTCTACTAACCCTCTCGTGCTCGGTGACTGTGTACTCGTGTCTTTCTAACTCCTAATAAACTCACCCGCTGACCGTGTCTCGGTGTCTGTCTGCTTCCTGGCCCTGCCGAGGCCGCGCCGTGCAGCTTCTGGGGAGTGGCCTGCTGGCCGCGCCTGTTCTCACGCAGCGCCCGCGCCGCTGGCCAGGGCCGGCCCCGGTGCGGCGTCTGAGGCTGTGGCTTCCGTCTGGCGGGAGCATCTGGCTTGGCTCTCTGGCCCCTTTGTGCTCAGCGTTTAACAAAACTGCCCTGGAGACGTCCTGGGGCGACAGTGCCGGGCTGTGGGGCTGAGGCGGGGCCCTCGCGGGCTCCGGGCAGCCACGCCTGCTTCCCTGGGGATCACTGCCGCTGTCCTCAGACGTCCTTGCGTCCGGAGGTTTTCGTGGGCAGTGGGTTTCCTTGACTGGAGTTTCTGATGGGCAGATGCGTGCGCGGAGCGTGCTTACACGCACAGTGGGCCGGCTTTCCCCAGGGCTAGCTCCCCCCGGTCACGGCCGGCGGCCACCCCGATGTCCATTCCGGCTCCCGCGCGGCCTCGCCCCTTGGGGTTTGGGAGGGACAACCGTTGGCGGCTTCACATTTGTCCACGTTTCTTTCAGGAAGGCACGGGATCTTTAAGGCGCAGTGGCTCCTTTAGCAAGCTCCGGGCCTCAATTAGACGGAGCAGTGAGAAGCTGGTTAGGAAGCTGAAGGGAGGAAGTTCCCGGGAGAGTGACCCCAAGAACCCCGGGTAATTATCCCCGAGCCCCGCCCCCACCGGCGGCTAACGGCCATTTTTCCTCCAAGCACAGCGTCTCTCAGTGGAACCGGCTCCAGAGAACCACCGGCCAGTTCCGGATCTTGGCAACGGCGAGTTCAGTAGTTCCAGCCTGATCCCCGCCCTCCGAGGCCCAGAAGTCATTGCGGGGGCCCCTGCTCGGAGGCGGAGTGGGGTTTACGGGACTCGCGTTCAGAGTGCGAGCAGGCCCGGCCACTGGCTGCGGGGGGCTGCCTGTTCCTCTGGCCTCTCCCCGGGCACCCTCAGGACTCGGGTCAGGCGCTCGCAGCCCGGTGCTAAGCCCGACGGGTGGTCGGCGGAAGCTCAGGCTGACAAGGCTGACGAGGCGTTTTTTAGGAGGCCGGGAAACCTCAGGCGCTGCGTGTGCCTGGGAGGCTGCCGGCGGGCCCAGGCCGGGGGAGCAGAGAGGCTGCGAGGGCCTGCCCTGTGCCTGGTCCCCCGAGGCGGTTCACGTTGGCGTGAGGGGGCTGGAGGCCTGTCTGGGTCCTCCTCGCGGGGCTGGGCGTCAGCTGTCCTCAGCGCTCAGTGGCGTCGCTTTTTCAGGCCGATTGTTCGGCGCGCTTCTCAGCGTGCACCCCGTGAAGTCCTGCCGTCTCAGGACGGCCCGTGTTCCCACAGGGCCGCTGTGGGCCTTGTCCGCGCCTGTCAGCTGCGCCCCGCCCCGTGGCTGTGAAGCGGAGGAGGGGCGCCTCCTTGCGGCTGTTCCGTGCAGGGTCTGGGCTGTCTTGCTCTGGGGGCCCCTAGTGCCCCCGACGCACAGGGGCTTCTGTGGGACGGTGGGCTCTGCAGTGCGTTTGGAGTCAGCGCGTGTCCTTATGACGCTGGCCGCTCTCCGGGGAGAGCGGCAGGTGACTCTGAGGTGGTGAGAGGCCGCACCTCCGGTGACGGGCTCTGATGGACGGCACCCGGCGGCGGGGGGCTCGGCCAGCGTGGTCGAGCGGGGCTCAGCGCTCACCAGCCTGCCCTGCTGCCGCCTGAGTCTCACTGGGGCTGCGTGAGCGCCACCGTGGGCCAGAAGGTCACGGTGCAGGCAGCGTTGGGCCAGCGGCCGGGCGTGGGGGACCCAGCGCCGGCTGACACTTTGCCGTGCGCCCCGATGCGCTGTCCGGTGGACTGAAGACAGGCCGGGGTCTCGCCCCGGGCGCGCGGGCGCTGTCTGCAGGCGACAGTGACTTCTGCTGGGAGATGAGGTTCTTGGCGGCGCCAGCAGCTCCCGTGGGTGCGCAGAACACAGGCGGCCGCTCAGCGCTTCCAGCGAGTTCTGGGCGGAGTCGGTGCCGGGGTGGCTGCAGCGGAGCCGGGCTGCGCTGGCGGCTCTCGTGGCCTGACTGGGCGCTGCTGCCGGTGTTCGGAAGAGGGTCGGGGAGGCGGTGTCTGTCTCACGGGGGAACGCGGCTCGAGGACAAGCTGTGTAGCTGCCTTGGAAGAAGGCCGCTGGCGACCGGGTCACGGTGACGGCACCAGGCTGCCGGGACACGGCTCCCTGGCGGCCTCTGTCCTCGAGCAGCTCCAGGTCGGGAGCCGCCCATCAGAGCAGCCGCCACCGGCACGCAGTGGGCGTCTTCAGCCCCCTGGGTCCCACGGCGAGTCCCGCTTGGCAGCGGGTGGGCGCAGGTCTTTGCTTCTGGCAGGGACGTCGTGTCTGCGTTGGCCGGGCGGGGTGCCCTGGGCTGGCGGCCGGGCCCGGGCCTCCCCCTGCGGGCCGAGCCCAGCGTGGCGTGGACGTGGCGCCCACAGAGCAGCCTCCTCGCGGCCCCGCGTGGCCTCGGCGCCAGGGCGGCCCGGGCGGGGTCCGGCCGGAGGTGATGTGCAGGATGGGCCATCCTTGGGCGGTGTCAGGCCGGAGGAGAAACGCTCGCGAGCCGCGTGTTCTCAGAAACGGCAAGTCGCGCAATGTTCTGAGTTTTGCTTTCTAAGCAGGAAGCTTTGTAGCTTTATCATTGAACGGCAGCTCTTTGTTCTCCCCCTTCTAACAGAACTGTGGGGGACCCAGCGTGCAGGGTGCCCGCTAGCACAGCGCGTCTCCCGCGCGGGGGGGCCTGTGACCTCCGGGGCGCAGCCTCGGGGCGCCCGTGAACCCGGCTCGGGAGGAGCCCCGTGCGGGGCCGCTTCCCCCAGAAAGCTGGCGCGGCCGGGCAGACTCAGGCCCCACCTGGGGCTGGGGGGGCTGGGCTCGGGGCTGCGCGTCTCCCCCGGACCCTGTGCTGACCCTTTGTCCTTGCATGTCCCGCCCGGCGGCAGCATGAAGCGAGCCTGCTCCCTGAATGTCCTTAACGTGGCCGGCGAGGGCGCGGAGGACCGTCTCCAAGTAAGGAGCCCCCCGCGGCCCGCCCCTCCCCCGCCTCCTCCCCGGCGCCCGGGTCCTCGGGGTTGCGCACCCCCGGCGCGTGGCCGTCCCCACACTGGCGTCAGCAGCTTCCTCGGGCCCAGCTGCGGCCCGCGAGGCGGTCTGAGCGGAGGTGGGGTGCTCGGCCCCCGGGCCCCTCCCCCGCCCCGTGGCCCTGTCAGGGTTCCGAGCTCTCGGGGGTCACTGGTGTCACGGCCGGCGCGCTGGCCGCCCACACGCACGCCTCGGCGGTGTGGAACACGAGCAGCACGTTTCCCTCACATCTGCAGCGGCCTCCTGGTCCCATCAGCAACGGCCCCTGCGGCTTGTTTCTTTTCCACGCCCGTGTCGGCCCAGGTCTGGGAGTTCGTGTGACCGGGCGCCCGGGGCCCAGGGACACCCTCCCCGCTGCGAGGAGCCCAGCGGGGGCAGGACGCTGGTGGGTGCTTCTGCGCCCCTGGAGACCGCGAGGACCTTGTTCCAGAAAGGCCCCCGTGGGCGCCCGCCCCGCCCGAGCCGCCGCCGCCTGCGGTGCTGGTGACGCGTGGTTTTCCCCTTTGTTTTTCACGCAGGAACGAAATAATTGTCTAGCAGACGCGCGAGTGCTGAGCACCAGCCACGCCGACCTGGCCCACGCGGCCGGCGCTAGCTAGACCCGGCGGAGGGAGCCGCCCGCCCGCCCCCACCCCTCGCCCGGCCCAGTGCCCTCCCACCCTGCCTGGCCCTGCCTGGCCCTGCCGCGGCCTGCCCGCCAAGGCGGTCCCCGGAGCCCCTTCCACGGGTCCCCGGGGTGCAGGCGCGGCGAGCTCTGCTTCTCGGTGCCAGCTCCGGGCCCTGCCCCCACGCCCCAGCCCGCCCGCCATCACGCCTTCTAGTTTGAGGCCGCTGTGCTCGGGGAGGTCAGGCGGCAAACACCTTCCGGCAGCCGGGCTGGGCGGTCCCGAGGCCTGCCAGGCCCTCCCCGGCCCCACAGCTGCTGTCCCTGCCGTGCCTGGGGGCCGTGGGGCGGGATCCAGGCGGGCCTGCCCTGGGCAAGGTCGGCAGCCACAGCCTTGGCCCCGACAGAGACACCCTGTGCTCCCGGGGCTGCAGCCGGGCTGCCGGAGGCCCGTGGGGATGTCGTGGGGGAGCCACAGGCCCTCCAGGACCGCTGGGCACCCGTCCCCGCGGAAGGCGTGCTCCGTCCTGGCCCGGGTTGCCGGCGGGCAAGCGGGCTGCCGCCTGCCCAGGCCTGGCCGGGCCCCTCTTCCAGCTGTGCGGGTGGACACGCTGCCAGCACCTTTGGGGCCCGGCATGTGAACGCCAGCCGGAGGGCGCCCGTCTGCGTGGTCAGGCCGAGCTGAGGGCCGGGCTCGTCCCCTGGCGCGGCTCAGGGCCCGTCACTCAGGGTGCGCGTTCCGGAGCAGACACCCCAACTGCGGCCGGAGGGCGTGTGCCCCTGCACTGGTGTGCCCCATGGGCAGCCCCGGGAGCCGTGGGGACACCGGGCACAGGCCAGGCGGGGCGCCAGCCCATCTCCCGGATGGTGCGTCCCCCCGCCACGGGGCTGACCCGCACGTGGCACTGTCCAGCCAGTCCTGTGCCCTTGGGGAGGACTCGGCGCTCTGGTGGGGGGGACTGAGGAGGCCTGGGGTGCTTGCAGGGGGGGCGAGTGCCCCCAGCTGCTGGGGGGCAGCCCTGCAGGGGTCAGTGCTTGTGCTGGGTCTGTACCCCAAGCCTGTGGGTCACCCCAAGAAATGCACTTTCTCTGGAACTTTTTTTTCCTCGCTGTAGCGGCTGCCTGGAGGGTACCGGGGTTGCTCATGTTTAAGTACAAGAATAAAGACTTTTATTTCCCGTTGCCACGTCCCGCGCTCTTCAGAAGGCTGCTCGCACACCGCAGGCCCAAAGGGCTCTCCCTTCTCTGCACCCCTCACTCCCGACCCTCGGGTGCGGCTGCTGCTGTGGCCAAGCCTCGGCGGCGCGGCCCAGGCACCCGGGAGGAGGGGCTGGTGCTGAGCCCGCGGGGTCAGGAGGGCAGCAGAGCAGGGCCCTGGGGGCTGCCGCGGCTTCCGTTGCTGGCGTGTTGGTGTGTCCGAGGCAAGGCCGGGTGGCGGGGCGCGGGCGCGGGCGGGCCCGTCCCAGGACTGGATGGTCGCCCCGGTGACGAGTCCGAGTCTGGAGCACAGGGGACGCGGCCCAGAGCGTGGTGGGGGCAGGGCCCCGAGGGCCGGCCCGAGGGCTGGGGGCCAGCAGGACACGATCCCTGCGGCCCGCGCTGTCCGCTCCTCTGTCTGCTGTGGCGGCCGCGGCCCCACCCCGTCCCACCCCCACCTCCCGTCAGGTAGGGGCGTCCGCTCCACCGCGGGCCACGCTGAGTTCTCGGGGACGCAGTGTCTGCCGGCCTGGGCGACACCCCTCGGGGGGTGGGGACGCCAGTGTCAGTGGGACTCGGTCCCCGGCACCCCCCGTACCCCCTCGGCGCTGACTGTGTAGGAGCAGGACGTGGGGGGCAGGTGAGGCGCGGAGACCACGTGCAGGGTGCGGCCAGGTGGGCTGCGGCCGGGCCCCTCCTCGGGGCGGCGCCGATCCACCATCAACCTGACCAGCAGCTGGTTGGACCAGGCGACCCCCAGGGCTGGAGCCACGCGCCCGTCCCCGGGGCTGTGCAGGGCAGACCCGAAGTGGCTCAGAGGCCCGGTCCCGCCCCCGCCCGCCCTGTCCCACCCTGCCCGGCCCGCCCGGCCCACTCACCCCTGCGGCCTGCAGCCTGGGGCCTGCTCCTCCACGGTCTCTGTCACCTGGAGGGGCAGGGCAGGGTCAGCGCAGCCCCCGGGAGAGCCAGCCCCCGGGCACTGCCGGGCACCCACCTGGTTGATGCAGAGCACGGGGCTCTGGAAGGCCCAGCTTAGCCGGCGCAGCTCCCGCCCCAGCCGCTGCAGACACCGGGCGCGGGGTGCTGCGGCCGGGCCGGCGTACTCGCAGCGGAACGGGGCCGCCACTGAGTCGATGACCAGCAGGCGCGCCATCCCCCGCGCCAGCAGCATGGGCACCTTCCTCCGCACGCAGTCCAGCAGGGTGTCCTGGGGGCAGGGGCGTCACCGCCACGTCCTCCCTCGCCCCCCCGCAGCACCCAGGTCTCCCCACGTCCCTGTGCGCCCCCCCCGCCCCCCAGCACCACCAGCCTCCTGGCCCGGCCATGGGGGGCGGCTGGGCCCTGGCCGCTGCAGCCGCCCGTCCTCCTGAGCCCTTGCTCTGAGCGACCTAGGGGGTCACCCCGACCTCCTGGGCTGGATTTCCAGGGCCGGGTGAACAGACCCGGCGTCCCTTCAGCACACAAGGCCCCCTGATGGCGTCCCGCTGTGTTTCCGTCCGCAGGGCGGCCACCGCAGAGTCTCCGTTTGCGGAGAGTGACGGCAGTGGCCTGGAGGACGCCCACGCCAACGTGAGTCCCCGCCCGCCAGGGGCTCCAGGGCTCCGGCCGGCCCAAGCACGTGGCCGCTGCCCCGGCGTCTCCAGGGCAGGGCGGGCCTGACCGCCGCCTCCTTCTCTTGCAGTGAAGCTGCCGGGCCCGCCGGCGCGAGGCTGGAGGGCCCGGGCGGGGAGCCGGCAGCACTAACCTCGTCGTCCCCGGCTGCGGTGGGCGCTGCCCACCAACACCCCGGCTGCCTGCAGGGCCGGCCCCGCGCGGACGCGCCTTACTGTACATTTTCTAAAATTAAAAGTTTACGCGGCTTTATCTCGCGTCTGCAGCTCCTTTCAGACGCTCGTAAGCTGGGGGGCTGGGGTGCAGCTGACGTCCGGGAGGTCGCTCCGGGAAGCCGGGCCGCGGGAGGCCCCGCCTCTGCACGGGCGCGAGCTGTGGGTGGTCGCGGCCTTCGGGTCTCCTGAACCCCGACTCGTGCTCGCCTCCAGCCAGCGCGGGCTGCGGCGGCCATGCCGGGCCTCCCTCCCCAGGGCGGGGGCTGGCGGGAGGCCACCGAGGACGCTGGTGTGGGTGGGGGGCCACCCCTGCGACGCCCAGACCCGGCGCAGCCGGCACTCACCACGTCGGCCGCGTGCTCCACGAAGACCTGGTCTCCGAACCGGATGCCCCTGAGCACGGCCTCCGGGACGTCGCTGCGCAGCCGCCACTGCTGGTCCATGAGCTGCTGCAGGCGCCGGTGCGGGAAGGCGTCTTCCGTGCAGACGTAGACGGCGCCTGGAACCACGCGCTCCGCTCTGCCCTGCTCTGCCCTCCGGCGGGGCTGCCTCCCTGCCGCCCCTCCCCCGTGCCTCCGTGCTGGGGCGGGAGGCGCCTGCCCATCCGGGGGCCCCAGCAAGCGGGGTGGGGCATCCCCAGAGGCGCCAAGGGGCAGCCTTCGCCCACCAGGCTGGGCGGTGCGGCGATGGTGCTTCAGGAAAAGGCAGCAAGTGCCGCCCGGGCCCACGCTGCTGCCCCGTCCCCGGGCGGAGGCCGACACCCCCGAGGGACGCGGGCTGGCCCCCCGCCTCCCTGCACTCACCGGCCGCCAGGCCTCCGTACCGCCGCGGCAGCTGCACCGCCAGGCAGAGCTGCAGCGCCAGCTGGGTCTTCCCCGCCGAGCTGCGGCCAGCCAGCTCCGTGATGCCCTCCAGGGGCAGGCCGCCGCCCAGGAGCCGGTCCAGCGTGGGGCAGCCCAGGCTCAGGCGCTGGTGCTGCGCCGGGAAGCGCTCCTTCTGCTGCAGCAGGTGCAGCGCTGGGGGAAACACAGGCTGGGAGGGCAGCCTGGCCACGGCCCCCGGCAGCCCTGGGCCCCCCCCGACTGCCGACCCACCCTCCGGGGCCCCAGTCTGGCCCCTTCCCGCGGAGCGAGGGCCCCGTCACCCACAGTCTCCCCGCCGTCCTGGCTGGGCGCCCACCTGTGAGGACGCCGCGTCCCTGCAGGCACGAGGACGCTGTCCTGAGCAGACGCTGGACGTCGGGGCCGGAGAGGCCGGTCAGGCGCTGCAGGTCGGGCGCCGAGAAGCGCAGGACGTCCTTGACGGAGCTCAGCCGGGCTGGAATCACAGGGGCGCAGGGCGGGGAGGGGTGACCCACCCGGCATGGACCAGAGGCAGCTCAGGGGCGCGCCCGCAGGAGGGAGACCTGGTGGGCAGGGGCTGGGCAGGGCTGTGGCCGGGGCAGAAGGGCAATTCTCGCTGCTACAGCAGGAGGCAGTTGGGGAGCCCCCCGTGGCCCCGGAGGCGGTTTCAGGGGAAGCTGCACCAGGATCCAAGCCGAGGGGCCTGGGGCCCTGGGGACGGGGTGGAGGGCGGCACTCTGGGAGGAGAGGGGCGAGCGCATCGGGGCGCGAAGCTTGTTACTCTCCGGGCAGCAGGAAGCAAGACGGGTCAGAACACACGCGGCCGGCCAGGAGAGGGTGGAGGTGAACAGGCCAAGCGAGGCAGGTGGCAGCCGAGGGGGTGGCCGAGCCCAGGCGCCCAGATGCGCGCGCCCCAGTGCCCGCCAGAGGACAGACCCTCAGGCTGGACGGAAACAAACAGCCCAGTGGCCACCTGGGGGCCGGAGGGCCAGGTGGGTGGGGGTGGGGGGCGCAGGGCCGGGTGGGCGGCTGGCGAGCAGCGACCTCCAGCTTCAGGAGGGCCCAGGGCCTCGGTGGGCACTGGGGGGATGGTTGCCGCCACCCCCTGGCTCCGCAGTGGCTGTGGTGTCCCGCCCCCAGCCCCGGCTGAATCGCCCAAATCGCCCCAGGTGGGGCGCGTGGGGCGGGGGCCCCCCACAGGGCACCCACAGATGCAAGGCGGGGAGCGGGCGCCAGGGACGGCGCCTCGGGGCACTTGCTCCACTTCCACACAACACGGGAAGTCGAGGCCTCTCCTTGCCACGCATCGAGGACGCCCGGCCGCGCCCCCGCCCGCCCCCGCCGGCCCGGCCCGCACCTCTCCTAGCCGCAGCGAGGATTCTGGGGTTCAAGTCCAGCTGCTCCAAGTCCATCCCTTCCCCGAGCTGACACACCGCCCGCGTCTCTTCGCAGCCCCGCCGGGCCAGGGCGCGGGGGCTCGGCCACCAGGTCTTGGAAGAAGGCCCGGCCCCTCCGTCGCGAACCGGCAGCCCTGCGCCCTCCGCCCTGCAGGACCCGCGCTCGGTGGACGCGGTGCAGGCCCCGGCCCTCCGGACGCAGCGGCCCAGTTCCCCTCAGCGGCGCTGGAGGCAGAAAGGGCAGCTTGGCAGCGGGAGGGCACCGGGGAGTGAGTTGGGCCCTGTGGCCGCCAAGCTGTCTCGGCTGAGGCTGGACTGTGGGAGACCGGCCTGGGAGGGGCCCTCCCCGGAAGGGCAGTTGGCGGCCAGCCCGGGCCCTGGACACTCGGTGCAGGGGACCGGGAGCCCCGCCCTGCTGGCCGCGCGGACTCGGCCCCGGAGGCCTCCCACAAGCCGCGTGCATCCTGGCAGCCGGGCCTGGGCTCAGACAGCAAGGCCACGGGTGCGGCAGGGCCTGGGGTTGGCCAGCTCAGGCCCATTGTTCGCTGGCGGGGCCCCCCGAAGCCTTATCTGTGGCTTGACCCTCCCCGGGAGGCAGCTGCCGCACCCAGCTCCTGGCCCCGCACCCGTGGGTGCCCCCTGATCTGGGGACACGGGCTGGCCCCATGTTCGGCCCGTGCCTGCTGCGCGGAGGCCGCCAGGATGCCCCATAGAGCCAGGTCAGGGGTCGGCAGCAGCCTGCACGAGGGAGGGTGCCGGGACACCCTTGGTCAGGACTCTCCGAGGCGAGAGGGGGGCCGCAGGGAAGGAGCAGGGGAGGCTGAGGGGCACCACAGCTCAGGGCGGTGGTCAGCAGAGACTGGGCTGGCCACCCCTGTCAGGGCGGCGTCCCGGGCCGCGGGTGTAGGACGGGGGACAGTGGACGCCCCTCCCGGCCAGTGAGCAGAAAGGAGCCATGTTCCCCCAGCCACTCGGGGGGACTTGAGACCTTCAGGAGACCCCGCTCCCGTCTGGAGTGAAGCCCGAGCCTTCCCTGGACACCCCCTCCCGGGTTCGGGCTCTTGGGAGCAGGCGGAGGGCAGGACGGGGTGGGCCACCTGCCTCCGCTTTGCAGCAGGAAGGGCCTTGCCGAGGGGGGCGCCCCTCGCGACCAGGACCCTTCGGGGCGGCACCCGCCAACCAGGCGGGGCACCTGGCAGCACTCCCACCCCGGCACAGGCCCGGCAGACCCCCGGGTCAGGGCCGGTCGGGGCAGCTGCTGCCGCGGCGGTGCTGGTGGGCTGGCAGCGTCGGGGGCGCCGGGCACAGGGAGGAGGGGCCGGCCGGGGCCCCGGGACTGGGCCTGGACCGCAGCACGCGGCGCTGCCCTCAGGGGCCGGCGGCCACAGACCCCGCGCGGCCGCGCGTCTCCCCACGGCCCCCCTCAGCCGCCTGGGGGTGCGGCCGTGGGGCCTCCCGGGCCGCCGCCATCCCGGAGCGTCCGGCGAGGCCCTCCCTGTCCTCCGGGCGGCGCTTCTCCGGGGGCCCAGCCGGCCCCCCTTGGGCGCGCCCCTCCCCGAGGCCCGCGCCCCGGGCGGCACCTGCTGGGCGTCCCCGGGCGCGCTCGGCCCCGGAGCCCGCGCGCCGCCCCTCCCCGCGCGGCGCGTCTGAGGCGGGCCCCGCGGCCTCCCCGGCGCCCGGCCCGCCCCCCCCGCGGCCCCCCCGCCCCCCCGGCGCCCCGGCCTCCCGGCGCCCCCACCCCACCCCACCCCACCCCACCCCACCCCCGGGCCCCCCGGCTCCGGACCTGCGCGCCGCACACCTTCCGCGCGCCGCACGCCTCTTCGCGCCGTCCCGCCCCTCGCGCTCTCCTCCTCCAATGAGCGCGGGGCGTCCGCCTAGGCTACGCCAATCAGAGAAGAAGCGGTGACCACGTCGCCAATTAACTGGCCAATCCAAAGTCCCAATTGCCGGGGAGGGGCGGAGCGTGCCCGGGCCGTCCCTCATCACCGGTTGGCGGCCGAGCGCAGGGTGGGCGGAAGGGCCCGCGCGCGGATTGGAGAGGGCCGTGGGGGGGCGGGGCCTGGGCGCCGATTGGCCCGCGCGCCGGGCCGGGCGCGGCGATTGGGCGCGGGCGCCGCCGGCGGGCGGGGCTCGGGGCCGGGGCCGGAGTGCGGGGCGGCGGTCGCGGAGTGGCGTCATGGCCTCCGAGGTGGCCGCGCGCCGCGACGCCAAGACGCTGGTGCGCTCGCCCAGCGGCCTCCGCATGGTGCCTGCGCACCGCGGCCTCGCCAGCCCCTTCGGCCTGGAGGAGCCGCCGTGGGTCCCGGACAAGGAGGTGGGTCGCGGCCGCTCGCGCCCGGGCCCGGCCGTCCCCGCCGTCCCCCCCCCCCCGCCCCGGGCGTCTCCTCGGGGGGCCCGCCGCGCCCCCACCCCCCGCCGCGCCCCCACCCCCCCCCGCCACGACCCCCCCCCGCCCCGGGCGTCTCCTCGGGGGGCCCGCCGCGCCCCCACCCCCCGCCACGACCCCCCCCCGCCCCGGGCGTCTCCTCGGGGGGCCCGCCGCGCCCCCCCCCGCCCCGGGCGTCCCCTCGGGGGGCCCGCCGCGCCCCCCCCCCGCCGCGCCCCCCCCCCGCCCCGGGCGTCCCCTCGGGGGGCCCGCCGCGGCCCCCCCTCCGTCTGCCGCGCCCCGCCCCGCCCCGGGGTGCGCCCCCGGCCCCGCCTCCCGCGAGTCGCCCCGGGGCCCTCGGCCCGCAGCCGGCCCGGGCCTGGACACGGCCGCGCGCGGGCCCCGGGGCTCCGGCGGGCGGCGGGGGCTGCGCTGCTCCCAGACGCCGCGGCCGGGCGGGCCGGGAACCCCGCCGCCGGCGGGGGGCGCTGGTGCGGCTCTGAGTCGGGAGCTCGTCGGCCACTTGGGGAGGCCCTCGGAGGGGCGCGCCCCAAATCCCGACTGGCCGCCTTCCTCCCGCGCCGCCCCCCAACGGGGTGTCTCGGGCCGCAGACTGGAAGGGGGCGCCATCCTGGGTCGCCGCGCGAAGTCGGGGTGAGCCCTCTGTCCAGAGCGGCCTGGAAGCCGGGCGCGGCCGTCCTCCCCCGGCAGCCTGTCCAGCTCCTCCGCGGCACTTTGGCCCTTGCGGGCCTGGAACGAACAGACTGGACCGTCCCCTGCTGGGGCTGCCGGGGTAACCCCAGGGTGTCCTCCGGGCCCTCCCGCGGCCCCCCCAGGAGCCTCCTCAGATGCCCCCCAAGCGGCCCTGGCCAGCTTCTGGCGGCGCCGCCGCGGGGCTGTTGGGACGGCCGGGCGCTGCCCCTCGCTGCCCCCTCTTCCCGGGCTCTGGGCTTCCCAGGCCACGTCCTGCTCTCCCGCCGGCCGCCTCATGTCGGGAGCCTGGGGCCGGAGCGCTGGGGTCCAGCCCCACCTGTTATGGGGTGTCATCCCCACGAAGACCCCGGCTTGTTAGGCGGCCCAGTGAGCCAGGTGCTGCGGGGCGGGGGCAGGAGGCCTTGGGGCTGCCTGGGTGGTGTCGCCGGTCAGGGGCCTGGGGGACAGACGGGGCGCCCTGGGAGCAGGGGTCGGCCTGGTGGGCGGGGGCCGGCGGCCCAGGTGTGAGACCGGGGTGTGCGCTTGGGACAGGAGGGCAGGGGTCGCTGCCCTGCCTCCCCTGGGGGTCTGGTGGGCGCCTCGCCATGGCTGGGTCCCCTGAAACGGTTGGAAAGTTGGGGGGGTGTGAGCGCCCGGGTGGTTTGTAACTCGGCTTCTCTGCGGTCAGCCCGGCGGGTCCTTCTCCAGCGCCAGGCTCAGCTCCCGGGGCTGGTGCGACTGCGGCCCATGAGGGTCCTGGGGGCCCCACCCAGTGTCCACGGGCAGGGGCGTGGGCTTGGGCGGCCACAGGCAGCCCCAGGTCTTGAGTTTTACCCCTAAAACCTGTGCACCCGCCTCGCCCGCCCTCCGCCCTGCCCTCCGCGAGGCGGTGACGAGGGTGTGGCCCGAGACGGCGCTGGGTGGGGGAGGCCGTGAGGAGGGGACCGGCTTCCTGGGGTCAGGTCAGGCCCCCGGGCCTCTGGCGCCCCAGCTGCCCAGACACCGGGGCGGAGAGCGGGACCTGCGGGGCCTCTGGCTGACCCGGGGCTCACCTGGGGAGGGGTTCTCAGAGCACTGGATGGGGAGCTGCAGGCCGCCCAGCACGGCACCTGGCCGCGGGCCGGGGGACACGTCACCCCTGTCCTTGCTCGCTGGCGTCTGTGCCGCACGGCACGGGGCGGGTGCAGTCGGGTGTGCCCCCCCTGCCTGGTGAGCGGGGCATCCTTGGAGCCCGGCCCGCGGCCCTCTGCTCTGGGGTGGCCGGCGCGGTCGCCCCCAGCCCCAGAGGGAATGACCTGGACGTCAGCCGGCGCCTGCTCTCCCCCCCGCCCGGGCTCCCGCGCTGGCCGTGGGAGTTCGCGTGTGGCCGACAGGCGGGGCCGCTCAGCCTGGATTGTGTTTCTTGTCTTGGCAGCTCGTGCCTACCTTTAAGGGGGGACTTTGACTCTCGGGCGTGGTCCTTCCACTGCCAGCTCCACCTGAGCCCACGCAGCCCCAGCCCTGCTCGGGGGGCCGGGGCGGGGGGGGCCGGAGCGGCAGCGGTCACGCTCCTCACCCTTTGCTGGCCACCCTGCCTTGAGGCTGTGGGGGATCCCACGCCTGGGGGTGTCTGGGTCAGGGAGCAGCGTGGCACACGGAGGCCGGGACCCCGCAACCCTGCGGAGGCAAAGGCTGTGCGGAAGGCTCTGGAACTGGCAGGCATGGGCAGCATCAGCGCTCGAAGTGGCCGGCCCGCTGCCCAAAGCCCGCGGGGAGTCTAGGTGGTTCTGGAAGGGAAGGGGGATGGCTGGATCCTGTGCCCAAGTCCAGAAAGCGGCACAGACCAGAGGAGGCTCCCCAGACATCGCGCCTTCCAAGCTCAGGGGAGCCCGCGCTGGCCAGACGCCCCCTCAGCACTGCAGGGCCCGGCCCTGGCTGCTGGGGCCACTCGGGGCAGGCGTGGGCCGGAGGGGGCGCCTCTCTCCTCACGGGCTGCCTGCCTGGCGCCGGCCTGTGGGCCTCCGAGCAGGGCTTCCCAAGCGGGGCACAGAGCGGGGGGCACCGCCCCAGGGGAGAGGCCAGGCAGGACGGAGGCAGGACCCGAGGCTCCCGGGCCCGTGACATCCTGTGGTCCCGGGGCCTGGGCACCCGTGAGTGCCACGCAGCGACAGGGTCCGGGTGTAGGTCGGGGGCCCTGGCGGTGACCTTTGGCCTCCCGGGGCAGGACCGGGCGGGCCCTGAGGAGGGGCCCCCAGTCCTCAGAGCCGGCCTCTCCCGTCTGGGGTTCCGGCCCAGGCGGCCTCGGGTCCCTTCCGGGCGCGAGCGAGGGGTCCTGGGAGTCCCGGGCACAGAGCGCGAGCCCTCCCCGACCCTGGCCGCCGGGCGCCAGCACAGTCGCGCTGTGACCTCTGCCGCCCGTCCCGCTCCTGCCCGCCCCTGGCCGTGTGGGAGGTGACCGCGCTGGGCCCCGGCTCCCCGCCCCCGCCCCGGGCCACCCGCCAGCCCGGCCTCACCCGCCTCCTCTCCTAGTGCCCCCGGTGCATGCAGTGCGACGCCAAGTTCGACTTTCTCACCAGGAAGGTGAGCGGCGTGGGTGGGGCGGGCCGCTGGGGCGCCCAGTGGGTGAGCCCGCCCGGAGCACCCGCCCCTCCGAGCGGCCTCCCGACCCAGGCGCGCCCCGGGCGCGGCCGCCCCCCTCACTGTCGCCCGGCCCCCAGCACCACTGTCGCCGCTGCGGGAAGTGCTTCTGTGACAAGTGCTGCGGCCGGAAGGTGCCCCTGCGGCGCATGTGCTTCGTGGACCCCGTGCGCCAGTGCGCGCGCTGCGCCCTCGTGTCCCTGCGCGAGGCCGACTTCTACGACACGCAGCTCAAGGTGCTGCTGAGCGGTGAGTGGGGCGGGGGGGGGGGGGGGGTGCGGTCGCGCCCCTTCGGCAGCCCCGGGGTGGGCGGGGGGCGGCCCCCGGTGGCCCCGGCCCCCTCACGCGCTCTTCCCCCAGGAGCCGCCTTCCTCGTGACGCTGGGGGGCGCGCGGCCGGAGCCCATGGTCTGCCGACTGTCCAGCGACCAGAGGTAAGGGGGGCGGGGCGGGCGGGGCCCGGAGCGCGAGCCCACGCCCTGTTTGCGCAGGTTCCTGCTGCTGGACGGGGACCGCCACCGCGAGCTGGAGGTCGCGCGCATCGCCGGGGTGCAGGTCCTCGCCGAGGGCGGCCCCGCCGCAGGTACGGGCCTGGCCGGGCGGGGGGCAGCGGGGGCGGGCGGCTCCCGCCTCTGGGACTCGGCCGGGCGCTCGCCGCGGGCCGCCCCTGCGCAGAGGGCCCGGAGCCCGGCTGTGCCGCCTGCCTGCGCCGCCCCGCCCGCTGCGGGCTCTTGCTTCGGGGCCCCCAGTTCTGGGAAAAAGTCCTTCCTGGCCCACCTGCGGGGGGTTTGCCCAGGGGGCGCTGCTCCTGGGGCGCAGGCCCCCGGCCCCTTCATCCTCCCTGAGCCCCAGACCACGAGGCTGAGCCAGGCCAGGCGGGGGTTGGCGGGCCCGGTGCCCCCCAGCGCGCGCAGGTCCGGGGCGCCCGTGAAAGGGCAGTGTGTGGAGAGGCGGGGACCAGCCCAGGTGCCCCTTTGCCTGCCCCCCAGGGAGCTTGGGGCCCAGGAGGGCGCTGCTGCTGCTGCTCCCGCAGACCCGGGGCCTGGGGGGAGGGCGGGCGGTGTCCAGGCCCCCCCCCAGCAGCCTCGGTTGGCGGCGCGGCGCGCCCCCTGGCGGCGGCCTTAGGGGCAGCGTCTTCCTGCTGTCGGCAGCTCCTGAACCCCCGCTTCAGAGTCTCGCCGTGGGCGTGAGCTGGGGTCCCTGGGCTGAGGGGCCGGCGGCCAGCAGCCTGCGTCTGCGCACAGGGCAGTGTAGCTTCTGTCCGGGCTCAGGGACTGGGCCCGGCAGGTCTGGTGCAGCTGTTTTTTGGGGGGGCGGGGGGGAGAGGCAACGGCCCCTGCCTGAGCAGACAGGGCAAAGAGGCAGCAGGTGCGCAGAGCCAGAGGTCAGGGCCGGCTGGGGCCTCTGGGTGTGGCTCAGGTCTGCGTCTGATGGAATCTTCAGACTCGTTTTACTGCTCGGAGTCACGGGCGGAAAAGCCGCAGGTGGGTCCCCACAGGGTGGCACGTCTGGGCAGCAAGTGCCCCCTCCCTGGGACAGGCCCAGGGGCCTCGGCGCCGTCCAGGTGGGGCACGTGGGCCGCCCCTCGGCTTGGCCCGGTCTGACTGCTCTCCCGGTGGCCCCGGCCCCAGGGGTGTGTGATGAGCCTGGCAGGGCTCCCAGCGGCAGGAACCTCGCTGGCAACGGCTGGCTGGCCTTTGGGCAGTGGCCCCCAGCAGCTGCCCCAGCCCCCGCTTGTCACCTCAGGGCATCCACGGGAGGGCGGGGCCTCCGCGCGAGGGCTGGGGAAGGCCACCGGCCACCGCATCAGGGCTCCTGGCAGGTCAGCCCGTGTCTCACCTCGTCCCTCTTCCAGGAGGCAGCGCCCGGGCCACCGGCATGTCCCTGCAGTACGTGGCGCGGGGCGCGGAGGACGTGGCCCAGCTGAGGCTGGCAGCCCGGGAGGACTCGAGCACCGGCAGGAGGCAGTCGACCGCGTGGCTGGTGGCCATGCACAAGGTGGGCGCGCTGCCGGCCGGTGCCCACCCCAGGCCGCCTTGCCCTGTGCTCACTCGCCCCGCCTTGCAGGCCGCCAAGCTCCTGTGCGAGTCTCGGGACCAGTGACCGCGGCGCCCTGCAGGCCCTGCCCGGAGCAGCTGGCCGCCAACGCTCCACAGCTTCAGGCTTCAGGGTTTGCGCCTGCCCGGGCCTGGGCGGACAGACCACCCGCTCTGCTGCCGGGCACGCTGGCCTCTGTGGGCACCACCTGCTGGCGCCCCATCTCCCCAGGGCTGTGCACCGCGGCCCGATGCTGGCCCGGGACAGGCCTCCGCTGGCCACTGCAGGGAAGAGCTGGTCATGCGTTTTATACTTTTCACTTAGTATTTCACTTTATTAAAATAACTGTATAACAATTTGTATATAAACCTTGCGATTCAATCTCTTCTGGAAGCACAGCCCGCCCTCGCTCGTGGGCTGCGCGGCGCTGGGGGAGCACCTTGTTGTGCATGTACAGGCGCGGGCAGGCACCCCAGCTGCGTGGCCTGCGCCGTCCACACGACCGCACACGGCGCGCGGGGGCATGCACGAGGCCGGGCTCTGGACGGCCTGGTCGGACACATACCGTGCCCGCCTGTGGGGCCGGGCCAGGGCCAGCCCCTCCGCCCACCGCGGAGCTGCAGCCGCACGGCCGGCTGAGTGTCCAGCCCGGGGCTGGCGTGAGTGGGGCCGCCGGCGAGGAGGGGATGCAGTGTGGACAGCGGGTCGGGCTTCCGCCCCAGGGTGGGCTCTGGGAGGGGCGGACCTCGAGGCCACTGCGTTTTCAGCTGGGGTGGCTTAGAGAATGGGGGTGGCCTGGGGACCAAGTGGGGGTGCTGACCTTCGCTGGCGCCCGGGCCGGGTAATTACAGGGCTGCGCGCTGGCAACAGGCGGCTGTTTTGAAAGCTGAGTATTTATTTGGATTTACAGTAATTGGCAAAGTTCAGTCTTCAAGAGTCCCCCGGTCTCAGGCGAGCTAAGGGCAGGTCCCGCCCAAACACCGGCAGGTTTCACATTGTGGGCGCCGGCCGCTCCAGGGGCTCAGGCGAGCGTGCGCTGTCGGGGCTTGATCCGCGGGTACAGCTGGGAAGGAAGGGGGCGAGTTGCGCTCCTGCCCTGCCCTGCCCGCCCCCCCAGCACCCAGCCCTCACCCTCTCCTGGAGCCCACATGTGGGGTCAGCGCCAGGGCTCCCACAGGCAGGCGCTGCCCACCCCCTGGGGCCGCAATGGCAGGGGCAGCGCCTACCCCAGCCAGCCCGTGGACGTTCTGCCCCAGGGGATTCTCGCCCCGCGGGAACCGGGCACACGGCTGGAGGGCGCGGCGTCCGGAGGGGCCAGGCCGGGGGGCGCGGCTGGCCGGCAGGGGTGGGCACCTACCCCCAGCAGGTTTCTGGGCACGTAGCCCTCCCGGTCCCCGAGGCGCGCCCACCACCACTCGGTCTCGCGCTCGTCCCTGCGCCGCAGGACGGTGATGGCGTCGCCCTCGCGGAAGGACAGCTCGTCGCCGTTCTGGGCCTCGTAGGCCCACAGCGCGTACACCAGGCCCTTGTTCATCACGCCCAGCTTCTCCTGCACGCCTGCGGGGACAGCCGCGCTCAGCGCCGGGCCGCGCGGGCCGAGGGGCGCCCCAGAGGCCGCCCCCGCCGACGGTCCTCGGCCCCCCGGACTCGCCCGGCCGGGCTCCGGGAGAGCCGCGTCCCGAGAGCCGCGGCCGAGGGCGCGGGGGGCGGCCCGCCCCGGGCCCCGCGCCGCCACGCACCGTACAGGAACTGCGAGCACTGCGCGTAGCCCTCCTCCATCTCCTCGCACTTGTCCGCCGCCGTCTCGATGTCGCTGATGGTCGAGGCGAAGATGGCGGCGCCGCTCTCCACCAGCTGCCGGCACAGGTGCGCGCTGTTGCAGGAGGCGGCGCAGTGCAGCGGGGTCCTGGGGGGCAGGCGGCGGCTCAGGCCCCGCCCCCGCCCGCCGGCCCGCCCCGCCCGCCCGCCGGCCCCGCCCCGCCCGCCCGCCGGCCCCGCCCCGCCCGCCCGCCGGCCCCGCCCGCCGGCCCCGCCCCACCCCGCAGGCCCCGCCCCGCCCGCCGGCCCCGCCCCCGCCCCGCCCCCGCCGCGGGGAGGCCTCACCAGCCGTCGCTGTCCGCGGCGTTCACGTTGACCCCGAAGTCCAGCAGGAACTTGACGATGTGGTGGTGGCCCGCGCAGACGGCGTTGTGCAGCGGGGTGATGCCCTCGTCGTTGGGCTTGCTGGGGTCCTCCACCTGGGCCCAGGGCGCGTCAGCGCGGGCCGCCCAGCCCCCTCCCGCCCAGCCCGCACGCGCCTACCTCGTAGATGACCCTCTGCACCAGGTCGAACTCGCCCTCCAGGGACGCGTCCAGCAGCAGCGCCAGGGGGCTGAAGCGCACCCGCAGCCCGCGGCCCGTGCGCTCCGAGTGGGGCTTCTTCAGGTTCGTGCGCTTGCCCTGCGGGGCGCAGGTGACTCGCCACAGCCCGCGCCCGCCCCAGGCCCAGCTGGCCCAGCGCTGCCCCAGGCGGGGGCTCCCGGTGACACCCCCCTCCCCCGCCCGTCCTTCCGTGCCAGAGCAGCCTCCCCCCCTCAGGCACCTCCCGGGCCTCCCTGACCGGTCCCTGGCCATCGCCCAGGCGCCCCACATGCCCCGGGTCTCGCTGTGGGGAGCCCTCGGTGGACGGGCGGGCCCTGGCTAAATGGCAGCGTCCCCAGGCCCAGCCCGGCCCTGGGCGACACGCACCGTGGAGGCTGCCGGTGGGGGCGCCTGCTCCTGCCCCGGGGAGGGGGCCTCGGCCCCAGGGCTGGGAACCTGCTCGGTGGTGGGGGCCGCAGCCAGGTTGTTGTTGTCGTCCTCGGCCAGTGGCGGGGGCGTCTGGGGGCAGGGGGGGCCTCGGGGCCGGGGGAGGGCAGCTGGTTGTCGTTGGCGTCGGAGCCCGGGCCGGGCGCTGCGGGCGGCGGGCCGGTGGGCGGGGCGGGCCCGTCCTCCCCCAGGTTGCCGTTGGCATTGGTGTTGCCGTTGTCCACGTCGGCCAGGGTGCCGGCGAAGTCCTGCGAGGGCCCGGGCTGGTAGAGGGGGGTGCCGTCCACGCCGCCGGCCAGCGTGTTGAAGCGCTGGTACAGCAGCTTCTGGATGTTGGGCCCGCCGGGGCCCTCGGGCTCAGTGATGGAGCTGCGCTTCTTGAGGGGCCGCGGCGCGTTGGCCAGCCGCCTGCGCAGCGCCTCCAGGTCGGCGTCGCTCTGGTAGCGCAGCGGCGAGTGCACCATGGGCGTCAGCTTGGTGGGGCTGAGCGGCCGTGCCAGGCTCTCCACGGCGCCCGGGCTGCCATCGGCGGGCGCGGCCGGGCCGTCCTGCTCTTCTGGCTCCCTCTCGGCACCCTCGGGGGGTGGCGGGGGCGCAGGCCCATGGAGGAATGGCAGGGGCGACGGGGACGTGGAGCCGGCTGGCAGGACAGGCTTGCCGTACACTGGGGACAGAGCACGCACCTCAGCGGCCTCGGCCGGGACCCTGGATTCTCATCCCCCATGGCGCCCTCTGCTCAGAGGCCCGCGCCAACCGGAGGGGTCCCTCCAGTGGGCCAGCCTGACCCCGGGGGCTCTGGCACACGTGGAGAAGGAACACTGTGACCTGCCCTCTCCTGCCCCAAGTCAGCCCGGCTTCTGGCCGGTGGAGACACACCACCCCTGTGCGGCGCCTGACCCTGGACACTGCCCCACGCGGCCCCGCGGCCGTGCAGATCAGCCCCGCTGGCCAGGGGAGGAGGCGGCAGCCTTTCCCAGCCGCAGCAGACCGGACGCCTGGGCCTGGGCACCCTGGGGATGCCTGAGCCCGCGGGCTGGCTGCCGCCGTGCCCAGGGACCCCTGAAGGGCCCGCCCACAGTGGAGCGGTGGGGGCAGCTGCACGGCCTCGGAGCCCACCTGGAGGGGCGTGGGGAGCCGAGCTCTGTTCTCCCCGCAGTCCCCACGGCGCCTGGGCCAACATGGCCAAGAGCCGCAGACACCCCCTCACCCCTGCCGCCCTGCGCCAGGACCTGGACACAGCTCGCCACGGAGGCCGGGGCCCAGGTCCAGGCCTTGCTCCTGTGCAGGGGTCACCTCAGAGGAGGGGAGAGAGGAAACCTGGGCCCAGCCCCCGAGTGGGGGCTTCCGGGTGGCGCGGGGCTCAGGCAGGCAGAACGCGCCCACCTGCAGGCGGCTCCGCACATCCCCCGCCTGGCCCCTCGTACACGCCCAAGGTGAGGACGGAGCGGGCGTGGAGCAGCTCGCGGCCCATGGTCAGGGCGCAGGTGGCCTCTCCTCCCGGAAGAGCCTCCCGCCTGGGCGGCCGCCTACCTGCTTTGACCGGCTTGCTGGGGGCGCCGTGCACCGCCGGCTGGTAGTTCTTGGGCGGCGTGGCTTGCTGGAGGTACATGGAGTATATGGAACTAGAGTTCACTGTCTGCGGCCCTTTTCGGGGGGACTGGGGCCGGGACCCTTTGTCGGCCAGGAAGGGCCTGATGGCCACGGTCAGCGGGAGCTCGGGCTTGCCGTCTCCAGCTGGAAACGCGGGCGGCGCCGCGGGCGGGTGCGTGGGGCTCGGCGGCACGGAGATCCTCTGCTGGATCTGCTGCGAGGAGCCGGGCGGGTGCCCGCCCCCCGGGGGTGGCAGCGGGGCGGGCTTCTGCCGACCGGGCAGGCCCGCGCTGGGCCTGGGCAGGCTGCCCTCCTTCCTCCTCTCCAGGGAGTCTGTGGACCCCGGGCCCACAGGCGGGGGGCCGGCGTGTGCCCCGTAGCTGGAAGGCAGCGGCTTGCCGGCAGCAGGCATCGGGGGCGGCGCCTTCCCGACCTCCACGCCCTGATCGGGTGCGAAGGAGAAGGCAGTCGCCCAGGGCCCCGCACCGCCACCCGCGGCACAGGAGAGACCAAAGGCGGATGTGAAGCCTCCACCCAGGGGTGGCCGGGACACGGGCTGGGGCAGCACCCGGGGCTCAGCTTCCAACCCCGCAACGGGGCACGGGGGCAGGGCGGCGGCGAGGGGCTTCGGCATCCGAGAGCGGGCCAGGACCTACCAGCTTCTCTGGGGCCCCCAAAGCCGACAAGGGCACGGGTTGGCTCGAGACGGCCCCCGGTTTGAGCGGCCCCTCCACAGCCGGATCCTTCCAGTCCGCGCCGGCCACCTGCGCTGCCTTCACCGAGTTGCTGCTGTTCTGCTTTAACGTGGGCCAGTTTCCGTCGTTAGCTTGAAAAGAAGGCAGGATTTAAGTCGATGTTTTCTTGAAATTAGTTGAACCAACATAAGAACAGTCTCCTGGGATACCACGTTCTGCCGGAACCCGTGACCCAGCCCTGCCCGGCCCGGCCCCACCCTGCCCACGCGTGGCGCCATCACTGCTGCCACGTGTGCCTGGGACGCGGCTGGGCAGGCACAGGCGCCGCAACCGGGTGAGGGGACGGAGACCCGCTGGACATTCGCTGCCCCTAGTACAGGTCAGGTCCACCCGGGGACACCAGCAAGGGCAGTAAGCAGGGAGCCCGCGCTGCGGCCCCTGCAGCCCCGTGAGATCACCTTCCGGGTAAGGACACGGTCTGGGGGCATTTGCCTGGAGTCTGCTAGAAACCCCGCCCCGGGTGGCACGGCGGTCCAGCCCCCGGATGGGAGCGGCGCCTGTCACTCGGGTGCGTGGTGAGCGCGTCGGGCAGCCGGGGCTCGAGGAGACTGAGTGGGATCTCACGCAGCGTCTTCCCGACGGAAAGAGGGCGCACACTGGCACCCGGGTGGTGGGGCTGCGGGCAGCCAGCCGCCAGGGGCAAGGAGGGCCTGGCCCCTCAGGACCGGCAGGGCGCGGAGGCAGGGCACGGCTCGTGTGGGAAGGAGCAGCCTCCGTGCAGTGGGGCAGGACCAAGCTGGGCCCTGCCAGAACTCAGAAAATCCTCTTCGTCTCTTACGATCAAAATCAAAAAACCTCTGCTGTGCCGGTGCCTGGAAGGCCGTGCAGGGGCTTGGGGAGGGGCTGCCCGGCCCCCCACCTGGGGCCCTGAGGAGGCACAGTCACGCTCAGGAGGCCCTTCCTTCAGCCCAGGTGCGGCTGCACACCCTGTCAGTCTGGAGGCAGAGCCAGTGCGTGGGGGCGCCGCGGGGGGCCTGCACCTGTGTGCGGTTCACAGGCTTGGAGGCTGCCGGGAGGAGCTGGAGTCAGGCCCGACGTCGAGGGCTGGCACTGCCCCACAGACCCAGAGGTGGGTCTCCCACGCCGCCCCTGTGCACGGAACCGCGTGGGGAGCGCTCCACCTCTGAGCGGGGTGAGCCCACCTCCGGGCAGCCGGGCTATGCCACAGCGGAAAGGCGGCACCAGAGCTCGGACGAGGTGCCCGGAGGGAGCGGGAGACAGAGCAGCACAGCGGCCCGCAGGAGGGAGCCCGGCTGGCCCAGGGTGTGCGGGGGAGCAGCGTGCGGTCACGGGCTCTGTGCTCGGGGGCACAGAGGGTGCCGGCCCTGTCTGCTCACACCCTCCCTGGGGCCCGCGAGCCGCCGGCATGTGGGCTCCGCGTTACTAGGACCAGGCTGAGGGGCGGGGCAGCTCAGCCTCGCGCCCGGGTGTGGCCGCGCCCCCGAGAACCACCTGCGGAGGGTCAGACCCATTCCGCTCCGCTGTCTGGAGAGACGGTAAGGATGGCGGGTCGAGGCAGAGGACCCCGAGGGCCACGGTCGCCGGGGCTGTACACACGCCTCCTAGACTAGCGGGGAGGCCAGGCTGGCCGCCAGCACAGCCCTGGTGACTGGCCCTGGCCCTGGCCCTGCCCCCACCAGCCTCCCTGCTCACCCCCAACGCGGCGGCCCAGGCCTCTCACCAGATTTGGACCTTCCGTGGGTCGCGCTGGAGGCAACGGAGAGCGAGCGGGGTTTGGCGGGCTCCCCCGGGGCGGGGCCGCTGCCGGTGCTGGGGGCCTGGATGTAGGGCCCCACGGCCGCCACCCGGCCCGGCGTGCCCAGCGGGGACTGCGGCGAAGATGTGCCGTTGGCGCGGCTCAGCTGCGGGACGGAGGGAAGGAAGGGGCGGGCGCTCAGCGACTGGCGCTCGGGACACGCCCCCCGCAGGGGTCAGCAGTGAGGAGGGGCACGAAGGCCCCTCGCAGGGAACCCCTGCCCGCCTGCTGGGGGCCGTGAAGCGGGCTTCCTGGGGCCCTGCGGCTGCCCCTCTCACCGGGGACACGCGTCCCCCCTGGGTCCCGCCCGCAGCAGCGCCGTCCGGCCTGGGCACAGCCTGGCCCGGTCCTGCTCTGCTGCTGCGGTGCCTTCTTGGGCCACTGGCTTGGCCCCGGAACCCGCGCGGCCGCCAAGTCTGAGCTGAGCCCTCCTGGCAACCCGCCGCGTGGCCGCGCCCGCGGAGCGCCCCCCTGGCCTTGCCTGGATCCGCTTCCCGTAGAGGCGCTCGCGGAGCTCGCCGATCCGCTTGTCCATCATGGCCACCTCCATGTTCCGCTTGTTCAGCAGCTCCTTCTGCTGCTGGAGCTTTGAATTCTGTTCCTGGTTAAGCTGGTTACGAATCTGCAAAAAAATACCATACAGCCTTCGTGCACCCGTCGACGGTCCGTGCTCATTGCCGGGGAGGTTTGAAAAGGAGAAGCAGCACCAGGTGCTCACGTGGCCCACGCGCTGGCCCGGCCCAGCGCGGTCACACCCGACCTGCTCAGCGGCTGCGGGTCGTCCTCACAGCACAAGGAGCGGCAGGGCAGGCGGCTCCGGCCTGGCTAGTCCTGGGTGGGGCGCCCGCAGGACCCTGCTGGGCACAACCCCCTTTCAGCAACCCCCCAGGTGCGGGGCGCGCACAGGCACGAGCGAGGCCGGAGGGCGCGGGCGCGTTCACCCAACTCCGGACCGCGGTAAAAAGGCTGAAACGCGGTGTCCTCGCGGCGCTTTCTTACACGCGGCCCAAGAGGGCCGCAGCTGCCCGGTCGGCAGCAGGCAGAGCGCCTGGGAGACGGTCCCGGGGACTGGCAAGGAACTTCAGCAGCAAGCAGGCTGCGTGCCTTCTGGCTCAGTATTCTCGTGGAATAAAATGTTCGTCTTTCCGTAGCAACTGCCAATAGCGAGACTCGCTTCTGCTGAGTGCTGACGGCTGAGAAATGGGCTCTGAGGGAGCGCCGACACCCGCCCCGAACGCCCAGGCGGCACCCCGGGGCTCCGTGTGAGGCTGCAAGGAGGCGGGGCCTCTGAGAGGTGGTGGGCTGAGATGGGTCTGGGGGGTAGGGCCCCAGGCAGGGGTCCTCAGAAGAGGAGGGGCTGGAACAGCGAGGACAGCGCGGACTTGTGCGTGAGAGCCGGGCAGGGCCGCCTGAGGGCAAGGCCTGGTGGGGCAGGCGCCCGCTGTTGAGCAGGGGTCAGCAGCGGCCCCGGTGCCACCAGGCAGTCACAGAAGCTGTCAGTAGCGCCCAGGCCTCACCCGCCTCGCTCGGTGGCCGGAGCCCAGTTCTGCACGGCGCAACCTGGCCTGTGCGGCCCCCCACACCCACGGAGCCCCACCTCGTCACCACCCCCTGCTCGTGGAGCCCTGTTCCCCTGCCTTCGGCCCCCTCCATTCCCCCTTCATCCCCTCCCCTCCGCCCGTGGAGCCCCGCCTGCACAGGCAGCGCTGTCCCAGGAGGCGGCCACGGGAGTCCAGGCAGCTGGCCACGGGCTCACGGAAGCGCCGGTGTCGGGGCTGTGGGCCGTGGCTGAGAGACGTGGGGTTTCTTTGTGGTGAGAGCCCGCTAGAGCCGGCTGGGGGGCGGGGGCGGCTCTGGAGGCACAAAAGCTGCTCGTTGACTGCAGGGGACAGGGCAGAGCTCAGAGCTGGCTAAAAACCCTCGTGCTGACGGCCCTTCGCCGTGGCGGTAGCGCCAGCGTCCATTGTGCGTTCCCGGCTCTGGGGCTGCAGCCCCACTGAGGAGAGCTGGGGATGCGCCCGGCCCGTTACCTGGAGCTCCTGGTACAGCCGCTTCAGCTCCACAGCCGCCGGCCCGGTTAGCTTGCCGCCACCGGCCTGCAGCCCGCCCAGCCTGCCCTTCTTCAGGTCCTCCAGCTGCTGGCTGAGCTGGTCCACCCGCAGGATCGCCGTCTGCACTTCCTGCTGCTTCTCCTGGAACATGGCGCTGAACCGCTCTATTTCAGCAGCTGCGAGCCCCCCAGAGACAAAAGTCACCTCCCTGGTATTCCACAGGCAGGGCGCTCTGTCATTTCTGTTCTGGGACGCACACATTTAGCCCAGCTTTGGCGTCGCCCGCACTGGACCCTGGGCACACAGTGGCACCTTGGCACGCCTCTGATGCCGGTGGCCCAGGCAGGGCCCCTGTGGCAGCCAAGTCCCCATGTGCTCTGTGCGTGGGGCTGCAGTCCACACCCGCTTGCCCAGTTCCTCGGGACCTCAAAGACCACAGGCTCTGGCACAAACCCAGGACGTGAGCGTGCGCACTCTGCGGCCACTTGGCACACAGGCGACACCCAAGCCACCGGGTGAATGTGGTCTTCACAGAGCAAAGGCTTCGTTGGCACAGGGGCGCGAGCGCCTCCCTGCTGGGCTCGCAGGGCGGGGAGCCGCAGCGCCTGGACCCTAGCGGCCCAGCAGACAGCAGGGTGAAGCCACATGCGGCCACAGCAAGGCCACGCCAGCATGTGACCGGCACGCCAAGGCCGGGCCCCCACTGGCCTGGAGTGGGACCACACACTCAGGGGGCACATACACACTCGGCATTGGGGGCATGCACTCGGGGCACACACGGGGGGACATGCCCAGGGTACACACTGGGAGAGCATGCACTAGGGGCACACCCAGGACATACACGAGGGGCACGTGCTAGGGGCACACACTGGGGGGCACACACGAGGAGTACACACTGGGGGGGCACGCACTGGGGGGGCAAGCACTAGGGGCACGCACACAGGCTGCCGTTGACGAGCTTGCTGTAGTCCACCTGCCCCCTCATGGCGCGGATCTTCTTCAGCTTGCTCTCCTGGGCCTCCACGCGCTCTTTCAGTTTCTGGAGCTTCTCATTCTCCGAGAGAGCCTGCTGCTGGCGGCGCTCCTGCTGCTTCAGGAAGTGCAGGCGCTGCTCCTGGGAGGGGAGGGCGAGGGGGCTGTGGCACGGCAGGGAGCGCCCGGGCAGCCCGGGGCCTGGGCGTGCAGACCACAGGCCACGGCTGAGGCATGGGGGGCCCGGGGCAGGCTTCCTGGCACCGCCAACCCCCTCCCTCCCCGTCCAGGGCCCGGAGGCAGGCTCTTCCCGAAGTGGGCACCGCCCCTGTCCTGGGGTGTCCTGGGTGCACATCAGGGGTCAGCGGTTCTTGCTCTGATCCCTGCCTGACGTCGGGAGGCTTCAGCGTGCGTTCCCCTCATGGAGGCAGCGCGAGGCTCCCCGCGGCAGGTCCAGCTGCGGGCATTACCCGTGGGCGCCCAGTCTACACTGTGGGTGAAGGACCCCCTTCCCTGAAAGCCCCCACCCGCCTTCGTGACGCACCTTGGCAACCAGCATTTGCTGCTGATTCTCGATTTGCTGCTGCTGCCGTGCTGCCATGTCCTGAAGCTCGGAGAGGGTGAGCTCGACCCGCGGGTTCCCGACCTGCAGAGGGCGAAACACCACCAGGGCGCGTTACCTGCAGCGGCTTCTCTGGCTGCAGAAAGGGTGTGAGGCAGGCGGAAGCCAGAGGATGCGGATCCGTTGGCTTCTCATGAGGCTTCCGCTTGTTGACGGCTTCTCCGCGACATGAACGCGCGTGTTCTGAACACACAAACACACGTGCTCGATTAAATCGTGGCCGGCTGAGGCAACGCCCTGCAGGCGCGCACCGAAGCGGCCACAGCTCTCTTTGGGTTGAGGCGTCAAATGTTCAAGCCTAAAAATTAAATGCGCGAGTGACACCGAGGTTCAGATGGCCCCGTACGGCGCTGGCCTCAGAAGTCCAAACACCACCAGGCTCTAAGGCACAGACGGCCGTCACGGCCCCACGGAGCCACGCGGGCGGGCCACACAGAACGGAAGCCCGGAGGGCGGCTGACGCAGCCGGAAGCTAGTCCCCCCTGCACCCGCGCATCGGGACCCCACGCCCGGCCCTGGGCCAGGCTGGCCCGTGACTCGCCCCGAGGGCCCAGCAGGCGGGCTGGGTAGGACCAGAGCCCCGCTCGCGCCACGGGGGTGGGGGGCCCTCGCGCCTGCCTGCCCGGGCCCCTGCCGGCCTCTGCTGCCTGCGGTGCTCGTTCCTGTCTTGTCTGTGCCGACTTCCGCCACCTCGGGCTGCCCAGCTCTGCGGAGTGGCTGCGCCTGCTGCCCCGCCCCCTGGGGCACGGGCTGAGTGCTGCTGCGTGGCAGGGCTTCTGCCCCCGGGCTTGTGGGATGCTCTTCTGTCTCTTCACTTCGGGTTTTACAGGTTGTAATGGGGCGTTTCCTTTTTAACAACTTGGCTTTATTCCCCTCCCCGGCCCCCACCACCTGGGTGTGCTGGCTTTCTTACCCCGGGCCTTGAGGCGTAAGCTATTTCACAGCCCCTGCCTTTTGTTTGTTTTAAACATTTATTTAATGGACATTGAGAACTGGGGTGCAGGCCAGAGGTGGGGGGGTGAGGGGACTCACCAGAGACAGAGTGGGGAGCAGAACAGGCAGATCCACTGAAACCCACCACTGCGGGGGCACCGGGGAGACAGGAGAGGTCTGCTGCACCGCAGGGTCACCCTGGTGAGCATCCAGAGCCCCAGCAGCCTGCTGTGCTGTGGCCGCCTGACTGGGGGAGGGGCACACCTCTCCTCTAGGTGCCCCCCGGCAGGCGAGCATTGAAACAGTGCAGGGTGAGGACGGGAGACCAGACCGGCCATCGGTGGGGGTTCTCTGCTTCTCACGCGCCAGAGCCTGGCCTTGGGGCGCCAGCTGCCCTGTCAGCATCGGGTCAGGGGCTGCCAGGTTCTGGCCCGGGTTGGGGAGGCAGGTGCTCTGACCATCGCAGCCTCGGGCTGCAAACAGCAGCCTGGCCTTGGGTGATGAGGCCCAGCGGGTCATCGGTCATCGTCACCCCTCCTCCTCAGCTTCTCCAGGGCGCTCTCCCTCCCCCGGCCATGCGCCAGCCACAGCAGCCGAGGCCCGTGCAGAGCTGTGCCACCCCGCCCACTCACGCGCCGCCGGTGGCTGCAGACACAGCTCTGGGGCTCCCCGCATGTCTGTGGCGCAGCTGCCTGTGCTGCCTTCGGGGGCCCTGGCATGTCTGGGAGGTGGCAACGCGGGTGGGGGGGGTATGTGGCTGTGGGCAGGGGCTCGGAGGACTCCCCGCCCTCCCAGATTTCTGTCCTCTGACGCCAGCCCCCCGATGGCCGGCTCACAGCACCCCCTGGACTCGAAATGGAGCCGGGGTTGGTTCTGGAGCCTACGTGCTCGCCTGGTCCCCAGGAACAGGAAGTCCCCTCTCAAAAGCAACAGACGCTGACGTTCGTAAAAGCCTGTGTCGCCCACTCAGATGTGCCTGGAACTGTCTTTCGCGCTGACAGACTGACTCCTCCTCCGACCTCAAAAGGGCTCGGAAACCTCCAGAACGTTTACTACGTAAACATGTTTGATAAAAAGGCTACGTTCAGTAACAAGTCTTTCGATTTACTTTAATTCCATAGTTTTATAACTTTTTTTTTAAATAGAGGCATGTTTTATTTGTTTTTATTTGTTTGTTTGTTTGTTTGTTTATACATGCACTGGGTACAGTCAGAAGCGCGGGAGGGTGAGAGAACTCACCAGAGCCAGAGCGGGGAGCAGAGCAGGCAGAAGGACTGAAGTACACTGCTGAGGGGAGCAGCGGGCGGCAGGAGAGGTCTGCGCGCCATGTGGGACCCTCCTCTGGTGGCCGGGGAGCAGCCGGGGATCGAACCGGTGCTGCAGAGGCTGCGGGCAGCTTCGCAACCCAGCGCTCAACCGCTGCTCCACCGGGGAAGCCCCATAGTTTTATAACTTAAAGGGGAAAAAGGCAAAGCTCTTCCTGGCTTCCCCTTCACGCCTCCGGCCCAGAGTAAGGCCAGGGTGGTCAGAGGGCGCGGGCAGCGTCCGCGCCCTGACAGCGACACGGATGGGCCAACACGTGCTGTTGCCAAGTTTAAATTTTAATTTCCCTCTTTTTAAATAAAAAGCCTCTGGGCAAAGATTCCCTATAAATGGCATTTTGGTAAGTAATGAAGAAAAAGCAAGCATAAAAATGTCCATGATTAGACTGTCAACCCCAAACGTACAGCGATCAGATTTTTAATAACGACACTGGCCGCAGCTTCCCAGTTAGAGGTGGACAGGGCCTGCCCCGGCTGATGTCCGTTTCTATTAACTGTGGACACGAGCCATCAAGGCGCAGCAGCTGACACAGAGGCCGGCAGCGCTGGACTCTGGAGACCCTGCGGAAGCGACTCCTGACGGCGGTGGCTGGGGCCGCGGCTTTAACCAACCGTGTTTTTTGGTGTCCTCAGAAGGTTTTAAATCAAATTTCAAAACTGGTGTGGCAAAAATTCAGGTGTGAAAATACAGCAAACCTCTCAGAACCACGCACTGTCGACAGCTGGGCACATGGGGCCACCGTCCACTCAGCCTGGCAGCTGGCACCGGCCGCAGTGGGCACGGCCGGGGGCAGCAGCAGGCTCAGGTACACGAATCAACAGCCACCAGCGGACTCCAGCAGCTGCTCCTCGAGAACAGGCTGGGCCATCTCTGAGCTGTGCCCCGCGCGGGCACTGGGTGCAGGCCAGCCTGGGGTGCTGCCCCACACCCCACCAGGGACCCCTGCTTGGAAGTAATTTGCTGTTCAGTCTCGGTCGAGGAGCTGTCTTGTCCTAGCACCGTGACATTCAGTTTGAAAATAATCTCCCAAAAGCTGCAGAATGCCCCAGAACGGCCTGCCCCCTTGCTCCCGCCAGCACCTGGCCACCCGCCCGCCCTCGGTTGCGTGTCACGGCGGTGCAGCCTGCACTCGGCGGCCGGGACAACGACACACGCCCGCCACGCTCCAGCTCTGCGGGCCGAGGTCTCGGAGCAGAGCAGCTTGGCTGGGCGGGTCTCGCCTGGGAGTTCCCACGGCGGGTCGGGCAGCCCGATGGCGGTGGGCATCTGGCCCCAGGCGGCTCGCGCACGGCCACCGAGTTGGTGCTGGCAGTGGTGGGAGGCTCCGGCCCGCCGAGAGGCCTCTGCTCCCAGCTGTCCAGCTGAGAGGCCCCCCATGGGGTTGGGTCGCCTAGCAAGCAACCCCAGAGGACGGCGCCAGGGAGGGACAACCTCCTCCCGCCAGCCTCAGCACCCCACGGCACCCCCCCGCCACTCCGCCCTAGAAGCGAGGGCTGAGCCTGAGGCGGGAGCTGGCTGCGCCTTCAAGGGACGCACACCCAGGCCCCACCGCTCACAGTCACCCCACGGAGACCCCTCCACTGTCATCCGCGGCTCCCCGGAGCTCAGCCGTCGTTCCCAGAGGCAGTCATGGCCCATGGAGGGGCCACACATGTGCCGAGCGCCGGCCTCGGCTCTGATCCACGGGCGGCCTCCCCAAGGCGCTGCCCACTCCTCGGGAGCCCGCGGGAGGAGGACTGGGCTTTGCCGGTAACTGCACACCTGGCTGAGGGGCCGTGGGGCTGGTTGTAGAAGACGAGGCCACCACAGGGTCACCAGGGTCTCCCCGGGGTCCGGGCCAGCCCGCTGATCGCAGGGCTGTGCAGCGCGTCCTGCCCGCGCCTTTTGCGGAGCAAGCCCGGCCCGCAGGGGCCTGGCCCCCACCCTGGCTCTCCGGGAGCGCAAGGGCCACGGGTCAGGAGTCACGGTCACGCCTTTACCTGCAAGCCTGTAGGGAAGTGGAGCGGCTCTTCCCACCTCCCGCCACCAGCCCCTGCGGCTACCGCGTGGCCGTGCTCCCCTGCGCACCTGCGGCTCTGGACGGGCCGTGCTCGGGCGTGCCTGCCTGCCACCGCGGACACCGGCCACGGAGCAAGGGCGGGGAGGGGCTCCTGGGCTCAGGGTTCGTGGTGGCAGCATCACTCTGAGGTTGGGGGCCTCAGCTGCTGCCTCCCTGCCTGTCTGCCTGTGCCCTGGCCCCTGATTCGGCGTTAAGGCGTGACAGAGATCCCAAGGGCCCCCAGATCCTCTTTCTTCTGCCCGAGTTGACAAGGAGCTGCCGGTCTGGCTGCTGCGCGGCACCCGCCAACCGACCTGTCTCCCGCTCCCCTGCAAGCGTCTAGCACCTTCTTCCCAGAAATTCAGCTGCCTTTGACTCCAGCCACCTCACGCCACGTGAGTGGCTGCCAGGGCTGGTCTCAAGTCTGCGGCCGCGGGTCCCAGCCAGAGCCAGCACCTTCCCGCCCGCCCCGCCTTCCCAATGCTCCCTCCCTCAGGACGGCAAAGGCATCTCTTCTGCTGCTTCCTGCCCTCTGAGGAACCCCTCATACCATTGTTCTGCCACTCAGGATGCTGAGTCACTTCCGGAGACGGGTGAGCTCCATGTTTTTGAAGAATTCTTAGTCCCATGCGTGTGGGGTGCAGCTCCACCCTTGCCCCTCGGGCTGTGTTCACGGAGCCCAGCAGCTCAGAGGCCCGAGAGGAGCCTTCTCCACAGGGAGGCCTTGAGCCTCGGCAGCCTCAGCCCGGCTCTGGTGGGCCTGCATGGTGGGCCCAGGGCAGCGCCAGGTCCTGACCCGGGTCCTGACCACAGCTGGATGGGCCAAGGCCCCAGGCGGCCCGCAAGGCGGCCTGCTGTCCTACCGCTCCCTGCTTACTGACGTGGTGTTAGTTTGAGTGGTGAAAATGCTGCTTTTGTAGATTAGAAATGGTCAAAGCAAATACCTCATGTGGGCCAGCGTCAGAGCATAGGATGGAGGCCCCACCTGGAGGCCCTGCCTGAGGACAGTGTCCTCTGAGCAGCGGCGTCGGGCAGGAACGCGGGGCCGGCTGGCTGCTCATGACGGCTAAGAAGTGACAGTGACGCTGAAGTGACAGTGACACCTCCCTCCGGGAGGGAGGCGGGCCTCGGAGGACACCAGCGTGGCCGTTCCCCTCACCTCAGGCAGGCCCACCTCTCCCGTCCCAGGGCGGCTTACGCGGGAGACCCGTGTGACCTCTGCACGGGGATGAATTGATTTTAACACCTCAGGTGTGAGTGCTTTCCTTGTGAGATTGTGTTCAAAGGTGGTTTTCTTGGGTAACATCTTTGTTCACATAAAAATAAACATTTCTTTTCAGATTTCTTTAGCGCAAGCTCCTCCGTTAGCCACCAGCAGCTTGTGTGTGCTGCTGTCTCGGGAAGCGCCGTCTCCGGGACTGTGGTTCACAGTGACTGGACGCCTCTGGAGCTCATATCTTCATAATCTTGGAAGTTTTACTTTCAAGTCTCTTCTTTGAAAGTGACCCTTAGACCCAGTGGCTGCGGCTCTCCCGGGAAGCGCAGAGTGAGGCTGGTAGCCACCTCCCCCCAGAGGGGCTCCTGAGCCACAGCTGAGCTGCCTCCGGCCAAGACTCTGAGAGGAGCTGGCTGTGCGCACAAGAGGCCCGCGCCCCCGCCCCCGCCTGTCCCCGCTGTCCCCACATGCCTGGCTCCCCTGCTCAGCCCTCTGCACAAGCCCCCGCCCTCCTCACAGACCTGCCCAAGGGACATAGCTGGCCCTCAAGCCCGCCGTGCCCGCCCGACCCTTGCACTGTCACCTGCACATCGGCCTCCACAGCACCCGCCCTTCCCCATGAATCTGTGGGAGCTGCCCCCTCCCCGGGCACCCCGATGTGCACCGCCACTCGGGCAATACCCAGAACCCAGCCTCTGGACGTGTGGACGTGGGCATGCACCTCGGCCGTAGCAGGTGCCTCTGGACGGCCGCCTCTGGAGCGCAACCTGTGGGGTTTCATGGCCAGCGAGGAGCTCCTGCACGTGCTGCTGGACAGAGTGGCCTCGGCTGCCCTTCTCCCGGACCAAGTGCGGTGGGACCCAGCGTGCGCAAGGTCATCCCCCCGCGTGGCGAGGCCCGGCTACTGCCCCCACGGCCTTCGCGCCGCCCGCCCCTCCAGCCTGATGCGGCGGCGGGTGCCTGTGGCGGTGGACATCTCTGCCCGGGAAGCCTCCGGCTGCGGTCACCCCTCCTGCGTGGCTTCAGGACAGACCAGAGAGGACAAGCAGCACAAACAGCCCAGGGCCCCTCCTGTGGTTTAGTCATCACAAGAGATTTCCTAAAACCATGGCCCCTTTTGAAAGTATAACTGGATCGTCAAGTATGTTGTGACCCCACAAACCAGAAAAATCCCTAAACAAAACACTGACAGAGGATCTGTGCAAAACGTGGGCAGCGCCTTGATACCCCTGGACTGTTGCAGGAGCCCCCGACCTGCCGGCGGCCCTGACAGCGGGGCGGGGCAGCGAGGCGGCTCTCCTGGCTGAGTGCCCAGCCCTGTCACAGGCCTCCCCACGAGAAGCCCTCCCCACCCTGTGTGTGGCCGAGGCCATGGGGGGACGCCCCCAGAGCCACTGTCCTGTTAAGAGCTGCGACGTGGGGAGGCACGCAAAGGCGGCCGCACGGCATCTGCGGGGGCCCCCGCCCGCGGCCCTGCCCCTCTTCTCTCCCGTCACAGACGCACACGTTTTCATTTTGGTTTCAAGTTCCCGTTGTGCTGCTCCTGAAGCCCAAACGTCCCCTCCATGCTAGCCAGAATCAACCTCATCAGAAAAGACCCCAGAGCAGCTCTGCCAACGCTGCCCGGTGCCAGGAGCCCTTCCGCCGGGCCTGCCCTGCGTCCCGCAGGCGCACGGCCCCCAACAAGCCACCGTCTCCCGGGCAGGCTCCAAGGGGTCTGAAAAGATTCCTTGAGCCCCTAGAGAGGCAGTGCGTCTGAGCATTCACTGCCCCGGCCTTCCTGAGACCACGCCTGGCGGAATTCCAGAGGTGCCAGGATGCTCCCTGCAGACCAGCCTCCTGGCACAAAGGGTCTGTGGAGACGCAGCTCCAGGAAGTGCAGGGCAAAGGCAGAGAACCCAAACCTTGACACAGGAGTGTCTCGATCCAGCCTGGCCCCGGGCGCCAAGAAACTAGCCCCCCCCCCCCCCGCCCCATCTCCACTAACAAGCACTGGGTAGTTTTCAACTCGGCCCTCGATCTTTATAGGCCGAGTGTAAGAGGCTTATCAGGTAATGGGACACGCAACACCGTGGCCCTGACACCGCGGGGCCTGCCCCCGAGCCGGCTGGACACGGCAGCGGGGAGGGCCTGGGATGCCGCAGGCGTGCAGCCCTGGGCGAGGGGGCACAGCAGTGAGTCACCGCCTCTTTATGGCCGCACAAAAACCTTTGAGATAAGAAACATCAATTTCTTCCCCAAATACTTCTCTACAAATCAGAATCCAAACTCATGATTATGACCTATGAAAAGCAATTTTAAAAGTTAAAAAGAAGTCCCCCTCACGCTCACTCACCCCATTCTCAGCGCGCTGCTCCCCGGGCACGTTGGCCACGCCCCGCTGGGGCCTCTGCTCCTGGGTCTGGCGGCCACCTGGAGAGCGAGAGGGTGGCTGGTCAGGGCGGTGGCCCCGCGCAGCGAGAGGTGAGCCTCACTGCTGTCTCCAGACGGAGGCTTTTGTAAATGAAAATTTTTCTCATTTTTTCAGAATCCTGGAATTGATTTCTAGGAAAGGTTTCCAGCAAAGTTAGTCAAAATGTCAGTTTCATGCGATGAGCATTTAACCAGTTTTTATTATTAAAATTTCTAAATTTTGGAAGAGAGTTAAATCAATCCCGACACCCAGTCTGAGAGACAGAGGGGACACCGCCCGGGGTGGAGCGGGGCGGGCCAACCTCGCGGCCCAGGCCACGGTCAGACGCACTGGCCGCCGCCACAGGGGCCGAGGAAGCGAGCGTGTCCGGCTCTGCCCCGGCTTCGGGTCGCTGCGCCTGACGGCCACGTCACCATGGGGCACTACTGCGGAGGCCGTCAGCCTAACGCTAAAAAACTGAAGGACATTTTCTTCTTTCTGTTTCATTTCCACTGGAAATTTCTGAAGCTGGAGTCACGGAAGGGGCTGCACCTGACCCTGGTGTTCCCGGGGCGCCACCACCCGCCGAGGGAACTGGCTCCGGAGGGCGGCAGCATCTCACTAAGTGCAGAGCGGAGACGGTGGCACAAGAGGCCGGTGCGTGGGGGACGGGCCCTGTGCAGCCCATTTGGCCACTCCAGTCAGCAGAAGCTACGGCTGGGTGTGACACCCGTCAGGGTGAGTCGTGGCTACTCTGGGGCTTCTAAGCAAACAGGCGCTTAGGTCAAGGCGTTGCTTGTGCCTGTGGCCCCTTTCAAGCAAGCGCCCCCGGGGAGGCAGAGGGGGCAGCACTAGAAGTGTCCGAAGCCGCGTGATGAGCATGGTTCTCCCTCCCGGGCCCACCTCCCTGCAGCTGCTGGAGAGGGCTCGGCCCACGCCCATGCCTGTGGCCCATCCTAGATGGCAGCGCCCGGCTCCACTCAGCCCCTAGGGTGCCTTCCCTGGGTCTCAGCTCCGCACGGCCAACACCCCCACACCAGCTGTGCTGTGACAGCTGCCGCACCACTGGACTGTGCGGCGCTGGGGGCAGTGACCACCCACAGGAGCATCAGCGCTGTCCCTCCTGTGCCGCTGGGCCTTCTCTTACACGTCCCCACATGCCAAACCTCCCGAGGCGGGAATAAAATAAACCCTTCCACACGGCGCGGGGCACGTGGGCAGCACACACGACTGTGGGCAAGAGCCAGTGGAGCTGCCCCTCAAGCGGGCAAGCGGGAGGCGCTCAAGAGTGTGGGCCAGCGTTGGTCTTGGCCCTGGGCAGGGCAGCACCCAGCTGCCCAGGTGGCACAGCAGCTGCAGAGCTGGGCTGGGACGCCCCGTGCTGAGCCAGCCGCCATGCCCGGGAGCGGGAAGGCCTGGGTGACCATGTGCTGGAAGCAGAGCCCCCGTCCCGGGCAGCCGCCCCTGACATAAAATACAAACATAGGAGGTAACGTACAATCAAGAGATCCTTTGTTTTCACACGAGCGTGTCTTTTCATTGTTTATGTTGTTTAACACCGGAAGTAATCCACGACCGTATTAAACAGTAAGGGTCTCTTAACTGCACGATGCATATACTTTAAACAAAGATTCCTTTATTTTGCTTAAATTTCAGTTCGAGACAGCAAGCTCCGTGGATCAAAGGGGACACGAGGCAGCCCACAGCGCCCCCGTCCTCGTCCCCCGTGAGCACGCCAGTCTAGGCGTGCTCCTAAGACTCGCCACACCGCGCCCAGGCCCGGGCTGCTGCCTGCGGCACCACAGTGGCCTGGAACGCTCGTGGGCACTGCTGGTGACCCGCAGCTCCGAGGACCGGCCAGGCCAGGGCCGGAGGACCTCAGCACACGGCCACGTGTCCCTGGCGGACACGCCCCATCTCCTGTAGACTGACGCCCATGGGGGGAGCAGGCGGCCTCTCCCAGGATACACCAAGCACGCGCCTGTGCCATTTTGGATGTGTGCAGACGCGGCTTCCTGGCAACTCTCAGGGACATGGCAGCTGGAGACCTGTGCTCTGGTAGTGGGCACACACCCACCGCGCCCTCGCCTCTGGCCCCGGGCTGTGAGGGGGCCTCACTGTGAGTCCCTGCGTTCATCTGGGGAGACTGAGAGCCTTCTCGTGCATCCTAGGCCAGGTGTGTTTCCCTTCTGTAGACTGTGTGTTTATGTACTTTGTGCTTTTTTTAAAAAAGATTTATTGAGTAGAAGAGTTGGGGTGCAGACCAGATGTACGGGGGTGAGAGGACTCACCAGAGACAGAGTGGGGAGCAGAACAGGTGGATCCACTGAAATCCACTGCTTAGGGGAGCAGTGGGGAGACAGGAGAGGTCTGCTGCGCCCTGTGGGTTAGCTCCAGCCAGGGATCACACTCAGGCCTTGGAGGGGATAGTGCTGAGATTTAACCCCTGCACCACCAGGGAGGCCCTACTTCGTCCATTTTTTACTGTTTTCTTCTTATTGATTTTTTTTTAAAAGATTTTATTATTTATTCATACAAGCACTGGGTACAGTCAGAAGCGCGGGAGGGTGAGAGGATTCACCAGAGCCAGAGCGGGGAGCAGAGCAGGCAGAAGGACCGAAGTACACTGCTGAGGGGAGCAGCGGGCGGCAGGAGAGGTCTGCGCGCCATGCAGGACCCTCCTCTGGTGGCCGGGGATCAAACCGGTACTGCAGAGCCTGCGGGCAGCTTCACAACCCAGCACTCAACCACTGTGCCACCGGGGAGGCCCTGAAGCTCTGTTCTCTTTTTTTTTTTTTTTCTAGTTTTTTATTTATTTTTTTTTTATAGAGGCATGTTTTATTTATTTATTTGTTTGTTTGTTTTGTTTATACAAGCACCGGGTACAGTCAGAAGCGCGGGAGGGTGAGAGAATTCACCAGAGCCAGAGCGGGGGCCAGAGCAGGCAGAAGGACCGAAGCACACTGCTGAGGGGAGCAGCGGGCGGCAGGAGAGGTCTGCGGGCCATGCAGGACCCTCACTGGTGGCCGGGGATTGAACCGGTGCTGCAGAGGCTGCGGGCAGCTTTGCAACCCAGTGCGCAACCACTGCGCCACCAGGGAGGACCCCCTTAATGATTTTTAAAGGATTCTTTATATGTAAGGAGACCGGATCATGGGCTATAAAAGCTAACGCCCCTCAATGGCTCGTCTTCCACATTTGCTTGGGGTGGTCACTATCATGCACTTTTAAACAATAATCCTGCTTCCCAATCTTTTCTTTCACAGCTTAATGATACAGGAGAAAGGTCTTGTTCACCCTAAACAACCGTTTTTCAATCTCTCAGAATCTTTCTAGTCCTTTCATGATCTTTTATCCCCGAGACCTAGAGATTCAATCCAACTGGGTCTTATCAAACAGCAAGGCCCGCACGTGCCAGAGGCAGCCCCTGGAGAGTGCAGGGTCCCGAGAAGCAGCCAGACGGGCGCGGCCGCGGGGCAGCACACCGGGGCTCGAGGAAGCAGAGCCACCGCTTGGGCCCCACAGTCACCCTCCTCTTATTACATGGACTTCCGTGGCCAAATGTACGGCGGAGGCGTCCCCTACCTGGGTCACTGCTCTCGGCGGGGCAGTCCTCGTGCCGGAGAAAGAACTTCACCTCCTCACGTCGCGGGCCCCACTTCTGCAGATGGTCGTACATCATGTGCTCGAAGGGGATGGGCCGCTCTGGAAGAGAGTCCACGCTTTACTTACCCAGAAGCACAGCGGCCCCCACGGCACAGAGCAACGGCACAGCAGCCATGCCACAGCCTAGGCCCGGGCCCCCCGCCCGAGAATGGAAAAGCAGGAGTGCGGCGGGATGCGACCACAGCCACGCACAAAAGCAACATGTACACGGTACGCGAGGCGGCGGCGTGACACTGAATAAGAACATTTAAAAAGCCTTTAAGGCTGCCATGAAACCGTGGGCCCCCCACGCTGGGCGCCCTGGGCCAGCTGGCCCCGCACCTCCCGGCTGGCAGGCACGGCTTGGCCGTCCGGGGAGCACTGCTGGACACGCCACACGCCCATGGAAGGAACCATGTGACAAGAACAGTCGAGCCTGCGGGACTGAGCGCACCCACGCACGCCTAACAACTGCTCGTGAGAGGCAGGTGGCGCGCAGACGCCCGGCCCAGCTCCCCGGATAAGATCCGGCCCGGGGCTAGATTGAAGCCGCCTGCCCACGCCGGGCCTGCCGTGACCCTTTCGGTCTTCCCTCCCGCGGGAACGCCGCATGTGTGAGGCCCCTGAAGCTCCTGGGCTCACAGGCCTTTCCTTCAGTGTCTGAAGGGGCTGCTCATAGGTAAGACAGTAATCTGGGGCTGGACACGCACATTGAAAGTGAACTTTCCTTCTGTTGGTGTCTCCTGTAGTATGAAAGTTTTAAAAATTCAGGGTGTGGTGAGACACGGCTGCTGTGGCTGGAAACGGTCCGGGCCCACAGCCCAGCTATAACCGCTGCTCCCACCTCCAAGGTCAGCACTGAAACGCAGGCGCAGACCTGTCCTCCCTCTGCCCGTGCGGGGCCTGCGCGGAGGGATGGGCTCTTGTATTCGTCCTACAGCTTCTCAAGGGCCGCTTCCATGGTCTTCATGTGTCAACCTGCCCTCTCCTGGGCACTCATGGCGGCCGCTCAGGCACGGATGGGGTCTGCAGGCCCCAGGAGGCCAGAGCTGTCCCATGCCATGGCCCTGCGTCCACGCCAGGCTAGCTGGCCCCGTTTCAGCACCAAGGGTCGCAGCACGAAGCTCTCTGGGCCCCGCCGGTGCGCAGGTGAACTGCAGGCCTCAGGCCTCTGGGTGTACAGACCCCCCTAGGCGCAGCTGGTCAGGGTCTTCCTTTAAGGTGGGCTTTGGGCCCACGACCGCCCATGTAAATCCGGGGTCCTGGCCTGGTGGGAGCCGCGCTAGTGTCTGCCGTTCGCCCGTGGCGCAAGCCGTGTGCAGCCTAATCCCTTCCCTGCACCTTCTAGAGCGTTTTATTTACATTTGCGTAAAGTCTACTTAAGAGGGGATTTTTGTCCTGGGATAATGTGAGGCTCTGAGAACAAGGCTGCTGAGAGCGCTAAGTGCCCATCCGTGCCAGGCCCAGCGCCCGTGCCGCCTCTCCCTGACCATGGTGCGGGCTCCATAGAGCGCGCAGGCCAGACGCCAGGCCTTATCTGGACTGACCCGCTTGTCCACTGGTGTCCTGCATCTGCTCCGGAACAGATCAGAAACCTGCACCGCCCCTCCTCATCACAGGCCCCAGGTCTTCCCGGTTTGTGACAGCTCGGCGCTTCTTTATGACTGTGGCAGTTTTGGGGCACCTGGTTGGGTGTTTTGTCCACTGCCCCTAAATGTGGACCCGCTTCCCGTGGCTGGACTGAGGCAGTGGTTTAGGGAGAGCCCCGCACAGATGTGCCCCCCGACCCCTGTCAGTGAGCCAGGCCACCATCTGTCTGGCCTGCTCTGGGGGTGCCTGTTGCACCCCTTTACTATTCTGTCAGATCGCTCAGCCCAGGGGAGGAGGGGATGGTAAGCCCCCTCCTGGAGGGGGTCCCCACAGCACTCTGGCTTTCCCCGTTAAGGGCGACCTGCACCTCCTCCCCACCTACTGACCTGTCACATGCGCGGGCAGACAGGTCCACACCGTGTCCACCTGGCGGTGACTCATGCTCGGGTTGTCCTGGCACTGGACACTGCAGCTTTCCGGCCATCCCCTGCATCCCCTTGCCACGCCATGGTCTGTGTCTTCCGAGTATCCTCTAACCTTCTAGCCAAGGGACTCCAGGCACCTCTTGGTCATCCATGACCAATGTCCTTTAGAAGAGGACTTCCCCACTGACGCAGAGCCCCGGGCAGAGTGCGGCCCGTGTGGGCTCATGAGTGGCCAGCCACTGCGGATCCGGGCAGGTCATTGGCACGATTTTGTGCAAGAAAATAATGCAACAAACACAGGCAGCTCCGATTCTTCCTTTCAAGTACTCTCAGATCTCTTCTCCTTTCTCTGTCCGGCCACTCACTCAGGCCCCCCGCGCAGCGCTGGGCCCGCCCTCCTTCTGGCCCTGATGGCCGCACCTGAGTTTCAGGACCCCGCGTGAGCTGGGGTGGTGGGGGGTGAGTGGGTCTGGCTCTACCGCAGGCCGGGCATCTCCCTGCTGTCTCCGTGCGTTGACAGCCAGTGCCAGGGACGCCCACTGTGGACTCTACTGAGGGTGCCACGCTCTTCCCTTTGACAACGTGGCCTCTCAGCCGAGCTGACCCAGAGCCCGGAGCTTCTTGACCTAGGCGCCAACCGTGCTTGGTCGTGATTGTAATATGCTGGCGACATGCTGAGGGTTTCTGATTCTACGTTCCAAGAGAGGTTGCCTATGCTTTCAACATCTTATTCGGCATGGGTATAAAGGTCTCCGGTCTCATAAACAAATTGAGTGGCCATCTCTCTTTTTCTATTCGCTCAAAAATGTTATATAAACTAGGGGTATCTGTTCTTTAAAGGTCTGCAGACCTCACACTTGCCTGTAAATCCTTCTGGATTTGGAGGCTTTGGGACAAAAACAAGCACAGATTTCTCTTTTAAAATAAATGTTGGTGGGCCTCCCCGGTGGTGCAGCGGTTGAGCGCTGGGTTGAGAAGCTGCCCGCAGCCTCTGCAGCGCCGGTTCGGTCCCCGGCTGCTCCCCAGCCACCGGAGGAGGGTCCTGCATGGCGCGCAGACCTCTCCTGCCGCCCGCTGCTCCCCTCAGCAGTGTACTTCGGTCCTTCTGCCTGCTCTGCTCCCCGCTCTGGCTCTGGTGAATTCTCTCACCCTCCCGTGCTTCTGACTGTACCCAGTGCTTGTATAAATAAATAAATAAAAATAAAATCTTTAAGATTTAAAATAGAATAAAATAAAATAAAATAAATATTGGTTACTTAAGTTCTTCTTTTGATCATTTGGAGTGCAGGTGACGTCCCTGACCCATGATTTGCTTTTCAAGCATTACCCATGAACACACCAGGTGGCGCGGTCCCATGGCCATGGCTGCTGGGGTGAGAGCTGCACGGGGCGCCTGTCCTCGGCCCCGCGGCCCATGCAGGAGCTCAGTGAATTATTGTTGAGTGAACCTTGGCAATTCCCACTTGACTTTTATCTCAAATTTGAAATTTATCAACAAGTTGTTCGTGCTGTTTCAAAATCTAAAATGTGGCATCTATTTTTCTCAATTTTATCTGTTCCTCTTTTTTCCCTGCTTAAAACCTTCATCGTAACTTGCTTCTCTATTTTATTAGTATTCAAGGAAACAGCTTTGGCATTGTTGAGTTTCTCATTTTTCAAACTTCTACTTTCATCTTTATTTCCTTTAAACTAATTTTGTTCTTTTTGTAGCTCTTTGTGTTCAACCCTTTTACAAGTCACTTTGTCTAATTTTTTTTTTAAAAGATTTATTTATTTATACAAGCACTGGGTACAGTCAGAAGCGCGGGAGGGTGAGAGAATTCACCAGAGCCAGAGCGGGGAATAGAGCAGGCAGAAAGATGAAATATAATGCTGAGGGGAGCAGCGGGCAGCAGGAGAGGTCTGTGGCACCATGTGGGACCCTCGCCGGCAGCCGGGGATCGAACCGGCGCTGCAGAGGCTGCGGGTAGCTTCACAGCCCAGCGCTCAACCGGTGTGCTACTGGGGAGGCCCCACTTTGTCTAATTTTTTAATAAATGGATTTAAGTGATGACTTTACCAAGGATCTATTTTAGCTGCAACACACACACACACACACACACACATGTGCGCACGCACAATTTTTCTGAACGTTTGAAAGTAGGTTGCATACATTGTACCTCTTTACCTCTTAGTAATTCATTATTCTCTAACAGAATTCTCTTAAGTAACCACAGTACTCAGGCTTGTCAATCACCCCAGTGATGTCCGATAAGCCCCACCCCGTCCAGTCCAGGATCATGCCTGGTGTCCATCTGGGACAAGAGGAGGCCAGAGATCTAGAGTTAACACATTTTCGATCCCAACGGCTCCTCCAAGGCTCTGCCCCCATAAAAACACCACACTGTGCTCACATCTGGCAGAAAAGCAAAAACATCAACACAAACCAGGGCCCAGGGCATCCCGGGGGCGCCCACAACGTCAGAGAGGGGCCCACCATGTCCAGAAGCTGCCACCAAAGCAGGCAGGTCTGTCAGCTGGATCCAGACATCCACCCAGGCCAGCGCACCCTCATCGTCTGCAGTACCACCAGATGCTCGGGTTGTCAGCGTGTCTGTGCCTGCCCACACGCCCAGGACACCCTCACGGTCACCCTCCTGTCCTGTCAGCACACATGGAGGCTCATGGGTGAGCCGGGCGTTCCGCCCTCCTCAGGCAGAAGCCCAGGGCGTGCCCTGCTCCTGGAACAGGATCTCCCCCTGGGACTTCATGGGACGCCTGACTCTGGGGGTCACTCGCTCGGGCTTCCAAGTTCTGGAGTGAAGCTCCCAGGCAGGTGGCCCAGTGCTTGCGGAGGCAGAGAGCGCCGAGCAGCCAGCGCCCGGCTGAGCACCGTCCCAGGCAGGCTGTGCACCCCAAGGTGTGGGGATGGCATCAGGCTCTCCTCTAGAACAGCGCCCCCAGTGTCTCCTGCGGAGAGACCGACTCCCACCCCTACCGCGCCCTCCCCTGCAGAGGGAGCTGCCGGAGGACAGAGACAGGGCGGCCCCATGGGTCTGGCTCAGGCTGCCGCGCGCACAGGCAGGGAGCACAGCGCAGCCCCGGCCAGGGAACACGCGCTCGGCGAGAAGCCGGTGAGAGGGGATGCAGGGCGTGTGGGCCCTCTGGGTGGCGTCAGGCAGAGCACCGGCCGGGTGGTAGCCGGAGCTCAGGGACAGCGCCGACGCGGCAGCCCCATGCCTGCCCCACGCTCACCAGGCTGAGGCCCACCCCGGTGGGTTTTATTTCAACTGGAGGGCGGGAGCCTTGCGGGGCCGCCGCCTTCCCTGCGCATCAAAAAGGGCACTGGCCAGTCCTGCGCTGGCAGGACACGACTCCGAGTGCCAGTGCCCAGCACGGGAGGGGGCCGCAGCCCGTCTCTGGCCCTCCGCTTGCAGCTCTGGGACAAGAGGGGGAGCCTGTCGGTCGCTCTCCCACGAGGCCTGGCTGCTGTCGGGGTGGGTGTTAGACTTCTGCAAAGGAGAGACGGGGGAGGCCTCCTCTCACGCAGGAAGGCCAAGGGTGAGGGCTCATGGCGGCGGAGCCTGTGGGGGATGGGGGGGTGCCGCACCGGACTGGGAGCCTGGGGGGCGGGGCAGGGTGCCGCACCTGACCAGGAGCCTGCTGCACCGCGGGCAAGGCCGGAAGGAAGGAGCCTTAGAGACCAACGAGAGGAAACAAAGAGGTAGGGCCCCCCTCCTAAAGAGGGGAGAGAGCCCCCGCGGCGGGGGTGGGGGGCTGAGGGGGAGGGTCCCCCCCAAGGGCAGGTGCCAGCAGCAGAGCAGCAGACTGTGGGGCGGAGCCTGATCCCTAGCCCCGAGGGAACTTGGGCATGTCTCCCCCGCCCCGCACCCCTGCCAGACTCGTAGTTGTGGAGAAAGGCTCCCTGAAGGGCAGCGAGTTCAGGTGAGGTGCTGGGGCCTGGCTCGCGTGGCTGGTGTCCTGCCGAGAGAGGCCAGGGCCAGCTCAGCCTGTGAGACTCGGCCTGACGCCGGGTCTCAAGCCTCTGGCCTTCAGCATCGTGAAAACGGGGTCTGTCGGCCGTTGAGCTTGGTGTGAGCAGCCGTGATGGCGCCATAGCAGACAGGCAACCCGTCCGGAAAGGCCTTCTGACTGCTCTTCCCCAAACCCGACCCGCCAGCCACCCGGCCCAGGCCTGACGCCCAGGGCAGGCCTCTCCAGGACAACAAGACTGGGAAAGGCTCTTGCCCTCCCGCCCCTCCTTTCCATCCTGGCCCTAGGAGCCCGCAGGGCCAGCGGCGCCCCCCGCCCTCAGCAGCTGGGGTTTCCTGAGGGCCTGCTCGGAGCAGCAGCTGGTGCTGGGGGAAGAGGGAGCCAGACGGCCGGTTCTGGCCTGGGGAATGGCCGCCTGAGAGAGGAAGGCTGTGCTCTGCGAGCCGGGCCCGCGAAGTGGGCGCACGGGGCGGGTATCCTTGGAGTGCCGGGGTCAAGGGGTGTGCGGCAGGAATGGCCACGGTCCAGCGGGCCGGGGCTGGGCACGCGGGCTGTTTCGGGAGGTGTGATCCCGCATGCTGGGCCCACGTGCGCGTTCAGCAGCCGCAGAGAGGCCCCCGCCAGCCGAGTGACCAGGGGCCCCGGGCCTGGATACTTTTGCAAACGCTTTATTCCCTGCCAGGCTGGGTGAGAAGAGACGGGGAGAGGCAGGTGAGGAATAAGAAGCGCCAACAGGCTGAGGAGGAGCAGAGAGGGCATGACCACAGGCTGGTGACGGAGGACCCGCCCGCAGGCCTGCGCTGCTCATAGGCCAACATGCGTCGGAGTCAACTTTCTCCCCAGACGCCCAGTCTCGACTCTGCGTTCTAAGCGCAGCACTAAATGCGCGGGACTTAGGAAGGCCGAGGCACACGCCCGGCAGGACCTGTGTCCACAGCACACAGCGACTTCACAGCTTAGTGCCAAGAAGACAGTTAACAGCCTGGAGCCCTTGCTGGGCACGCCCTATCCCACCCAGGTGCAGCCCCTTTACGTCCAACCCATTGTAGAGTTTCCTGTATTTGGTCATCACGTTACCCACCCGGACCTTCTCTGCCCACCCGCTGACTGGGAAGGACACAGTGCGACAGCCATCCACAAAGGGTCTACCACGATGGCCTTGCACACACGGGACACAGCTCCTCTGCCCTCATGATGTCACTGCAGGGGACGGGAAGCAGATGTGCAGCTGACACACTAGACACCGCAAGGCCTCGGGACAGAGCCCCTCGTGTGGCAACAGTGACAGCAAGGCCTGGTAGACAATGGGGCCGGCAGCCCTGCATGTCGCTGCAGTCACAGTGAGAATCAACTCACGCTTGATTCACCAACCACTCCCCCCACGTAATCAGAGTTTCAATTACTCAACCCCTTGTTCCCACAGGTAGCCCAGGGGCAACAGAGTGCACGGGATAAACTTAAGTTCTGCGCATCGGCAGCGCTGGCGGCAGACACGTACCATTTCCCCGCCACACTTCGGCCAAGTGGCAGCCGCCTTCTCCCGGCTCCTTGCAGAACTCTACCACGTCCCGACACGTCGTTTCCGGTGTTATAGGGACTTCGGTTAAAATCTGTTCGTTGTTGCTCAAGAACACGGTTAATATCATCTGCAAGAGGAGAGATGAAAGCGACACTGAGCACCACAATCACAGATCAGTCTGGAAGGGAAAGAGACCCCCCACACCAGCCAAAACACCTGGGGTGGGCATTTTGGAACAGACGAGCTGGCTCTAGAGCTCCTGTGAAAACGTAAGGTGAGTCAGGAAAATTCCAGAAGAGAACAGTCTTAGGAGGGGACCAGAGCTACAGGTGTCAAAAGCCAAAATGCAGCACGGCACACGCAGGCGTGGCACACACACGGCACACGTGGATACGGCACACATGGCTGGGCACACGCAGTGCACATGGCTGCACACACACAGCACATGAGGGCATGGTGCACGTGGTGCACACGGCACACACGGCTGGGCACACACGGCACACGTGACCACGCACATGTGGTGCACACGTCACACAGGGCCGTGCGCACACGGCCACGCTTGGCACATGTCATGGCGTCCACAGGCAGGAAAGGCAATGGCAAAGGGGGGGGGCTCAAATTCCAGGAAGGAAAGACGACACAGTGACAGGGATCTCGGCAAAGCTCCCACAGGAAACGAGCCCCTCACTGTGCCTCGTGCGCTGGAGTGAATTCCTGCCGGAGCAAGCACCTCAGCGTCAAGAAAAAATATGGAAGTTTTAAAATTAAAACCTGCTAAATTGCCTATGACCTCAGACTACAGAAGCCCTTGGTAACTGTGACTCAAAAACCAGAGGCCATTAAAAAAAAAAAGACTGAGATGTCCAGCAATCATCAGGATGGAAGAATCTTTCACAAATTAAAAAAGACAAAATGGGGAAAATATAACTCACATTACAAATAAAAAGTTAATCTCCTCGATAAATGGCTCATAAAAACCAATAACAAAATGACCAAATATCTAATTAATTTTAAAATTTCACTAGGGAAATATTATAGTAAAAGAAATACAAATGACCCTTAAACATGAAAATACATTATAATGCATTTGGAAAAAAAAATTGTCCAGTACTTTCTTTTTAATCTTCAAAAAAATCCTACCGGGACCTCCCAGGTGGCCGAGGGGTTAGTCTTGGAGCTGTCACCACCGTAGCCCGAGTCCATCCCTAGCCAGGGAGCTGACCCACAGGGCACAGCAGACCTCTCCCGCCTCCCCACAGCCCCCACAGCAGTGGATTTCAGTGGCTCCACCTGCTCTGCGCCCCACTCTGTCTCTGGGGAGTCCTCTCACCCTGCACCTCTGGCCTAGACCTACTTCTATGCAAATAAATATATAAAAAATTAAAAATCCAACTAATTTGACAAAGGGCTGATGTCCAACATATATAAAGAGCTCACGCAACTCAACAAAAAGAAAACAACCCAGCCAGAAGTGGACAAAAGAGCTAAACAGACACTTCTCCAAAGAAGACATACAGCTGGCCAATACACACAAGATACACACTTGAAAAAACGCTCATCATCACTTATGATCAGGAAACGCAGGCCAACGGCGGCGTGACGCCAGCTCACAGCATGAGAACGAGAAAGGGACCAGAAACAACAAGCGTGGGCGAGGCTGCGCGAGAAGGGCAGTGTGGGTGGGGATGCAGGCGGGTCCAGGCCCAGCGGAGAACAGTGTGGGGCGTCTGAAAATACCGGCGTGGATCTGCCACAGGACCAGCAACCCTCCTCTAGGCTCTGCCCCAAGGACACAAGAACCCGGTTCCACGGGACACTGGCCGCCCGTGCTCGCTGAGGTGCCTGCCGCCTACAGCAGCCAAGCTGTGAACACAGCCTGAGGGCCAGGAGAGGGTGGGTGAGAAGACTGGCGAGACAGACACACGCAGACACGCACACGCAGAGGCCTCTGCTCGGCTGCGCTACAGATGAACACCTGCCGTTTGTGGCGACGTGGATGGAGCTGGAGGGGACGCTGGCGACGGGAGTCAGGCGGAGGACACGGCTGGACGGGCCCTGCATGTGGATGCAGAGATGTGACTAAGGGGCCGTCCAAACCACGCCAAGAAGAACCCCATGTCTGACTGCAGCCCCCAAGCCGCGGGAGGGGGTGGGGAAGGGCCCCCGGGGCGGTACTGGAATAATAAACCAAAGGTTTCCTTTAATCAGACATTGTAAAAGTACTTCTGTTCAATCTTTGATCAAAGCCAACAGAATCTGTACTTGTCCCCAAATTCTCTCACTTAAAATCTAGGTCATCGACTAAGTACTTTAGTTTGTTGTTAAAAAACTTTTTCACAGATGTGTCCTCAATGTCCAGATGAAACATCTTGATGTCGACAGTCAGATTTTACGTAACCAAAATTGATAACAGTTTTGAACGGGTGTCCTGGCGGCCAGTCTCCCCTAACGAACCCCTCCTCCCACAGCCAGTCCATTGTCTAAATGTGGACCAAGTGAAGTCATCCGCTGGCTGAAACGAGGGAGCCTCACACCGCCCCACCATTGTTCCCGGCCCGTAAACAGGAAGCAGGTCTCCAGCGGGAGTCCGAATGGGGACCTCTGCCTCTGCCCCGGGCCGCAGGAGTCTGGGCCCCCACAGAAGGCCCCACCCCGCCTAGTGACCCCGCCTAGTGACCCCGCCTAGTGACCCCGACTAGTGACAGTGAAGGCAGCCCCCCAGCCTCCAGGCACCCCTGAACCTCGAGCCTGGCCCCTTCCACCCCCCCGGCCCCCTGCCGGGCCTTGTTAGCAGTAAGGTAACCGTCCACGCTATGCTCGAGGCACCTTCCCTGCCTCCTCCTGCTGGCCCCAAGGCCCTCCGCGGCTTTGTCACATCACAGAGGCCTCCCCGGGCCTCTCCCCGCCAGATGGAGGGAAGCCGCAGGCCGAGGCGGGAAACCACAGGTGGCAAGGAGGGCCCGCTGCCGCCTGGGGTGTGAGGCGCGTTCTTACTGACAAGAACTTAAACAGCCATTTCTGCTCATTAATCTGTAAGAGGTTTTTAGATATTGAAATTAATGGCCCAGAATCTACAGAATCTGGAAGAAAAGCGGCTCCAGGGCGAACAAGCCCAGAGGGAAGGGCCTCGGGGGTCGGCCGTCCTGCACACGCTGACCTCTGTTCTGAGGCAGCACCCCCACGACCTCACAGCCCTAAGGTGTCTTCCCACGTCAAGCTTCGTGTGTCTAAACCTCAAATTCGTCGAACTGTCTCTCTTTCCCACGTGGCCTTTCCCGAAGCCTCTCTGGTTCTGCCAGCGCCCACCCCACAGGCCTCACCCGCCCCGCGCCTCCGCAGCTGCCCGCAGCCTGTCCACCCACCAGTTGGAGTCTCCCTCACGGGTGCTGCGGGCCGGGCCTGGCACGCCGGGCACAGAGCCCCAGGGACCTGCTGAGGCACCGTGGCGCACTGAGGCCGCTCGGCTGTACATGCGTCCAATGGGGCCAGGCCGCGGACCTTCGCCTCTGGACGTTTCATTCGAAAAGCTAATCGCTGCCAGATAACTCACCCGAAGTCTGAGCACTACTTCAGTTTTATTTTATTTTTTTTAAAAAGATTTATTTATTTATTTATACAAGCACTGGGTACGGTCAGAAGCGTTGGAGGGTGAGAGAATTCACCAGAGCCAGAGCGGGGAGCAGAACAGGCAGAAGGACCGAAGCACACTGCTGAGGGGAGCAGCGGGTGGCGGGAGAGGTCTGCGCGCCATGTGGGACCCTCCTCCGGTGGCCGGGGAGCAGCCGGGGATCGAACCGGCGCTGCAGAGGCCGCGGGCAGCTTCACAACCCAGCGCTCAACCGCTGCGCCACCGGGGAGGCCCACTTTATCAATCTTAAACTCCACCTGGCAGTCTTTAGCAAATGTCGCCTTCCTAACCGCGGCAGGATCTGTTTCCAGATGGAAAGCCGCCACGCCGGGTAAGCTGGTGTAGGCCACTCAGACACGCAGGACACGCAGGGCCCGTGGCCGCGGAGGCTCCAGGGAGGACATCCCCCGTGTGCACCCCCCGCCCCGACACCGGAGCACCTTTGCTTTCATTAAATTTTGGCATCTCTGAAAGCGCAGTGGCCTTGCCATGCCCAGCACGTCCTGGCCCGCGGGCGCGGGGTCGCCCTGAGAGCAGGTCGGGCCAGGGAGGGGAGGGGTGCAGGCGCTCCGGGCGTGGGAATGAAGAAGCTGTCACCGCAGCCAGAACAGCTGCAGAGCCCGGCCTGCGCGCAGACGCCAGCAGCAGGTGGCGACCGAAGCCTGGTCACACCTCCCCTAGACTGTCCCCTCCGCCCAGCCGCACTGCAGGGCAGCCCCTGCCGCACCGCTCCTCCTTCACACCCGCGGCTTCACGAGATGGCCCTGCTCGCGTGGCGCACGCCACACTCCTCCACGGCACCGTCCCCCGGCGGGGCCCCTCTCGGAGCAGTGGGGCTCACCAGAGCAAGTGGGGTCCCCCAGACTCTTGGCCACCGGCTGTGTCTTAAGCTGCACAGCCTTTATTTCTACAAAGGCCTGACGACCCCTTGACCAGCACGCCAAGGGGCAGGTCTTGTGACCTGGAAGGGAGGCTGCCAGGCCCCAACCTTACTGTCAAGAAGGCGTGCTCTGAGCTCGCGGGTACCTGAGCTAAGCGCACATGAACAACCGGAATCAAATAATCATGACACACGCACTATGCACCCCACTCCGTCCTCCTCCCACTGTCCTCCTCCCAGGGTCCCCCTCTCACTGGCCCCTCCCACTCCATCCTTCTCCCGCTGGCCTCCCTTCCGCTGTCCTCTTGCTGGGATTTTCCTCCTCGCACCCGCCCCGTGGTCCATGCCATGTGCTCATTTCCCTGGGTCTCCCCCACACCCAAGCTCGGCCAGAGCAGAGGGCAGCCCTGGCCCCGCCTCGGCAGACAGGGCCCAGCTTTACCCCTCAGTGATGGAGGCAGCCGCCCCAGAGAGAGGGGCGCATGGCCTTGCGGGCGCCCCTTCCGCATGCGCACTCCGGGGGCACCGCTCCTGCATGTTTTTGGGCAAGAAGAGTGGTCTCCAACATGAATGGTCTGAGATGATAATGCTAAACTTCCAGCCCTGGGCTGGGCATTATTTTGGACAAGACCTGGCCTTTGGGGACTGATGCATTCGCTCCAAAACAACAGGCCTCAGACCACAAGGGCACGGAGCTGCCCTCCGAGAGGACATCTGATTCCACCGCCAAGTCACGGAAACCGCCCGCGACCCGGCGCCGGATAAGCGCACCAGCCGAGTGTGAGGCCTCGCTGGCGGCCGGCTCGGTGGGGACCCTCCCGGGCGAATGTGCGCGCCAGGCCTGGTGGGACAGTCCGCAGGGACACATCACGCCGCGCAAGGATGCAGATGCATGAGGGGGTTGCGCCGCCTCGGGAAGAGGGGAGCCCCACCCCCCGAGACAGCTCAGTGGCCACAAGGACAGGGAGGACGTGACACCAGCACGGGCGGGACCTTAAATGTCACGCCTGTCAACAGACTCCTGGGTGGAGGTCAGGGGCGGGAGCGGAGAGCTGGGAACCAGTTAGGTGGGTCCTGGAGATGCAGACGCTCACCCTCTCCCCTCAACACCCCTTTCGAGCCTTGGGGAGGGGGTGGTGAACAGACAAACCGGTACATCCAGCCCTTGGGACATTATTCAGTGACAAAAAGAAATGAGCCAGCCAAGTCCAAGGGCAAGGAGGAGCCACGCGTGGTGCTCAGGGGAGCAGTGGGCGGCCACCCCCGCCCTGGGAGGGCGCCCAGACAAGGATACCGTGGGGCTGTGGGGTGGGGGGGGAATGGGGCCTGCTCCGTGGCGGGAGCAGCCTTCTCTGGTGACGGTGGGCACGGCCCGCCCTTAGCAAAACCCCGCGGAAGGAACAACGCAAGGCGGACCGGGACGCGGCGGCCAACAACGTGTAGTTCCTCGGCTGCGGCAAACGCACCCCCGCAAGCTGTTGGGGGGCTGTGCCCGTCTCCCGCTTACTGTCTGCTCAGTCTTCCCGTCAACCTGACACGGCCCTGGATGGGGCAGTTGACGGGAACAGAGCACGCCGGCGGCAGGGCGGGGGTCCCGGGCCCTGGGCACACGCTGGGCGTGGGGTCTGCGGCGCTCACGCCAAGTTGCCTCCTGAGGACGTTTTGCCGCAAGGCTCCATCGTGCTGCTCTCAGGCCTCGCGAAGCCCCAGGACTAATTGAAAAGGGCTGCCCGGGGAGCGCGCCCCCCTCGGGCCAGTGCTGGGCACACAGTGCTGGGACAGCTGCCGCATCCTCAGCTCCAGCCGGCCCTGGGGGACCCCGCCACCCTCCCAAGACCGGGGGATCCACCCAAGGTCATGGACCCGCTCAGCTCCAGAGCCAGCTTTCCGCCTCGCCTGCTCCAAAGCGCACGCTCTGAGCCGCTGCTTCACGGCGAGAAGAGAAGGCCAAGGCTTGGCAAAGTCTCCGTTTCTCTACGCGCGCCCTCTCTGGCTTCCCCCTCAGCCAAGGATTAAGGCCAAGTTAATCCTTACAAAAGGGAGCCGGAAGAATCATGGCATTTTCTAATTAATCGATATTATTTGACTAAAACTATCTAAATGTTGTAATTACATTTTCTTCGCCTTTCAAAAACTGAAATCTTGTTTACCAACAGTCCTCAGGAAGAAAAACATATTTCTTTGTAATATTCAAGAAAACATCTTTTTCTATGCATTAAACAAACAAACCAACCAACCTATCTACTCCGAGGTACACACCCCAGAAAATTACAATCATGTATTGTATTCACACACCAACGGGAACACGCGCGTACAGCAGCGTTAGCTGAGGCAGCCAAAAGGCGGAAGCAGCCCAGGCTGAGGCGCACACGCAGCTAACCCTGAAGGGAACATGACGCAGCCATGAAAAGGCGGGAAGTGGGCAGCCACGCGTGACGAGCCTTACCCATGCTGTGCCAGTGAAAGCAGCCAGACGCGACAGGCCCATCTGCCGAGGGCTCCATCGCGGGAAACGCTGAGAACAGGCAGTAGCTCCGCGGCCGCCCCGAGCAGTGGATAAGGAAAGCCGGGGGAGACTGCTAATGGGCCCCGAGTTTCTTTCTGGGGTGATGAAATGTGTTAAAACAAGACAACACTGAGGAGCTACACAACTCTGAATGGTTCACAGTAAAAAGGGAGGTTTCCTGCTTCGGGAATTATCCGCCATACAGCCGTGAATTAAAACCAACATCTGGTGATGGCAACGACTCAACCGCTACCGTCAGTAGCATACTTTCCCCAATGGAAACAACTTTAAATGAACATAATATTTCCTTGTGTACATTTTGCTTTTTCGGAGTCACAAAGATTTCTAGTCACAAATCCTGTTTTTTCATGAGTTTCCACAGCACCCGCCACCCCGCGCCACAGCGAACCCCGCCTGCAGGCGCAGTCAGACCACAGAGGAGAAGACCCCTCTGTCCCCCCCCACATTGAGCTCTCAGACCCGGCCCCCTGCTCTGTAACTGGATCGTGGTGCCGCAGAGTTGCCCCCCACCCCAGCCCCACTGTGGGAAACGAAGCAGAAGCAAGTACGGGGGCCCCGTGCCGCTGACGAAGAAGAAAAGTCAAGAGAGGGGGCTTGGGCTGGGGGGCTGCCGCAGGCACCGGCACCGTGCTCATCAGCGGAGCCGAGCGCCGCTGGGAGTGTCGCGGCAAGGGTGCCTGAGACTCGTCGGAGCAGCTGGTCAGTGATGACCGCACCCTGGGCTCAGCACCCATCGCACAGGGGAAACGAACACTAGCTCCTGGGCCTCCACTCGAGGCCTGCCCTGAGGAAGAGGCCAGCCCAAGTGGTGTCGTCAACCTTAAAAAGCAAAACCTCTGGGGCCTCCCCTGGTGGCGCAGGGGTTGAGCGCTGGGTTGCGAGGCTGCCCGCAGCCTCTGCAGCGCCAGTTCGATACCCGGCCACTGGTGAGGGTTCCACAAAAAAAAAAAAAAAAAAAAAAAAGCAAAACCCCCAGGCCTTCCTGATGCCCTGATGGTGCAAGAAGCACCGTACTATGAAGCCATCTGCAGCCTCTGCAGCACGAGTTCGATCCCCGGCCGGTCAGGGACCAATCCACATGGCGCAGCAGACCTCTCCTGTCCACGGCTCCCCTCAGCAGTGGATATCAGTCAGTCTGCCTGTTCTGTTCCCCACTCTGTCTCTGGTGAATCCTCTCACTCCCCGCATCTCTGGCCTGCACCCCAGCTCTTGTGTGCATAAATAAATAAACCTTAAAAAAAAAAAAAGCAAAACCTCCCTCCAACGCGCCAACATTTAAGCAGGTTCCCACAGTTAAACGGCTTCTTCATGTCTTACACTCAGGAAAGGTGCCTGGTGGCAGTTTTCATTTTTCCAAATCCTGCTGTTAGTGACTTATTTTAGATGTTTAAGATAACACGAAGGTTGGTAGCCAGATCTCAGAAAGAGAAGCTGGTGTCTCGGGGCTCACGGTGTGCGGGGCCAGGCCTCCCTTACCCGCTGTGCCTGCCACCCGATGGGCGCTAGGACGGCCCTGTCCCTGCAGACAGACTGAAGGACGCCAGATCACATGACCAAGAAGTGCCAGGCACAGAGTCCAACCAGGAGCATCTGACTCCGCGGCTCAGGTCTCCAGGCCAGCAGGCCAGGAGCGAGGGCGCTGAGACTGCCGAGCAGGGGGAGAAATGACAAGTTTTCATCTTCACGAGGCAACCTCCCCCGCAGGTTCTCAGACAGGAGCATGGACTCAGAGTAAGTAATGGCGGGATCCACCTCGCAGTCATAATAGCATTTACCTCTGAGAAGCAAAACATTTTAAGGATGACAACTGAGCTTCATCACAGAACCAAAGGTGGCCACACTCAACAGCCCAGTCCACCTCCGGGCAGAGGCCCGGGGCAAAGACCCACACTGGGGATCCGACACAAGGGGACGGGCCACGGAGGAGACAAGGCTGCCAGCAGTTGGGGTCGGGACAATTTTAATTTTATAAGAGACAGTTAAAAAGGGCCTCGCTGCAGGAGGCGAGAGAGCGAGCGGCAGAGAAGCCGGAGGAGGAGGACTCGGGCATGGGGACGAGTGCAGAGGCCCTGAGGCCAAGGGGTGCCGGCAGGCCCCAGGGACAAGGCTGGCGGGCCTGGCTGGAGAGCGGGCCGAGGGCGAAAGAGCAGGAGGCGCGGCAGCGGTGCGGACGAGGCCTGCGCTCGGGAGGAGACGGCACGTCCTCGGAAGCCTGGGGCTGAGGGGTGTGCTTGACCGTGGTGGTTCCCGGGCTCACACTGGGGCTCTGGTGAGACCAGAGCGCGAGGGGTGAGCACAGAAACAGGCGATTCCTCGGGGGCTGCCGTAGAAACCCCCGCCCGGCAGGGCCTGGAGCCTGCTGAAGGCAGGTGCTGCGAGAGAGCGGGCGCTGCCCCTGCTGCACGGGAGCCGCATCTGCCCGCCCGGGCCTTCCAGTAAACGCGCTCCGAGGTAGCAGAGCAGGCCACGGCTTCTGCCGCTCCGCTTGTGACTAAGATGAACTTAACGACCAAACTAGCAATTTAAAAGAAGACGCCTGCGGTGCTGAGACGTGCAGGCCTCCTCGAGGTGGGGCAGACCCCCAGCCGCAGCCCCGAAGCCTGCTCGTCCCAAGGCGCCCTGCGCCGCCCGCCCCGCCCCATCCCACCGCAGGCAGGGTCAGGGTCAGACAAGACAGAACAAGGCGGGGACGCGGGCAAGAACGCCGGCTGCAGACCAATCGCCACGCGGGCAGGCCGCCCTGCGCGGGGAGCCGCTCCCTGAGCCCGCGGCGCGGGGCCAAGCGCCTGAGTGGCCTGTTGGGCAGCGCAGGAAGGCGGCTGGATGCTCTGGCCGTGTCCACGCAGAAGGGGAGAGAAAGGGGGTACAGGGGGGCCGGCTTTCCTTCCCTCTTATCTTCCTGCCACCAAACAGCTTCCCGGTCTCAAAAGTAGCGAGCACATCACCGTGGGCCAGCGCTCAGGACACTCTCACAAAGATGCGCATTTTAACCCAGAAATAAATAAAACAGTGTTCCCTGAGGTGTCGTTCACGCTCATCCTGTCCAGAGCACATGCCACAAGCTGCCCTGTGAGGCGCCTGGCGCCACCCCTGCTCTCCAGAGGTCTAGACAGTGGCCAACACCCATCACCACGCGTGTGAAGTTGTTCAGAAGAGGAGAAAAAAAAAATTTCTGGTAATTGTTTTAGAATGACCGTCCACTACATGATCTTTCCCAAAGTGTCCAATTCAACGGGCAGGTGCGTGCAGAGACGGACTCAGGCTAACAGAGCCCAGGGGTCAGGCCAGCTTAGAGACAGACCATGGAGGGTGCCAGGAGGAGCTGCACCTGGCCACTGCCCAGCCCCCACAGGAAGGAGCCGATCTGAGCTGAAAGTGTCTCACCAGGAACAAAGCCCAGACTGAAATCAGGTTCCCAGCCCAGCTCCTGCTCCCTTCCAGCCCTTGATTTAGTTACACTGTTGACTGGATGCGAGACATGCAAAGGTCTGGTAGGACCCTAATGTACAATGTTCTCCAGCCTCTAGTTCCTCCCTCTCTTACTTTAATACCTGGCAATAATTATGGTCACTGAAAAGGTTAGGGAAACCCTTAGGACTTCCACATTTATAGAGCTAAAATGAAGTCACAAAAGAGAGCCGTGACACAGAAGCGCAGAGACAGGCACACGAGACACACTCCCGTGCGCTCCGCCACCCTCCCCAGGGCACCGTGGGGGCAGGGGCTCTGGGAGTGTAAACTAAGAGACACCTGATAAGAGGAAACGCATCCAAGACATACAACCGGGTGTGATGGGGTGTAATCAAGACCCAAATGTGACGCCACTCTGGATGGGAAAGAAAAACGGGCCAGACGGCCAGGATCACCCACAAAGATGGAGGCCCCCACACGCCCAGAGGCTGGGCGCCCAAGGGAAAGCCCACCTGCAGAAGCACTATTTCTCCCAGAACAAAGCAACCCCGAGGGTCGAGAGGCACAAGGCAGTAAGCACTTTAAACATCAGGTCAAAAGAGAAAACAAAAATCTATCTTTTCTCATGGACCGTCCCGGCAGCCATCTGCTCCCAGTGGGACAGCAAGACTCCCAGGACGCGCCGCCTTCCCACCTCGAGCGATTCTTTTCCAACCTTTGCTCCAACAGGAACATTTCCCACATCAAGTGCAAGTGGTCGGCCGCGCTGAGCCCATTTTACAGATGAAAAGAAGGGTCAAGAGAGACCCGAGACCCGCTCGAGGTCCGGGCCTGACCCCAGGGCACTGCGACCTGGCAGCACCGCCCCCCTCTCCGCCCGCCCGTCAAGGTGAGGTGTGGCGTGGTTTCTCACAAAGGACAGTGGGCTGGGGCGGCCACGTCATGCAGCATGCGTGGCTGGGGGTCTCTGTCCTGCCACACGCTTGTGGACCGTGAGGCCTCCGGCCGCCAGATCCGTGCTCCCTGACAGTCAAGATGCTGCACTGAGCAGCCGGCTGGCACAGAGCCCGCCATGTTCCAGGATGTGTCCCATGCAGCGTCTCCGGGGACTCACCCTCCTCGCTCAGCGGCCCTGGTGCAGGCTGCATGTGGACAGCAGCCGAGACTTGGGTTTGTGCCAGGGTGGACCAGCCACCGGGATGTGCTGTCGCGGCCTCCTCGGGGTGGTAGTGGCTAGGGTCTCGCTGTAGCAGTTTTGTTTTTGTTTTTTTAAAGATTTATTTATTTATTTATACAAGCACTGGGTATAGTCAGAAGCGCAGGAGGGTGAGAGGATTCACCAGAGCCAGAGCGGGGAACAGAACAGGCAGACTGACAAAATACACTGCTGAGGGGAGCAGCAGGTGGCAGGAGAGATCTGCGGGCCATGCGGGACCCTCACTGGTGGCCGGGGATCGAACCGGCGCTGCAGAGGCTGCAGGCAGCTTCATAGCCCAGCGCTCAACTGCTGCGCCACCAGGGGAGGCCCTCGCTGTAGCAGTTTTTGCTCTCATGTCTGAAAACCTACTTCGCGGGATGGTGACGCGGGAGCAAGGCGTGTGGGTTGGGGGCACACTCGGGCTTTGCACTCAGCTCCACCAGCTCCCGTCCCGCCTCTGCCACCCTGGGCGCTGCTGGGTCTCCTGGGGCCTTGCTGCTTGCGGGTCTTGTGCGGTCAGGCGGAGACCCTGACCTGTCTCCGCCGCGCTCAGTGGCATGGGCACGGGGCATTTGAAAGGTGTTGTTTTGGTGGCTGCCTCGTTCCTCGTAATGGTGTCTTCACAGGTGACAGGAAGTGTCCCATTGAAATTTTGTGAGGACTTTCATCGATGTCTTTGGGTAACTAATTTTCTCATTCCCTGCAACATTGAGGCTGCTCAACAGCCACAGAAACAGTGTAATTAATAATGAAAGTATCTAGGATTACAATTAAAATTAGGGAAATTTGAAAGGCTGGCTTATCAACACTCCCTCGCGAGCACCATCACGGCTCAGGCACGCCGCCTGGGGCGCCTATCAGCCCTGCTGCGTCGGGGAGACTTGTTGGCTCTGCCTTTCTTGCCATCTATTCTAATATACTGGGCCATTCTGAGTTTCTCCCATTATTTTTTTTTAAAGATTTATTTATTTATACATACAAGAACTGGGGTACAGGCCAGAGGTGCAGGGGGTGAGAGGAGTCACAAGAGACAGAGTGGGAAACAGAACAGGCAGATCGACAGAAACACACTACTGAGCGGAGCAGCGGGGAGATAGGAGAGGTCTGCTGTGCCATGTGAGTCACCTCCCTGGCTGGGGATCAAACTTGTGCTGTAGTGGCTGAGGTGAGCGTCATAAGATGCGTCTTAACCCTTTGCGCCACCAGGGAGGCCCCGAGTTTCTCCCAATATTGATAAATAGAACATCAGGGCCTTCCCTGGTGGCGCAGCGGTTGAGCGCTGGGCTGCAAAGCTGCCCACAGCCTCTGCAGTGCCGGTTCGATCCCAGGCAGCTGGCAAGGGTCCCACATGGCACAACAAACCTCTTCTGCTGCGCCCGTTGCTCCCCTCAGCAGTGTATTTCATCAGTCTGCCTGTTCTGCTCCCCGCTCTGTCTCTGGTGAATTCTCTCACCCTCCTGTGCTTCTGACTGCGCCCAGTGCTTGTATAAATAAATAAATCTTAAAAAAAAAAAAAAAAAAAGAACAGCAGAAGTAAAATCTGAATATAGACAGACAGCTATTCAGCAGCTGGAAGACAGTTTAAAGGAGGTTCTTTGTCGCCTGCAATGGAGTGTGGCTGGGACAGCCCCTCTATGGTTGGGGTTACTTAAATGTTGGGTTCGGGCCAGTGGGACGTGGCATCTGATGGAGGCGGTGCAGCTGGGACAGCAATCACGGCCTGACTGGCTGCTGTGCCCGCTGTCCAGTCTTCAGGTAAATGCACTCCATTTAGAGTGTGACTTGCCCCCGCCTGCAGCTCTGCCCACCCTGTATCCCCCTTGGGGGGGCTGCCAGCCACGTGCAGTCCCTGCTGTGGGCTTTTGGGGACCCTTCCTGTCTCCATGCCAGGCTCTGGTCCACTGGTGACCGTGCAACACGCTCCTCTCACACCCATGCAGTCTTGGCCGCATGCAGTCCTGGCTCTCGAGTCTGCGTGCGGCCGGTCCGCTTGCAGTGGACTCTTGGTGTCCTGCGATTACTTGCCACTGGAGCTGAGCAGCCCCTCGCCCCGCACTGTTGGCAGAGCGGGCCTGCCCCGCTGTGCTTCCAGCCGGAGCCTCAGACAGCCGACCCGATGGGCGCTGAGGCTCCAATGGGGTAGCTGGGAGGGAAACGGGTTTTCTTCAGTAGCAAGAGGAGCTGCTCAGGCTTTTGACCTAAGGGCAGCACAGCTGGGGACACAGCTAAAAGTTGAACGGAAAAATGAATGTTTCCCAGTTTCTTTTCGTTCTGTGATACCTTGTTACTGACGTCTCTTATTCTGGACAGAGCTTCGTGGTGGCTGGCCCCACGGAAAAGCCACGTCTCAAGGAGGCCTCGGCTGATGCTCAGAGGTGGCCTGGTGCTGGAGGGTGCCAACCCCACGGTGCCCCTGCCATGAGGTCAGGGGGAAAAGGCCAAATCCTATGCCCTCAGTTTCTCGGAGGGTAACCTGGATATTTAGATCTTTGCAAAATCTCACTGCCCTCACACCCCTTTCCCCTCCCCCAGCGGCACCCAGCAGTGTACATTTAAGTGCCTTACGCTTTTGTTTGGAAAATTTCCACTTGTGATTTCAAGCACTGTTTGCCATGAATCATGGCTTGAGTCCCTGTTACTGCAGAGTGATGTGGGGTGAGACACTTCGCTGGGAGAAACCTTTCTGGAGCTGACTTCTTGTGAGGCAGCATCAAGCTGAATCAAGGGTCTCCCGTGAAAGGAAGGGGAGCTGCTGGAGAAGCAGGTGGGCTTGCGTGCTGAGCTGGAGGGAGGTGGGCCCGGCAGTGCTGGGCAGCGCAGGTCGGAGTTGGGTTTCTATTTCCCGGGCGTCGTGGAGGCCAGCAGTGTCCAGTGGGGGCACATAGCACAAGAGTGACACTCATGAAGTTCACACCCTGGGACTTACCTGCATGCCAGCGCGCCAGCCAGTGGGGGTGCGTCGTGTCCAGGCGGCCCACAGCCTCCGCCAGGGGACGCAGGGCAGGTGGGTTGGCCACAGGGCCTCTGGTGCAGACCAGGTGGCAGGCTCCAGCCCCGGTTTGGCACTACTCACCATGTGGACTGGACAGGTGCCACGTGCTGCTGCAGCTACAACCCTCGCTGGAAAGCAGCAGCGCCTGTCTCTAAGACCACATGGCAGGGCTGCACAGAGAAATCATGTGCAGCCATAAAAAAGTAGAACTTTGTATATTCTCATGGAAAAAAGGCCCAAAATAAGGTATTGGCTGAACATTGACAACCCACTTAATACAGTCTCATTGTAAGAAAGAGGGACAGTGTTTTGGGATGCAGAAACAGGTCCGAAAGGGTTGCTGAAAGCGTCGGTTTATAGAGGGTCTGTCTGGTTGACTCTTCAAAACAATTACCCATGCTGATTTGCCATTAAAATAATTAAGGTAATGATTTAAAAGAAAGAAAAACCTTCTTCCCAGGACTGACGCAGAGAGGCGCACAGAGGAGCTGGGGGAGGGCTGCTGGACGCTGGAGGCAGGGCCCTGAAGGCCACAGATGGGGCCTGTGGTTTGAGTTTCCACTGCCAGCCAGCTCCTCAGTGCAGCATCTTGACTGTCGGCGAGCACGGATCTGGCGGCCGGAGGCCTCACGGTCCACGAGCACTTGGCAGGACAGAGACCCCTGGCCATGCGTGCTGCGTGACTTGGCCACCCCAGCCCACTGTCCTTTGTGGGAAGCCATGCCACACCTCACCTTGACAGGCAGGGGCGAGGGGTGCTGCCAGGTCGCAGTGCCCTGGGGTCAGGCCCGGACCTCGAGCGGGTCTCGGGCCTCTCTTGACCCTTCTTTTCATCTGTAAAATTGGGCGCAGTGCGGCCGACCACTTGCACTTGATGTGGGAAATGTTCCTGTTGGAGCAAAGGGTTGGAAAAGAATGGCGCGAGTTGGGACGGCGGGATGGCGGAGTGTCCCGGGAGGCTCTCTTTCCCGCTGGGAACAGATGGCTGCGGTGACGCTCCATGACAAAAGCCAAACGCCGGAGGTTTGGCGTCAAATCGAGCCCACCCCACCCTCGTGAGGCCCCCAGGTCGGCCACGGGCAGACCCCGCTGACAGCCACAGCAGCAGGTGCAGCCGGGACGAACGCGGCGGCAGGTTCTGGACTGAGGCAGGCAGCCGCAGACGCGCGTCTAAAGGTCAGCTTCATGACGTGTGGATTTGACCAAGACAAAGACGGTATGGTCCGGCAGAGGAGGTGAAAGTAAGCAGCTGACAGTTCCCACAAGCATCCTGCGTCCCCAGCGCCCTCCTCCGCGGTGGGCCTTCGCATCCCCCTGACGAGCCTGCAGGTCTCTCTGTCACCCTCAGGTTAGAGATAGGAACTGAGGGGTCCGGCAGCTTGACCCAAGGTCAGAGAACCAATGAATGGTGGCGCCAGGGCCCACACTGAGGGCTGGAGCCAAGGCTGGCCCAGGGGCCCCAGAGGCCGTGCCTGCCCGGCAGAGCCGCTCCCGATGCCACAGGCAGACCACCAAGCATTATCCTTCCCGCAGGAACCTTGCTCCGTGCCCTCTGCCTTGACAACAGGCTACCAGGCCTTCCCAGGGCCCTGCCCGCCACCAGCTGGCCTCGCCTCACTGCATTGGCCATGCATAGGCCTCTTGCTCCCTGGCAGGCTCCTGCCACAGGCCGTGCGTCTTCTGTGCCCCACGACCCCCGCACTCGTCACAGCCCTGCCGAGGCTTCAGCCTCCCCCAGCAACAGCAGCAGGCGCCAGGCACGGGCCTGTGGGACTATGTGCTGCTATTTCAAACGCCATCTGCTAAGTTGAAGCCAGCGCCTGGCGTGCCGCGACGGTGCCACAGTCACAAACCTGGGGGCTGAGCGGTCTGGCTGGCTGGCCAGCGGGCAGGAGCACCTTCAGTGAGCGGGGGACCTCAGCTGGGCCCAAAGCTCTGGGCCTCAGGCCTCCACAGGAACAGCGACGCCAACCAAGGCTGGCACGGGGCCCGGCAGAGCCGCTGCCCTCAGGAGAGCCACCGCACAGACACCTGTAAGCTCAGTGTAAGTGCAGCGACGGAAGCTCGTAGGTGCAAGTCCTTGGGTGACCAAGGCCTCGCGTTCCCCTTCTGTGGGTTTTTGGACATCGGCGGCTAGAAATCATTTTATGATTGTACGTGTGATACGTTTATAGTTTTTGTTTTAAAAAAAACCTACAATGAAAAACTCCTTCCAGTCTTCATGTTTTGTTTATTAGGCCATAAATTCAAGCGTAGCCTGGACTTAACCACTAACTAGCAATGACGGTGAACGCCCTCAGGGTGCTCCCAGCCACCATCAGGCAGCGTGTCCCCCCCGGGGCCATCTCAGCTCTGGGGCACTGACCTCCTGATGGCACCTGCTCCAAGTCACCTGTGGGACCAACCACGAGCGCCTGGGGATACCCCGCCAACTCTTCTCACAGGTGAGAAACTGAGGCCCCGGAGATCAAGTGCAAAGGTTGCACAGAGACTGACCAGTAGGGCGGGGACCTGTCTTTCTTCTTCCGCTCACTGCGGTCATCACACAGCCGCTGATGGCGCAGGACAAGGAAGGTCTGCTGCAGGCCCCGAAGCGCCTCCACAGGGTCAGGAGCAGGGATGCTGGGATGGGGATGTCTGCTGAGTACAGGCATGTGCTACGGCGCCCACAGCCTTCAGCAACCAGGCCCACAGGCTGGCAGGGCAGAAAAGGGCAACTCCAGCCACGCTGTGCCTCCTGAGGAAGGGCCCGGAGGGCAAGGCAAACGCTGTCACCAGGACGCGCTCCTCACGGAGACACCTCTTCAGAGCCGACTCCAGCCCCGCCCAGCGCCCGCCCGACGCCCCCGCACAGGCTTCGCTGCAAAGCATTCAGTGTCTGCCAAGAAAGCATGGTGCGGACTGGCGACAGAGCGCGTCCCGTCCACGGCCTGAGTGGCCATTTCTGATTAAACTCTTGTTCAGGTGTGCTTCAGCCCAGACCTGAGGGCCTGCCAGGAAATGAGCTCTAAGTCCACCTTTTTCTGGCAAAACATTTAAAAAATGGCCTCCCTGGTGGCGCAGCGGTTGAGCGCTGGGTTGCGAAGCTGCCCGCGGCCTCTGCAGCGCCGGTTCGATCCCCGGCTGCTCCCCGGCCACCAGAGGAGGGTCCCACATGGCGCGCAGACCTCTCCTGCCAAACGCTGCTCCCCTCAGCAGTGTACTTCGGTCCTTCTGCCTGCTCTGCTCCCCGCTCTGGCTCTGGTGAAGTCTCTCACCCTCCCGCGCTTCTGACTGTACCCAGTGCATGTATAAACAAAACAAACAAATAAATAAATAAATAAAACATGCCTCTATTTAAAAAAAAAAAAAAATGTTCTCCATTGACAACAAATGTGAATGACTCCAGCACTAGACTGCCTTGCCCCGTCCATAAACAGATCCCCAGACACAAACTTGTCCGGCACATACGGTCACAGGAGGCCGTGCAGGCCCCTGGAGACTTTCTCCATCCCTGAGCATTCGGGTCTCCCGCTGGCCTCAGCCCCCCAGCCTACATGGCCGTGGTACTGGGCCTGACCAGCGAGAAGTTGCCAGACATGACGCGCGGCCAACAATTCTCATGCAGGCAAAGCCAAACAGGCCCTAAAGCTGTGCTGACATGGGGTCCCTGGAGGGGCCAGGCTGAGCACCTCAGTGCAGCCTGAAGCGAGGTGTGCAGGGCCAGCTCCGCGACTCACACCGGGTCACAAAGGCTTCGTGCAAAAAAGTAAAATATCACAGTGTCAGTGTTCCATATTAACTGCATGTTAAAATCACAATATTACTATTACCTTGAGTTAACCGAAGGAAGACACTATTCTCACGTATTTACTAGAGAATTGCATTGGCGGCTCACGCATTCCCGGGAGCAGCTCTGCTCCGCACAAACGGAGCGAAATCTGACCTAGCCTTCCAATGACTCATCGTGATGACAAGTACACAGTCAAGTGAGAAAATCTTATTTCTATCTCAGATGCATAGTTTAAGATAGTGTCACATAAGAAAAATGCCATGTTCCTAAAACCTCCATTAAATTTACAACCAACTCCAACCGTGCTAATAGTGGAAGGACTTGATCCTGTAAGCAGTGTTTTAAAGATCAAGAATGAAAAAACAAAAAGAAAGGCCACAAAAGAGGGGCCAAGAGAATACCATGTTTCTAGAAGGCATTTTAAAGCAAAAGCAGTGTGTTTGAAATAGTTTATAGGGCTGTTTCTTTTTTTTTTTGATAAAATGGTATTTGAGTATTTTGACTTCTTACAAAGGAAACCTGGTAAGACCAGCGCCTCTAATCAAGTGGGTGGAGTTAAAGTATCTGCATGCACCATATGGAACATGCAAGCAAGTCTCTTAACGGAGTGTTTGTAATTAAACATTATACAATAAGTAACAGATACGTTATACCTGTGTTTCAACGTTACCATGGCAGCAAATTATATCAATCACCTACGATAGGATCTAATCAAAGTGTCAACATTCCAAAACACCTTGCTTTTTCCAAATCCGGCCAGTGAGCTGCTTTCCAAGGCCTTATCTCGCAGAGGTTAAACTTAGACCTTGACGACTCAGACCCATAGCAACACCAGGAGCGTTTGCACGGCGTTTGCACGGCGTTGTTTGACAAGCACTTCTGGACCCATCATCCTTTTTCATCCCCGGGCGGCCCCCAGATATTCACTCCTCCTTGGAAGGGAGCCCCAGGCTCAGAGGCCTTGGCTTTCAAGGTCACTCCGCTAAAGAGAAGCAGAACCAGTACCTGAGCCCCGTCCCGGGCATCCCCTCCACGTCTCCGGGGCCCGACACGCGCGCATCCGGCGGAGCCTCCGCAACCCCGACAGGCGCGGGGCCGGGCGGGCGCTGAGGCCGCGGGGTCCGACCTGACCGCGCCGAGTGCCGGGGCAGCCGGGCCGGGGAGGTGGGATCGCCGCGCGGCAGGAAACGCCGTGAACGCTCAGGAAAACGCTCTGGTCTGAACGTCCTTGGGTGCAGCCGGCGGGGCAGCGGCGTCCGCCCCGGGCGCGCAGAGAAACGGCCGTTTCCTCCGGAACGCGACGTTCTCCCGGCGCGCCGCGGGGTCCCCTCGGCGACCGCGCCGGCCCCGGCCCCCGCCCCGGCCCCCCCGCCCGCCGCCCCCCGCGGGCCGCGCCCGCCGCGTCCGCACTCCCGCCGCGCGGGCGCCGGGGGGGCCGGGGCCGGGGCCGGGCGGGGGCGGCGGCACCGCGCCGGCGGGCGCGCCCCGCGAGCCCAGGTTTCCGCGGCGGGCGGGACGCGGGGCCGGGCGCCCGGGACCCCCAGCGCCGCCCCAGGGAGCCGCCCCGGCCCGCCGCCCCGGCCCGCTCCCGGGCGCACCCCCGTTCCGGGGGCCCCTCCCCGGCCGGCGCCCGCGACCCCGCGGCGGGGGCGCCTCAGGGAGGGCCTCGCCCCGCCGCCCCGCCCCGCCCCGCCCCGCCCCGCGGCGCTGACAGCCGGCGCCGCCCGCACCTGCCGCCGCCCGGCCCCGCGCCCCGCGCGCCCCCGCGCGCCCCGCACCCACCGGCATCATCGCGGCGCGAGCCCGCGGCGCCCTCCGCCGCCTGACAGGACGCTCGGCGCCGCCGCCCGCGCAGGCCCGCGATGGCCGCCGCGCTCGGGCCCCGCCGCGCCGAGGCGCGGGCGCGGGGGCTGCGGAGCCCGGGCCGGCCTGAGGCGGCCGCCCGCGCGCTGCGTCGCTGTCCCGGGACCGGCCCCGCCGCCGCCGCCGCCGCCCCGGCGCTCCCGGCCCGCCCCGCCCCCGCGCGGCGCCCCCGCGGCCCGGCCGCGCGCGCCGATTGGCCGGGCCGGGCCGGGGGCGGGGCGGGGCGGGGCCTCCCGCCGCCGCCACCAGGTGCGAGCGCGCCAGGGGCGTGCGCGCTCCCGGGGCCGGCGCGCTCCCGCGGCGCACGCGCCCCGCCCGCCCCGCCCCGCCCGTCGGGCCGCGCGCTCGCGGCGGCCCCGGGACCCCCAGTCCGGACGGCGGAGACGCGGGGTGGGCCGGCCCGGCCCCCCGCCCGTCTCGCCGGGGTCGGGACTCGAACCCCGGTGCCCGGAGGCCGGCGGGCGGCACGCGCCCGCTCTGACCGCGGCCTGACCCGGGGCCGGCGCCGGCGGGGCTGCGGGCGCGAGGCGCCCCCCCCCATTCCCCCCCCCCGTCCCCCGCCCCTGCCGGCGGCGCCGTCGGAGGGGCCACACCCGCGGCCTGAACGCCCTTGGGCCCCTGTTCGCGTCCTCAGTGTCCAGGGCGCTCCCCCCAGCCCCGTCTCCAGGGGCACCTGCCCCGCTGGCCGAGCGCCCGTGACCCAGGGCAGGGCCACCGGGGCCGCAGCCCGGCGCGGGGACGGCGGTGATGGCTGCCCGCGCGCCTCGCCGTCCACCTGAGCCCTGGCAAAGGCGAGACTGTGCGTGATGTACTCACCGCGCCGCCCAGAAACTTCCACGAGCATCCAGGATGCGGAGGTCTGTCGATGACCCTAAACCCCAAAGGCCACACATCACCTCGGGAAGCGCACGGCCCCCTGGAGACGCAGCAAGTGGAGGTCGGGTCAGTTTGGAGCCTGCCTGGTCCTCTGGGAGGCTGGAGGCTGCAGGTGGGGCGGGGCAGAGGGAGGCCACCACCACCCCTTCTTGGGGAGCCACAGCCCTCTCAGAGGCCGGGGGCTTAGTGGTTGAGAGGCAGCCTTCCTGTGCCAGACACGGCCCCCGCCCCGCCCTCCCGCGATCTCGGGCAGGTCACATCTATCTCCATCCGCGTCTCTCGGGGGTAATTAGAGCAGTAATAGGACCTGCGTCATGGCATGGGGAGATGCAGACATGATGTACGGAAGCCCCACGCTCGCTTGGGCCCTCGTGGGCGCCGTGGGTGGTAGCTTTCCGTAGGTGTGCCCTCATTAGCGGGCAGGCTGTGTGTGCACATGTCCCTGGGACAGGGCCCACCCGGGGTTTTAAAGTGTGCACAGCTAGACGTCAGTGGCGGAGGGCAAGGCCCTTCTGGAGGCAGGGCTGGAGAGGAGAGGAAGCTGCAGGTATGGGCACCCCCAGGCTGGCCGCCAGCTCTGCCTACCACACTGCGTAGCCCTAGGCAACTTACATGCCATCTCTGGGTCTCAGTTTCCCCATCTGCAACCAGAGAGACTAGAATCCATGATCCTCGAGGGCCTTCCAACTCCGACTCCTCATAGGGAACTAACATCTGCTGGTGAAGGGGCGGCGCTGGCCTGCCAAGCCAAGCTAAGGCAGGGTCACCGGAGAAGTGCCACCAAGCTAAGGCAGTTAAATGGACCTGCTCTCCCAAGAAGGGAAGTCTCGGCCATCGCGGTCCACTCCACCCGTGGAACCTGCCAGCAGAGAGTGGAGACTACTCCGCCCTCGCAGCAAGGCTCCTACGTCCTCCAGACTGACGTCCGTCACAGCTGGCCCTGCTGCCCGCCCCCACCCCTGCCGAGGCAGCTCAGGCCCTTGCCTCCCATCCTGACCGAGGGCGTTCATAATTGGCCTCTCTGTGCCAAACTCCTCCACACCCAAACCACCCCACACGCACACATAATTAGGTCACATCACACACCCCCGCCCTGCAGGCCCTGCTGTGCCTGCCCATCACCCAGGCTGAGGTTCCCAGGAGACCCTTCAGGAGTCTCCGCGACGGGTGGGCTGAGCCCGCAGGGTGTGCCCAGAGAGGCACCTTAGTGTCTGTGAGGCTCTGGAACCCCCTTTCAAACAATTCACAAACAAGAAAGCAAGGCTGCGGGGGCAGCAGGCTGTCCCGGGCAGGCTTGGCGCTTCCGGACCCGGGTGGAGGGGGCATGGGGTGCGCCCTGCCTTTCTCCCCACTCTCTGTGCCTGAGCTGTTTCATAGAGAAAACTATTAAATGCTCTTTACAGCAAATAAAGAGGCCATCTGGGGAGAGAATCAGTATAGATTCTAATTTGCAGCAAGGATTCGTGAAGGGGCCACAGAGCCCGGCCAGTGGTGACTGCAGGTGGGAGTGGGGGCTGGGCAGATGGGCCAGCAGCTGGAGAGAATTTGGCCTGTTGAGATAGTGTTAGATTCTGATTCCACCATGCAGTGAATGGCTTTTCCAGTCAGCTCCCGGCCATTTGCAGACGTGACTAGAGCACCCGTCGCAAGTTTCTGAAAAAATGGTGAGAGCAGAGAAGAGAGCCTGAAAGATTGGGGTCTAAAGCTCCTTCTAGGCTGACATGTATAAATTAGCCCCTAACCAGTCAGGGTGCAGCCAGGAAAACAGAACCACACGAAGGAAAAAAGGAATTAGAAGGAGACCGAGGGCTGCTGCCTTTTAGAGAATAAACTTGCCTTTCAGAGTTCCAGAAGCATTCCCGTATCACCCCTCCTCCGGACCCGCTCCCCCTAACAGCTGCACCAGCGTGGCCGCTCCTCCCTACTCATGGGCCAGCGTGAGCCACCACGAACGAAAGTCCATACTTTGTCCCGACGTCCTCGTGTCCCCGGGAGCCTCGGGACGCCCCGTGGCCCTGGTCCTCTCCTCCCTTCAGGCTCCTGAGACCGGGACCTTCTGCGCCTCACACCTTCCTTGTTTCTTTGACCCGGGCGGCTTGGGCATGATGTAGGCGAAGCCTCACTTGAGCCTTAGCTGATGTTTTCCTCATGATTGGACTGGGGCTGGGCAGCGCGCCACAAAGATAAAATGCCATCTCCGTCCTGTCACATCCAGCGCCCAGAGGAGCAGCATCCCATGGCACTGCCGGTGCTGACCTTGACCGCCCGGTCGCTCTTCTGCGTTACATTTGATTTGTGAACCGGATGATTTTATTACCATTTAAAACTGAAATCCTAAGAACTGGAGGCCTGCGCTAGGTGCCGGGCTGTCAACACAGACCCACAGTCTGGTCAGGAATCTGGAGACTCAAAGGCCAGGATCAGGGTGCTGGCAGGGATGGCTCCCCGGCCCCTCCCCTGGGCTGGCAGACAGCATCCCTCGCCTCTCTGTGTGGTCTTTTCTCTTTGCTCGCACGTGCCTGGTGTCACCCCCCCTTTGTGAGGACACAGCCTCTTGGGTTAGGCCTACCCACAGGATCTCTGTTTGACTTAATTGCCTTTTATTTCTTTTTTTATGGACAAATAATTGTTGTTCATTGTTTATCTCAAGTCATAATCTTTACCTTTCAATCTAGCCAGACTTGGGGGCGGGGGAGAGGAAAACATGGGGCTTGAACACCAGGGAGAACAGTGAGCATAGCAGGTTTCCAGCAGGAGGGGGCGAGGGGGCGCTCTCCTGAGTTATAGAGGGGCCGGCTGGTGGTTAAGTAAAGCACAGTCAGGGTATTAGATGCGTCCAGTAGCAGTGGTGACCTTCTTGCTGGTCTTGCCCTGCCTGGGCCTCAGCCTGTACCCAGCCCGCCTCCACCTTGCTGGAGACCACGTGCTCCAGCCAGCCCGCCTCGGCCAGGCAGGTGAAAAACCGGAACTGTTTGTGTTGAGGCCAGCATTTGCCACTGACAAGATTCGGGGCCCGTGTGCCTCAGGATGAGTCCGCACCGTAGTCGCCCCACAGAGATGTGCCCAGGCCATCACTGTGCAAAGTCCCCGCCCCCCAAGTCCTGGGTCATCCTGACGCCAGGCACCTTTAGAGCAGATCCTGAGACGCGGCCCAAGGGCTGACCGGGACCCCATCGGTGTCCACGTGGGTGTGAAAGCAGGTGTCCTCACGTGGCCACAGAGGTCTTGGGCACCGTTCAGTCCACACCAACTAAGACCCTTCCTGACAGGCTCCCAACTTGACTTTTTTTTCCTTTCTTAAATTTATTTATTTATACAAGCACTGGGTACACTCAGAAGCACGGGAGGGTGAGAGGGCTCACCAGAGCCAGAGCGGGGAATGGAACAGGCAGACTGACAAAATACACTGCTGAGGGGAGCAGCGGGCGGCAGGAGAGGTCTGCGCGCCATGTGGGACCCTCGCCAGCAGCCAGGGATCGAACTGGCACTGCAGAGGCTGCAGGCAGCTTCGCAGCCCAGCGCTCAACCGCTGCGCCACCAGGGGAGGCCCTGCCCACCTGACTTCTTAAGCTAGTCTCTGTGACCCTGGCCCCAGGAGCCTTCTCTCCTGCCCTGCCCTTCCCACTGTCCTGGAAACCCAGCTTGTCTCAGTGCAAATCCCTCATTTCTCCCAAGGGTCTCCAGGGCCCTTGCAGAAGTAACGTCACTGCCCAGGATGCTTAGTGCTGGTCACCAGCCGGCCCCAGGAGCGAGCCCACTCCTTCCAAGCGTCCCCGGAGCATCTGGTGCGGGGCCAGGCCCTGGCCACACGCAGGTCCTCACAGGACGCGTGGTCTGGTCAGGAGAGAACATGACACGCGAGGACACCACCCATAAGGATTAAAGACAACGAAGCCAGATAACGGGGCCTCTGCTTTCACCAGGAGGAGGTGATGCTCGCGCTGGAGCAGAAACAACTCAGAGGGAGCCTGTCGGGGAGGGGAATGCCACAGGGCATGGACGGGTGCTCCGGTGCTCTTCCCAGCAGTCAGCTCAAAGTGGGGGGCTGGGGAGCAGGCAGAGCGCAGAGGTGAGGTCAGGCTTGGGTTTCTGGCCATGAGTCTGGATTTTATTCTGCTGAGTTGGGGAGAAACCTGACTTGTGTTTCCAGTGCCCAGTGGTCACTGCCGGGAGGCTGGCTGGTGTGTGGCAAGAGGGGAGGAGGGAGGCCCCCTAGGAGGTAGAAGGTGGGGGTGGTGGAGAGGAAAGGCCCTTTGGGGAAGAGGGAAGGATGGGATGGGCCCAGACTTCAGCCCAGGATATGGACATGGACCAGGGTGCTGGCTCCCACAGAGCCCTGGACCCCTGATAAGCTGGCACCAGCAGGTCCAGAGTGATGTCCCTGGCCGTGCCATCCCGGGGAGGGGCACCTCTCTGGGCCACCTTCCTCAGTCCAGGTTGGGCCCATGGCCCCTGCAATCCGCGCAGCTCTGCCGGACATCGGGTCTCCCTGGCCTCTCGCCCTGTCTGCCGCCCTCACTGCTTCCTCCCCTGCACCGCCTCCCCTCCTGCCTGGCCAGGCCCGCGAGGTGTTTCTACAGCAGAGACCAGACTGGCCACTCCCCCTGGAACCGCTCAATGGCTCCCACGCCCCCCTCCGGCCAGCCTGCCCCCCACGCGCTCCCCAGGCGGACCCCCAGGCCTCGCGGCGCCCAGCGCCCCGGCCCGGGGCCCTCCCGAGGGGCGGGGCGGCGGGCGCGGCTCCCGTCCCGCGCCCCAGTGCCGGGAGCCTGTGCCCGCAGGTGCTGGCGGAGCTCCAGGGCGGCCCCGGCCGCTCCCCCGGGCGCGGAGTAAGACCCGTCGCCGAGAGCAGGAGCGGCGGGGCGGTCGCGCGTCGGGGCTCGGCCCTGGTGTGGGCTGCAGCTCCCGCGCCCGCACCGGGGGCGCCTCGCAAACGTTCGTGGGGGCGCACGCCCCGCTGCCTCCGCCGGGGACGACCGCAGCCCCAAGCGCCCGGCCGCGGGGGCATCGGGGAGGGCTCGCGGCTTGGGCGCGCTCCAAGCCCGGGGCTTCGGCCTCGCCGGGGCCCAGGCGGGAGCCCAGGGCGGCCCCCTCCGGCCGCGGCCGCGCCAGGCGCGCGCTTCCCCGCGGGGCCGCCTCCCGCCGAGGCCCCGCCCCGCCGCCGAGGCCCCGCCCCTAGTGGGCGGGGCTGGCGGCGGCGCCCGGGGCACCTGTCCGCTCGGCGCGCGCACGCGCACACCCGCCCGCGGGGCAGGGCCTGTTCTTCTTTGACGCGTTGGCTTCCGACCTTCGCCGCCGCGAGCCCGGGCCTGGGCACAGCAGGGGCGGCGGGGGGTGGGGGCCCCGCCCGGAGCGGGCTCCTTGGGGTCTCCCAGCCGCAGCCCCGTCCTTCGTCCTCCCGCGCCCCCCCCCCCTCCCCCCCCCCCCGGCGCGGCGGGGTCGTCCCGCGGCCCCTCCCGGCCGTCCCGCCGCGCCCGGCCGCTCGCGCCCCTCCAGGTGCTTCCAGCCCCGGCGCCGCCCGCGCCCGGGCCGGACGGGGATTCCCGGGGCCGCAGAGCCGCAGAGCGGGACGCCAGGGCCAGCCAGGGCGGCGCCCACCCCAGGGCCGGGACGGAGGGAGGGGGTCGCCGCAAATGGAAGAGCCGCCAAGCAGGTCTGACCTCGGAGCGGGGACCTGGCCTAGTGACACAGCCTGTCCAAGGCCACCCTGGGGGCTCCGGCCCTGGCCCGGCCAGGGCGCTCTGCTGGGCCTACCCGACGTGGTCCACCCCGGGGCCGGGTGGGCCCTGGGAGCCCCTCCATGCTGGCCCGGGACCCTGCGCCCTGCCCGCCCTGCCCCTGAGCTCAGGGTCCGTTTCCGTAACTAACTGGACATTGTAGCAAGAAGTGACCAAAACGCGCCTCCTGGCGTGACTGTGACCTTGGCCCCGCGGTGGGACTGGCGCCTCCTGCTCGTGGTTCTTTGCGTGATGGGGCTGCCCGGCACCCGGAGGCAGCGTGCAGAGTCGCTGGCCCGCGGGCTGGCGGCGTCTCCATGCAACCCCAAAGCCTGTCACACTGGGCCAGGCTGGGACGAGCGGGGACAGCGGGGACGCCTGAGCAGGTGGAAGCTGAGGGCCAGGGCCTGGGCACCCACGGGCGGGCTCTGGTAGCTGCACAGCAGAGTCCGAGAGTCAGGGTGTTACAGGGCAGCCCTGATATAAAACGGGGTGCCTGACTGTGGGTCCTCACCCGCGCGCTTAAAAGGACTTATCAATGCTCCACTGCAGGCACACGCGATAGGTTCATAAAGGTTTATTCACAAGGCAAGGGGTAAGGAGGAAATGCACAGCTCAGGGAGAAGAGTGGGAGACAAAGTTTTAAATGCGTCCTACCCGATCCGCCGATCTGGAATCCCAAATGGCGCTCTGAGAGCTGGCCGCGAGCCAGGAGCTGTGAAGCCGGGAGGCGAGCGAGAGAGCGAGCCCCCCAAGGCCCACATGTCTGGTTTTTATACCCAACCTGGCTGCTTAACTCCACCCTCAGGTCCCAGCCACCTTCCCTTTGGTGGTGATGGGATTTGTCTTTCCCAATGTCCTGATGGCTTTGGTCTGGGGTGGGGGTGGAGTTCACAAAGCCTGCATGGAATTAGCTCAGGACATCCTCTCCCCCTAACAAGGGGACCAGGAAAGGCAGGGGTGGGGGCACCCCCTCTGCCTTCAGGCCGTGGTGAGCATAGGTGAGGGGGCAGCGTGTGCTCTCAGAACTTTCTGGATTCTGACCTCCCCACGTTGGTGGCTCTAGGGCAACTGTGTGTGACTGGGTTCTCCTCCCGGGCCCCCCTGACTGTGAGCTCCCCGGCCTGCAGGCAGGCACTGCCGTCGTCCCCGCTGGCAGGGAGACCTGAGAGGCCCACGCAGGGCGGGCAGGCGCGGATCGGCACAGAGCGGACTCCTGGCAGCCGGGCCCGATGCTGGGGGTGCTGAGCTGATGGGCTCACGCTTGGGCCTGCTCTCCAGAGCCCTGCCTGGCTGCCTGGTGAGTCCCTCTGCAGCCCCTGCCCAGCTGGAAGGCAGGGGACACCCCACCCCTCCGTGCTGCCCCCCCCCCAAGCTACTGCCTCCCAGGACGAGGGAGCTGGGTTTGGGCCTTGGAAGCCCCAGCAAAGAGCTGTAGCTTCCAGCCGCCAGCCCCAGGAGCACAAGTGCTGCCCTCGCAGGCAACAGGACGCTGTGTGCTCTGGGAGGCGCGACTGTCCCCTGCATCCACTCCCGGGGATCCCGGGGGCCCGCTGTCCTGGCTCCAGAGCCCTTGGGCCTTCCATGCTCATCTCCGGGGGTGGACCCCACACCCCTCCCCGTCCCCGCCACACTTGCCCCTTGCCTGCCTCTCCTGCTAGCATCTGCCCGAGGGGTTCCCAGGGACCCCAAGCCCTTAAGGGGTGCACCCTCTAAAAGGGGTCCAGCCATGGACCACACAAAGGCCGAGGAAGCAACTTCGTGTGCACAAGCACTACCCAACTGTGCGAGGGGGGATTCCCCACAAAGCGGGAATCCAGGCACCGCGTGGTCAGATGCGGTGGGCAGCCGGGAGTGGGGTCACAGGCCTGAGATCCGGCCACCCCCTAGGTGCCTTCTGGTGGAGAACCCCAAGGTGTTGGCAGACCCCAGAGAGCCGGGACCGAAGGAGACTCAAAATTCAAAGCCAAAATACAGGTCAAGGTAATGGCTGCTGTTGTCTCTGCCAAGGCCGCACAGCCTGCCCGTGCCTCCCCCGAGCCTCCCCCACGGGCTCTGTCAGGCACCCGCAGTTGCCGGGAGAAGCAGGGCCCCCCGCCTTTTTGGCCTGCAGGTCTCACTTGGCCCCCAGGTCCCGGAGCCGCTCAGGACGTCTGGCTCGTGGCATGCTGGGACTTGTAACCCAGGGTGGCTGCATGGAAGCGGGGGTGGGGAGGCCCTTGCTGCCCCATCACCTCCTTGCTCCCCCTCCCTTCCCCTTCAGTCCCTCACCCCTGCACCTCCTCAGCCCGCACCTCTGCTGCCGGCTTCCATCTCTCCTCAGGGCTCAGCCCAGACTACCCCCTGCACCCCGGGCTCTGGGGCTGGCCTCATGCAGTTGACTGAGCCTCCTTCTAGGAGTCGGCCATGCTCTCCTCTGGGTGCCCGTGGGGTGCGGGCATTGGCTTGGCCCTCCCAAGGCTTCTTCCGACACTGGCTCGGGATGGCCCTTCGTGCCACTTCTTCTCCATATCCGGGGTGGAGGGAAGGGTATGGCGGGCTGGGCCCTGGGGGGCCACCCTGGGCGTCACTGCAGGGGCCTCCCGTGCTAGCTCCTGCACTGCTGCCCCAAGGGGCGGGCGGGGCCCTGGGCCCCCTGCAGCTCTGGGCACCAGCCTATGCCCGCACCCCCAGGCTCAGGGCCACGCTGCAGGGCCACTGAGAGGGCACCTCTTGGGCCTGGGACTCTGGGTCTCTGCTCAGGGAACCCCAGCCCCAGGCTGCATGAGGCAGGCCTGTGCTTCCGCCGCTCCATACCTGCGGATTGACGCTGCGATGACTTCTCCTTTCATCAGCCAGGCCGGGGCAAGACCGAGACTAGAGCTGGTGCCAGGGCTGGGCGGTGCCGGGGCTGGGCGGTGTCGCCTCCCAGGCACTGCTTATTCCCGGCCCGCAGGGGCCAACTGTGATGCCAGCTCTGTCCCTGCAGCCACAGCTTCTGAGTGTGCCACGTGCCCCCACTGTGTGTGCACCCCGGGGAGAGCCTGTCCCCCGACGGGGACTGCCAGGGAGGGGGAGGCTCAGAAATCTTCCGGCCCCTCTTGTTGACAAGTGGGGAAACTGAGCCCAGTGGGCACGACACCTAGTGAAATGGGGGGTGCTGGGAAGCCCCAAGCCAAATGAGGGATCTGGAGCCCTGCAGGTCTTGGGTTTGATCTCAGGTGGAGTCCGGCTTTCAGAGGCACATGGGGGCAGTTCCAGGGGGTTCCAGGCAGGCAGGGGTATCCTGGGTGCAGGCCTGTGCAGCTCTGGTGTCCGGGCGATGGCCACAGGGTGCGGCTGGGGATGGGGAAGGCATCATACCTCCCCCTTTGGCAGCGTGTTGTTCCTGCCGAACCAGGAGCCTCTTCCCCAACCTCTCAGATCCAGTGTCCAGGAGCAGGGACAGTGACAGCTGAACAATGCGGTGCTTGGGCCTCGCCGGGGCTCCTGGGATGTCCTCAGCTGACTTTCCCCAGCTCCAGACCTGCAGGGCCCGCTGGCCCTCTGCGCCCTCCCACCCCTCCCTAGGGGCCCAGCTGAACTCCTTACCCCCAAGCCAGGCCTCCAGGCTGGTCAGATATGTCCTCTCTGGAGGACATTGTAGGTCACTTCCACCACGGCCACCAGCCACACAGCCCCACTGGCCCTCAGGATCTTGTCCCAGGATCCGAGGTGGACCTTCCCACAGTAGGCGCCCTGGGGCTAGGAAGCCAAGAAGGGGGCTCCCTGAGCAGGTGGGGCCCCCCATTCATGCTCGTGCCTCCTGACCACACCTGGGATGTCCTGACTGTTTTTTAAGGGCAGAAGACTTCTGGAAGCACAGCTGGAGGCGGAGCCCATAGCTGCTCTGGGACCTGCACACAACTGGGGCCGAGTGGGCGGCCCCTGGCTCCCCCAGAGCGAGGCTGGTCCCCAAGCAGGGCCTGCCTGTTGCCTGGGTTGTGTGCACTGCAGCTGCGGCCATGTGGCCCGCCCGCACTGTCCTCCCTAATTCACAGTGGGGGTGGGGCGGCTGTACCCCCAACTCTGTACCCAGAGTGAGGATTATGTCTACATGTGCTGGGTGTTCCTCAAACACCGTCCAGTGACCCCCCAGGAACATTTCTCAGGGGATTGCAAGGCTGGGGAAGATGGTCCCTGCCCGAGGTGGATACCTCCAGAGAAGCAGGCCCCGGCCCGGGGGAACCCCATCTCTTCAGTCCCATGCTGTCCCGGAATGGGGGTGTCCACAGAGCTCCGGAAGGCGGGAGCTCTGAAGGAGGCGAAAGGCTGTGGGAGCAGTGTGGACGTCCCTCTGTCCCCAGGCAGCTCTCTGCTCTGTGCCCAGCCTGTTTGTCCACAAGTCTCCTTCCCGTTCGTGCCAAACAGTCTTCCGTGATGCTCAGAGTTGCCCTCTGCCTGGCCTCCGCTCTGCATCATCACCGCAGGTAGCCTGCGGGCAGTCTGACCCTTGTGCTTCCCACTCCCTGAGGGCAGGACCGAGGACTGGCATGAAGGGGCGGGGGTGTGTTAGCGAGAGACAAAGGGGTACCCAGGGACCCCAAACACATGTGTGCATGATCTAAAATGGGGTCCCGGGGCCTCCCCGGTGGTGTAGAGGTTGAACGCTGGGCTGTGAAGCTGCCCGCAGCCTTTGCAGTGCCGGTTCGATCCCCAGCCGCCGGCGAGGGTCCCACAAGGCTCGCAGACCTCTCCTGCCGCCCGCTGCTCCCCTCAGCAGTGTCCTTCGTCTGTCTGCCTGTTCTGCTCCCCGCTCTGGCTCTGGTGAATCCTCTCACCCTCCCGCGCTTCTGACTGTACCTGGTGCTTGTATAAATAAATAAATAAATCTTCAAAATAAATAAATAAACAAATAAAATGGGGTCCCACCACTCCCACAGGAAGGCAGAGGAAGCAGCTCTTAGAGTGCAAGCTCGCTGACAATGCGTGCGTGTCACAAGGAAGAGATGAGCACATGTTAGGGTCCCCATAGAACCCCCCAAACTCCCTATCCGCCCAGCAATCAGGGTGGCCTGACGCAGAGCTTCTGGCCACACCGTGCTACCCCACGTTCCTGGTGCCCGCTGGGACGCTTCCGAGCTAGAGGCACATGGGGTGGAAGCGCTGCCCTCTGTCTGCCTGTCACCTTCCTCCCTTTCGTGGAGGCGCCTCTGGCAGGCGGGCGGGCAATGTCTGGTCGCGTGTTCCACAGCGGGACAGCAGATGGCCCTGAGCCCTGCACACCCCAGGCCCGCGCTGGAGGGAGCCGAACTAGGGGCTGTCGGAGCCGGGCAGGCAGAAGACACCCCCCCCCCCCCATTTTGCTGGCAATGGTGGAAGAACCTGATTTTCCTGCAACAAGCGTTCAGTTCTGAAGTGGTCACTAGCTGCAAACATTTTAGGGTTAACAGTGGCTCCTGACGCCAGCAAAGCACTTGCACACCCCGACGGCTGTGTTCCTGGGGCACATCTACCTTCGATGCAGCGACAACCCCCCATGCAGGTTCGAGTTTCCTTTCTTTCCCCCGCGGGCTTACAAACGCAACTCTTGGCCTTCCGAGGGAAAGGTAACATAGGGGAGGCTGACACCAGGTAAGGCGAGGGCCGCTGGCATCGCGGCCGCTAGATGCCTGTGTCGCAGGAGGGACAGGCTGACCCGCCCATTCCCCGCCGGCCCCCATAACTCCGGTAAACACCCCTGCCTTCTGCCAAAGGGCAGGCGGGGGTCTTCCAGACGCACCTCTGCTGCCTCCTTGGTGTCCGCAAGTTAAACCACTGTCCTCTGACTGGCCAAGGGACTGCCCTCGGGGTCCACCCGCCCACCTCCCGCACCCCAGCGCTGGGCTGCCAGGTCTGCAGCTGTTGCTCACGTGACAGCTCGTGTCCCGTGTCCAGCTCCCCAGGGTCAGTCTCCTGTGACTATAGTGCAAGCTGGAAGTGTGGCCTCAGAGCGCGCCTCCCTGCCTTTCGTGCTGCGGGATTGTTGCTATTCTGCAGCTGCTCAAGCTGGCCCCCTTCTACCTGTAGCCCAGCAGTTCTGCTGGGCATGAACCTAAATGACAGAAACACGCGCTCACGGCCTGGGCAGTATCCACGGCCAGCATCCACGTGCGGGTGGCGCCTGGCCCTGAGTTGCTGGGCTGCAGTATGACCATAGCCCCCGCATGCGGCCGCGGCTCACACAAGCCTTGCTGGGTGACCCACGGGCATGCAGTTGAGAGTGGGGCGCCCACAGTGGAGTGGGCAGCTAGTGGGGAGTGGCTGTAGTGGGCGGGTCTGCTGGGGTGGTGGTCTCTTTGAGGGCGATGAAAATGACGGCGTTGGGCTACAGCAACAGTGCACTGCTTCGAGGACGTCCCACACCAAGCTGAACCCTCAGAGGGGACGGGCTGCTGAGTAGAAATGCCCCCTTCATGCTGACCCCAGCCCCCACCCAGGTTTGCCTGCCGGCTGCCCAAGCCCGCAGCCACTGCCACCCGGCCAACAGGCCCCCACCAGCTGCCCAGAGGCTGCTAAGAAGACAGTGGAAGCTGTAACTGGCTTTATTAAGGTCGTGACTCAGGCAGTATCCGGCCAGCTGGGGCTGCATGGATGAGGTGTTTATAGAGGAGAGGGCGGCGCTGTGAGCAAAAGAAAAGATAGTTTCAGGTGAAGTCACCTTCCCTGGGGGCTCAGGGCCTTGTGAGGCTGGTGACGCCACCCCTCCAGGTGACCGACTTGGGTGACACGGGGAAAGGGACACTGCACCCCTGTCCACTCTGGCAGCCCCACAGGAAGACTCTGTTTGGGCTGGTTCTATTATTTTTTTAAAGATTTATTTATTTATGCATACAAGAGCCGGGGTACAGGCCAGAGATGCGGGGGTGGGAGGACTCACCAGGGACAGAGCGGGGAACAGAACAGGCAGAAACTGACTGAAATACACTGCTGAGGGGAGCAGCGGGCGAGACAGGAGAGGTCTGCCTGCCATGTGGGTTGCTCCCTGGCCAGCCGGGGATTGAACTCGTGCTGCAGAGGCTGCGGATGGCTTCATGGTGCGGTGCTTAACCCCTTGTGCCACCAGGGAGGCCCCCTGGGCCTTTTCTATTTTCAACCAGGTTGGGGCTGGGAAAGGCGGCGGCTGGGGAGGGTCTCCAGGGCACCAGTCCCTGCCGCCTCCTCTGTGCTCAATGTGACTGACCCTACCCTGAGCCAGGGCTGCTGCATCCCCACTTTACAGACCCCGAGGCCCAGGCCTCTCCAGCGTGAACCCCAAACTAAGAACCTCGAAAAGCAGCCCACGCCTGCCTTCCGCTGTCCGACGGGCCTGTCCCTGTCTGCTCACCTGGCTTCGGTGATGGGTGCATGTGGAGGGAGGCTCTAGGGGGCGCAGCCCCCCTTCCCTCCCCCCCCCCCCTTAGCCCAGTTTCCCTGTCTTCACCCGGACTGCGACCTGCCAGACAATAGGAGGCTGTTTGCTGGCCCCAGGCGGGATTAGACAATATTTAGCTTTGCCTGGAGCCGGAGCCTTTCCCCGCCCCCGCCTGCCCTGGGCAGGAACCGGTTCCTGGGGGGTGGGGCAGGCACGGGCCAGATCCTCCCTCTCCGCACCCTCCCAGAAGCTTAATCATTAACGGCACGTTTGGCCTTTGGTTGCAGGTTGGAATTTGGGAGCCATGCCCGGGCGCAATTATCCCTGACACATTATTTTGTGTAAGGTGCTCTTAGCTGCCATGAGCTGGCAGAGCCGGAAGAGAGGGGCCCATTAGCCAGCAGTGACCTCGTGGCACCTGGGCCTCCCTAGGAGGTAAACCCAGGAGGGACCTGACTTTTGGAGGCTCTTGACTTGGCTTTAAAATGTGGCCTGGCTCGGCAGCCAGCTGGTATCCTTGCCCCCATGCGTGCAGTTTGGGGGTGACAGGGTGCCCTGGAGTGGTAGCCACTCTGAACAGAAGCACCAGAAGCTGGGGAGTTGATGCTGCTTGGTTTCTGTTCTGGGGTGCCTGAGTTAGAGGTATTAGGGGGCCCAGGAGGTCCAGGCAGCTGTGTCTATCCAGGCAGGACGTGATCATCTCGGGGGGCAGAGTGAGCGCCTCCCATGGGCATCTGAACTCGTGGTGCCCCACCATCCTGGGCCCACCTGCCAGGATCACCACAGATGCCCAAAGCCTGACCCCTAAATCTGGCCTGATACCCACCCACCCCACTCACCGCCCTCTCTGGGGCAGGCCCTGCTGTGGCTGTTGGTGGGGGGGCTGGGATGGCGGGCAGGGGTGGCTCTCCCTACCTCCCCGTCTCCTTCACAGGAGCCTCTGCCTGCCCAGAGCCTCCCTCGGCTTCCCCTTCCTGGGCACGCCCTCATATCCTCAGCTCCCAGCCTTGTAAGCAGAGGGTTCCTGGAGGCCAAAACTCAGACCTTATGGCTCTGCTGTGTGACTGACCAGCTGTGGTCCCGGCTTCTTTGACTTTCAGAGGTTCTGGACCCCCCTCTAGCTGACCAGACACGCCCAGGGCTCTCCAGCCTGCATGGGATGGCCTCCCACCGGAAGGGCTGACAAGGCTGCAGGATGGGCACACCCTGTTTGGGGCTTCCCACTGCCCCCGGGGCTTTCCTGGAATCCAGGAACTGAAGGCGGACTCGGCAGGAGCCTGGGGCAGACTCTGCCTTGCTGCAGGACTCTGGCCCCGTTCTGGGCCCTGCCAGAGAAGCCAGGCTGCTCTGGGAGCCCAGGGGGCCCACGGAGGCCCCTTCTGCACCTGCGCTCCCTGCGGCCTACCCCGGCCATGCTCGGGCAGGTGCATGCCCTGCTCAGCGCCTCCTAGGTCAGGGGAGACACCTAGTCTCTGCTGCCTTCAAGCACTAACCTAAAGCCTCAGAGTCCGACCCATGCGGGAGGCGGCACATGTTGCGAGGAAGGGCAGGGCTGCTACTGGGTCTCAGAGCTGCTGTCTTGTTCCGTAGCTTCTTGCTCTCGGTGTTGCGAGAGCGTAAGTCAATACCCACAACTACACCTCACAGGAGCTCTGGGAGCAGAGCGGGGCCTGCAGGAAGGGCCTTCCGGCCTGAGGGCAGAGACAATGCTCCTGCCAGGTACCTGGCGAAAGCGGCCTGATCATGCAAAGGCCATCCGGCTGCCCAGCTGGCCGCCCAACCTCTGCCAGGCCTGACCTGTCTGCCAGCCCCGCACTCAGGTGCTGCAATCTCCAAGCATGCCACAAGAGGCCTGAGACTGATGTTTTCCAGATGCTGGGGAGCCGCCTGCATTCCCGGCCCTGCCCAGGCCCAGCTCCTGTTGGATGCTTTGTGTGTGTGCCAGGCAGCACCTGGGCCCTGGGGTGGAGGGAATGGCTCTGCCAACGCCCACTCAAGCTTGTGGGCACCAGGGCCGGGCCACTAGACTGGGGGGACCGGCTGAACCCACTGTAGGACAGCACCCGGTAGGCTGGGCTGGGCCGGGGGCAGCACATAAGCGGGAGGCCGCAGAGCCACCAGCCAGCCCTTCCCGCTGCTCTTGCTGTGCCTGGGGACCAACCTTGGCCAGCCCCCACGCTGGCCCCAGAGCAGGCAGGAGTCGTCCCTGCTGAGCTGCCGTGAGGGGGATGTGTGTTTGTGGCAGGGACACCTGACCTACGGCCGACGGCCCCTCCCACCTGGGTTCCAGGTGGCATTAGGCAGCGCCCGATGCTGGTAGTGACGATGAGACGACTTAGCTGAGCACCTGGCCCGGGCCGCGCACAGAGGGGCAGGCGCTGTCGGGCCATGGGAGCCTCTGTGTCTGCTCTGGGCAGGCTGGGCTGTCTACATGGGCAGGGGCGCTGGCCACAGATGCAGGATGTCTGGACACTGGTTGTGGGGCTGCGTGGGCAGCGGGACCTAGCCTGGCAGGAGGAGGGCAGGCGGGCCTGCAGGACGTGACTGCCACCACGGCCTGTCCTCTGGCTTCCTGGAGGGGCGCTGGGTCCCGGTGAGGGGGCCGAGCCCACTCATTTCCAGAGGGCAGAGAGGAAAACGGCCTGGCCCCGCCTGCCCAAGGCCAAGCTGGCTTTCAACTCCAGGCCTGCCGAGCTGGCATCCTCCTGGGCTTGTGCTGGCTCCACATCACCCCAGGCAGCCTGGACTAACTTCCGCCTTCTGTGGGCCCCAGGATTCCCATCCACAGAATGACCAGGTTCTAGACCCCCCTAGATCGGACGATTTCATGGGCCCAAAACAAGAGCTTGGCTCCAGCGCTGGCGTCTTCTGCCTGGCGCCCAGTGGGGCTCCGAGGAGGACGTCCTGGGTGGTTGGAACACGGCTTCCTGGCCAGGTGCGCCGAGACATAGTGCATTGCTGGCGGCGGCAGCCTGAGGCGTTCAGCGGCCCCAAAAGCACCCTGCAAACCAGCTGGACGCCCAGACAACGCCGCCAGCTCCGCCTGCCCTCCCTCCTTGCAGTGGCTCAGGGTGGCCCCTGAGGCTCCGTCACAGGACCTGAGGGGTCAAAGAAGCCATCACGGACAGTCAGAGTGGTCCTGCCCACCAGCTATTGGGGCCAGCCGGGGGAGGCCTTGGCTGGTGGTCCCCAGGGGCCTGTGGCTTCTCGGGTCAGTGCTGGCCGAGAGTGGTCACAGCACAGTGGGCTCGGCTGGGCCACACTGGGGGCAGCAGATTCAGCTGGCAGGAGGGGATGCAGCCCTGCCCGCCATGCTAGAAGCTGCTGCTCACGCATGAGAGCCCGAGGACTGGAGAAGGCCAGCACCTGGCCTCCACTTGTAGTCTGACGGCACCCTCCAGAGCCCAAGATGGCTAGGCCGCCTGTCAGGGAGGGCTCCCAGTGCTGCCCACCATGTGGCGGGCACCCCTACTTCCCCGCAGTGTGGTGTGCAGCAGCCAAGACTTGGAGACGGCCGACCTATGTACCTGTCAGGGGTGAGAGGCGGTACGGTGCACTGGGCGCTGTGGAGTACTGCTGTGCGGTGAGCGGGCAGCCGTGCTTGCAGCGGCTCGGGCGGGCTTGAAGGTGTCACACAGGACAAATGGTGAGTGATCTCAGTCACGTGTAGAAGATAAAGAAATAAAACAAATAAGTGAGACAAAACAAACTCTTCAACTGTGAGAACAAAATGGTGAGTGTTGTGCCCAAGATCAGCAGACTCCGCGAGCTTAGCCTCCAAGAACCCAAAGACGGCCGATGCAAATACAAAAGGGAGTTTATTACAGACTCGAGTCCGGGCTCACGGCACCTACCAACGCAGTGGCGGGTAGCGAGAGCCCTGAGCAAAGGGAACAGGGCTCTTATATAGGGTTACAAGCAGATTTCCAAAAATTAAATCGTGTTGGCAACCATTCATTGGTTACGCAGGTGCATTTCCTAACAGCGGTGGGTGCACAGTTTCAGTTTTTGAGCTGATTGGTCCCATCGAGATGCAGCTCTACTTTATGGCTAGTTTGACCCCATGAGTGGCCCGAATTGCTCTGCTCCGCTGTGGCTAGTTGACTGAGATAAGACCAGAGTGGGGTGGGAGTTGAACTCTGGAATGCAGTCTTTCCCGGGACAGCAAAACCTGAAATTATAAAATGGCAGTTACACACAAAATGACAAAGCAATGAGTAAGAATACTTATGCTTGGTTCCACAGTGGGCCCCAGAGGGAGGGGGTAGGGGAGAGGATGGGCTGCAGAGTGTGGGCGCCCCGCTTTCAGAGGCGCCCACAGTGCAATCTGTGTGGCTGTCCGATTGCAAAGCTCCCGCTGGACACCTGCCTAATGTTGTAAACCCACCTGACATGTTCTAGGCCCGCGCTGGCACGGATTAATAGTTCCTTATCATACATTAAGACGTTTCTTCATGCTAAAGAGGCCACTTATCTCCTTCTGATTTTTTAAAATTATTATTATATTTTTATTTATACAAGAGCCAACCCAGATGCGTGGGAGGGTGAGAGGATTCACCAGAGACAGAGTGGGGAACAGAACAAGCAGACTGACTGAAACACACTGCTGAGGGGAGCAGCGGGCGGGGCAGGAGAGGTCTGCGTGCCATATGGGTTGCTCCAAGGCTGGCGGGGATGGAACCGGCACTGCAGAGGCTGCGGACAGCTTCACAGCGCAGCACTTAACCACCTGCGCCACCAGGGAGGCCCTCTCCTTCCGATTTTACATGAAATAAAAACATGGACGCCCTCACAGGGACATCGGCCTGGGGACGGGCCCAAGGCCCAGGGCTCGTTCTCTTTGTAGCGGGGAGCCTGGTCTCCCCGAGTGGGCTTCTTTGGCCTGAGTTGCCCAGAACTGTTTTTCGGTGCCAGTGGCAGAAAGAGCTAATCACGCCTCCACCATGGCCTGGGGCGGCGGGGGTCATCGGTCACTGGTGTGCTCCTGAACCCCCACTTCATCGGTGAGGATGCTGGGACTGGAGGGTATAGCCTGGCCCTGGCCCTGCTGTGCTCCAGAGCGCACACCCAGGGGCCCTCCTGTTTCCCACCCACCACTCCTGCCTGCCGCCGCCCTTGGGCAGGGCTCACAGGGAGCTGGGTGGTGAGAGCCGGGTGCCCACCCGGTCTGGGTGGGGCACGCATGGGCAGGACAGACCAGACACCGGCCAGTGGCTGCTCTGGGCCCCTGGGAGCCACCCCCATCCCAGGCACGAGGGCAGCTGCCCCAGACCCCTGGGTCCTTCTGATGCTGCATGGTCCTGCCAACCCGGCCCCAAGGCCAGACTGCAGGCGGAAGGCCCGGGACGCGGTGAAGCTGCCCAGCTCCTGCTCGGTCCAGACACCAGGCTCGGCCGGTGTGCCCAGGGCAGAGCACTGCCTGAGGCCGCTCCCCTGCGGACCCAGCGGGTGGGCGTCACCGGGGCTCGGAACAGGAAGAGCAGCGGGAAGTGCACATGTAAAAATAGGTGCCCCAGTGGGTGGGGCAACCGTGTCGGCCTCCTTTTTCCTAAGGCACGCCCAGCCAGGCTGGGACCCACAGGCCTTCTTCCTCTGGGTTCCCGTGGCCCCTCCTGGGCCCCTGGCACTGGGGCGATCACATGCAGACCACTGCCCCCTGCTGGGCTGGGTGCTGCGTGGGGACACGATGCTTCGTGAGGGTGGCAGTGTGGGTGCCAGCAGGCCATGAGGCCCCTCTAGCTGCTGGCCCTACAGGAGTCCAGGGGAGCTGGCAGGAAGCCTCGGGCCAGAAGAGTTGGGTCCCCTGCAACGTCTGAGCCAGGAGAGGGCGGGGGTCCCCGCCTGTGCGGCCTTCCAGCTCCCAGGATAGTGCGCGTCCCTGCCCCCCGTTCCCCCACCAGACGGCGCCCTCTGCCCCTGACCTGTAACCTTTCTCAGCAGGTTAAACAGAAGGTCTCAGGTCTTGTTGCTGGGGGCTCATGAATACCAACCCCCAGCGCCACATCCTGGGCCAGTCTCACCTCCCCAGAGGCCTCCAGGCTCCCCTGGCCCAACACCTTCACCCTCACCCCCGGGAGAGACGGGGGCTCCAGGCTGTAAAAAGGGGAGCGGGCTGCCCCAAGGCTGTGGCAGAAGCACAGCCCTGCTGCCTGGCCCCCGGGGCCTCCCCAGAGCCGCCTTCTCCAGGCACGCTGGCGAGGCCTCCGGTGAGTCGTGAGGTGATGGGCGCAGTGAATGTGTGAGTCACGGCAGGGGGGACAAGGGTGATGGCCTGGACCGTTTCTCGGAGGCTCAGGGGCCCCTGTGCCCTCCGTGCACCCCCTGGGCACCAGCTCTGTGCCCTCGGCCTGCTCTGAGAGGCCCAGGGCCAAGCCCACGTCGGGGCCCTCGGGATTGGCCACCTGGACAGGAGGGCGCCCTGAGGGCCGGCCAGGCCCAGAGCCGCCAACAGACCTCCGCTGTCAGCGTCTGCGCCTTCTCCCCAGGGCTCCCAGAGCGGCTCAGGCAGCGGCTCTGTGCACGGCGCTTGGAGACTGTCCCCCAGCACTCAAAGGAAGCACCCGGGCTCCGGGCCTCTGGGAAAGCCGCTCATTCCCGGTCCAACTCTGATCAGGGCGGCTCAGGGGCAGGCCGGGGCTGGGGGGTCAGGAAGGGCCAGGAGCAGTGGGGCCTGCTCTGTCCACGCCTCAGGCTGCCTGGGCTGGCGGGGAAGTGGCAGTGGTGGACCCGGGTACCCGGACCCAGGTAAAGGGTGGCCCAGGGGCAGGATGACTCCATGGTCGTCTGCAGGCCGCCCTTCTGTCCTCCCTGCCCTGGGACATCAGGATCCGGCGGGGAGGTCACGAACCCCCACGAGAGCCCATCCCACGGGATCCCATTTGACGCCTGCCCGGCCGGGGCATCACTGCTTTATTGTTTTAAGCTGCCCTGTTGTTATTTTCTGATTACCAAAGCGATAGGCCGTGATAAGCCCTTTGAGGCGAGTGGGCGGTGTTATTAGCTGGGTTCCACGGGAGGGGCCCCTCCCCGCATCTGCCTCCACACATGGGGTTAGTCACCCGCGGGGGAGGCAGGTCAGGCCGCGACCCACAGGGCTGACCCTGGCCCCGGGCGAGCTGGAGCTGGTCAGGAGGCCTGGTGGTCTCTGCACAAGCCTGGGGGGTGGGTGCAGGGTCCCCAGGCTGCCTGGCCGGCTTCTCCGGGCAGTCGGCGGCCGCCCTCTTTCCTGGGCTGAGGGGAGGGGCAGGGAAACCCCTCTCTGGGAGAAGGTTCCAGAAGTCCTGCTCTGGGTACAGCGAGGATGGGGGGCTGAGGAAATGGGGCCCTGATTCTAGGGCTGGCCCCTCCCCCCTGCCATGCTCGGGCAAGCTGGGGTGAGCCGTGAGGGGGCGGGCACAAGCGCACATCCCAGGTGAGGAAACTGAGGCTGGGTTTGTCCCTATGCCGGAGTCACACGTGTCCGAGGGCCGATGGGCCTGGAGCGGGCGTCGCGGGAGCGTGGAGTCCTGTTCATGTGGTCCCTCTCTAGCCTGTAGCCAGCGGGTCAGACAGGCCAGGGTCAGGGGCCGGGAGGTGACCAGAGCTGGGGCAGTCCGCGCAGGCCGAGCCCACCCCTCGATGCTGCAGGGCCGGCCCCGGACTGCTCCACTCCAGCTGTGGGCCCTGGGATCAGGGACCTGCCCGCTCTGGGCCTCACTTCCCAACTGCACTGACGGCCAGTCCTATCTGAGGGCTGTGGGCAGTCGGCACCCCGGTCTGGGATGCTGGCGGTGCTCCCAGGGGCAGGGCAGAGCGAGGTCACGAACAGTGCCCTAGCCCCGAGGCTAGTGACTGGCTCATTCCAGACGCGGGTCGCAATCTCTGGCTGCTTGTGATGACATGACAGGCCCCGGAAGGCCCCAGTCACGGCTGCGGGCGCGAGCTGGGGGCCGGCCCAGAGCTTGCGCTTCCCAGCCCCTGGCTGGGACTGCACCCGCCAGCCTGGACACACGTCCTCCCAGACCCCCTGCCTCCCAGAGGCCAAGGCGGCCAGACCTGGGGGAGCCCCAGGGCCTGGGGGGAGCTGTAAGGGGCTGGAGGCTGCACCCTGGGGTCTGGCCCCTAGGGGGTCCTATGCTGGCTCAGTGGGTGGGGTGGGGTGGGGCTGGCACCCCGCTGGCTCTGTGGGGGCTGGGTCCAGGGAGGACGGCAGGTGCTGAGAAGGGGAGGCTGCGGGTGGAGCTGGAGGGGGGAACTTGCGCCCTCGGGGGCGTCCCACCAGTCTGCAGGGAGCCCGGTCTCTGCGCGGGCCTTTGGGTTTTTGTGTATTTCACTGTTTCACTGACTGGTTTTGTGTGACTAGTTTCCTCCTTTAAGAAAACGTTCACAGGTGTTTGGCCTGAAAAACATTATCCCTGGACTTCCCGGCACCTCCAGACACTTGGGAGGCTGCGGGAGGGCCCGCCCCCGGGAGCTGGGGCGCCCCCTCTCACCTGCCCTGGAGGAGGGACCCGATGGGGCCCAGGCCCAGGACAAGGGTGTGACCCCGCCCCAGAAGGGTGTTATTTAAGTGTTTATTTATTTGACATCACACTGTGATGCTTGAACAGGCTCGTAAAAATTTTGTCACAGATTAAAGCCAGGCCCCTTTGGGTGCCCCCACCCCCACCCCACCCACGCCCCCTCTCCCTGTCCCTGTCAGGGCCGCGCCTCGCAGGGCTTGGTCTGTCTCTACTTGCATCTTCCCCGTTGTCCCCTTGTCCACTTCTCCTTCCTCTTTGGCGTGTCCCGTCTCCTCTAGTTTGCGCTGAGCCTTCTTGCGGGGGTGGGGGGGTGGGGGGGTGGGGGGGTTGGGGGGTGAGGGGGTCGGGGTGGGGGGTGGAGGGGGGACGCTCTGGGGCCTTGGGGCTGCCCTGGGGCAGCCGGACCTACATAGGAAGGAGTTGAGGCCCTGAGGCTTGGCACTCCCCAGGTGGGCGAGGGCTGAAGGGGGTGCGTGGCCGGAGTGGGGGCGGGGCCCCTGGGGGCTGGGTGATTCTAGACGTGACTGCGGGTGGCGCTGAGCACTGGGCCGGAGCCGAGGGAGTGGGCCACGGTGCAGCCCAGCTCGACACTCACCACAGCACCAGCGCTGGGTGGCCGCTGCAGGGCACAGGTGCCCCGGGATTGGGGTCAGGGTGGGGCACATGCCAGGAGGGCCAGGCCATGCCAGGCCGGGTGGGCTGGGCGTGACCTGCGGTGCTTCCCGAAGGCCCAGCGAGGTGCTAATTAGGACACGCTTCCCAGGGGCGGAAGTGGCCTCCAGCCTCCGGACTCGCTTCCTCCTGACTCAGGGCTGGCCTGCCCGCCGGAAGTCACCAGGCCTCCCTCAGCTCAGGGGCCCTGCCACTCACGGACCTTGCCCAGGTCCCCAGAGGCCCCACAGTGACCCCGCTCCCAGCATCGGGCTGGAAGAGGCGGGCGGATCCCCGGGAGGGGTGGGGCTGAGGCGGAAGGGAAGACTCTGGGTGCCAGCAGGGTGTGTCTGAGATGCCAGCACCTGGCACAGCGTCCTTGGCCTGGTTTCCCCAGGGCTGCGCCCCGCCTGACCACCTTGTCCTTGTCTTTGGACACAGGGACTTTTCACAAGGCCACAGTGGCTCAGGGGCACACAGGCCCGCACAAGGGGCCCCAGGAAGGAGGCGCTTCACCTGGGCTGCCTGCCCTCTGTCCCTCCTGTCCAAGGCCTGAGGGGCTGCCGTCTCCTGCCAGACCTCTTCGCCGAGCACAGGAGACCCTCGGCTCCTTGAGCGTGGCGCCTGGACCTGCAGACGCTAGTGCTCCAGGGAGTGGGGCAGTATGCGGGGCAGTGGTGCCCTTGTCCTCGGGGGTGTGCTCCCCACGTGCAGCGCTAGCCTATCCCGGGGACTCGAACCGGCTGCAGAGAGCCTCCGGGGGCATTTTAAAAAGGTCATTAAGGAAGACGGTGAACGCCCTCGATCTTTCACGTGACTGACTTTTCAGGGAAAGAGGATTTACAGTGAACCGCCCGGCCCGTCTGCATGGCCCCCCGACCGCTGCATCTCTGCCTGCGCCCCCCTGTGGCCACTCAGGCGCCAGCTGTGTTATTTCCAATCAACCTAAAAGTTTTTAAATGTCAGCCCCAGGCCCAGCTCCAGGACTTAGCTCAGAACAAATGTGTTTTAGTGAAGATTTAGGGGGTGCAGCCAGGGGGTGCCCTGAGCCACACCCCGGCGCTGCCACGTGCACTCCAGAGGCACACTCCGCTTTCACCCTAGATGACCAGGGAAGTCACATCCCAGTCCATGCCGCCCTGGTGTCGGAGGGACAGGCCAGCACCCTCCCTGGCTCCTGGAGGGCACAGGCAGCCCCACGGTCCCGCACTCCAGGGAGGGCAGAGGCCCTGGGGGACAGACCTCCAGGAGTGTGGCCGGTGCCCCCGGGGCTGCCAGGCAACTCTCATCCGAGGCCAGCCTGGTGCCGGCAGAGGTCCACAGAGGACGCTTTGTTCAGCTGCTAGGAGCGGCCCTTCCTCTGGGCCCCGACTTGGGGTGCGGATGTAATGCGGGTGTAGGTTACTCTTCAGCAGGCCGCTTGATCTAGGCCACGGAGCTCTCCTGGATGAAAGGTGTCCCCAGGGCCAGCCCGGTGTTGATTACCCCCAGGTGGCAATGGGGAAGCTGGGGTGCTGTCACCTGGCCCGGATTTGTCCTGAGGACGCAAGTATCCTGGGGCCAGCCTCAGCCCTCCCGGAGGCCCCGCGGAGGGGAGCAGCGGGGGGACTGGCCGCAGTGGGACTGGGCAGAGCAGCCTCCCTGCCGAGGGGTGAGACCTGACGCTCAGGTCCCTCTGAGAGGACAGTCAGCCTGACTCCTGTGGGAGGGGACTCCAGAGGGCCAGGCGGGCCTGGCACCTGGCAAGCGCCCTTGCGTAGCCCTGGCCCCAGGGACTCCTGTCAGGGCCACTGGTTGATGCTGGCCGCGTCCACCTTTGAGGCAAAATAAAACCTCACACCTGGGACTTCCCAGAGCAAAATTTAAACCCAGGGTGCATTTCAGTGATGGAATAAGAGGTGGCAGCGACAGGTCTGGGGAGGGAACACCAGGCCACCATCCCCGCTGGTCACTCGGACAGGATGGCGGGTGGACGGCTGGCCCCATGCAGGCTGGCTCGGCTGCCGCCTGGTGCCTGGAGACCAGCCAGCTGGATGTTCCCACAGGTGTCCACACCAGGGTAGAGGACAGTGGCCACTTGCAGGGGGGCAATCTGGCAGAAAGTTGTGTGGATGCCCAGGGGCCACTCAGGGCATCAGGCACCAGGAGGGCCGAGGCAGCGGGGACTGGCAGAGACGCTGCAGGGAGGCGGTCTCCAGTCCAGGCCTGGTGTGGGTTTCTGGAGGCCTCTCTTGTCCCCTTGGATCTGTCTTGACTTTCCGGACAGTGCCCGCCGGCCCCTGGGCCAGTGCACGGGCACAGGGAATGTGACTATCTCGGAGGGGGTGGGGTCCGCCTTCAGGAGTGCGCTGTAGACTTCAGCCCTGGGCGTGCCTGTGGGTCACTGTCCTCGGCTTTGGACAGTCAGCGGTGCCCTGCCCACTGGCCTGCACATGCCGGTCGGACCCAGGGGACTCCCACTTGGTTTGCGTCTTAGGCCACGTGTTTGTTTTTTTCCCCTTTTTCCAGCCCCACAGACGAGCGAGGACACCCCAGGAGTCCGGCGTGGAGCCAGGTGTTGCTCCCTGGGCTCCTGGGCTCCGCGGCTAGTGGAGGGGCCGGGCAGGCGGGGTGCATCTAGCGTGGCGGGATGTCCGCTGGGGCTGGCGGTTGGGCTGGCAGGTGGGGCTGTGCGTGAGGCACAGTGAACCTGGGGGCAGCTCAGAGGTGTGCGGGGCACATGGAGTGTCCGAGTCATGGGGATCTTACACCCTGACATGTCCCTCTGACATAAATGGGGATGGACATGTCTCCCCATCCAGAGGGGGCAGCACTGGCAGGAAGGCAGGGCCTCCGCGGCTGGACTGGATGCTCAGCCCAGGGTGGGGAAGACAGGGGACTCTTATGAGCTTGACTTAGGGGGAGACGACGCTGGACGCCAGGCCTCTCCTACCTGCACCGGCCATGAGCTGAGGGCAGCAAGCCCAGCTGGGCCCTGGCACCTGTAGATGGGCTCCCAAGCAGGGGGGTGGGCGGGCTTCCTCGTGCCATCGGGGGCGCAGGAGAGGACATCTGATGAGGGCACCTGTGGGGCCCACACCGGAGTCACCCCCACGGAGCTGCAGGCTGCTAATCCGGAGACTTTGCTCCCGGCTTCCTCTAGAGCAGGCTCTGCCCGGTCAGCGGGTCTCAGCCTGAGTGTTACCAGTGCCCCCAGAGGGCACACCCCGGTGTCTGCGGGGCCAGCCCAGGGTAGGGCCCAAGAACTGGCATTCCTGACAGGCCCCAGCTGCCTGGGCCCCGGAGGAAGGCTGTGCCACAACTGAGGCCTCTGGTCAGCTGATGGTCGCCGGAGGCCACCATGCAGGAGGGCTGGGTCTTGGGCAGCGAGCCCTGCCTTGGGGCCTGCGGAGGTCGCGAGGCTGTGCCAGGGGCTCTGGGCAGAGCTGCCCCGGGAAGGGGCTTGCTGGGCAGGTGCTGGCTTCACGTGGTATGGGGGCCAGTGAGGAGAGGCCAACACCAGACAACACCGGGGGGCACGGGAGCCCCGACTGGGCACCCTCCTGTGTGCTCGCCCCCCCCACCTTCCCACTGGCCTCGGCCAGCCACCCCTCCTACCCGGTACTTCAGGGCTGCAGCCAGGTGAGCTTGGGGAGCCACCTGAAGGGGAGGTGCAGTCGGGGGAGGCCAGCAACCTGGCAGCCTCCAGGACCTGCAAGGTGTCCCCCCCACATACCTGCTCACACTTGGCTGAGGGGGCCCAGAGGGTGGGGTTGGGAAGTGGCTGGGTGGGGGGGCTCACTGGCCAGGGTTCTATGGGAAGCGTGGCGGGGGCCACAGGGGCTGTGGGAGCAGGTCAGCCAGTCCAGGGGTGCTCCCTTTGGGGACAAACAGCCCATGTGGGCTCAGGCAGTGAGGGCCTCAGGCCACACTGGGGGCTGTGACTCCCAGCCTCCTGGCACCTCCCTGGCCCAGGGGTGGTGGATGGTAGGGAGCTCGGTACCCAGAGTGGCTTTGGGGCCCTGGGAGAGCCTCCTTCCCCCACTGCCAGGGTCCTCCCAGACCCTGCAAGCGGGGGAGCAAAGTACCTGAATTTGCAGGAGAAAGCGGGGCTCACCGACACCTCTCGTGTGGTTTTGGCACCTGTCAACTATTGACAAATTATTCTATTTCATGCATCTATTTTTATTCCAGTAAACAGTTTTTTTTTTAAAGATTATTCATTTATTCACACAAGCACTGGGTACAGTCAGAAGCGCGGGAGGGTGAGAGAATTCACCAGAGCCAGAGCGGGGAGCAGAACAGACAGACTGACGAAATACACTGCTGAGGGGAGCAGCAGGTGGCAGGAGAGGTCTGCGTGCCCTGTGGGACCCTTGCTGGCGGCTGAGGATCGAAATGGTGCTGCAGAGGCTGCGGGCAGCTTCGCAGCCAAGCGGCCAACCACTGTACCACTGGGCAGGCCCTAGTTAACAGTTTTAATTACTGTTGTTTGATAATATAGTTTAAACCCTGGTAACACGGCTTCTACATTTTTCTCTTTTCTCAAATATTGCATCATCTATTTAGTCTTTTGTGGTTTCATGTTAAGTCTCAGTATTTCTTACCCTATGTCCTTAAAACCATGTCACTGGGATTTTGACGCGTCGCACCGACTGTCCTCGCCTCTGGCAGACGCCGCCTCGCCTAGGACTCGCTCCCCCAACGTGCAGTGCCCTCTGCTCGTGTGTCTCGTCCTAACACGTCACAGCTTTCCTGGTCTCAGCCTTCACTCCTCTGTTAAACATGCTTCTCTTCTTTTTGATGTGATCATGAACAGGTTTTACTTTTCCTTCTCACGGACATACAGGGACACCAGCTGTGTGTGCTGCTCCTGCTGCCTGCACTTGCCTCTACGTGCACAGTTCCTCCGTGGGGTGTCCAGGACCCTGCGTCAGCTGCAAATAGTGAGTTTCACTTCCCTCCCAGGCGCAATTCCTAGTGTGCTCTCCAGCGGCTCTGGCGGCCGCCTCTAAGGAAGCGGAAGCGGAAGCGGAAGCGGAAAGCGCGCACCGCCTCGCTTGCTCCCGACGAGGGGCGGCTTCAGCTTCTCACCATTGATCGTGCTGGCAGTGGGCAACTGCCCTCTCACTCCTGGCATCTTTTCCCACCCACCTGGCTGCAAGTCCATGGTCCTGATGCCCGGGAGAGCCAGCTTCCACCCTCACTCATCTTCCACCTCACCATGGCGGCTCGTTCTGACCGCTTGTCTTGCTGGGCGCTCAAGCAGCCAACAGGCCATCTTGTCTCATTCATCCGCGGTGACTCATTGCCTCAGAATGGACGAAATCAAGCCTCTGCCTGACAGAGACGAGGCCAGGTTCCCGGACCCCCGAGGGCCGCCCAGGGCTGGTTCCCCAGTCATGCTCTCGCTTCCTGGGCAACGAGGGGCTGAATGTTCACACTCACAAAGACCACCCTTCTCCTGTCACCCCACGAGGGGACACCGTGTGGCTTCCCCACTCACCTGGACTCCTAAGATGGCCTGAGGGCCTGGGGAGGCAGCACAGCAGAGACAGCAGGAGCCCGCAGGCCTCCCTCCGGGCTCAGTATTTGGGGTGGGGTGCAGGATCAGCAGAGCCACAAGCCAGCCCATCAAAACCGCTGCCAGAAGGGGAGCTGAGGCCCCGGGGGCAAGGTGTTTGTCTGGGGTCCTGGCAGATATTTTTCTTTTAAGATTTATTTATTTTATTTATACAAGAGCTGGGTTACAAGCCAGATGCGCAGGAGGGTGAGAGGATTCCCCAGAGACAGAGCGGGGAACAGAACAGGCGGACTCAGTGAAATACACAGCTGAGGGGAGCAGCGGGCGAGACAGGAGAGGTCTGCGTGCCATGTGGGACCCTCGCTGGCCGGCCGGGATCGAACTGGTGCTGTAGGGACTGCGGACGGCTTCACAGCGTGGCACTCAACTGCCTGTGCCACCAAGGGAGGCCCCGGCAAATGATCTTGGGGGGCCACAGCTGAGCAGAGACCTCCTTTCTAACTAAGGTGACACTGGTTGATGACAATGAGTGTCGCCATGTCATGCCCACCACCCAGGCACCAATGACCCTCCCTGCGGCCCCCTGGGCCCCTCCCTCCAGGGATAAGCTTTAACGCAGGCCCCATGAGGCGGCTCCCGGGGGAAGGCCCTCTGGCAGACAGCGAGGGATGCGCAGGGCACGAGGGAGCTCTGGTTTGTGGGGACCTGTGAACACCTGACTGTACCCGTGCTTTAAAGGGCGGCTGCTTCGCCAGCTGGAAGCAAAAACAAGTCGAGAGACTGTGGCTCATAAGAAACGTGACGCGTCTTAAGTAAGACAGAAACCACCACACGTTGCCCGGGCCAGTTCCGAGGTAAGCCTGGGTGCGCCCCCGCCCCCACCCCGCCATCCCTGGGACACCGGCGGGTGCCCGAGACAGGACTCGGTGTCGCCATGCCCAGAAACGCCACCGGGTCCACAGACTGGGGCCTCGTCTCCCAAGGCCGCCTCCACCTCTACTGCCGCACGGCTGCCTGCTCCCGGCCAACCCGTCGGAGCCCGGAGCCCCCACTTCCAGCGAGGCGCACTGGCTGGGGCTGCGCTCAGGGCCCACACCCAGCCTCATGCCCCTGGGGACACCGCAAGGCAAGGCGCGCAGCAGCACCAGCGCAGCGGGCGCGGGCACGGGCCTGAGCAAAGCAGCCCCTGCCAGGGTCTGGTGCCTGGAGCCCCTCCTGGCTCACATGGAGGCTCCCTGGCAGGCAGGTCAACTCACTGGCTGGGGTAACCCAACTTGGCCTCCTGCCCTGCCCCTGGCCTCCCAGGAAGCCAGGGGTAGTACTGGATGCCCCCCACAGCTGGTCCTCCTGATGGCTGGCCCCTCAGAGCTCCCCAAGTCTCCCTGTAACACACCAAGGGGCATGCTCCCCACTAGGGCCTCCGGAGCCCAGGGAGCGGCAGGCCTGGCGCTATGGCCGACACCAGGGACATGCGGGCTGCGTGGCTCGGACGCTGGGCAGCTGACACACCGTGTATTTCCCATGAGCCGTGACTTAACCTGCCGTGTTTGGTGTTCGTGGGAACTGAGATGTTTCCGGTCCGCCACCCTCATCACCCTGAACTTCTGCCCGAATAAGCGTGACATTCACAGCCCCTCAATGTGTTCTGCTGAGGCGGAAACAGCACCTGCTTGCTCTTGACTCCAGTGCCCAGCAAAGGGCCCCATGATGCAGGGAGTGTCCCCCACTGACCCGTCTCCCCACACCTTGCGCTCAGTGCCTGGCAGAGCATGAGTGGCCACCGCTGCCTTCTGGGGGGGAGGGAAGCCAAGGTGCGCACCCCCCCCCGGGGCTGGGGTCCAGCTCAGGGTGTGCCAGGCAGCTGGGAGCTGGGCAGGGCAGCTGTCCATGGCGGCTCTGATGTACCTTGCTCCCTGAAGCACGTTTCCAGCAGCATCCGGCTCCGAGAGCGACGCTCACCATGTGGGAGGTGGGGCCCAGGGCCTGTCTCCCTCTTGCTAACTCAGCCCAGCCCACCCGGCCCGGGTCCCAAAGCCAGGAGTCACCGAGTGGCTTCTGGGCAGCTCTGACTTCCGCTGGCAACAGCCCCAACTTGGGTCTGAGATAGGAAGTCACTCGGGCTAGCAGACTTCACCCCACTTTTTAAGGCATGGCTGATCCTTGACCAAACTCCCTGTGGTCCTCCCTGCGGTCCCCAGCAGCCTGTCCAGGCCAGCCCCTCCCCTCCTTGGGGCCCCCCAAGAGTCCACGGCCCCCAGCTCTGCAGGTGTGGTGCGGGCCTGGCCCTGAGTGCCTCCTACCCAGCAGCCCACCCACCAACTCCCCATGGAAGGGCCCGCAGGCGGCGGGGGTGCTACTGGCCCCCACGCCAGCCCCGTGCTGCTCAGGGGCAGCTCTGCATGCCTCCTGTGCCAGGCTGTCCCCCCGCTGCAGCAGGGGCTGCCTGCTCAGGCGAAGCGGGTGTGCCTGCTGAGAGTGTGCCTGGGCGCCTGGGAACCGTCGGGACCAGTGTCTTAAGGCCCCTTCCCGACCATAGGCTCTGCCGCCGCCCAGGGTCCCTGGTGTGCCTCAGGCTTGAGAAAGAACAGAGGCCGACTCAGCTCCGGTGCCGAGGCCTTTCTGGCTGGCTCATGGGTGGGGGTGGACAGCAGGGGGCTCCCCAGAAAGAGCAGCTGCGGGGGGGGGGTGTGTGTGTGGAAGCTCGCCCCAGAGCCCTCTGTGGGGCCTGCGGGTGTCCCTTAGATCCTAACAGCTCTGAAGCCTCAGCGAGGCCAGTGAGGAGCTGGGTCCCGGGGCACAGAGACCATGGCAAATGCAGGCACCGGGCTCAGGGCATGCCGCTGGGCAGGGGTGGCCGCGCCCCTCGAGGAGAGGCCCTTCAGTCTGCGAAGCCACGCTCGGGCTGGGCGGCCCTCCCCACGCCTGCGCTGCAATGCTAGGCTGCGCGGCCTTGGCGGGGTGAAGCTGTGGGCACTGCTCACAGACAGCCTGGCTAGAAGAGACATGCGCCCGCCCGCCAGGCAGGTGCTCAGCTCCCCCCCCCCTGGGGTGGGGCACCAAGCCCCAGGGTGCCGCAGCCCACTGCCATGTGACCAAGCCCCGCTTGGCCACTGAAGCGACTTATAGCTGAAGACGCCTCCCCGAGTCTCCGCTCCCCCCTCAGTGGTCAGGAACGGTGATGGCCAACTCTGCTTCCAAACGGGAAAATGGAGGCTGAGAGGGACCGGGAGCCGCAGCAGAATCACTCGGGAACGGTCACCCCCACGAGAGCCAACCCCAGTTCCCTCGGGGATGTGCTGCCGACCCTGGGGTCCCTAGGCTCTGGAGGACGGGCCGGGAGGCGGAGCACACGGACGGCACAAGGGGGAGGGCGTGAAGCAGCAGCGGGCAGGCAGGCCGGTCTCACAGGGACATTTATTCACGTCAAGGAGGAGACGGGGCTGGACGAGGGCACAGGGACGTCCCACGCTGCCGGCTCCATCGGCCTGGCGCTGCGGCGGGCCGGTCAGTGGTGGCCGTGGGCAGGTGCGGGACTCGGACCTTTAGAGAGAGGAGCAGGTCAGGGGAGGAACAGACGCCGCCACCCCACAGGCGCCAGCCTGCAGGAGTAAAGGCCACGCTCCAGCCCAGGCGGAGGGCCCAGGCCGTGGCCAGCCGGCTGTCGCACTCAAGCTGTTCATCAGCTTCACTGTCACACATGGAGCAAAGTGAAGCTGTGTTCAGCACTTGGGCAGAAACCGACATGGTGGTTACTTTCAAGGACACCCCAGAACATGTCACTTGCCCAGGGGGCCTCGGCTCAGCCTGAACAACACCCGCAGCCGTTGCCGCAGGCAAGAGCAGGGCCCCACTCGGCTGCCAGAGGCCCCAGTCCTTGACAAGAGGCTGCAACTGCACAAGGGATTCCTCACGGCGTTACCAGAGTTGCAGGCAAAGTGCTCCGGCTCCACCTGCAGGTCGTGGGGATAGGGAGGGCCGCACCACCACCACGGACTGCACGTCAGTCTTCGCAAGAATAAAAAGCACAAAAAGGGCCTCCCTGGTGGCCCAGGGGTCACCACCGCAGCCTGAGTGCAACCCCTGGCCAGGGAGCTGACCCACAGGTGCAGCAGACCCCTCCTGTCTCCCCGCTGCTCCCCTCAGCAGTGGATCTCAGTGGATCTGCCTGCTCTGCTCCCCACTGTCTCTGGGGAGTGCTCTTACCCCCCCACCTCTGGCCTGCACCCCAGCTCCTGTATGCGTTAACAAAAAAAAAAATTGAAAAAAAAAATATGAAAAGATTTTCCTATCGGGAACACAGATGTAACAGGAATGCTTGTGTTAGAAAAAACACACGCTCAACTCCCCACGCGTGGCCCCTCGTCGGAGGCAGCTACACACTCAGCACGAGCCCGAGCTGTCCACCCACCGCAGCGGAGCCTGGAGGGGCCAGCGGTTGGTGGCACCTAAACCCCCTGGGTTCCAGGGCAATGACGCCCTAACGCCAGGGCAGTTTCAGATTAAAAACTGCAAATCATTTTTACTGAAAGATGGTGATAAAGTGTTCTCATTAAAATGTACTTTATACTCAGCATTCAAAAAAGATAAGCACATGCAATTTGCAGCAACATGGATGGCGCTGGAGGGGATCATGCTCAGCGAAATAAGCCAGAAAGAAGAAGAAAAATCCCGGATGGTCTCACTCATAGCAGGAATCTAGAAAACTTAAATAAGGGACCCGGAAAATGAATAACTATGAGAAAGTGAAAATCAGAATCAACAAACAACTATGAACCAGAGACACTTTTGGGGGGGTGGGGGGCGGGAGGGGAGGGATTGGGATCAGAAAGGGGGGGTTGCAATTATATGGGGAATATAAAAATAAAATTTATTATTTAAAAAAAAATAAATAAAATGTACTTTAAATGGCAAAGATGAAAAAATAAAAACACCATCACTCGGGAGCTTACGGGGCCATGCGCTGGGGCCCCGCCCAGGGCAAGCTGCGAGTAACCACCTCCCCGCGCTCCTGGGGCCTGGCCCAGGCACTGCCCGGCGGCCCCCACGCTGCGTCCGGCAGGTGAGGGCAGCCCGCCATGCACCAACTGTGGTTCAGAGCTGCCACAGAGCCTTCTGGTGGGGCACTGAAGCAGCGACTACTCACCTTTCAAAGCTTTACTTCTTTTATCTAAAATGCAAAGAAGGAAAAGCCGGTCAAATCACAGCTCTGGGGAAAAAGGCCACTAGTCAAGTCGCTGTTGAAGCCAACGCCGGGCTGGGGGGTTCACTGTCCTGGGGAAGCACCAAGGGTGTCTCGGGAACGGGCGCCCCCACGGTTCTCTCAAGCCACACCCAGGGGTTTAGATTTTGTGCTCCTTTAAGGTTAGGCTTATCAGCGACGATGGGACGTCGGCTCTCCTCGGAGCGGGTCTCAGCAGGCAAACGCCCGAAACTTTCGAGGCACAGTGAGGCATGTGGCACACACAGGTACGACAGCCTGGACTCTCAGACGGCGCCTCGTAACACGGAGGCGTCTCCCACCGTCACACCCCGGAAATGCAGCTCCCCGACAGCAAGGTCCCCTTCATGTTTCCTCATTGTCCCCAAACATCTCTCTCCCTCAACTCTTCAGCAGGACAGGCTTATCAGGAAAAGGAGAGGCCCTTGCAGAGACACAGGAGGGCGGGAGGGCTGCCCGAGCACCTCTGACAGCTGCCGTGCACGCCCCAAATTTTAAGGAAGAACCACCGAGGAGCCTACACTCGCTCTGACTCAGCCCGTGCTCCTTTACAACAGGAGTCAGGATTCCTTTCTTCTTTCAGTTGTGATCGCCAGGGAGTCAGAACAGAACACGCACTCACCAGCACTCCTGATCTTGTAAATGATGACGCTCATCAGCCCCATTCCTACCCAGATCTCCTGGTAGACCTGGGTATAGTAGGGCTTCATGGGGGTCCAAACATTTTTAATGAGGCTCTGAAACATCTGGAGATAGACGGGGCGAACAATCGCGGTGAGTGCTTGGAAACTTCAGCGCGTCTCCCATCAGCCCTGCTCCCTGGGAGCCAGCCCCACACCCACGCGGCCGGCCCTCAGCACCCTCCCTCCCCATTCCTCAGCTCCCAGAGCTTCCCAACCTGAGCCGTCCCTGTGGTTCCCTGACAGCTGCTCTTCCCCATGCTGTCCCAGCTGATACATCGCTTTTTAGAACAAAAACTGGCGTCTTGCATTACCACGGTAACTCCGTGGGCTGGAAGAGACCACGGTCCAGGCAAGGAAACCGTCCTTCTGTGGAACTAGTGCCGAGCCCCAGCATGTAGCTACGGGATCTCGGCCTGTGTCCAGGTGGAGACCAAGGCCCAGCTGGTCAAGGGGCCCCCGCTCGGCCCACACGCAGACCCAGTTTGTGAGGGGAGGACAAGGCGCTACTCAGCAGCACTGTGTTGCCTCTGCTGCGGTCCCTGCTGGGACTGAGCAGGCAGCCAAGGCCACCAGGTCGATTCTAGGAGTGGCTGTCGTGACAACATTTAATGAATAAAAGTTATTAAACTAATTATTTGACTTGATAGAAAAAGTCATCAAAGCGAACTTTCGCAACTCGCTCTCACATCTGGGTCTCAATAGAACACTTACGACTATGTCGACTATGTCTAGATTCTGCGTTGCACAATTAAAGATGCCCTCATTTTGAGGCTGAAGTGCTTTGCAACACCTGAGGTGACCTAGTCAAGGACAGTCTTCCAAGCCACCCTCAGTGTGCACCACACCCGAGAGCTTTCCGCTTCACCTGGAGATGCGCTCTGGTGAGCCGGGCCCCTCCCAGCACACCACCCCCCTCCCCAGCCTCTGGCCTAAAGCTGGATGCATGGTTTATCCCTCCCCAAGCAGGAGTAAGCAGGAGCGGTATGGGTCCAAGGCAAGCCCTGTCCAGCAGTGTCTTGGGCAGAACAAGGGGGAGGCCACTGGGGCTGCCTGGACTGGTATTCTGGTGTGGGCACTGACAGCTGCCTTGAGTTGCCCTAGTTTTCTCCTGTCGGGCAGGGGTGAAAGCAGGACACCCCAAAGGGCCGTGAGATGAGCCCCACTATGTGCTTAATGTCTGGCTCCCCCACTTAGCCCTTGTCACAGAATACACCTCGCTGGCCTGTGGAAGTGATGCCCAGCGGGGCACTCAATGCCCAGGAGACCTTGAGGAAGCTTTAGTTTTGAGTCTTCCATGTCCTGCACACCACAGCGTCCGCAAGCTGCTTTGCAGGCTTATCTCCTGCACCAGTCCTCTGACCCGCGGGGGCCTGAGAGCAGGCTGAGCCCGCATAGCAGGCTCCAGGCCCAGCTCTCCCGAGCACGCTCTGCGGGGGAAGCATGGTCCGGGAGGCTGGTGAGCCCCCCAGGGGGACCCTGCAGGAGGTGGCTGTGTCCGTGGCGCCCCGCAGACACTCTGCCCTCAGTCCCTGTCCGCAGGACACTGGGAGGCCCGGCCGGCATTAGGTTGCAAGAAACCAACAGCCCTGCCTGGAGAAGGCCCTGAAATGCGGGGTGGGGGGGCTCGAACCCGGGGGGAAGCCCAGGCGCCTGTGTTCAGGGGAACCGGGTCATTCCTCCCATCCCCGAGCCCAGCAACCACCCGAAGGAAGGTGTTCCGGGGAGACCCTGATCAGCTCTGGGCTCGCCGTCCTGAGCAAGGCCCCCAACCGTCCTTTCGGAAGCGCCTCTCTGGGAAGCAGGGTTACCCCCGCCGCCCGCTCAAGGCCAGCGGGGCGCTCCAGGGACTCGAGCCAGCAGGGGCTGCGGCCCGTGCGCGGCGGGGAACAGGAGCGCGGGCGCACAGCCGTCTCGGGCAGGACGGCGCCGGGCCCCGGGGTTCCGAGACGGGGCTCTGGGGACCGCAGACCCGGGAGGGGCGGGGCAGCTGCGAGGAGCCGGCGGCCCCGCCCCGCCGCGTCCCCCCGCCCCGCGTCGCGTCCCCCCGACCCCCGCCGAGACCCCTGCCGCGGCCCCCGGCGCCGGACAGCTCCCCGCGAGCGGGGCCACAGGCCAGCGGGGCAGCGGCCCGCCGGCCCGCCCGCCCCAACACGCACCTCGGCGCCGACCCCGACCCACGGCTGCGGCCGCCCGACCCGCACGCCAACGACTCGCGAAGGTCACCGGCTGCGCAGGCGCCGCGCGGGGCCCGCCGGGAAGGCGGAAGGAGCGGCGGCGCCCGAGGCCAGAGCGCCCTCCCGCCGCGCCACAGCGCCCCTAGCGGCCGCCCGGGGCGCCGGCGGGCTATGGGGCGGGGCCGGCGGGCTATGGGGCGGGGCCTGCGGGCTATGGGGCGGGGCCCGGCGGGCTATGGGGCGGGGCCCGCGGGCTATGGGGCGGGGCCGGGGCGCGGCGCCCCCTCCGATTGGCCCGGGCCGCGCACGCTCACGCGACGCCCGCCGGGCGCGGCACCCCTGGGCCCCGGAGCGGCCAGACCCCGGGGCGCCGCCGGGAGCTCCGCGCGCGGCCGTGTCTGCCGGCGGCAGGGCCTCCCCGGCGGCGCTGCGGGCGGCACCGGCCGGCGTTCCCGGCATTCCGGCGCCGCGCGGCAGCGACGACGGCGGAAGTGAAAGCCCCGCGCGCGAGACCCCGGAGGCCGCGCCGGCCCAGCGGGCTGCGGGCGGTGCGGGGGGCGGGCGGCCGGGGACCCCAGCCCGCCGGCGGGCACAGCGGGGAGCGCGCCGCGAGCCCCCGGGGAGTGGGGGTGCTGCCGGAGTACTTGGCTTTCCAGGGTGGTGGAAAAGCATCACTCCGGGGGCTCCGCGAGCCCTCGCCGGGCGCGGGGTGGGCGCAGAGCTGAAGGCAGAGGGGAATCTGTTTGGGCTTTTTTTTTTTTTTTTAAGATTTTATTTATGCAAGAGCCGGGTACAGGCCAGATGCGCGGGAGGGTGAGGAGCCACCGGAGACAGCGGGGGGCAGAGCAGGCAGACTGACGGAGTACACTGCTGAGGGGAGCAGCGGATGGCAGGAGAGGTCTGCGCGCCATGTGGGACCCTCGCCCGTGGCCAGGGATCGAACCGGCGCTGCAGAGGCTGCGGGCAGCTTCGCAGCCCAGCGCTCAACTGCTGCGCCACCAGGGGAGGCCCCCCCCAAAGGGGAAATCTTAAAGTGCTCGCCGACCTAGAGTTCCAGGCATGAAGAAGAGCGCATCCCTCGAAGGACGGGTAAAAAGCCACTTTGGGCAGCCTGCGGGGTGACCTCCAGTAGCTCCACAGTAGAACAGCACCCAGCGCTCACTGTCTGCTCGCACGGAAGGGTAGGGGGATTGCGAGCCAGCCGGCCTGGGCTCTACTGCTGCTCACTGCAGAAAACCAGTTCACAGGGACAGGGATCGAATCTACAAGCACTTTTATTTTTCATATCGCTGGTCATAGGGTCTGAGAACGGAGGCGCCGTTCTGCCGTCTCATCTAGAGCTGGCCTTTTCTGACTCACACAGAGATAATCACACGCAGACAGCCCTCTGTGGGGTCAGCCCCTCACAGCTGAGGTCCCTGTTCGTCGTGCTCACCCCCCAGAACTTATCATCAGCCCCCCCATCCCCCTGCCGGGTGTCTTGCTCCTGGCCCATCTGGTGGCAACGATGTCCACTCCCACCTGGGGCGTCATCGGGACAGGAACCTCAGTGGAAAGCGACAGTTCTAGTCTAAGGACAACAGACCATTAGTCCCAGTGTCTGCACAGCTGGTGCTGGGTGTGTGCGGAGTCCTTCTGGGGTGCCCCCCCAGCCCCCGGAGTTGAGATGGAGGAGGGTGTGATTCAGGAAGGAGCAGCACGGAGCAAGGGCCCGCTTTGGAGGGGAAAAGCCCTGGAGCAGGTGGAGCTGTAGGCCTGTTGGCGAGGCTGCCAGCGTTTCGCAGGGCTTGGGGTTTCTGAGGTGCCCTGGCTGTCAAAACTGTTTTCCGAACAATGGGAAGGTACTGCTTGTCGGCTCCACCAGCATGCTGTGTTTTCTAAAGGCTGTGGCTTGTGAGGTCACAACAGTGAGGACAGACACCTGAGGACCTAGCTAGCTTCTGTCAAGGCAGACATTGGGGGCTCTGACAAGGTGAAAAAGGCACACTTCTCACAAAAAAATTTTCGGGGTAAATGTTGTGAGTCATTAAAATCTTCCTTGTAACATCAAATGGGTTATTATTTAAAAACGGCTTAAGTGAAACATGTCTCGGCGGTAGCTCCTAGCAAGTTCGTTGTGACCCCATAAACAAAGACTCACCGGGCTCCTTAAAGGCTTTTAAGAGTGTACCAGGGTCCTGAGACAAGGACCAGGCCAGAGAAAGGCTGTCTTAGAAAAGGGCTGTTTTGGACTCAGACAAGTGCCGCGGGTGCGCGTGGAGGAACCTCGCGCCTCTCCGCCAGCCATTGCAAGACAAAGCTCTCCAGCTTCAGATCTACTGGAGAGTCGGCTCCCAGCGCACCCAACACGGTGTGAAAACACATCTTCAGAGAAACGAGGCGCTGCACAGGGCCAGCCCGGCAGCTCTGCTCCCAGAGCACAACACTGCTTTTCGGCTGAGGTCGGCGGAGGCGCTGGGCAGTGCAGGGGCTGGTCCCGCATTGGCCACTGGCCCCCGGCAGTGGCAGAATTGGCCACCCCTCCCCTGCCCAGTGGTGCCCTCCAGCAGGCTCTGCGGTCCCAGCGCCCGGGAAAGCAGGTCGGCAGACCTGGGGTCTGCCCGGCAGGCCGGGCCGCCCGCCTGCGCGCCGCCTGCTCAGGACGTCAAGCTGCCTCTCCAAGCTCTGCGCTTAGGCCGGGCGGGCTGGGTCATGTGAGCGCGCAGCACCCAGAGCTACAGGCGGTTCCGAAGGCACAGGCTGTTCACCCACGTTTCCTCAGAAGCAAAGGCGCCCCGAGGCAGCGCCCTAGAGCCGCAGCCAGCGAGCTGCAGGGACGGTCCCCTCCAGCGCAGCTTCCCGCCCACCTCGCCACCTCAGAAAGAGAAGAAAGAAGCGAGTCGCGGGCTCGAAGCGAAGCAGAGGCGCCCGCGGGGGCCCTTCCGGAGGCCCTTACAGACAGCAGGGGCGGCAGCAGCCCCCCGCGCGCTCGGAGCGGGGACGGGGAGTCGCCCGCAGCATGGGGTCACTGAGATCCCCAGACGACGCTCCGACCCGCGACCGACCCCGCCAGGCCGAGGCGCGGGTCCCCACGGCCTGGGGGCGGGGCGGGGCGTGAGACGGGCAGGCGCCCTGGACGGCCCGGCCGGGGCGTCCCGGGTCCACGCCGGCTCCCCCAGACAGCAGCCCAGGCGCTGCCGCCGCCGCTCCCCGGCCCCGCAGGCTGCCCGGGCCCCGCGCGGAGAGGCGGGCGGGGGGGGGGGGGCGACGACTCAGTCCCGCCCGGAGACCTTCCTCCCGCCCTCCCCGCCGCGGCCTCCCCCAGCTCGGCCGGCGCCTGGGCAGTGGCGGGCGCTGACCCCCGCCCCTCCCTCCCGCAGCGCCCCGCCCGCACCCGCTCCCTCCGGTGCGTCTCCCTCCCCCCACCCCCGGAGCGACCCGCCCACCGGCTCGAGGCCGCCGCTCCCCAGGGGTGGGCACAAGCCGGGGGCGCGGGAGGCAGATCGCTGCGGGGCGCCGCCCGCTCCACCTGACACACGTGTGCGCCGCCGAGGCTGGTGGGCGGGGCCGGCGGCGGGGGGGCGGGGCCGGGGCTCCCTGACACAGGCACCTTCTGATTGGAGGAGCTGGAGTGGGGCGGGGCTAGCGGCTGTCTCTCGAGACAGACACCTCCTGATTGGAGGAGATGGAGTGGGGCGGGGCTCACGGCACGTGGAGCCCACTGTCCCTGGAGACAGGCGCCTTCTGATTGGAGGAGATGGAGCGGGGCGGGGCTAGCGGCACGTGGAGCCCGCAGTCCCTGGAGACAGGCGCCCTCTGATTGGAGGGCGGGGCGGGCGGGGCCGGCGGGGCGAGGCCAGGCCCGGGGTGCGTGGCGGGCTCTGAATGGAGGGCGGGGTGGGCGGGGCCGCGCCGGCGCAGTCTGGCGCCGCCGCGTCGTCCATTCCCGCGCTCTGGGCCGGGCGGTTGGGCGCCGGCATGTTGCGCAAGCTCACCGTGGACCAGATCAACGACTGGTTCACGCTCGGCAAGGCCGTGGCCGACGTGGAGCTGCTGGGCTCGCCGCCCGCTTTCCCGGCCGAGGCGGCCCGGCAGGAGGCCCAGCGCCGGGACGCCCCGGCCCCCGAGCCCGCCGCCCCGGCCCCGGCCCCGCCCCCGCCGGCCGCGGACTGCAGGTCGCGGGCAAGGGCCGGCGGGACGGGGGGGGGCGGGTGTGGGGGGGCCGGGCGGGGGGCGGGGGCAGGCGGTGTGGGGGGGCCGGCCTGGTGTGGGGGGGCCGGGCGGGGGGGCGGGGGCAGGCGGTGTGGGGGGGCCGGCCTGGTGTGGGGGGACCGGCGGGGAGGGGGCGGGGGAGGCGGTGTGGGGGGGCCGGCCGGGTGTGGGGGGGGCCGGGCGGGGGGCGGGGCAGGCGGTGTGGGGGGGCCGGCCGGGCGGGGCCGGGGGCTGGGGGGCCGTCTAGGGGCCGGCGGCGCGGGCGCCCCCCGAGAGCAGCCCCGGACGGGGGCGGGGGTTGGGGGGCCGCCGGGCCGGTCCCCTGCTGGCCTCGGCCCCCGCCCCCGCCCCGGCGCCGCGCCAGGCGAGCCGTGCGGCCTCGCGGGCGGCCCCTTCCTGCGGCCCGGGAGGGTCTTCGGCCGCGCACGTGCCTGACCGGGCCCCGCCCGGCGCCTCCCGAGGCCCCGCGCCCTCTCTCGGGCCCCCGCCCTCCGGGGCCTGCCGTCCGGGGTGCTGCGCCCGCCCCGCGGTGGAGGCCGGGCCCGCTGGAAGCAGCGCGGCCCGGTCCCAGCTCTCTGTTCCCCGCAGGCCGCTCAGCCCCCGGCGCCCGGAGGGGGGCCCCGCGGACCCGCCCGACCCCGCCGCCCGCCCGCCAGGTGAGTCCCGCGGCACGGCCGCCCCGCGGGGGCAGGCGGGGCTGTCTGCTCCAACCGCGCGCCCGGCGGCCCCGGCGTCGCTCAGCGGGACGGCCTTGGCGAGCAAACCCTGCTCCACGGGAGGGACGCCCGGGAGTCCCCCTCGACCCGGGCGGGCGGTGTCCACGCGGGCCGCCCCTCCTGCGTGCGAGCCCGAGCCGCGCCTGTGCGGCTCCCGAGGGCGTCGCCCGGCCCCGGCCTGTCGCGGCGCCCCCGGCCGGCCTGGGGGCTGTGGGGCGTCTCGCCCAGCCGGTACCCGCCCCCTGTCCCTCGGGAGCTGGGTCTTCTCCCCCGGCCTGCCGGCCCCGCGCTCCGGGCGGCTCGCTGCTCCCTGTGGTGCGCCTGGGGCAGAGGCCGCCTTGCGGAAGCGCTTTGCCCTTTTGTCCTTTCTGCCGGAGGCCGCGGCGCAGCGCCCCTTCCTCAGCCGGGGATGCCGTGCGCGGGCGCCTCCTGGCGCTTCGGGGGCTCGTCTTCAGGCCTTGCGGCTGGAGTCGCCCGAGTGCTGCCCTCTGTGCGCCTTGGCCCGCTTTGGCTCCTGCCCGCTGTCGGGTGGAGACGCTCTGGCGTCTGCGGCGTGGGCGGGCCCGTGGCATCTCGTTGCAGCATCCAGAGGAAACGGTCGGCTGGCGCCCGTCCTGCTAGTCTGCGCCGCCCTGTCCAGAGGGGTCCTCGCCTCGACCTGAGCGGCAGGGGCGGTGCCGGCCACCCAGACCCTGACCTGGGGTAGGCTGCGGAGGAGGACTCATCGGGCTCGGGGGGTGGAGGCGGCACAGGTGTTAGGGCCGTGCGTGCCAGTTTGCCGCTGGCTTTGTGGCGTCGCGGTGGGGGTTTAGCCCTGTTTGCACCTGGCAGCCTTGCGCACGCTGGCTCAGAGGCCTTTGGCTTCAGGCTGCAGTTCCCGGATGCAGCCTGGGTGGAGGCGTGAGGGGGTATGGGTGCCGGGGAGGCGTGCCCAGAGCCCGTGGAGAGCGGCTTGCGGCTCCCCAACAGCTCTCCTGTGCCCTTTCTCCCTCGTTACCCCATGCATACACGCAGCTCTCCAGCCTGGGCATGGACGCTGGGCTTCTGGGACATGGCCGGGGGCAGTGCCTGCCTTTCAGGGCATCCGCTCTCCTAGCTCTTGACCTGGGCTCGTGTTTGAAGCTGCTGCTGCTGAATGCAGGACGGCGGAGTCACCGGCGGCTTGTCACCGGGTGGCCCCCAAAATGACTGCTTTGGCCGCGCTCAGAGCAATCGGCCAGTGACCAGCCAGTGACCAGCCCCCACCAGGTTGTGCCGGAGGCAGCCCACCTCTCTCGCAGTGATGGCTTCGGCACCGCCCGTCCAGGTCGAGGCTTCTGCAGAGAACTGCCCCAGAAAGAGCGCTCTGGGGACCTCAGACTGGGGCCTCCGAGCGGAGCTGGGAGTGAGCAGGAGTCCCCAGGCAGAGCGGGTGTCGGTGTACACAGTGCCGAGAGGAGTGGCCGGGGCTGGGCGGGCCTGGGCAGCTGGTCCCCTGAACCCGGGACTGTATTTCTGCCGGTGGCAAAGGGGCTTTGTGGCTGTGACCATGTGAAGGTCTCGCGGGGTGAGGCTCTCCAGGTGGGCAGGTGAAGCGAGGAGGGGGGCGCCTCAGGAGCAGGAGCTGTGATGACGGAAGCCAAGGTGGGGGTGAGGTAAGAAGGGCACCACACGCGCGGGAGGCTCTTCACCGCTGGGCCGGCAAGAGACGACCCTTCCACGGCCAGAAGGAGCCGGCGGCCACGCGACCCCGGGCGGGGGTCAGTGGCCGGTCAGGGCTTGGCGTCCCGACTGTGCGCGTTGGCCTGTGGGGCCCCCAGCTCCCGGCACCAAGCCCGTGCTGCCCGGTCACAGCGGCCTCAGGAAGCCCCGGTGTTGCCGGCCACTCACCCTGGGAAGCCGGTGGGGGTTCGAGCCCCGGGTGCTTGTGCGGGGAGAGGGTGCTGCCTTGTGAACAGATTTGGTCCTGGGAAGACGGCTTTGGGGGGGCGTGGGGGATGGTGGTGGCGCCGCAGCAGCCCTGGGGAGAAGCCAGGAGGGTCGCCCAGGGCAGGCCAGGCTCGCGGGGATGACAGGGTGACCCAGTGGGTGGAACTGGTCAGGGCCAGCGGACAGGGTGTGTGACTTGTCGGACGTGGGGAGGTTTGGGCCGGGCGGCGGGTGCGTGTGCATGGTCGCGCCCTCTGCGCCTGCGTTCAGGCCGTGGCTCGCGCCGGCCCCTGGCTCCTGCGGCAGCGCGGGCGTCCCCAGACGCGCCCTCTTCTCTGGGTTATGGGGTCTTTGGCCTCGGGTGGGCGCGGCGGCGTGTCGTCACCTGTGGACGTGTCTGTACGCGCCCACCACCCTGTAGCTTGCCCGGCCTAGCTCTGCGCGGCCACGCTCGGCCAAGCCTAAGTCGTTTTGAGACCTCGAGCCCTCGCCGCGCCTGGCGCAGCCCCGGGCCCGGGCGCTCGCTGAGGTGGAGGGCTGGAGGGCTGTTGCCTCCTGGCTGGTATTTTTAAGCGACTCCTGCCGCTTCCAGCTTTTCTTCTGGCGGGAAGAGGACGGCCTGCGTGGGGCAGAGACGCCGGAGGGGGGCTCGCGCGTTCCGCTCGGTTCCGCGTCAGGATGCTTTCCGGCCTGGGAGCGCGAGCTGCGCAGTTATTTTGAAGGTTTAATTTCATGGTTAAATCGGTAACGTGGTAATTAAACTTATTTTTGACAGCAAGCAGCGTCTACATTTGCAATAGGAGGCGCCGTTACGTTCTGCGGCTCACAGCCATCACGGCTGCGGGGCTTGGGGTACAGTCCACATTCGGCGGGTGACGGAGCGGGGCGGGTTGCTGAGGGGAAACCAGCGATTTTAATGGTTTCCTTTTTTTTGCTCTTTGTGTAAGCATTTTAACGTTGACGTCTGAGGATAAATAGGTACGCTCTAGATAACGGGCAAAAATAGCGAATTTTGAGCTTGAGACATTTTTTGCTGCTTTGGATGACAGCTTGCCTCATGTCACTTGTCGATTTGCCTTAAAATTACCCATAATCTTTTCTCCCTCCTGGTTCCTTTTCTCCGTGTGCGCGAGACTGCAGCTGCACAAGACGGAGGGGCTGCGGCCATGAGCACCTCCGTTCTCCGGGCGCCCTGTGGTGGCGGCGTGGACACAGGCCCTGCTTCATGCCGGGCCTGCTGCAGCCAGTGGCCTGGACGGCTGGTCTGTGTGTGTGTGATGTGGAGGCAGGGCAGTGAGCTTGGGCAGTGCCCTGAGGACGTCTGACATTGTCCTCTGTGAGCGCTCCCTGGGGCACGGCCTTGCCTGTCTCATCGCAGCGAAATGTAAGGGACCCAGGAGCGGGGTCATCGGGCTGCTCTGCCAGCTGGAGTGCAAGTCCAGCAGAAAGCACTGCTGCCACCTCCCTGCCTTCCTGCAGGCCTGTCCCCTTTGCCCCTCTCGGACAAGCTCGTCCCTGAAAGCGCCCCCACCGTCCCCACTGCTAGTCGGTCTGCGGTTCCTGCTTCTCGGCAAGGCGAGTCCCGGTGTTCCTTCGGGTAGCTGCCGGAAGTGTGGGGGATGGGCCCACCCCTGAGGGAGCCATCCCGCGCCCGCCTCTGGCCGGCTGCTCGGCCATGAGCACACCGGTTGCTTGGTCAGAACAGCCCGTCGTGGTTGGTGTTTTGGTGCTCGGCATGCTCAGTCCCCAGAGCTTGTTGTCATCTCCCTGTCACCTTGACCATGGACATCTTGGCTCACTGGGCTTGGTTACTTTCCGATGGCGTCGGTGCCCGGCTCTCCTTGGGCGTCATTGGGGCAGGAATCTGTTCAAAGCGAGAGTTCTGGTCTAAGGACAGCAGACCGTGGGTCTCAGGCGCCCCTGTAGCCCATGCTGGGTGCCCCCCCCCCACCGCCCCCGCTGCCCCATCAGCTCATTGTTTTTCAAAGGCCTGTTGTTGACAGACACCCCCCCCCCACCCCCCAGCATCCAGAATGGTGAGCGCGTGCCGCTTCCTCTTTATCTGCTGTCTCAGCCCTTCCCTGTGGGCTGGCCTCGGTAGCCATCTTCCGTTAAAAGCTCAAATAATTTCATGAAATGTTGGCGCCATTTGTAAGTTAGAACCCGTTCACACGTTGAATTGTGCTCCGTGCTCGGTGGTGCAGAGGCAGCACAGTCAAGCCTAAGGACTGAGGGGAACGTGCCTGTGGAGGGTGAGAAGGCCGCACAGAGCAGCTGGGAAGGAGGGCCTCGGCCCTGCTGTTCCAGGCTGGGGGGGGGGGGGCGGAGAGCAAGCTGCAAAGTGGGAGGAAAGCCCTGTTTGGGGGCCCCTAAGGCCCTGGGAGTAACTTTGCCTCCACAGAGAAGCTGCTGTTGCTTGGCGCGATGAGCACACCTCTGGCTCCTGGGTTTTTTTGTGTTTTTTTTTAAAAGATTTATTTATTTATATGTGCACTGGGTACAGAAGCGCGGGGAGTGAGAGAATTCTCCAGAGCCAGAGCGGGGAGCAGAACAGGCAGACTGACGAAATACACTGCTGAGGGGAGCAGTGGGCGGCAGGAGAGGTCTGTGCGCCATGTGGGACCCTCGCCGTTGCCCGGGGAACAAACGGGTACTGCAGAGGCTGCGGGCAGCTTCGCAGCCCAGAGCTCAACCACTGCGCTGCTGGGGAGGCCCTGGCTCCTGGTTTTAACATTCAGAGCAGGTACCCTGTCGTGCCCTGACACAGGCAGCAGACAGCAGCATCCCAGCAGCAGCATCAGACAGCGGTGTCCCTGAGTAGTGCATGGAGGAGATGCGTAAGGCCCGAGGGATGCCAGATTGGTGCTGGGGGGCGCTGAGCATAAAGGGCTGGGGGTGGGAATATGGTGTTAAATCAGGGGAGATGGAAGAGCTCCCCATACAAGTTGTGTCTCATGCACTTTGCGGCCTGTCCGTCTGCCGAGGATGGCGAGGGGCCAGGATCGGCTGCACAGCCGGGCGACCCGCGTTTGTCAGGCTGGTGCACAGGCGCAAGAAGTCTCAGCCCTGTGCTCGGCACCCAGTGTGCTGTCCACGCCGCCCCCAGGCCCGGGCCTGCTGGTCACCGCTGCTGGCCTGCCCTGGCGGCAAGGAATGAACGTGTACGCTGGCGCGCTCTGCTGACGTTGAGCCATCTCTGCGCTGCGTCGGGGTGACAAGGGCTGTGCAGGTCTTTGCCCAGCACGCTGGTAGGGGGTGCTCACAGTTTGCATGGGGGGGGGGCTGGCAGGACGTGCATGTTCTGGGCTGCCTGTGTCAGTGGTTAAGAGTGGGCTTTTGGGGGCACCTCACAGTCCTGCTCGCGTGCCGGGCTGTGGGCATGTGTCTTTGTGTGGGTGTGAGCGTGTGCTGCAGGTACAGATCAGATCAACCCTGGCGTTTGCCTTGGTCTTATTCCAGACGCAAGGTGGCATCACGTGTTTCTCTTGTCTGAATCCAGGTCCACAGCCGCCTTCGGTTAAATTAAGCAACGTGACATGCATCCCAGAGACAGCTCACAAGTATCCCGACTTGCCCATAAACCGGTGTAAGGATGAGGTAAGGGTTTGGCGCAGTGGAATTTCGCTCTCTGCGTCAGTGCCCGGGGCCGCCTGCTTGGCCCACGGGGTGAAGCGACCGGGTGCCGAGTGAGCGCACCGGGCCGTCCAGGGGGCCCGTGCTTGTCCTCTCCAAGGTCCTGGTCCCGGTTGGCTCAGCCTTCCCCCAAGCTGCTCCCCTGCCCTTCCGTGCCACCCAGGCTTCTCCTGGAGGGCCCTTCCCTGGAGCATCTTGCTGGAGGACCCGCCTGCAGTGTCGCGGGCTCGGCTCGGTCGCCACAGCCCTTGCTGGTGTTGCCTGCTCGGCCGGTGTCTGCCGCGGCCTGGTCTGCTTCATCAGTGACACGTCGTTTCCTGGACAGCACCAGGCCAGATGCACTTTGGGTTTGGACTAAGTTTTTAGTAGGTATATGTTATTAGACATGCCGGGAACTAAAGATCCCAACGGAAGAAGCAGTTACAGATGAAGCTGGAAGGTTCCAGATATAACTTCCACGCTGCTTTAGATTGACACGTGGAACTTGTGTGGGTTATATACACCGCATTAAGCTTTAGAGACCAGCGTTCAAGGCCAGGTGTATTCCTTCACTCTACAAAGCATTGCGGGGGGTGGGGGCGCTTAATTCAGCGAGGAGGCAGAGGGCGGGGTCGCTGCTTCACAAATGCCCGCTGCGCCGCAGTGAAAGCTGTGGAGAACCGCGGCTGGAACCCCTGCCCTGGGAGGCCGCGCGGCGCTGGTGCTCCTCGGGAGCTGGGAACTGTGAAACTTCAGGTGACAGAGATGAAGACTTGGCAGGCGTAGCAGGCAAGCTTGGCGTCTCCATTTTTATGTGTGAAGAACAGCTGGGGCTGGCCCGGCCTGGCTCCCGACCGCCGTCCTCGGGTGACCGTCGGGTGGTTGGGCGGTCGTTTCCCTGGTAAAGGGGAGTCTTCCCCAGATAAGGCTTCTGCCTCTTAGGTAACGTTTTACGTTCTTACTAACTCTGTGGCCATTTTGAAAGAATTTTTCTCAACCCTAGGTGATGTCCTTGATAGAGAGCAATTCTGTGGTCATTATCCATGGCGCCACAGGCAGCGGGAAGAGCACGCAGCTCCCACAGTACGTGCTGGACCACCACCTCCAGCGCGCCGCCTACTGCAACATCGTGGTCACGCAGCCACGCAAGATCGGGGCCAGCAGCATTGCCCGCTGGATCAGCCGCGAGCGCGCCTGGACGCTGGGCGGCCTGGTGGGCTACCAGGTGGGCCCTGGGGGGCGCCCGCGTGGGTTGTGCTGGGGTGCTTGTGTGCTCCGGGAGTGGGCGCGGGCCGAGGCCCATGGCGTAGAACCACGGCCCGGTTTAAAGAACAGAGAGACTCGGAATTTTTTTAAAACTAATTTTTTTCCCATTTGAACAGAGAAAAAACATGAGAATTCTCAGACTCCTTTTATGAGTTTATTCTTTTAATCACTTCTCTGTGCGTAGACGTCTCTCTACATAAGAGGGACACAGACGGTGTGAGCGCGTCGGCCAGGCCCCGGCCCCTCAGGAAAAAAGGGAACAACAAATCAGCTTTTGAGCCCCATTTTTAATTCAGACTCTGGTTTTGTCGTTTGTAGTCATGTCGTTATTACCTTTCTTATTTCCATTTAAGATGATGTAGCCTGTTCGCTAGTTAAACGTGAACCGCTCACACTTAAAAATGTTCTCGCTTTTCCTGCCCCAATTGAGGTGGGACTCGAGAAGGTGGCGACGGAGGACACCAGGCTGACCTATGTGACCACCGGGGTGCTGCTGCAGAAGGTGGTGGGTGCCAAGAGCCTGACGGAGTTCACGCACGTCTTCATCGACGAGGTAGGGCTGTGCCCCAACTTTGTGCTTGGTTCCAAGGCCCGGGGGGTGGGGGTGAGAGGTGTTTGAGGGCTAAGAAGGACCCTGTGTTTACAGTGGGGTCAGCAGGCATGACCCCTGTTTTGTTGTGGAAGTCCACTGCACGCAGACACACTTGCTTGTTTCTGGCCATTGCTGCCGCCCCGCAGGCGACATGCTTGAGCTAAAGGCCAGAGCCTGCAGCGGAGGGGTTGACATGCGCCCCGGCTTCAGCTCTGTCAGGGGGAGCTTGGCCAGGCCCGGAGAGAGCTGTGATGGTCGGGGCAGCAGAGCGCCTCGTGGATGTCGTGGGTGTCGCATATGCAAGCAGGCCCAGATGGCCTTAGACGTCACAGACGCAGCATTGATTGCTCACTGCTCTGGAAAAACCTCTCATCAGGGATTGTGAATCTGGTCTTCGCTCTCTGGAGTTTTCTCCGTAAGGGTGGAATGTTTACTGGATTTAGTTTATATTCAGACAAGGGTTTTTTAAGGCGTAGGGTGTTTTCAAAAAACTGTCTGAGGCGTCTTGGGAACTTTTTCACCTCAGCCCCGGTCTTGGAGATCATTCCTTGAGCAGCTCTGTTGGCTTCTCGGGGGAATAGAAACATAAGCAAACAAATAGAGTGGGGGCTCCATGAGGGGGCTGCAGTACCTGGTGGGGACTGAGAAGGCCCTGGGGGCTGTCGGGGCTCTCAGCGCCTGGCTTGTGGCTGCGAGGATGCTCGAACTCCAAGGGCGTGGCGGGCGCCTAGGTCTCACCTTCCTTCCCCTGGGAGGGGGGCGCAGGGAAGTGACCTGCTGTGGTGGGCGGTGGGGTGCAGAGGCCTGTGTCTTTGCGGCAGCAGGCGGTCTCATGTTTGGTGGCCACAGCGGGGGCGGCATCAAGAGGGCCAGGCGGTTTGCACCTGCTGAGCCTTCCAGCTGGGCTCCCGTGGAAGTGGGGCTGCGGGCTTCCCCGGGGGTCCGCTCCAGAACTGCACTGTTGACGCCCTCGTTTGTCTTCTGCGCACCCTGCCTCCTGCGGCCTGGGGGGCTTGTGCACGCACTGGGGCGCCTTGTGCTCGGCACTCTTTCCTCAAGCTGCGCCAAGTGCTGGCCTGGGTTGCGGCCCGGCTGCCCAGGGCCTGGGAGCGGCGCAGTGGCTGGGGGAATGGGGGCCGGATATACCTGAGGGTCAGGCAAGGTGATTAGAACTGTGAGTGTGGGGTGATTAGAACTTCCGAAGACTCGCAAGGGGCTGGAGGTGGAGGTGGTTGAACGTGGGACGGTGGCTTTTCTGCTTTCGAGAAAGAATGAACCCGCCCCTGGGGAAGCCTCCACCTGCGAGCGCCCAGGCCTGCCTTCTGGCTGCCTGCTGGGGCTGCGGGACCAGGCAGGCGGGGAGCTGTCTGCAGCAGCCTCTCGGGGTCTGCGTTCTCATGCTGTGGAGACAGGAGGCCGGGGTGGGGCTGGGTTGGGGGCGGCAGGGACGCCGCACTGGGGGTGACTGCTGGCACGTCGGGCTCACTGGGCTCTCGATGCTGAGGGCTTCACCGGCGCTTCATTTCCTTTGCCTCCCCCGTGTCCGAGAGGAAGGGTCGCAGCATTCGCAGGGAACTGTGAGGGATTAGTGGGCAGCGGGGTATCATGTAGACTCCCAGCGTGGGGGGAGGCAGGTGGGGCCTGGCCTGGGGCTGGTGGTGGGGTGAGCGGTGGGCCCTGCACAGCGAGGAGATGGTGCTTCCTCCTCAGGGCTCGCTTGCAGAGAACCTGGCCGCTCCTTGCGTAGAGGGCCCGGCTGGGCGAGCAAGTAACCGGGTTCCTATGGAGTGAGTGATGCGCCTCGGCGGGTCCTAGTGAGGCAGGGTGGGGTCTGGGACCACCGTGGGGCCTGGGGCAGCTCCGGCAGCCTCCATCCCGGCGCCTGCACTTACCCTAGGGCTGAGGGTGCTGACGGGCTTCAGGTTTACCTGTTTGTGCTGGACCCAGCTTTTCCAGGCCAGTGTTGTGCCCTTGCCTTGGGTCCCGTCGATGGACACCCTGCCCTGGCCTCTCGCCCCTGCCATCTGGCTGCAGGAACAGAGTCACTCAGTGTGGAGCTGAGGCGGGCAGGTTGGGGCCTGTGGCTGTCTGGGGCACTACGGACACTGAGTGGGCAGGGCCCAGGGTGAACCCTGACTGCCTAGAGGCCAGCGGGGGCCCTAGAGACCCTCCTCTGCTTGGCCCATGGGCCCTGAGCCAGGAGAAGTGGCTCCCGAGCTGCCCGCCCCACCTCCTGGGCCTGACGCGACCCGCGGCCTGTCCTAGGTGCACGAGCGGACGGAGGAGATGGACTTCCTGCTGCTGGTCGTCCGCAAGCTGCTGAGGACAAACTCGCGCTTTGTGAAGGTAAGACAGGTTTTGTCGGGACAGCGCTCTCTGGGGCTAAGATCTGGTCTCAGTCGAGTTCTCTGTGTTTCAGCACCGACAACCTGACACCTGCTCGGGGCCGGCTGAGGGCAGCCTTTCAGGGCCAGGGCGCGGGTCCTGTCGGGCTGTGTGTTGTTTAAAGCTCTCCCCGGGGCGGGGGTGGAGGGGTGGGGAGGAAGCGTGCTGCTCTTAGTTGAGCAGGTTTCATGCTCGGAGGGGGCGAGTGTACCTGCAGACCTTACTTTAACAATAGTGCTGGAGCGCCGTGTCCCAGACTGTCCAGTCCCCCTGCCTCTGGGGCTCATGACACGCGGCCGAAGGCCTGGCGCGGTCACTTTGTTCTCACAGCGCAGGAGCCAAAGCCGAGAGGCGCGAGCTTGGGCCAGAGAGAAGCGCGGTCTCTCCTGCGATGTCGCGCGGGCCAGCCCCCTGTGCCTTCAGCGGGTCTCAGCGGTGTGCACGCAGCCGTGGTGGGTGTTGGGCCACCTCCTGAGGGCCGGCCCAAGGGCCAACACGTGTCTGGAAGAAGCTTCCCATCCCTTGGGCATCGCCGGCCCCAGACTGAGCACCTTCTCCTGGGGCGGTGGGGGGGGGGGTGCGTGTGTCGGCCTCGCTGTTGAGATGACCGCACCAGGAATTCCTCTGCTGCACCCTGGTTCCACAGTCCCGGGTCTGTCTGGATTGTCGTGTTGAGACTTTTCTGTCTTACTCGAGGGTAATGACTTGCTTACGTGCCTTTTTCTAGTTTTCAGTAGTAAAGAGAGTTCAGCAGTGTTTGTGGGCTGAAAACACTCACCCCGCCACTGAGCGCAGGGCCGAGGGCTGTGACGCCCCTCCGGTGAGCAGCGGGGAGTGGTCCCGTGACGCTGCGAAGGACGCGGGTGGGACCCTCGCTAGAGACGCACCGTGTGTGCTGGCTGGGACACACGTGAGGCCTCGGGGGTTCTGGGATAGGGCCTCGAAACTCAGGTCCTGTGCTGCTTTTGGAAGAGATGCCATCACCCCCGGACAGGTGGCCTTCGAGGTCTCCATGGCCCCCCGCCCCACCTTTTGTGGTCCCTGGCTCCTCGCCGGTGGTGGTCCCTGCTGGCTGGCCGACCAGTCTGGGCCCAGCGCCTAGTTTAGAGATCAGCCCCCGCCTGGGATGGGCCCCTCTAACACCTCGAATGACTTCTCGGGCCTTCCTTGCAGCCTCAGGCCGCTCGTGGAAAAGCGAGTCTGGCACGTGAGTCTCACCGTCTGTCTCTGACGTCAAAGGGGAGAGTGGAGATGCTGGCTCGGGGGCCTCTGCCAGGCCTCGCCCACAGAGCCCCCGCTACCCTGTGTTCCCCAGCAGGGCCAGAGCAGAGCCGCCTTCCCGCCATGTTTCTGGAAGGTCTCATCCCATGGTTTTCTTTTGGCAAAACAAACCTGCGGGCAGGTCCCGAGTCCTGTGGCCCCTGGGCCACCTGCTCTCTGCCTGCCTAGCTGTCCGCCAGCGGCCGCGATAGGGTCTTGGCTCCAAGCCGACGGTTCTGGACCCTGTCTTCCTTTCTGCTGGGTCACGCCCTCATTTTTCCTGGGACGTGTGACGTGACTTAGTCTTCTAAGTTAGTTGTCTGACGCAGCTTCCTTGAAATCAGTGACTGCGACTTAGTTTTATCAACCAGATGTCGTGTCTCACTGGGGGATACACCTGAAGAAGCTGCGGAAGGTGGGGTGTCCTCAGCCGCGGCAGCTGTCTCCCGCAGAGGCAGGGCCAGGCCCCAGGCGTGTCTCGCTGCAGTCACTGTGGTGATGCTGCGGCGTCGGCCCTCTGACCCCCAGGTGATCCTGATGTCGGCCACCATCAACTGCAGGGAGTTCGCTGACTACTTCGCCGTCCCCGTCCAGAACAGGCTGAGCCCCGCCTATGTCTTTGAGGTGGAAGGGACGCCCCACGCCATCACCGAGCATTACCTGGACGACCTGGGGCACATCCACCACAGCCGGGTAGGTGGGGAGCCGGCGCTGACGGGGGCGGGAGGGCCCTCCTGGCTTGGGCATCAGCCGAGACGGTGACAGACGCTTTTCCCAGCGTCTAAGGCAGCACTTTGAAAGACCCTTGCAGTGGGCACCACCTGTCATCACCCGGCTCCCCAGTGAGCGTCTCCTGTGGGGCACTGAGCGCAGCCGTGTTCGTGGTGAGGAGGGCACCGGGAACCATCAGTAATTCTGCGTTTTCTGAACCATTTTTGAATGTGAGAAATGACAGTTGGTCTCTGCACTTGGCCAAGGGGACTGACTCTGGTGGAGGTTGATTGGCGTCATGGAGGCAGAGCCACGCACCTTTACGTGGCTCCCCATGCACAAGCCAAGCACGGTGGGCCTGGTGCCCTCTGAGCCCCTGCGGTGGGCTCTGTCCAGCAGGCGGGCAGCTCCGGTGTCGGCATCACCTGGCCGCAGCCTGTCTTTGTCCCTGCCAGCTGCCCAGAAGGTGTCCTGAGAGCAGGAGCTTGGCTTGTCCCGTGTGTCAGCGTCGGCCTCGCGGCGCCCGTGTCTTCACCCGCCTCTGCGCGGTCTGGAGTCAGAGGACTGTTGTCACGACTGTGGTTTACATCCCAGCTGTGGCATGCCCCAGCGCACCGTCTCGCGTGACAGAATGCAACCTTCCTCCCTGCGCCGCCGCCCTCCCCGTCCAGGCCCCTTTTCTGACGTTTGCCCAAAACACCCCAGGCCTTTGGAAAAGCACATAACTCTAGCTCTGGCTGTCAGTGAGATGGCGAGGGCCTGCCCGTGACCGGCATGCGATGCCTGGCGCCCCGCCCGGCGCCCTACCCTGCACAGTGGGCTGCGGCCCTGATTCCGCCAGAAGGGACTCTGGAGGTGGGTGGGAGGGAGGTTGAGTGCTCCTGTCCCCATGCGGTTGCCCTGTTTGCTGCCTGCAGCCTGGGTCCTGCACGGCGCCCCGCTGTGGTAGCTGCCTCCCTGGGCGGGCGTGCTGGTGGCTGCAGGACGGAGCCCACGCACTCCTGGCTGCGCTGGCCGCCATCCCAGGGCCTGTGCGCCCCCCTTGTCACCTGCTCCCAGCGGTGGAGATAGTGGGCTCCTTGGGAGCCTCGTGAGCGTTGTGCTGGAAAGGAGTTTTCTGGACTTGGATTCTAGAGCGAATGGAATTGTTCCAGGGCCGGGAGAGGGGCACCGCAGACCCCCAAACCTGCCTCTTCTCAGTAGGTCCTGCCAGCCGCCGCGTCGAGAGGACACACACTCCAGCGCGTTAGGAATTTTAATGGAAAAGAATTTTCATACAGCTTGTGTGTGATACAGCAGAGGGGAAGGACAGAGTTTCTCCGAATCAGGCACCTAAAGTCCCCACTCTCTTGTGGGTAAATGTCCAGCTAGACAGGGTGACCCATCGCAGGCCCCTGAGGCCCCAAAGCTGTCACATCTAAGGCGCCTTCCGGCAGGGACCCATGGAAGGGGTCAGAAACAGCCAGATCAGTCTGGGAGGAAAAGAGCGGAATCAAAGCTGCCGTCGCTCCCCTCCCCGCAGGGCTCCCCCATGTCCCTTCCGACCCACCCGGGACCACGAAGCCAGCGCGGCTTCTCATGTCTCTGCTCCCCGCGCCGCCTCCCGCCCTCTTCCTCTCCCGCCAGCCTCCTCCCCAGCTTCGCCTCCTGCTCAGCTTCGCCCTCCCTTGGGTGGGGTAGGGAACCTGGAACCGCCCCTTTTCTTGACCCCCCCCCCCACTGTTACAGCATCACCTGAGAGTGGAGACGGGTCTTTCTGCGCGTGCTGGAGGAGAGCGACGCCGCGCGGGGTTGGAGGCGGCTGGGAGCTCCGGAGAATAAGCCTGTTTTCTCTCTCGTTTTTGTAGGGTTGCGTTAGGCGAATGACGGTGGCAGTTTGGGTAAGAGAGAGCATCCCGTCAGGGGAAGGCTGGCCGTCAGGCGGGGTTGTGAGGGTCCCTCCTCCAGGCGGGGGGCACGTCCGTTTGTCTTCATTCTGTCTGCGGGCGGCGGTGATGGTGAGACGTGGGCCGGCTCATGCTAGCCGATTTCTCCTCAGTGAGAACTGGAAAGATTATTGCTGCTTATTGTCCGAAGGCTTTTTCTGATGCGTCCCTTGCCGGGCGAAGAGCAGGGCCTGACGGCGCGTTCTTGACAAAGAGCTGTAAGTGGTGACGCAAGCGCAGCCGGCTTCCTTTTGGCGGGGAAGGTCCAGTCAGGACGCAGAATGGACTTTGCGGGAATCACGACGTGCTGTTGTGCTGACCATTCAGTGACCCCTGGCGGTCCCCGGGAAGCTGTCAGCTCAGACTAGGGGTTCTCATGGGTGGGGTTTGCTGCTCTGGTGAGCCCCAGTGCCCTGCGGTGGCAGCTGAGGGCAGTTTTAAATCCCAGGGAATCAAGTTTGGCTTCATTTTAATCACAACTGGGAGAGGTGCCATGTGCCCGGGCCTGGTGGGCACAGCACGCGGCCCAGCTGCCACTGGGGGTTGGCAGAGACGGAAGGCGCTTGTGAATTCTGGGGCCGCTCCTACCTGGGTGATGCTGCATCCCAGGGCTCTCGGGGTGAAGGCTTGGCGGGGACCAGAGCGCCCCCCCTCCCCCGCTTCCTTGACTTCTCACACAAAGTAGAGCCCCTCCGGCACAGCCTGCGGTGGCGGGCCCCGCCCTTGCCCTTCGGTGGTGGCTATCTGGGGGTGCTTCCCGCGGTGAGCCGCAGGAGAGGGCCGCCCCCTGAGTTCGCTTGGTAACTCTTTTTTGGTGTTCCGACCTGTCTCCTGCCCGTTTCCAGTTCTCCCCTCACCTCCTGGAGCAGCCGGTGATAACTCAGGACGCGTATGAAGTCGCTGCCGCCCTGATCAGGATGTTTGACGACCTGGATCTGCAGGAGAGTGGGTGAGCGCTGGCGGCCACTTGCCTGCGAGGCCGCGTTGCTTTGTTTCTGGCGGGGCTCAGGGCCCCTGTAGATACTTCTCTGTCGTGACTGGGGGGTTTAAAAAATGAAGTTAGAATGTTGTGGATTTTTTTTCCTGAGATTTATTTATTTATACAAGAGCTGGGGTATGGGCCAGAGATAGAGGTGGTGAGAGGATCCACCAGAGCCAGAGTAGGGAGCAGAACAGGCAGACTGACTGAAATCCACTGCTGAGGGGAGCGGCAGGGAGTCAGGAGAGGCCTGCCGCGCCATGTGGGTAGCTCCCCGGCCGGCTGAGGAGCAAACCTGCGCTGCAGAGGCAGCTTCACAGCGCTGCGCTCAACCCGCTGTGCCACCGGGAGGCCCCATTGCAGAATTTTTACTGGAAATTTCCACTCTAAAGTAGTCACGGCCACGGTGACTATAATTTTAGAGCTGATGGTTTTAAGAGCTAGAAGCTACAGCTTGAAGGTAGCTTGTGCAGCGGCGGCCGTGGAGTGAACACCATGGGTCAGTCCTGGCGCTGCGTCCGGAGGGCTGCGGTGTCCTCCCCAGGCCCCAGCCCGCCCGTGGCGACCAAAGCCCATCTCACTGGGCTGTCCTCCAGCTCTTGGGAGCCTGCTGCTGCTTCCTGTAGAGCTGCGTCTGGGGCCGTGCGCTGGGAGTGGGCCGCATCTGGCTGCTTGCATTCTTGCCAGCGGTGCGGGGTCGGTTGCACCCGCCCCCTGCGTGTGCCAGGGCACACACAGGCTCCCCGTTCTTGCTGCCCATGCACCTGAGGCTGCATCGTGCCGTGGTTTCCATCTGCGTCTCCTTGTGGAGCGATGCTGCTTCTCTAGGTGCTCACTGGCCAGTCGTTGGTCTCCAGAGACCCGAGCGACTTGGACCACGTTAGCTGGGCTGCCTGTCCCTTCGCATGGAGCGGCGAGCATTGTCATGCGAGTACCTCCACCCAGTGGGCTGCTCTTGAGGTGTCCTGAGGAACCCCCCATGTTCAGCGTAGATGAGGCCCAGTTTGTCGGTTTCACCTCTGTGGCCCGCGCCCTTGTGTCCCAACTGAGGCGCCTCTCCAGGCTTGGGCCGCGAAGGCCCCTGTGTTTCCTCCCAAGAGCTTTACATGCCTGGCCTCTCTGTGTCGCCTGGGCCTGGTCTCTGAGGCGGGTACCCTGCGGCGGGTGGTTTGGCTGGCCTGGGAGGCTGTGTGGGGGATCAGTTGGCTGAGGACCTGTGGGCTGATTTCTGGGCTCCTGGCTCCAACCCCCCCAACTGCGTGTGTCTCCTGTGGCCAGCCCTGCACCCCCTGGATTATCTTTGCTCTGAGGTTATTTAGAGATTAAAAGTCTGAGTCCTCCTCACTTTATTCTTTGTGGGGATTACTTCTGCTATTTTGTGTTCCTTACAATTTTGTGTGAATTTTAGAATGAGTTTGTCAGTTTCTGCAGAGAGGGCAGCTCTGATTCTGAAAGGCACCTGGGGCTGGGATGCAGCTTGGGGAGCGTCGCCGCGCCTGCGCTGCTCGTCTCCGGGATGGGGGGCTCTTCTGCTCGGTGACTGTTTATTTCAACAGCACTTGGTAGTTGCCAGAGTGTTAAGTTTCTTACTTATCTTGAAAGTTCATCCCTGTATTTTATTCTTACTGGTGCTCCTGTGAGTGGAACCGCCTCCTTAATTCCGTTTCTAGCTTGTTCCTCAGAAGCACTCAGAGCAACTGGCCTGCGGCCTGTTGAGCTCACTGGTCATGCTCATGGCTTCTTTGGGGCCATCCCCGCACGAGCCCATGCGTCTGGCTTCCTTTCTTCCTTTCCAGGCTGAAGGCCTCATTGTCCTGCCTGGAACCTCCAGGCCACGCAGGGTGGTGCGTAGCCTGGTCCTGGTGGCTGGCACAGTGCCTGGTGCCGTCCCACAGGGCCAGCGGTGGGGTTTCCACAGAGCCTTTGGACTGGGAGTTCACATTTTGCTTGTTGTTATGTTAAATGTGGGCTATTTTCAGGCCTGGGATGACGGTATTTAGATTTGTAATAGTTCTTTGTTTGTTTGTTTTAAAGATTTATTTATTTGTTTATACAAGCACTGGGCACAGTCAGAAGTGCAGGAGGGTGAGAGAATTCACCAGAGCCAGAGCAGGGAGCAGAGCAGGCAGAAGGACCGAAGTACACTGCTGAGGGGAGCAGCGGGCATGGCAGGAGAGGTCTGCGCGCCATGTGGGACCCTCGCCGGCGGCCGGGGATTGAACTGGCGCTGCAGAGGCTGCGGGCAGCTTTGTAGCCCAGCACTCAACCTCTGCGTCAGCAGGGGAGGCCCTGCAATAGTTTTTATGGAAGAAAATAACGGAAGGCTTGGGACTCCCCCTTGGGGCCATGGGCAGCTGCACGTCCTGGGTCATCTCTGGTTTTTAGGTGAAGAACGAACATACCAGATGGGCAGCCAGAGTCCTCTGGGCTGGGAGGCTGGGGGTTTCTGGAGGGGCAGCGGCTCTTCCAGCCTCCAGTGACCGATGCACCTTCTGTTTCCCACAGGAACAAGACCTGGGCGGGGGCCGAGTTCATGTCGGAGCGCAGCAGCGTGCTGGTGTTCTTGCCAGGTGAGTGCGGCGGGTGGCACCTGCCAGGATGGCGTCCTGTGAGTTTGCTCATTAATCCTTGAGAAGGTGAACAGCGTGATTTTTGGCTTGGCTTCTCTTTATATTTTTAAAGATTTTCTTTATTCTCGAGTAGACGAACTGGGGTGCAGGATAGAGGTCTGGGGGTGAGAGGACCCACCAGAGACAGAATGGGGAGCAGAACTGGTGGATCCATTGAAACCCACTGCTGAGGGGAGCGGCGGGGAGACAGGAGAGGTCTGCCTTGTGAGTCAGCTCCCTGGCTGGGGATCGAACCCAGGCCATTGCGGTGACAGCCTGAGACTGACCCCTGGGTCACTGGAGAGGCCCTGGGCTTGGCTTCTTTTTGTAGCTTTCAGCGCTGGCAGGAGCCTGACACCTTTGCTGGTGCAGCCTGTGGGGCGCGATGTCCAGCCACGTAGCAGGGTGACTCGGCGACTGTCGTACGATTTGCAAAAGGGTTGCTTGGGCCGGCTCACACTGTCACCATGTGCAGGAAGTTCTTTCTGGCAATGAGAATGTCAAAGGAACGTCCAGTGCCCGGTGCTATGCCATCCACTTGGCCCATGTCCAGGTTTTCAGTTAACTCTTTGGCTTTGTTATGTCGTGCTCGTGCGCCTGTGCTACCCCTGTGCGGTTGCTGCCCGAGTCCAGCCGCGGGCTCGTCAGCCCCGTGGGAGGAGGCTCTCTGCACATGCCTGAGGGTTAACGTTTGCCAAGTTGTGCTTTCAGAGTGGTATTTTTGGTGGCTTAGTGAGGGGGCGCGGCTCGATGGGGCATTGCACAACCAGGCAGGTATTTTTGTTACTGGGAGGTGGTCAGTGGTGCGGCGGGCGCAGTCGAGTGGGCGCTGACAGGAGACCGCAGAGCGGCTGTCTGGGTGATCTGAGCATTGCGGAAGCCTGGCTCGCTGGGCCGCACCTCCCACATGTGGGTGTGTTCAGGGTCAGCTGGTGCCGCCTGGGCCGGGCCTGGAAGGAGGGGCTCTCCCGAGCGCTGCCCGGAGAGGTGTTGGGGCCGGTGCCTGTGCCAGGGCCCTTCTTGGTGCCTGTGCTCATGGTCGGCTGCTGCGAGCGGGTTTGGGGTGTGCTGGCCGCTGCTGCGTGGGCTGCGCTCCAGGAGACGCGTCGCTGCGGGACCCTTCTTGCTAGTGCTGGAGGCAGCAGGTCCGAGTCACGGGACCACCCGGGCCTTGTGCCCTCCAAGGCGCTGTGTGGTGTCCGTGTGCACCCCTTGGTTCTGGTCTTGGCTGGCTGTCTTGGTCCTTGGCTGGGGGCTGCCTTGCTGCAGCGCTGCCTCCACGGACACGCGGCCTGTGTGTGTCTCTGTGTGAGTGTATCCCCTTGTCCGTGAGAGGAAGGCTGCTCTGCTGCGGGGACACTGCTCCTGACCGTCGCATCCTGAGGCTCCCAGCCCGGGACTTTGCCGTCCCTGGGAGACAGACACGTTTAACTCACCGGTGGCTCAGATACTCGTGATTGAGACAAAAAATTAAGCATGTTTTCTATGTTGACGCTTTCTAAACCTAACAAGTGTTGCACGTTCACTGTCGGGGCTACCTAGGTGCTGTTAAGGTCGTGAAAGCGTTGCTGCTCGCTTGGGATGGGGACTTTGGGGCATCAGTGGGGAAAGTGTGAAATCACACGCGTAGCCCTTGTGGGAGGAAACCGAGGGAGGAGTGTTTTCCCGTATTCTGAGCTACCGGCCGCCGCCCCGTTCGCATTCACCTGCGGTTCTGACGTGCCGGGGGAGGAGATGAGAAACGCCAGCTGAGGCGGGTCGGTGGGGCCTTTTGTGAGAAAGAAGTTCCTCTGCAGCCCGGCCCTTGGCAGTGAACGCAGGGCTCTCCGCGTGCCTCTCTTCCAGGTCTGGGCGAGATCAACTACATGCACGAGCTCCTCGTCAGCATGACCCACAGAAGGTGCGTCTCCGCGGCCGGTGCGCCTGCCCGAGTGGCTGCTGGACCCCAGTGGGCGTCTGGCGCGCATGCCCTGGCGGCCACCTCACCTCCTTCTCCGCCGCGCAGGCTGCAGGTGTACCCCCTCCACTCCAGCGTGACCCTGGAGGAGCAGAACAACGTGTTCCTGAGCCCCGTGCCCGGCTACAGAAAGGTGGGCCTGGCCCCAGGTCTGTGGCTGCTCTGTGCTCCGTGGCCTTGCTGGTCTCCTGGACAGACATGCGCTGGGCCTGAGCCTCGCCCGCTCTGCGTGCTGGGCCCGAGGAGCCAGGCTGCCCCACCCTGACTCTGGTGTTTCCCGGACTGCGGCTCCTTGTGTCCCTGAGAAGACGCTTTGCCCCTGGCTCTTGTTCCAGTCCCGACGCAGGAGGTTTCCCCCCGGGTCAGGGGGATCATGGGCTTGTCGTTCCGCAGCCTGTCCTGAGCTGCTTGAGGGCCTCAGGAGCCTGTGGAGGCTCTGGGTCTGCGGTTACGGCTCCTTCCTCTCAGAGTCTTGTCCTGGGGCGCCTTTTGCCCCCGGGTGGTCTTGGGACCCACAGAAGCGACGCTGTTGGCCGGCAGGTGCTGCCGTCTGGCCGCAGCTCAGGGCTGCTGTGCCGTGATCCTGAGGTCGGGGTCCCTGCGGCCCGGGCTCCACCCCTGGAGAGGACGGCACCCCAGAGTGGCCTGCACTGGCAGGGCGCGCGCGCGTGTTGGGTGGGCGGGAGCCACATGGTTGTGTGGCTTTGAGCTGCTCTCTCCTCCGAGACGTCCCTGGCCGCTGCCGCGTGGAGGTGTGAAGGAGATGCATCATCACCACGTGTACCCACTTCCGTGGCCGCGGCCGAGCCACACAGCCCGGGGGTCTGTGTGGGGCCCCGTGCGGTGCCTGTTGTCTGCAGTCGGGCCAGGTGCTGAGCCCTGGCGGGGTCCTCAGAGCAGCCTCACCGCACCTGCGGCGGCTGTTATCCTGCCACTGACAGGAGAGCAATGAGGTGCTGGGGGTGCGGAGCCAGCTGGCCCTGAGCCCACAGTCTGACCCCTGCGGCCCCAGTGGGCGTGACTTGTGTGAGATGGGGAGAGGCTGACTGCAGAGTCAGCGGCGGGAGCTTGCAGGAGGCCCCGAGTGGCGTGGAGCGTGAGCTGCCCATGCCTGCTGCAGGCCCAGGGTCGGTGAGGGTGGACATTGGCTCTTCCTCCCCGCGCGCTAGGTCATCCTGTCCACGAACATCGCAGAGAGCTCGGTCACGGTCCCCGACGTCAAGTACGGTAAGCGACGCCTGCCGCCTTGCCACGCGGGCTGCCCGTCGGCTGGCCTGTTGGTCCTGAGGAGAGGCTCCCCGACTCACCCTGGCTGGGGAGAGGAATTTCCGCTAGCAGGTCCCGGTGCCCCTGTGGCACCCGCCTTTCTCACTGTGGCCTGTGGGCAGGAGATTCTCTGGGAAGCCCCAGGTGGAGCCCTGGGCCTGGGGCCTGTGGGTGTTGGGGTGCAGGGGCGGGGCGGGTGTGTCTGTTACTGGAGGCAGGTGGAGGGAGCTGGGTCCGCTCCCTGCAAAGCCATCCCTGGCCTTGCTTCTGGATCTCTCCTGAGTGCTGCTCAGGGTGCTCTCATTCCTGTCGGGGGCCCTGACTCGTGCGAGGACCGGGGTGAGTGAGACCAGGCCCTGTCCTCACGGCAGCAGTGTTCTGGTGGGAGGCTGACACGCGTTAGCTCAGAGAGTTAAATGTCACGTAGCGGGCGAGAGGACTAGAAAGCAGACTTTTGGGTAGGGTGAGGGGGCAGCACCTCTTTGAGGAAGCACAATTTGAGCGGGACTTGAGGAGGAGCAGGCGGTGCAGGGACGCAGCTCCAAGGGGACGTGACCAGAGGAAGTGAGAAGGCCGTTGTGGCTGGATGGGGCAGGGTCTGGGCTCGGGGCCAGGTGGGGACAGAAGGCCGGGGCACACACAGGGCGGGTGTGTGACGGGTGAGCAGGTGCCGACGTGCAGTGGGCTGAGTGGAGGTGTGTGCGGGGGACAGCAGGGGCGCCGGGTGGGGAGCACCGGGGAAGGTGGTGTCTTGTCCCTGCGTGGGCAGTAACGGGGAGGAAGAAAGTGGGCTGGACCCCCTAGAGCGGGGGTGTGGTGCAGCGGGGTGGCTGGGGAGGAGAGGTACCAGCCGGCCCCATGGGGCTTCTAGGGCTTCTGGCTGCCTCCGAGGGAGACTGAGGAGCATTGGCGGGGCTTGAGGCCAAGAATGGCTGGACGAGGGGCAGTCCACAGACTCCCAGGGGCCTGAATGGAGGTGTCGGGGCCGAGAGCCGAGTCCACGGGGTCGGCTTGTCTGGGTCAGAGCCAGTGGTGCTTTAGGATGGGCGGGATGAGAAGTGGGCAGTTCTGGGTGGACTGCAGGCAGCCCCAGGTCGGGGCAGAAACCTCCGGGTGGCCGGGGGTGGGAGTGGTGAGGAGCTGCATTGGGTCACAGTAGCTTTGACACCCGCGGGGTGTCCGGGTGGAGTGTGGGGAACCAGGTGTGTGAGCCTGAAGGCCAGGTGGAGGAGCCGACGGGATCGGTGGGTGATGGCCCAGCGAGGGCCGGCCCCGTCAGAGAGGAGGCGCGGCAGGCCACAGGAGTCAGGGAGCGCCCGCTTGGGACCGCCTCGGAGCCACCGCAGAGCATGAAGGAGCACGTCTGGTGTGGCAGGTCGAGTTTGTGCAGGATGGAAATCTCCTCTGGGGATTAGCAGCGTGGACACATCTGTGCCCTGGACGAGCAGGGTCTGTGACAGGAAGTCAGAGGACACCCCCAAGGTGTTCCTGTTCTGGGGAGCAGGGACTTGGGGCCAAGAGAAGCTGCTGCCCAGAGGACAGGAGGAGTGGACAAAGTGTTTGAGGGCTAAGGTGACGTGAAGTGGGGCTCATAGTGAGCAGGGGGGGACCCCCCTACATGTTGGGGCCACTGAGACCAGTAGCCGGGAGTTTCAAGGCAGACGGCTAGCAGCCTGTCTTGTCTCGTTTCCCTCTGCAGCCACTGGAGCTGGAGGTGGCGGGGTGTGCTTGAGTCAGAGGAGTAGTGCAGAAGCCAGGCCTTCAAGGTCATGCGTAAGCAGGCCTGGGAAGTGAGGGGGCGAGGCGGCAGGTGAGGGGCTGCTAGCAGGTGGCAGGGCCCCCAGCCTGGGCTTACGAGGGCTCACTGTGCTTGGCAGGTGGTTCTGGTTCTGGAGGTCTGCTGGAAACCGGGTTGGGGGGGGGTCGCTGCCTCTGGTGCTGACCGAGTCTTCCAGGGAAGCAGCTGTGAAGTGGGTGGAGAGGGGGTCGCTGGGAGAGGAGTTCCTGGCTCTGGGGGTGGCTCCTGCAGATTTGCGGGGGCGTCCTGTTACCTGGGAAGCCAGGAGGGGAGGGTGCGCACAGTGAAGCAGCAGGGGAGTTCAGGAGGGAAGTCGCAGGGAGGGTTGGTGGGTTACCCTTTGGGGACCTGGACTGTCCAGGTGCCAGCCCAGGCTGAGGCGCTTCTCTGGCCACCCCGCTACGCCCCCAGGTTCCCGGGCAAACACAGGCGCTCTGGATGCAGCGCAGACACGGGGCGTGCGCCGAGCCCCTCTAAGCAGCGTGTACTGCGCCCCGTCCTGGGTGATGGGCGGGCACCCTCCTGGACTGCTCCTCGTGCGCTTGTCTTGCTGTGACTGTTGCTCACGCTTTTCTTGTTAGCCTGGCGCTTACATTCCTTTTTTTAAATGACAGTTATAGATTTTTGTTTGACTAGAACTCTGGTTTGCGATGAGGACACGAATTATCAGAGTCTGCGGCTGAGCTGGGCCTCGAAGACCAGCTGCGAGCAGAGGAAAGGTAAGCGGCTGGTAGGCCTCCGCCCGCCACGCCCCACTGCCCAGGCCCCGAACGGGCCCGTCGTCTTGCACGTAAATGGCGCTTGTCGCCGTCATGGCAACTTTAAACATTTTGGAGAACAGTCATGGGAGCCAAGTGGCCGCGTGTGACGTTGGTCCTCCTCGCGCTGATTTCCTCCCGAGAGCTGCTCCTTCTTGGTGGCTGGTCCTGGGCTGGACAAGCTGGTAGAGGCTGGGGTTTGCTGGGCAGTGCCAGGCCGGGGGAGGTTGCCCAGGCGGTGTTCTTGGTGTGGCCTGAGGCCTGGCTTAGCTTTGCGAGAGGACTGGGGAGGACAGGCAGGCTTGGGCAGGAAGCCGCTGGCCGCAGGCAGCCGAGTCGGAAGCAGAGCCACGGGCCATCGCGGTCACCACCGGGCTGTGCGTTCCCTCCTGGCACCCACGCTGTCTCGGGTGCAGCCAAGACAGAGTCCACTGGGCAGGGGGCTGGGGTTTGAAGCCAGAAGTCTGGCTCTGGCCGCGGCTTAACCACCAGGCAGTTGCTCTCCCAAGGCGGCTTCCCTGGGAGGGGCTGAGGCGTGAGCGCTGCTCCCTGCTGTGGAGACACCTGGCGTGGAGCCTCAGCGTGTGCACACCCATGTTCTCCCCACTGAACATGGGAGCAGGGGACTGAGTGCGCAGAGCTGCCGTGGTCGGCTTGGGGGCGCTGCGGCGTGGGGCTGTGTCCTGTGGCCTTCTGTGTGTGGGGGGCTCCAGTGACTGGGAAACCTTCCTAAGGGAGGTTGCCAAGGTAGCCCCGCAGCCCTGGGGCCCTGCCCCCACCCGCCATCTGCACCGAGCCAGGCAGTCCCTGTGTGTGTGTGCAGGGCTGTGTCCCCCACGTGGTCAGAGCCCCCATCCGTCCTCACAGCGTGGCTCGGGGCGTGTGGGTGGAGCGCACAGCTTGTGGCCTTGGTGGCCCCGCCCCCTTCCCTGCTGTCCGGGAGGCCCTTGAGGGGCTGCGTGACTGGCAAGGTCACTTTGGCTGCCCCTTCTCCCTCTCTCCCTCTGGTGGGGCAGGAACTGCATAGTGGGGCAGGAACTGCATAGTGGGGCGTGGACAGGCAGGAGTTCAGGCCGCTCCTCCTTCCTGACTGCACAGGGAGGACGGCGCCTCCGGGCTGCCCGTTCCCTTAAAGCTGGGTGCTTACCAGGCCCTGCGGCGCGGCTCCGGAGCCGGGGCTGTGCCCCACATGTGGTCCTAGGAGAGCTGTGCCCGCCCGGGGCTCTGTGGGCCGGGCCTGCTGCTGAGCGTGGCGTGGAGTCACGTGGCCTGGAGCTGTCGTCTGGCAGGGCCCTGCAGTGGTGCGGCACAGAGAACACAGGAGAAGGAGGTGGTAGCCACTGTCTCCCAACACCCGCCCCCCCCCCCCGTGTCCTCTGTGGGCGCCCCAGCCCCGCTCTGCTCTTGTGTTCCTGGCGCGGGGGTGTTGGCAGGAGGGTACGGGGTTTACGGTGTCAGCTTCCACTGCACGTGGTGTCCAGGGCCTCTGGAAATGGGCCTGTAGTGGTCACTGCAGCTGTAAAGGGCGGTGCTCGCCCATGGCCCGATGCTGTGCTGCCTCCCGCGGGGCCAGGCAGCGAGAAGCACGTCCACGGCAGCCGCTGCGCACCTGGGTGTGGCGTGGAGCCGGCGCTGGAGGCGCTCACGCCGTGGGGTTTGGTTGTCTCCCCTTCGGAAGGCCGCGCGGGGCGAGTGTCCAGAGGGTACTGCTACCGACTGGTCCACAGGGACTTCTGGGACAACTGCATCCCCGACCACGTCGTCCCCGAGATGCTGGTGAGACCTCGTGCCCCTTCCCGCGCAGGCGCTCAGACCTGAGGGTCCCCGTCACGGAAGAGTCACCGACTGTCTCCCCTTGCAGCGCGGCTCGCGCGTGGGGAGGGGGGCGGGGGGGCCCTGCCCCCGTTCGGGCCGCCCTGGCTCTGTGGTTAACAGGTGGCGCCCGCCCCGCCCTCCTCCCCGCCACTGTCCTTCCTGTCGCCCTCCCGCCTGCCCCGTCCTCCCTCCCTGCCCGCGGCCCTCCCCCGGAGCGCTGGGCGGACGGGTCAGTGGAGGCGGTCAGCACGTGTCTCACCCCTGCTCTTTCCAGCGCTGCCCCTTAGGAAGCACGATACTGAAGGTGAAGTTACTGGACATGGGCGAGCCAAGGGCTCTGCTGGCCACGGCCCTCTCCCCGCCCAGCCTGGGGGACATCGAGCGCACCATCCTGCTGCTCAAGGAGGTAGGACGGGCTCCAGGTGCTTGTGTTGGGAAAAGCTGGGGTTTTGGGGGTATGTTTTTAAAGTTTGAGATAAATGCAGAGCTCTTCGCAGTGTTTAGGATGTTGTCAGCATTTCTTGGGGGTGCTGAGTACCGTGTGCAGGGTGCTAGCACTGGGTGCTGTGAGCTGGGTGCTGTGTGTGGGTTGCTGTGTATAAGGTGCTGGGTGCTATGTGCAGGGTGCTGGGTGCGGGGTGCTGTGTATAGGGAGCAGGTGTGTTGACCGGGCTCCGCGCCCCTTGCTTAGCTGGCTGTCTTGCTGCAGCTTGCGCCCCTCTCACTGCCGCCTCTGTCTCGGGCGCCGGGGCCCTGCGCCGCCTCTCGGGTCTGTGCCGCTGCCGCTCGCTCAGGCTCCTGCTCCCCCGATCCTTCCTCTCCTGCTTGCTCCTTGCTGGAAAGCTCCGTGCCCTAGGGGGTCGACGCTGACCCCCTGGCCGGGCGCGCCTGTGGGGTCCCCATGTCAGTGGGCAGAGGACTTTGTATTTCTGGCCCTCAAAGTGGGGTGCCTCGGTCTTTGCCCTTTAGTTTGATTTCCACCTGGGTTTGCGTGAGGGGAGACACATCTGCCAGGTTGAGAAAGGCCCCGCGCCAGGTTAGTGTCGCCTCTGTGAGCCCGCGAGGGTTGCTGGGCCGAGGCCAGCACTCTGGAGCGCGGAGGTGTGAGGTCAGCGGCTCTGTGGGGCGTCCTGAGTGTCATCCATGTGTCACTTTTTTATCGGAAATTATCAGCTGTGTTCCGAGTTCCTGAAAGCAAACTAGTATGTCCGCCCTGTGAGAGTCGACCCGGCTGTCTTTCAGCACCTCACTGACCGAAATTCGGTCGTCACACCCTGCCGTCCACACCGGCCCGGGGGTGTGGCGGCCCCGTGCACTAAGAGCGCCCTGTGCTCCGTCAGGTCGGCGCCCTGGCGGTCAGCGGGCAGAGAGGAGACGAGAGCCCCCACGACGGCGACCTGACCTTCCTGGGGAGGGTGCTGGCCCAGCTCCCTGTCAGCCTGCAGCTGGGCAAGCTCATCGTGCTGGGCCACGCCTTCGGCTGCCTGGAGGAGTGTCTCATCATCGGTGCGCGCTGCCGAGGCCGGCGGGGGGCGGGGGTGGGGGGGCACGCACCCAGCACCTCACCCGCACCCTCTGCTCTCCTCCTTTCAGCTGCTGCTCTGTCTTTGAAGAATTTTTTTGCGATGCCTTTCCGGCAGCACCTCGATGGGTATAGGTATGTCACGCTCACGCGGGGACGCCGCTCCGCCGTCCGGGGTCGGTGACGCCCGCTCTGTCCGCAGGAACAAGGTCAGTTTCTCTGGCAACAGCAGGAGTGACTGCATCGCGCTTGTGGAGGCCTTCAGGGTGAGTGGCCTCTGCGCCCCTCTGGGGGGTTCTGGGGCCCGTCACACCCCCGGGAGGAGTAGAGGGGGTGGGATCCAGTTTTATGACGCTGACTGAAAAAATGAAAGCTGTGTGTTTTCTCTGGCCAAAGCCAAACTTAAAAGAAGGCTGTTGTCAGCCAGGTACCTGACGCTCTGCTCTGTTTCCAGGCATGGCAGACTTGCCGGCAGAGGGGAGAGCTGCGCCACCCCAAGGTAGGCCAGGAGGGGGAGCCGAGCCACCCCAGGTGGACCAGGTGTCCTGTGATTCCTGGTGGACACCTGGGAGGCTCTTTGGGGACACTGGCCTGGTGCAGAGGCTGGCACAGACACCACCAGAGAGGCCTCTGGGACACATGGCGGCCTCTGGGGCAGGTGGCTGCTTCCAGGGGCATGCTGGCCGGGGCGGGGTTGTGGCCAGCGTGCCTGCATGTTGCCCCAAAATAAGGGCCTGAAAGCCGCCTCTTTGCTGTTCCAATTAAGTTGTAGATAATGGACTTGAGAGAACTCAGTCTGTTCGCCCACAGTAAAAAAAATTTTAGGGGTGCGGGTGAGAGATCAAGTATATCCTCCCTCCATCATGAGTAGCTTGGAAGGGCTGAGGGTGAGCGGGAGCCCGGGCTGTGCTGCCCTCCGGCTGCCCCGTGCGGAATGGAGTCAGCCTTGCTGCGCTTTGGCCGGCTTGTGCCGGCGCCTGGTCAGCGCTGACCTGTGTTAACAGCGGGTGGCGTGCTCTTCTGTGTTTAAAGGATGAACTTGACTGGGGACGACTGAATTACATTCAAATCAAGAGGATTAGAGAGGTGAGTTTTCGCTGCCTTGAGTCAGGTCAGGCTCACCGGCGCACATGTGCAGGCCCAGTGCGGGTAGCCGTGAGGCCCGGGAGCCGCCCGCAGGCCTAGAGTCTCCGCGGCTGTGTCAGCATGTGTGTTTGATGCTTTTGATGGAGGTGTTTTTATATCGAAGTAGATATTGAGTGTGACGTGAGTATGTAATGCATGATCCACTGTCGGGCTGGTAGCACCGCCCTGATAAAGAAACAGGCATCGTGGGGCAGGCTGCATGTGCAGGACGCTGCTGAGCAAGCAGAATCCTGGCCTTTGTGTTGCTAGAATGATCACATAGCATCAGTTACGTGGGGTAGGAGGACAAGGAGAAAAAGGTGGGTGCGACTACAGAATGTTGCCTAAGGCCTGGGGGACACGAGTCTGCTGACCAGATAATTGTTACCAGCTTGATGACCAAGTGTCGAAATCGAAACCAGACCCCAGGCCCCGGCCTTGGTTCTAATCTTATTAACAAGGCATCCACTGATGAGCTTCTGGGGTCCCTTGTCATGCATAGGCCCTCCGGGAGTTCCCAGTCATACTTCCGTGCTGTATGAGCCAGGAGTGGGAGTAAGTTTATGCGTCTGTCATCAGCCCTCAGGGCGTTCCCGGTCACACCTTGTGAGGCCCGCCCTTCCCAGGGTGATCACGCTTTCTGCCAGCGATGGATTTGAAAGGCACCTGTGGGGTTGGGCCCTTATGACTGATTGAAGGGCAGTTCTGAACTCGAGCGGGAATGCAGACCCGCAGGTAACAGAAATGGTGGCCGAACAGGCCGCTAAGCCTAGCAGACCCACACTGTGGAATGTAAGTCATGCTGTGTCTTAGCCCCATGGCATATGATCACGTGTAATACACGCTCACATGTTGTGTGTAACTTTGCACAGTGTCAGGAACCCCTCCTCCTCACTCTGAGTGTGTGTGCTGTGCCCGCTCCGTGCTGGGTGACTGGATGTGTGTCTTCAGGGGTCCCCAGAGCCACCTCAGAGTCAGCGATTTGCCAGAAAGACTCCAGACCTTAGAAAGGCCACCGTACTGGGGAGTAGTCCCTGCTGCTGGAGGGCGAGGTGACGCCTCGGAGGGGCGGGCGCAGCTCCCCAGCCCTCCCTGCTGTGGGCGCGTGCAGTGGCTGGCTGGCCCTGCAGCCCTGGGTGGCCACTGTGCCCTTGGGAGAGGATGTCTGTGCCCATGCTGGCCCTCTGTGCCTGGGCGCGGGTCTCTGCGTGCGCTGCGGGGTGACCTGATGGCAGTTACTACCTGTCTCGGGGAGGCCCCGCCACACGTCCCGCCACTGCTGGGAACCGTTTGTTGTGTCCAGGCTGTCAGGTCACAAAGACGCTTTTCTGAGCCAGGGGCCCACAGGCTCCGAGGTCACCACAGGAGTTGGCCAGTGATTGGGGTGTCCTGGTGTGGACACCCAGGCCTGAATCGGCGTCTCACACTCTGCGAGATGCTGAGTCTCTTCTATTTCGTTTTGAGATCAAATCTCGGTTTGTCGGTTATGCCATGTAGGTGTTTTTGAGGAGAAAGGTGGGGAATTTTAACCTGTTGTGCCCCCCGCTGGTCCGCGCTTCTGTGCGAGGCGGGCAAGAGCGCTCTCCTGGTGTCTCCAGGTGGCCGAGCTGTACGAGGAGCTGAAGACCAGGGTCTCGCAGTTCAACATGCACGTGGGGGCCCGGCGGCCGGCCCTGGCGCAGGACTACAGCCACAAGCAGCGCTTCGTCCTGCAGGTGCGCACCACCTCTCCTGCCCCGCCCCCCATGTGTCCTCCAGTGTTGGGGTTCCCCGCTGTGCTCTGGTATCCAGAGATGTGTCCTCTGCGGCTGTCTCTGCACGCAGCAGCACCCATGTTGGTGCTTTCTGGAAGGGAGCACTACTGGGGAGAGCTGGTGCAGGCAGCGCCCCTCTTTAGAGGCGCCACTGTACTGGGGTGCCGTGGCCAGGTCAGCGTGGACAGCCACTCGGGAACCCGGAGTGGGGAGGGTCACATGGCAGACCCCTATAAGGGGGCAGTTCAGAAAGGAGCATTTTCCTGATGTCCGGTTGCTGAGAGGCCGAGGAGTCCCCCAGGTGGGGTCTAGCCACACCTTCTGTGAAGGAAGGGCTCTGAGCCGAGCACCTGCCGTGGGTGTGGCACAGCCGCTGCACCAGTGCCCTGTCCTGCTGGGGTGGACCTGCACAGACGTTGGGGGCCGGGCTCGCCCTGGGAAGGGGCCGCAGTGGGGGTGCAGGGAGGTCACTGCACAGCCTGCCCACCACCGCCTGGGCTCAGAAGTTTGATGCCACGTGGCTCGGCCTCTTCCCCAGGTTTGTGCAAGGGTGAGCATTGCCTGGGTCTTGGCGCGGCGGGGCTCTGCTTCACGAGGTGGCCTTCCCTTGCAGGTGGTGCTGGCAGGCGCATTTTACCCCAACTACTTCACGTTTGGGCAGCCTGATGAGGAGATGGCCGTGCGGGAGCTGGCGGGCAGGGACCCGAAGACAACCATTGTGGTAGGTTGGGGGAGGCACCAGCCTCAGATGCTGTGTTGGGGTGGCCCCTGCTTCGCCCTCACCTGCCTGGTGCGCCCCTGTGTGAGCGCTGCGTTCTTGGCGGCCCAGCCAGCCTCGTCTGCAGAGTGTTTGTGGCTGCACTGACCAGCGGCCTCCCACCTTGAGGGGTTGCAGGCCTCTCCCTGCTGACGAGCAGCATTTGACTATAGCCCCAGATGTGACTGTCCACTACAGTCGCCCAGAGGGTTTTGTTGAGTTTCAAGGTCAGATCTAAATTCAGTTGGGCTGTGCTGTGGACTGGGGCAGTGGGCCTGACTCCGGCGCGTGCCCGTGAGGCCTGCGCCTATGCCCTGACTGCCCGGTGCTCTGCCCGCAGCTGAAGCACCTTCCTCCCTACGGCTTCCTGTACTACAAGCAGCTGCAGTCGCTCTTCAGGCAGTGCGGCCAGGTCAAGTCCATCGTGTTTGATGGTACAAAGTAAGTGGACATCAGCAACTGCAGCTCTGAGGATGCTGTGAACCCTTGCCACCCTGGAGCCGGACTCAGAGCTGAGCGAGTGTGGGCACAGGGTTCGAGCAGGCTGCCCACGCCCCGATGCTGTGGTGAGGTATCCTCTCTGCCAGGCGCGGCTAAGAAAGTGGGGCCAGGGCCTCCCCGGTGGCGCAGCGGTTGAGCGCTGGGTTGCGAAGCTGCCCGCAGCCTCTGCAGCGCGGGTTCGATGCCCGGCTGCTCCCTGGCCACCGGAGGAGGGTCCCACATGGCGCGCAGACCTCTCCTGCCGCCCGCTGCTCCCCTCAGCAGTGTACTTCGGTCCTTCTGCCTGCTCTGCTCCCCGCTCTGGCTCTAGTGAATTCTCTCACCCTCCCGCGCTTCTGACTGTACCCAGTGCTTGCATAAACAAAACAAACAAACAAATAAATAAATAAAACATGCCTCTATAAAAAAAAGTATTAAATAATTAAAAAAAAAAAAAAGAAAAAAAAGAAAGTGGGGCCAGTGGGCAGCAGCCGTGCCTACCCAGGGTGGAGCACCCTTTCCAGGTCTTCTGCCCACTTACCAGCCTCTGTGGCCCTCAGCAGCTCATCTGCTGGGACAGCCCGAGCACAGGGCCTCAGTGTGTCAGGGAGACGAGTGCTGCCAGACCACGTGCCCAGGCCGCGCCAGAGAGCAGTGGAGCAGTGGCGGCCGCAGCACCATGCCGGTTCCATCGCCAGAGTGCTCCCAGGGCCGGAGCAGGCGGTCTCTGTCGATGCTTCTGCTGGTTCTTAACTGTCAGAGTTGTGTTTTTCTCCAACATTTTGAAATTTTAAGTGACAAACTTTGTCGGTGTAACAGTACTTAATGCTTGTTCTTGGAGTAACATCTGCGAGTTAATTCCAATAGAGCTGCTAAATTCATTTAATTTTTTTAAAGATTTATTTAATTATTTATACAAGCACTGGGTACAGTCAGAAGCGTGGGAGGGAGAGAGAATTCACCAGAGCCAGAGTGGGGAACAGAACAGGCAGACTGATGAAATACACTGCTGAGGGGAGCAGTGGGCGGCAGGAGAGGTCTATGCGCCATGTGGGACCCTCACCCGGTGGCCGGGGATCGAACCGGCGCTGCAGAGGCTGCGGGCAGCCTTGCAATCCAGCTCTCAACCACTGTGCCACCAGGGGAGGCCCCTAAATTCATTTTCAACGCGGGTGGTTCCCACGCATGCGTGATGATCCATCCCTGTGGCCGTTGCCAGCTTCTTCAGTGCGGCACAGCAGCCCCACAGGCCCGGCCTCCTGGCATAGCGGCGAGTCTCCCGGGCCCGGCACCCAGCTCTGCTTCCTCGGTGTCCGAATGCAGAACGAAGAGCCGAGTTCTTAATGTCTGTCGTGGCTAATGGCTTGCTTGAGCTGCTGGGCCGTGCGGCTGAGCTCTCCTCCTCCTGCGTGCCAGTTCTCAGCCTGGCAGGGCAGATGCTGTTTCAGTCTGACCTGCGCGGTGGGAACCTGGGCCACGCTGAGGTCATAGCAGCCTGCAGTCCTCACGCTGGATGGAGTGTGTGTCTTGTCTCCTTTCTCCGGGACCTCTTATTAAGTGTCTCAGTTTTCCTCAGCGTGCTTGCTGCTTGGCCACGCCCAGCCACGGGTTTTCTGGCTGTGTCGGTGCTGGTTCCGTGCGGCCACGCCAAGCATTTAAAGGCCAAGCTGGCTTATGGGGCCGTGGGGAGGGTGAAGGCTGTGATCCTTTTGGGGCCACGCAGGGCCCACTGGTGTGCAGTGTGGTGTGCCACCGCCTTCTGTGAGAGGCACTTGTGGGGCTTCCGGGAATAGTGGAAGATCCTGGGTGGGGCCAGGGGTTCGCAAAGGTTTTCTCTGAGCCTCAAAATGGGAGCCTGTTCCTGTGCAGAGCTCCAGGGGGGGCAGGCCCAGGGCCTGAAAAGCTGGGGCGAGGTGGGGCAGGTCTGGGGCAAAACCCAGCTTGGGTGCTGTTCTGCTGGGGCTGACCGCAGGACAGGAGGCCATTGTGGGGTCAGGTGTTGTCTCTCTGTACTTGCTGCCGAGGCTGGGGCTGCACCTGTGCCAGCCTGCCCTGCCCCCGCCCGAGAGGGGCAGCGGGCCTTGGACCTGGCGTCTCAGCCGACAGCTGGTGGTGAGGGCCAGCCTCTCACAGAGCCGTGTGCCACCCAGCACTGCTGACGGGTGACCAGCGCGCTGTGTCCGGGTCACCTCTGAGGGCTGTTCCTTGTCCGGCACCACCTCCCCTCTGCTACCTGTTGCTGTTTGGCCCAGTGTCCAGTGCTGTCTGGCCCAGCCCTCAGACTGTGGCTGGGGCATCTCGCCCCTCCCCCTCACTGCAAGCACCTCCAGCTGCGGTGAGTCAGGTCTCGGCCACTGCTCCGGGCTCTTGTGGACAGGACGGCACCATTTTGACCTTTTGTATAGGTCGCATGGACGCTGTGGACGCTCTCTGGAGTGAGGTCTAGCCGGTGGCCTGGAGGACTCTTGGCTTCCCCTGTTTTTTAAATAAACCCTCTTGTTCCCTGACCTGTCTTCCACCTGGCCCTGGCCCCTGTCCTCTCGTGGCCCAGCCCCCCCCTTTAGTGTTGTCTCAGAAGCAACGGTACATGGTCCGTGCACGGAGCGACCAGGGAGAGGCTGCTGTGGGGCGTGTGCGGTAGGCGGAGGGCATGGGAACACACACTTCACGGCCGGAACGGGAGGGCACCGAAGGCTGCGTCTGTCGTGAGTGGGGCTCGGGCCCCTGACGCTGCCTCCCTCTGCCCTGGGCACTTGGGCTGGGCAGGACCGCCAGGGGTAAGGGGGCGCGTATTTGGGGGGAGCACCCGAGCGCGGCCTGCTCCCTGGCAGGGTTTCTCGGTCTCCGCTTTGTCTCACAGCCAAGCAGGAGCAAGCCGGAGCCCCGCCTCGTCTTGGCATGGCGGGGACGGGGGCTTGTAGTGCCACGCCGCGTGGCTGGGTGCCGTCTGCATGCCGCGGGCGCTGCTTGCGGAGCTGATGCCGCGTCATTGTCACTTTGGCCGGAGTGGGTCACCTTCCCCAGACGAGGGCTGCGTGCTGGCGGGTTACACAGCCAGGGTCGCCGGCGCTCTGAGGACCTTGACGCTAGTGCGCGGCCAGGCGGCCCCGGGGCTGGGCTCACCCCGTCCTGCATGTGTGGCAGGGCCTTCGTGGAGTTCTCGCGGAGCCCGACTGAGCGCGTCAAGACGCTGCCTGCGGTGTACATGGCCGTCAAGATGTCGCAGCTGAAGGTGTCCCTGGAGCTCAGCGTCCACTCCGCAGAGGAGATCGAGGGGAAGGTGCAGGGAGGCTCGGTGTCCAAGCTCCGGAACACCAGGTACTGGGGCCTCCCCCGCAGCCTCTGGCCTCATCTCCCTGCTGTACACCCTGGCCTCGCCGAGCGCGTTTCTCCTTCCTGCCAGTGGCAGCCCGTTGTCCAGCTGCGGGCGCCACCTCCCAGCTGCCCTCCCCGTAGAGTGGTGGTGCCCTGCGAGCAGAGTGGAATGTGGAGTCTCGTTCTCCGCAGAGCAGGAGGCGGTCAGGGACTTGGCGGGCCGTCCAGCCCCGGTGGGGGTGGGGGCGGGGGCTGCCCCTTCAGCTCAGGCCCCTGCTAGCTGCCCATGGGGTGTCGCGCTCCCTGTCTGTCAGCGCTCCCCTGGCCCCCCAGTGCCTGGAGGACGGGCTGGCGCGGGAGGTGCTGTCGAGTCAGGTGCTGTGCCCGGCGGGGGTTGGAACCCGCGCAGGGATGTGTTCCCAGTGGTGCCCAGCAGCTGTTGGGCACAGGTGAGCCAGCCTGACTTTTCTTTTGCGTGTTCTGAGTTGCCGCTTGTTCTCGTAGCTGCAGCCATGGGAGCACAGTTGCACGTGTGTGGGAGCCTGGCCTCCCGCTGCCGCCCGGCCGCTCTGCGTGACCAGAGGGCCTGGCGGGCAGCGCAGTGCAGGCCTGGCCTCTCCACTTGGCGTGGAGCAGGGTGACGGGAGGCAGCTCCATCTGCAGGCCCCACTCCCTGCCTGGAGCCCGGCCCCTGCTGTCTTAATACTTTAAGTGGGGAACGGTGTTTCCAGGGGCCAGAGTCATGTGCCCCCAGGGTGGGCCCCGTGTGGGGTCAGGCGGCACCAAGTCCCGGCTCCAGTGTGCATGCAGAGGGCGGGGGCTCTCACCTCCACAGTACACCCCCAAAAGGGGCGCCTAGTGTGTCACCCCTGGGGTAGGGTTTTTCCTTTGGGTAAACTGGCATTGGCCAGCTTTTATTTTTTTAATCTTACTGGGGTGACACTGGTTTGCAACACCGTGTGTGACTTAGAGGTTCAGGGTCCTACCTGCTCAGACTCTGTCACCATACCTGCCACCACCAGGCCACAGGCCCCGTCATGGCCCCGGGGAACTCCCCAAGCCCCCAGGGCTTCTATCATGATGGTCTTTCCTTAGGAGCACAGTGGCACAGGCAGCAATTCAGTGTGTGGTGTCTCTTGTGCGACCCTGGCTCTCCTGTCCTGGTTTTCAACTCTGTTAAATAGGGTGAATGTGGACTTCCAGAAGCAGACGGTGGACCCCATACAGGTCTCGTTTAATGCCCTGGACAGATCCCAGACCGTCACGGACCTCCTGCTGACAGTGGACGTCACGGAGGTGAGCACGGAAGGCAGCCGCTGGGTGTCTCCCCTGGGGCCGGCGCAGCTCTGTTGTATGTGTGCCAGGAGCTGACGCACAGCAGGTGCACCTGGTGGGTACGCTAGCCCCTGTGCCTGTTAACCTGCACCATGTGGGGACAGGAACAAGGCCTGTTTATTCCAGGGTCAAAGTATAGCCCTCAGAATGCCAGGCTAGCCATGAGGTACATGTAAGAGTGCTAATGGGTATCATGGCCAACGCCTTTGTGAGTCAGCCCGCATCAGCACATGTTGGCGCTGGTGTCCCTCAGGGCACAGCTCTTGCCCAAAATGATTTCAGCTGAAGTGCGCACCTCCAGCTGCCATCCAAAGGGCCACTGTCTGGGAAAGCTACCGCTCCTCCTCAGAGGTGGCACTGTGACGTCCAGGTGGCCGGGCAGATGGCACTGCTTTCTTACAGTCAGGGCTCAGTGGGTCCCTGGGGCTCCTTTCTCCTGGCATTCTGAGGACTGACCTCAGAGCCCAGTCTGCTGCGGGCACAAGGGGGTGGCATAAGAGCCAGCCGGGGAGGCAGGTGTGGGCCCCATCAAGGAGCTGCTCCCCCAGGGCCCAGTGGGGCCGCAAAGCTGGAGGGAGGGCCTTCACAACCCTAGCAGCCCAGCGTTGGAGGCCTCTGTCAGCGGGATGGGCCCCCAAACAATGTGCTAACAGCGTAGTTTAAAAAAAGGTAAACAAAACTCTGCGTCTTTATGGAACTTGATAAAAATACTTATCCAGACCGCGTGGTCCCTGCCTCTCTGCACAGTCAGCTTCTGGGCCTGGCCTGACCCAGCCTGGCCGCTCCCTGCAGGGTCGGTCCATCCTAGCAGCACCGGCTTCGCCCTTTCTCCTTGGGGGACCTTCTCTCTCTCTGCGGGGGTCTTTCTAGGCCTGGGCTCTGGCTTTGATGCGTGGGCTCAGTAGCCAACCTTGCGGAATTGCCTCTGCGACCTGCCCCGCACCTCAGCTTCGTCCCCTTTGGCCGCCCCCGGGCATGGTGCCACGCGGCGGAACGTGCGCCGTCCCCGAGTCGCGGTGGTGGCAGCGGGTATGCTCGGCTCCTGCACACTGCTGCTCCCCCCGCCAGGTGGTCGAGGTGGGGCACTTCTGGGGGTACAGGATCGATGCAAAAAACTCAGAGATCCTGAAGAGACTCACTGCTAAGATAAACCAGCTGGAGCTGGCACCTCTGCCCGTTCACCCCCATCCCGACTTGGTCTGTCTGGCTCCCTTTGAAGACTTTGATAAAGAGAGCTACTTCCGGGCTCAGATCCTCTACGTCTCTGGAAACTCTGCCGAGGTATGTTTTCAGTCACAGACAGCTCGGGCAGAAGCAAGACAAACGTAGACGCGCATTTATTTTTTCTCCCATTAAGGGGAATCACATATAAGACAGCAGGTTGCACAGTAGCCTGGTCACTCCCCCAGAGGCATGTGGACTAAAGCTGGCGCCCCCACCGGCCCAATCCCCGGGTGCATGGCTGCCGTGGCGCCCAGCCCCGCTTCAGGCGCCTGCCTCCCCAGGTTTTCTTCGTGGACTACGGCAACAGAGCCCACGTTGACCTCGCCCTCCTGATGGAGCTTCCCTGCCAGTTCCTCGAGCTCCCTTTTCAGGTGAGGTGGAGCCGCTCCCGAGGGCTGGGCGTCGGGGCTGAGCAGTGCTGCAGCCGGTGTCTGCCCCCAGCTCCGGCCTGAGTGGAAGGGACTTGTCACCTGAGCGAAGTGTGGCCTCTGCTTTTTCCCCAGCACCGCAGTGCTGTGGAGACTCCTGCGGGTGTTGGGCTTAGAGGAACGTTGTTCTGCGTAGCAGGGTTTTCTAGTCCCCTTGGTGGTTCCTGGTTAGATTGAAACCAGAACAGAAGTTAGGTGGGCTGGGGACACACCATCCAAGGGAAAGACGGTCTAGAGATTACTCTAAACTGGTTTTGTCATTTAAAAGCAGAGCCAAGCCTCCTTACCTAGGAAGCCCCCACCCGGGTGTGCAGGCCTGTGAGGTGCCGGGTGTGGTGGGCTGTGCTGGTAGGCGTGCCAGTGGGCCCTGCCGGAGCCCACCCCAGGTGGTGCGGCCAGACCGGCTCAGCGCACGTGTCTGTCGCAGGCGCTCGAGTTCAGGATCTGCAAGATGCGCCCGTCAGCCCGGTCGCTGGTGTGCGGAGCGCGCTGGAGCTGCGGGGCCAGCCGGCGCTTCTGCTCCCTGGTGCGCGGCTGTGCTCTGCTGGTGAGGGTCTTCTCGGTGGTGCACGGCGTGCTGCACGTGGACGCATTCCGCTGCTCGGGACCCCAGGACGCCACCAGCATCAGGGACGTGCTGGTCAGGGAGGGCCACGCTGAGCTGGCCGAGGAGTCCTACGAGTCCAAGGTGCGCGGGGCTGGCCTGGGGCACCTTCCTGTGGGGAGGGGAGGGGGTGTGGGGCGGCCGCACCGTCATTGCGTCTCACTCTTGTGTTGTCGTGTCTTGTCGGTTCCTTCTCGGAGCGAGGGCTAGATTGCAGGTGTTCTGTACGCGAACTTTAAAAGAAAATGGATTTCAGGATGTAGCTCCTCAATGGAAGTGATGAAGTATTTTTCCAGTCGCTTCAGACACTGCACAGCTTTGCAAGTGCTTTCCTAAAACCGCCTCTGCGGCTGTCTCAGCTGCTACGGCTGTCCCGCTCCTGGTGGCGGCGGCGGGGGTGTCTGATGCGTGGCCCGCCGTGGGTGGGCCTGACTCCTTTCTGTGTTGGCTTTTCAAAGGGCCTGATGAAAGTACCCTGATACTCCAGGGATCTGGAGGTCGAGGGAGAATAAGGCCATGCCCTGAAATAGCTTGGGGGGCAGTTTGAGTAAGGTGCTTTCAGTGCAATCTTTTCTTCTGGCAAAACCATCTTTTCTTGTTTTGTCCAGCAAAGCCACGAAGTTCTCAAGGGTCTCTTTTCCAAATCAGCAGACAGCACGGCCAGCCTGTCCGCGCCGTCCCCTGTGAAGGACGACGAGAGGGGCCTGATCCGCCTCCTGCTGGACAGCCTCGCGTCCAACCGGCTGGGCGCGCCGCGCTGCAAGGTGGCCGGCGCTCGTGGCCGGGAGCTCAGTTTAACACGTGAAGCCGCAAGTCTCGGTGGTTTTTCGCTCCTGGCTCCAACGCTGTTACTTTCTCCTGCGGAGCCTGTTTATTAAGACAAGGCCTGGGGGTGCCTGTCCCTCAGCCCTCCTTCCAAAGGTGGCGCTGTGTCTGCCCAGCCTGGCGGGGGACACGCGGGGTGGTGGCGCCCTCCCTGTCCAGGGGCCCCGGCCGCCTCCCCAGCCCATGGCTGGCGCGTGTGAAAGAACGATGCGGCCCCGCGGGATCTGGCGCTGCTTCCTTTGTTGGCCAAAGAGTTTCTTAAAAACGCGTTATTGGAGAGTGTTAGCAAACCTTGGCGGAGGGGGCTGGCTTCCAGAAACACGCTCTTTAGAGGCTGCTTCTTGCTCACCCGGGAGACTTGTGACCGTGACGGGACTTTTTCCCCATGGGCTCGGGAGTGTAAAGACGGGCGAGGCGCGGCTGCGCGGTGACGGGCGGTGTCCTTGCCCGCAGGCCATCCTCCACGGCCCCTTCAACCCCTACGAGCTCAAGTGCCACAGCCTGACCCGCGTGTCCAAGTTCAGGTAAGGCTGCGCCCCCGCTGCCCGCTTCGGGCTCCCTGCGGGAGCGGGGACGGGCACCCTCTGCCCGGCTCGCCCCAGCCCCAGGTCTGAGACCCCCGCCTCACGCCAGAGTCGCTGTCTGGGCCTGGGAACCTTGTGAGCATCCGGGGGCCGACCCACCTCGGGGCTTCTGTGGTGAAGAAGCCAGAGCCGGAGGGCGGCTGAGGACGCAGCCCAGGGACAGGCGGGGAGGGAGGCGAAGCCCGGGCTGGGGTCTGGGCGCGGGGACAAGCCGGCGCTGAATTCAGCAGTCTGCACTCGCGGGGAGCGCGGCGAGACCGAGGGCGGGGAGCATGCCTGCCACGCTGCGCGGGCTGGGGGGCTTCACTGGCGCGTGTCAGACTCTTTGGAAGGCAGCTGTGCACTTAAAATCATCCTTTCTCTTACGGGGAGCCCCACCATCTCAGAGACGTACCCCGCAGCAGTGGCCACGCCTGGGGCTCAGGCCGGGCAGTGCTCAGCCCACCTTGGCAACGTGAGCCTGCAGCCACTGGAGCCGGACGGCGCACCCGCGAAGTGTGCTCTTGGGTGGGGGTGGCGGGTGCTGGGGCAGGAGCCCACCTCAGGGCCTGCCCACAGGTGGTGGGGCAGAGGCAGAAGCCCTACGTGAGCTCCCCAGGGGCTTCCGGTCGGCACCAGAATAGTGTGAGCAGGGACGAGGGGGGGCCTCTGGGACAGCGCCTGCCCGAGGGCAGGAGGCCGGGCTGTGCCCTCTGGATATGCCCCAGCCAGCCCGGGGAGCAGGACCACGAGGAAGGGCGGAGGGAGGCTGCCCAGTGTGGGTAGACTGGGAGGCCCGTCAGGCAGCTGGTGGCCCCCCTCAGGTGCGTGTGGATCGAGAAGGAGAGCATCAACTCCGTGGTCATCAGCGACAGCCCCGAGGACCTGCACCAGAGGATGCTGGTCGCCGCCTCGCTGTCCGTCAACGCCACCGGTGAGCGGCTGCCCTGGGCGCCGTCCTGGAGCCCAGGAGGAGGTCCCCATGGCCCTGGGGTGCCCCTTCCCCCCATGCTGCTTCTGCCCGCAAGGGCAAGGCGCTGCCCTGGGTCCAGTCACTGTACCGCCCGGAGCACAGAAGGCCCTGCCCTGGAGCCCCGATGGGCTAGCGGGAGGACTCACCAGACAGGGCACTGCCCCAGGAGCAGGGCTTCTGTCCTCAGCACTGTGCCTGGTGCAGCGGGCGCGCTCATAGACGGGGTGTCTGGGGCGCAGTGACAGGCTCCTCCCTCGTTGCTCTGGCAGGGTCCACCATGCTGCTGAGAGAGACCTCACTGATGCCACACGTGCCCGGCCTCCCCGCGCTGCTCAGCATGCTCTTCGCCCCCGTGATGGAGCTGAGGTATGTGGGTCTACAGCTGCCCGGCGCAGGGTCTACCCAGGGCTGTGGTCAGGCCGCGGAGGCTGCCCTCGCTGGCGGAGGACTTGCCTCTGGAGCTTGCCACTGGGCGGCTTGCGTGGAAGTGGCGGCGGCTGCTCCTAGGACACGGACCCCGGGGTGTGGACCTCCTCATGCCCTTGTAGGAGCCGGTGGGGCACCGGTTATGGGGGCGCCAGGCCCGGCGGCAGCAGGGGCTGGACACCGGCTAAGCTTTGGTCTTCGAGGTGCACGTGCCGCTGGGCGAGAGGAAGTTCTGGCCTCTGGCTGGCCAGGGCCCGTTCCCAGGAGGCTGCTGTGGGGTGTCCTGTGCTGACTGGGCTCTGCCCCGCGGTGGCCCAGAACCTGCTGTCGCAGTTTCAGAACATTGCGTGTTGTTTCCAGCAGCAGAGACAGTTGTGTGTGCTTTCTTCTGTCATGGGCACTCGGCGAAGGGTGCAGTGTTGGTGCTTAAAGCCCACCTTCCCGAGGAAGCGAGGCGGCAGGCGCGGGTGACCCACGAGGCCCCGTGAGACTCCCCAGGACCCTGCAGCGGGGAGTCGCCCAGCACCGTGCTGGCCAGTGTGGGAGTCATTTCTTGGTTTGTGCAGTCAGTGGTCATCAGTTTTGAGTAACTGGAAGATGAAAGAGACGTTTGATCTGGGGATGCTGTTTCCTCGCACCCCAAGTGTTCAGCCTCGGTGGAGAGTAGGACGGCGTGTCAGAGCAGACCGTGCTGGGGGCCTGCTGGGTCATGGGTGTGCTGCCCCCCCAACCCCCGCCGTGGGCGTCCCCCTGTGTGGTCGCCCGTCAGTGGGCCTTGCAGATGGAGGAGTCGGTGGGAGGGAAGGAAGACGCAGGAGGAGGGGCTTACATTTCGCTTCAACGTGAGAATGAAAAGGAAGTAGGTGTCCCCTCCGCAAGCAGCACGCCTGGCCGCTCGCGGGGCCTCCACCAGGGGGCGCAGCTGACAGGCAGGAGCTGGGGCTCCCTCTGCCCCTCTTTCTGTCCCGCCCAGGCCCACCCAGGCCTGTTGCTTCTCTTGCTGCCCCTTCTCCAGGGCTCCCCCATCACAACAGGGAAGGGAGGGGGCGCTTCCTGGCAGCGTTCATGCCTCTGAGAACCTCAGGGGTGCCTCCTGCCCGGCTTGGGTAGCTGTGGCCTGAGAACTAGGTCATGGGGATGTGGCCTTGGGGGGTTTCAGGGCCTGCTGTGCCGGTAGCTCTCCAGCCTCAGAAGGGGAGGAGGTGGGAAACCCCAGACGGCTGTCAGGAAGGCTCCGAGGGACACTTGCAAGGGAAAGCTTGCTCTTCACTGTCCTGGCTGTCATGGCCACGGAGCAAATGACCCCCAAGCAGCCCTTTCTGTGCCATACGTGAGGAATGGAGACGGAGCAGCCGTCCATGCTCCATGATGCTGGCCTCTGTGCCGCCGGCTGCTGGCTCTGCCGGGCCAGCTGGGCCTTCAAGGTGGTGGCGGGGTGCCCAGCTCCATGTCCCGAGAGCAGGAGCAGCTCCGTCATTGTCTATGAAGAAGCCGCATGCCTCGCGTGTGTGTGGCTGGCGTCCGCGGGGTGTGACCACCCCTTGCCCAACGGCACGTGGCTCAGAGCTGCTGCCGGCACCATCTCTGACAGACGTGGTTGCCACGGGCCTGCTCATTGAGTTGCTCGAGCGCGTTCATGCACTGTTTTGTGGCCAAAAAGAAAATGTCATCTGTACCCTGTATTTTAACAGCCCAGGAGGACTGCGCGTGACAAGAGGTGGCTTCTGGGCCTGGAAGTGTGTGGGGCGTTGGGAGGAGGACCCTCTGGGGCCAGGGAGGGTGCTGGCTGTGGACACACTGGGCTGGCCCTCCGCCCCCCGCGGCAGGTCCCCGCTCAGGTGGCCCCATCTGTAAGCAGGGCCACCGCTGAGTCACAGGGGCGAGGGGTGCACCACCCCGCTGGTGACAGATGCGTGGCCGCTGTCCCAGCTGACCGTGTGGGGGTGGGTCCTGCTGGACCAGAGCTGGCCATGGCGGGGCCAGGCAGGGGCGGTGTGTCCCAGCTTAGTGCGGGGTCGAGGGTGCCGGCTCTGACTCCCTTGGGCGCTTCCTCAGGACCAGCCTGTCCTCTTCAGGACACGTCTGCATGTTGGCACCCACCAGGAGCCTGCAGGGCTGGCCCTTGCGTTACTGGGGCACGTCTGGGATGCCTGCAGCATTGCTGGTCCACGCCCCTCCTCCGCTAGACTCGCCCCCTCGCCGCCCTGTCCCGTGGGCGCTGTGGCCTCTGGTGCGGCCTCTGCAGTTGCCGGGGTGACCCAGGTATGCGTCACGTATAGGCATGTGAGCTCGTTTCAGGGTCTTGTTTTCTGTGTCTTGGGTGCCCGGGAGCAGCGGGGATGCCTAGACGAGAACCGCACCCATGCCCAGCAGCCTCACACCGACTCGAGGTCCAGGCAGAACCAGCAAGCACTGCTCCCCTGACGGGGCCGCGCTGGGCCTCCGCTGTCAGCCAGTGCTGCCAGCCCCTCATCAGGGCGACGTAGCGGTTCCTGATTTTGGTGCCGGTCGGTCGTCTGCCTTGGAAAGGCTCGCGTGGATGGGGACCATGGCCGGCGCTGTCGTACGGGGAGGGGGTGGCTGCGGGACTGCCGTGCACAGGCCCTCGAGGTCGCTTCCAGCGTGTGCGTCTTTGGGTCTGTGAAGAAAACCCCGCGTGGGCGCAGGTGAGCAGTAGGGAGCGCCAGCCGCCGTGCATGCCGGGGCGGGGCTTGGTCACTCAGGCTCAGAACCCCGTGTTTCAAAACGTGTTTCCCTGAGCATCTGGTCTCTCCTCTCGCAGCTGCCCTGGGCCACTCTGGCCATGGCACTGGCGTTCCACCCGGTGCCTGGGCCCAAGATGCTGCCGGGGTGGGGGTGGAGGCTCCCGCTGGAGGAACCCTGCTCCTTGGTGCGGGCGGCCACGACCTGGGGGAGGAGTCCCCAGAGCTGTGCCTGCAGGCCCAGGGGTGCTCAGAACGCAGCTGGACCCCTGGAAGCCCTGAAGCGGGGACGCAGGCTGCCGGGACCATGAGGGAAGCTGCCGTGCCTGCTGCATGCAGGGTGGCTGGTCTGGGGTAGGGGGTAGGCACCGGCCGTGCCTGGGTCTCGGTGGGGCTCGCTGGCAGCCTGGGCCCGGGTGGCGGTAGGCCGCGTGCCGAGGCACTGGGAACAGGTAGCGGGCGCGGGAGGTTGGGCAGCAGGCGTCCCAGCGAGGTGGCGAGGATTCAGGGCACACACCAGTGGGTTTTTTTGGGGATGGGCCAGCAGGACACGGCCTCAGGCGGCCTCACGGCCATGAACAGACACCCACCACCTCTTGTCCGTAAGGAGTTAGCGCCCAGAAGGGGCTGAGCGGGGAGGCTGTGGTGAAGGACCCTGCCCTTGGGTTACCGTGAAGCAGTGCGAACCGGGGCTGACCCGCGTGGACTGTGCTCTGCTGCCTCAAGCCGGGAGCAGCCGTGCAATCGGGCGCTCGTCCTGCTTGGCAGAACTTGGGCTGATGTCACCGTCTGGGTCTTCGGCTTCCGCAGCAGCGGGTGCAGGCTCGAGTTGGCAGCTTTTTCCAATTTCCTGTCTAGGGTGGACCGGGGTGGAGCCTGCTATACCGGCGTCCTCTGCGGCTTGGGCTGGAACTCCACCACGCAGACCCCCATCCTGCCAGAGCACGACATTGAGCTGGCTTTTGACGTCCAGTTCGGCGTGGAGGACATCGTGGAGGTAAGGCCAGCTTGGCCGGCGGGGGGACCGCGCTGCATATGGCTCCGTGACAGACACATGGACATCACTGTGCACACTGCCGTGCCCCTCAGCCTGTGGCACCCCTTCCTGTGGGGGATGGCTCCGCAGATGGCAGTGCACTCCGGGCCCAGCTCTGGCCTTCTTCAGGGTCTCCAGGCCCCAGGATCTCACAGGGCGGTGGGGTCCCTGAGGATCTCAACCGAGCCTCGCTCCAAGTCAGGACCCCTGACCAGTCCGCGGGCGCATGCTGGGAGGCCTGGCGGAGGAGGCCCCGGGGCTGGCGGTAAGCTCTGCTCGGCGGCTCAGCACAGGGCGAGGCGTGTTGAGATGCCAGCACGGCAGGCTGGCGGGGTCATGTGCGTTGTCGCGGTCTGTTTTGTCACTGCTTTTCTTTTCTCCTGTTCTCGCTCAGTTTTATTGCGTTTTACGAAGTGAGAAACGAGGCTGCCCCTTGACCAGCATCCTGTGCGGCGCAAGCCGGGCACTTCGCTCCGGCTCCTCCCCTGACGTGGGGCGGGTGGCCTGGCATTGTGGGCTCCCATCCTGGCCTCTGGCCGGGCACAGTTGCGGAACGTTCCTGCACGTTGTATTCTGGACATAACCTCAATCTTAACTTTCCAGCAAGGAGACCAAGCGCCTGAGAGTACTTCTTAGGGCTCAGACCTACCTGTGAAGCCTCAACTGTGGGGTGTCTGGAAGAGATGCCACAGACAGTGCTGGTGGCCGCGGGCTGGCTGTAGGTGCAGCCCCGGAAGCAGATAGTATACGAAAGAACGATTGGTCAGTTGGGTTGTAGAAACCAGCTTTTGCTCTGAAAAAACTTATGGGAAAGGCAGGACACATGGCGAGGCTCCGCCGTCGGCGCGGGTCAGCCATCCAGCCCAGCTGTGCTGCGGCCCAGACCCAGGGGCCACCCGGAGGCCCGAGCCTGCGCGTGACAGGGTGGAGAGGGCGGCCTCAGGCAGAAAACAGGTCAGTGGCCGTGAGGGGTGGGGTGTGGTGTGGTGGCCGCCACGGCCCCATGGGAGGGGCTTGAGAGCAGAGGCGCCGGCGCCTGCAGCGGGGCCGTAGCAGCGTACACTGTCCCTGGAGGCAGGGTGGCCACGACGGAGGTGGTGGCAGGGCATGTGCACGAGTCATGGGGGGCCCGGGGTGCAGGAGCTGTGCTCTGAGGGCGGCGAGGCTGCGGGTGGTAGGAAGTGACTGGACGCTGCTCCCTAGGGCCTGGCGCTGCTCTTGCATCCTGGGAAATGAGCTGGTGGCGACATGGGCGCCGGGGCTGCCGCTGGGGCGGGGCCGCAGAGACAGCAGGGAAGGCCGGCAGGTGGCCTGGCCTGGCTCCACAGGGCCCCTGTGGGTGGACTTGTGGCCATGACGACGACACAGCACGACACAGTGGTGGACAAGCCAGGCGCCCACACTGAATTGTCCCGGGGCCAGGCTGTGCCCTGAAGATGCAGGATGAGCCTGGAGCCTTGGGAGCCCAGGAACCCAAGGCTGGGGCTGCCCCTGGCCAGAGCTGGCCAGAGCTTGAGCAGCAAACCAGCATTGTTGGGGGTGGGGCCTTCGCTGTTCAACCTGGATGAGCCCGGCCCTGGGTGGTGACGGCCAAGCAGCCCTGGGCGGGGCAGGCCCGGGGAGGCAGTGCCGGTGGTGGGTCTGTCCTCGCAGCGCCTGGGTTCCCACCCGCCTGGCTTGCTCGCGTGTCCACCTTAGTCTCTTTCGTTCTGTCTCTTATTCCTGTTTCTCTAAGTCAGGACAGAGGTTGCTGCTGCTGCCCATGCTGCTTGGATCACCTCTTGCCTGTCGCTGGCCGCTGGGAGTCGGCCCCCTGGGCTGGGGCGCGGCTGCCTGGTGCAGGAGACCCACGGCCCTCTTCTCCACAGATCAACATTCTCCGGGCCGCGGTGAACAAGCTGGTGTGCGATGGGGCCAATGGGCTGCGGTGCCTGGGGCCGGAGAGGATCGCGCAGCTACAGGACAGCGCCCGCCAGAAGCTGCTCGGGTGAGTCGGGGCACAGGTCCTGGAGGGGCGTGTGGGCCGGTCCTCACGGAGCGACTATGGGTGGCGTGGGGAGCAGGCGCTGCACCGTGGGCGACCGGCTGACTTGAGGGGAGCCTGACAAGGGGCTCTCTTGGTGGCCTGAGCGTGGCGTTGGGAGACATGGTGTGCAGCGCGCCCCCCAAATGTGGGGCCTGCGGGTGGAGACAACTGTCTTGTGGGGGTTTGGCCCCCTTGTGCCTCCCCCAGGGCAGAGGGCAGGGCCGGCAGGGCTCCCTCTCCACACTTGCTGGACTCAAACCCAGCTGCCACCCCCAGGGCAGGTGCCCTTGTTAGAGCAAGACCCCGCCGAGGGCGCAGCCAGGCGCTTTGACCTGCTGGGCCCTGCCCCAGAGCCGCCCTTCTGCCTCAGGTGTGCGTTCTGATTGGCGCTCCACCGTGGTGCTCAGGCTCCTGGCATCCCTGGAAGGAGACCTCAGAATGGCACGCCTGTGCTCTAAGGCCCTGGGCATCCCCCCAAAAAATATGGCCCAGCCGTGAGGAGGGTGGGCTCAGACCCAACAGACGAAAGCGAGGTCCACTCCCAGGGAGCGCCAGGCACCACCAGCGCCATCCTAGTCCCTGTGGCATTTTTGCCTGAAAGTGATAAGGGGCAGCCTCTGCGCGGCGTCGGGAGAAAGTGGTGAAAACAGGACCCGCACCCAGCCAGAGCGGAGCAGCCCCCCAATTCCCCAGCCACACCCTGGCACCCCCCAGCCGGCACCGTGACTCACTGCGCAGCCAGGCCGGGGCCCCGGTGCTCGCCTTCCCTGCGGAGCCCTGGCCGCCTCACGACAAGGAGCTGGGCCTTTCCCCGTCCCTGCTCCTGGGAAGCGGCTCCCAGGCGCCTTCAGAGCGGGTCGCTTTGTTTTACCGATGCTCGGTGTTTTCAAGGTGTCCTTGTTTCAGGGGGTGACGCATATCTCTGGGGTGGCGCTTCGCCTGCCTGAGTGCCCTCTTCTGAAGCTCCAAGACTCGGCCTGGGGCGCCCTCCCCTCCCTGGGCAGCAGGCCCGTCTGCGGGGCCCCACTGGGGGCTGCCCCACCAGGCTGCTCCCCCTGCTGCGTCTCTCGCTCTGGCTGCCGCCAGGGCTCTGCTGCTAGGTGCCTGCGTGAGCCCTGCTGGGGGTGGGGGGTCGTGCAGCACCCAGGCCGCCCACGGTGTGCTGTGTGGCTGGGGTCCTGCCGCCTGCCTGCTTAGCTCCCATCGGCGTCTGGTGTCTTCAGCGCTGCCCCTGCCGCGCTCTCTGTTGCTCCCCGTGCCACGGTGCTGTCCCTGGCTCTGCCGTCCTCACTTAGTCTCTTTCCTTGCCCTCCCGCTTCTCAGCTGAGCACGTCTGTCTGGCTCCTCCGTGTGGCCCTCGGCACTGCCAAGACAGGGCATGGTGGCCCTCGTCCCCCGCCCCCGGGGGCTGGTCCCGTGTTCTTGTTTCTTCGCTGTTCTCAAGAGTTTTTCCTGAAAACTAGGCATGGGGTGCCAGCGGTGGGCATGGGTACGAGCTGCCCAGGGAGAGCTCCTGTGCCGCCAGCAGTGCGCATGAAGCAGCAAGTCCCGCCCAGCGGCCTTCCCAGGCCTTCCAGAAGCTCCTTTTGACAACTTGGTCTGTTACAGGGTTGCTGGGCAGCAGGGAGTGGCAGGCCTGTTTTCTCCTTGTTAAGATTCTCCCTCTGCCTTTCTAGCGGAAGGTCTTTGCAGCTGGTCATGGCAGCTTGAGCTGGGTGACAGGCAATGTCCCCGGGGCCCGGAGTTGGCCTCATGGTGCTGCGGGCATGGGGGAGGCCTGTCTGGGGCTGCTCTCCTGCATTTTTGCTGTTCTGAGTGCACAGTGGATTAGAATATTCTCTGATCACAACTGATCATCTTTGACCTTTAAAGACTGTCAGTCGCGTTTCTGAGGGAACGGGTGTAGAATTTAAGTCTTTCCAAAAAAGCCACAGCAGTGTTTTCATGACTAACAGATACTTAAAATGTCTTAATTTTCTCTTTTGAACTTTTAGTTTGTTCTGTCAGTGGAAGCCAAGAGAGAAAATTGCCCCCAAGTGGCACGAGAGGCCGTATGAGTGGAACCAGGTGAGTTTGAGGGGCCACCGGGCTGCCCGCCCAGGCCACCGTGGCACTGACTGTCCCTCGCCCACCAGGTTGACCCAAAGCTGGTCATGGAGCAGGTGGAGCCGGAGGGCAGCCACGGCAGGAGCACCTTCCTCTACCAGCTGCACAAGCTGGTCGTGCTGGGCACCTGAGCCGCCAGGGGGCGGGCGTGGAAGAGGACGGCTTTGTCCACGGCGCTGCGCCTGCCAGGCCTTCTCCGGCGCTGCTTTCTCTTCAGTGGGGGGCGGGTTTCTGTTTGGGTGGGAAGGATGGGACCGTCCAGTCCTTCTGGAAACGGAGATCACTGTATTAAAGATTTGGGGGAAAATTGTTTGAAAGAAGACTTTATTTGGAAACAAGCTCTCTCTTGCGTTGCCTCTGTTAAGGTGAGTGCCGGCAGCTGGCCGCGGAGCACGCCGGGGCGGTGCTCATCTGCTCCCCCACCCCCAGGGGTGAAGCCTGGCCCCTAGGGAGACCAGGCTGCCTGATTCACCACCAGGGAAAAGCTGTGTTTTTTTAAACAACTCCGGGGCATTCTCTAATTTTCTTCCCTGAGGGAAGATACTTAATTTTGGTTAAACTCGTTTCCAGTCTGTATTTTTTAGATTTTCCCGTGAGTCCACATGTTGGAAAGCAGAGAGGTTGCCTGGCAAGTCGTGTGGCTGTTCAGACAATAAAGTGTTAGATTAAGTTTCTGTTTCTGACCATTTTTAGTCAGAGAAGGTTTTAAAATGTGTTTCAGTCTAACACGCCATGTTCACGAAACTGACTTTAAAAGTCACCTCTTACAGGCCCCCGCCTCAGAGATGCGGCGTGATGGGCCTGGGCGGGGCTGTGTGTGCTCACTGGTGGTGGGCGGGAGCGGGGCCCTGACGGGGCTGGGGGCTCTGTGAACTGGGGCCCGGCCAGGTGCAGGGCTTTTGCCGGCCAGCAGTGGCCACGCTGTCTCGTTGCCATCACACAGCTTGTGCCTGGCTGCATTGCCAAGTCGCCTCGCCCAGCCTCGGGGACACATCCAGCCTTGGACGCTGGGCCAAGGGCCGCACACGGGACTTCTCCAGGCTGCAGTCCATCCGCAGTGCTGTGAGGTTGAGGTGCGCCTGCCTTTGCGGGGAGCACGTCTGTGATGGGAAGTGTGGCCGCCGGTGCTGCCCCAGCTTTGCAGTGTCTGCTGAGTCTGCGACAGGCGAGCTGATGGGATGGGGCAGCGGCGGGCAGAGCGGCCCTGGTTGTCTGCTTGTCAGTGTCCACGGATGGTCACAGATTATCAGCAAATGGCACCAAAAGGCTGGTAAGAGGCAGAGAGACCGGTTTGCTTCTCCAGCTCCAACCCCAGAGAACACCAGTCCAGCACGCGCTGGTTGCCTTTGGGAGCAGATCCCGCTGTGCCAACTGACTTCACAGGGTTGCTGGGTGCCTTGGAAGCCATGGCCTCCTTCGTGTACATGGCCAGTGGTCACATGGGCATCAGATGTCGTTTCTTTCTGCCGGGCACAGTGCGCTGGCATCACAGAACGAAGGCCCTGAGGGCCAAGCCCCACGCCACCCCTCGGGCAGGTGCTCCTCTGCCTCCTCCTGGTGATGCAGGCGCCCCTGCCTGGGGCTGGAAGCTTCTCCCAACACCGGCACGTGGGGCGCACTGCTCCAGAGCGGACCCTTCACGGTCCCTCATGGTGACAAGCTGGGCCGGGTCCTGCACTGGGCCTGTCGCTGTGCCCAGCTATCCCCCCACCCCCTCCGCTCTCACGCAACTTAGCTGTCACTATCACCCCATCGTAGGTGTGGGCGTCACAGCAGAGCCATGGCGTTGCGTTCACCTTCGTGTGGATGCATGTTTGACCCCATGGAGAAGCGCCTCGGAATGACCACTGGGCCTGGGGGGAGTGGTGCGGCCTTTACAGACCTGGTTTCGCATGTTAGGGGCTGCATCCGGCCTTTGGCCAATGCCAGGCTGCGTGCAGGACGGTGGGCCCTGGCCAAGCTGTGTCGTGGCGGCAGCGTCTCTCTGAGCACAGCACAGTTGCTCCTGTGAGGGCGAGACCCCCCTGAGACCCGTGTCTCAGAACACACCCCACGGTGAGATGCTGTGTGACTGGGGTGAGGTAGGAGTCTCGGGTTTTACCTGGACTTGAACAACAGCTTTAGGTGATGCTGCCAGCAATTACACACCACAATCACATAACCTGGCCAAGATGGAAACTTCTGGAAACAATCATTGTTTCAGGCTTCTGGCTGTCCCACGGCAGGGGCATGCCTGCGTCTCCCATAAGCACTGCGTAGGGAGGACAGAAAAGACGTCTGAAAAAACGCGTGGCTAGAGGCTGCGCATGGCAGGAGGCCATGGCCCCCGGTCAGCTGTGAGGAAGGCGGCAGTGGAGGACATCTGGGTTGTGGGTACCTGCGTGCAGTGTCGATGTCGCAAAGTCCACATCACCAGGACGCAAGCACATCAGTGTTTGGTGCAGTTACAGCTCTGCTTCTCGGGGTACAGAAGATGCAGCAGGGCCCAGCTCCCCAACCCCTGGCATGCATTGACAGCCTGTGGTCTGGGTGGGACCCCCCAGCTGCTCAGAAGCCACCCAGCCTCAGGCGTGCTCCGGCTCTTTCTGGGTTTGTCTTTTAATGGTCTCAGAACATTCACCTGAAGAGTGCTGTTTAGCAAAAGAGGAAGAAGTCGTGATAATCTCAGCAGCAGCACAGGGATGTCAGAGAAACTCTGCAACCAGGAGGCGGCCCCCATCCCCCAGAGCACTTTCTTAAGCTGCTCCTTGCGCCCCAGGGCTGCTGGTTTCCAGGTCAGTGGAGAAGAGACCGCGGGAGCGATCACACCGCCACCCGGTGCATCCCTCGGAACTGCAGTTTCTCGCAAGATGTGAAGCTTCACTAGCAGTAGCCTGCGAGCTGTCACTAGTAGGAAAGGCAGCCGAGACCAAAGGTGGTTGGGGGTTTCGATGGGATGTGACAAGCCAAGAAAGAAGACCTGCTCCAACCCGGGGTGTGAAGACCTCGGGAGTTGTTAGGTAAGAGCTCCGGTAGGTGCGTACGCTGCGTTGGTTTGGGTCATCATAAAGTGGCCTTAGACTTGGGATCGCTCAGCGCTGAAGGCCTAGGCGCCAGCACCGCACCCTGGGGTGGGGGGAGGGGCTCGGAAAGGCTTGAGAAGGCACCATTCGGGGGTCACACACGGACCCCAGTGTGGCCTCCAAGTAAAACTGGAAGTGACACCTTAGACAACAGAAATGAAAGCCAAAGACAGCAAAAGGAAGGTGGTGTCAAAAAACATCATAAAAATGCCCAAAAAAGACCAAGTGGCAATTTGGGTGTCTCGATAATCACCTTCAATGGAAGTGGCTTGAATTCATCAATTTGACATGTAACGTGCCGAGTGGGTCTCAAAGCCCAGTCCCGTCTTCCCTTGTTCACAGGAAGCTGCTCTTACTGAGAAAGGCGCAGCGTAAAGACTTGGAAGACAGTCCCACAAGCAAAAGCTGACGCAGCAGGAGCAGCTGTGCCTCACCAGCCGGGAGACGGCCCCTCGAACGGGCGCGCGGCGCTCGAGGGCTGCTCCGAGGCGCCACAGCCCAGACGCGTGTGTGGCAGGGACGGGACACCCGGTGCCGCGGCGGAGCTGAGAGCCGGCAGCTGGCGATGGCGCCGGTGCCCCACACAGCCACGAACAGCGCCGTGGGCCAGAGCGAGTCTTACGCTGGTCCGAGGGCCTCACAGACGGCGGCGGAACGCCCCTTCCCGGCGGGACACGCGTCCTCATGCACGCGGAGCGGCAGGGGCCATGCCCCGTGGCCAAGTGAGACTCCGGGCGGCAGGGTGCTTTCATGCATGTGGATCAAACCGCACCAACAGAAGAACCACATGATGATATCGGGCAAAATTACGTCACGATTTTCCTGCCCCCCGTTTCCTGTCATGGTGCCTTCTGGCCGCCCTGCCCCGCAGCCGCCCGCCCCTTCTCAGGGCGCTGTTCTGCCGGGCCGCCGCGGTGTGGGAGGCGCGAGCCCCGCTGTCGTGCCGGGCCGGTTCTTGTTCTCATCTTACATTGTAGAAACACCCCGATCGGTTCGTCCACGCTCTTACTGCCGACAGCGTCCACCGATGGCAGGACGAGGCTGGGGTCGGGCAGGCCCCAGGCCCCAGCAAGTGCCCACGGGAGCCCGTCCGCAGGGAAAGGCGTGGGGCGAGGCGGAGGAGAGTCCACCCCTGGCGGCACACCTGTGTCCCGCCAGCCCCGACGCGGCCCCGCCTGCGCCCTCCTGCCCGCCTCCGCGCAGCCGTCAGATGGAGACATCCTGCGCAGCCCGTGCGGGCTGGCCTCGTGCGGGTCTTACCGGGGCCGCAGCCTCACCAGTGTCCCCCTCCATCAGCCTCCTGGGCGCCCTGGGGCAGACCTGGGCAGCCTCCTCGCACTTAGGCTCAGCTGAAACCTCAGCTCTCTGGAGGCAGAGCTGGTGCCCTTGCCACCCCCCGCACTCCCCTCAGATGGCGGGGTTCTGCCTCTTCCTACCCCCACGGAGGACGGTGGTCTGGGGCCCGCCCGCACTGGGCATGCCAGGTGCACAGACGATGCCGGAGACCTGGGCTGCCGCATTACAGACCAGCCCCACCTGCCGCCACCCCTGCTGCCCAGTTTGATGGTGGAATTGGGGGCTCAGAGCTCCCCAAGAGAAGCCACTCTTGGGATCCCCAGGGAGGCCTGCCTGGCCCCAAACCCCACTTCCTGGGAGTTGGGCAGGTGGGTGACGGGTGTGCTTGAACTGCCCCTTCCTTCCTTCCCAGGAGGAGCAGGGGCGGGTGGAGAGACACGGGACCCGCCATAGGCTGCGGATGGCAGATGTAGGGAACACCGGGCTTTCTGGGGGTTGCTAAGTGGTGTCCCCCAACTTCCCCTGTGGAAGCCCTGACCCAGCACTTCAAGGCGACTGTGGAGGCTGGCGGGTGCGGAGGCGCAGGGCCAGTGAGGGGCGGCGGAGGATGTGGGCACAGACCCGGCTGGGGGAGGCCCGCCAGGCCTTCGCCCGGCCCCAGGGAGTGCTTTTGCGTGTTAGCCGGGCGGCAGCAATGGAATGCGGCCCTGCAGGGGGTGCCCCGAGCCGCGCCCCGGGCTGCCGCCCCGCCCGCCCCGCCCGCCCCGCCCGCCCCGCCCGGAGTGAAGCGCAAGGGCCTCGCCCCAGGGCTGCGGGCGGCGCCCCGGGCTCGGCCGCCCGCCGCGAGTGGCCAGCGGGGCGCGGCGGGGTCCTCGGCCTCGGGGTCCTCGGCGCCTCCGCACGTGGCCTTCGGCGGGCCGCGCCCCTCGCGCGCCCGGCCCGGCCCGGCCCGGCCCGGCCCGGCCCGCCCCGGTGCAGCCGCTCGCCAGGCCCCGCCCAGGTGCGCCCGGCCAGGGCCGGCTCGCGGCCCCGGGGCGGGACCCCCGGCTCCAGCGGCCGCCCCGGCCCGCCCCGCCCCGGCCCGCCCCGTGCCCTCCGCGCCCCGCCGCGCTCGCCAGTCCGGCCCGCGGCGCCCGGCCCCTGACGCCTGCGGGCATGGCGCGCGCGGCGGGGCCCGAGCGGCGGCTCCTGGCCGTCTACACCGGCGGCACCATCGGCATGCGGAGCGAGCGCGGCGGTGAGGCGGGCGGCGCGGGGCCGGCAGCGCCTGGACGACCCCTCCCCCGGGCGGGGGGCGGGCGGGGGGCGGGCCGGGGCGCCCCGCTGCAGCCGCCCCGGCCCTGGGCCTGGCGCGCTTGGCCTGCGACCCTAGGAGGGGCTTTGGGGCTGGGGGCTTGGGGCTCCCGGCCGCGCGTCCTTGCCCTGGCGCGGGCCCCACGGGGGCGGCAGGCCAGGCCGGCGAGCCGCCCGCGAGGGCTGAGCCCTTCAGGGAGGACCCCAGTCTGGGGGGCATCCCCAGAAGTGGGAGAGGACCCTGCACACGGCACCTAGAACTTTCTGGCGTGCCTGGGTGCCTGGGCAAGCGGGAAATCGGTCCTGGGCTGTGGGGCGCCCCCTCCCTGGCACCCCACACAGCCTCAGCCCCTTCCTGAGTCCCTCCCTCCTGCCGTCCCCACCCCCAGCCCTCTCCAGGGGGTGGTCCCAGGGCCACAGGGGCGCTGGCGCACTCACCCCTGCCAGCCCCTCTGCAGCTGCGCCAGCCCTTGCTCCCCCAGCCCTCCCTCCCCACCGCGGCTGGCACCCCACCCGCGTGCCCTGCACCCTCCCCGCGCTGCCTCAGGTGCCGGCCCCCCTGCCTGGAGACCCACAGCTCCGCACAGCGCTGTGCCTGTGGGCTTCTCGGCGCGGCCCTGGGCCCGGTGGCTCTGGTGGGGGCAGCAAGGACTGGGGAGCCCCCGGGGCAGGGCAGAGTGCAGGGGCGGCCCTGGGACCGGTCTCTCTGGACCTGGCCGTGGTTGGCACCATCCCATCGGGCGCCACACTTGGCCTTGAGGGTCTGGGCTGTGAAGACGTGGTGGGCTCCACGCCACCTGCCCCACGTCCTGTGCTCCCACCGGCCCCTGGAGAGAGGCCTCAAAGTCCCATGCCTCGAAGGTGGATGGGGAAAGCTGGGGTGGGGGGGGTCGAGTCTTCCCAGGCCCTTGGATTCTGCTCCGGGCGCTGGGTGTGAGGAGGGGCCCCATGCCCGGAAGCCAGGACCGGGGAGACCCAGGAAGACCGTCCCGTCCTTGCTGGGTGCCCACAGTCTGCTCTGGGGGGGCGGGGGCAGCTCTCGGGGGGCACTGGGGTTGGGTTGACCGTTTAGCACCGGGGCAGCCCTGCAGGTGGGGCGTGTGCCCCGAGGGCCTCGGGCCAGGGGGGTGTTGAACTCGGGACTCCAGGCCCAGCCTCCGGGATGTCCGGTGGGAACAGGCGTCAATGATTAACCTGCCCCGTGCAGCGCGCAGGCCGTGCGGGCGGGGCGGCAGCGGCAAAGCCGCTTGGATTGCTGCTGTCGGCAGCGTTTCTCGCCTGCTGTGACCTGACCTGCAGGGCACAGGGCCACCCCCAACGCTGTCCAGGCTCAGACACGGAAGGTAGAGGTCACAATGGCAGCTGACACCCCAGGCCCAGCCCGCTGTCTGCCGGGTCAGGGGGCACGTGTCAGGGGACGTCGTGAATCCTCGGCCAGCTGAGGCCCAGCTGCCCGAGACTCCTCCTGGCGGCCGGGCCTGCCCGTGTCCCCCTGAGCCCGCCTCCTGGCACGCACAGGGGAGAGCAGAGCGCCAGGCCAGGCGTGGGCAGGGGTGGGGAAGACCCGCCCTACCTGCGGAGGAGGTGGCCCGAGAGGGACCGCACGTGTCCACACCGAGGGGGTGAGGGGCTCTGGGTTCCCGAGGGCGCTGCGCCGGGGCTGAGCCAGGGCCCTCGGGGTCCCCTGCGAAGCAATGGAGATCAAGGGAGGGGAGGCCGGGGTGGGGTCCCACCACACCGGTCCCGGCCCACCCCCACCCCAGTTTCTGCACCCATGCCCACTGTGGCGGGCAGTCGCTGCCCCCAAGGGCGTCCATGTTCACAGCCTGGAGCCTGAGAAAGTGTCACCTTCCAGGTGACCTTGCACAGCAGAGGCCCCACCGGCCAGACCAAGGGCACCGACCTTAGTCTGAGACCCACTGTCCTGCGCCCTTCCGGGGGTCCTGCTTCTCTGAATCGAAGGCAGGAGAGATGAGGGGAGGCGGCCAGGCGTGCGCGGCAGGCAGCGGGAGAGGCCGCAAGCGGCCGCTGGGCAGCGGGGAAACAGTTGGACGCGCGTGGAGCCGAGTCCCAGCACCGCCCTCTGAGCCTGCAGCGGGTCGCATCCCCCCACCCGGGGAGGGGACGGGAGAGGGCGGCTGTGCCCCCGTGGCCGGGTCCTGGGCAGCTGCAGCCCGTCTGTCCAGCCTGACAGAGCTCACCTGGCCCCACCCCCCATCCGGCCCTGCCATGAGTGCCGACCCCCTGCCCCCCGCAGTGCTCGTCCCCGGGAGGGGCCTGGCCGCCGTCCTGAGGACACTGCCCATGTTCCATGACAAGGAGCACGCCCAGGCCCGTGGGCTCCCCGAGGACACCCTGGTGCTGCCGTGAGTGTGGCTCCGGAGGCGGGGTGTGGGGCGGCGAGCAGCCAGCTGCTGGGGGGCCATCCCAAGGCGGGCACCTCCAGGCCTGGGCTGCCCCGGCCAGCCGTGGGTGGCTTGGTTTTTGGTGCTTCCGCAGTGGGTGCAGCCCGGCTCCTCACTTGCATCCCTCCCACGGCCACCGTTTTAGACCTGGCCCTTCAGGGCTTTTGGCCTCCTGCTGCCTTGGGGACTGCAGGCCTGGGGCCTGGCCACACAGGGCTGCGCCCAGCCCGAGAGGCGGGCGGCCCCCAGGCGGCCGTGGCTCCCTACTCTGGGCCAGGTGCCCACTGCCCTTCACAGCTGGGAGGCCGGGCCCCAACCGCCCTCCTGGTCGCTGACCTCCTGGGCCATCCTCCCCCAGGGTCATCTCGGTCAGGGAGGGCTGGGCCCAGCTCACTCCTAGAATTCTGAGTGACCTGCAGGGAAACAGCCCGTCCCGTCCCTCACTGGCCCCTCCTGGATCATTGTCCCTGCCCCTGGGGACGGCAGCTGGAGGGGAAGCCAGGCCGAGGACTCAGGGTGCTGAGGGTATATGGGCAGGTGCGGCCCGGGGGTCCCTGGGTGCAGGGGCTCGGCCGCTCCCGAGGGGCACAGGACCGCCCGGGGGACAGAGCGGGATCTGGCCTCCCACCTCCCAGGCCTGCCAGCGGCGACCAGAGGATTGTCTACACCGTGCTGGAGTGCCAGCCGCTCTTCGACTCCAGCGACATGACCATCGCCGAGTGGGTGCAGATTGCCCAGACCATCGAGGTGGGGGGGGGGGGGAGGCGGCCCCGGGACTCGGGGATGGGGCTGCAGGGAGTGGGCGGGGCTGCAGTGTGGGCAGGGCCGGAGGACCGGAGAGCAGGTGGGGCCGGCAGGGCGCTGCGCCCCACTCGGAGCAAGGGCCCTGGGGTCCATGTGGGCTTTGCCTGCCAGACCGTGGGAGCTTCGGGGAATGGTCACTTCAGGAGTGTGCAGAGCCCTTGGGTCACTTCTGCTGCAGAGTTTCGGAAGCCCCTCGCCAGTGCAAGCTGAGGTGTGGGCAGTGTCCACTTTTGGCAAAGGAGCTCAGGGACAGGCGCCCTGGTTGTTCGTGGTCTGCTTGACCCAGTTGGCAGCCTGGGCGAGGACCTGCCATGCGTCCCGGAGACTGATGAGCCTGGTTCCGTGTCCTCTGCCCACCTCACACCCGCCCTGCGGTTGTGGGGCTTCTGGCCCAGAGGAGGACGCAGACTTCCCACGGGGTTCGGAGCTTACAGTGAGCGCAGCACATGGACGCCTCACGCTCTGTGAGCCGGCGCCGGCCTCTGTCAGCTTTTCGCTCTATCCTGTCCACCCCCCGCCCTGCACAGCTGACCCTGTGCTGCCTCCGCTGGCTGGGGCCTCCCACAACTCTAGGCCCATTCTCACCCGCCCCCCTCAAGACGCCCTGCTCCCCTGGGCTTCATCATCACGGCCCCCTTCTCTGGCAGCTGCAGGGACAGGCTCACATGTCTGTCCCCTCATTGTGAGCAGCTGGGACAGTTCACCACCTTGAGTCTGGCCCCTGTGCCCCCACATGGGGCCACTGGCTGCCCCGGGCAGGTGCGTGGTCTCTGACCCCGGTCCAGGCGGTCTCCTGGTGTGACCAGTGCGCTGTGCCAAGTGCCGGGTCAGCTGTCCTGCCGGCCGGCCCAAGACCTGCTGCGCTGAGCCCCGTGTGGCCGGCAGAGGGCGCCCCTGCCCGCCCTGCAGCTCACCTCTGCAGTTCAGACCCAGCGTGGCCTGGTATTGTGTGGGGGAGGGGGGTGTCTGGGGGCCCTCAGAGCTCTGCTCCCCACAGCTACAGCCTGAGTCAAACCCGGCTGATGCGGCCTGGCTGCCCTTGGGAGGTGGTGGCCGGAGGGCAGCCCGGTGAAGCCACCCCACTGCTGCCAGGGGGCCGGCGGGTGGGGAGTGTGGGGCCGCGGCAGTGCCTTGGCTTGGCAGGACCTGGTGGGCCCTGCCCCCGTGTGCCCACCTGCCCAGGTCCGGTCTTAGCAGCCTCCCAGCATGGCTTTGCCCACGGCCCCTGCAGCTCCGCTGCCCTGCAGGTGGGGCACCCAGGACCCTACACTGAGCTCTGGGGTGGCCCCACCCCCAGACCAGTGTTCTCGGGTGCCCTGAGTGGGCATCGCCTGGGGAGATGCCGCCCTGAGATGTAGAAGGGGCAACCGTATTCTGGGGGTGTCCAGAGACCCCATTCCTGGTGCCCTGAGGGGTGTCATGGCTCACAGCAGGCAGGGAAGCCGTCGCGGGGCGGGGTGGGCCCCCGCGGGGCTCCCTTTCCTGGCCAGCAGGTGACCAGGCCCCCCACACCCCTCCTGCTGCTTCTGGCCCCTTTGCCTTCGCTCCCTGGCAGGGGCGGGGCCCGGCCCTGGGCGGGAGGAGGCCCGAGTGGCGGGGCCAGGCCCACCTGAGCGCACCTCCCCCACAGAGCCACTACGACCAGTACCACGGCTTTGTGGTGATCCACGGCACTGACACCATGGCCTTTGCCGCCTCCGTGCTGTCCTTCGTGCTGGAGAACCTGCGGAAGACTGTCGTCCTCACCGGCGCCCAGGTAGCCCCGCACGTGGGGGAGGGTCCCGAGGCCTCAGGGCGGGTCAGCGTGTCGGGACCGGGGGCCCCCGGGTGCCTGCGCTGTCCTGCAGCTCCCGAGGCAGCCTCTGCTCTGCCCATGCGCTCAGGGCCTGTCCTGCCCGCCTTTCCTCCCACCGCGGCCCCATCAGACCTGTCCTTGGGGGCCGGGGCCTATGCCACCCTCCTCTGTCACCCCACCCAGCACCACCCCAAGCCAAGGCAGGTGGAATGTCCTAGAAAAGAGCTGGGCTTGAGGAGAGGCAGCAGGGGACGCGGGGTCCCACTAGGGCCTGCCTCCGAAGCGCTTGGTGGGGGTGCTCAGAGGGCCTGCAGGCCCTGTCCGCCCCACGTGGGCCTGGCCGCCTGCCCTCCCCAGGGTGCCGGCGTCACGTCTGGCCTGGCACTCTGGGGGTGGGGGGGATCGGGCTCCGCCCAGACCCTCTGAGCCCGGGGGCTGAGACCTGCCGGCTGGGAGGGGCCGGGATCCCACCCTCGCTCCGCCCTCGGCTGGGCCTCAGCACCTCGGCGCCCTCGCTCGCAGGTGCCCATCCACGCGCTGTGGAGCGACGGCCGGGAGAACCTGCTGGGGGCCCTGCTCATGGCCGGCCTGTACGTCATCCCCGAGGTAGCTTCCCGGGCCCAGCGGCGGTGGTGGGGCGTCGAGGCTGGGGCGTGCAGGGGGCGGCCACCGCGGCGCGTGTCCTCTGGGCGGGGCGGGTCGGCATACGCTGTGCCGAGGCGGCCCTCGCGGCCCGCAGATCATGCGCCGGAGCCGGCGCTCACCCGCCCTCACACGCGGGCCCCCAAGGCCTGTGTCCGGCCCCGCGGCAGCCCTTGGGGGGCTTGCAAGCTGGGGCGCCCAGCAGCCCCTCCTCCCGAGCAGGGCCTAGGGGCTCCCTGAGGAGGGAACAAAGGGCAGCTGGACAGTGGTGCCCTCACTGGCCAGCCCCTGCCCAGCCCTCCCCAGGCCCCACAGGCAGCTGGCAGGACTGGGACCCACTGATGGCCGGGGGGTGGGGGCGGCTGGGCTCCCCAGCACTGAGCTGCCGTCCCCCCGCCGCAGGTCTGCCTGTTCTTCCAGAACCAGCTGTTCCGGGGCAACCGGGTGACCAAGGTGGACTCACGCAGGTTCGCCGCCTTCTGCTCGCCCAACCTGCGCCCCCTGGCTGTTGTGGGCGCTGATGTCACAAGTACGCTGAGCTGGGGGACAGCAGGGGGTGCCACTCTGCAGTAGGGTCGTCGCTGGGGCGCCAGGTGTGTGCCCCAAGTTAGCAGGCAGCACATTGGGTGCTGTCCTGGGCTGCAGGGGAGCCCCAGCAGGTCACCCCACTCTGAGCCGGGGCCCCAGAGGAGGAGTGGCTTGGGGTCCCTGGTTGTGGCTTCTGGAGCTTGCAGGGGTCTGCGCCCCTCTATCTGGGGGGACTCACTGGACACTCCCTGCATGGGCGCGTGTGGCCCCGTGTCCAGCCTAGTCCCCGGGCCAGCAGCACGTGTGCCCTGAAGCCGCCCGCCACCTCCCCAGCACCTCCCCCTGCCTCTGCAGGGAGGATGCGGCCCCCGGGTCTCTTTGTCTTGGGACACCCTCTTAGCAGCCATAACTCCTGTGGTGGCAGCACCCCCGCCCTGTGCCTCTTATCTGCCTGCCCAGCTGGGCGCCTGGACCTAAATTAAAGGATGCGTCTCGGCCTGATTGATGCTGGCGTGGGGGCTCCCGCCCCCGTCCCCGGGAACCAGGCCCCACCCGCGCCGGGGAGAGGCGCCGAGTCGGCAGTTCCTCCTGCCGACAGGGGAGGCAGGGGAGATGGTCACACGGGAATGGCTGTGGCCGGCGCAGCGGGAGGCTGGGGCTGGCCTCGTGGTCCGCGCCCCAGGGGGCCCCGCAGGCCCCGCTCCTGTCTGGCGCTGAGCCTGACTCTGGGCAGCCTTGGGCCGGCCCTGCCCTGCTCTGGGGCACTGGCCCCTGCCTGGACTCGTGGTGTCCCTCAGATGGGCCCGCACAGCGGTCACTGCCTACTCGAGGCCACTGTGCCGGCCCCGCGCCCTGGTCATGGTGGCGAAAGGGGCTTGGCCGGTGGCACGCGCTGTGGTGTGGGCTTCCCCAGGCCGCTCCTGCGGGGTGAGGGGGCCTGTGGGGTGTGGCCACCCGGCGGTCCACCCCTCGGCCACCCTCTGTCCAGCCCCCACGCTGTGCCCCTGCAGCCTGGGCAGGGGGCGGCACACGGCAGCCCCTGGGACTTGGGCGCGGCTGCGGGGCTGGCCACTCTCACAGGGGCGGGGCCCAGACGCTCCTTTATCCAGTCATTTTCTCACCCCTGGGGGTGCCGGGTGGTGGGCGCCAGGAGGGTGGCTGAGGTGGCTGTCCCGAGGACGCAGCCCCGCTCCTGGGGCCAGGAAGGACACCGGCGCCTGCGGTTGTGCTGGGACATGCCAGCTGTGCTCCCACCTTTGCCCACCGTCCGCTGCCCTTCCTCCTTACCTGGGGGCCGGTGAGGGCCAGTGGGCTGCAATCCGGGCCTGCGAGGCTGGGCAGCTCAGGGCTGGTGGGCAGGGGTGTCAACTGGCCCTGACCGCTCGCGCCGCCCCTCTGGCCCACAGTCAATCAGGAGCTGGTACGGAGGCCGCGCGGGCCGGCTCGCCTGGTGGTGCACAGCGGCATGGAGCAGGACGTGGGGCTGCTGCGCCTCTACCCCGGCATCCCTGCCAGCCTGGTAGGCACCGCCCTCCCCCGTCCTCCCCAGGACACCGCCCCCCCACCCCCGGGCACTGCCTCAGGTGCCTGGGGAACTGCGTCTAGTGATGCCCAGCCCCAGTCTCTGGGGCCTGCACCCTCCCGCCAGCCGTGCTTGGCCAGTGGCACGCGCTGTGGTGTGGGCTTCCCCAGGCCGCTCCTGCGGGGTGAGGGGGCCTGTGGGGTGTGGCCACCCCTGCGGTCCACCCCTCGGCCACCTTCTGTCCAGCCCCCACGCTGTGCCCCTGCTGGGCAGAGGGTCTCGGCGCTTCCAGGGCCGGGCGCTGCCTCTGAGGCTGCTGGGTGCGGGCGGCGGGCGCATGCCCTTGTGCTGTGAGCGGCACAGCGGCCCCTTCTGTCCAGACAGAGTGGTCTTGCTCTGTGGCCGACACATGGGGAGGTGCCTGGGCAGACACCTGCTGGCCCTGACTCCGAGCGGCCACGTGGACCCCCCTGGGTGCTGGGCCACACCGCTGGTTGTTCTTTGGCTCCCCTGTGCCCCGAGGGCCCTAGGGCGAGCTTGAGGTCCTGGTGGGTGAGTGCGCTGGCTCCAGGGGCGGGCGGGCGGGGCTGTGACTTGGGCTGCAGGGGCAGCCAGGGAGGAGTTGGACACTTCCTGGGCACCTCTTCCAGGCTGGTGCCCAAGTGTACCTTCTGGAGACGGTGGGACTGTGGGTGCGGGGCCTGTGTGACGTCCACGCCCCTCCAGCCACGCTCCCGCGGCCCTCGAGCCCTCACAGGTCTGAGACCTGCAGGGGCGGGTGCTGCGGCTGGACTTGCCCCCGCGGTGTCCTTGGAGCTGGACGAGGTGGCCAGGCCACTGCGCAGGAGCCCCGCCCAGCCCATCACCTCGCGGTCTGACTGGCGGTCAGGTCCCAGTGGCCACACGGCCAGAGCAGGCCGCGTTTCCCGTGGGTGGCCGCTGGACCATCTCTGGTGTCTCTCGAGATCTCTAGAGCGTGCTGGGGAGCGGGGGAGCATGAAGAGCCAATGGCCACCTCCACAGCCCCTCACCCCAGCCCAGGCAAGGCCCCGGCACTGGGCTGGGACGCTGCCTTGGTCCCCTGGGTGCCGGGAGCTGGGCCTCCCTGGGTTCCCAGGCCGCTCCCGGGTCATCGGCCTCAGCACGGCGCTGGGCCCAGGCCCTCCAACCCTGCGGGCCGCCTGGGACTGGCCTGGCCTCCCCCTCGACCTCTGCCTGGAGAAGGAGCGGGGCCAAACTGAGCAACTGCTGTGGGGCGGCTGGAGGTGGCTCAGGGTGGCCCTGGGCCAGAGGCTCAGCCCTTGGGCTCCCCCCATGGCCAGTCTGGGGCCACCCTGGGCCGGGAACGGGTGCCCTGCAGCAGGGCGTCCAAGGGGCCGGTCCCTGGGTGAGGGGACCCGAGGCCCGTCTTCCCCTGCAGCCTCATCAGGGGTGGGGCCGGTGTCCCCACAACGTGGTGCACATGCCAGCTTCGGGGGAGCAGCCCCGTGCTGTTGCTCGGGCGGAGCGCGGGTGCGAGGCCGGGCCGGCTCCCTCGCCTGTGCTTTCTGCCAGCCCTGACCCGCTCTGCGGCCCCGCGCCGCCTCCTCGGCCCCCCAGGGTTCGGGTCATTGGCTCTGCAGCCCCGCGGCCTTCAGGGGTGCCGTGCAGGTGGGGTGTGGGGCAGGGCAGGGAGCAAAGACACCCCCTCCCTCTGCAGGTGCGGGCTTTTCTGCGGCCCCCCCTGAAGGGCGTGGTCCTGGAGACCTTCGGCTCGGGCAACGGGCCCACCAAGCCGGAGCTGCTGCAGGAGCTGCGGGCAGCGGCTGCGCGGGGCCTGCTCATCCTCAACTGCACCCACTGCCTGCAGGGCGCCGTGACCTCGGACTACGCGGCTGGCGCGGTGCGGGCAGGGCTGCGCGGGCTGCACGGCGGGGCAGGGCGGGACGGGGCCGCCGGGCACCCTCCCACACGCCGATTCCCACCGTGACCCTCCCCACAGGCCATGGCCGGGGTGGGCATCGTCTCCGGCTTCGACATGACGTCCGAGGCGGCTCTGGCCAAGCTGTCCTATGTGCTGGGCCGGCCGGGGCTGAGCCCCGAGGGCAGGAAGGAGGTGCGTGGCCGGGGCGCGGGCGCCGGGACCCGGCTCAGGCCCAGGTGCCGTGCAGGCGGTCAGCAAGCTGGACCGGCCTCGGCCTGGACGGGGCAGGGCTGGGGGCTGCCGTGGTGGAGGGAGCTCGCTTGGGGCCTGGGCTCCCCGCCCACTGGCAGCCCCAGTTTCCCTTCACATTCCCGGGGAGCTTCAGACCCGGCCGTGCCCAGGACCGCCCTCACCCACACCCTGGGGCCGGCCAGGCGTGCTCTGGCCGCTGGGCCCAGGCCGACTTCTTTCTGTTCCTTCTGCAGCTGCTGGCCAGGGACCTTCGGGGGGAGGTGACGCTGCCCTTGGCTGAGGGGTGCCAGGCCGCCCGGCGGGGCGGTGTGCTGGGCTGCCAGCTCGCCCAGCTCCTCAGCCTGAGCCAGGTACTGTCCGGCGCAGGCGGGTGGCATGCGGCCTCCGCGGAGGGACTGGGTGATCACTGAGCAGCGCCAGCTGGGGGCGTCCCTGCTGGCCTCAGCACCGGCCTGGGGGGCAGGGCTGCCTGGTGGGGAGCGGCGCGCTCAGGCCGAGGCCTGAGAGGCTTCGTGGTGAGGACCCTGTGCCCGTGACTGTCTGGGCGACCTCGAGCAGGGTGCCCAGCCTGGGGGTGGGGGAGGCCAGGGAGGCACCTCAGGGCCTGGGGTCTTGGCAGGCCTTGGGGTGACCGGGCCCCTGGGTGGGTGTCAGGCCTGGGAGCGCTACGCCCAGTGGTGCAGGGCTTGGCCACGTGCCTTGGTTTCCCCTCTGCGGAGGCGGGGATGGGCCTGTGTGGAGGGAGAGCTTCAGGGGTGCTTGCGGCCGCTGCTGGGGCGGCTGTGGTCAGATGAAAGAGCAGGAGGGTGTGGCCTGTTATTAGGGCAGCCAGGCTGGAGCTAATGACTCTCGGGGTGCAGCAGCCTTGTGATCAGGGCTGGCCGTGGGCGCTGTGGCAGGACCGGTGGGCGCGGCACTGCCCGGGGGCTTGCGGGGACCCCAGCCTCTGCGTCCGGGAGACCATGGAGGGCCCCACATTTCGGCCAGGAGTGGGGACAGCACCCCGTGCCCCCAGTGTGTGCCTTCCGTGATTCTGCGCCTGCACCCCGGCAGCTGTGGGGAGGCTGGGAAACAGCTCCGAGAGCCGCAGCAGGGTCCGGGTGGCAGTCCAGCCCTTTCCAGCCCCGGGGTGACTGAGACCGTGGCTGCCCTGGCGCCCCTGCCCGCCCACGCTCGGGATCCCAGGGAAACCCATGGGTCCAGGGTGCCACCCTTCCCCCAGGAGGCCGGTGTTGCACGGGACGCCCTGGTGCCCAGCCTGGCCTGTGCCGCTGCCCACGCCGGTGACCTGGAGGCCCTGCAAGCGCTGGCAGAGCTGGTGAGTTCCCCACTGTCCTCGGGGGCCAGCCCAGCCCTGCTGGGCACCGGGGCTGGGGCACTGGCCAGCCGTGGGCAGGACCGCCTCTCACTGGGCCTCCAGCCCTGCACCCTGGTCTGCCGGGCTCAGCAGCCCGCAGTGGGAGGGGGCACTGTGCCAGGCCCACCCCAGGGTGTATGGCCCTCCTCAGGCCCTCCCCGTGCCCACCTGGCCCTGCCCAGCCACCCTCAGCAGGGGTCTGTCCCTGCCTCGCCTAGGACAGCGACCTGCGCCTGGAGGACTTCAGGGGCCAGACGCCGCTGCACGTGGCTGCCCGGGGGGGCCATGCCGGGGTGGTCACCATGCTGCTGCAGAGGGGGGCGGACGCCAACGCCCGGGACGAAGACGGCCTCAGCCCGCTGCTGCTGGCCGTGCGGGGCAGGTACTGGGCCCGGGCACTGTGGTGGGCTTGTGGGCAGGGCACCCGTGGGGCCAGCCCAGACAGAGCTGTCTCAGAGTAGCCGCCGCTGCGTGTGGCTTCCCCCAGCAGAGCTGCGAGGGCGCCTGCTTCCCAGGGCGCGCCCCCCACCCCCGTCCCCGTGCTCCCAGAGTCCCCCCACCCCCCCCACCCCCATGCTCCCAGAGCCCCTCTCCTGGCCTCGTGCGCCCAGAGCTGCCCCCCTCCATGCTCCCAGAGCCCCTCCCGTGGCCTGGTGCTAGCCATGCCCGTGCAGGGGTGAGAGCCCAGCAGGAGCGTGGACTGCGGGCTGGGTGGTCAAGGCGGGCCTTCCTGGAGGAAGTGACCTCCGGTAAGTCCGACAAGGCCGGGGTCTCTGGCAGAGGAGCTTTTACGGACGCGCACCGCGTCACGCACCTGGGGCTAGGGCTGGTGCCGGGCGGGGTGTGAGGGGGCGCCAGACAAGACGCAGGCTCCCCAGCAAGCCTGGCGTCTGGAGGCAGGGCCTGGCCTAGGGAGCCGGGGATGCCCCGCAGCTGGTGTCCTCGGACATGGGGCCGAGAACCCAGAACATGGCTGAGACTGGGCACCAGAGGCCTCTGCTGGCCCCAGGCGCCCAGGGCCTGTGTTCAGGGCCGGCCTGGGGGTGGTGTGAGGGCCATGTGGGAGGGAGCCGGGTCTCTGCCCAGGCACTCCCAGGCACAGCCCCTCCCAGAGCTCTGGCTCTGCCCCCCCCCCCCCCCCCGCCGGCAGGGGTCTGGGTGCTGGCCAGGGTTAGGGTTAGGGTGCTGGCCGGGGAGGCCAGAGCAGGCCAGCATCACTGATCTCTGCCAGCACCCGCCTCTCCTTTCTCCCTGGCACCCCCTCCTAGGGCCAGGCTCATTGCTTTTGCCCACGGCAGCCACAGGCTTGGCGGGCACAGGCCCCATGCCCCAGTGGCCGGAGCCTTCTGGGCCGGGTCAGCCCGTCTGTCCCCTTCTGTGCCCGCCGCAGCCCGGGGCAGTGTAGATGCTGTTCTCGTGACTTCTGACGTGGGGCTGCTGGGGGCTTGGCATCCAAAGCCCCTGGGCCTCGCCTCCTTGGGAGTTCTCTTGGAGGGGGCGCTCACTCATCCTGTGTAGAGAGACTAAGGGTGTCTGGGTCCGGGTCACCGCTGTCCAAGGCAGGTCCTGGCCCCTCCCCTCACCCAGCCCTGGGGAGTGGCCCCTGGTGGGGGATGTTGGGGAGGGGCTTGCACGGTCCTTCCTGGCCGGGGCGGGGGTAAGGGGGGCGCGGGGGGCTGCTGGGTGCTCCGGTCCCGGGCTGGGCTGATCTGGCTGAGATTCAGGCTGAGCGCAGCGGGGGCGTGGGTGAGAGGCTTGATGAGCTCCCCCAGCCTGGGCTGGCCCCTCCTCCCTGCCCGGTGTCACAACACCCCCAGCCCGCCCAACCGGTCTCCCAGCCTTGCACCCCTGCCGGCCCACGGTGCCAGGAGTGGAACTATCCCCAGGGCTTCTTGGGGTAAGGGTGGGGAGCAAGACCCGTGGGCCCTCCCCCTTCCCAGGCTGCCCAGAAGTGCGGTGATCCCACAGCAGGGGCCTGACATGCAGTGGGGCCCCACAGCGCTCGTGCTCTAGCCCCCGAGCCTGGCCCAGCCGGGCCCCTGGGGACCCTTCTCTGGGCACTAGCCCGACAGGCTGTCTCGTCCCCACCCCTCCCCGCTGGCTGAGTTTCCCCAGCCCTGGTCAGGGGGGTGTGGTGAGGCCAGCTCGGGTGGGACGCTGTCCTCGAGGCCGGGTGGGACTCGGGCCTCTGGGACAGGCGGGGAAGACCCGGCGAGGCCTCACGGTGCGGACGGGGGCTGTGCTCAGCCATGGGCTCACTGAGCCCTGGGGACAGGGCCCGTACCTGCCCTGCACCCCGCCGTGTGTGTCCTGAGAAGTTACCCTGGACAAGCAGGGGTAGGGAACCCTGAGATCTAGGCAGGTGGGGGCCGGTGCTGTCCCAGGATCGTGAGCAGAGGCCGGGGGCCCATGTTCGGCCGCCCTCTCTTGTGGCAGGCATCGGGGTGTCATCAGCCTGCTGCGGGCAGCAGGGGCCTGCCTGTCCCCTCAGGAGCTGGAGGACGTGGGGACAGAGCTGTGTAGGTAAGGGCTGCTCCCGGGGACCTGGGGCTCCCAGAAGGGAGGTGAGGCCGTTCCCACCAAAGCTGTCCCGGGGCCGGGCGTTGTGGGCCTGCCGGGGTCCAGGCCCCCCGCCCCCGGCCTCCTGTGTCCCCCTCTGTGAACACTAGGAGGCCCCAGACTGTCCTGCTGTTTCTGCAGCCTCCGCCCAGGGAGCGCCCGTTGTGCAACCTGAAACGGGTGTGCGCCCGCGGCGGGCGTGTGCGTGTGCGAGCAGCCACCGGGCTGCGTGTGAGCGGGCGGCCGCTGACTCAGTCACCCACACCAGCCGAAACCAGACTCCAGGCGCCCGCTGCCTGCGGCTCGCACACCCGTGGCCCTGCTGGCTCAGCTGCTCGGAGCAGCCTGGCGGGCGGGTGGGCAGAGGGAGGGCGCCAGCAGGCCCCGACAGCCCGTCCCCTTCCCCAGGCTGGCGTCCAGGGCGGATGGAGAAGGCCTGAGGGCGTGGTGCCAGGCGGGCGCTGATCCGGGGCTGCTGGGCTACGACGGACGCAGCGCCCTGCACGTTGTGAGTGCCACTGCTGCCCCACAGCCCTCTGCGAGGCCACCTCCTCCAGGAAGGCCTCCCGGGTAGTTCCACAGGCTCCCCCCTTTCCCAGCCCCAGACCTGATTCCAGCTCTACTGGCCAATGCTGCTGGGAACCCAGGCAGGGGCCGGTCCTTCCCCGTCCTCCACGGGCCCGGAGCTGTGGGCGGGTGGAGGGGGTGCTGCGCTGGGACAAAGGGCGCCTGGCCGGGAGGGTGTCCGGGGTGGGGACCAGGCTGGGGCTCTGGCCCTGCAGCGACCCCCTCGTGCCCCCACAGGCGGAAGCAGCGGGTGACCTGGAGGTGCTGGCCCTCCTGCAGAGCCTGCAGGGCGGTGCCGATGCCCGGGACCCAGGGCCAGTGAGTCCGCCTGGGCTCCCCGCAGGGAGGGTCTTGGGGCACTGGCCGTGGGGTGGCATCGGGGCCTGGGGATCAGGCAGGAGGGCTTTCCCAGGCCCTCGGACCCCTGTGCTGTCCTGTCAGGCCGCTGTGTGACGCCCGGCGCCACGGAGAGCGTGACGACCCCAGCCAGCCGAGAAGCTCCGCCAGCCCTGGGGACCTGAGACGCTGCGGGGCTCCCGCCTACAGGGCCAGTCCTCACCCCAGGACCCACTGGGCTGGGTGCCCCCACCTGCCTTCCAGACAGGGGACCTTCCGGCCCTCGGAAGACTCAAGGCTGCCTGGGGGCCCGTCCTGGCACAGGCTGGGCCCTATAGATGGGGTGCCCGGCTCACCGCCCAGCGCCCCCGGTGCTCGGGACCTCCCATTTGCAGGAAGTGCCGCGTGGGTCTCAGTCGAGGCCTCGGCTCCAGCCCAGCGTCCTGCCTGCCCTGACCTGCCGCCCTGCGTGCCGCCCCCAGCTCCCGCCCCTGCTGCGGGCTCCCGGAACCGCCGCTCTTTGTTGGGGAGAGTGGCAATAAAGTCTCTTGGCCCCCCCAGGTCCCCAGTGTGGCTCCGTGTCTGTCTGGGCGGCACCGTGGGCTGTGTGGGGAGTCGCGCCCCAGGCTCTGGGTCAAAGGGCAGTGTCCTCAGCACCCTGGGGTGGGAGGCGCCTGGCCGGGCCCCAGGGCAGCATCCAGGCAGTGTGGGGTGAGTGGGCACCGGCTGTTCCCTCCCCACATGCCCTCTGCCCGTCCTCTCTCCTCCAACCGACACACGGAAGCTTGCATGCACCTCTCCCGGCAGACCCCCTCTGGACCTGTCACGGTCCTTCCCGGTGGCCCCTCAGCACAGCGCGCTCCAGCTCACCCCACAGGAGCCAGGCCCATCCAGGCCGCCTGCCTTGGGGGGCAGCAGGATGACCAGTGCTGGCCCTAGCTGGACCTCTGGATGCTGATGGGCAGGGCAGACCTGGGCCCGGTGGGTATGGCCCTGAGGGGGTGTCAGAGGCCCAGCTGGGCCAGGTATGTGGGCCCCTGGCCACCCCTCTGTCCAAGCCTGAGGCTGCCCGGTGGGGTAACGACAGCCCAGCCCAGGCCCTCCTGGTGGCTCTGGCTGGCTGACCAGGGCCTGCGCCGGCTGTGAGGAGCGTGGGGGCCGCCTCCGCCAGGGCCCTGTCCCTGGGAACTGCTCTGAACGCCCACATGAGGATCGTGTCTGTCCATCTGCCCCGGGCACTGGGGAGTGGTCGGGAGGACTGGCCCGGCCTGGGGTTTGTGCCTGTCATGGTCTGGGCAAGAGTGGGACACGGGAGCCAGCCCTGGCGGCCCTGAGCGCGGCCTCTCCCAGGTGGGCGGACCCGGCGGCTCCACCCGCTGCCCCGGGCTCCTTAGCCTGGTTCCCAGGCCGGGGCTGGCTCCGCCTGGCAGCCCTCCAGATTCTCGCCCAGGCACGGGTGTGCCGGCCTTGCACAACCAGGTAACACCCCAGGAGCCTTTGCTCCACACCCCAATGAAGGCCTGGGCCTGGGGCCTTGGGGCAGAGGGGCTGGAGCGCCTGGCCTGGCCCCGCGGGTGGGCTGGCCCTGGGGTTTGGGGGGCTCTGGCCCTGGCCCAGAGAAAGCAGGAGGGCTGAGGCCGGTTCCCAGCCCCTGCGGAGTGCCACGTCCTCTCCGGGCACCGGCTGCTGGTGGGAGGTCCCACCCCTTGAACCTGCTCCCTGGGCCCCGGGCAAGCCCGCCACTCGCAGCCACTGCGCCCATCCCCTCGGCCTGCGAGGCCCTGTTGTGAAAGCCGCAGAGCTCTGGTTACCCCACATGGCGCACCCTCCCAGAACACGTCTCGGGCTGCCAGGGTGGAAACGCCCACTCTGGCCTGGGTGTCCGGGAGGGAGCACTTGCCGGGCTGGCATGTCCCCAAGTGGGTCACTGATGACAGGGGAGAAGCCACTGCCCGCCAGGCGGGGGGGGCCAGTACAGCCAGGCACCCCCACCTGGCAGAGGGTCCCCACGCAGCCAGGTGCCCACCCGTTGTGTGACTCAGCCTGACAGCGCGCGTCTCCTGGGCCGCGGGCTCGAGAGGCTGGGGAAGCCGCAGACCCAGCCTGGAGCCTCCTCGGAGCCTCCTGTGTTCCTGGGAGGAGGCCTGTGGTGTCCTGTCCTCCGGGATCTCCAGCCCGCGCGGGCCGGCCTCCTTGGGGTGGAGCCATGCAGGTGAGGGGCCAGTGGGCCCCTGGCCTGCTGCACCGTTGAGGAAAACCAGGCCCGGGCCCATACTTGGGGCTCCTGGGCATGTGGTAGGGCATGCGGGGTACAGTGTGGCCCCGGGGGAGAATGTAGGGGATACCTTGAGCCCCTCAGGGCCTGGGGGGACCATAATCCCAGGGAGAGCTGGTAGCATCACTTTGGTGGGGCCTTGGCCCCTGACGGCCCATCCGGGACCCGGGTCTGGGAAGCTGTGGCCCCCAGGCCTATGTTGGCCGGCCCCGGGGATCCCCACCATGAACAGATTCCGAGTCAGGGTCCCTGGCCAGGCAGTGCCCCCGGGTGCCTCCTGCACGTGGGGGCAAGGGGTGTGTCCTGGTCAGCCCCCCTCCCCCGGGCCCACACGAGTGTGACAGAGGCGCCTGCCTCTGCTGAAGAGGACAGCCCCGTGGGGGGCTCTGCCAGGGCTCGCGACTGGGCAGGGAGAGGTCGGCCGCCAGGTGTGGCAGGGCACGTGCAGGCGTCACCCTGGCCACATGCACCTGTGGCTCCGCCCTGACCCCACTAGCGCCTGCTGCTGGGGGGATGGGGCGCCCCCACTCAGTGCCCCGAGGGCCTCTGTCCCTCTGCGCCTCGGTGTCCCCAGCCGTAACGCGGAGGCCACCGCCGGGCTGGTCACCGACACCCGAGGGGAGCCGCGGAGGCGGGGGGCGCACAAGCTGGCAGCCGCGGGGACCCGCCCCAGCCGCGGCCCAGAGGACGAGGGGCTCCTGCGCGCGCGGCCGCTCAGCTCGTGCGCCCCCGACACAGCCGCCCGCGGCCGGAAACGCAGGCGGGACCTCGGGGCCGCCACCCCACGTCCCCGCAGCCTGCCCGGCCGGGCTCCTGTGCCCCCCGCGGGCAGCGCGGCCGGGCGCGGGGCTGCGGGTGGCCGGGCGCGCAGGCCGGGCCGCGGGGGCTCCGGGGCGGGGCGGCGCGGGGCGGGGCGGGGCGGCGCGGCCCTCCCCCGGGAAGAGGCTGGGGCGCGGGGCCCGCCGCCTCCGCCTCTGGTTTCACTTTCGCTTCGCCCCCCCCGCCCCCCGCCCCCCGCGGCGCTGCCTTTGAAGTGACGGGCCCGGCCCGGCCCGCGCACCTGGCGCTCCCCGCGGGGCGGCCCCAAGCGGGCGCGGCCCGGCCGGCGCGGCCCCGACGCCAGGTGCGCCCCCCGGGCGCGGGGCGCGGGGGCGCGGGGGCGCGGGCGCCGGGCGGGGGCCGGGCGGGGGGCGGGCGGGCGGCGTGAGTCAGGCCCCCCCGCCCCCCGCGACGACCCGCCGCGCGACCCGCGGGCCCGGGAGCCGCCCGGCCCGGCCCGACCGGTCGGGCCAGCGCGGCCGGCGCATTCCGGCGGCGGGGGCGGCGGCCGCGCGCTTAAAAGGCGCCCGCGCCGGCCGCCCTCGGAGCGCAGACGCCGGCCGCGCCGGGCCGGGCCGGGTCGGGTCGGGCCGGGCCGGGCCGGGCCGCCGCGGGCCGCGGGCTCCAGGGGCTGCCGGGCGAAGGGCGCGGCCCGCGGGGCCTGCGGGGCCTGCGGGGAGCGCCGGGTGCGCGGGCCCGGCGCGGGGGCGCGGGGGCGCGGCTCTGCCCGGCGCGGGGGGCGCGGCGCCGGGACTGGCGCGCTGGGGCCAGTGGTTCTTGACAGTTCAACAGTCTGTAGCGCAATTGTGAAATGTTTAGGACCACTAGCCCCGGCGCGCCCGGCGGCGGCCACGTGCGCCCGCCCGCCCCGCGTCGGCCCGGGAGGAGGAGACGCCGCGCCCGGCCCCGCCGCGCCCCGCGCCCCGCGGCGGCCCGAGAGCGGGGCCCGGGCCGGGGCCCCCCGGGAGCTGCGCGGCCGCCGCCCCGCGGCCCCGCGGCCCCCGCCCCGCCGCGCCCCGGACTGGCCGCGACGGGCCCGCGGAGCAAGGGACGCCCGGCCCCGGGCTGCGCGGCGGGGCCGGGGTCGCGGCCTGGGCCCGGGGCCCCGCCGGGTCTGCAGGGAGCGGTGGGCCACGGGCTGCCCGGGCGGAAGGCGGCGGCGCCCGGAGGGTCGGGGCGGGCGCGGCCCCTCGGCCTCGGGCCCCTGCGCGGGGGGGCCCAGGGGAGCGCGCCGCGGGCGGGCGCAGGCGGGGCCGTGCGCGAGGCCGGGGGCTCAGCCGGGGGCCCTTCCCACCCCCAGCAGGGGGCGGCCACCCGCGCCAGGGGCGCCCCGGAAGGTAAGGCGGCGGCGCGGGAGAAGGGGGGTGCGTGCTCAGGCGCTGGGGTGCGGCGCGTTTCAGTCCCGCGAGGGCAGCACCTGGCTGGGGGGCCTTGGGCCACTCACCTGCCTCTCTCAGCCCCGCCTGCGCTTGGGCCCGTGTGGGGGGCCCGGTGAGCAGCTGGGGGGCTGCCTGCTGGGCCGGGTGTCAAGGCTGCTCTGTGCGCGGCTGCGGCTGCGGCTGATGACAATAAAGCGAGTCCAGAGCCTCGGGGTGACCTGCGCTGTCTCCCTCCTGCTGGTGCCAGGCATGGTGGGGGCCCGGTGCCTCACTCTGGCCAAGTTCTTTTTCTTCAGTCTCCCAGGGGTCCCCAGTGCCTGCTCAGCCTTCTCCTAGCCAGAGCGGGCCTGCTGGGCTGGGTGATGACCAGATCCTCATTTCAGCCGATCCCAGCCCACCTCAGCCCCCACCCCGCTCCATCCCTGCCCACTGGAGGATCTGGCCCTGGGAGGGGCGGGGGCTGGTGCCCCCAACCTGGCACCGACTGAGAAGGTCTTGTGGGTTCAGATGCCAGCCTGCCATCTGCAGGCCAGCCGCCCCGCAAGCCCTGGAACCCGCCTCACTCTGCCGGTGGGTGGTGGCCGCCTCCGGGGCTCACCCGTGGGAGGGCCAGGGCAGGCAGGCCAGCTGAATCCGGCCCTCTGTGCCAGGGCCCTGGGGTGGGGTGCCAGGCACAGGTGCTGCCCTCCCTGCGCCCGCCCCAGCCTCTCCTCCGGCCTCCCACTCCCCGAGGGTCCCCAGGGCCCAGTGTCCTTCCTCTGTGGTCACGGGAGCCCGGGGTCAGCTGGGCCCGTGGCTTTGGCGGCGCGCGGCCCAGCTCTGCCCGGTGCTGGGAGGGGCCGCGGGCCTGCCTCCTCGCGCCTGCCTGGGACGCCGCGCCGCCGGGGCAGGACAGAGCACCCCAGCGCGGGCTGCCCGCTGGCTTGGTTCGCCTGGACGCCCATTTTTAGCATGGCCAGCCTGGCGTCCCGGGCGGCGGGTCCCTATCCTGGACCCGCACGGAGACCACCCGCCGGGACCCCTTGCCAGCCTTTGCCACGGGAGAAGCAGCCTGTCTGTAAGGCGCTGCCCTCCGGGCCCTGTTCTGGTGGCGGAACCAGTGCGCTGGGCACCGCCTGTCAGGCTGGGCCTGGCGCCCCCTCCCCGGGAGGCCGGTCACTGCCCGCCTGTGGGGCAGCGGGAGGGACAGCCGCGCCCACCGCCTGCCAGGCTGGGCAGAGGGGTTGGGAGAAGGGGACAGACCCCCGGCTGACTGGTGGCTTCGGAGATATTCCGGCCTCTGGTCCCCAGGGAGAGGAGCCCGCCGATCTCCCGGCGCCCCAGCCCGGCCCCACCCGGGGCGCCCGGCAAGCAGCTCCGTCCACTCGGGGAGGGCTGAGGCCGGCTGCCCGCTCTGGGCTTCTGGGCGGCCAGCGGGAGGTGGGGTGGCGAGCAAACCAGCCTCCCTTGAGTCTTTGGGGCCCCCCTTGTCTTTGTGTAACGGCCCACGGCGTGACTCCAGCCCGCACCCCCGCCCCCGGCAGGCGGCGCCCAGGCGCGGCCTCCTGTGCACGCTGCGGCCTCGGCGGCGGCCAGAGCCCGCGCACCGCTGCGTCCTGCTCCCGGGCACGGCCCTGCCCGTCTCAGGAGCGACCAGCCCGCCTCTCTGTTGGTGCGCCGTGCGCCGTCCCCAGCCTGTTTCAAAATTTAAGAAAATTAATTCTGGAACAATGTGACTGTGGTGCGGCTGCTGTCCCCCTCTCAGCCCCGGAGCCCTCGTCCTCCCGGCGTCTGTCCCCAGGAACCGACCGCCCCCCGCCCCCATCTCAGGCCACGGCTGGGCCTCGGTCAGCAGTCAGCCCAGTGTCCTCAGGGCTCGTCCCGCCGCAGCGCACCAGGGGGGCCTCCTTTTCAGGGCTGAGTAGTGCTCCAGGGCTGGCGGTCGTGTTGTGCTCACCCGCGTGTCCCCCGGGGCCTCCTGGGCTGCTTCGCCCTCGGCTACTGTGAGGGTGGGGGCGCTTCAGTCCCACAGAGGCCTCTCCCTTCCCTCTTCTGCTCCCGGCCTTGGGGTTCCCTCTCCTCCTGCGTTCACTTGAGGTCAGCTGAAGGCTGGGGCCCTTCCAGACCCCTACGTCTCAGTCCTGTGCAGCCTCCTCTCCTCATCCTGCTCCTGGCCTGTGGCCTCTGCACCCCCCACCCCACCCTAGGCCACGGGGTGGACTCACCTGCTGACTCCCCCCTCTGCGGTCCCCGCTCTGCCCAATGTCCGAACTTCCCATGTAGTTTCTCCTACAAATTGCTGTGCTGGTGGGGCTAAGTGTGGCCCCTGACACTCCATCTCATCCCAAAGTAAAGCCCCTTCCTTCCCCAGAAGCTCTCCTGAGGCCCACTGGCCAGTCCTGGCCACCCCCAGACACTGCCCGGCTGCCATAGAGACAAACCCTGCTGGTCTCGCCAGCCCCTTGGGCCTCATGCCCGCCACCCAGTCCATCCTCCAGGCGTCAGGCGATCACAGGTCCCATCGACAAACTGTCCCCAGGCCCACGGTCAGCAGAGGCCCCACCAGAGGTGGCCTCTTTGGGCTTGGGCGGAGCCTGCCCCTTCTGGGTGCCCCCTCTGGCTCCAGGCCAAATCCCACTCACGGTTCCGGTTCCTCTTGACCCAAGAGCATCTCGGGAAGACACCCCAACACACAGGTCACAGAGACAGCCTCGGCCAAAGGAGTCTGGGCTGGCCTGATCGCTTCCCCCTTCTGGTTCATAATGAATACACGCAAGGACCTGGTTCTGCCCTGGCGCTGTCATGCCAGGCGCTTCCTCTCGGAGTCATTCAGAGCGTGTTTTTACTTTCCTCTACATTTCTAAATTAGACCAATGCTTTCTTTAAAAATGAAGTTTCGGGGCCTCCCCGGTGGCGCAGCGGTTGAGCGCTGGGTTGCGAAGCTGCCCGCAGCCTCTGCAGCGCCGGTTCAATCCCCGGCTGCTCCCCGGCCACCAGAGGAGGGTCCCACATGGCGCGCAGACCTCTCCTGCCGCCCGCTGCTCCCCCCAGCAGTGTATTTCGTCAGTCTGCCTGCTCTGCTCCCCGCTCTGGCTCTGGTGGATTCTCTCACCCTCCCGTGCTTCTGACTGTACCCAGTGCTTGTATGAATAAATAAATAAATAGATAGATAGATAGATCTTAAAAAAAAAAAAATGAAGTTTCGGGCCCTCCCCTGTGGCGCAGTGGTTGAGCGCTGGGCTGCAAAGCTGCCCGCAGCCTCTGCAGTGCCGGTTCGATCCCCGGCCACCGGGTGAGAGTCCCACATGGCGTGCAGACCTCTCCTGCCGCCCGCTGCTCCCCTCAGCAGTGTACTTCGGTCCTTCTGCCTGCTCTGCTCCCCGCTCTGGCTCTGGTGAATTCTCTCACCCTCCTGCGCTTCTGACTGTACCCCTTGTATAAATAAATAAAAATAAATCGACTGAATCTTGGGCCTCCCCGGTGGCGCAGCGGTTGAGCACTGGGTTGCGAAGCTGCCCGCGGCTTCTGCGGTGCTGGTTCGATCCCCGGCTGCTCCCCGGCCACCGGAGGAGGGTCCCACATGGCGAGCAGACCTCTCCTGCCGCCTGCTGCTCCCCTCAGCAGTGTACTTCGTCAGTCTGCCTGTTCTGTTCCCGGCTCTGGCTCTGGTGAATTCTCTCACCCTCCCGCGCATCTGGCCTGTACCCCGGTTCTCGTATAAATAAATAAATAAATCTTTTCAAAAAAATGAAGTTTAGGGGCCTCTTTGGGGCTGTGGGGGTTAGGTCTCAGCACTATGAAGGTCTCCGCAGCCCCTGTGGCCTGAGTCTGACCCCGGCCAGGGAGCTGCCCACAGGGCGCAGCAGACCTCTCCTGGCTCCCCGCTGCTCCCTCAGCAGTGGAGTCCAGTGGATCCGCCTGTTCTGCTCCCCACTCTCTGGTGAATCCTCTCACCCCCACACCTCTGGCATATACCCCAGTTTTTGCATGCATGCATAAATAAATCTTTTTAAAAAATAAATAAAAATGAAGTTTAGACATGTTACATGATGAAAAAAATGGAGCAACAGTTATGCAGCTTGTTAAGAAGCCAGGAGCGAGGCCTCCCTGGGCGCAGGGGCCAGTCTCTGCGCAGTCACACTTGCAGCCACTGCAGACTGAGTGTGACCCCCAGCCAGGGAGCTACCCACAGGGCACAATAGACCTCTCTGGTCTCCCCGCTGCTCCCCTCAGCAGTAGGTTACAGTGGATCTGCCTGTTCTGACCCCCAGTATGTCTCTGGGGAGTCCTCTCACCCCCGTACCCCCGGCCTGCACCCCAGCTCTTGTATACATAAATAAAAAAATAAATCTTAAAAAAAAGAAGCCAGGAGCCTCCTGCCCAGAGCCTGCCCTGTGCACCCCAAGTTTGCTCTGCAGGAGCCCGCTGGCTCCCTTTTCCGATCGTCTGGTGTCCGTCGCCCCCGAGCTGTGAGCAGCCCCCCTGACTCTGATAGATGCTAGAACTCGCCCAAGCATGTTTGGGTGCTGGGAGCAGCCCCTCCTGCCCCCCTGCCTGCCCCCTAACTCCCCACTGTCCTCCCAGCTGCACCCCTCAGCTGGCCCGGCCCGGCCCTGCCACCCCTGGAGACACTCCCTATTTCTTATGTCGGTTGGACCCCATTTTCTTGCCTCATGCCCAAGCCAGGAGCTGGGAGGAAGGGCGTGGTCAGCAGTCACTGGGGTCCTTATGCTCTCGGGGTGGGTGAGCCTGCTGTCCAGCTGCCCCTCCCAAGGGCTCGCTTCCCCTCAGCATGGAGGACAGTCTCCCGCCATCCTCTGGCCGCCGCTGCTTGGGTGGACAAGCTGGAGGGCCCCCGCTTCCCTCCCTGCACGCGGAGCCTGCGCCCAAGGCCGCCGGCACCGTCTGTCCTGGCTGCTGTGACGCTGCCCAGAAGGGGCCCTGCCCTGGTCATCGAGGACGCGCCGTCTTACCTGCGGCCCGGAACCTTCCTGCCACCCCGCCCCTGTGTTCCTGTTTTCTTGTTCTGGAATTCTCTCGTTCAGACGCTGAGCTTCCTGCTCCAAGCCTGCAGGCTTTCCTGCCTCTGTTTTCTGGGAGATTTCCTTAACTTTCTCTCGGTCCTTCTTTTGAATTTTACTTTTGTTGTATTTTTATTCCCCAGGAGCCTCATCTATTGACCCAAGTTGCTCCTGCACAGAGCTCTGTGCCTCTGCTTCTCTCTCTGAGGGTGAGTGGGGGGGTGCCCTGTCCCTGGGGGCTCTTGGAAGGTGGCTCCAGAGGCGTGCGCGGTCCTTGTGGAGAGTGTGCAGGCGCCAAGGCACACACTGCTGCCAAAGTCACCGCATATGCGCACATGTACACACATATGTGCACAAGGCATGTGCAGTGCAATGCACACACAAGAGCACACACATTAACCGTGCCCATAAAGCACAGGTGTGTGCACACACGTGCCATGATGCACACATGTGCATACACGCGCGCACACACGTGCCCAGCTGCATTCACAAGGCTGCGCTCTAGCTGGTCCTGGTCCCAGGAATCCAGAGCCGCGTGGACTCTGCCTGCGTGTGTGTGGAAGACTCACCCCCGAGGGGTCCTCGGCAGGCAGGTGGCAGCCCCGGGAGGCCCCCCCACGTGCCCCCCTCCCCCCCAGGCTGATCCCAGGCCCTTGGGGGTAGAGGGTTTGGGGCAGGGGTGCAGGAGGTGCGCTGTGGGGGAGGCGGGGAGGTGCAGGAGGGGGCGCTGGGGAAACCACAGAGCTGCAGGGCCCCTTAGCACACCCTTCAGTCGCGGGGGCCGAGGGCGGGCCCCTCCCCTCCCAGGGCCTCAGTTTCCCCGTGTGTGAGGGAAGCGGAACCTGCCGATCCACTTCCCCTCCAGCGCACTGGCCAAGTGGCGCCCTCTGCCGGCCCCAAGTGGCTCGTCCGCTCGGAGGCGGCTGCGCCCCCCCCACCCCGCCCCCCCAGCCCCGCCCCCTGCCCCCCAGCCCCTCGGCCCCCTCCCGGTGCCTGGCGTCCTTGAGCGCGGCCGTCGGGGCGTGCTCGGCCTGCGCCCTCGGGGACCAGGGCGCGGGGCCCGGCGGGGGCCGCGGCGGGCGCGGAAGGACTCGCCAGGCCCGGCGGCGCCCGGGGCAGAGCGGCCCCGAGGGCGGGCCCCGCGCTGGGTCCTCAGCGGCCCGCAGCCCTGGGCGGGGCGGGAGGCAGCGCACAGGCCGGGCCGGGCAGCCGCCTGGGGCCGGGCCGGGCGGGGCCGGCGGCGGCGCAGGACAGGAGCCCACGCGGGGCGCGGCGGGGCTCGCGCAGCCTGACCTGCTCCTCGCACGAGCCCCGCCCGCGGGCGCCCACGTCCGCCTGGGAACACGGGCGCCCAACGGTGAGTCTCGGGGTGACGGGCAGCGGCCGGGGCAGTGGGGGGCTTGGGGTGAGGTCCCGGGCGCGCGGGTCACACTGCGGATGGGGCTGGGGTGTGCGAGGGTGGACGCCTTAGAACAGGGCAGGGGAGACTTTGCTGGGGTCCCTTCCAGGCAGGCCCGGGGCGCTGGAGAGATGTGGGTGTCTGGGGAGACCCCTGCAGGGAGCGGCCGGGTTGAGCGGGGTGCGGGCCCCGCGCGCGGCTGTGGCGGAGCAGAGCTCTGAGCCGACCCGGCGGGTGCCAAGGCCAGGCCAGAGCTGCGGGCTCCGGGGCCAGCGCCGAGGGCCGGGGGGTCGCCCGATTCCTGGCGCCCGTGGAGGGGCGGGCAGGGTGGGCTCGCCTCGGGCAGCCGGGCAGCAGGAGTCGAGGGCAGCTCCAGGGCGGCTGCCTAGAGTGGGTGGGTGAGCGAAGGAGAACCCCGCGCCCCCAGAGGCCCCCTCCACGCCCTTCCCGCCCAGCGGGGCCTCTGCGGGCGCTGGCCAGGGTGCTGAAACCCCGCGCGCGGCGCTCAGGCCGGGCCCTCCTGGGGCGTCTGGCGGGCGGGAGGGGCTGTGGGCCGCCCCGGTGAGCAGTGAGGGTCCCCGTCTCTCTTCTCCCCGGCGGGCCCCCGGCTGGGAGACGCCCTCCCCCCGCTGCCCCAGCCGCGTGCCCGGGGAGAGGCGGGGTCACCCGCCCACACTCTCGACCCCGACGGCCTGGGACCTGTGCCCGTCTCCTCTCCTGCGGGGTGGGGACCCGGGCGCCCCGCCTAGCGCTGCTGCCAGGGTGAAATGAAGAACGACTGCCCGGCCGGGGAGCCGCCCGGGACCCCGGGAGCGCCCGCGGAGCCGGCTGGCGGGAGGGGGGGCGGGGCAGGGCGCGGCAGGCCGGGCAGCCCTGTGCTGGACGGAGGTGTCCAGTGGACGCCCCCGGCCGCTCCTGAAGCACCCGTCCCCCGCCTCAGACGGGGGCCCACCCTCCCAGAGGGCGCCTGAGGGCTGACCGGGCTTGGGGTGCAGGGGGTCCCGAGCACCCTGGGTTGGGGGAAGGTGTTTCCCTCCCCCCAGACTGCTCCGGGAGGGCCGGCGGCCCTGGCGTGGGCTCAGAGGACGCGCTCTCTGGCGGAGGCCCCGGCCCCAGCCAACCACGGCGGAATCTGCAAGGCTGGGCCGCGGCCAGTGAGGCCTGCCCCGCGCCCCCCGGCGCAGATGCCCAGGCCTGACAAGCCTGACCCTCTGGGCGCCCAGGCCCCTCCGGGGAGTCCCGGTGCTGACCTGCTGCCACCGCCCGAGGACAGCCGAGGCTTTCTCGCAGGTCCCCGCGGGGCGGCGTGCGCTGGGGCTCCCGGGGCCGGCCCAGGAGGGACGGCACGTGTGGAGGAAGGGGGGTTTCCCGGCGTCCCCGGGGGCGCCTCGTGGCTGATGCGAGCCCGTCTGGCAGTGACCCCGCGGCGCCGCTCCGTCGTGGGGCTCTGCTCTGGCCCCAGCCTGGATTTCCCTGGGGACGGGGCTGACCGCGGCCGCGCCTGGTAAATTAAATGTTAAAAAAAATCCCCGTGATGGTTTAATCAATCCTCTGAGAGGCGCGCAGCCTCCTGCAGAAGAGCGGGGTCCACAGGAGGGAGGCCCGGCTCCGGGGCCTGGGGGTGGCACGGTCCCCTGCAGGGCCTGCCGGAGGCGTGAGGCCCCCAGTGTGGCCTCCTGGAGCCGAGGGGTCCGGCCGGCTCTGTGCCTTGCCCTGATGCAGGCGCCAGGCCAGGATGGCCACGGGGGCAGGGAGGGGTCGGGCCTGCGTCCTCTCGGACCCCGGTCTGTGGGGGCAGGGCCACAGAGCAGGTGTTCCTGCTAAGCCCCTGGGGTGTGGTGGGGGCGCCGATGTCGTCCGCTGGGGGGAGCCGGAGGAGGCGGTGACAGGCGGTGACGGGCGAGGGCCGGCCCAGCCTTAGTGCCCAGACAGTGTCCTGGCCGGCCACCCCTGCCCGCACCTGCCAAAGGGCCTGCGGGCTGGCCCGGGGTCACGGCCACAGAGGCTTCCCGGCCCGCTGACCTGCCAGGCCCAGGGCAGCCCCCTTCGTTCCCAAAGTCCCTCCCCTGGGGTCTAGGCTATTTGGGGGACACTCCTGCTCCACCGTCCCCAGGTTGGGGGATGCACAGTGCAGCTGCAGGGTGGGATCTCAGCTTGAGCTGGGGGGGGGCGCCCTCCCTCTGCCGGGTCCAGTCCCAAGCGCTGAAGCAGGGGGGTGCAGCAGGGGTCCTCCAGGCCGAGCGGACGTCCCGGAGCAGCTGGCGGGTCCCAGTGCCTGGGGCTGCTGGTGGTGGCATCTGGGCCCCCGGGTCCCGCTGCTGTGCTCTGGGGCTCTGGTGGAGGGGCCTTTGGGGGTCGATGGCCTACTTGGGTCATGGGATGGGGGCTTTCTCTTGGGGTGCTCGGGAGCGTGGCCAGTGTCAGAAGAACAAGGTCACCGTGTCCCTTGCACCTCTGTCCCCAGGGCCTGGGCCCCCGAAGTGCAGAGTCCCCGGGACCGGCCGGAATGGGGGAGACTGCGTGGGGGACCCCGCTAAGCAACGCCGCCTCCTCCTTAGGCACCAGCTCCCGCAGGGGGTGCGAACCGGCTCCGTCCTGCGCCCCTCAATCTCCGCCCAGCGCGGGCGGGGCCCTCGCCCCCTCGGCGGTCCGCGTGGCCGGGTGTCTGGCTCGCCGCCGCCGGGGCGGAAGGGGCGCTGTCGGCGCCGGCAGGCGGGGCCCGGGCGCGGGGGCGCGCGGCGCGGAGCGAGCGCAGGGCCGCGGGCGCGGGCCGCCGAGGACGGGGGGCCTGGCGGGCGGCCCTGCGCCTTGCGGGGCGCGGCGGCGGCGGGCGCGCGGCCTGTGCGCGCGCGGGCGGGAGGCGGCGGCGGCGGGAGGAGCTCGGGCCGCTCCCCGCGCTCGCTCTCCGCGCTCCGCTCCTCCATGGCGCTGCCCGGGCCGCCCGAGCCGCCCCGCGGCGCGCCCCGCAAGGCGCCCAGCCTGCTGGAGATGGGGGCGCTCTGCCTGGATTCCGAGATCATCCTGGGCTTCACCAGCCACCTCCTGCGGCGGCGGGCCAAGGTGAGGCCGGGCGGCGGGGCCCGCGGGCGGCGGAGGCTCCGTCCCGCCACCGGGCGCGGCGCGGGCTGCGGCGCCGGAGGGAGGCAGCGGGTCCGCGGGGCCCGCCCGGGGCCGGGGCCCGGGCCCCTGCGCACTTCCCCGGCCAGCGGGCCCCTCTGCCCTCGCCCGCGGCGCGCCCCAGGACTCCTGTCCCGCCGCGCGCGCCCTGCGGGCGGGGGAGGCCGGGTCGGCGCGCCGCGGCCGGTGCTGCGCCCCCGGGGCGACTCCGGGCCCGCGGGCTGTGCCTCCGCCGAGGGCGCGCGCGGGCGCCTCCCGCGGCGCCGCCGCCCGGGACGGCCGAAGTTGCGGGCGTGGCCGGCCAGCGGCCCTGGAGCGGGGCTCCCGGCGACGGCGTGCTCCTGGGGTGCGCTGGGCGCGCCTGGGCCGCAGCCGCGCCTCCCGGCTGGGTGCGCGCGGGTGTCCCACAGCGGTCGGCGCGCGAGGGGCGCGCTGCGTGGGGGCAGTGTGGGGGTGTGGCGGGAAGACGTCCGGGGACACCCAGAATCGGAAGGGCGCTGACGCCCGTCTTCCGTCGGGAAGCTCCCTGGGGGGCGGAGGGGCTCCCCGGGCTCCTCGTGGCGTGGAAAGGGGTGGCGGCCGTGGGGTGGCGGAGCGCGCGCGGGGAGCCCACTGTCCCCCCCGCGCCCCACGTTGCAGGTCACAACCCCTCGGAAAGCCCGGGGCGGTGACGCGCCCCTCTCTTTTGGGGCGCGCGCTCGAGCAGGGCAGCCTCCCAAGTAGAACGGGCGCGCGAAACGGAAGCGAGGGGTCGAACGGGGAGGCTCGAGAGAGGCGGGGCGCGCCTCGAGCCTTGGGGGACTCCGGGCGTGCGGGCGGAGGCGGGATCTCCCCGGCCCCGACCCTGGCCCCGGCCCCGGAGCGCCCCCGGGTCCCGGGCGGGGATGCGCGCCCGACGCGGGGCGCGGGGTCCCCCTCAGCCTCGCGGCGCGGGGCGCGGGGCGCGGCGGCCGGCAGGGGGCGCCGGCGTCCCGGGAAGCGGGCGGGCGCCCACGGAGCCCGACCCGGGTTGGGGCTGACCCCGCGCGCGGACCTCGGGCAGCCGGCGGCGGGGCCGGGGGGCGCCGAGGGCCGGGCTGGGGCGGGAGCAACTGGTCGCCGGCGGCCGGGGCGGCCTCCCGGCCGGGGACCAACGGGCAATTAATTCCGGGCCGCGTCCATCTGCCGGGGCGGCCACAACAGGTCCCGCGGCCGGCGCTCGGCGCGCACCGCCTGCAGCTCGCGCGCCCCGGGCGGACACCGGCCGGGCGCCGCGCGTCCCGGGGCGCGGCCGCGGGACACCCGCCCGCGCGCGGCCGCAGGCCCGACGGCGGCCGGACTCGCGGCGCCCGGACCTGCGGGGGCGGCGGCCGGGGTCGGGCGCGCGGGCTCAGGCCGGCCCCGGCGCGCCCCGGGACCCCGACCCCCGCGGCTCGGCCGTCGCGCGTGGGGCAGCGAGCGGGCGCGCCCCCCGGGGCACGCGCGGACCCCGGGGTCCCGGAGAGGCGCGGCCGGGCGCATGCGCGCGTGTGGCGCGTCTCCCCCCCTCGGAGCCCCGCGCCCCTCCCCCGGCGGGGACTCGCCGAACTGGTTGGGGTCCGGGAGGGGGAGGGGCGGCGGCGCGCGGGGACCCTCCCCCTCCGGCCCCGCCCCCGGCCCGCCCGCGCCGCCCGCCCCGCCCCGCCCCGCGCGCCGCCCGCCGCCAACTTCCGAGCGGCGCCCGGCGGTGGGGCGCTCCCGGGCCGGGTCGCGGAGCCGCGGGCCCCCCGCGAGCCAGCGCGGTCCCGGGGCGCCCTCCGGCCCTTCCCGCGACCGGCCATGGGCGGCCGCGGTGCCCCCCGGGGCGCGGCGCCCCCCGCGGTACGCGCGGCCGGGCCCGGGAGGGAGGCGGGCGGCTGGGGCGCCCCGGGACGGAGCCCGCGCGCCGAGGATGCTGCGGGGCGCGCGGCCCCCGGAGACCCGGCCCGGAGCGCAGCGCGGGCGGGGGCTCGGGGCTCGGGGCTCGGGGCCCGGGCGGGGAGGGGCCCCGGGGCCCCGGAGGCTGGCGGCCGGCCCGCGCCCCGCGCAGGCAACTTCGGAGCGCGGCCCCGGGCCCGGCGCGGGGATCCGGAGTGGCGGGGCCCGGGCGGCGCCGACCCGCGGCCGCGGCTCACTGTCCCTCACCCGCCCGCAGGTGGCCGAGGGCGGCCGGGCCCGCGAGCCGCTGCAGCTGCTGGAGGTGTCCGCGCGCCGGAGGCTGCCCGGGCCGGAGCGGGACCCGCGCGGCAGCCGCCCTGCCCCCGAGGGCGCGGGGCCGTGCGCGGAGCTGGGCCACGCGGCGGGCGCGGGCGGCTGGTGCCGCCACTGCCACGCGAAGCTGGCGGAGCTCAAGCGACAGGCGTGGAAGCTGGTCGGCGGGTCCGGGCAGCCCCTCCGGGTAAGTGACCTGCCTCGAGCTGGCCCCGGCCGGCCGCCCGCGACGCGGGAGGCCGCCGCGCGGGAGCTTCCAGAGCTGCCACCGGTGTCGGGCCGGTCCCCCCCCCTGTTTTCCGGGGCTGTTTCCTGGCTTTTATGCGGGGCGTGTGAGTTGGGGCCCTTCACCCCAACAGGGTCCCGCAGGCAGATCCAGAGGGGGCTGGGCGCAGGCGGATACCCCACTGCTGGCAGCTCTGTGGCGTTGAGGGTGGGGCAGGGCCCCCGGAAAGCCCTGCTCTCCCCAGCCGCCGAGGTCACCCTGGGTGCGCTGTGGCCCTTGGGCACCTGGGCTCCGCCTGGGCTGGAAATGCACTCCTCGGTGCCCCCGAGGACTGGCCGCTGGGTGGGCTGCCAGCCCCCTGCCCGCTGTGGGCAGGAGTTGGGTATCGACACGTGTGGGGCGCTGCTGCCTGTGCCTTCGTGCCGCGGCCTCCCGCCTGGGAGTGCAGTGTCCAGCCCCCGGTCTCGGGCCCAGCCCTCACTGCCAAGGTGTTGGCCGGGCAGGGGGCTCCCCACTTCTCCAGCTGATGGGCTCGCCCTGGTCTTGGGAGGAGCTGGGGCCATTGTTCCAGGGAACAATGGGCCCTGGAAGTTTGCACAGCCGGGGAAGGTGGGGGTCTGCAGAGGAAGCTGGCCCCCCCGGACCTTCAGCCTGGGAAGTGCGCAGAACCCCCATCGCGTCTAAATATAGTTTCTCCAGGAGACTCCGGGTCTGGGCTGGGCCAGCGCCCAGGTTCCCGGGTCCCGCGGTGGCCCTGGGGCGTGGCAGGCGCCCGTGGGTCTGCTCTCTTCCTGGGCACCCTCCCCCGGTGCCTGGCTGGGATGGACAGGCCCTCCACTGAGCCGCTCACCGGGGCAGCTTTGCCAGGCTTTGCGCCCCTTGACAAGGGGCGGGTGAGGTGGGTTCCGGGGCCTGCCCAAGCTGCAGAGCCATCTCACCCCGCTGGGGAAACTGAGGCCAGGAGAGGCGGGCCCTGGGTGATGAGCTGGGTGCTGCCGGCGGCGCGGGACCTGGGGCAGGTGGGCCGGCGGTCCTGGTGGGAGAGCTGCAGGCTGTAGCCCTCGGGGTGGATCCGGGCCTCTTCCAGGGCGCCCAGGGTCTCTTCCTGTGGACGCCTCATGGGAGAAGCCACTCCAGCACCGAGCACTTGCTGTCTCCCTCCCCCAGGCCCCTGGGGGGGCACCTGCTGGCCAGGGTCCCTGCTTTGTCCCTGCTGCAGACCCCTCCGCTTGGGCCCCCCCTTCCTGGGTTGGGGCAGTCTCCAGCCTGTGGGGTGGGTTCCCGAGTGGAGGCGTCCTTCCCCAGAGAGGACGAGGCCAGCAGGGGCCGTGCTGGGTGTCGTGGTCCGGGTGGGGGCTCCCCAGAGCCTCCCGTGGGAGCCAGGGTGTGGCCAGGATGCCGTTGTCCTGCTGTGGGTTTGGGGGGTCTCGGTGTGACCCCACGGGGGCTCCTGTGTGACAAGCTAGGGTTGAGGGAGCCCCACGGTCCTCCTGGCGCCCGCCCATTTCCAGGGCGCTGGCCTTGCTCCCAGAGCCATGGGGTCCAGAGTTCCTGGGGAGCCCTGGTTTTCCTACAAGATGTTGAGCTTTGAGGTCAGAGCCACATGGGGTGCCCTGGGTGCCTGCCCGGTCTCGGGTGAGGCTGGTTGCAGCCCGAGTCCCCATCGTTGCCTGTGTCCCTGCAGGCCAGCTGGCGCCGCGCCCACCCTCCTGCTGGCCAGCCCCACAATGGGGGGGCCGTGGCCTCAGTTTCCCCCTTTTGTGTCCATTTCACAGCGCGCACGCCCGGCTCTCGGCGCTCTGCCTGGGGCGTGGGCGTCATGCGGTCTGCACCTGCCGCCGGGCTCCTGTCCTGGGAGACGCCTGCCTCTCTGCCCCCTCACCCTCTGGGGGTGTGGGCGGTTCCTCGAGTAGTAGCCTGACACCCCTGGGGGCTCTGCCAGGGCAGGTCACTCGAAACGTGTGCTGCATGGCCGAGGGACAGTCCCCACATCTCGCCGGGTCACCCCGGGGCTGCCGGCCCGGCGCTGGCTCTTTCTCTGCCCAGTGTGGCCCCTGGGGGTGGCCCCGGCCCTGCCCCGAGGGGTCCAAAACGCTAGGGCACCCGCTGCAGTCTCCACCTGACGTCACACGCAGAGGGTGGCTCCGGGAGACCCCGCGACTTCCGGGGAGCGCCCCGTTCCAGGGGAAGCGATCACGCCTCACTTAGCTCCCGCACAGCGCGGTCACCGCGGCGGGGCCGTCCTGCCTGCCCGGTGCCCCCGCCGATCGCGTGCCCACGCAGCCCAAGTCCATCCCGCGCCAGCGACGGCGACGGGGTGACCGCCCGTCCCCGCACCTGCCTTTCTCTTTGCTGGTCTGGGGCCCAGCAGCGGCGCTGGCTCAAGCGTCAGCCTCTTCCTGGACATCTGCCCTGAGGAGGGAGGGCCCAGCCGAGGCTACCCCTGCCGCGAGCTGGGGGCACCCACACCTTGGGGTGGCCGGGCCCCCCAGGGTCCTGAGAGGACTCGCTGTGGAGTCAGACCGGGTTCTCGCCCTGAAGGCGGGTCCTGCTCGCCCGGCCCGCGCTGCCTCCCCGGCCTGACTGGCTGAGGCTGCTCGCTGCGCTGGTCCGGGAGGCGGGCGGGAGTGGAGTGTCTGGCCGGGGCGCCCCGCTGGGTGAACGCGGTGGGTGGCGGGACGCGGGGCCCCATGGCCACCCCTCCGCGGGTCACCCCTCACTCCCTGTGGGCTGAAGGAGCGTGACTGGCCCCTGGGCGGCCGCGGCTCCTGGGCTGGGGCTGAGCTCCCTGCCCCTGCAGTGCCCAGACTGCGGCTCACCTCCCGCCCCAGCGACGGGCGTGCCCTGCTGCGGCCTGTTTTGGGGGGCGCTGGCCCTGTCCTCTCCCGGGTCCCCATCCCTGCCCCCTTGTGGCCATGGGGCAGCAGCCTGCAGACATGCCTGTCCTAAGCCCGAGGCCTCGCCCGCACCCCGCCCCGGGGCCCTGACCCTGCGGCCCAAGCTGCATGGCCCTCGCGGGCCTCCTCTGGGGAGGGCAAGCCCGCAGGGCCAGCAAGGGTCCGGAGCTGCCCGTCTGGGGGCCGTCTCCCTGGCGCTTGGAGGGCTGCCCGGCGGCCAGGGCTGTGGGGGGGCTGTGGGCAGGGGGCTGGGTCCCTCATGGCTCAGGACGCCCGGGGAGGAGGGCCCTCGGGCAGGCAGGGCCGGTCCTCCTTCCGCAGGGGTCACCACCCGCCCGGCCTGGGGGTCGTGCTGTGGTTGGGAATGTGGGGAGGGATGGGGCCGGCGGGCGGCAGCCTCTGAGTCATCACCGTCCCCCTGCGGGGGGCACTGGGAGAGCGGCAGAAGGGGTGTCCAGGAGAGCTTCCTGGAGGAGGCATTGGGTCTCCATTAGAACTGGACCCACAGAGAGGGGGTGAGCATCTCGGGGAACCTCAAGAACCACCCTGGAGGTGAGCATCTGCCGCAGCTGTGCATGGCCCCGTTGTTCAGGCAGGGAAACTGAGGCCCCAGGCCACGGCACGTCCGTGGCTGCCTACCTGGCTGGCCCAGCCCCTGCCCCGCAGCGTCCTGAGTGTGGTGTCCTGGCCATGTGGCCTCTCCGCTCCTCCCGCCCTTGGTGGTCTGTGCCCGTCTGGCCGTGGGCCCCCCCCACAGTGTGGCTTCGGCAGAGCACAGGGGAGCCATTGAGGGGGTCTCAGGGAGCTAGTGTGGCCCAGCTGGCCGGCGCCTGGCACAGGGCGGGGACGTGTGCCGGTCAGCGTGGGGCGTGCCGGGCTCTCCCTCCCACCCCTGGGGAGGAGGCCGGGTCAGCTGGGGCCTGCAGACCTTGGCACCAGGTGGCCCTGAGTGGCGGGTGAGGGTCCCCTGGAGGGTCTCCGGGTCTCCCCGGGGTCCGGCAGGCCAGTGGGCAGGGCTCGGGCCTTGCGGGGTGCACGGTGAGGGTCTGGGCGGCCCAGGTGGGGTCCCCATGGCTGTGGCACTTTCCAGCTGGAAACCGAGCTCCTGCTAGGCCACGTGAGCCATGGGGCATCCGCCAGCAGCCCAGGCAGCGCTGGCCCTGCCGCCCAGCCCTTCCTGACCTGCTGCCGCCTCCGGAAGCAGAGGCAGCCCCTCCCCCCGCTTTGTTTGTGGAAGGAAGGGGGCCTCGGGGCCTGCACTCAGCCCAGCGGCACAGGTGGGCCCCCCTGCCCGACCCTGGGGCCCTGGGTGGCCTTGCCAGTGGGCAGCTGCCCCTTTCTAGAAGAGGTGACGGCTCGGAGCAGGGGTTTCTCGGCCCTGAGGATCGGGCTATGCTGAATTGGAGGGCGGTTGCCCCAGCTGGGCGCTGGGCTGGGGCCTCCCGGGGGAGAAAGTGAAGGCCCCCAAAGCCCCCCCCCCCCCGAGACCCCGCACGGGCCGGGCGGGGACTTAAGCGGAAGTGAAGGGCACTTTCCTTCACGGCGACCGCTGCCCCTGAGAGGCTGGCCGGGCAGGGTCGGCGAGAGGCTCGGGTGGCTCTGGTTTTCAGGGTGGCCGTTCCGTAAATTCGGGCCTTGACCCCTTGGGGGCCTGAGCCTGTGGGCCGAGAGCTGCCAGGATCTGCCCCCTGCTGGGCGCGGGGCGGCCGCAAAGGGTGGTCTTGGGGGCTGAGGCCTCAGGAGCCCCCAGGCTGTGGAGAGGGGGATGGGGCTGCACCTCTTTTGGGGTGAGAGGGTCACCCAGGGCAGCAGGTGAACAGGCTTCGGGGGACCAGGGCTCAGCTGGTGCCCCTCCCTGGAGCCCCGTGTCGCTGGCACCCCAGCAGTCAGCGGCCCTGACACCGGACGGAGGGCCGGAGACGGCCCCTTCCCTGCACTGGGACCTGGGGTCAGCCCCCAGCTGGGCCCCGGAGTCCCGAGAGGAGGCTGGCAGAGCAGGGTGGGCGTGGCTGCTGCGGGTGGGCCCGGGGCGCTGGCGAGAGGAGGGGCTGGGCCGTGAGTGCTTGGCCCCTGGGCCGTCAGGTCACCAGCACCCTGGACCTGCTCCCCCGGTGGCTGGGGAGGACTTGCACCCCCAAAGCAGAGCCCCCCGGCTCCTTGGGGGTTTGAGGCTCAGTGCCTGCGCCCAGGCGGCCTCCCTCCTCTTGCCCGTGCCTCCCGCCCCCGCGGAGCTGCCTCGGCTTGGGGGGTCTCTGGGGGTCTCGTCCCCGCTCAGGTCAGGTAGACCCTGCTCTTCCCGCTTTCCTTCCTGCACCCTGCTGTGGGGGCCTGGGGGGGGGGTGCCCAGGAATCTCCAAGACAGGCAGAGGCCCTAGGGTAGTGGGCTCGGGGGCCTGGGGGTGCTCGGCCCTGGGCCTCTCAAGTCGGTAATGGCTTTAGCAGACGCTTCCTGCCTCTCCCCAGCCCCTGAGCGCCTCCCGCTGAGTGGAAACCCAGAGTCAGCAGGGAGACCTGGGCGGGCGGGGAGCCCAGGGCCGGCCATCTGGATCTCATTCCAGGCCGGTCCTGCCGCCAGCATCTGGCGGCTTCCGGTGGGGCCCTTCTACCGTCTAGTGCATCTCCCTTGGGGTGCAGTTGGGTGTCCATTGGGGGGTAGGACCCACCGAGCAGGTCAGTGGCTCTGTGGCCCCCCGCAGGCTGAGAAGGTCCAGGCTTCCTGAGTGCCCATTGGTGAGGCAGCTGGGCAACAACCTGGCCGGCCTCACCTGTCTGACTTGGTGGGCATGAGGGCGTGGGGGTCGCTGTGCTGGGCCACACAGTGCACCCTCGCGCTGCTGGCCACCCGTTCCCCGCTGTCTCCCACGAGAGCCCCCCCAGACGTGTGGAGGTTGGCCGGGCCGGCCCCTGGCCTGCTCAGTGTCCGTGTGTGGGGAAGACTGTGGCCCCTCTGTAGTTGATGTTGCCGCTGGGCTGGAGCCAGGCCTTGCCCGGAATGCCTGGGCTGCGGGCTGGCAGAGCCCACCAGCTGGCAGCAGAGGACACATTGGGCTGGCGCCTGGGAAGTCCTGTGTGGTCCAGGCCACTGCGGGGCTGGCCTGATGCTCCCAGAAGGTGTGAAGATGCAGAGGGGGCTGCCCCTGCTCCCAGAGGTGCCACCTCCTCCAGGAAGCTCTCACAGCTTGCGAGGGACCCCTTCTGTGCTCCCCTGTTCCTTAGCCCTCTCTGGACACTAGGCACACGGTTGGGCGACCCATGTGGCCAGCACAGGGCGGGAACACTGGCTCAGGGACAGCTGCCCAGCTCCCTAGACCGTGGTCCAGGTGGGCGTGGAGCTACCTGCTCACCCCTGGGGGGCCCCGTTGGCGCCTTTATGGAGGGGACTGACCCCCTCCCCGGCGGTAGTCCTCTGCTTTCCGCTGGGGCCTCAGAAGGGACGCAGACCGGGAAGATAGTGGTACCTCAGGGGCTGGGCGAGGCTAGCAGCTGACGAGGGCTCTGTGGCCCAGGAGGAGGCTCCTGGTTCCCCGCCTGGCACATCTGTGGGTTCTGCGGCCCAGCACTGTGTGCGCCCGGGTGGCATCAGCTTGGGCACTGACCTCTGTCCCTTGCTCCCCAGGACCCCTGCCTCTCCGCCCTCCTGCTGGACAAGCTGCCCGCCTGCCGTCCGGAGGCCGAGCGCGCCTGTGATGCCTGTGCCGCCCACTTGAGCCAGCTGACCCGTGAGGCCCTGCGGCTGCTGCAGGTCCCAGCCGGCCGCGAGGACCCCGCTGGCCCCCATGCTGCGCCCGGCCCCACTGCCAGCCTGGAGCAGAGGAGGGCGTCAGCCTGGCCGCCCAGGCCTGGCGTCCAGGTGTCGGTGGTGCCCGCCGGCCTGGGGGGCGCGCTGAGCACGGTGACCATCCAAGCACAGCAACGCCTGGAGGGCGTGTGGGGCGCATCCAGGGCCAGCGGCCTCCTGCCGGCCTCCTGCCTGGTGAGTCCCACGTGGGCCGCTCGGCCACCAGGGCTGGTCAGAATGGGGCTCCCTCCGGGGCACCCCTGGGTCTCCCCATGGCCACCTGGGCTCACGGGGTGCCCTGCAGTGAGGGCACCGTGGACGACCCAGGAGGACCAGATGTCTGCCAGCCTGAGTCTGCCCACCAGGTGCAGCTGGGCAGGCCCTGTGCTGCGGCCCTTCCCCACGCTGCCGGCATGTGTGGCAGCTGCTGCTGAAGCCGCCTGGCTCTGGAGGCCGCGCGACTCGGAGCTGGCGGAAGGGCCGGGCTGGGGGGCTTACCCTGGCCGGAGAGGAGGGCCCTGATGGCTGCCTGGCCCCCAGCTTCTCCACGCCCGCTGCCCGGGGTGGGCGGTGGGAGGTGCCCCCATCGCAGCCCCCGTCCTCGGCCCTCGCCGGGGCCTGGTCTCACGGAAGCAGCTCCGGGCCAGTGGTGCTTGGGGTGGCTGGTCCCGGGCGGCGGTCGTCCGAAAGGGCCCGGCCACTTGTCTGCTGGCTGCAGTGTCGCTGGGGTCTCCCTGCGACCGTTTTCCGTGCAGGAGAAGGGGCGCCGGGACGGGGCCTCAGTCAGGGCTTCCCGGGCACTGGTGTGGCTTTGGGGATGCAGGGGTAGCTGTGCTGGCCTCCCAGGTTGTGGGTGATGCCACGGTTCTGGTGGCAGCTCTGTCCCCCAGGACCTTCCCTGGGTGCTGTGGCCTCAGGGCATCCACCTGCTCGGTGAGGGCTGGGGCCACGCCCCGCGTGGGACCCCCCCAGCTCACGCAGGCAGGCCTCGGATGGGCGGGCGGGTGACAGCCTGGTGGGGCCTGGAGGGTGACAGGCCGGAGGCGGGTGAGGGGCAGGGCAGGCCCAGTCCAGGACGCGTGGCCGAGCCATCCCGGGCGCAGGCCCTGGGCAGCCCCGCATGCTCTGCAGTGAGGGTGAGGCTGGCGCCCGGCGCTCGCGCCAGTGGGGCTGAGAGGAGCAGACGGAGGAGGCTCCGGGACGGTCTCCCACGTTGCAGACGCAGGAGACACCCGCTCGCCGGCCCCAGCGGTGCTGCTGGGAGGAGTGTGCAGCTGTGAGCCGCTCCTCTCTGGCGGATGTGCCAGAGCCGGCCCCGGGGCGCCTGGTGCGGGGCCTCGCTGGGCCTTGAAAGGGGGGTCCTGCATGCAGGGGGCCTTGTTGGGGGCCTCTGGAGGTAGTGCCCGTGGGGGGCCCTGGAGTGGGTGGCTGGGACCTCGGAGGTGCTGGGAACAGACAGGGGACCCCTGCCCGGGAGGGGCCCGCGTCGCTGGGCCGAGTGAAGTCAGCCTTTGTTCTGAGGGTGCTTGGGAGTAAGAGGAAGGTTCTGGGGGGTGCCCAGAGGGACTTTGTGACTACAGGGGGGCCCCTCCCCTCCTCCCTCGTCGAGCGGCCCGTGTGGGCTCCAGCAGTGACCGGGGTCCACACCAAGGTGGTGCTCGCTGGCCCTGCCGGCAGCCAGTGCCCCATGACCCTGGGCGCTCAGTTGCCCTCTCCTGCTCCTGTCCGCCCGATCGCCACGTGGCAGGGGCGGCTTTCTAGTTAGGCAGCAGCCGGCGACCGATGGCCGACGCAGAGGCCACAGACAGGGCTCCAGGCTCAGAGTGGGTGGTTTCCCGGGACCAGGGCGCCGCCGTCGGAGGGCCCTAGCCGCCGACAGGCCGCGCCTGAGCCCCGGATCAAACCCTCCGGCGTCTCCGCCGGCCCCGGCTCCTCTGCGCTGGCCTGCGCCCGTCCTGCAGCCGGATGCCGGGAGACGGGGCCGCCTGGCCTGGCTCAGACTGGAGGTGGCACGCCGCCCCCTGTCCTGCTCCCTTGCAGTGGTCCCCCCCACCCCGACTCGCCGGGCACCGGCCAGGCGGGGCCCGGGCCCCAGTCCGGAGAGGAGGCGCTGAGTGGGCTGCCCCGTGGCGTGGGGGCGGGAGGCGGGTGGGCTGGGGGCAGGCACAGGTGTGCTCGGCGGGCCCTGCTCTCGGGACCCGGCCAGCCCGTCCTCTGGGTGGAGGGAGCGTGGCCAGGCCTCCCCTGCCCCCGTTGCTCGTGCCTCAGTCTACCCACCCCCCTCCAGGCGAGGCTGCGGGGAGACTGCTTCCGTGCCGTGGGTCCTGGGGGTCTCCCTGTGGAGGCCTGGGGGCCACACCCTGTGCCCCACAAGGGTGGGAGCCCCGGGCGGTCTCTGCTCCGGGCTCCGCGGTCCTGGTGCCGCTGCCCCCTCAGAGCCCGGGCTGGGCTGCAGCCGACTGGCGGTCGCTCGCCTCTGCCTTCCGCTGCTGCGCTGGCCTCCGCCTCTTTCTGTCTGGCCGCCGCCCCCTCTCCTCCTGTGCTGTGGTCCCCCTCCGGCCCACCCCTCCCCCTGGCCCCCGCTGTGCTGGGCGGCTCCCTTGGGCACGCTCGGGCTCTGCTTCCGCTGGGACTCGGCGCGGGAACGGCGGAGCCGAGGTGCCGGCCCATGCGAGACCTGTCAGTGTGGGCTCTGCCGGGAGGCGTGCAGGTGTGGCTGGAGCATGCAGCTGAGGCGACCAGGCCAGCTTGGGGAGTCGGGGGGGGCTAGTGTGGACCCCCGCTGTGGCCACCGCCTCGCCCCGCCGTCCAGACCTCACTGAACCTGACCGGGCCTGGACAGAGGGCGGGGCTGTCCCGGGAGCCAACATGGGGCCAGCGGCCTGCAGGTGGCAGGTCCTCTGCCCCCAAGACCTCTCGGCCGGGGCTGCTGGCCACAGGCCTGGTGGGTGTTGGCTCGGGAGCCCAGGCTGGGGCGACTCAGGCGCAGCGCCCCGAGCCAGCCCTCTCGCCCCTCCCTGGGAGCACACGCAGCCGGTGGCGAAAGGGACCCACGTCCCGGGCAGGTGCGCGCTGCCCGCGCTGCCCAGCCACTGGGAAAGAGGCAGCGTTTGGTTCTCACTGCCTAGCCTCGGGCCGGCCGACACTCCTGGACGGTTCTGGGAGTTTCCTCTGCGCGTGGGGCCGCCAGCGTGGGCTTGCGGTTGTGTGTCTGTGCCCTGCTGGGCACCAGAGTGGGGGGACCAGGCGGGTATGGAGGTACCTCCAGGGCCCCCTGAAGGCAGGTGGAGACCAGCCGTACACTGGGCGAGAAGCACTGGACAGACTGGGGGGAGTGACGGGAGGTCAGGGGCCCGACGTGGCCTGTGCAAGGGCAGGACTGGCTGGGCTGGGTTCTGAGGGATGCACAGGAGTTCGTGCCCAGCGGGTGTGGTGTGCCGTCCCCCTGCCTGATGAGGGTTTGTGTCACATTTGCCCTTCTCTCCTGCCCCCATGGCCCGCGGGGAGAGGCTGTATGGGGGTGCGTGTCTTCCATGCCACGGGTTTGGGGCCACCTGTGACCACCCTTTGCACCCTGGTTACTCTCCCAGAGGGTCTGGAAACCAGTCTGGCCATAAGCTGGGCAGGGCCAGCAGAAGACTTGCGTCCCGTCCACCTGGGGACCCCAGCCCCTGCCGGACACTGCTGTCCACCGCCCTTGGGCCGAGCCGGGAGCTGGAGGCGGGTGGGTTCCTGAGGGTGGGCTGGGGCCGAGGCAGCCCCTCACCTCCCTGCTGCGCACACCACTCGCCCTCCCCGGGGGCCAGGTCTGGCGCGGCGTCCACCCCGCACGCGCTCGCAGACCCTGGCGCCGCTCGGGCGCATCTGACCCCCTTCGCGCCTCATTACGAGGCCGTCCCCCACCCTGGAATTTACTTCAGCTGACGAGCGGGCCGCGCCGCCGCGGTACTTCAGACCCGGCCGCGAGCGCTGGTGACAAATATTTATCGTGCGGCTTCTCTCATGACGCCTCGGGGCGCTCCCGGTTGACAGCCGGTGGGAGAGGGACGGGGGCCCGTCCGCCTCTCCCAACACGGCGGCCACGCGTTCCCGGCACCCGGCGGGGGCTCCGCCGCGGCCCCCCTCCTCCCGGCGGCCGCCCGCCCTGCTGGCGCCGTCTGCGGGTCGCCCGGCCTCCCCAGCCCGGCGAGGGCTCCGCTCACCCGGCTCTCCTTCCCTGCAGGCCGAGGCGGCCGTGGCCGCGGTGGCGGTGGCAGACACGGTCCGGGAGGCGCCCCCCACGGTGGGCCCTGATGGTGTGTCCAAGACATGGGGCCGCGGCGGGGCCCCGGGGGGCTCGGCGGGCGCCCCCTCAGGCACCTCGGCGGCGGCCTCCTTCTTCCTCAGGTAGGTGGCCCCGGAGCCCAAGCTGGGGGTGGGCGGCTCGGGCCGCGCTGCCCGCGGGCTGCTGGGGCTGTGGCCTCGCCTCTGCGGGGCGGCTCCGGCCTGCTGCCCGCTGCCTCCGAGAGGTCCTGCCCCTGGACAGCAGCGCCCGGTCCAGGCAGGCGCGCGGCCCCTCTGTGCGGCAGGCCGGTTCCCCGGGTGGGCGGGCGGGCCCAGGACGAGCCTGCGTCTTTTCAGCGTCTCAGACCTGAACCCCCAGCCTGGCTGATGGAACAGGCGTGTGTCATGTCATGTGCGGGGCAGGACAGCCAGAGCGGCCAGAGCAGCCCCCGGACCAGGGCAGATGGACCGGGAAGGCGTCCTGGATGGGGGCTCCCCGCTCCCCCCAGCCCCAGGGCCGGCTCCGTGGCGGCCACCCTGCCTCCCGGCCCGGCGGGGGCCCTGGGTGTGGGTGCTGGGCTGCAGTTCACGCTCCTGGGCCCCCATGCGTGCGTGGCCGGGTCCTCAGGCACCAGCTCGGGCGGGGAGGCGGAGGGGGGCAGTGGGAAGCAGTGTGGAAGCAGGGGTCTTCCCTGCCCCCAGAGGGGCCCCGCCCCGGCCTGGTTACAGGGGTGATGGTGCGGGGAGCGGTGACGGCAGCCCGCCTGCTCCCTGTCCCACTGCGGGCCCCTCGGGCAGCCCCGCTCAGCCCGGCGTGCTCCGGCCTGCAGGTGCCACCGTCTCCTCGCCTCCTGGGGCCGTGGGGGCCTGAGGATGCCCAGCCCCCTGGGTGCCGGGCCCTGGCTGGGCCTGGGGTGGCTGGAGGCCTGCCCGGGGTGGCCAGAGGGCAGGTCCTGCCCAGGGTCTCTGCGCGGCTCCGGCTGGAGGGCGGATCTGACTCGGGGCTTCTGAGTGGACCCGCGGCCCCCTCCGGTCCGGCTTCGCACCCGGCGGCTCCTGGACCCTTGGCCCGGCAGAGTGGCCGCCTGCCGCCTTTTGTCTGAGCTGAGTGAGGCTGCTGCTGACCTTGGGAAGTTGCCATAGCAACAAGTGTGTGGGGGTGGGGGCGCCGCGGCTGCCGTTACTTCCAGCCGGCCGGACGCCCTGAATCGCAGCAGCTGCCTGCAGATGACGGCCAAGTTGGGGGTGGGGGCCCTGCTGCACCCCCTTGCTGAGTGGCAGTGACTGGGCTGGGTCGGTGGGTGGAGACCCCTTGACCACAGGGTGGGATGGGGGTGCTCTGGTTTTGTGGGTGGGAGGCCAGCCTGAGGGAGGGGACGGGGCTTATCTGGAGCTGCCCGTGGGGCCCAGAGGCTCGCTGGAGCAGGTGCTCTGCTCCCCGCCTTGTTGGGACCTGCGGGCAGGGCAGACCCTCAGCAGGTCTCCGCCGGGGTGAGTCTGGGGCAGCCCTGGCTGGCGGCTGGGGACCCGTGCAGGGGCAGGTGCGGGCCACAGGCGTGGGCTCTGAGGGCTAAATAGGAGTCCGCCGTTCGGGTGGAGGCAGAGGAGGTGGGATTGGGAGTCCTGGGTGGCTGCGGCCTGCCCTGGCCCCGCCAGCGCCCCTGGTTCCAAGGATGGCTCACGGGTGTGGGTGCCCAGGTCCCAGGCTCTCGGCCTGCGAGGTTGGGGGAGGGGAACAGTCTCATGGCCCTGCTGGCAGGCTGGGCTGGCTGGGCCGGACCCCACACCCTGACACCCCGTCTCGAGGGCCTCGCCCCCAGGGCTGCTGCCAGACCTGGCGCTTCTTGCTTGGGGCAGCGGTTTCCTGGTGAGAGGCCGGTGCGCCCTTCCGGCTCTCGTGGGCCAGGGCCAGGGCCAGCGGGCGCCCGCGGCTCAGGGGGCCTCAGGGAGCCTGTCCCCACCCCATCTCCCTTCCTCCCCCACACCTCCCCCGCCCCCGCTCCCTTGCGCGTCCTCCCCGCTCCCTCGCCCTCACTCATGGCTGACCCGAGGGTCCCGGTGGCCAGGCCTGGGTGGCCAAGCCCTGCCCGGGCGTGGCTGGGTAAGCGGGTGTCTCCCGGCTGGGGTGTTTCCGTGGACACAGGAGGCGCAGGGTCTGGGGACCCTGTTTGGGGTGTCGGCAGGCTTCCTGGAGGAGGCGTCCTTGCGGCAGGAGGGCTGTGATGCGGGGAGGCTGAGGGTCCCGCCTGCGCGCCCGGCCTGTGGGTCTGCCTGTGCCCTGCCCGGCAACGCTGCAGCGGGCACTCCTGGTCCTGTGGTGCCCGCATGGGCCTGGCATTACCACCCCCATTTTTCCCACCCCACTGCTCAGAAACCGAAAAAGCTGGGGCCCCAGGCTGGCTCGGGCTCCCCTCCCCCACGGGCGTGTGAGCCGAGCTGGGGAGCAAGGGCGGGAGGCCCGTTCCCAGGCCCCATGGCATCAAAGGGCTGGGGGCCCGAGGGCCTCGTAAAGGTGGGGAGCCTGTGAGTCAGGCCTGGCGAGCCGAGCCGCAGGCGGGGGGGCCCGGTCCAGGGCGCCCTGGGCGGGGCTGCGGCCCCAGAGCCTGGGGTGCCTGTTTGCTCTTGGGCTGCGGCCTGGACTAGGGGTGGCCCCTCGACCTTGGCCTGCGCACATTGGAGGCTGCCCCCTGAGTCACTCCGCCTGGCCGGGCAGGGGCTGCCTGCTGTGCTGCCCCGTGGGGTGTCCACACGCCTCCAGGCCAGGCTGCCCCAAGCGCAGCACTCACAGCCAGGGCGGGGTGGCCACAGCCCCTGTGGGGTCACCGTGGGCGCTGGGACCCCCAGCCAGCCTGCCCAGGTGGCCTGGAGGCGGCCCGGGACCTCTGCCCCAACCTGTGGAGCCCCGCCTTGCCTGCTGTCCCGGCCGTGGGCGTGCCAGGCGGGCACTGGCCCTTCTTCTATGGGCTGTGGGTGGGAAGCTGGGGAGTCACCCAAGGGGGCGGGGACCAGCTGGGAGGCCCCCCCCATGCCCCGCCCTGTGGGTGGTGCCCTGGCCCTGGCCAGACCTGGCCCTGTGCTGGCCGGTGCCGTCCGCCCTGAGCCTGCACAGCCTCCGGGCAGGGGTGAGCTCTGGTGCTGGGGTTTCAAGGCCCAGGTGGGAGTTGGGGTTCCCACCCCCCGCGAGGCTCTCAGACACGAGGCCCTGCCCGCCAGGGTGCAGGTCCCGCTGCCCGCCGCCTGCGTGGCCAGGCCTCTGCATGCCCAGATCTGGAGTGCTCCGGCGGCTCCTGGCTGGACTGCCCTGCCCCGCCCGGCCAGGGCGCCCCCCACGCCGCCTCGCTGAGGCCCCGCACAACCGTAGATCACTTTTATGTTCTGTGATGACGCGCGCGCGCGCGGAGGAGAGCTGTCCCTGGGGGCCCTTCAAAGACAGCTCCCATTAGAGCCGGGAGGGCTGAGCTGCTGCCACAGGCCTTGCCGCTCGCGGCCCCTCCAGGGCAGGAGATAGGGCTCTGGGGCCCTGGAGGATGTGGGGGGCGATTGGGGAGCTGCCCTCAGAGCCCGGTGGGCAGGGTCTGCCCTGCAGTCCCCCATGGGCCCCTCATGGGAGGCCAGGGTGCCTGGCCCTGAGCCCCCGTGTGGGGTGTGTGTGGGGCATGCGGCCTGGTCTGGGGAGGGAGCTGGGGTACACACATGGTCTGGTTTGGAGGGGGCCCTGCCGCAGGCCCTGGGGTGTCCCCGAAGTGGGGGCCAGCCCAGCCAGGGCCCTGGATGTGAGCGTGGCATGTGCTGGTGTGTTGAGGGGCCCCGGGCATTAGATGCACAAGGGACCCCTTGGTCTGGGCTGACACCCCGGTTCCTGAGTCCCCTGACTCCTAGTTTGGGGCTCTGTGGTCTGGGCCAGGTCGTGGGCCCGAGGGCCCCGGGGCACTCACTGCTGGTATGGGGTCAGGCTGAGCAGGACCATTTTTCAGGCCCGGGCACCCTGGGCCTCGATGCCAGGGCAGGTGGCAGGGCGGGCAGCAGGTCAGCGCTCGCCGTCCCGGGGGGGTGGGGGTGGGAGAGGGGCTTGGCCCTCCCAAGTGCGCCAGCCTTTCTGGGATGCTGGCTGGGGCGCTGAGCTGGCCTGAACACCCACGCCCCCTTTGAGAGGTGGGGAGACTGAGGCACAGAGGTGAAGTCGCGGCTCCGTCATGGCCATGAGCAGCCCCTACCCATGCCCCCCGCGCCTCAGGGTGCAGGGCAGGCAGAGGCTGCAGGGAACAGGGTGCAGAGGTACTTGTGGGGGTTTGGGCCCCCATCTGCCTGGATGTTCTGTTCCCTGGCCTGGCCTGTGCTGCCCAGATCACGGGGACCGGGGATGGGGACGGGACAAGGCGTCAGGAAGGGGGGTGAGGTGCAGGCCAAAGGGTCGTTTGGGGGGGCGGGTGACTGAGCCGCTCTGAAAGCCCCCCTTCTTAGGGCCGCGCAGAAGCTCAGCCTGGCCTCCAAGCGCAAGAAGCCCCACCCGCCGCCAGCGCCCCCTGCCCGCGGCACCTCCACCTACCCCACCAACTTCAGCGGGGTCCTGCAGCTGTGGCCGCCCCCTGCACCGCCTTGCCTGCTCAGAGCTGCCTCCAAGGTCAAGGAGAATGCTGGCAGCGCGGGGAAGGTAGGCCTGCCGGGGCGGGCGGGACGGGGCAGCGTGGGGCCCAACTTGGGCAGGATGGTCAGCGGTCAGCGGGGCTACCCGGGGAGACGGAGGCCTGGCCCACGTGGCGGCTCCAGGAGGTGGCAGGGAGCCTGGGAGATTGCTTTGGAGTGGGGCTCCAGGAGCTGGGTGCGGGGTGCGGGGTGCGGGGTGGGCCCTCCCCGCCAGAGTCCAGGGGAGTGGGGCCTGCAGCCTGCCGAGGGCGGGCTGGCGGTCCTCGCCACCCTGCTGTCCCCTGGGGGGCTGGCCCTGTTTCTGCGGCTGCTGAGACCGGCTCCACGCTGGCCCTGCTGGCTGCTGGCCGGGTCCTCCTGCGCTTAGTGAGGGGCTCCCACCACCCACGCGGGCTCGCCCACCCCAGGCCCAGGTCTGGGGGGTTCTTCCGCCCTGGCCGCCCGACCAGGGAGCCTCCCTCTCGGTGTCTCTGGTGGGGCTCCTGGCCCCACGGGCAGCACGGGCCACTTCACATGGGGTCCCTGCAGGCTCAGGCCTTGGCGAGACCTTGGAGAGGACACTATCTGCCCGGGGTGGGGGGAGGGGGCTGGCGGACTCAAGCTCAGAAACCCCCACCCAGCCCCACGCTCCCTGTGGCCGTGGCCGCCCAGCCTGTGGCTTCCACCAGCTGCTCCTGGACCCGGGCCCCCCAGGTACCGGGGGCCTGGACCCGGGCCCCCCAGGACTGATGACCCCTCTGCGGGGTCCCCACCCAGAGCCGCATCGCCAGGCCCCTGGGTGCTGCGTGCAGGACGTCACAGTCGGAAATGCCCTCTGAGAGGCGGTTGGTGGCAGAGGCAAGATCTCTGCGCCCCACCTGCCTGTGCTCCCCAGTGGGTCCTGAGGATGGAGCCCCTCCGGGCGCCCCTCTCCTCGCCTGTGAGCACCCCCCTCCCCCACTGCCTGGGCCACCTCTTCCGGAGTGGAAGCCCTTTTTTATGCAAAATGTGTTTTTCCCTGCGAGGCAGCTGCCTATTCAGGCCTTTGTGAAGGCGGAAGAATGTTCAGGGCAGAGACTCCAGCCCGGCTCCTCCCAGCCAGACAATGGGGGGGGCCTCTGTCCCCCCAGCAGCGCTGAGCCCCGACCCTTTGGAGAGCCTGTCTGGAGCCGTGGGGGGGCCTCGGCCTGGCCCCCCAGGAAACCCTCTCCAATCTGCAGAACCCATTTGGCTCCTGAAGTGCTGGGAGTTCACGCTGGAAAAAAATTGCCAAAAATTACCGGGAAGTGCACGTTCCGTCTGCTTGGCAGCAGCGTTAGGAAATGAAATAGTTTTGTTCACGTCGTCGGGGAATAAAGGAATCGATTCCCGCCTAATGGAGCCGCCGAGGAGCGCGGAGGAAAGTGTTGGCGTCCCCGGGGCCGCTGCTGCCCAGCCAGCGTGCGTGTCAATTTGCCACCAACCGAAGGGACTGGGGACGAGGCCGCGCAAAGGGGCCACGCGGGCCTGTCCGCCCCGCGTGGCACTCGTGTCAAACCTGGAGAAGGCAGGAGCCAGCTGACTGCAGCGGGCGGGCATGGGGCCTCGGTGCAGACAGACGGGGCTGCTGCCTTCCGGGGCCTGAGCCGGGCACTCACCGGCCAGGACCAGCCTGAGGCCGCCCCGCAGGCTCTCAGGGTGTCCTGCTCTGGGGCTGGGGTTGGGGCGCTGCAGCTGCTGGAGGCTGTCGCTCTTGGTTCCTGGCCGTACTGCTGGGAGCCTGCTGGGGGGGGGTGGGGGGTGGGGGGGAGAGGCCCCTAAAGCCCCCACAGGACCGGGCTCTCCCCCAGCTCTGGGCCTGGGGACAGGGTTGGGCAGAGGCTGCCTGGCCCCCGCCATGCCGACTCCCACCCTCATCCTGCCCGCGGCCCGACTCCTGTCCTGGGTGGGTCAGAGCTCCTGTCTTTTCCTGGGTGCGGCTGTCAGCTCTGCTTCCGCCCCTTTCTTTCCGGGGGCAGTTGCCCTGGTTCTGCTCTTGGGTCTGAGGCGGCTTCTGAGTGGGCCCTGGGGCCACAAGCCCCAGGAGTCCACATTTCCCCCCGAGGGCCTCACCGCTCTCTGAGGCTGAAACTGTGCATTTGCTTATCCCCCCATTCTCAGAGACCCCCACCCGCGGGAGGGGCTGCCCCCACCCCAGACCTGCAGGAAGGACGTGGTTTCGGGGGCTGGCTGTGCTGCTCCCCCGGTGTGCACGAGTGTGTGTGCATGAGTGTACGTGTGTGTATGCCCGGATGTACGTGTGCATATGTGTGCACGTGTGTGCGGGTGCATGTGGCCCGGCTCTGCTCTCACAGGCTGCCTTGGGGCCCAGCTCCCTGTGCTGTGTCTGTCCCCCCCCCCATCCTGTCCCCGCGCCCCGTTTGTGCTGACAGGCTCTGTCTCTGCCGGCCTCGCTGACCTCATAGGGTCCCGTGGCCGGGGGCTGGGGCGCGGGCGTCTGCATTCCTGCGCGGGGCGCCCGCCCTAGGCCTGGCCCACCGTCCCGACTCGCACGGGCTCCTCCGCCCTGTAATTAGTGGCAGCTGGGCCTCCGGCGGCTGCTCAGATGCCCGCTCCGCCCCCCAGGTGAAGGTCATGCTTAGGATATGGCCGGCCCAGGGGACCGAGTGCTCGACCTTCCTGAAGGTGGACCCCCGGAAGAAGCAGGTGACCCTCTACGACCCGGCCGCTGGGCCCCCGGGCAGCCTGGGCGCCCGCCGCGCCGTGGCCGCCGCCCCCAGGATGTTTGCCTTCGATGCTGTCTTCCCCCGGGATTCGGAGCAGGTGAGGGGGGCGGCGTCCTGGGGTGGGCCCCCGTCTCCGCGGCCGGGCGTGCAGACCCCGTCCTGCCGTGTCCCCTGGGTGTCTCGGGTGCGGTGCTCCCGTGTAGGGGCGAGCAGGGCCCCCGACGGCCATGTGGCCTGGGTCCCGGGTGTGTCCGCGGTGGCAGCGAGAGGCGGGCGTGTGCTGCAGCCCTGGGCCCGGGGGTGCGCTGCCGGCCTGTCCGGTGTGGCCGGGCGCGTGGAGAGCTCCGTCCTGGCCCTGCGCCGCGGCCTCCTTGCGGGCTGCCTGCGTGACCACAGATGGGCCTGGAGGGGGCGGGTGGCGGCCCCGGCCCTGCCCCCTGCCTGACTCCCGGTGCCCACCCAGGCTGAGGTCTGCTCGGGGGCCGTGGCCGATGTGCTGCAGTCGGTTGTCAGCGGCGCTGATGGCTGCATTTTTTCCTTTGGCCACACGAGCCTGGGTAAGCACCTGGCGTCCTGGCAGCGGGGTCGGGGCTGGGTCTGGGGAAGGACTTTGTGGGGTGCTGGTGAGGGAGCTGCAGGCGGGGTGCCGGGGCAGCCCAGGCTGGGCGGGTCAGGCCCTGAGGGCGGTGGCCTGACCTGCCGTGGCCCCAGGCACGGCCTACACCATGATTGGGAAGGACAGCTCTCCGCAGAGCCTGGGCGTGGTGCCCTGCGCCATCTCCTGGCTGTTCCGGCTCATCGACGGGTGCAGGGAGCGCGGCGGCGCCCGCTTCTCCGTCCGCGTCTCCGCCGTGGAGGTGTGCGGCCGAGATGCCAGCCTGCGGGACCTGCTGGCCGAGGTGGCCGCTGGCAGCCTACAGGATGCCCAGTCTCCGGGCATGTGCCTGTGGGAGGACCCGGTCTGTGGGGCACAGGTGGGCTGCCTCGGGGGCAGGCCGGGCAGCGGGCGGGCTGGGCAGGCTCCGTCCTGACCCCCGGGCCTGCTCTCTGCCCGCAGCTGCAGAGCCAGAGTGAGCTGAGGGCGCCCACGGCGGAGAAGGCAGCCCTCTACCTGGACGCAGCCCTGGCGGCCCGCAGCCCTGGCAGCTCCCACATGCTGTTCACGCTGCATGTGTACCAGCACCGCGTGGAGAAGGGCGGCCAGGGGCACAGTAGGTGCCTCCTGCCGGGCGCGGGGCGGGGAGGGGCCGGGCAGCGGGCAGGGTCCTGGCGGGGTCACGCGCCACCTCCTGCCTGTGCTTCTAGTGTCCGGAGGCCGTAGCCGCCTGCACCTCATTGACCTGGGCAGCTGCGAGGGAACGCCTGGCAGGGTCAGCGAGGCCCCCGGGGGCCACCTGTGCCTGTCCCTTTCAGCCTTGGGCAGTGTCATCATGGCTCTGGTCAGTGGGGCCAAGCACGTCCCCTATAGGTGAGCGGGGCTGCCCCACGGGCCCGGCTGGGCGCGGGCAGGGGTGCTGGGGAGCAGCCCCCAGCCCCACTGCCACTCCGTGGGCCTCGCTGCCTGAGGGTGGGGCAGGGTTCTGGTGCCCAGGGGGCACAGAGGCGGCAGCCATACCCCGCCCAGGGCCCCCGCTCTGGAGAGACCGCCTCCCGGGCCCCCAGATCCCCCCACGGACCCCGGCCGCAGCCTCTGAGCCCCCTCGCCCCCAGGGACCACCGGCTCACCGCACTGCTGCGCGAGTCCCTGGCCGCCAGTGCCTGCCGCGCCACCATGGTGGCCCACGTCTCGGACTCGCCCGCCTGCCACGCGGAGACGCTCAGCACCGTGCAGCTGGCAGCGCGCATCCACCGCCTGCGCCGGAGGAGGGTCAAGGTGGGCCGCTCCTGCCCCCCCCCCCAGGGCCCTGCCCGCGGGGCTGCTGCGCCGAGGGAGTGGGGCGGGGCGGGCTGGCCGCTCACCCGCGCCCTCTGCCCCCAGTACGCTTCCAGCTCCTCGGGCGGGGAGAGCTCCTGCGAGGAAGGCCGCGCCCGCCGCCCCCCGCCCCTGCGGCCCCTCCACCCACGCTCCCTGGTCCCAGACCCCGACCGCCCAGGCCCCGGCCTGCCCGGCGACCCCGACTACTCGTCCAGCAGCGAGCAGTCCTGCGACACGGTCATCTACGTGGGGCCCGGCGGGGCGGCGCTGTCGGACCGAGAGCTCACGGACAACGAGGGCCCGCCCGACTTCCTGCCCATCGTCCCAGCCCTGAGCCGCCGCCGGCCCGCCGAGGGCCCGCGGGACGCCGATCACTTCCGTTGCAGCACCTTCGCCGAGCTGCAGGAGCGGCTGGAGTGCATCGACGGCAGCGAGGGCCCCGAGGGCGCCCAGCCCGGCCCAGCCCGAGGGGGCAGGAAGCCCTCACCGCCCGAGGCCACGGCCCCCAGGAAGGCGGCCGGCTCCCCGCTGGCGGCCAGCACCCCTCGTGGCTGCCCCGGCCCGGGCCCCCACTGGGGTGCCCTGGAGCCCTCTGTGGCCAGCTCCCGGGGTGACCAGAGAGAGGAGCTGCCCACGCCGGACAAGGACACGGGGGGCAGAGGCCAGAGGCTGCTGCCCAGTCCGGCCCCTCCGCCCCCTCAACCGCCGGCAGCGGGCAGGGTCCCCGAGGAGCACGGAGGTGGGGGTGCAGGCGGAGGGGCCCGGACGCCCCCTGTGGGCTGCCCCCGCCCCCCTGCACAGGGCCACCGCCTGGAGCGGGGCTTGCTCACCACCACAGTCACGCTGCAGCAGCCCGTGGAGCTCAACGGTGAGGACGAGCTGGTGTTCACGGTGGTGGAGGAGCTGTCGCTGGGGGCGCTCGCTGGTCCCGGCCGCCCCGCCAGCCTGGCCAGCTTCGGCAGCGACTGCTCCCTGCAAGCCCTGGCCTCGGGGTCCAGGCCTGTCAGCATCATCAGCAGCATCAACGACGAGTATGACGCCTACACCTCACAGGTTCCTGGGGGGACCCCGGATGGGGCAGCCTGCACCGGCGGCCCACGGGGCTCCCCCGCCCGCGCCTGGCTCTGCACGGCTGACAGCTGCGGCCCCCTGCTGCAGCCCCCGCGGCGGCCCAGCCCCGACCCTCTCTGCCCCAGCTCCCCGGCAGGACCCGGCCCCCTGGGCCCCCCCACCCTGGACAGCTCCCCGGGGGTGGGCAGCCTTCGGTCCTCAGAGCAGGAGGGACAGGACAGCCCCGGGCCTGCCCACGGTGCTCACCCTGGGGAGGCCGCCACTGCAGCCCCCACCCAAGGCGGCAGGGAGCGGCGGGCCTGGTCTCCCCGGGGGCCTGTGCCCGCCCAGACCATCCACTCCAGCCTGCCCCGAAAGCCCAGGACTACCTGCAGTGCCAGCCGCGCAGGCTGCCCCCACCCGGGCCTGAGCCCGCCCGGCCCCGGGGGCGCCTTCGAGGACCCCTGGCGGCTGCGGGCAGAGGAGGGAGGGACTCTCCAGGCGGCTCCTGCGGGCAGGGCCCCCAGCCCGGCCCCGCCACCGGCGAGCACATGGCGGGTGGTGGACGGCTGTGAAGTGATGGCCAGGGTGGCCCCCAGGCCGGAGGTGGGGGCTCCGATAACACCTCTGCGGAGGGGAGCCACCACCCTGGGCGTGACCACGCCAGCGGCAGCCTGCAGCGACACCCTGACCGAGACAGCGGCCAGCCCCAAGGCTACCCCTAGCAGCAAGAAGGCCACGGCCCCCAAGGGGGGTGCGTTGCCCAGGCCCAGTGGCTCGGCCCCCCGGCCCCACCTGTGCGGAAGTCCAGCCTGCAGAGCAAGAGCAGCCCGGCGCCCGCATCTCCCCTGCCTGCCGCCCCTGCCCGGGGCGGGGAGGACGCCAAGCCCAGCGGCCGGGCAGACCACTTGGTGTCCAGGGCCACGTCCAGTCTAAAGGCCCGGCCTGGCAAGGTGGAGGCAGCGCCCCGTCCTGCCGCCCACGGGTCTCTGGAGCGGTGGGAGGGCCTGGTGCACGGCGGGGGTAAGGCCAGGGAAGCCGCCGGGCGGCCCGTCCGGGCTGTGCCCAGGCTGGGTGTGCCACCCCCGAGCCCCACGACTGGCCCTGCTGCTGCCTGCCGGGGCGGTCTGGCCAAGGGCGTGGGGGTCCCCAAGTCCCCGGCTGGTGGAGGCAAGGGCCGCAGCCTTGCGGCCGCTGGGTCAAGGGCTCTGGCTGCTCCGGTGAAGCCACTGCCCCCTGCGGCCGGCAGGGCCCCCGGCAGCCCGGCGGGGGGCCCCAGGGTCACCCCTCGGTCAGTACCTGGCATGGGGGCCAAGGCCGGCAGGGGCACCATCATGGGCACCAAGCAGGCGCTCCGGGCGGCCCACAGCCGCGTCAACGAGCTGGTGTCCAGCGGAGCTCCCGGCAGGGGCGGCCCTTCATGGGGCTCAGCCGACTCGGACAGTGGCAACGACAGCGGCGTGACCCTGGGCGAGGAGCGGCCGGCGCTGCCCTCGCCGTACAGCAAGGTGACGGCCCCGCGGCGGCCCCAGCGCCACAGCAGCGGCCACGGCAGCGACAACAGCAGCGTGTTGAGCGGCGAGCTCCCGCCTGCCATGGGCCGCACCGCCCTCTTCTACCACAGCGGGGGCAGCAGCGGCTACGAGAGCGTGGTGCGGGACAGCGAGGCCACGGGCAGCGCCTCCTCTGCCCCCGACTCCCTGAGCGACAGCGGCGCTGCTTCCCCGGGCGCCCGCTCCCGCAGCCTCAAGTCTCCCAAGAAGAGGGCCACAGGTGGGGGTGCAGGCCGGACTCAGCGTCCACCCGGGGCCGGGAGGCCGGGCCCCAGACAGGCTGGCCCTGCCCTCTCTGGAGCCCACGCTGTCCGGGGGCAGGCGGGGGCCGGGCCTGGGGAGCAGGAGAGGACTTGGGTTAGGGTTCCAAGCTGTGGTCTCCGGGGTTCCAACCCCAATCTCTCCAAGACCCCGTCAGGGCTTCTGCTCTGGGGCCCAGAGAGGAGGGGCCAGGCCCCGCGCTGTGTTGTGGGGGTTCAGCCCCGGCCAAGTGTGGGCAGGGCAGGTTTTGGGGCTGGCCCGGGCGGCCGGGCTTAGAGGTCTGTCCTGGGCAGCGGGCGTGAGAGAGGTGGTGAGCGGGGACGCGGCACTGGCAGGGGGCTGACCGCTGTGAGGGCAGCTGGTGTGGCAAGAGGTTGCGGGTGTGGGCCAGGGCCAGGGCCCATGTGCTCCCTGGCCGGGAGTGGCCGGGCTGAGGCTCTCTGGATGCGCCCTGTGCTCTCCCTGGCAGGATCCCGGCTGGGCCTGGGCTCCACTCACCTGGCACCCGGCCCTCTGTTGCAGGTCTGCAGCGGCGACGGCTGATCCCCACCCCTCTGCCTGACGCCGCTGCCCTGGGCCGCAAGCCCAGCCTCCCTGGGCAGTGGGTGGACCTGCCCCCACCGCTGGCCGGCTCCTTGAAGGAGCCCTTTGAGATCAAGGTGTATGAGATCGATGACGTGGAGCGTCTGCAGCGGCACCGCCCGTCCCCCAGGGAGGACCCAGCTGAGGTCAGGGTTGGTGGGGGCTGGGCAGGCCCTGGGGGCAGGTGGACCTCTGGAGTGACCACTGACCTCACCTTTTGTCCACAGCCCTCCCTGGAAGTGGAGAAGGTAGGAGCCGTCCCCCTTGGCCTGTGGTGCCCTGACACGCTCCCTCCTTGAGCAGAGGGCGGGGAGGAGTTGGGGGGGTCGAAGGCCCAGTGGGACAGGTTGCACCCCAGTGCACCAGCTGGGGTTCCAGGCAGACGCTGGGAGCGCCACCTGTGTGGGGCAGGTCCCCTTGGCCCCCGAAGCTCCTGTGACCACCGGGGTCTGGCGGGTGCAGGGAGGCGCCGGACCAAGGCTCTGGGAGGCTGGGGAAAAACGGGTTGTCTTCCTGTCCTGAGCCCGCTCTCTGCTGCCCCCAACTCCAGGGCCTGGTGTGTGTCAGTGCGAAGCTGCGGCTGGCGGAGCGCAGGCAGCAACGGCTGCGTGAGGTGCAGGCCAGGCACCAGCACCTGAGCACAGAGCTGGCCCAGACGCAGGGCCGGCTGATGGTGGAGCCTGGCCGCTGGCTGGAGCAGTGTGAGTCCTCGCCCGCCCTCCGTGGGCTGGCACCCCAACCCCCTCCCCTCCATGGGCTGGCACCCCAACCCCCTCCCCTCCGTGGGCTGGCACCCCAACCCCCTCCCCTCCATGGGCTGGCACCCCAAGCCCCGCCCCTCCACGGGCTGGCACCCCAAGCCCCGCCCCTCCACGGGCTGGCACCCCAAGCCCCGCTCCTTGGCCTGCTGGCTGTCCGGAGGCCGGGCCCTGGGGGTGCACACGACCCTGTCCTGGGTACCCCACTTGCAATTTGATCCCAGCCAGCCACCTGCCCTGCTCAGTTGCGCCAGGGCCCCTCCCTCGGCCCCGCCCTGCAGGCCCCTAGGCCTGACCGGAGCCTCTGACCCCCCTTCCAGTCCAGGTGGGCCCGGAGCTGGAGCCCGAGTCGGCCGAGTACCTGGCGGCGCTGGAGCGCGCCACAGCCGCGCTGGAGCAGTGCGTGAACCTGTGCAAGGCCCACGTCATGATGGTCACCTGCTTCGACGTCAGCCTCTCGGCCCCCGCCGCCGCCCCTGGGCCGCAGGAGGTGGACGTCTGAGGCCGGGCGGGAGGGCAAAGGGGTGAGGCCCAGTGTGGGTGGATGAGGATGTGCTGGGGGTGGGGGCGAGGCTGCCGAGGTGGGTGCGGGGTCTCGGGGAGACCCTGCAGCACGGGGCGCGGACGGGCGAGGGCGTGAGCACCGCAGGGAAGACTTTTGCCTCGACGGCGCCGCAAGTGCCTTTGACCTGGGCGGGTCTGGCCGCCTCGCGGTCAGTGCTGAGGCGACACCAGCAGCCGCGTGCCCGGCGCCGGGCGGTGGCCGCAGCCAAGCAGCTCCATGTAGCAGGCGGGCCTGGGGTCCCCGGGCTCCCCTTCAGTCAGGACCACCCCTGACTGCTGTTCTCCTGGTCGCGGGTTCCCCCACGGCCGCCCGGTCTTGGAGGGGGTCCTCCGGGGCCTGCTGCCTCTTGAGGACGCTGGGGGCACAGCACCTAAGGGCTGACGAGGGCGCTGACGCCTTCTTCCACGGCAGGAATTCTTACCAAATCCACAAGCAAAAAAGAAAATCACAAATATGGGGGTCTGGGTTTTGTAAGGTTCTGTGGGTTCTTATTTTTCTACCGTCCTGTCCACGCGCCATTTGTAGTGAGGGCAGAGGCTGCTGCTGGTCTTCTGTGGGGGCGTCCCCGGGGCTCCTCAGGGCTGCCCGGCCGGGGTGCCCCGAGGTGGCCTGCGAGTGCAGGGCGGGGGCCGCGGGGGCGGTGCCCGCTCACCAGGAGCCAGCCCTTCTCCTGACGCGCGTGTTTAGGGGTGCGCCTTTGTACAGACGTGTACATAGCCTCTTGCTACAGCTTTTTGTGAATAAACGATGCCTCGATTGTTCTCGGGCTCCTGACTCCAGTGGGCCTGGGAGGGGGAGTGGGCTTTGCAGGGGCCCGGGCCAGGCCCGCCCTCGCAGCACCCCAAGGAACGGCCTGACAGGGCTGGGGACAAGCCATTTCCTCTTCCCCCACGCCCAGCTCTTGGGTCTGGGCCCGAGGCTGGAGCCGCTGGGCAGCCCTGGTGCGGCCACCCCGCACAGGCCCTCGGTCTCTGCCCCCCTTCCCAGGACGGGTGTGCAGGACACCCAGGGGCTCTGGTGGGCATGGCGCCCGCAGGGTGTCCTGGCTCTGGGGGAACAGGCCCAGGCCCCCTCGCCGGCGTCGGTGACCTCCTGGTCTGGGTCAGGCCTGTGGGGGCAGCACCTCCAGCAGCTGCTCCCAGAACCTGCTTCTCTGCCCTGTGCGGGGCCGCCCCGCCCTCCGAGGGCTGCATCTGGCACCTGCCCCGCGCTCACCTGGCCCCTGGCTCAGGGTGCTAGCTCCCCTACGGGGACCCCAGTTACTGCCCCCACCCCGCCCGGGAGCCCCAGGCTCCAGGGAGTGAGTGGGGCCCCCTGGGTGGCCCACTGCCCAGGGCTTCTGCCTTGCATGTGGTCTGCCTGCCTTCCCGCCTCCCCTCAGCCCCCCGGGACGCTGGGGCCACAGGCTCTGAGTCGTCGCAGCGCCCCGACCCCGCCGGCAGGAAGAATGAAGGAAAGCGTGGGCCCTCCTTGGGGGAGGCTCCAGCCAGGACAGAAGCAGGCCCGGGCCCAGGGAGGTCCTTTGCAAAGCGCCCGGGGCCTTTCCCGTCACCCAGAGAGACCCCAAGCTGCCCTGGCTTCTGCCCCCACCCCCAGCCGGCCGCTCCCGCCCCCCGCGCGGCCTGTCACACCCAGCCCCGGGTTGGCTCACCCTGAGGTGGGCCTTCCCAGCAGGGGCCCGTCCAGGTGCCGCCGGAGCCTGCTGCTCCCCGAGTTTGGGAGGTCTGGCGGGTCATGGGGGATGTCCGGTGAGGGCTGGGGTCCGAGGGGCAGGGGCTGAGCCCACCGGTCCCTGGCTCCTGAGACCTCTGCCCAGCTGGGACCCGGGGCCTGGCCTTGCCAGGTGGGGGCAGCTGCTGGTCCAGGGGACCGTCTTGGACCAGGGACGTGGGGAGGCCCACGCAGCGGGTGCCCTGGCCCCCAGCAAGCTCGGCACAGACTGCGAGAGGGAGGGGTCCCCCCCCTTGGCAGGGAACACCCCAGCTCCCTCCCCGCTCTCGACCCTCGCCAACCCGCACCCTGCCTGTCGGCTGGGTCTCGAGCTGGCCGTGGGCCCGCTGCCCCGTCCAGGCAGGCCGGGCGGCCCTGGCCTGCTGTTCTGGCAGGAGCCCGTCCCGGCGGCCTTTTCTCTGGGACTTCAAAGCCCTCAGCCCTGTCATTAGGGCTGGGCCGGCTGGGGCGCAGCTGTGGGCACAGCCCCACGCGGTTTTGCGGTGGGAGAGCTGCAGGCCCGCGGCCGGCGCCGGGGCGAGGCTCTGCTTCCTGCAAGGGGCCCGTGGGCAGCTGCTGAGTGGTCACTCGGGCGACTGAGACCTGGGCGGGGCTGTGCGCCTCGCTCTGGTGGGGGCGAGAGGGCGCCCCCGGCGGAGGGTCCCCATCAGGCGGAGCCGGGGTGGGAGGGCGGCCCCAGGAGCCGGCAGGCGGAGCCCTGGGGAGAAGCGCCAGGTGTCCTGCTCTCCCCGGGTGCCCGCCGGGCTCGCCCTGGGCGTCTGGGCCTGCCCTGCCACCCATCCGGCACGGGCGGCTATGGGGGGAGGTGGGTGGCGCTGAGCCCTGGGTTTGCAGGGCCGCCGGGTGCCCACCTGCTCCCCGCAGGCCCCCTGCAGCCCCCGGAGACGCCGTTTCCCTAGAGATGTGGGGTTGGGGGGTGGGGGGCTTTCCCCACCATGGTGAGGTCAGAGGGGCAGGAGGGACCTTCTCCCAGGCTCGCGGGTCTGGCCCCTGCTTCCTGGGCCTTTTCCGGGAACGGGCTTGGCGCCCCACCCCGCTGGGGCTCCCGGGCTGGAACGGCCCGAGGCGTCCTCTTGTGCCTCGGTCATGCAGGCGGGCAGCGCCGCCAGTGGGTGACGCGGTCGTGGGGGGCGGCAGCGGGGCCGCCTGCGGAGCCGGGCGCCTTCTGGAGCCAGGCCTGGGAGCCAGCCGGGGCCCTCATCCTGCCCGACCGCGCCCCCCTGGAAAGTGGCCAGTCCACGCGGAGCCTGCAGCTGGCCGGGGCTGGCCCGGAGCCTGAGGGAGGGTCCCCAGCCCAGGGCCATCACCTGCTGACTGCCGCCTCTCGGGCACCCGGCTCCCCAAGGGCCGCAGGGGGACCCCGAGGCGGGCCGGGCCCGTGTCCTCTGCGCACGGCCCACCTGCGGGCACGTGCCATCCAGACCCTCCCCTGCTGCGGCCTCCCTGCGCCCTGGGGCGCCCGTCTGGAGGCGGCTGTGCCCCTCCCGGGCCAGGCGGCTGGGAGCCCTGGGGCCTGGGGCTCGGCCTCCGTCTGCTCCCAGCAAACAGGAAGCTGGGGGGTGGTTTCTGCCCCCGACATTGTGTTTACCAAGGCGGGGTCCAGGCCCCACTTCCACACAGGAAGCCCGGAGGCCGGGCGGGGCTGGAGGAATTCCCTGGGCGGGCCAAGGAGAGGCGCTTCCTGCCGTCCGCCCGCGGGGCGGGGGCCCAGGCCGGGGTGCCCGCTGCGGGGTGGGGGGGCAGGCCGGGACACCCCCTGGGGCGGGGGCAGGCCAGGGTGCCCCCTGCGGTGGGGCTCGCTGGGCTGGGGTCTGAGGTCTGCCTCCCAGCGCCCGGCCAGCCGAGGGCCTTCGGCAGGGGAGGGGGGCGGGCGCTGGGGGTGGACCTGCCTCCAGGCTGACAGCCAGAGGGTCCTGCCCATGCTCCTGCCCCTGCCCCCCGAAACCCCCCTCGGTCCTCTCGGCAAAGGGGCCTGTGGATGGAACTCTCCTCCCCCGCCCGCCCTCTCGCCTGGTGAGATCAGCCCCGAGGCGAGGGCAGAGCGGTGCTGGGGGCCCAGCTCCCCCAGACCTCGGTCTTTTGTTACCCTGGTGTTTCCAAATCATCTTTCAGACGCGGGCGTTGGGGTTCACAGACCCCTTCTGAAGACGGGGTTCTCTGCGGCCACGCCCACGCCGCCCCAGTGTCAGCCTCCGTGGGGATGAGGCCACGCCCAGCCTCCCCCCGCCCCGGGGTGCCTGTGCCCTGGGCCAGTCGTCTTTGAAGTCTCCCCGGGGCTCGCAGGCCCTGTCGGGGGTCACGGCCGGTGGCCGTGGGGCCTTGGACCGGCCCCTGGGGCGAGTGACCCCGCAGAAAGGACACTGAGGGCCGGGGCCCGAGGGTCCACGGGGTGAAGTCCCCAGAGCCAGCCTGTCCCGACTGGAGCCCCGGGCCCGGCGGGTTCCCTCCCGCAGCCCCGCTCCGAGCGCCCCCAGCCTGGGCCGCCATAGCCGGGGGAGGGGGGGCTGCCGGAGGGACAGTCCTGCCTTCGAGATCCTGGCTCCGGCCAGCCCTGGGGCCCCGGCTGTGCGACTGGGCGGCCCGTGGGTGCTGGACGGTCCCCCCCCCCCGCCCCCGAGCCCGGACTTCCCTGCGGTGGGGGCCGCACGCCTGGAATAGGCTGGCTCCCTGCTCCGCCCCAGCGGCCGCCCCCGGTGGGCTGGGGGGACGAGCCGACCCCGCCCACGTGGGTTTGTGGGTGCTGTGCCGGCGGGGCCCGGAAACTCGGCCGGGCCGAGCCGGGTCTCTCTGTCCGGCACCCGCCCTGGCCATAGGCTGTGGCCTAGGGGTGGTCTCACCGTCCACCGCGCAGGCCACCCTCCCTGCGTGGCCTCCCAGGGACGGGGGCAGGGGCCACCCGGGGCCAGCTGGGAGGGAGCCCCCAAGCGCGAGGACCCTGGGGCTGCCGCACCCCAGCTTCCCAAGAAGCCCCCGGGGCTCCTGCAGACCCTCGGGGACACTCGGGGACCAGCACGGCAGCTGCTGCCCAGAGGCCGTCTCTGTGCTGGGGACACCCGGGCACCCATGATCCCGGTCCTGGGACGCAGGGGGACCCTCCCTGGGCGCAGCTCGGGCCAGTGGGGTGCCCTTGTGCCTGCTCGGACCAGCCACACACCACACCACACCACACCACACACCACACACACCACACCACACACACCACACACACCACACACACCACACACACCACACCACACACACCACACACACCACACCACACACACCACACCACACACACACCACACCACACCACACACCACACACACCACACCACACCACACCACACACACCACACACACCACACACACACACACACCACACCACACACACCACACCACACACACCACACACACACACACCACACACACCACACCACACACACCACACCACACACACCACACACACCACACACACCACACACACACACACCACACCACACCACACCACACACACCACACCACACCACACCACACCACACCACACACACCACACACACACCACACCACACACACACCACACACACCACACCACACACACCACACACACCACACCACACCACACACACCACACACACCACACACACCACACACACCACACACACCACACCACACCACACCAACACCACACACACCACACACACCACACACACCACACACACACACACACACACACACCACACACCACACACACCACACACACCACACACACACACACCACACCACACACCACACACCACACCACACCACACCACACACACCACACACACACACCACACCACACACACCACACACACCACACACACCACACACACCACACACACCACACACACCACACACACCACACCACACACTACAACACACACCACACACACCACACACACCACACCACACACACACCACACCACACACCACACACACCACACACACCACACCACACCACACACACACCACACACACCACACCACAGACACATCACACACACCACATGCACCACACCACACACACACCACACACAACACACCACACACACCACACCACAGACGCACAACACACCACACACACCACAAACACCACAACACACACCCACACACACCACATGACACACACATCACACGACACACACCACACACACTATACCACATGCACCACACCACACGCACACCACACACACCACATACCACACACACCACAACACACACCACTCACACACCACACACACACCACACACACCACACCACATACACCACACACACACCACACCACACACACCACACCAACACACACCACACACACATACCACACACACCACACCACGCACACCACAGACACTACACCACGCACCACACCATACACACACACCACATACCACACCACACACACCACACCACACCACACATACACTACACTACACACACACCAACCACACACACACGCCACACCACACACACACCACACACACATACCACACACACCACACCACAAACCACACACTCCACACACACACCAACCACACACACCACATCACACACACCACACACATACCACACACACCACACATATGCCACGCCACAGCACACATACACCACACGCAAACACCATACCACGCACACCATCATCCTCTGGTGCCGGTATCCAGGGAGCTGCAGGATGGGCCTGGGCGGCCGTGCGGGCTACAGCTCTGGCCCAGGGGGCTGCAGGGCGCCATGGGCCCTGCCCCACCCCACTCTGGCTCCTGACCCCCTCCTTGTTGGGGAGACCCCTCACCGCCCGCTGAGCCCCTCTGGACTCCGAGGCCCCAGGCTCCGGGTCGAGGCTCCCCTCACCCGCCGCGGGCTGGGTGGGGCAGGGAGGCAGGGGCCGGCGTACTGGGTGCACAGGGGGGACCCAGCACCGGCCCTGGGGTGTGGGGAGGGAGAGCCCCGCCGCATGCCCCGTCTGCCTGGCGGTGTCACGGGGTGGGGGGGCTCTCGCAGCCTGTGCCGGGAGGCTGTGGAGTCCCCCTGCGAGCTCCGGGCGGCACCCGGGCAGCGTCTCACCGCAGGTGCCAATGTATGAGGCGCGAACACAGATCGGCTCCGCGGCCATTAGACTTGCAGATGGGCCCGGCACAGCCTGCGGGGGGTGGCGCACTCAGCGCCCCGGTGCCGGCCCGCGGGGCTGCTCTGGGTGCAGAGGGGGGACGGCGGGGTGCCCTCGGCCCCCCGTGGCTGTGCTCTCGGCCTGGCCCGGTGGCTGCAGGGTGCTCTGGGCCCCGCCCCGCCCTGCTGTGGCCCCCACCCACCCCCACCCCCACCCCCACACCCACCCTGGCTGTGGCCCCTGCCCCACCACGGTGCCTCGTCCTGCCTCTGGGGAGAGGCCCCACCTGCCCGCTGTGCCCCCCTGGACACCGAGGCCATGGGCTCTGGGCCCCCGGCTCCCCTCAAACCCTACATTTGCCCCACTCATGGACAATCCAGGCCAAGGATGCCCCCTCCCTCACCCCCCGTGGTGTTCCTGTGAGCGCCCCCTTCCCAGACCTGACCCGGGCTCCCCACCCCGCCTCCAGCTGCGCGGGGCTCCCCTGGGCCCCCCTGTGCTCCCCCGGACCCCGGCCTCTGTGTGGGGCGAGGGCGTGGGAGGAGGCGTCTCTGGGGACCCTAGGCCCTGGATCCTCCACGCAGGATCCCCTCACGAAGACCAAGATGGCTGACTGGGGCGCGGCTGCCCTTGGTGCCTGGCGCTGCTCTCTGCGTCCGTTGCTTCCGACCTGACCAGCCACAGGGCCCTGCCTAGGCGGCACTTGCCCGGTGTGGTGAGTGGTCAGTGGGCGAGGAGAGGGGGCGGCCGGGCCCGGCTGGCATCTGACCTCCCAAGGCCTCTGGGGACCGGCCGGGTCTGTGAGCCGGCAGTGCCCGGGTCTTCCAGGGGCCGGGCCGGGGGAGGGCAGAGGGCACGCGCAGCAAGGGGCCTCCGCCGGGCTGGCGGGAGTGGTCACGGAGGGCTGCTTGGCAGAGGAGGGCCCGGGCAGGGCCGGAAGGTGGGGGGCGGAGGGGGCGGCTCTGGCTAGCATCTCCTCTGCCAAGCAGGGGCTCCTCCCCGCCTCGTCCGGGCTGCCCTGTCCCTCTCCTGTCCTTCCTGTCCTCGGGGGCGAACAGGTGCAGCTGTCCAGCCTTCCCTCCCTCTGCGTCTGCCCAGCAGCGCTGGGAGGGGCGCGTCGGCCCGCTCTGGGGATCCGGCCGGCTCTGAGCTGTGGGGACACCAGGTCGCTCCTCTGGCTGCCCCCGGGACCTGCCCGCCCTGGGCCTGGCCCGCTGTGTGGAGAGGCTCAGCACGCGCAGCGGGAGACGCGGGCACGGCGGGCACGGCGGGCATGGCGGGCTGGCTGGGCTGCAGCTGCTGGTCCCTGACCCGCCCCCCGCCCTCCGCGCCTCCCTCGGGTGGCTGCTGAGTGCTGGAGACAGCCCTGTCCTCCTGGGGTCACCTCTGCCTCTCCCCCCACCCACCCTCCGCCCAGTCCTCCTCCGCCCCCCGAGTCCCGTCCCCCGCCTCCCCAGCACGGGTCACGGGCCAGGGGGCCGGGTCTGTCCTCCGCGCCCCCTTCTAGCCTCCGTCCACCCGTCCACCCCCTTCCGCCCCAGCCAGCCGCACCTCCCCAGTGGGCCCTGGCCAGTAGCGGGATCACAGGTCGAGGAAGTGGGGCCTGGCCCTGGGAACCCCAGCCTGGGCGGCTCCGCAGGAAGCCTGCTCAGGGCGCGAGGCGACACCTGGTCGGGCGGCCAGGGCTGGCCCTTGGGGGCGCTGTGCCAGGGCGCTGACTGCTCTGCTGCGTGGCCGGGGGCGCTGCCTGCGAGGGGGCGAGTCCAGCCAGCTCCTGCCGCCCCGGCCAGGCTTGCCCAGGCCAGATTCGGGGTCAGGCTAGAGAGGGGCACCCCCGTGAGCCCCGGCGGCCCTGGCTGCCACTTCCATTTTGGGCGGACGCACGCTGGTCTCCGAAGGCGCCCAAAGCGGTGGCCGTGGCCTCGCCGGAGTCTGGTTGCCGCGCCGGGCACGGTGGATGGGTGTCGGGAGGCCCGGCCTGCTCGGCCACTTGCAGCGGTGCCCGGTGGCCCCGCTGCCCGGCCTCAGCCGTCTCCCGCGCGTGCGCTGCTCTCCGGGTCTCCGGGCGCGGGGCCGTGCCAGGGCAGGGCACGTGTTCCGGGAGCTCTGGGGCGCTTGCGGCACGAGGGAAGCAGCTCCGGGCAGCCAGGGGCTGGGCAGCGGGGCCAGCGAGCCCCTCACAGGCAGGGGCAGCTCCGCTCAGGGGCCGCGGCCCTGGCCCCAGGCCGGCGGGAGGCGGAGCCGCGGCCCCTCTGTGCTGGGCCCCCGCGGCCGGGGTCCTGGGCCTGGGGGTGCAGGGTGCCAGGCGGGCAGACGAGCCGAACCCGGCCCCACCTGTGGGGTGACTCTTCGGAAGCCGTGGGGGGCCGCGCCGGGGCGTCGGGGTGGCCGCCGTCGGGGGCTCGGCAGACGCGGCCTTGCTGAGGGCCGGCCTCCCGCCCGCAGCTGCGATTCATGGGCCGGCTCTCGGCAAATATTGATTCTGACCCACGATGTTTTCCCCTGAACATTATTATAATGAGGGATAAAAATCAAATTGCCGTGGCTGAAACCCGGCCCCTCCTCTGTGCCGTGGCGCATCGATCTTCCTCTCCCCGGTTTCACCATAAATTATTCTATTCAATTAAGTAAACTCACACATCAGGGCGTTGCGCAGACTGAATAATTTATTGACTGTGTTTGGCAAAAGGCTGGTGGGAGGGAGGGGCTTGGCCTCTGGTGTCCCCGGGCTGTGGTGGGGTACACGGAGGCCAGTTTGGGGTGCTGGGGAGCCTCTGCCTCCCCCCGGGCTCAGTGGGGGTGGCGGGGAGGGCAGCCGTGTGGCAGGGCCCGCTGGGGTCTGGGCCTCTGCGGGCCGCTGCCTGGGGTTCAGGGAGGGTGGGCTGGGCCGGGGCGGGCGGGGCCTGGGGCCTGGCCCCAGCAGTCTGAGAGCAGCCCTGCCGCCCCCACGCCGGCCAGCCTCGGCCTCGCTTCCCAGCACCCCCATCTGGACTTACGGGGCGCCACACTGACCCCAGACTTGGCAGCTCAGCTCAGCCAAGTCTCGGCTGCCCGGGGCCCAGGCTGGGCTCTGGAGGCTGCTCCTCACTGGGGCCTTCCCCGGCTGTACCAGTCTGTGCCCACACCCCTCGCACCCCTCCCCGGCTCTGCACCGGGGGGCCGGCCCCTCTGCACAGTCACATTCTGAGGTGCATGGCCAGACCTTCCCCACGGGAAGGTGGGGGACACTGTTCAGACTGTGCCGGTGCCTGTGGCCATCCCCAGCCCTGGCAGCTGCCCATGACCAGCCTCCAGGGCGTCCCCTGCGTGGGACACTGGGAGGACCCAGCTCTGCCCTGGAGGACCCCGACCCCACCACCCCAGCGCTCTAGCCTGCAGCCCCCTCCCCGGCCCTGCGGGGGGCCTCAGAGGGGCTTGTCCTGCCCCCGGGTGCGGTCTGCGGGGAGAAGGCCCAGGACGCAGGCCTGTGCCTGCTCAGAGGCTCCGCTGAGGAGGATGCGCAGGGTCTGGGCTTCCTGGGAACACAGCGCCCCTCACCCCTGCCCCCCGCTGCGTCCGGGCCTCGGGGCGCGCAGCCCACAGCCCTCCGTCCACTCCTCTGCTGCCCAGTGCCCGCCTCCTGCGGGTCCCGCACCTGCTCCCCAGGCCCAGCGGCCCTACCCCCTGACACCCCGGGACCTCCACTTCTTTTCACTGGACTCCCCCTTGCGCGGCACCTGCCGGTTGTCTCCACGTGATTCCGGGGCCGCTCGTGCCGGACGCTCCCCCGGCCCCTGTCCTCAGAGGACGGCGCTGGGGGGGGACCGCAGCCTCTGCCAGAGTGAGCTTGTCGCTGGCGAGACCCGGGGTGCGGGCGCCGCTGGGTGGGCGAGCCCAGGGCGGCCTCGGGAATGGCCTCAGGACACGCCTGCGGAGGTGGGGGTGCTCTGCCGGGTGTCCGAACCCAGCCACAGCCACGGCCCACGGGGGCCCCCCTTCAGCTCCGTGCGCAGCACAGGCCACCCAGGGGCTGCCCAGCGCCCGGCTCCGCCCCGGACCTGCCTCCGAGCCTGCTGCTGGTCCACCATGTGGGAACGGGGCTCCCCTTCGGCTCCAAGGACAGAGAGGCTGGAGGCAGCAAGTGCCAGTGGGGGTGGGGAGCGATGGCTCGGAAGGGGTCTGGCATGGGGGTGGGAGGGAGAGGTGGGTGGAGCTGGTCGGGTGCACAAAGGGCAGCAGAGAGGGGTTCAGCCTCCTGGGGACCCCTGCTTGCTTGGTCTCCCACCGAGGGTCGAACCCCACAACTGGCATGGAGGCCCCCTGCGGGACCCCGGCTGCAAGCTGAGGGTGCTGCGGGCAGCCTCAATGTTCCCCGCTGTGGCCTGGGGCGCTGGGGTCACTGGAGAACACCCAGCAGGGCGGCGTGCGGGGCCCCAGGCCGGGTGTGGGAGGCAGGGCCCGGCTCCCGCGGGAAAGGCCCAAAGTGGAGGCCCCAGAGCTGACCTCTGCCCAGTCCCGGGGCTCTCCCTGCCTGAGGCGCGGCAGTGGGAGACGCAGGGACCTGGGTGAGGGGAGAGGGGGTGGCAGCGGGAGGGAGTGACCCCTCCTGTGCCCTGGGCCGCCCTCCCCTCTGCTCCCTCACCAGGAACCGCAGTGGGCAGGGAGGGGGCAGAGAGGGGGGCAGGGAGGGGGACCTGTGGGGACCGGGGTGGGGGGGGCACACGGTGGGGGGTGCACACGATGGGGGGGCATTTGCTCAGTGGCAGGTTCCTGCCTGGCCTGGTCCAGCCAGCACCCCAGGTCGGGGCAGGGACGCCCACAAGGGCGTCAGCCGAACCCTTTAGAAAGCTCAGTTTTCCAACCAGGAGGTTTAAACCCTGAAGCTGCGCTGGCACCTAACTAGAAAATTTGCATTTGGAGCGGGAGGTGGAGAGGGTGCCCGGGCGGGGAGGCACTTGAAACCCTCCCCTCCCCCACTAGCTCTGGGCTGCTGCGGGTGGCACGGGCGTGGGCACACGGGCAGCCTGAGTCACAGAAGCAGGGGCAGGGCTGTGACCCCTGCGAGGGGGGGGCGGCAGAACCCCCTCCCCAGCTCTTCGCCCACTGCCAGAAGGCCGGCTGAGCCCCGCCCTCCAGTGCCCGCACACCGCCCCTCTTGGCCTGCAGCCTGCTGCCCTCCGGCTGGCTCTGCTGGCAGGGCTGGGACTGTGCACCGGGCGCTTGGACAAAGCCCAGGGTGGAGGTAGGGTCCCTCGTGGACGCGGCCTGTCCAGCTCCCCACACAGACCCGCCCTTGGGTGAGGCCCAGGGGGCCCCTCGGCACCTGCTGGCCCCTCTCTACCTGCCTAGATTTGGGGTCCGGGTTCAGGTGTGGCTTTTGGGGTCACAGTGCAGCCCCCAACCCTTGGTTCTGGCCCCCTGGGGGAGCACCCTGCTAGGGCACCTGTGGCCACCCTGTCCCCGCCCCGCTCAGCCACCCCGTGAGCCCTGCTCCAGAGCGCCCCCTCTGCGGGGGCCTGCCCTCCTGGAGTGCCCACTGCCTCTCCGCACCCTGCCCGGGCTCCCGTTGGGTGACCTTGCTTGGGTGGCCCTGATTGGATGACCCTGCTTGGGTGGCCCCCTTGGGTGGCTCCCTTGGCTGACCCTGCTTGGGTGACCTCACTTGGGTGACCCTGCTTTGGTGGTCCCCTTGGGTGGGCTCCACTTTGGTGACCCCGCTTGGGTGACCTCGCTTGGGTGGCCCCCTTGGGTGGATCTGGCCTTCTGAGGCCTCGGCTGTGTCCGTGCCTGCCCCGCTCCCAGCCGGGCCTTCTAGGCCAGCGCCAGGGCCAGCGAATGGCCACGTGCCCAAGAGGCAGCCCTGCGGGAGGGGGTATCTGGTATCCAGCAGGAGCTAGACAGACAGTGGGCCCAAGACCTTGGCCTTGGCTGGGCCCCCTGTGGCGGCTCCTCCCAACAGGGCGCGGGCCAGCTGGAGGAGGCCACCTGACGGTGAGGCTCTGATTTTGTGAAGGGTAGGTGTCCCCGAGGGGCCCTGCCCCCTGCCCTCCAGGGCATCTGCCCCTCCTGCGCGGCCGCTCCCACTCCACACCCGCCTTCTCCACCTCGCGGGACCCAGAGGCGCTCCCTGGCGGACATCAGGGGGCGTCTGTCCATCCCGCAGTCTGGGCCAGCGAGGCACGGCTGGAGGGTGCTGAGCCTCCGGGGTTGTGTCCCCTGGTGATGGGGATGGGCCTCAGGCAGAGCAGGGGAGGCTGAGACTGCGGCGGCTGGCGGCGGCTGGGGCTGTCAGCGGGCAGCCGTGGGTAGAGCAAGGAGGGCTCCAATGGGGAGCTGAGGCCAGAGGAGAGAGTCCAGCGCTCTGACCAGGGCCGGTCACCCACTGCCCAGCTCCCCGAGGTGCCCGCACCGCTGCCCCCCCACCCCCACTGACGTCTGGGTGACCAGCAGGACAAGGCCGTGGTCCTAAGGAGCTAAAGACGGGCTCTGCTTAGGGTCAGGCCTGGGAGGCTGCTTGGAGGAGGAGGCATCTGTGCTGTCTCACAGGAAGACACCAGGCCTCTCAAGGGGGAAAGGAGGTGGGAGGTCAGTAGGAAGAGGTCAGGACCTGGCATCCTGGGGAGAGGGCACTGGCGAGCTTGGACGGCCAGACTGCAGGGACACAAGCCAGCTGGAGGCCCCGTGGGCGCACTTGGGCCTGTCCCTGCTGGCACTGGGCACACATGGCCGAGGTAAGCCGGCGGAGGGACGTGGCTGTCTGGGGCCGCTGACCTGTCCCGGCTCGGCATGGCCCCGTGGGAGGCAGGGGCTTCCTTAGCCCGAGGAGCTGCTTGAGGGGCGGACAGGGAGGGCGTGGGGGGGCATGGAGACAGAAGGCCTGGAGGCAGTGGGCAGGGAGGGGTGCAGGTGAGGAGGGCCTGGCCAGGGACAGAGCCCGAGTGGCCGCAGTGGGAGACTCGGGCCCTGGAGCGGGGCCGTGCTGCTGGGGAGGTCTGGACCGCACCGTCAGGCGCCTTCCGTGCTGGGCCCGCTCCTGCACCGGGGCTGGGGCGGCCCCAGGCGGCCCAGGATGGACCCCCGGGCCGGAGGATTAAGCCCTTCTCGGCCTCCGAGTCCCAGCCAAGCCGCTAAGTGAATTTTCCTGGGGGATCGATTGCGCTTGGCTTCGGGCTGGCTGGGGGCTGCCGCTTTCTTCTCACTGGGGGGCCCGGTCCCAGCGGCCCCTAAGCTCTGCCTGGCTTTTGTTCTGGGGTCAGGCGTCCTGGGGGCGCAGCCTGGGAGGTGGTTCAGGGGAATCTGCCGGCTGGAAACATCGTTAAAGAAAAATGGGTCCTGGACCGTCTTTGGTTTTCCATTAAATCCTGCCCGTTTCCATTTCACGAAATGGTTTCTAATCCTGTCTGGGGCCGCCTGCGAGCCGCAGATAAAGCCGGGCCGGCGGCAGCGGGGAGCGGGCCGCGCGGTCTCGTCCCCGAAGATGCCATTAGGGGCCTTAATGGGCCGCCCCGGTTCGCCGTGCGCGGGCGGCGGGGCTGCTGGAAGCCAGGTAGGGCTCGCCTCGGCTCACTATTAGAGGCAGATTAAATTTAAAAGAGATTTAATTTGTCGGCTTGTCGCGAGCACTAATGGAGGGTGAATTATGCGCGAGCGGGAGCGTGGCGCCTTTGTCTCGCCGTGGGGGGCTGTCTGGGCGGCAGCGCACGATTGATAGCGTGGCCTGCTCTGCCCGCCCCCCACAGCTGCCGGTGCCGGTCACCTCTGGGGACGCCTCGTTCAGGGCGCGCCGGGCTGCTCACAGCCGCTGGCCGGGCGAGGGCTGGGGTGTGCCCACGTGGAGACCCAGCGGGCCGGACCCCGCAGGTGATGGGGGCAGCCCCGAGCACACACAGGGCCCCTCCCATGGCAGGCCAGGGGCACCACCCTACACGCAAATGTGCACACACACGCACATGCACACACACCCTTGCTGGGTATATGTGTGCACACGGGTTCATGTGCATGCACCCAGGTGTACATTTGCACACACACGGATGTGGACGCACATGCTTGGGCACACGTGTGCAGGGAGGCTGAGCACACCGTGCACACATGTGTCTGTCGGTACATACCCGTGTGTGTGTGCACGAGAGCTGGAGTGCTAAGCATGCATGCATACCCAGTGTGTGTGTGCAGGCCTGTGTGCGTGCATGTGTGTGTGCAGGCCCATGTGAGTGTGTGTGCAGATTGGTGTGTGTGCAAGCCCGTGTGTGTACATGTGTGCGTGTGCAGACCCATGTGCATGTGCGTGGTGCTGGCGTGCCCCTGGCAGGACTCTGCTCGGTCACCTGGTCAGCTTCGGGGCTCCTGCTGGGCCAGGCAGGGACCCAGGCGGAGAGCCTGGGAGGCCTGTGGGCACGAGCCTGGGGGGCTCCTGAGACCCGCTCAGACTGACCTCGGGGGCTCGGCCGCGGGGCTCTGGACAGAGGCAAACAGGCCCTGCAGGTCCTTGGTGGGACGGCGGGGGCCTGGGGGCAGCTGCCCTGTGGGGCCAGGAGCGGGCTGGGTCTCTCCCTCTGGGTGTCCTTGTCCTCACCTGACTCCCCCAAAGTAGAGTCTGGAGCGAAGCTCTTGGCCGTCTTGGGCAGCTGTCCCTTGGCAGGCCTGGAGGGGCCTCGGTCTCCCCAGACAGTGAGTGTCCCGTCCCAGGAGCGCGGGTATGCTGGGGGAGGGGCCCTGGGGTGTGCCGAGCACTGATGTACCCCAGTCCCCGGCCCACGGTGGCCTCCAGGATGGGGGACGGACCCAGCATGGCTCTCGCCTCTGCACCATGGCCTGCGGGTGGCCCCGGGGACCAGCCTCGCCCTGGGCTGCCAATTAGAGCTTCTTAGCGGGGCCTGGTCTGGCCTGGCACCTGGGCGCTCTCCAGGGACGGGATTAGGGGCCAAGCCTAGTCTCGCCTGTGGGGATCAGCTTCCTGTCCTGGTAGCAGGGCCTGATGCTCCCGAGCATCCAATTATAGCCCCTTGAGGAGAGAGGCAGTGAGTGTGGGGGCCCTGAATCCCCCGCTCCTGGCTGGACCCCAACTGGGCAAGCAAAGCTCCACCGCGGGACAGAGGCGGCTTGGCCTTGCCCTGGAGGCCTGTGGTCCCTGAGCTGAGGGGGCCCAGTTGGTGGCCTGGCCCAGGTCTCCACCCATCTGTGGGGGACCGGGGGGGCTGCCACTGCTCGGGGGGGCTCCACTGGCCGACTGGGCAGCCGCACTCACCCCACCTTTGCGGTGCCGAAGGATGGACACCCTCAGCCATGGACCCTGGGGCCGGGGAGCGGCGGGTGTGGGGACCCAGCAGCACCGGTCTGTGATGCCCGCCTGCTGGGAGCCCTGCTGTGAAGCCCAGGAGGCCCTGAGAGGGAGGCCTGAGCTGGCCCCAGGAGCCGTTGCTGGCAGTGGCCACGTTCTCCTCTCAGCCCGATGGCGGCGGCCCCGGCCCCAGTTCTCTCCCTGGGGCAAAGCACTGGTCGGGAAAGTTGCCTGGGTGCGGGCGGTGCGGGAGGAGGTGAGGGCGTGCCAGGCGGGGCCCCAGGGCAGACATGCCCCTGTGCTTGTGAGCGTGCCCCTGAGCCCTGGTCCTGGCGGCTGCCCGCGATGCTGCTGCTGTCCCCGCGCGGCCCAGCTGCACCCTTAAGGGCCTTATTAGCATCCGCCGCGGCCCAGTCACGCTCCCCTCTTCCAGTGGCTGCTTCCTGGGGTGCTTGGCCCCCCACGGGGAGGCAGATTGCCAGAGCAGCTGCTGAGTATAGCCTGTCGGGCTCTTATGGGGCCGGTGCCCCCACAGGACGGGCTGGTGCCCGGTGACAGACGCAGGTGACTGCCACCTCCCAGTGCGGAACACGTTGGCGCGGACCCTGCGGCAGGCGAGGGCCAAGGTGCCGGGGCGGGATGGGGGCGAGGAGGACTCAGGGCAGCCTGGCCCAGCCCGAGACTGGCCGGGGCGCGGGCACCTGCACGGCGGCCCCAGGCGTTCTAGCGGGACTGGCGGCTGGAGGCCTGGAGGGGCTGGCAGCTGTGCTGGTCCCGGCACCGCCCGCCTCAGGGCAGAGCCCGCCCCGCCGTCCGCTGTGCCGCCTGGCCTGGCCGTAGGAGCTCCCACGGGGTCAGCTGTTGGGGCTTCTGTGGGGCGACCCGGGCTGCGCCCGGGGTGGTGGCCTGCGTCTGGTTCCGCCGCACATGCAACTACCCTCACCTCGGCCTCAGTTTCTTCATTCATGAAGGGGCTGCCTCCAGCCCCCCACTATCAGTTGGGGTCCCCCAGAAGTGCACCCTAAGATGCGTGGCTGGCCGGGCAGGGGTGAAGCCGCGGGAGCAGACCCGCGAGGGTCAGAGTCCTGGGCCTGTGGGAAGTGACACTGATGCCCGTGTGGCACCCACAGGCCTTCCGGGCCAGGCACCGGGGCCCAGGGGAGTCCTGCGCATGCCACCAGGCAGGCGGGTAGCGGGAGGGGCTGCCTCTTTGGGGCCCCTGGCCTGCGCAGTGAAGGCCAGCGCTCCCCAGGGCCGGCCGCATAGGGGTCAGGGCCCAGAGGGGGCTGCGGGTGGGGGCCGGGGCCGAGCCACCCAGCGCCTGCCCGTCCAGCACCCTCTGCTGCCATGGCCTCTCCTCTGTGCCTGCCGCCCCCGCCCCTCCCTGCCTTCCTTGTGTGAAACGCTGTCCTCCCGACGCCCGCTGGACGGCCGGGGGGCCCCTGTGAGGGACCCGATTTCGCCTTGGCCGGGGGCGCAGGCCACAGACACTGGCCGGCCACGCACCCCAACTCCCTGGCCTGGCTTCTCCCAAAGGGTTAACTCTTCGCTTTCCTTTGAAGTCTCTGCCTCAGTGAAGGTGGATTCGGGCCTCTCCTCCCAGGCCCCGCCTGAGCGCCCAGGGGCCCTGTCCGGGCTGGGTGGGGTGTCTGCTTTGCTTTGTGCTAATTATTCCGGCAGCCGGTGCAGGCCTTGATCTCTGCTAGAGGGATGGCGCCTGGCGGGAGGGCAGGGGGTTAATGGGAAATGCGGCTTTCATGCCCTTCACCGTCCTGCTGGGACAACCTCTTAACACCTTGGAATGAGCTGGAAGGTGTGGACACGATGCTGGCAGGCGCTGACCCCACCTGCAGGGGTGAGAGGAGGGGGCAGAGCAGCTGGCGCAGCACGTGCCCCCACCTGCCGGGCCCTCCGGTTGGTTGGCAGGCACTGGAGCCTCAGCCCCGCAGCCAGCTCCTGCCCGGGGTGCAGGCGGTGCGGGCCCACCTGGGGGCCCCCTCTGGCGGGTGGGCAGTGGGGGGCCTGGCCACCTTCCCAGAGGGCTGAGACACCCTTTCTTCCCCCTTCTCTTCCCTACCAGAACCCCCTCCCCGCCCCGGCCCCCCAGCGCCAGGTCTACCCCGCCAGCCAGCCTCCTGCCGGCCCCCACTGTCTGGGCACCCCCACCCCAGGCGAGTGGCTGGGCTGCAGCAAGGGTGAGACATGCCCCCAGGAACTTGGCTGCAGGTGGCAGGCCGCAGGGGCACCCCAGGCCGCGGGCCTTGCAGCGGGGGAGCCCTCAGAGCAGCCCCACACCCCAGAGCAGGCCGCGGGGTGGGGGATGGGGAGGAAGTGTGGGTTCAGGGCTGAGGGGCCTGGAGGGGTGACTGCGCCCCCAGGTGGAGGGAGGGAAGTGGCTGCTTCCTCATTGCGCTGAGCTCCGGAAGAAGACAGGCTTCACCGGGCCAGACTCGAAGGGCCGCTTCCAGGAGCTGAGGGAGTGACCGCAGGCGGCCAGCGGCGCCCCCCACTCCCTGGGCTCTCCCTGCGCGCAGCCCAAAGACACTGCCCCAGGCGTGAGGGCGGCGGGCGCTACGGGCCACCACCGTGGCTTGTACGAGGGTCCAGGCTGGCCCCGAGGAGGAGGAGGACAGGAGGAGGTCAGCGGGCACAGGGACCGCTCTGGGGCAGGGCGGGGCAGGCGGGGGTGGGGCCAGGGTGGGGCGGGGCCACTGCCCGGGCGTGGTGGGCGCAATCCCCTCAGCGCTGTGGGGGCCTGGCTGGTGGCCCCGGCCCCCGGGGCATCTGCCCGTCGGCCTCCGCGCCCGCCCAGTCACCCCCCTGCTGGGCGAGGAGGCCCCTTCTGCAGGAAGGAAGGGTCAGGGGCTCAAGACTGTCCTGCTTCTGGGAGAGCGGGGCCGGTGCTGGCGACCCGACCTCAGTTTCCACAGCTTGGACGACAGCACGGAGCGGCTGGGCTGAGGCGCTGGCCAGCCCCCCGGGGCTACCGCCAAGGCCGGTGCTTCTGGCTCAGGGGCGTCGTCTGGAGAGCGGGGGTGTGCGAGCAGCGCCCAGCCCCTCCCCATCTTCCCAACGCAGGCAGGAGCCCCGTGTCCTGCACAGAGGCCCGCGCCCGCGGGGGTCCTGCACGAGGCGGGGATCCCGGCCCCCAGCTTGGGGGTCTGCCCTGGCCTCGCCCGGTCGGCGCTGTCCTGAGCCAACCGCCGCCTTCTCAGACGGAAGGGAGACGCTGGTCCTCCGGGCGTCTTAAGGGCTCCCCTCAAAGCGGCCTGTGACTCAGCCCGTAGAGAGGGCTGGAGGCAGCTGTGCCTGCCGTGAAGTCTGAAATGTCAGTAGGTCGATTGCTGCGAGGCAAAGCAAAGAGTCACCCACCACGCCGAGACCCTCGTGGCCGCGGCCCCAGAGCAGAGCCCGCGCGCAGATCTGGCTCCTGCCCCACCTGGCCCCTGGGCTCCAGCGGGTGGGCAGGAGGCGCCCGAGGGGCAGGCCTGGCCCAGCCCCTGCAGGAAGACAGACGGAGCTGCGGGCGCTGGCCCCTGCCCTGGGCAGCTCGATAGTGGATGACAGCCGAGGACACGCTGGGTGATGAGTCCTGTCCCTTCTGCTGCGGACAGCTCTGGGCAGCTGCCGCCTCAAGGGTCACCTCCTGGCCCGCCCGCACCGCTGGCCAGGGGGGTCGGCCCAGCAGGGGAGGAGGCTTTCTCCAAGCGCAGGCGCAGTGGAGGTCCTGCTGGCTGGTGGGGGGCGGCAGCGGCGGGACTGGGCTGAGGGGCTCCAGGGGGCTGCACGGCGGCCAGGCGGCCCGGGGGGTCGCTTGTGGGGAGTGTGGGGGCCACCGCAGAAACCCGCTCACCCCGGGTTGGCGACACAGACCCCCCAGCCGTGGCCGCAGCACCCAGGGCCTGCACGGCCGACACGCCTGGTCAGTAAGGCGGCCGCAACAGTCTCCGGGCGAGGGTGGACACTTGGCGTCCGCTCCCACCTGGTTCGAGAAGTGGGGTGCGCGGGCACAGGCCGGGGGGACTGGGGGTGCGCGGGGGGAGACCACGTGCAGCCAAGAGCCAGGCCTGCAGGTCGACCTGTAACGCCCTCCCTCGGCCGGCAGCGCAGGATCCCGTTTGGGGAGCAGAGCTGGCCGGGGCGGGGGGCTCCCCCAATGTGAGGGCTAGGCCCTGTACCCTCCAGAGTGGGCGGCCCTGACCCCCACTGGATCCGCCCAGCCGTGCTTGGAGAAGAGGGTCCAGCCTGTCCTCTGGGGACAGCCTTACAGGGCCTTCACGGGGGACACGGGAGCCCCCGTGGGCGGGTCCAGGCCGTGATGCCGAGGCCCTCTCAGCTTATCAGCCCTGGCTGGAGCCACGCGTGTGGCCGGAGGCTGCTTCCCTCCCTGCAGGTGTGGGGAGTCCATTCCTGGGCCCAGGAGGGCCAGAGTGAGGCCCCATCTGTGGGGGGCTTCTGAGGGGAGGAGAGGGGGCTGGGGGTGGCGGCTGCCGCGGGGCAGGTTGTCTCTGAGATGACAAGCAGCAGCTCAGTCCTGCCAGCCAGGGACATGGCAGGGACACAGCAGGGGCCCGCAGGGGACATGGCCAGGGACATGCAGGGGGCACGGCCAGGACAGGTGTGACTCAGTGCCGGTCTGCATGGAGGGGCCAAGGCACCGTCCTGGGGAGCGTGCAGGGTCATAGGCGCTGCCCCGGGTGCACTGCCGGCGGGAGGAGGAGCCGCTGGGTCTCCGCCCCTCCTGTTGGCGCCTCCTGTGCATGGGCATCGGCAACGGAACACACTGGAGCCACCAGCAGGAGGTGTAGCTGCCACGGTGTGGCCAGGGGCTGGCACAGGGCACAGCATGGGGAGGTCGTGACCCCAGCCCAGAGAGGATGAAGGGGGCGCTCAGTGTGGGGGCTCTCGAGGGGCTCAGTGTGGTGGACCCTCAGTGTGGGGTGCTCAGCATGGGTTTCTCAGTGGGGGGCACTCAGTGGGGGGCACTCAGTAGCAGTGCTCAGTGGGGGCGCTCAGTGGGGGCTCAGTGGGAGGACCTCAGTGAAGGGGAACTTGGGGGGCTCTATGTGGGGGTGCTCAGCGTGGGATGTTCAGTGGGGGCACTGAACATCAGTCAGTGAGGGCATTCAGTGGGGGCTCAGTGGGGGGCCTCAGTGAGGGGGTGCTCAGTGTGGGGGTGCTCAGTGGGGTGCTCAGTGGAGGGCTCAGCTGGAGTGGGGAGCTTGGCCAACTCACACTGGTACATGGGTCTTGGCAGGGCCCTCAGCCCAGCACCCATGTAGGGGCTCCAGGGGCCCCGGTGTAGGCAGCCGAGGCTGCGTCTCTCACCCCACATGGACTGGTCCCGACCCAGCCTCAGGCCAGGCCCTGCTCCTGCCTTGCTGGCTTTGGGGTCCTGGGGTTTGGGGACTGGACTGGGGGGTGTCCCCCACCCACCCCTTGCTGACCAGCCTGGCCTGGGCATCCTGGGGTGATGCCATGGAAGCTTGGTGACGGCATTGCTGCCCAGCCACCTGCCCGCCGGCCACTCCTGGAGGCCACTGCGGGGGCCGGAGCCACTGGGCTGCTCGGGGCACAGACAGTGGGGCCTGTTGCTCCTGCAGCCCAGCGCACGCCGCCCAGTCAGGTGCATAGGGTCAGTGTTTCCACTGAGCCATGGATGGGGCTGGGCTGGGGTCATGCCACCCCAGGGCCTGCTGCGGCTGGGGGTGGCAGAGAGGCGCAGGGGCAGCATCCCAAGCCCCTGGGAGCGCTCAGATGCGGGGCCTGAGGCTTGCACCACGATGGGCAGTTGGCTGGGCCGGCCACAGCGTCCATGAGACCCTGGGGCTGCCAGAAGGTGGGGCCCTCCTGCTTGCTAGAGGGGGATGGTACCTGCCAAGGCCCAAGGCTGCCCTGCCTCCCCGCCAGGACACTCGCCAGCGTGGGGCATCTGCATGGCGGCCGGGACGAGGGTCGCCGCCACGCCGCCAAGGGGGCCCGCCAGCCAGGGCCCGGCTGCTCCGTGTGCTGTCCCAGCTGGAGGGCTGCGTGTGGCCAGCGGCCTGTGAAGGGCAGCCAGGCTGCTGCCCCCTCGGCCGTGCTCTCCGCCGGGCGCCTGCGTGTTTGGGAGCTGGGGGTGGGAGGGGAGCCTGGCCCTGTCCTGGCCGTCCCGCACTCACCGGCCTCTCCTCACCCTGCCCCGGCCGCGGAGGCTGGTGACAGCTGCCCACGACGCGCTGATGGGACGCTGCTGGTGTCCCCGATGGCCGGCACAGGGTGAGCTGTGCCCTGACCGCAGCCGGCCCAGCGCCCTTCAAGAGGCCCCGGGGGAGGCAGGGACCCGCTGGCCACTGGCTTGGGGCGGGGCGCGGCGGGGAGTGATCAATGGGGCCTGGTCGATCGCAGTGCCCCTGGATTCGATTGAGCGCGACGCGGGGTGAGGCCGGGGGTGCTGGCCGTTCAGGGGCCTGGACGGGGGCCTTTTATGTTGTGCAGGGGGCGGGGGCGGTGGGCTTTGTCAGCGCCCGGGAGCATCGATCCGTATTAGGAATGATAATGAGCCGATTCAGGTGCCGGGAGGCCTTCGCTGCTTCACAGCTCAAGGGGCCGCGGGAGGGGTCCGGGGCCAGACTCGGGCAGCCACGGCCCCACCCCCGTCAGCAGCTGACACTCCCTGGGCTGAGCCTTGGCCAGCCCGGAGCCTGGGCGCGGGCCTGATGGAACCCCCGGGCCCCACCTCGTGGGAGGCGGGCAAGGACACGTCCGTCCTTCCGAGGCGCCCAGCTGGTGAGGGGCTTCTCCGGCACCGTCCCCAGCGTGACCTGCCGCTCACTGACCCGCGCCGCCTGTGGCCGGGGCCCCCGCCTCTCGGGGCTCTCTGTCCACGGGTGCGGCCGGAGGCGCGGTGACCGCCCCTCAGGCAGGGACAGGGTGTGTCACCCACGTCGCTGAGCGTCCCTCAAGGCTCTGTCTGTCCCGTGGAGGGAGGAGACGCCCGCACAGGGCCGCCCATTCACGACGCCCGCTTTAGAGTGGTTTTCCTGCTTGCCCGGAATTTCCCGCTGTGAGCTGGGGGCGCACTGCTTAAGCCTGGGCTTGCCCCGTCCCTGGGAGACGGGGGACGCGCTTCGGTTCCGTCCCTGGCTGCCCCGAGCTTCCAGCCTCGAGCTCCGTCTGCTGCGGGGGGCCCGGCACCAGCCTGTGGGGACGCTTCTCCCCCAGTCAGTCTCCCGGGGGGCCTCTCGCTGCCGCCCCTCCAGCCCCCCAGCCTCTGGGCCTCCACTCTGCGCTGGGTCTGCCCGAGGCCGCTCTGCTCGCCCGGCCCTGCGCCCAGACTCTCAGGGACCCGCACGGCCGGCCTGTTCTCTGAGGCCCGGCGCCCTCCCCTCGGCCCGCAGCAGCCTGGACTCTGCCCCGGCCCCGCCATCTGGGCTCTGCCGGGCTCAGCTTTGGCCCGGGGTTTGCGCGTCGGCAGCAGAGCGGAGGGCCCAGGGCAGGAGCCGCCGCCAGTGACGGCCGCTGGGTCTGTGTTGAGGGCCCTGCTCTCGCCTGCCCGTGGGCGCTTTCGCCCGGGGCCCTGGCGGCACGTTGGGTGCCCTTTGCCGGACGCCGGCCTGTGCCGTCTGCGCCATGGCCTCCCCCACCCCCGGCCAAGGCCCCACCGCCCGTGAGGAGGGGGCAGGTTTCTCGCCGGCCAGAGCCCAGTGGGTGGCCGCCTGCGCCAGTTTGCCTCCCGGTGAGCAGAGAGGCCCTTCCCAACACGGCCAGGCCAGAGCCGGGGTGCTGGGAGCGGAGCTGTGGGGTCTGCTGTCCTCACGCTGTTGCCAGGGTGACCTCCGGGCCTCCCCTGAGCCCAGGCCCCAGCACCGGGGCAGGAGGGCAGGCGGGTGGGGGCCAGTGCCACGTGCCCAGGGCTGCTGGCCGCGGGCCTCACGTCCTCCCTGGGGACTCGTGCGCCCCTCCTTGGGGACAAGTACAGGTCCCCCTTGGTATTTAACACGGAGAGTCACAGACCCCCCCTTTCAGAAAAGGTGGCCCCGGTTGGTCCTGGGTCGCCCAGCTCCTCGGCCCCGGGGGGCCTGTGGGCAGCTGCACGTCACCTCGTCCTGCAGGGCCAGGCGGCAGGCGTGTGGGGATGGCCTCCTAGCTGACCCCTGGAAGCCGGGCTGGTGGGGCGGCGGGCAAAGGTCGCTGGGGAGGGACTGGAGCAGCGCTGCCAGGGAGGTCTGGGGCACAGGAGGCACACCCAGCCGGGCAGGGGTGTGGGGCGGGGACGGGCTCTGGCCTGGCAGTGCGGGGTGGGACCTGAGGCTCCCTCTGGCCCTGGACGAGGCAGAGCAGCTGCCCCCCACCCCCAGCTGGCAGCTGCCACTCCCCTTGGTGGCCTGGGACGGGCTCCGCGCTCAGCCCCTTGTCAGGCAGAGAGAAGGCCTTTTAATGTTCAGATTAATTATTGATCAGCTCAGCACGTCTTGATTGCTGCTTCCTGTCGGCCGCATGGGTCCCTGCTGCGGGAGCTGGCGGCACCCTGGGGTGACGCTGACACGCCATTTGTCACCTCTCTCCGCGCGGGGGAGACAGGCCTGGCGCTCAGCATGACACCAGCTTGGGCAGTCCTGGCACAGGGAGGCAGGCGCCCTGGGCCGGCCCGACCCCCCACGCTGCCCGGGGCAGCCCCAGCCAGAGACGCTGGGCGTGGGCGGGAGCTGCCTTGGGTTTAGCGGAACAGCCCGAATCCCAGAACGAGCCCTTCTCACCCCTTCCTTCTTGTTTCACGTAAAAGCCGACCCTGTGGAGGCCCCAGCGCGGCCGCAGGGCAGCTGCCGAGTGCTCGCCCACGTCCCCCCACAACACGCCCCCCCCCCCCCACACACACATACCCCTGCCTGGTCCCCGCCCCAGCCGCTCCCTGGCAGCCCCTCGCTGGCCTGGCACTGCTCCCTGAGCTGGCCGCCGCGCACTGTCTGGCCCCACGGCTGCCCGGACAGCCGGGCAGGGACAAGGCTCCCCGGCAAAGCAGATGTGACCGCGCTCGGGGCGGGCGGCACGGGCCTGCGAGCCACATTCCAGGCTCAGCCCAGCTGCCACCTCTCTGGAAGCCGGGGTTCAGGGGCGACCGGGCCTGACAAACTCCGAGCCGCCGGGTCTCGCTGCGCTCCCCGTGCACAGCTGTCCGGCCGCAGTTAGTCCTCACCCCGACTCTGAATTCCTGCCCGGGCCCAAAATACGCCCCAGCGCCCCGTCTCCTCGTGGCCCCGCCCCAGGCCCTCCGGCAGTGCAGGTGGGACGGGCCCGGAGGTGCAGGGGTCCTTGGGTGGCAGATGCTGGGGCGTGGGGGCTGTGGGGTGTGGGCTGCCCCAGCCCCCACATGCGCCCTCTGCGCTGAGAGGGGTGTTGCCACCCCCCACCTCACATGGGAGCTGGGCAGACCATCGGGGCAGGCGTCAGGGCCAGGCCAGCTGTGGTCATGGGGAACACTGATCCTGCTCTCAGGCCAGCCTGGTGGTCTTCTGCTGTCCCCTGAGCAGGGCTGGGCGGTGCTGGGAGCTGCAGGGTCCCAGGGCTTGTCCACTGCGCCCTGGCGAAGCGGCCAGGGCTGGAGAGATGCCCTCACGAGAACTGCCACAGCGACAGGCGCCTGGCCCAGCACCGCCCACGCCAGCCCTGCTCAGTGACCCGATGCCCAGTGACCGCCCAGCTCACCTGCGTGGGCTGTGCTTGCAGCTCCCCAAGGTCATGGTCTTCACAGAGCAGGGGCCGCTGCATGAGCGCAGGCCCACTGTCCCCGGCACAGGCGGCTGGGGACCGGGAGCCACGGCCCTCAGAGGGGCCAGGGCCTCGGGTGGCCCGGCCAGGACCAGGCTGGTGGCGGGTTGTGACCAGGAGGGTGCAGGGGCCAAAGTGGCACAAGGCCCCCACCCAAGGGGATGCTGAGCTACCCAGGGCCCTCTCCTGGCCGTGCTGGGCCCCTGGCATGGTGTGGGGCGCAGAAAAGATGGCGGTCACCCGCGGCGCCACCATGCAGAGGGGGCTCAGGGAGCGGAGCTGGCGGGTGGGTGGGGGGAGGCCTCTGAAGAGCTGGCCTGGTGGGGGCCATTCTGTGGGGGCTGGAGGGGTCTGTGGCCGGCGGGGCTGGGGTGGGTGTACTGGCAGGTTTTGCGGGGGTGCGCCCCCAGGTGGGAAGGGGAGCAGGTGGGGGCCTGCCTGGACCCCAGAGCTTCTGCCCTGCTGCAGGCTGCACCACCCCCTATGCCGGGAGAAGGGGGAGGCGTCTCAGCCACGGAGCGCGTCACTGGCTCTTTCGTGGACACGCTGGCTCTGCGGGTGCGCTGGGAGCCCCGGGCAATGCCCGTCCCGGCCCTTGGCGGAGAGGAAGCTGCGGCCACGGGGACTTGGATGCCACTGAAACCTGTGCTCAGCCCCGGTGGGGGCCCAGGTCCAGGGGCGGTGAGTGTTCGGCAGCTCCGCTGTGTGCCTCCGTGTGTGTCTGTGTGTCTGTGTCTGTGTCTGTGTGTCTCCGTGTGTCTGTGTCTGTATGTCTGTGTGTCTGTGTCTGTATGTCTGTGTGTCTCCGTGTGTCTGTGTCTGTGTGTCTGTGTGTCCGTGTGTCTGTGTCTCTGTGTGTCTCTGTGTGTCTGTGTCTGTGTGTCTGTGTGTCCGTGTGTCTGTGTCTGTGTGTCTGTGTGTCTCTGTGTGTCTGTGTCTGTGTGTCTGTGTGTCTCTGTGTGTCTGTGTCTGTGTGTCTGTGTGTCCGTGTGTCTGTGTCTGTGTGTCTGTGTGTGTCTGTGTCTGTGTGTCTGTGTGTCCGTGTGTCTGTGTCTGTATGTCTCTGTGTGTGTCTCCCCAAGCTGCCTGCTCGTCCTGCCGGCCGTGTGGGCTTGCGGAGCGGCGCAGGGGTCTCCTGCTTCCCGCAGCCGCTGTGTGGGGCCCAGGGGGGACTGGCTCTGCCCTGCCTGCAGCCTCTGCCCCCTCAGGCTCCGCCTGGGCGGAGACGCGGGTCCTCCCGGTCCCTGCGGCGTCCCTCTGATGGGGGCCCAGCCCGGGCCAGGACTCTGCGGCCCTGCTCATCACCCCTCCTTGAAGGGCCCCTCCGAGCCACCCCGGCGGGGCGGGCAGGGCGCAGCCCGAGGCGGGTCGGCGACTCCGCTGTGTGGGGCGCCCCCGGCTCTCGCCTCCCCTCCGCCTCCAGCTGCACCACAGCGTCTCCGTCCTTGTCCAGAAACCGGCGCCAGGGCCTCTCCTGCTCAAGCTCCGACTCTCACGTTCCATGGTCGTGGCCTTCACCCCACGGAGCCCACTGGGGGCGGCAGGTGCGGGGGGTGGGGGGAACCCTTCCTTCCCAGACCCATCCTACCCCAAGGCCCAGAGGCAGCGTCGCCCTGCCGTGGCCCCAGAGGAAACCAGCTGTGGGCTGGAAACAACTGTGGCGCCTTAGGCGTGGCCCAGGGGTGGCTGCCAGGATGCAAGCCGTCCTGTCACCGAAGCAGAGGACCAGCCTGGGGTACAGGGGCCGCCAGGCATCATGTAGTGGGCAGCTCAGCCACCATCCGTCCCCCAACCACCCACCAGCCGCCCGTCCACCATCCAGCCATCTAGCGCGTGTTCTTCCTTGCGCATTCACAATGGACAAAGAGGCTCTGTGAAGATGCCCCCTCCCCGCTCTCCGACAGGCGTCACCAAAGCCCAGGAGCCCATCCTCAGACCTCCTCAGATATCTAGCCCCCCAGGATGGTGATGGGGGGCTAGGCTCCAGCCTGCAGAAGCCCCTCAGGCCCACTTGAGGCCGAGGCCAGCGCCTGCCGCCTGCCGGGTGCAGAGAGGAGCTCAGGCCTCCGCCCCTCCGCGGGCGCGCCCAGCTGCTCGGGGTGCCTTTCTTGTCTGTCCTGTCTCTCCTTCCCCATTAGTGCCCCTGCCCCCACAGGCCCTTAAAGCAGGGTCCAATTATCACGTCCTGCCACAGCCCGGCTCAATTTGCAGGCAGCCCTTTGTCCGGCTGCTGACTGCCCATTAGCTGTGCTGGCTTGGTAGTTAGCACTGGGGGGGCAGGGGGCGCCGAGCCCACGCTGCGCTGCTGCTCTGTTTGGGATCCACCTCTGCGGCTCGCCTGGTGGCTCAGCGGGCAGCCCGGGCCGGGTGGGCGGCGGATGGCCTCCCCAGCCCTGCTCCCTGCCGCTGTGCACCCACTGGGCCCCTGGTTTGAGGGTGGTGGGGGCGCGGACACCCCTGGGCCCCAGGATTCCAGTTCCCTGGAGACGGATGATGACCTAGTTCCTTTCAGAATAAACCTGGCCCCGCCCCCGCCCCCCTAGCTCCGCCCCGCCTGGAGGAGGCCGGGCCGCGGCTGCTCTGAGGAGGGTGCGTGTCGTGTGTGCGGGGGTCTGCGTGGACATTTGGCCCACCCGTCGGCTCCACCGGGCAGGAGGGTCGGGGCCGCCCTTTGTGGGTTGCAGGGGCCCCTCCAGTCCCTGGGCCAGGCGGGGGTGGGGGTGAGCACCCCACGAAGCGGGGTCACGGGCCCCAGGCAGGGCTCCAGATGCTGGGTCTGCTCAGGCAATCTCAGAGCTAATCCGGCAGCCCCCTGGGACGGGGAGCCGTGCTGGTCCGCTGGTCTGCTGGGGGGGCTGTGGCGGCCCCACCCCGCTGGTGTGTCCGCACATCCCGCCTTGGGCTTAGCAGGCTGGGCCATGAGGGCCCCAGAGCCGCCTGCCCAGAAGACGCGGGCCGGACGCTGTGTCCACAGTGTGTTGGATGCCCAGCTTGCTGGGGGAGGGGGCGTATCTATGTGTGTCTGCGCGTGTCTGTGTGTGTCTGTGTGTGTGTCTCTGTGTGTGTGTCTCTGTGTCTCTGTGCGTATGTGTCTATATGTCTGTGTGTGTCCCTGTGTCTGTATCTGTGTGTCTCTGTCTGTGTGTGTGTGCGCGCGTGGTGACACTGTCAGCAGGGTTATCAGCAGTGGGCCGGGCAGCTGGTCCTCCAAGCTTGGACCTAGCAGAGGGCAGAGCGGGGCTTGGGAGGCAGCGTGCACCCTGTTTTGGGGTTGGGGAGGGCCAGCGCTGAGGGCCCCCCAGGGACAGGGCACCCTCAGTGGTGCAGCAGGGAAACTGAGGCAGGACCAGGGCAGGAAGCCAGAGAAGGCGGGAGCTGCGGAGAGTGGGGCCTTCTTGAAAAGCCAGGGCCTGCCAGGACGACTGTGAGGAGGGGGCTGAGTGCCCTGTCCGCCCCTCCCCTACACAGAGCCCGCAGCCCTGAGATGGCGCTCGGGGTGCTCAGCCCAGGCAGCTGCCATTTCCTGCTCATCTGCTGAATTTATGCTTCTGGGAAGACGCACTTGGCCCGAGCAGAGCGAGCTCCACAGGAGCCGGGACGTGGTGTGCACAGAGCTGAAACCATCGGCCTTTCACATCCCGAGCATGGCCCGCGCATCCTGTGGGCGCCCAGACCCCACCGGGGCCCCACAAGGGACAGGGCATTGGCCCACCGCGGGGTGATGTGCCCTTCACCACACCCAGCGCAGGTGCCACCGCGCCCGCCGAGGCCCCACCCCACTGGGGCCCTGGCCTGGACCAGTCATCGCCCGGGTCTGTCCTCAGGTTTGCCCGGCACGGCGCTGTGCGGCGGCGTCCCTGCAGAGGTCTTGCGGGTCTTGCACGTGTGAGGCCTCCCCCTGCTGCCCATCGGCTCTGCGTGCCACCCGGCTCCTCCCCTGGCTGCAAAGAAGCTGCCTGGAACGTGGGTGTGCACATATAGGCTCAAGTTCACGTGTGTATCTGGGGTGGAAACGCTTCACCCAGAAAGAACCTGCTTTCCCACGAGGCCCACCTCCCGGTGTGGCCACCAGCGCAGCTTGGACGCAGCCCCAGCACATGCCTTTGCCCCAGGCGCCTCTGTGTTTTGACCTGTGCTCCTGGGGCGTCCCCCACCCTGACCGGCTTGCAGCTCTCCCAGGCAGTTCCTCGCACCCCGGCCTGTCTGAGAGGGGCTCTGGCCTTCACGGGGTCTCCCTCCCTGCACCAGAAAGGGCGGAGCGCTCCAGGTGGGGTCTCGCTGGCTCCAGTCTGAACCACGGGGCCTGGATTTGCAGGTGTTGAGGGCTCTGGGGTAGAGGCCCTGCACAAGGTGGGACCTGAAAAGCTGGGTGCCTTTGGACTAGAGGATCTCTTGGGGGACTGGGGGTAGCAGATGCGGCACCTAGGCATGGCAGAGAGACTCCAGGTGCTGAGGGAAGTCCAGGGAAGGCAGGGTCAGGGACCTTGGGGACAGACTTCCCAGAGCTCTCTTATCTTCCCTCCAGGTCCAGGGTTTGTTCTTGTCATTCACCAGATGCAATCACCCTTGGGTATCCAGGGTGCTAGAACCAAGGCTGCCCAAGAGAGCAAGCCCAGATGGTACCTGTCCCACGAAACCCACCATCATGAGCTGGATTCAGTGGACACTAGTCACTTGTAACTGTTAAAGTCAAATACAGTGGAATAAAACGGGGGACTTCTGCTCTGTGGAGATGGAGTGCTGTGGCCTGGAATCGGCCCCTCCTGAAATAAGCAAGAACTGGGTGGAAGCCTATGGAAGATCAGACAACAGAGTGTGATGAAGGCTGGGGACCATTGGGGAGCCCCACAACCTCCAGCTGTGGGACTGGAGAGGATGTCAGGCCCTGGAGGAGGAGCAAGGATGCAGGAGAGCCCTGAGTAGCGGGGCAGAATTGAGGAAGGGGACCAAGGCAGCAAGTCATAGTCCAGCATAACAGGGAGGAGAGCATGGTGCTCAGAGAGCCTGGTACCCACAGGGGCCCCTCTCAGGGTTCAGCTGAGCAATGAGCAGGTCATTTGAGGGCCTCCCCAGTGAAGGCAGGGACAGCCCCAGCAGGGAAGTGACCAGGAGAAGGTAACCTGGTGTCAGGAATAGTGACTGCTCCCAGCAGTTTGTCTAGGACAACTCAGGATTCCTGGCTGTGGCCAGGGCACTTGCTGTGACTGTGAGGACCACCAGCCAGATGGCACTGTGTCAGCCTGCCTAAAAAAATCCTTAAAAGCAGTCCCCAAACTGATGCAGTGATTTCCAAGTGATTTAACTTCATCTCAGAAAAAGCTTGGGAATCCAGCATCCTACAAAATAAAATTCACAGTCTGGAATCCAATAAAAAATTCACAAGCATGCAAAGAAGCAGGAAAATCCATCCATAATGAGGAGATAAATCACTGAAACCAACCCAGCAGTGACACAGATGCTAGAATTTAGACGAAAGCATGAGCACAGTTGTACAACTGGATCCCATATGTCCAAAAGTTAAGCAGAAACCTGGAATGTATAAAAGAGGACCCAGATTAAAATCCTAGAGATGAAAATAACAACATCCGAGATAAAAATATAGACTCTGATTGATGGCATTAAGTATTGAAGAAGAGCTGGTTAGAAGACTGAAGACAGAAATAAAAATGAATTGAAATGAAATGCAGAAAGAGACTATTCCAGAGCTTTGGAACACAGAAAAAGAGGAAAATGAAAAAAAAAAAAAAAGCAACAAATAGAAAACAAATAAGATAATAGACTCAAACCTGTCAAAATACATTAAATGTAAATGGCCTAAATATCTCAAATAAGGAGTTTTCAAGTGGCCAACATGTGCAGCTAGAATGCCTGAGGATCAGGAGACAAGTGGGGGCAGAAATCACAGGCAAATAGTTTCCACCCATGAGGAAAACCAGGAACTCAGATCCAAGAGTCATGGAAACCCAAGTACCAGAATCATACAGAAACCCACAAAACACGTCAAACCAAGGATAAAGACAGAATCTCAAAAGCAGCCAAAAGTAAGAGGCAGATTCAGATCATGGAGCCAAACTAAAGATGAGAACAAACTTGTCATGGAGAATGCAGCCAGAGAACAGAGTCCTGAAAGAAAGAAAAAAAAGAACCTTCAATCTAGAATTCTACACCCAGTACGAATATCTTTTATTTTTTAAAAAAGATTTATTTATTTATGCATACAAGATCTGGGGTACAGGCCAGAGGTGTGGGGGTGGTGAGAAGATACACCAGAGACAGAGTGGGGAGCAGAACAGGCAGACTGACTGAAATACGCTGCTGAGGTGAGCAGCAGGAGAGCCAGGAGAGGTCTGCTGTGCCATGTGGATAGCTCCCTAGCCGGGGATTGAACTTGTGCTTCAGAGGCTACAGACAGCCCCATAGTGCTGCACCTCAACCCCTTGAGCCACCAGGGAGGCCCCCAAATATCTTTTTAAAAAACAGTCTTTCAGGGTCTTCCTGGTGGCTCAAGGGGTTAAGCACAGCACAATGAAGCTTCCGCAGCCTCTGCAGCATGAGTTCGGTCCCCGGCCCGCCAGGGAGCAACCCACATGGAGAAGCAGACCTCTCCTCTCTCCCCGCGGCTCCCCTCAGCAGTGTATTTCAGTCAGTCTGCCTGTTCTGTTCCCTGCTCTGTCTCTGGTGGATCCTCTCAGTCCCCTGCATCTCTGGCCTGTACCCCAGCTCTTGCATGCATGAATAAATAAATCTTTAAAAAAAAAAAGTCTTTGGGCATCCCCAGTGGTGCAGTGGGTTGAGCGCAGCGCTCTGAGGCTGTCCGTAGTCTCTGCAGCATGTGTTCGATTCCCGGCCAGCCAAGGAGATACCCACATTGCGCAGCAGACCTCTCCTGTCTCTCCCACTGCTCCCCTCAGCAGTGTTTTCAGTCCATCTGCCTGTTCTGCTCCCTGCTCTGTCTCTGGTGAATTCTCTCACCCTCCTGTGCTCTGGTCTGTACCCCAGTTCTTGTATAAATAAAATAAATCTTAAAATAAAAAACAGTCTTTCACAAAAATACAAAAGGTGGAAAGAACTCACCAGAAGACCCCATTAAAGAAGTGGTATAGGCAACATTGCTTAAATAAATAAATTTTAAAAAGGCACTAAAGCCTAGTCTTGGAAACAATGATAAATTAGAATTTTATCTCTCAAAGACAGTGGTTTTAGTTAGGACTTTCACTTTAATGACCATGCTTTAGAAATAAAATATAATTTTAGAATTTATAGCACTTAGTAAATATTTAAGTTACTCTTTTTTTAACAAAAAAATTAACATTCCAGGGAGTCCTTCCGGCAAAAGGAAGATGATCCCAGATGGGGTATGCACGTATCCCAGGAAAGCACTGGAACTGGTGATGCTATAGATAAATATATACGATTGAGTTATAGTATTTGAATATATTTAAAAGGTAATTGCTTATGCAAAAAGGGTAAGAACGTAGAATGCAGTGTGAGATTTATGACATTTCAAATGTAAGCTGCATGAATACAGCAGCACAGTTTTGGAGAGAAATGGGGTGATACTATTGTGATGCCATTGTGTTGGACATGGAGTAGAAGAGTAGCATATGAAGGTAGGCTGTGGCAAGTTAAAGATGTACACCATCAACCTCAAAACAGCAATAAGTTACAAAGCAGAGTTTATAGGGCATATACTAACTTATGAAAGAAGACAGAAAAAGAGGAAACTGAAAAAATGGAACAAATAGAAAACAAATAAGATAATAGACTTAAACCTGTCAAAATACATTAAATGTAAGTGGCCTAAATATCCCAAATAAGAAAATGGACAAACTGGACAAAGAAGCAAGACCCAACCACATACTGTCTATAAGAAATATACTTGAAATACTAAAAGTAAAAGAATTTGAACAATGGACCATGTTAGCACTATCAAGAGGCTTCTGGGATGACTGTATTAATTTCAGATAAAGTGATTTCAGAGCCCAGACTATTACCAGGAATAAAACCATTTTGCAGTGAAAAAGGGGTCAACTCATAAAGAGGAGGAAATAATCACAAACGTTTCTGCGCCCAATAACAGAACTTTGATATCCATGAAACAAAGGCTAATAGAACTACAGAGAGAATTAAGAAATCGCAATTATAGCCAGATGTTCAATACCTCTTTTTCAATCACTGCCATGGCGAGTTTTCAATCACTGCTAAGGTTAGGAACTGGGAGATCAGAGTCCACACTCATTTATGAAGCCTCCACCCGACAGCGAATGGCGGTTCTTCTAAAGCCCAGGAGCTGTTACTGAGCCTGACCAGGTCCCAGGCCATGCCACCAGCCGGACATCAGAGAGGACCTGAGCCATCAAGCGTGTTGTCTGGCTGAAGGGAATTCCGCCTGACACGGGAGACCTCTGGAAAGCCCCCCACATTTGGAAACGAGATAATACATCTCTTAGTGACCCAGGGGTGAATGAGGAAATCAAAAAGTATTCTGCACCAAATCCAAACGAGAATGTAGCAAATCCCACTGAAAATGTGTGACCACAGCTAAACCGCTCTGTTCAGGGACACTGAGCACGCAACCCCCAGATGAGCGGCGGAGGGGAGACTAAGTCAGTGCCCTCAGCAACCCCTTAAAGTCACAAGACAAACAGAGGAGTCAGGGTTGCCCAGCACAGGAGAGGAAGGGCCAGGAGAGGCTGGAGTGGAAATCGGGGGTAGTGTCTGCACCAACCTGGTAGGGAAAGTCGACGAAGCCAAAGCTGCCCTGTGAGGCGAGCCGCGGCCTCCGGCCCGGACGGTGGAGAGAAAGGATGCCACGGGCAGCGTCCCGTCACCAGGGGAGGGGTGAACCGAAGCCGAGGCCACAGTGAAGGGCGAGAGGACATCACACCGACTTTATGCCAATGAATTCAGGCGAGTAAAGAAGGGGCGAATCCCTTGAAAGGTGCCAAATAGGAAGCGCGGGAAGGAGCAGACCTACAGCCCCGCACCTGCTCAAGTAACGTTAACGTCCCCGCAGCGACACTGTGTGCTGGCGAATCTCACCCGACGGGAGGAAGATACGGCACCACCAACCAGCGACGGCGCAGAGACGCGAGTCCTGCCGCGGTCACCGAGGAGGACACGCCAGCTGGCCCCAGGTGAGGCTGCCGTCGCTGCCCAGGGCCGGAGGCGCGGCCAGGCTGGGTCAGGCTTCTGCGGGGTGAACCACTTCTGAAATCACCAGGCGCCCGCGTCCCCCCCAGAGCCCCTGCACACCTGTCCGGGGAGACAGCCCCACCTGAAGTGACCTAGCGTCTGTCGAGAGCCCAGAGGGCCCAGGCCTGAGCGGAAGAGCTGGGGGCACTGCGGTGCATGTCAGTGTCCCGTCAACGGGCAGGATCCGGGTGTGGGCGCGCGGGAGCTGAGCGCAGCTGATCCCGGGGACGGCATGGCGGGCTCCACTGGCGTCCACGCGTTCAGCCTCCAAAGTGGTGACTACAGGCGCAGTTTATTCCATGTCAGCCACGTTGTAAAATGAGCAAAACTGCAGGTGGCAGGGGCCACTGGCAAGCCCATTGTGTGATGGCCGGTGGCTCCGGGTGGACAGTCAGGAAACCCTTCACCCCGATCTCAGCACTCACAACCTGGTGCCTGGGACTGGCCGCGCTCCCGGCCTGGGCTCAAAGGGGCTGGGCTGTCGGTCACCAGGAGCTTTAATCAAGGAGGCCAGACCGGGGCCCCGCAGGCACCACATCCATGCACTAGCACCCGGTCAGCCCGGCCACTCAGTCTCCCGTGGCTGGAGCCGCCCGGCGGTCTGCGAGGGCCCCACTGGACAGCCCTTGGAACTCGAGCATGGACGGGCACAGGCATGAGCCACAGGGGCGCCCCAGGACGAGGATGCTGGGGCTGTGGGGAGAGGTCCCGTCCCACCCGGCCAGGGCAGAGGTGCTGGCAGTGCCAAGCAGCCATATGGTCAGGGGGCTGGGCTGGGGTTGAGCCGAGGGGCTGTCCCAGGAGCCCACCCATCCCTTCAAGGGGTGGTGAGCCTGGGAGACCCTGGGTCCCGATGGGGTGTTGCGGTGTCCCCTTGGGGGCAGGCAGAGGGCACCGGGAGGGCCTGTGGGCATGACTTTCGGGTGATGAGCTGTGGGAACAGGTCTCAGCATCCCCCTCCCTCTGGGCCCAGGGGAGCTGCCCTGGGGGGCAGGGGCAGGTTCGTGCCCCGTGCTGAACTCCCACTTTCTCCCCGTCTGGGGACCCCGCCTCCAGCGGGCAGGTGAGCAAGGCCGCACCTCTCGGCCTCGGCCGCCCTCAGCTGCCGCTGTCCCCGGCCCGACCACGTGGGCAAGTGCAGGGCGGCGTGTGGCCACCTGAGCCCCTTCTCCCCGCGTGGGGGCCGTGGCGGAGCTGCAGGGGGGCTGGCCTCTCCTCCTCCTGCCATCTGCCCCTCGGGCGGGAGGGGAAGACCCGTGAAAGGCACCGACTGACCGCAGTGGACGTGGGCGCCCAGCTGCTGCGGACCGCGATGGGTGGATAAGGAGGTGAGTCCGGCGCCAGAGGAATCTTAGACGGTCTCAGCGCCGTGGCTCTGCTCGGATTCAGCAGCTCCTCGCAGCTCCTTAGCGCTGGGGTTTATGAGCCGCCGCGCGCTCAGGCCTGCGGGGTGGGGGCTCTGGGCTCGGGCTGGAGTGGCTGGAAATGACTGTGGTTTGCAGAGATCAGGCAACGCATTGATTTTTCAATTACACCTGGATGAGGAGCAGGAGGAGGCGCCCCCTCCGCCAGGGCTCCCGGCCCGGCCGACCGAACTGCAGGTGACTGGCCACCCCACCGGCCTCAGCGGCCAGCCAGGGCAGCGGCCTCGCGTCCCCCTTCTGTGCGGGTCTCCAGCCGCCCCTCGTGGGGGGCTGTGAGGGCTCAGATGCAACCCTTGTTGCAGCTGGGGAAACCGAGGCTCCAGGAGGAGAACGCCCTGACCCTGGCAGTCCCCATCCCAGAGACCTCCCCGAAGGGCCACTCCAGGAGAGCGTCCCCGAGCTGCCCAAACAGCCAGCAGCCCTGCCCCGTGCAGCGCCTGAGCTCAGGACCAGCAGGCCTCGGCGCCCGGAGCCCTGCTCCCCCGGCACCTGCTGGGTCGCACCCTCGGTGACTCCAAGTGGGCCCACTTGGCCTCTGGCAGCTCAGTCTCGGCCAGGATCCCTCCTGTCCCCCTGCTGGGCCTGGAGAGGCCGCGAGGCGAGCTGTGGTGAGCGCATGCTGCAGGCGCGAGCAGGAGCCAGAGCTGCCCTGCCCTGGGCCGGGCCCACTGGGGCCTGGCAGGTGGCTCTTCCTGTAGCCCCGCTGGGTGGGGTGAAGTCTGCAGGGGGATTCAAGCCTTGGAGGGGTCCTCTGCAGTGTCCAGCCCCCCACAGTCAGGCCTGGGCTCCTGACAGGCAGGCCAAGCTGGGGGCCCCCCACAGCCCGGCCACGGGGGCCTGAAAAGAGGCTGGGGGTGCCCCACAGGCTTCCTGGCAAGCCCCTACTTCCAAGGGCCCCTATTCCTCCTTTCTGTTTGGACTTCAGCTCAGTTCAGAGGGCCTGGGGACCCCCGGGGAGCAGTGGCAGGCCAAAGGGCCTGTGGTGGGGCTTGGGCAGCGGCCCAAGTGGGAGGAGGGTCCGGTCACACCCGGCGTCCACCTTGAGGGACGGGGGAGGAGTGGCCAGAGCCTAGGGAAGGACGGGCGGGCACCCTCTAAGGGCAGGCGGGGCTGGGCCGGCGTGGGGAGCACAATGCCTGGGCCTGTCTCCTCTGGACTGCGGGCGGCAGCGGCTCGGAGGGGAGGGGCACCACCCTGGCAGGCCAGGCCGGCTGGGGGTCCAGGGAGCAGGGCTGGCCTTTGCAGGATGGGGTGTGGGCCAGCGGGGAGGGCAGGACAGGAGCTGGCCACCTCCTGGCGTGCCGCGTGCGGGGGGAACGTAAATGCCGTGCAGGCAGGGGCTCAATCTCCTCCCACCCGCCCACTTTTGCACCCCATAACCCTTTGATGAGCCTCTTTGGGACCTTTGCGAAGGCTGCGGACAGCTGAGTAAGCAGCGGAGGACGCACGGCCTGCGCAGGTCTCCAGCAGCCCCTCTTGGGGGCTGTGAGGACTCAGGTAGGGGTGGGAGCCATAGCTCGCAGGACCCCCTGGGCAGCCACCGCTGCGGGGAGTGCCCGGCCCTGGGTTCTGGCCTCCCGACCCTGGAGGGTGGGTCGGGGTGAGTCACATGGCGCAAAGGCCACAGGGCAGCACGCGGGCACGGGGGCGTTGGGGGTACATGCACGGCAGGGGGGGGCGTGTGCAAGGCGGGGAGCGCGTGAGCAGTGGGGTGCAGCACTGCTGGGGCACGGCCGGCTTGCACCTACGTTTGCAGCCTGTGGGTGTGCGTGTGCGTCACGGGCACTGTGTCCCTGCAGGCTCCCAGCTCAGCTGAGGGCCCGACCCACACAGGCCCCTGCTCTCTGGGCCCGGGGCCCCCCATGCAGGATGTGGCCGCTCCAGAACCCCAGGCCACAGGCCCAGGGGCCACTGGGTTCCTGGCTCAGTGGCTAGAGGGCCTGGGGCTGGAGCCCAGACTGTCCAGCTCCCCAGTCAAGCACCCACAGATGCCCTCTGCTGCCCTCTGGACGGGCGCTCCCTGGGTTTCCTGTTGCTGCCATGGGCCTTTTGGCTCCGGCCTGGATGCCTGCGGGTCCCTGGGCAGCCAGACCAGGAGGGACAGGCAGATCCAGTTGAAACCTGGGCCCAGAATTGGGGGTCCATCGGGCAGGGGAGGGCTGGAGGACATCAGGAACCCCTGGGCCATCTTCTGGCTGGGGACACGAGGGCGGGGCCGCTACTCCAGGCGGGGGCTGGTGGCTTTCTCTGCTTCCCAGGGTCCTTCCCAACCCTGCCTCTGTCCCCAGAACCCACAAACAGTGAAGCTGGGGGCCGCGCACACAGCAGAGCCCGGGCTAGCCTGGCTCGTCCAGTCGGCCCGATGCTGACGGCCAGACAGCGATGCTCGCCGGGCACCGGGCAGCCCCCGCCCCCGATGTTTGTTTTGTGCTAAAACTCGCTTTGCCAGCCACGGGGCCGGAGTGCCTCCTAAAGCCATAAACGCAATTGATATTCTCGGCATTTCGAGAAAAAATACGAGTATTAAAGATATACAGTACACCTCATAAAACCCTCATATTTCTTCTTTATGGTGGGTTCTAAAATTGGCAAAATAAATTCCCTAAGACCCATTTCACTTACAGTGGCGCACTGCATGGGGCCAGTGGGCAGCTCCTGCCTGGCTAGCCCTGACCTCGCTGGCCGCTGCGTGGTCTCTGCCCGGGGTCGTCTGCCCCAGGAGAGCGAGTGCCCCGGCCAGGCCAGCCCTGGGGGCTGCGGCCTGAGCCAGTGCTGAATCGCGTGTGGGTGCCCGTTAGCGTCCCCAAGCTCTGTGCTGCCTGTGCTGAGCAGGGCCGCGCGCCGCCTGCCTCAGTTTCCCTGCTGGTGCCAGGGGTTTGCTTGTGAGGGAGGGGTCCTGTGGGGCCGCCATCACCCTGTCACCCCGTCACCCTGTTACCGGGGTGGGGGGCCCCCTGCGGCCCTGTGGGTCTGCCTCATGAGGGGGGCAGGGCAGCGGCCATGGGTCTCTGCAGCCTCCCTGCCCCGCAACGTGAGCATCCCGGGAGCCACAAACCCCAAAGCCCCAGGTGAGGAGGGGGGTGCCAAAGGAGCCCCGGGCGTCGAACCTGAGCCGGCCTGGGTGGGGCCTTGGGGCTGTCTCCTGGGTGCGCGTGTGCACATGCGTGTGAGTACGTGTGTGCATAAATGTGCACGAGTGGGAGCACACGCATGTGAGGGGAGCGCCGGCCATGAGTGCGGGGTGGGGGGCGGCTAGGCCACATCGCCAGCAGGACCCTGTCCCAGGCCGCGAGGTGCCCCGTCAGTGTTCACCGTGGGGTGGCAGGACCCGCAGGCAGGAGCCGGGAGCACGGCAGGGGGCCGGGCGCTGAGCACGGCGCCTCCCGGCACACGGGCAGATGGACACACGGATGGACGCATGGACAGACGTCCTCACTGCGGGCTGGCAGTGAGTGGGCTCCGGCCCCAGCGCCCAGCCCCAGGCCCTGTCTGCGCCCACCCGCCGCCCTCACAGTGCCCGCCCCCAACCCACATACGTAAACGAAGGAGAGGGAGCAGCGCAGGGGCCAGGGCGCTGGGTGGATGCCCGGGGGCCTCTCCTGGGGGGACAGAGGCTGGGTCAGGGCAGCGCAGGAGCCGGGGCATCTGGGCACGGCCCTTGAAGCCTGAGGGACGCCTCTGCCCCCCAGCGAGGACCCTGCCGCAGCCCTGCGTGGCTAAAGTTCCCGGTGAGTCTGCCGCTCCCCGCGTGTTCTCCCCTCCTCCAGCTGTCAGAGCAACTGGGGTGCCGTGCAGATGAGGGGGCTTTGCTGCGAGGGGGGATCAAATGCTTCTCCGCACAAGCAAACTCAGTGCGACCCACGATTAAGCAGCGTTTGACATTTAAAAAATATTTGATCCGTGTTTTGGCGCCCAGAGCTGCTTAAGGGAGCGACGTGTAAATTACATTCAAATCAGGGTTAAATATAGTCTCAGAGAAGAGCGTATGATTCAAATTGCCTAATTATTTGGGGGGAAAATCTGTTCTCTGATAACTGAGAGGCTGAGGATGTTTGGCTTGCTGCGGTGGGGGCGGGGCTGGCATGGGAAGCGGGGGACTGCTGGGGGTGTAGGTGGGGAGACCCTGCAGGCAGACCGACCCGCCTGCAGGGGAGGGGTTGCCCTGCCCTGGCCCCAGCACTGGGGTCTGTGTGTGTGGGTGGGGGGGCTGGGGTGTTGGGCAGCAGAGCGCCCGGGCCCCAGGGGGCCGCAGGGGTGGCAGGGAGCAGCGCCCCCCAGCAGGGCCGCGGCATATGGGAGCCTGTGGGCTGTGGCCAAATGCCTTGGGAGGGGCCTGGCAGGGCCGGGAGCCAGCAGCGTTAATTACGTGATATTTCTTAAAAGCCGAGCAGGGAAAAGGGTGTGGGTGGCAGCCTGCCTCCCATTGGGTGCAGAGCTCAGCAGTCTCCCCTCCAGGCCAAGGAACGGGGTGCTGGGGGGCCACAGCCTCATCTCCTGCCTCGGGTTGGAGAAGGGTCTGCAGCTGGAGCCTCTGGGTCTGCAGCTGGCTCCCACGGGGCCTCTGCTGGGCGACCCTAGCCAGCACCCTGCGCTCTTGGGCCAGGTCTCCCTCTGCACAGAGCAGCCCCGGCAGGCTGCCTGCAGGGCCAGGCTGGAAGCCGCGTCCCCCAGCAAGGTGTCTGGCTCCGTGGTCCTGCCAATGTTCACTGCACCCCGCGTGCCAGGCGGCCCAGGTGCCAGCGCTCCTGCAGCAGGCGCAGCTCTGCCCTGCAAGGGGCCTCGCCTCGGCTTCCCGCGTTCTCCACCCCAGGGTAACGAGCGGGCTGGGCGCCTTTGAGGGGCACTTGGGCTAGGAGGGTTGGGGGTGCCCTGGTCAGGGAAGCAGCAGTGAGGGTCGTGGTGCTGGTTCCCGGATGGCAGTGCTTGGGGAGGGTGGGGCGCCTGTGGGGCCACCTGCCACAGGAGGAGCCCGATGTTGCTCTGAGGCCAGCAGGACGCCTCCGGAGGATCTGAGCAGGACTGGCCATCTGCCTGACCTGCCGGGAGCCCCTGACTGCAGGGGCGCAGGGAAGTGTGGGGCCGGGCAGGTGATGGGCCTCCAGCCTGCAGGGGTGGGGAAGGGGCGGGACCCTCGGCATGGCCAGGTGGCGGCCCAGCAAGGTCCGGCCTCCACGTGCTCCTGCCCAAGCAGGACTGGACGCCCTGGTCCTGGGGCAGGGGCCACGTCTCGCCAGCCCTCCCAGGGGCTGTCCCTGCGTCGCCGTCCTGGGGGCCAGGACCCACAGATGTCTCCCCACTTCCACGTCCCCGCTGTGCACACCAGGCCCCGAGTGCCAAGGCCAGGCCCCTGCTGGCATCCAGTGAGGGGACCAGGCCCCTGGGACGAGCCCCTCTCTCACCCACACCTGCGGTCACCCCAGCGAACCAGCAAGCGGGGCCCCGATGTGGAGCTCAGGCAGGGCCTGCAGCATCTCTCCTCCGTGGGTCCAAGGCAGCCCCCGCTCACAGCCCGCCCTGCTGCTGAGGCCGACTCCCCTCTCCCCGAGGTCCTGCGATGCTCGTGTCCTCTGGGGCAACACGGCCACGAGGCAGGTGCCCAGACTGCAGCTGGGGGTGGGTGCGGGCATGGGCGGCCGCAGGGCCGGTGCAGGTGACGAGGCCGGTCCGGGCAGTGGCTGGCCCGGGGGGCTCTGGCTGTGGTCATTTTGGATGCAGCGCGCAGCAGCTCTGGAAGGCCGGCGTCCACGCGCTAGGACTGAAGCGGCCTCTCCCAGAGCCACGGAGGTGACCTTGGCCCTGCCCTCCACGCGCAGGCGAAGAGAGGCCGTGGGGGCTGCGCCAGCTGCGGGGGGTCACATTGTGCAGCGGGCTGCGCGGGGCTTGTAAACCGCGCGGTAATTGAATCTGGGCAGGAGTCCTTGACGGGCCGTTAAGCGTGGGAGCAGGCGGCCTGCGCGGGAGGCCAGGGCTGCGCAGCCCAAGGGGCACAGAGCCCAGCCAGGAGCAGGCCCCCCAGGTTCAGTGCCGGTGCCCCAGACCTCGAGGGAGGAGGGGCCGGGACAGGGCAGGGCGGGCAGGGCCGAGGCTGACCTCCCCGGCAGCCCCGCGGCCACCCCAGTGGCACGCTCTGCACTTCGGGATGGTGGCGGTGTCTGCCCTGGGACTCGCCCACACACCTGGCAGGACTCAGGGGACAGGGCTGGTGAATTATTCAGAGTTGCCAAAGGGGTTGCATTGGAAGCTAATTACAGGAAGCGATCTGCAGCACGGGTGATAAAAGAGTCGTAAAATTCCAATCTCATTTGTTCTGCTCAGCCTCCTCGGTGCAGACAGACGGCGGCGGCGCGTGAGCTACGCCCAATTCCCGGGCCCCGGGCCGGCTGCTCAGGGCTGCGCTGCTGGCGCCCTAGCCAGAGGGCGGCGGCCTGCGGTGTGGCTGTCCCAAAGCTCCAGAGGGCAGCCCCCCCACCCCCGCCCTGGGGTGGGGGCAGGGAGACTGGTAACAGGGAAGGGGGCTCCCCACTGGGCTGCAAGGGGAGGGGGCGGGACTGGCTGCGCCCTGTTGGCATCCGCTATGCCCTGCTGTGTGCCTGGGTGCCGGCGCCCTGGCCGGCCAGGGGAGGCCCGTGGGAGAGGGGCTCGGGAGGTGGGGAATGCTTCACTGGCTGCAGCAGCCGTGAGGGGCTGTCTTGCCCACGGCCCCCGCTCTGCAGGGGCGCTTGGTCCCACGGGCCCAGCCCGGAACTGGTCAGCACTCCAGGCTCCAAATGCAGAGGCTCGCCCTTGATGGGCAGCACCTCTGTGCCTCAGCTTCCTCGTCTGCAAAGCGGCTTACGGCCATAAGGGCCCGGCGGCCGTCGAGAGGGCATGGGAGGGTGCGGGCTCGCTCCTGCTGTGGGTGAGCCAGGTGCTTGCGGACGTGGGCACCGGCCTGCAGGGCCCCAGGAGGCCAGAGAGGACCAGCCTCCTGGGCCCTCAGGCGTCTGGGCACCGGTCGTGGCCGGGTTCGCAGGGGCTCTGGAGCAGGTGCTGTCCTGCGAGTGTGTGACGGTGCCTTTGTGGGGCCCTGGCACACTTCAGGGTCAGGGTTGCCACAGCTCACCGTGGGGGAGCAGGGGGTAGCCCCCAGGACAGGCAGAGGGCTGTGCAGCAGGGCTGGGGCCATGCGTCACAGTGGGCTGGGGACGCTGCCCGCCTGGGCCCACACAGGGTGGGCTGGTTTCAGGTTCCACGGACAGAGCCTGCACAGCCCGAGACACACAGGCCCATCCTAACGTCCCGATGTGGAACGGGACGAGCTGTCAGGAACCCCAAAAGGACACTTGCCCCAGGTCGGGGCTGAGGCCTGGCTTCTGCAGGGTCCACAGCCCCGGGCGTGCGTGTGCAGCCCCCTCTCCTCTGCAGGGAAGGACACAGGCTGATGGGGGTGGGCCGGCTGCCTTAAAGAGGCCACAGCCCTGGGCCGCTGTCCCCAGAGGCAGGCATGACCTGGCCCCGTGAGAGGACCGCTCACACTTCCACTTGCCAGGGGCAGCACCTCTGCCCAGTGCCCAGCATCTCCCCAGGGCTGAACCCTGAGCTGGAGGGAAGGACAGGCCACTCCCCCCAGGAGTCCTGCAGCTGTCCCAGGATCATGCAAGAGGAAAGTGTCTGGCGGTGCCCAGGCATGCTTTGTGGGGACACACCCACTGCAGGGCAGGGGAGGCGGGGCTGGTTCTGCAGTTGTATGTTTGGGGGGGGCAGAGGTATTGATTTGGTTCATTTTATGGGTCAACAGAGTGCCCAGATATTTGGCTAAATGTTCCCTGGGTGTGTCCGTGAGGGCGTTTTGGGGTGAGTCTCCATGCAAATCTGAGCAAAGCAGATTGCCCTCTCTGCTGTGGTGGGCCACGCCCAACCAGGGGAAGGCCGTATGGGCCCAGTGGACCCCCTTAAGGAGCTCTGGGGTAAATGAAGACACTCAGGCTTTTGCGCCACTGGCCTCCGTGGCCATCACCTGTGACTCTGAGTGCAGGAGGCGCCGGGGAGCATGGGCGTGGGGCACTTGGGTGCACAACTGGGGTGTGGTGTGGGTGCGCGTCCTGGGCGCACCTGGGCCTGGAGGCGGAGGCTGCAGGGTGGAGGCACGGAGGACAGGCGGCGGAGAGGCCATGAGAGACTGGAGCTTCGCCGGGGCTTGGGGCCTGCCCGCCGGCCCTGCCTGCCCTGCACGTGGTGGCCGCACTGCCAGTGCCATAGAAAGGTCATTAAGAGTCTGGGAAAGCCCTGACGGCTCCAGGGCTCCCCTTCGCCTGCCGGCCAATCCACGGGGAAGCTGCCCTGGCCTGCTGGCACCACAGGGGGTCTCCCTGCTGGCCGCCTCTGGCTCGGACATTGACCTTTTGTCCCCCTTTGCATTGAGTGGACACACCTCCAGCCTCTGACCTCTGAGCTGGAGCTTGGGGCGTCTGCGATGGAGGGGCGTCTGCGACGGGGAGGCCGCCGTCCCCACCTGACCCCAGGTGGGCAGGGCGGCTGCTCTGGGGACGGGGCTTGGAGGGCGGGCGGTGGGCACCCAGGTGCTGGGGGGCTTTGGGCGGTGGGGACCTGGGGCTCGGCAAGGGGAGCTAGATGGCAGCGGGGGCTTCGGGGCGGCCGGGACACCCCCAGCACGGCGCAGCCCGGCAGTGAGAGGCGGGCCGGGGTCCCCGTCTCGTAAATCTCGCCGTCTGCAGCGAGACGGCCGGTGGACGGGCGGCGGCCCGCGCTGCGTGGTGATGGATGGCCCGACCGCAGGCCACGCTCCTGACAAGTGATTGTTCAGGGAAAATGAGAAATAACGATCAGGCCGAGGCAGATTAAGGAGGACTTCCAGCGCGGCGGCGGCGGCCCGGCGGCCCCGTGACCAGGCCCCGGGGAGACGTTCGCGGGAGAACAGGGCTGCCGGGGCGCGACGGGGCGGGGCGGCTTCTGGGGGCGCCCTGGCCAGGCGGGTGTCAGCTCTGGGGTGCCAGCCGGCTACCACCGCTGGACTCGCCCAGGAAGAAGCAGGCAGAGACCGCCAGAGGCCGCCCCCCTTCCTTCCTCGCCCAGGATCTCCGCGGGCCCAGGAGTGGGCTTGAGGCCAGAGACCCCACCACCCCAGGGCCCGCACCCTGCCCTCCCGCCTGCAGGCCTCTGCGAGGCTGAGCTCTGGGGACTCGCTCCTCCCTGGGGGGTCAGGCACAGCCATCCAGGGGTTAAAGCAGGAAGCCACTCGGAAGCCAGTCTGTTAAGAAAATGAGGTTCTGCTGTTTGACGTCATTTTAATTCCATTTCGAGGGCGTCTAATCTCATTTGCCGATGACTGATCCCGGCCCGGACGGATGATCACGCGGCCCCTGGAGACATGGCGTCACCTTGTCCTGCGGCCCTCCCAGGGGCAGCTCGGTGCAGCGCTTGGTGAGGACCTGACCCCTGGGCTTAGCGGTCACGCAGACCTTGGAACTTTCCAGAATCATCCCCATGGCTCTTCCTCTCTGGCCCCAACATGCCCAGGACAAAGGCCCCAGAACCAGGTCTCTGAGGAGAACCAGGGTCCAGGGTGCTGACTGGTGAGGGTCTCCTGGGTCAGCCAGGCCCTCCTCCACCCCGCAGGACAGGCCAGAGCTGCCCAGCGCCCATCTGTGAGCTGAGCCACACGCGGGACGGACAGGGAGACCCCAACAGCCCAGGTGGGCCCAGCCGGGGGTCCGGGCTACATTCAAGTCAGACCAACGAGAGGGCTTCGGACCCAAGCCCGGCCCTCCTGGCTGGCCCCCTGGGGCCTCTCCCTTGGCCTCCTTCAGGGAAGTGGGCTGGCCAGGCAGGCCAGGGAACTCCCACTGCTGCGGCCAATGTCTGGTCTCCCAGGGTGGCCCAGATGGACGGAGGCCAGTGCCTGGCCGTCTCCACCCTCCATGCACCCGCCCACTCATCCTGCAGCCGGCCACCTTCCCTACCCCCGCCCGCCCATGGGTTCCACCTCCCCCTGCCATTGTGTGCCTGGATCCCGCATTTTCCTGGCTGAGACCGAGGCTTTGTCCACGGGCAGGGCAGTGAGTGTCCCTGGGCGTGGGGCAGGCCGGGCGCTGAAGATGTCCTGCGCCGGGTGGCTGTGCCGCTGCACTCCAGTCTGTCTGTGCAAGACCTTTGGGGGGGTGAATCCACGAGCGACAGCCTCGGTGGCTCAGCAGCTGCGCCTGGAAGTCGGGTTTGCCTGGCTCTGGGTGCCTCGCGGAGGTTCCGGGAGCAGAGCTGTGGGGGGGTGGTGAGGGGCAGGTGGCGCCCAGTGCAGGGTGACCTTGACCTTGTGAGTCTGAGGTACGTCCTCCCCACCAGGCCGGCCTCCCGCTCCCTCTTGTGTGACCTGGAACCTGGGGCAGGTTGTCCCGGCTGTTTTGGACCTCGGCCTTCTCGGCAAACTGGGGCCTAACTGGCCCTTGCAGGGGCTCGGGCGCTCCCTGCTGGCGTCCCCCTGCAGCTCCCAGCTCCCCCCTCGGGACCCTCCCTGGGAGGGGCTGTGGCCTCTTCTGTTATTGGATTATCTCATTTGCAAACAATAAATGTCAACAGCAGGAGCCCCTGTCCGCCCCCCTTCCAGGATGCAAATGTAGCCTTTATCTGCCTCTGCCCTTTATTAAAACAACCACAGAGCCACGGGTGGATAAACAAGACAATTAAATGTAAATGATGTCATCTCCCTCCTTCATTCGGATTAATGAGGCGCCCCGGGGCGGCCGGTGGGGCTGCCCAGAGCCCAGGACGCCAGATCTGATTAAAATGTGACGGGGCAGTGAGACCTTTGCCTGGGGTGCCCTGGTCTTCACAGTGGTCACCTCTAGGGGGTCTCCCGGGAGGGGCTGGGCCATTTCAGCGAACATATCCCTGTGTGCGGGGGAGGGGCACCCCAGGGGACAGGCGGGGATGGGCTCTGGTGCCCACGGCAGGAGACGCTGAGGGGCAGGGGCTGGGAAGTGGGGGGCCAGCGGTGGGGGTCCAGGTGGAGGGGCAGTGGGTGTGGACAGGCAGGGTCCCGGCAGGGTGACCTGTAGAGCAGAGCTGTAGGACTTCGGGGTTCCAGCCCAGCTCCTGATCGGGGGAGTGACTGTGAGCGACTCCAGAACTCCAGAAATCGCCTGAGCTGGTGTCACCAGCTCTCACCAGCGCTGGGTGGGGAGGGGCGCCAGTCTCCACCTGCTGAGATGGGGCCCGTGGGCAGCTCTGCCCGGGGCAGGTGGGTGGTAGAGCCGCTGCTGTGCCTTGCCACTGTAACAGGGTGGTCCCCAGGAAAGGAGGAGGTTCCACCACGCCAGATGACCCACCCCCCCAGGTGACACGCCCCACCTGTGGCCCTGCCCTGGTGACTGCAGTGGGGGGCGCTCTGCACACCAGCACCGATGTGCTCTTCTGCCTCTGCCTGGGTCCTAGTGCTGGGGGAAAAGGCTGTCCTAAAGCTGATTCCATGCAGGCTTCGTGGACGCCACCCCCACCCCAGGCCCAAGCCAAAGACACTGGGAACTCCACATCCCATCCCCACCCAAGGGAAGGGGGCTGGGACCTGAGGGTGGGGTTCAGCAGCCAGGTTGGGATAAAGCCAGACCCGTGGGCTTTGGGGGGGTCCCCCATTTTGGCTCCCCGCCAGCTCGCAGCGTCGGGCCAGCTCGGAGAGTGACTTTGGGTTTCCAGGTCGGCGGATCGGGTAGGACGCATGAAAGACTTTATTTCCCTATTTTCTCGCTGAGTTGTCCATTTTCCCTATTTCCTTTTCCCTTGTAAATAAACCTTTTATGAACCTTGTGTGCCTGCAGTGGAGTATTCATAAGTCCCTTGTAAGCACGCGGGGGAGGACCCACAGCCAGGAACCCATTCAATATCGGGGCTGCCCTATAACACTAGGGCGCCCCGGCCTCTGTGCTGCGGGCCCCGGGGTGGCCCCCACCTCGGGGGAGCAGCTTCATGAGCCTCAGCCACTGGACACTGCTCGTGGTCACTTCTGCCTGGGACGGGAGTCCCGAGGCTGCACACGGTGGGGCTGCTGGGAGGTGAGGCAGGAGGCCCTCACCCTGGCACCAGGCTCGGGGCTCACATTCCTGCACCAGGCAAGGGCGCACTGACAGCGCCCCCCCCCCCCCGTCATGGCGGGACCCAGGGCCAGACCAGCATCTGCCCAGGGCCTTCAAGGGCCACAGAGCTGGTGGGGGGCAGCAGGAATCCCTGCGGCCGGTTCTGTTGGAGCTGACCCTGCTGAACGCTGGCCCTGGGGTCCTGGCCCCAGACCCCAGGGCCCAAGCCGGGAGGTTCTGGTCTTGGTCAGACTCAGGACGACTTGGTAGAACTCGGCCGTGTGCTCTGGTGCCTGATGTGGCCGCGAGGCCGTGGACGGTCACCGCGGCTCGGCCGCCTGTGCTGCGGCTGCAGCCCCTCCCCGCAGGCCGAGTGTGGCGACAGCAGGGCCCGGCAGCCCCGCACGCGTCCGCTGTTACTACATTATTGCAGACAAGTGGGCCAGAATTTAAATAACTCTGACATTAAATATGCAGTCAATTAGGCCCTCCCAGCTCCAGGGAGAGCAATTATGTGCGCCCGTCAGGTGTTGCTAATGAGGAAGCTGATGCTGCGCTTTCTGGAACCTTCTGTGCCCCCAGGAGCGCTGCCTGGTCCTCCTGTGTCTCCCTGGCCAGACTCGGCTGGGAGCTGCCTTCAGCCCACCCTGTGCCAGTGGCCCGGCCAGGGGGTGGCCCGCACACCCACCCCAGAGTCTGCCCCGGCACCAAGCCTGACGTCCCTTCCAAGAACGCCATCTTGCGGCTTTGGGTCCAGCGGCAGCTGGGCCAGCCTGGGAAGTGGGAGTGGGGCAGGGGGCCGCCCGCACACCCCAACCTGCTGCCCTTGGTGGCCCCTCCCGGCACCTGCCGGTCTTGGCTGGGCCCGCGGGTCTGTCTCCCTGGCGTGGGGCGGGGCCGACCTTGACCTCACCCTGAGGTCACCAGCCACCTAAACACCCGTCTCTACAGCCACGGGCAGGTGTGGCCCATGAGGCCCACAGAGCAGCCTTGAGCTGGGGGCTTCTGGGGAAGGTGGGGTAGCTGGGGTGGGGGCCCTTCAGGAGCCCCCTGGGCTCCTCCAGGTCAGGCTGCACCCCCGCACCCCACGCTGGGCCCCCGGGAGACGGGTTCCCCACTGAAGGCTGAGGCACCCGGGTCCGGGCTGGATGGCACTCAGGCCAGGTGGGAATCAGGCTGGGCCAGAGGTAGGCAGCCCCACCCAGCGCAGGCTCCCCATTCCCAGCCCTCTCGGCCTCCCTCAAGGGTCCCGCCCCAGGGCTCCATGCTTCGGGGCTGGGGTGACCCTGAGGGCTCCGCTGCCTTTGCACCAGCCCCTGACCAGGCCCTCTGCCTAGGGACCTTTCAGCCCCTCGGTGCAGGTCTCACCCAAGAGCCTGCTCGCCCCCAGATCCCTACCCACTGGCCCTGAGCAGAGACCAGCAGGGGCGTCTGGGGTCCTGCCCACTGAGCCCCTGGCACCTGTGGGCCCCGAACAGCGGGGCCCACCCAGGGCACCCCCCAGAGAGGGCCAAGGTTCCCAGGTCACCAGCACCTGTCAGCCCCCCACGTCCCTCTCCTTGGCCTCAAAAGCGCACATCCCTGGAACGGGGCACCCCCCTGCTTCCAGCCACCCCCTATCACGAGGCCCCACCCATGCTTGCTCTCCTCTGCCTGGGCGCAGGTCGCCTGGCAAGCTGTGCTCTGCTGGTGTGTCCACGCCGCTGGTCTGCAGGGACAGCTGAGCCGCAGTGAGTGCAGGGCATTGGCAGCTTGAAGGGGGGAGGGCCTTGCAGAGCTGGTGAGACCCCGGCTTGGGGGCCCTGGCACCCTTGGGGTGCCCTGGGGGCCCAGCAATCTGTGCTTTGGGGTCACAAGGTGTGGCGTCTCGTGGCACCCTGGCAGCTAATCCCAGGACCCCAGGTACGGGGGTGCAGGGTGCCCGCAAGAGTGGCTCGGGTCGCCTCCGCCCTCGGTCTCAGAGAATGCGGCAGGTGCGTGCACACCTGTGCACACCTGTGGGCTGTGCCAACCTCATTAGTCGTGGTCCCTGTGCTCCAGCCAGCCTGGCGGCGGGGGCGGGGTGCTGACAGGCACAGGAGACCCAGTGGCCTGGGAGGCTGGTCAGGCAGACACCACCTCCAAGGTCTCTGGGGCCGGCTGTGGGCGGGGCCTTAAGATCAAACACCCTCCTGGGGGTGGGTGCAAGATGGGCTTTGCACGGTGGGAGGGTGCTTCAGGTGTCCAGGGGCCTTGGGCAAGGGGGCAGGCAGGCCAGGTCCACTCCGGACCCTGGGCCATCCACAGTGGTCCTGTGAGGGGCGGTGTGTCCTGTCCCCAGAATGTCCGGGGGGCCCAGAGCAGCCTGGGGCCATCATGGCAGAGGCTCCCTGCATGTGGGCCTGGGAAGAAGATGCTGGAAGCACAGGGAGGGAGCGGGGAGACTCGGGCAGGGCAGGGGAGGGGCAGGGGAGACAGGCGGGCAGGGGCAGGGAGCGGGAGAGGGCAGGGGGTGGGCAAGGGGACGTCCCGCCAGGACGCGGCCAGGCGCTCCAGGGAGCCAGGTGCGGGGTCGAGGCCCGCGTCCTCCGGGCCCTGGCAGCCGGGCAAAGGCACACAGGAGACGGGCAAGACCCGAGGGGTAGCAGGGCCCGGGCAGGGCTGTGGGGTCTGGATGGGGCAGACCTGGGGCTGGTCCAGGAGCACCCCTGGAGTGGGCACGTCCCTGGTGCCCAACTGTGAAATGGGCCTAAGACCAGGACTCAGGGCTCAGCGGGCCTATATGGGGTGTGGGTGGCAACGCGCTAGTCGCGCTAGGTGGCATGAGGGGGCACTGCACGTGGGGACGACTTCTGTGCTGGGCCTAGAGGGTGAGGGGTCAGGAGGCCGAGGCTGAAGCACCCCCAACCTGGCAGTCCACGTGGGGGAGGGGCAAGAGGTTGCCCTCTCCGCCCCAGGGCACTGGGTGGTGCCGGGACAGCCCTGCAGACCCCACCCCGCCACCAGGCCGCCCTGGCTTCCTGCCACAGCACCACCTCCCCGGCCCTCCCTGGGCTATCAGGGCCCGGCCTGTTTACCCAGCTGTGGCCAGAGGAAGCGGCTCAGGGCTCGGAAAGACGGGGGAAGCCATCAGTCACCGAGTGGGCTGGAAACTACCTGGATGCTGGGGAGCACGCGGGCGTGGACGCCAGGCGGATGGACCCTGGGTGCTTCCAGAAGCCGCTGCCCTGCCCTTGCAAGCCCTGCCCCTCGCCCCAACCCCGGGCTGACCTTTGCGGAGCTGCCACGTTGCCGCCCTGCAGCAGGAGCCAGGCGTGTGCCGGGGCGGGAGGGCGGGAGGCCCGGCCAGGCATGTCTGAGGGTGCACATTTGAGGGGAGCCTGATGGGCAAGTGATGCTTTGCCAGGCGGGGAGGAAAGCAGGCCGGGGTGGCACTGCCCAGAGCAGAGAGCCCTAATGTAGCACGAGGGCCGGCAGGGATGAGGGGACCGGACGCCACGGTCATGCCAGCCACAGTCCAGCATGTGGTAGCCCCAACACCTGGTGCTTGCCCCCGCGAGTGGACAGAAACGAGAATAGAGAGGACACCGGTGGCCGGCCCTGGGCACCCGCCCCAAGTTGATTGGCTGGCACCTGCCGGGTCGGGGGAGGAAGCCAGACCTGGACCCCAAGGCCAGCCAGCCCCCCTCCCCCACTGCCCGTCCTAAGAAGGGCCAAGGGCAGGGACTGTGCTGTCACCCGGCCCGCAGGAGGCCTCAGGGGCAGACACGTCATGGCTGATTGGACGCAAGGACAGTGTGGCGACGTTGGAGCAACTGTCAGACGGCCTGAGTCTCTGGCGGGGCTGGCCAATCGCTCCCTGCGGGGTGCCTCCACCACCTGCCCGCCCTGCTCACTGGGTAAGGCTGGGGGGTGCTGAGGACCCCGGCGGTGCCAAGAACATCTGGGGCACACATGCTCAGAGTGGGGAGACTCGCTGCTGGCTGGGAGAGGCCGGACTTCCCTGCTCCTCATGTGCCCCCCCAGCCGGGGTCCTCTGGGCCCCAAGCTGGGCCATGGTGTCCAGTTCCCAGGCCCACCCCTGAGTCCTAGCACCTAGCCCCCCAGGAAGCCTCCCACCCTCGTGGAGCCCCAGCCTCGGCTGCTGCCTCAGAACAGCTGGTCCCCATCAGCCCGCAGCCTGGTGCTGCAACCCCACCCCCACACACCCCCACGAGGCCACCCCCACCCCCACCCCCACCCATGCGGCCACCCTGACCCTACTGGCCGCAGCCACGGGGGAGAAGATGTCCACCCAGGGGACCGGCGCCTGGCCTCGGGGCTTACTCGGGTCCAGCGGCTGCCCCAACCCGGACGGCGTGTGCTTGAGGGCCTGTGTGGGGAGCAGGTGGGCGTCTGTGGCTCCCCCGTGCAGAGCCTGCTCCTGCTCCGGCCTCCAGACTGAAGAGATGAAGGTCGAAGTTCGCTGCGGGGAAAAGACTGGAGGCGGCGCCAGGGAGCCCGCGTGCTCCAGGCTGAGGGCAGGCGCGGGCCGTCCTGGGGTGCGGGGCAGAGCTTGGATCTCTGCCCGTCCCTCCGTGCGGCACAGCTCAGCACCTCGAGGACCCGCGGAGGGGTGCGGGGGGAGGGTGCTCGCTGGCGCCGGTGCAGAGGGCAGGGGCGGGGCGCTTCCAGACCCCTGGCTCTGCTGAGGGCCCCGGCGCCTCCAGATGGAAAATGGCCGCGCAGCCCTTCTCGGCTCCCTTGGGCGCTGGGGGTGGGCAGGGTGGGCCCCGGGTGGGGCTGTCTACAGATGCCAGGAGCAGCCAGGGAGGCCTGTGGAAACGGCCTTGGGACTGAGGCGAACGGCGCGGAGCCGTGGTGGGGGTGAGCACGCCCCGGGGGCTGGGGAATTGCGTGGAGGGCCCCCGGGGCCAGGCGCTGGGGCTTCCGTTTCCAGCCAGTCTGCTCCCAAACAACCCGTCCGCGGCTCTGCAGGGGAGTGAGGGGCAGCGCGCAGGAAGGGGCAGGCGCTGGGGCAAGGCAAGCAGCACCGAACGGCCATGCACCCCCAGGCAGGAGGACCAGGCCCGCCTCGGGGTCCAGGAGAGCAAGGCGAACCCGAGAAGCCGAGGGAGGGACCGCAGCGCGGCGAGGCGGAGCTCGACCAGCCCGAGAACGGCGCGGAGGCCTCCCTCGGGAGCCTGCGTCTGACAGGAAACACGGCCGCGCCCCGTGGGGTGATGGCGGCGTCCGCCGGGCCAGAGGGCTGGTCAGCACCCCACGGCCAAGCAGGTTCAGGGCCAGTGACTGTCGCGCCGGCGGGTACCAGACGGGGGTCCCCAGGGCCGCAGCGCCCGGCGCACACGCGCGGGAGACACGGTGGCCTAGAGCTTGAGCTGCAGGTCGTGCAGCCGGAGGACGAGCCACAGGGACGACATCACGGCGGGCGAGGGCCGCGCCCCACCGTCCTGGCCCTGGGACGCAGCCCGCGGGTGCTGAGGGAGACGGCCCCGCTCACCGCGGTCCCTGGTTTCCCGGGGGTTCCCTCTCCGTGAGAGCGACAACGGGGAGCAGCAGGCGGTGGCACCGGGTGGCCTCCCCACGGGGCCTGGGCATCGGGGTGTCGGGGAGGACGTGGCCGCCCTGCCCACGCGGGGCCGTCTGCCGGGGTGCACCGCGGCCTCAGCACCGCGCCTCGCGCCCTCCCACGGGACGTCGGCCGCGCACGCAGCCCGCGCGGCTGAGGAACCGGATTGACTCCAAAGCTCATAAAAACTGGTGAGTCCAGATGGCTTCGACGAGAACCCAACAGGGGAGAGAAGACCGCGGAGCCTCCGTTCTGCGAACCGTCGGAAAGGACGGGCCTCCGCGAGGGCCCGGGCAGCTCGCCGGCCCGCTGCTGCACAAAGCCACACGCGACAAAACCGCAGGCTGCCCCCGGGCAAATGCGCGCGCCGCTCCCTCCACAGGCCCGCCAGGGAGAGCGCACACGCCGGAGAGGCGGCTGCCCTGTCCGGGAGCGGCGCCCGCCGTGGCGGCTGGAGAAGCGATCGCGTGACGGCGACGGCCCAGGGAGCCCGGGACCAAGCGCGGCGGCCCAGTCAGCGCTCAGCGGCCGGGCAGGGCGGCGCCGGGGACAGCCAGGCACTGGCCACGCAGTGCCGGGCCGCGCTCGGACCCGCTGCGTCACTTCCCCCGGCTGCCCCGGCAGGGCGCCCACGCTCCCCACTTGGATCGGCCATGCTAGCGCAACGGGGTCCCCGGGGGACGGGAGGGCCCCGGCCCCTGCCCCGCCCAGGGAGGGTGAGCCCAGCAGCAGGAGACGCGGGAGCAGCAGGACGGGAGCAGGAGGAGCTGAGGCGGCGCGTGGAGCGGCAGAGACGTGTGAAGAAGCCGCCGCGCTGGCCTCTCGCCTGGACGGGACGGGGGCCTGAGGGCCGGGGAGGGACGCTGGGGAGAGACAGACGCGGGGCGAGACCGAGGGGAGGGGATGGGCTTTACCTGGCGTTGGAGTTTGCGCTCTTCCTCCCAGACTGATTCTGACCCTTTTCTTTTCTTTTCTAAGATGTATTTACGTTCGCATACAAGGGCCGGGGCACAGGCCAGAGGCGCGGGCGGGTGAGAGGATCCACCAGAGACAGAGCGGGGAGCAGAACAGCAGCCTGAGTTAAAGACACTGCTGAGGGGAGCAGCGGGGAGACAGGAGGGGTCTGCGGCGCCATGTGGGTAGCTCCCTGGCCGGCTGGGAATCGAACCGGCACTAGAGAGGCTGCGGACAGCTTCACAGCCTGCGCTCAACCCTCTGTGAACCAGGGAGGCCCTGATTCTGACCCTTTCTATGGCGCGTGGGGTGACGGTGACGCCAGGGGAGGCCTCCGGAGGACGCGGGGAGACGAGCAGGGCCGGGCTCCAGCTCGGCAAGACGCAGGCGTCGCGTCCCCAGCGGGGTCTGGCGCTGGCCTCACCACTGTCCCAGCAAGCCACTTTGTTGCTACCGATGACCACACGACTCGCGTAACGACGCAGGTTTCCTGAGCGGCCGCGTGGTCTTGATTTCGAGACACAGCACGTGAGCGAAGATGGGGCTGGACATGGGCCAGGCAGAAACCCCGAGACTCGCCGCCGCCAGCCCCTGGGCAGAGCCACCGAAGGACAGCCCAGCCCTCCGTGCGCCGCCCTCCCAGGGCCCAGGGCAGCGGCCCGCAGCTCCCTTCCCCAGGGGCCCAGCGGGAAGGGTGGGGGGGCAGGCCCCAGGCTGCTGCCCTCGCCCCGGCTTTCCAGCGACCCAGATGCAGCTGGGTGGGCTCTCCTGGGGCAGCCGCGAGCGTCCTGGGGGCGCGGGGGCAACGTAGCGGCCAGCGTGGGCCAGCTGCTGACCGGGCAGCCTGCCTGGGCCCCGGCGAGCGCCCCGCCCCGGATGGCCTGGTCACGCTACGCTGCCCCCCTGGACGTTTTAATTGCAATGCCCTATGAAAGGCTTAAATTAAAAATTAAATCCTCGAAGCCCCGGCGCCGTGGAGAGGACTAAAATTAAAACCTAATTGAATTTTCCTAGGGAAAAATATCTTGTGGAAATTTAATTAAGGAAGTAAAGGAACGGGTTTTTAAAAATAGATATATGTGGCGTTTAATCCAAGGGTATTTGCAAAGCAAATTGAACAAATAAAGAGCCTGCCTGGATGAGGGGGTGGGACTGAGGCAGAGGGCTGGGGTGGGGGCCCCCGGGCTTCCCTGAGGCCCCACACTGACCGAGTCTGGGCTCCTCAGGTGGAAGCCGGACACACGCCCCGCTGTGATGGGGCGGCCCCCACCCCGTTGTCTTGTAGTTCTCCCTTCTTTCGGGGGGGGCTCTTTTGAGGAGTGGGACTTGGGCCTGGGAGGTGCTGCCTCAGCCTGGTCCTGCCCCAGCCGTGCACGCGCCGCCCCCCCACTCCTGCCTTGGCCGCCCCGGAGCCTGGTTGCACCTCCTGGGACACGGGGTGCAGGAGGGTGGCCGCCCCTTGCCCACACAGGCCACGAGAAGGCCTGGAGTCAGAGTCGGGGCGCGCAGGCGGGAGAGCACCGGGCCGCGAGGGCAGTGGCTCTGGGTGATGGCGGCCTGGCCTGTGGGGTGTCCCAGGATGTCCCCGCCTCCGCACTGCCCGCCTGCGCCCTGGCGCGGGTGGTGTCCAGGCCCGCCGCTGGCAGGGCTTGTGGGGCTGCCCTGGAGCTGGGCTTCCCCCGGGTCTCCTGGCGTGCGGGCGGCAGGCGTGAAGGTGGGGGGCTCTCCCCGGTGACGGGCCCAGGTGATGAGACCTGACAGGCAAGGGGAGCACGTGTGTCCGCGTGGGGGGCGGCGGCCAGCGCAGCCAGGGCCGTCTGCCCCGCAGATCCCGGCCCAGCCCCTGCTCCGCGCACCCTCGACTGAAACCCCGAGTCCATGCGCTGTGCAGGGGGCGGCGGGCGGGGCCTCCCCTCCTCTTGGGGTGGCGGTGTGCCCGAGGTGGGGTGGGGAGCGGGGGAGGACTCTGGCGGCGGCGGGTGTAGGGCCCCCTCCCCCGCCCCTCCCGCAGACTCAGGGATCCTGGCGCTTCTGTTTCCCTGACGACAGCAGCCCCTTCGGTAATTACAGGGTTTCACAGTCTTGTCGTGAACCGACCTGGCGTGCGGCAGAGGTTGTCCAGGCGCATTTAACGTTTATTTATCACGGGGCCAGCGCTGATGAGCCAGGTGCCGCCCGCCCTGTCAGGGGCGCTTTAATTAAGTCAGGGCGGGAGGGACTCCGGTTTCTGGGGGCTCCGGGCTGCCGCCCGCATCCCACCCCTGCCTCCCCCGCCCTCCGGGCTTGGCAGGGAACTCGGCCTTGGCAGGCTGCTGGGCGGGAAAGTTGCAGCTAAGACTCGGCCAGAGCAGCTCCTGGAGGAGGGGTGCTGGGCCTCGCCCCCCCCATCCCGGCCTCAGCGGGGCCCTCCCTGCCCCGCGGGGGCTCAGGGGGCATCGGGCAGGCCAACAGGGTCGGGGGAGGCAGCCTGTGCGAGGCCTGGGCCTGCAGGGGCAAGGCCGTTGTGGCAGGAGAGGAAGGCCTGTTCCCCAAGGGACAAGTCCAGCCAGGATCCCGAGTGTGTGTGTGTGTGTGTGTGTGTGTGTGTGTGTGTGTGTGTGTGTGTGTAAGGAAGCCACTGGCGGCCTCTGCTCCCTCGCCCGTGGCCCTCCTGGGACCCGTGACTCTGACGCCCGTGCCGCCCTCCCAGCCTCCCCCACACGGCGCACCCTCCGGCCTCCAAGCCTCGTCCCTCGGCCGCCCCACGGCGCATCCCCTGGGTCTGGCTGCCCGGCTCTGGGGCCCTGCTGTGATGAGGGCAGCCCCGGGCCCGCCCCTGAGCGCCCCGCACTCAGCAGGGAGCAGCGCGCCCCATCCGCACGCCTCCCCCCAGGAGAGGGCCTCTCAGGATTCCCCACTCCCTGCGCTTAAAAATGCACAAAGGACGGATTTTAAATTAGTGAAGCCTTTTTACGGGGTCGCTAGTCAAGGATGATCTTTAACTGCAATGGAAACTAAGACAAGAACCCGGGGCCGGTGGCTCCAGGGACACGGGCAGCCCCAGGAGGCTGCATGCCCAGGAGCGGGGTGCCCAGAACGTGGGAGGTGACAGTCCCCAGGTCGGAGGGCGTGCGGGGAGCGGGTGGGGGCCCCTGGCGCCTGGCTGGAGAGCAGTGGGGCGACGCCGCCAGCTGTGGGCGCCCCTGCGGGCGGGCGGGCGGGCTCAGGGGCGAGCGGAGGCTGCGCCTGCTGTGGCCGGGAGGCCGGGGCAGGCCCGGGCTGGCGGGGAGGCCCCCGAGGCGCAGGCGTCCCCATCCTGGGGGTGTGCGTGAGAGCAGCGGTGGGGTCTCAGAGAGCCTCCCGCAGCGCCTGGGTGGGGATAATCACAGCTCTTAAAACGTGGTAATTAAAGCCTCTCTGCACTCGGCAATAAATCCACCAGCCGACTCTCAGAAAAATGACCTTGGGCGCTGACGTTTGCCAGCTGCTTTCATGGGCATCACGCTAGGGCACCGCACACAGCGCAGGGCTCCCCACAGTGAGGCCTGGCCTGCCCACTGCCCCTCGGCTTCCCCCACTGGCTGTCCCCAGCACCCCGACTTTCAGGCTTCAGCGGGGCAGGGAGCTGGTCTGGCTACCGGTAGGAACAGGGGGTCCACCCTCCCTGTGAGGCTGGGCACTGCTCCACACCACTAGGGCAGGCAACAGAGTGGACGGCTGTCCATCCTGGGTGACCGGGTGCCTCCCTCAAGCGGCAGGCCCTGCAGGACCCTGTGTCTCAGGTGGGAAGCTGAGGCTGGTGCGGCCTGGAGACCCTGGGACACGGGGTTCCTCAGCGGCCATGGGGGTCGGCTCACTGCATGCTCAGGGGAGGGATGAGCCCCCCGTTGCCCTACTGCTTCCTTGTGGGGCATCAAGTGGGGAGACCCCTTCCCAGGGGCTCCCCTGGCCCTCTCCCCTGTTCAGCGCACCCCAAACTGCCAAGCACCTCCTTCTCTGATTTGGGGTGGGGGCAGGAGGGAGAGCTCCACAGGGCCTCGCCTGCCGAGCGGCCATTCCCCCTCCTGGTAGCCCCCTCAGCACCCACCCGCCCCCCATTCAGCCTTTAAAAATCTTGTGGGGCCTCCCTGGTGTCACGGGGGTTAAAGTCAGTGCTGTCAAGCTCTCGCCAGCCTCTGCAGCACCAGTTCCCTCCCTGGCCAGGGAGCTGCCCACAGGGCGCAGCAGACCTTTCCTGTCTCGCCCGCTGCTCCCCTCAGCAGTGGATTTGGTCAGTCTGCCTGTTCTGTTCCCCCCTCTGTCCCTGGTGACTCTTCTCACACACACACCCCGCCACACCTCTGGCCTGTACCCCAGCTCTTGTAGCATAAATAAATAATTCTTTAAAAAAATAAAAACTGTGTTTCGATAACATTGGTACACCCCAAAGCCCCCTAAAGTGGATGTTTGGCGGCTCACAGTGGGGTGTCAGGGGAGCCCCCTGGGTGCTTCTCACCCCTGGAAGGAGCCGCCCCACGACAACTGATCCTGGGCTCTGTGGCCTCGCCCAGTGTGGACGCTCAGGGGACCTGCGGGGTCACAGCCATAGGGTCCGGCCCCACCCATGAGGGGGGCCCTGAGGGGGACACCCTGGCTCCGGGAGCCATGGTCCTTGGGCGGTGTGCAGGGACGTGTGTGCGTGGGCAGGGTGGACGCTGGGCACGGACACCCGTGTGCTGGGACACCGTGGGCAGATGTCCTGTGAAGTGTGCTGACCTCTCTCCTGGTGGCACCCACTGTGGCTCTGGGTGGGGCTCCCTGTCCCCCTCGCGGACCTCTTGCCCGGACCCTTGCTGGGGGCAGGGTGAGGGGGGGCAGGTGTGCCCTGTGGGAAGCAGGATGGGGGGAGGTGTAGTGGGGGCCAGGGTGGGCACAGGGTGAGGGGGCAGGGTGGGAGGGGAGGCAGGTGGTCGTGGTGGAGGCAGGGGGCGGCAGGGGCATGGCAGGTGGGACAGGGGAGGCAGGTGGGCCCTGCGTGGGGTGGAGGGGAGGGTGGGGCGGGGTGGCGCGGGGGTCTTGGTGGGGGTGGGGGAGGTGGGGGGGCAGGCGGGGTGTCCAGGGCGGGACTGTGGGCGCAGGGTGCCCAGGGCCAGGCCACCGCGGGCCACACTGGCCTCTTTGTTCCTTGGTCTCGGGACACGCGCGGGCTTTTAAGTGGATTAGGGGAGCACTGGAGTTTAATGTATTACAGGAATATAATTGCATTTTTATTGCTCATTACATTTCGAGTTAATTACATGGCAACCAGGTTTCGCTTTATGACGCCGCAGCGGCCTCCAGCCCCGCGCCCTCCCCGCCGCCCGCGGAGCCCGCGCCCGGCTGCCCGGCCCGGCCCGGCCCGGCCCGGCCGAGCGCCCAGGGGTGCCGCGCGGGGAGGGGGGGCGGGGTGGGGGGGCCGCCCTCCGGGACCCGCCCCCGGGCCGCGCCCGCACCCGCACCCGCCGCCCCGCTGGGGTCTCGGCCGCCGGGAGGGACCCCGCGCCCCGCGTCCGGCCAGGCCCGGCGCGCCCCTCCGGCCGTGGCCGAGCTCACCCCGGGCCACGCACGGGCTTTGGTTTGGTTCCTTGAAGGACTTGGGGCGCGGCCCCCCCAGCCGGGGCGCGCGCAGAGGAGGGTCCGGCCGCTCCGCGACGTCCACCGCGCGGGCCGCCGCCGTCCAGGGCCTCCTCGCGGCCGCCCGCAGCGTGACCCGGTCGGGAGGCGCTCGGGGCACCTGCGGGGCGCGGCCGCCCGCGCGTGGGAGGGGCCACGAGGCGCCCCCGGCCCCGCACCCCGCACCCCGCGACCCCCGCCCCCCACCCCGGGCCCCTCGTGGCCCCCAGGCCGGGAACTGGCCCCACGCCCGCGCCCCGGCCCGCCCCGGGGTCGGCTGGACTCCAGGGGCCCCTGAGGGGCCGGAACGCACCCCGCGGCGTGGGCGCCCTAGAAGTGGCGCCAGAGCGCGGGAGACACCCCGGCTCCGCCCAGGCCGAGGGACCCGCCACCTCCCCGCGCCCGGGTTCCAGGGCTTCCAAGTGGGGGCCGCGGGGCACGCGGGGGCCCCGGGGAGCGGGCGCGGGAGCCGGGTCGGGGTCCGGGCACCGAGCCTCCCGGGACCGCGGGCGCAGGCGAGCCGGGGGCCGGGCCTGTGCCCCCAGGAGGCGGCTCTGCCCCAGCCCGGGGCTCCCCCGGGTCGCCCCCCGCGGGCCGCCGGACACCCGCCCGCCGCCGCGTGTAATCGGGCCTTTCACCGCCGAGTTATCTGCGCCGGGAAACAAGACGCCGCTTTTAACTCGGCATTATAAGGTCAGGACTCGGGCGGGCGGGGAGACGGTTATTGAAAAGCGATGGGAAATGAAATTTAAAATTCAAAGCCGCGCGCAGCCGGGGTGGCTGGAGCCGGTCAGGAGATTTATTTGCATCTTTATTTTGCTGACTCGGGAGAGCTCGGCGTGAGGTGACTCGAATATCAATCTGGTGGGCGAAAAAATCCCCAACAACAGCTGCCGCTGCTCCCGGACCCGGGCACCAGGACATCCCGCCAACCGGCCACCTGCGCCCAGCCGGGCGGCCAGGCCGGACTCAGTTTCCCCACCTCCAGCCGCCTCTGCCTGGGCACAGTCCTCCCAGCCCGCCCTCAGCGTGCGTGAGGCCCCAGACGGCGCCCCCTCGGCTGTTGGTCTGCCCCCTGCCCCCACACAGGTCCCCCAGCCCCGGGCCTCCCCTCCCCAGGCCCCAGGGGCCCTGCGTGTCTTGGCAGGCCCTGCAGGGCTTCCCTGGTCCAGGGCCCCACCCTGTGCTGGGGCTTCTGGGGGGGGGAGGGGGGCCACGCTGCGGGGGGCATGTCAAGGGCAGCAGGCCGCTCCCCAGGCCAGGAGCCCCATCCCGAAGGCACAGCTCAACACCAGGCCGCAGGCCCCGTGTCAGCAGCACCACAGAGGCCCCAAGGGCCCAGTCCCCCAGCCACCCCCCCACGCCCCCTCCCCCATGCTCCCTGGATTCCCCGGGCTCCCCCTCCTCCCCAGAGCGTGTGTCTGGCACAGAGCCCCCCCAGCCAGGGCGCAGGGAGGCGACACCCCCACCCCTGGGCCCCCCAGGGACAGGCGGCTGAGGGAGAGCGGCCCCAGCGCCACCAAGCGCCTCTGCCCCGCCGTCCCCACCCAGTGCCCAGCCTCATGCGCCTGGCCAGCCCCCCGAGCTGTCACCGCTTGACCTCGCACACTGCTTGTGGATGCGCTTGGGGTCACCCAGAGACATCGTCTGCGTGGGGGGCCTTCCAGTCCAGATACTGGACAGGGTTGCACCAGGCACGTCCACCAGCCTCCTGGCCGGGGCTGAGGGGTCCCCTGCCCCCAGCTGACCATGGACTTGGGGAAGGCCACAGGGCCTCCCTGCAGAGGAGCAGAGTGCGTGCCTGTGCGGCCCAGGACACAGGTGCGGAGCCGCCAAGTCACAGGCCTCCCGTGGGACTCGGTTTCCCTCTGGTGCCAGGGGCTTGTCTCCTCTTGACCCTCCCTGTACCCAGTGGACGCAGGGTCCAGCTGAAGGGGCGGGGCAAGAAGTGGCCCTGAGTTGTTCTGCTTTTATTTTTGGAAGGATTTTCTTATATTCCAATCATGTCCCAAATTAAGATGACCCTTTGGGGGTTAGAAAACCCCCAAGAAGCGCGAATTCAGTGTGACGTGCGTGCCGGCCCGTGGCGTCTGAAGGGCTCAGTCCCGACTGCTGGGGTGTGTCCGAGCCGGGTCCTGTCTCTGTGCCCCACTGCGCGTGTGGCTTTTGTTCCTCGAGTCACAGCTTGGTCCAAGACGACTGCCGCTCGCGCCTGGGCCTGATGTGCGGTTCCGGGGCCGTGCCCAGCTGGGCACTGGGCTCCTGCCGCACCCGAGCAGTGGCGCACGCACCCCGTTTGAGGTCCGCTTGAGGGAAAATATTTTTAAGACCTGGAATGAAAAGGGTACGTTCAGCTAAAACTGGAATTTGTGGGCAACAGCCCCTGCTTTAGGGGGAAGCAAAATGCTCTGGAACAGGTTGGGGAACCAGAGATTCAATGACAAAGAGTGTGTGGGCAACTGTGGCAAACTTGGCACCTTGAAGCAAAGGTATTAACGTCTAACTGGAGACAGAGCAAGATGGGACCAAAGCGGAGACAGTGCCGCCGGACTCTGGCGGGGGCGGCGCGGGGGAGGGGCTGGCTTTGTGACGCCCTCGTCAGCCTCGTCTTGGCTTCTGCTCTTGCAAGGAGAGTAAGTTTCATTTCCTTACGTTGAGCTTCCTTAATACTTACCTGTGATCCGTCCATGAATGGACAGACCTATCTGTATAGTTGAAATGCAGCAACAAAAATGTAAATTCTTGGGCAGCCGCCCCTCCCTCAGGTTAAAAACCCGCCCTTCCTGAGCACACGCAGCCCCTTCTTTCCCTGACGCCCAGCCGCCTCCCCGCCCAGCGCTCACTGGAATTTATATCCATCTTCTTGCTTTTCTTTGTCATTTTTGCCATTTAGAGTTGCAGTCCTATGGAACATTCTGCGAGGTCTGCGCTGCTTTGAGACCTTGAGCAGCCGGATTCTCCCTGTCTGTGACGCGTGTGTCTTGCGCATCACACGCGTGAGACCAGCCTTCTGCGCGCCTGGGGTGTGATTCATTAGTCTTTACTGCTGCCTGGCGTTGCCGGCGCGAGTATATCACCGTGTGTTTATTTGCTCATGGACATTTACGTTGTTTCCAGGCTCTGTGCTGCCACGCGCTGCCATCCATCCTGGCACAGAGCTGCGCGGCCCTGGGAGAGCCGCGGGTGCCGGCGTGTGGGAGCGAAGGGCCGCTCTGTCCTGGAGGAGCCAGTCAGGGGCTGGGAAGGCTGGACTCTCACCCCCTGAGCCTGGCAGCTGGAAGAAGCCTTGCCCCTTGGCTCCACCGTGCCACACTTCTGCAATAGCATGACAAAGATGGGGAACTGTCGCTAGAGATGTCACCCAGGTGGGTAACTGTGGCACGTGGGTGCGAGAAAGTATTTTCCAACGTCGCTGTAACTTGGGCGGCTGAGGGGGACAGCACCTGCTGTCCTTTCCAGCCCTGGAGTTGACCTGCTTTTAATCTGTAAACATGTAACTGTAGTAGAATGTATCTTATTGCTTTATCTTAAGTTAGCAAATACATACAAGTTAAATACTCTCATTAATTGTTATTATTGCACAAGCATATATTTAAAAAAAGGAGCAACTGAGACATACAAAAAAGTTTGCAAGATGTGGTCATTGTTTGCTCCTCCCTTCCCTGAACCCCCTGAATCCTTCTGGAATCAACCATTAGTAGCTTTTACAACAATTTTAAAAATATATATCTTATTTTGATTAATCAGTGTAAGACATAATTTAAGAATCTTTCTGCTGTGGTGGATGAAGATTGGCTCTCATACTCTGCTGGCCCCTCTCTACTCTCCCAATGTGGTTATTTTGCACATTTGAACTAAATCAAACCAGTTCTTTTGGTATGGATGACATGATAGCTATACAACAATCACAACTTGATATCATAGAACACCCCAATTATTTATCCGTTTTCACCCTTTATATTTCTTAAAGTTATGAGTTGCCTTGCTTTTTCATTTGCTTAATATTTTCTAACCTATCACTAATTCCTGTCAATTTTCAATGTTCTTTTCATGAACACCATGTGTTTGTGGAAACCTTCTGCCAGGAAGTCTTTCTCCTAAGATCTGGGATGTCCACCTAGTGGGCTGTCCACAGGCTGCCATCCTGGGTTTCACTCTGTGGATTTCTGGACATTCCATCCTGCCTTCTGAATCCTTTCTGTGTCTTCTTCTTCCTTGATTTACCACCTTGTTTTGCTTTTGCGTTGTTTTTCCTGTGGTGTAACAAGGATGAAAAGAAATGCTGGTGATTCAGCCCTCCCTGTCCTGGCCTCCTGGAAATGCTGCTCTGATCTCGACTGGCTGCCCTGCATGCCTGGCATCTCCCACCACCATCATCCCTGAGACTTCTATATTCTCTCCTTTGTTTTGGGGGCACATTCACCCATCTTTCGGTGAGGAAAGATACTCAGCAGGTACATTTTTTGAGATGTGTGCATCTGGCCTCACAGTTTGGATATGGCATGTGCCTTAGAAATCAATCTCCTTTGGAACCATGAAGGCATCACCCCATGGTCTTCTTGTCTCCATGTTGCTGTTCCAAGTGCTGAGGCACTTCCTGGTCTCAGAACGTTCCCTGAACTGCAGTCGAGACGCTTCCCGCTCCATCAGCACAAAGATCTCCCTCGTGGCATCTCCTCCAAGTCCAACCAGTCCCTACCCCCACCCCTGACCCTGGCCACCGCCATCCTGTTTTCATGCACATCACTTTGTCATTTCAGAAAACTTTAAGGGGATAATAGATTGCTTGACCTTTAAGGTTTCTCCCCCCACTCAGCATAACAAAGAGCCCTCCGAGCTGCTGCACGTGGCAGCACTTTGCCGTTGCTTACTGCTGGAGGTGTTCCAGGGCACGCGTGCCAGTTTGTCTGATCATTCACCTACTGAGGCCTGTCTAGTCTGCCCCAGCTTTTGACTATTAAAAATAAAGCTGTTATGAAAAATTGTATACAGATTAAAAAAAAAAAACAGACATCAGTTTTCATTTATCTGGGACAAAAACCAAGAAATGCAATGGCTGGGTCACATGGTAAGTGTTTGCTTGGTTTTTCAAGAATCTGCCCACTGTTTTCCAGAGTGGGTTTGCCATCTGACATTCCCACCAGCGGTGCCCGCAGAGCCAGCGTCCGGGGCCGCCGCGCTGTTCCAGGGCAGACGTTCTGCTGGCCGGCAGGGCGCCGCCCCGTGTCTCTCCTCACGCTCCGCTCACGCGTGACGCTGCGCTCTGGCGTCTCTGGCGTCTCCGCCGCCTGCCTTGGCCCTGGCCCTGCCCCTCCCAGGCGGGTGTTCATCTGCTTTTTAACTTCCAGAGTCTTGTTGTGTCTGTCCTCCTGCCCCGCTGTCCTCTCCGTTGGTGGTTTGGGTCAGCAGACATCCTCATCCCCAGAGGTCCAGCGGGAGCTGGGGAGATAACGAGATGCGGAGGCTCGACCTGTGATGGGGCCAGAATCCCCGCGGGCATCAGAGGCAGGTCCTGGCTGCTGGGGCGGCTCCCTTCGGACGGCCCCGCAGGTGCTGCCCCTTCTGCCGAGGGCGGCCCAAGGGCTGGTCTGCTTCTCTTCCCGACCCCCAGGCGCTGGCCTTGTTTCGCCTGTGCTTGGGGTATATCACCCACAAATGCTGGCCTGCCTGCATTTCTCCAGTGTTATTCTCTTGTTCCCTTACTGGCCGGGGATGTTGGTCAACTCTTTTTCATACGGCGCAATACACAGCCCGAAGCCAGGCGCCCAGCCCCGCCGGGTCAGTGGAGGGAAGCCCAGGCCCACGTGCACGGCCCTTGCCACCCCCCGCTGGCGGGCGCCTCGTCTCCCGAGGGAGACCCGCCGAGACCCGGCCCCGCCTCTGTCGCCTGGCCCCACGCCCCCGCGTGTTGGGCGGCGGTCGCCGAGGGCCGGACACGCAGCCAGGAGGCTTGGGCAGGCTCCCGTGTGCCGTCGCGGCGGCGGCAGGAGGGGCAGTGACGTTCTTTCCCACAAGAAACCGCAGCCACACGGGGCGTCTACACGCTGCCCCGCGGGTCCCGGGGACCTGCTTGTCGGGCCTCTAGGCGTGCCATGGCTTCCGAGGGGACAGGATGCCCCCGGCAGCCCTGGAGAAGCACGGCCTCCCGCGGTGCTCAGAGACGGGCCTGGCCTGGCCCGTCTGCCCAGGAAGGCGCGCAGGACCCCTCCCGGGGGAGGAGGGAACTGGCCTGAAGCAGGTCTGGGCAGGCTGGGGCCACCCAGAGGTCGCTCTGGAGCCACCTGCTTGAGCAGTCACCGGGGCTGACCGGGTGGACGCTGGCCAGCCTCTGGGCTCTAATTAGCAAGGTAATGAGGCTGCTGTGTCAGGGCGGGCAGCCGGAGGCTCCCGGCAGCTGCCTAGCCGGGCGAGGACTGGGGGTGAGTGGCCCTGGCGAGGCCGACTGGCTCAGCAATGGGCCGCGCAGGCCTGGTGCCCAGCGGGGAGCAGAGGCTGCAGGAAGCCCAGGCAGACGCCCGCGGTGGGGTCCACCGGCCAGCAAGGCGCCGTCACCCGGAGGTCCCTGCCCCCAGAGGGGAGCTCCCGTCTTTGCCAGGGGAACCTGGCGTGGGGGCCCCCACCCCACAGTTCCCTCCAGAGGAGGAGCCAAGGGAATGGCCACCCTCCCTGTGGCATCCTGGCCTCTCCATCCGGCTCTGCTTTCCAGAAGATTCAGCAGACTGGGGTGGGGGGCGGGCAGTGGGGAGATGTGCTGCCTTGGGCAAGTGGGAGGAGGGGGCGTCACAGGTGGGCTGCTGGGCTTGCTGTGTGACCCCGGGCAAGAGCCTTTCTCTGTGGAATGTTCTGGATCTTTAGCTCAGACTCTGTCCTTCCAGACATGGCATGCTGGGTGGCGGGGTTTGGGGCCTGGGGCCTTGCAAAAGGGTGGGGTCTCCCAAGCCACCACACCCCCTTCTCCTGGCATCAGTCCCTCCCGGCCGCCCTGAGCCAGCCCCGCGACCAGCCCCGGGACGCGGGCACGACACTCACTGCGGCCGAGTTTCTGGTCTGCCAGAAGGAAGCGGGTGCCGTGATGGGGGACGTCCTCCGCAGGGGCGGGGCCAGGCCTGGACCGCCCTGTCTCACCGGGGACGCAGAGGCTCCGGGCGGGCTGTCGGGCTGCGCAGGACCGGGCTCTGCTCTGGGGGCGGCTTGGGCCGGGGAGGGCCTGGGCTGGGCGGCGGCGGCAGGCGCGCTGGCCCTCGCGGGAGGACCTGTGGGGGCCGGGGGGGCTATGACGTCGCAGCCGGGACAGTCCCTGCTGCTGCCGCGCCGCTGTCAAAGCTCCGTGGCGGCCGGAGCTGAGCGGACAGACGGTTGTGTGTGCAATTGTAACAGGGTGGCCGCGGAGAGAGAGACGCGCGAAGAGACTGCGCTTGCCTTGTGGTCGTGGACGGGGTGACCCAGATGTGGGCGAGCCCCGCGGGGAGGTGGCGGTGGCAGGTTTTATCTTGATGTTGATGTTGCTCTTTTCCTCCCAGACTCGGCTGTTGTTTCTGACCCTCTTCTGTGGGTCCCGCTGGAAGGTGCTTTAGACTGTGGCAGCTTTGGGGCCTTGCTCTGGGCCAGTCCTGCTTGGGTGGACTTTTACCCACGAGGGGGCGGGTGACTCTGGGTGCTTGATTTAGAAACTAGATCCTGTGTCTTTCCTGTCTTGTTTCCTAGTTGTATTCAAGTTCCTTCCCATTAAAGTCTCATATGTTCGGTGCTGGCGCGGCGGATGGCAGAGCCCATTTAGAGCAGGCGGGTTTGCGGGTCTGGGCTGCCCCCCTCCCTGCCCTGTACAGAAGGGCTTCAGATGATTGAGGCCGTGCTGGGGTGGGGGACCAGAGCCTCTGAGGGGACTGGGGGCAACAGGTCCCTGCCTGGGGCAAGCTCCGGGCAGGTGCAGGCGCCCAGCACCTCCGCCTGGCTCCAGAACCTCGCCCGGCTCCGCTGCTGGGAGGTGGCCCCTATGGCCGCCCAGCACAGGCGGGTGCTCTCCCCAGCCTGGGGCCGCCGCCCACCAGGGCCCATCCAGAGATGCCTCAGAGATGGCGCCGAGGCCTCAGCTCTGGCCTGGGCGCCCCCAGGGGCCGCCCGACCAGCTGCGGCCCCGTCGCCAGCCAAGGCCACCAACCTTGAGGACACCGGTCCCCCAAGTCGCCTAGTCCTGCACTTGACCCTCTCCCAGCCCTCCCGGGAGGAGAGGGGCTGCACCCCGCACCCTCCTGAGCACCCAGGGCGCCCCAGGAGGAGAGGGGCTGGCGGCATCACCCCAGCAGAAGGAGACTGGCGGGGTCCCCATGGCCCCTGTGTTCCCCACCCTGGACAGCCCCCCCACCCCCGCTTGGGCCACGTGGCCACCGCCAAAGAAAAAGGCTCGAGGCTGAGTCTTTGTTTCTCCCATTTCCATTGTAAACGCGAAATTGCTCAGAGATGACGTCAGCGGGTGGGGGGAAGCAGCCTGGCCCTCGCGCAGGCCGGGGTCACCCCACAGCACCCCCAGCCCGTGGGAGGCCATGGCCTTTCCAGCTGGTCCTCCAGCCTCACCTGCCTCTGTTGTGGCTCCGCTGGCCCCTGCCTCCTCCCACACCCCTGCTCCCCCAGACCCACGGAGGTGTGTGGGTGCAGAGCCGGCCTGGGAGGTGGAGGGGGGCTGGAGGAGAGGCCCCCAGGAGGCGCTTCCTCCCAGGGCCTCCGGGAAGGAGTCACCAACCCTGTGTGAAAACCCCGGGGCCACAGCTCGGCCAAGCCTGACTGTCCCTCCTGCCGGGAGACCCAGACGGCCGTCCTGGCGGGCCCAGCCCCTGCTGTGCAGCCGGTGCAGGGGAGGCCGCTGCCCCCAGAGCAGCCCAGCTGACCACTGCTGCTCCCTGGAGGCATCGCCCCAGCCCAGCCCCACCTTCACGGGATTGAGTGGCGCCCCCGTAAGGTGCATCCACAGCCATCCCCGGCTCCGTGAGTGTGACTCCATAGGGCCCCAGATCACAGACACCCCACATTTGCATTTGCAGTGTAACTAAGGAACCAGTGAAACCAGGGGAGCCTGTGGGCACAATGGAGGGGGTGCAAGGCTGGAGCAGGCCGAGGGCCGCCGACACACCTCGCTGTGGACCCTGGTCCACCCGGGTGTGCGGCCCCCTGCTCCGGCCCCCTGCTCCGGCCACCGCACCCATCGCGGCTCACAGCCGCCCTGGGGCCGCCCTCTCCGCGCCTGTGCCTCCCCCACACCCCTGGTGCCCCTGCGCGCCCCCCACGCCCCTTCCCCTGGACGCAGGAAGCCAGGGCCCGGGCTCTCCCCAGAGCAGGAGGGAGGATGGCCGCAGCCCAGTCCCCACCGTCCCCACGCCTGGGCCGCGCGCTCAGCCTGGTGGGGGTTGGGGGCGGCGGGGGGGGGGGGGGCTGTGCCCGGCATGGGGGGCAGGGCCAGGCGTGGGGGCTAGTGGGGGAGCCCCCTCCACCCTGCTGCCCACGAAGCTCGCCCCAGCCGGGCCCACCGCTGCCCGCTAACGCCTGCTGGAGCCGCGGCGGATTTGCCTAATCTGGCCCGGAGATGACAAACACGGCCATTAGCGCGATAAAGACGCGATTACACAGCTAATCGCCCGCAGGCGCCCCGCCACCCGCCAGGGGAGCCCGCCATCTGCAGCCCCCGCCCGATATGTCACGCCTAACAAGCCGGCTCTGTTCTCCCAGAAGGAGCCCGACGTCAGGGACGCGCGGGTGGGGCGGGCGAGGGCCAGCCTCCCTGGCCGCCGGCCGCAGATGCTGGACAAAGGCGGGGCTCCTGGTTTCCGTGGCGACACGCGCTGGCAGGACGCTCCGGACCCCCAGGTGCCGGGCTCTGCGGGGGACCATCCATCTCCAGGAAAACTGACCGTGTCGGGGGATTCTGTGTGGAGAAGCGGGTGGGCCTAGCCTGCGACCCCCAACGTGAGCCCAGCCAGGCAGGTGCTGCGGGGGCTCCCGGGACGCAGCAGGGCTGCAGGTGGGAGCACCCTGATGGAGGCATGCCCCTGGACCCCCGCCAGTGCCCCCCACCAGCTCCCCAGCCCAGGGCCCCCAGCGCCCACCTGGCCACTCCCAGGAGCAAACACCTGACCAGGGGGCCTTACCCCCCCCACCCCCGCTGCTACTTCCAAGGGTGCAGCCGGCTCTGCCCACGGTCCCAGCGGCGGGGGCCCTGCCTGGGGTCCGCAGCACAGCCTGGCTCGCTGGCAAGCCCCCTGCTGCGAACACTGCCTCACTGCCCGGTTGGGCCCAGGTGCTTGGCCAGGGCGGTGGGCACAGGGGGCCGGGCAGTGCCATGCCTGGTGAGGGTGGCGACCAGCAGGGGGTGCCATGGAGGGTCACTGCGTGGCCTCTGTCACCCCAGGGCCCACACCTAGTCCAGCCCCTGGGGGCACAGGAGGGGCCCACGCATGGGGGGACCTGGTCTGGTCTGCGCAACCTCAGGGCATGGGGTGGCCAAGCAGGCATTACCCCAGCCACCCCGTGGGACGGCTCCCTGTCAGCCTGCAGCCTCCGCCTGTGCCCGCTCTCCCTGGGCTCACACGCATGAGCCTGGCTGAGTGGACAGAGCCTCGCCCAGGGACAGGAGGCCGGGGCACCCTGTCCTCCACCTGCAGTGGCCTCGGGCAGCCCCTCTCATGGGTGATGGCGCGAGGCCATTTCTCCCATTCCCGCTGCCCGCCCCCTCCACTGTGCCCTCGACAATCAGGCTGCGTGTGGGGCAGCAGCTGGACAGTGCCCCGGGTGTGGGGTAGCTAAGTGTCCCTAGTGATGACCAGCTCTCCACCTGGGACAAGCATCCTGGCCAGGGACGGGTATGTGGAGGGGGCAGCCGGACGGGGAGGCAGCGCTGGTCTGCGTGGCCAGCAGGCTGGACAGGACACCAGCGGCCCCAGGCTGGGAGAGACAGGAGGGATGCTTGCTGCAGCTGCTGTGGTCATCTGCTCAGCAGCCCTGGGACAAGCCTGGCCCCACCGGAGAGGGAGGACTAGGCCAGTGTGTCCTGGGCAGGCGGTGGCCACGCCCTCCCCCAATGCTCTGGGGCCATGGGGCTGGGTCTCGGGGTGCCTGCCTGTGGCCAGCGACGTGAGGACCCCAGCCCCACCTGGCGCTGAGATGCCAGCCCCAGGGGTGGGCGCTCAGTACTTTCGAGGGGAAACAGCAGCAGCATAACATAACCACCAAACCACTCACTGCCCCTTGCGCCCGGCGCCGCCCGGCACTACCCCTGCAGCTACTGGGCAGGAGCTAATTGCCGCAGCCCGAGGCGGGACGGACACTGGACAGGAACTGGCGGCCCCTCCAGACTCCTGAGAAATCACCTGCTGGCCAGCTGCTGGCCGGCTTCTCCCTGCAGGGTGGGGGCCAGGGTGGCGGAGGCCGTGTCCTGGCCATTTACCCAAAAATCCAAGAGGGAGGTCAGACCCTGGCCCCCCAAGTGCCGCATGTGCCCAAGCGCCTCTGTGCCTTCCTTTGCTGGCCCCTCAGTGGACGGTAACTGGTCCCCCTGCCCCCTGCAGAGAGGGTCCCCGCAGCCCGAGCCAGAGAGAGGCCGCCACTTGGCCTGCAGCCCAAGGCGGCTCCCAGGGGCCCAGGGCCAGCCTGGGGCGCCCGCGTCCTGCCAGCACTCAGGGGAGCTCGCCTGGGCCCGGAGTGACCGCAGGTCCTGAGAGGCACTGCCCGGCTGCAATCAGGCCCCAGGCGAACTGGGAGGGACATGGCCCGAGCGGGAGGTGCCTCAGATGCAGGTCTGCAGACACCCTAGCACCCCACACCGGCTCCTCAACCCCCAGACGGTTGGGGGACACGGCTCTGGCTCTGCACGTCGGTGGTGCCTTGTCACAGGCCCAGCGCTGGCCGCCGGCTCCGTCTCGGCCCTCTCGGCCGCTGCGCGGGTATGAGGAGCAGTGGCGTCTCCTCCGTGGCTCTTGCCAAGGAGGGTCCACTCGAGAGCCACTGATGCCCCTCGCTGGGTGGACCAGGGTGTGCAAGGGTGCAGGGCACTGGGCCGGCCAGCATGGCATCTCCTGGGCTGGGCACGGGCAGGGGGAGGGGGCGCCAGGCCTTCCCATGGGAGGGTACATAGCCTGGAAGGTGCCAGTGTGGGGGCTCAGCTCCTGGGCACCCCCGGCTGGTCTCTGAGGGCCACCTCCCAGGGAATCCACGTGCTCATCCCTGCAGCGCCCTCCTGAGGCCACACCCATGGCTCCTGCTGCCCTGGTCTCTGCCCACCCTCCCCCACCCCCACCTTGCCCCAGGCAGCGGGAGGTGAGGGGCAGGGCTGCGAGGGGTCCTCACTGCCCCGTGGCGGGTGTGTGCGGTGGACACCTCAGACCCCAAGGCTGCTCGCCTGACCTGGACAGGGCAGCGTCCCCGATGGGCCCTGCACAGTCCTTGTATGTGGAATCCAGGGCCTGGTCTGGAGGGAGCCCAGGGGCAGCAGGAGAGCAGCTGGGTCTGGGCAGGGCTCTGGGACCCCGTGGGGTGGGGTCTCTGGGGGCCCCCCAGTGTCCTGCTGGGGCTCTGCACGCGGGGCTGGCAGCCCTAGTCCCTCCCTCGGTCTTACCCAGCAGGGCCCTGAGGGTGCTGGCAGCCACCCCGCCCCGCACATCTCCCTCACCCGAGTTATTTTTACTCGTACACCTGGTGGCTGGGGCAGCTGCCCGTCAACACCGCATCAGGCCACAGAAAGCAGGCTGGGCAGCCCTAGGTGCCAACTGGAAGCACCAGGAGGTGGTGGACAGCCCTTCAGGTGGCTGGACGGAGCCCTGGTCACTGCTCAGCAGTGCCGGTCAGCACCAGGCACTGGGGGGTAGTGTCAGGGGCACCAGGGCTGCAGCTCTTCGTGAGCCCTTGAGACATGGGCAGAGGCCAGTGTGCCCCTGCAGGTGACGGCAGAGGCAGGGCTGCAGGTAGGTGCCGGGCTGGGCCTCAGGGAGGCCTGCTGGACCCCACGGCGCTGCCTGCCGCCTGCAGCTTCCTCTGGCGCTGGCCGCCAAGTGCGACTTCTCTCTTTGGAGGCTGCTGCTGACCCACTGCAGCTGGGCCTGCCCTGCCTTATGGCCTCTTCAAGGGTGCCCACCCCACAGCCTGATTGGCCCCCTTTCAATCTTAAGGTTTAATGGTCTGGTCAGCACCAATCAGCTCACTCCCACTTTCAATCCCCATAATAGGCTCTAGCCCCTGATGGGATGCTGGAGAGCTCAAACCTGACTGGTCCATTGTCCATTCAACTCGGCCGTCATTGGTCCACTTATGATCCTGGCTCCAGATATAAAAGGGAAAAACCCGCCCCCTGCCCAGATGGCGGGCACTGAAGTCCTGCCAGGACTCCAGTTTCACCTGGACCTTGGTGCCCACAGGCGCTGAGGAAGACCAGCGCATCTGAGCCCATGACTCCCCCAGGAGGCTGGAAGTCGTCCTCTGCCCTCTCCTCTGCCATGGCTGTGAGTCCTACGCTCAGCTTGGGTTTCCCGGGCTCTGGACACCCCGGCTGTGGCCTGGCTTCTGCCCTGTGTCTGGGTCAGGGCTCTGGCGTCGGTGGCCGGTGGAGGGGCTGCTTTGTTGCCCAAACCCCTGCTTTGCTTTAAAGCTACAACCCCTGGGACAGGGCTCTTCCAGAACAAGCTGGAGGCACCGTCTTCTCCATACTTGCACTGGACTGGAGGTCCCTACTCCTGCCCCCTGGCGCCTGTGAATTTACACTCAGCTGTGACCAGGACCGGCCCCACGTCCCGCACAGCGGCCGAGTGGGCATGGTCGGGTCAGCTCCAGAGGGGAGAGGGCTCTCTGGCCCTGGGGCCCTGGAGGGGAGGGGCTTCGGGGCTCCACTTTCCTCCCCCCGCCCCTCCCCCACAGGGCCCCTGGCTGGGGGCCCAGTCCCAGGACCGTGCTGGTCCCCACACGTGAATATGGATTTGTGCCTAAGGACAGGGGTGGGAGCTCGGCCCTAATTAGTGCGGGAGGGCTGCCTGCTGCCCCTGGGCGGGGAGGGCATCAAAGGGGAGCACTAATCCTCCTCTTCCAGGGGCAGCATCTGCTCCGCCTCCCGCGCTGACAGCAGGCCACAGGGGTCTCGGCTATTTAATTAGGATGGAAAGTTCCCCCGCCCTGGGAAATGATTTAATTTCAATATTTCCTTTGCTGAGCACGAGCTCCTTCCTTCCCTGTCCCCAAGCCCTTTCATGTGCAGCTCTGCCGCCCCACCCCCTCTTTGAGGCTTGTCTTCCAGGGGCCTCGCGCGGGGTGCCCGCCCCACCCCCTCTTTGAGACACGTCTTCCAGGGGTCCTGGCTGCAAGCCCGGCTTCAGCGGGTGACCAGCTGCATGCCGGCCGCGCCAGGCGTCCCCCCAGCCCCACACACACCCTCAGACCCCCAGAGCCCTCTGGACAGTCCCTTCTCTGGCACCTCCCAGGCCGCGCCAGCCCCACGTGGGGTCCCCCCACCCACACAGCGTCTGGGCTCCCGGCTGGGCCTCCTGCTGTGGAGTCCATTCTGGCCCAGCTGGTCTGCCCGTGTCTGTGCAAGCACCGTGCAGCGGGGTATGCGGTGAACACGCTGTGTCTGCGAGTGTGCACGTGTGTACACACACGTGAGGGCATGTGCATCTGCATGTCCTGCGTGTGCCTGTCGCGTGTGCGCGCCCGCCAGCCGGGATAGCCGGAGCCCGGGTCTCTGCACAGAGCTGGGTGCGGTGTCCTTGGCCGCTGGTCTGTGCTCCGCCCTCCTGCTGGCTCGGCCATGGGGGGCTAATGAGAGGGGCCCTGGGGGGCTCTTCCCTGAGCTGCCGCCCTGAGCGGTTTCTTGAAAGGAAGATTCTGGCCCTAAAGAGCCTTTGAGCACACAGCGAATGAACCAGGAGCAGAGGGGCGGCTCCCGCAGGGAGCGGGAGGGGAGATTGATTTCCGGGGCGCTCCTGAACGCGTCCGAGCCACAGGCCGTTCATCACGCGGGTGCGGGCGAGGTGGGAGGCCCGGGCCAACAAATCATCGCCGCCCGCTTCCCCGCCCAGCCCGCGCCAGACTCCACGCTGCTCCACACAGAACTTGCTTTTGCAGACGCGGCTCCGGCTCGCCCGCCCCCAGCAGCACCTGCCCCTGCGCCGCCCGGCATGGGCCTGTGGGGTGGGGGGGCCCTCAGCAGGCACTGGACATTCCAGGGAGGGAGCGGGAGCGGGAGGCTGGCGTGTGCCGAAGTGGCCCAGGAGCTGCTATAGGGGACTTGGCCAGTGGCTGGGAGTTGGCCGCTCGGTGCGGGCGCCAGGAACCTGGGGCCTATGGGCCTTCACCGGGGCCTGGGGCCTGGCCAGCTGGGGCCCTTCCCTGACGGCCACTGTCCCAGCGGCGTGGAGCCGAGAGCAACGTGCGCAGGAGCTGCTCGCCCCCCCCCCCCCCCCCCCCCCCGTTTCAGGAACCACTTCTCCAAACGCCCGCGTATTGCTCTCTGGAGGGATGGGGAAGAAAAATAGCAATTAAAGGCTTGTCGCTCGCCTTGTTCAGGCTGTTAAGTTGTCCCGTTTTGCATAAAGGATCCGCACATGGTCCTCAGGCGCACCTGGCCAGGTGGCAGCGGCCTTGGGGGAGGTGGGCGCTGCCCCACCCCACTGGAAAATCACGCTTGGCAGGGTGAGCGCTGGGCCACCTGCTCGGACACAGTCCAGGGCGCTGTGCTCGACAAGCGGCCGGCGCTGCGGCCCCTGGGGCCCGGGCCCTCCAGCCAGTCAGGTTGGCACGCCCCTCTCTACCAGGTGGCTGCAAGCAGGTGCGCGTCCCCCCTGAAGCACCGGGGCCTCTGGGCTCCCGGAGGGCCTCCTGGCAGGGGTCACTGCTGCCTCCTGCTCTTGTGGGGAGCCAGTGACCCCCCGTTGGGGTTTCACGGAGCTGGAGCCAAGAGCGCTCCAGGGAGGGGCTCTTCCTGCCACACGTGCTGGGACACCCGGTTGAGCCTCAGTTGTCTGTCATGGCTCAGGGGCGTGTGGGAGGAGCCCTGAGGCTGCAGCTGGTTGGGGCCCTGGAGTGGGGGGTGGGGGGAGGCGGGGTGGCTCCCACACCAGGTAGGCGGATGGACTGGGCCCAAGTGACCTCCAGTCTCAGCGCTGGGCAGAGCAGGCAGTTGGGGTGCAGCTGTAGGAGAGCTGTCTGTCCTCCTGCCTGCCCTCCTGTCCATCCTCGAGTCCATCCCCGGCAGCTTTTAACTCCCGGGGCCAGAGGAGAGATGGGAGCCCCGGCTTCCCGGTGTGTGAGCATGCCCAGTCCTGAAACCCTCCCCGGCCAGCCCGCCCTGCCCCTGTCTCTCCACCCACCCTCCTGTCCGCCCTCTGTCCATGCACCTGCCCGCCTGACCACGGCTGCTTCCACCATGGCCCCGCCCTGCTGTGAACCCACGGACACTGGCCTTCTGGAGGGCCCGCTGTGCCCTCGGCTGCCCTGGACCTGCTGGCTGACAATCGAGGTGGGGGGCTGGCCGTGCCGGCCTCCCGGTCCTGTCCACCCTGCCTGTGGACAGGCTGGCCCTGTCCCCCCTAATGGGCCTCACCTTTGCCCTTTGCCCAGGCATGGGCTGAGGTGCCTCCCACGCCTGCAACAGCCGCGCCCTGGCCCTGTCGGAGGGGCTGGTCCCGCGGCCCTTCCCTGGCTCAGGCCCTTCAGCTCTGGGTGGACACAGAGTGAAGAAAAGCCAGGGGTCGGGAGAAGGGAGCCGGAGCTGGGGCCGCGCCGCAGAGGCCGCTGGGGAGGCCGCAGGGCTGGCGGGGCGCGAGTTCTGCTGGGAAGTGCCTCTGCAGCCCCTCGCCCCACGCTGTCTGCTCCCTGTTCTCCCTTCCAGGCTCCCTGCACCGTCCTCCCTGTAAAGGGTCTCTCTGGGGGGTGACGGCTGCAGTGCTTGGGCCCAGGCTGTCCTCAGGGTTCAGGATGAGCTGCCACCCTCTCCACGAGCGGCCAGGGCCCTCCCTCTCAGGCTGGTGCCTTCCAGTGGACGCCCTGCTGGCAGGACCCTCGCTCTCCAAACTGCCTTAGGCGATTACCCTGGCCACGTCCAGCCTGCCCGGCCTCCTGCCCAGCCGGTGAGCGGGAGCTGCCGGCGACCTTGGCCCTGGGCTTGTGCTGCGCCCAAACCCCCGTGGACCTTACTGGCCACAGCATCCGCTGGGCCTGCCCTTCCTGCCTGACGGCCCTTCCTGAGGTTTCTTCAGCCGCTGCTTCCCAACGAGCGTCCCGGGCCCGAGCATCTGGTACTTCCTTCGTCCAGCCCAGGACTCTCACAATTCTCAGCCTGCAGCCGGCACTCAGCGCTCCCGGAGGGAGGCTCTGGGGGGCTCTGGGGGGCTCACTGGAGTGCGGGGGGCTCACACAGGGCGGGTACCTGGGCGCTCACGCGTGGGTCAGCGCGCCCAGAGGCCACACGCCCCACCCCCGTCACCCGCGACACCGTGACTCTCACACACGAGGCCGTACAGGCACGTGCGCATCCCGCACTCCCCGCGCACCCATTTCTGCTCCGTGTGGTGCTTCCACGGGGCTCGCCAGGAAACCAGGGGCTGCGGTCACTGTCCTGGGCACGCACTGACGGCAGGAAGGACAAGCGGGTCTGAATAAAGCAGCAGGGGCATGCGGGAGCGGCGGGGAGGGCAGCCCCCAGGGAGCTGCGGCGGGTCCGCGGGGTGTCAGCGGCCAACGGGAGGCCGCACCCACTCTCAGACTCGTTAGGGCCGGGGGTGGGGGGGGCGGTGGGAGGCAACAGCCGGCCAGCTGGTCTCCACTGGCTCCCACACAGGCTCCCCAGGCTGGGGCCCCTCCCTTCGGGCGGCCCCTGCCCCGCGGCTGCCACCCTTCCCAGCCCCCGCTCGCCGGGCTTCTTGCAGCTGCCCCCGCTCTGGGACCCCTACTTCAAGCCGCAGCCCAAGTGCCCCCCACGCAGGAGAGGAAGCCCACTGCACCCGGTGGTGAGGGCCATGCATGGCGCCGCGTGTCCAGCTGGTGGGGCTCCAGGCGAGGTCCCCGCGAGCCGTGGGTGGGACGCAGACGCCAGTCCCAGACTCAGGGCCCCGGCCGGGCGGGGCCTCCAGGTCACTGATTTCTCCGGGTGGGGCCAAAGGTGGTCCCAAGCTCCAGTGGGGCCGAGAGGCTCCAGCACGGGTCAAGGTGGCTGTCAGTCAGGGGCCGGCTGGTCCCCCATTCCCATGCCGGCCAGCGCCCAGGGGCACTTCCCAGGGCAAAGGGGGGCCCTGCGTGGTGCACCCCCCTCCCCTCCACTGGGCCTGGGCTGCTCCCGTGCTCGGGGCTGCCAGCGCGCAGGCCTGCCTGGCCCGCACCTGCAAACCAGACACCCTCCGCCTGCCCCTGCCTCGTCCATCCACCGTCCACCCACCCACCCACACCCCACCTACCCGTCGTCCATCCTGTCAGCCCACGCACCCCTCCCCCGCCCCTCCCCCACCCCCTCTCCGGGAAGCAGCCCCCACGGCCACGACCACGGCCAGTGCTGGGGCAGTGACGGTGGGAGGAGCCCCCCGCGCTCCACCGGCTGTCTGGGGGGAGGAGGGAGAACCACCCCAGAACCCTGGAGCCAGGGTCTCCTCCTGGGGCGTCAGCGCCACAGACCCAGGGCCCGGGACCTTCTCCTCTTCCTCCCGGGCCTCGTGGCTACACGGCCTCCCAGGGACGCGTCTTCATAAAATATTGATCGTGGGGGAAGGGACGGGGCTTCTGCCTGCAGATGAGACAGGCCCAGGCTTCCTTAACCCTTCCCTGCCCGGCGCCCCACACCTCCCCCGGCTCCGGACGACGCTCAGGCCCAGGACGGGTGGAGGGGGGATGTCCAGGACGGGGCCAGGATGGCCTCCCGGGCCACCCGCTCCCTCGCGCCGGCCACCTGGTCTGGGTCTGCGGTGGGATCCCAGGGGCAGCGCCGGGCGCCCGCCCACCCGGGCCACACCCGCCTCCTCACAGCAGCAGACCAGGCAGCAACCCCCAGCCCCGGCCGGCACCTCCCAGCCATCTGCCACCCGCCGCCAGCCACCACCACCCACCCGCCCATCCACGCACCGCACACTCCTGCACAACTCGTGTTTTAAAGAAAAAGTCAAGCGGGAAATTGGGGAGGAGGCAGGAGGCCACCGACAAACAGCAGGAGAGGCCCGGCCCCAGCCCCCCAAGCAGGCGAGGACGCCCCGGGGGTATGTGTGGTACCCGGCCCAGCCCCAGGACACCCTCCCCGCGCAGCCCTTGGCAGGCACTCGGGAGCTCAGAGGAAGCGAGTCCGCCGCTAGCCGCCCGCAGACCCTGCGTCTTCCTGAGGCTGCAGACAGCGAGAGACTGGACACCCTCGGCCCTGCCCGGCCGTCCACTCGGCGGCCCTGGAACTGCCAGCGAGCGCGCGGCGGCCGGAGAGAAGGCGGCACCTCCCTCACGGTCTGTGCAGAAACTCAAAATTACCCCCTGGAACTCGAGGGGAGCCGGCAAAGCGGTCGGATTTGGGATCCGCGCGACATCGAGATCCGAGCGCTCAGGGCGCGAACATGTGAAGCCACCGCGCGAGAGCTCCGCCAGCAGGTGCCAGCAGGTACCCGCCGGCCCGCCCCGACCAGGCTGGACGCCGGGGACGCTGAGGCCCTGACGCCACAGAGGCCGCCGCGTCTGGCCGAGCCGGCCCAGGCTGCGCGTCGGGGGAGCCCGGTGAGACCCCAGAGCGTCCCTGCAGAGGGGCCGGCAGGGCCTGGGGCTCACAGGCCACGCCAGGAGGGCGGCGCGGGGGCAGGAGGCTGCCGGAGGGGCCGTGGCGCGCCAGAGCAGAGGCCTCTCTTGGGAGGGGGCACCCTGAGAGCCCAGGAGCCCAGAGAGTACAGTGGGCGCAGGGGGGTGGGCAGTGGGGAGGGCAAGGGCCTTAGGCAGATGAGACCTGCCCGCCTTCCTCAGGCGGCGGGTGCTGGCGGGCAGGCGGGCACGGGCTGGCAGGCGGGTGCGGGCTGGCGGTGGGCGCGGGTGGGCGGGTGCCTCGGGTGGAGCAGGAGGCTCTGCCGGAGGGGAATATGGGAGCCTGCTGGCCAGTCATGGTCAGGAGGACAGTGGACACCAAGGCACATGGCATACAGCTGTTCTCGAGCCTGGGTGGGGGTGCCAGTCTGGGCATGGGGGTTCACCATGGCTGCACGGGGTGCAGGAGACAGTCTCCCAGACCTGACTTCCTGCAGGGGCCCGGGGTGCTCCAGAGACACCCCCCCCTGCCCCCCGCCGCACCTGACTGCAGCACGGGACGCCCATTCCTCACCCAGAACACCCAGTGGTCGGGACGCGTGAGGAGCAGCTCTCCACTCCGGCACGGTAACCCCTTAAATATTGGATGCGCTGAGGAAATATTAGCTAAATTATCACAGACTAACGCGATCGGTTTCCTCTTGGATAAAATGTGACGAATGGATTTTAATAAACTAAGAAGAATTATATGCATCATATTTGTGGTCGCTGTCAATTTTATTTAGAGTAAAATGCCATTGCGATAATTAGTTGGGTTTTACTGTGTTCATTAAAAGCTGTTCTAATGACCGCTTGGAGGAATAAGTAAAATTAATCTCTTCCGTGAGCATCAGAGGAATTCATCAAGCAAACAAAAGCCGCCTGGGCCTGTCCCGGGCAGGTGGGGGATGCAGCCCCGGAGCCCTCGCTGGCCCTCCCAGGGGTCTCACCAGTGACTGGAAGGCCTCCTCCTCCAGGCAGGATTCCTTGACTGCTCAGGCCTGGGCCTTCCCCCGCCAGCTCTGTGCTGACTGAGAGGCCACGGGGTGAAGAGTGAGAAGGAGCCCCGGCTGGTGCGGCCACACCAGCCAGCACCCACCCCACAGACTCACGCAGCACATGTGTGCACCAGCAACATGCACAGACACCCACACACATGCACACAGCAACCTCCATGTGCACACACGCCACACGCATGAACATGCACATGCATGAATACCACTTGGGTGCGTGGGCCCCGCACCTACCAGGGTTGGGATGTGGCCCCGACGTGCCTCACATCCTATCCAGGCGGGTCTGTGTCAAACACCTGCCGCCCTCCCAGCGCCCAGCGCCTGGCAGCCCAAGCCCTGCCTCTGCGCCTCAGCACGGGCCTTGGGCCCTGGGGCACCTTCCTGCTGTCAGACAGTGCTGGTGCTGCTCCTGCCTTTCAGACACCTCCACCCGGCCCCCCTACCCCCTCTGGGGGCTCCTTCGAACTCTGGGGGAGCTACCAGGCAGCTCCCCAACAGCTGGCACAGGCGGACCCCACGGGGCTGCTCAGGAGGCCGGCTGGACAGCAGCCATTCCGGGTGCCCAGCCCCCTACCTTCCTCCCAGGGGAACTCTCAGGACCTCCCAGCCCTGTCCCCTCCAGCATTTTATTTGCAGGGGGCAGAGTGAGGGTAGGGGTGCTGAGCCACGCTGGGGACACTGGGAGCTCAGCCTGGAGGGCCACTGCCTGCTCTGGACACGGCCACTGGCCTCCACACAACCACTCACCTGCCCGCTCCGTAGCCACCAAGAGCGCCCCGTGCAGGTGCCCCTGCGGGACAGGTGTTCACTCCTGCTGTGGGCTGGAGGAGGCCCGGCGCCGCCCTGGACAGCTCCAGCGGCCTGACTCTGTGTCCTGCCCACCGGGGTCTGATCTGTGCAGGCGTCGCAGTCCCCGAACGGTCTGCTGCTTGGAGCTCACTGCTCGGGGGGGGCGTGCCTTCTGTGGATGGATCGGCTGGACCCCAACCTGCCAAGTCTGGGCGCTGGGAGGGAGCCCCAGTGGGCCCCGAGGGCTTCTTCCCCCCTGGCGAGGGTACAGCCAGGCGAGCAAGAGGACCCCGAAGCTGTGGGGCTCCTGGGCTCCCCCCCCAGGCAGCGGCCGACCGCGGGGCAGGGAGGGCGCGGCTCTGGAAAAGGGGCACGCTCGCGGCGGCGGCGCGGCCGTGAGACCCCGGCTCCCCCGAGGGCCCGCCAGTCCCCGCGCCCTAATTGGAAAGCGGTCATAAAAAGTAATTGAGTTTAATACATAATTTAGATCGTTCCCCGTTAAGTTAATGCCTCCCACTTAGGTGTGGGGGGTTATTTATCTCGCAGGCGAGGATTCCATTTGTTTCTATAATGGAGGCGACCGTCGGGCTTTCACACAAGGGGCTGTGAGCTCAGGTCAAGCCGGCAGCCCGGCGCCCACAGGCTCGTGCCCACGCGGAACACCCCGGCCCTGCGGCGGCTCCCCAGAGGCACCTGCGGAGAGCGAACCCACCTCGCGGGGCCCTGCCTCTGCTCTGATCGTGGCGGGGCCTCCCTCCTGCCTCCGCCCCCTTCCGTGAACCCCGGGAGGGTCTGGTCAGCACCCCACTCGGGCCCAGGCTCCGGGGCTCCTTCGGTCCACCCTGCCAAGGGGCACGGCCTGTGCCCTCAGGAGCGGGGGCCGGGGAGGGCCCCTTCCACGCCCCGCCCGGGGCTGGCCCCCCAGCTCGGCCGAGGGGCCCGGGGCTCTGCCCGCAGTCCGCGGACGCCGGGCCTCCAGGGCGGAGGGGCCCTGCTTGGCGCCTCCCCGAGCTGCGCTGTCCCAGCCAGGGCCCGGGCCGCCGGACCCACTTCTCCCGCCTCGGCGTGTGGGGGCGCAGGAGTGTGGGCGAGAGGCAGAGCCCCCCCCACCTGCCCTGGGCCGCGCTCTCAGGAGCTCCGGCCGCGGTGTCCTCCTCAGCACGCGCCGTCCAGCTGACAGGCCGCGGGGACCCCGGGGTTTCCTGGGACTCACGGGGGTGGCGTCTGTGGTGCCTGAGTCCCCGGGCAGCAGGCTCTCGGCTGAGCAGCCGCCATCCTGGAGCGGGGGGCCAATTCCTTGCTCAGGCACATCCCGCCCGGGGCCCCAGACCAGCCCTCAGGCTCAGCATCCCACAGGGGGCTCTCGGCAAGGGCCCCCCACGCCCCGCGGCAGAGAGCCTGCCCCCGCGGTCCTTGCCCCCGGCCCCTGGGGAGGGAGAGCCCCAGCCCCGGAAGGAGGCAGGTCCGTGGGGGGCCACCCTCCTCCTCCCCATGAAAGCGGGGGCCTGGGCGTCTTCTCCGCGGGCGCCTGTGGGTGCCTTGACCCCGCTGTCCCTGAATCGCGGCCCCAGCAGCCGGCCTGCCGGGAGCAGCGGGGGCGGCATCCCTCCAGCCCCTCGGCCCCCAACGGGTCCCTCAGCGGATCAGAAAGGGGGGCAGGCCCTGGGCCCTCAGAGTCGTCCCCGCGCCACTGACCCGCCGGCGTCCCGCACGCTGGGCCCCGGCCTCCAGCCCAGCTGCCCTCCGTCCACGGCCGCGCAGGCGGCTCTGGCTGCGGGCCCGGTCACTGCGCCTGGCCCGCTGACCGGGCGGCCAGGCCGGGCGGCGCCGAGCAGGAGCACCTGCTGGCTTACAAGTCGTCTGTTGAATCTAAGTCTCGGACGCGGGCGGCGGGCGCCTGCCAGGCCGCGGATTGGAGGGAGATTTATGGAGACGCCGTCACCTGGGCCGGCCGCGCGGCTCCCCGGCTCGCCGAGGCCCGTATTTCACCGTGACAGTGTAATCACAGGCCCGCATTAAAAAGTCATTATTGTTTAGAATCCAGCTTGGTTTGAAAAACACTTACTGTAAAATTCAACAGCCTTTGTAAATTACCGAAAGCTTTACTCGCGAGCGCCGGCGCCTGCTTTGGGCGGGAACTTGCCGCTTTATCGATTCTGAGGGACTTGGCGGCCGCTTTTATGGGGAGTGATTAGTGAGTCATCAGAGCAACGAGCTCCTCCGCGGAGGTCCATAAACAGCGATGAAGTGACCGTCCTCAGCTCTGCGCGGCCGCTCCCGCCCGGGCCCGACCTCGGGGTCAGGTCCAGCAGCGGCCGGCCAGCGGGTCCCGGCCGAGGGGCTCGCTTGTCCACTTGTCTTGCTCGTTGACCCCGGGAGAGCCGGACTCCAGCCAGAGCTCTGCCCGCAGGCTGCTCAGGAGGGGCCCAGCCCTCACCCACCCCAGGGGACAGCGGCCCCCCGACGGGGCCAGCTCAGGATGGACAGTCCAGCCCCGGCCAGGGGCTGCTGGAAGGCACTGGGATTTCTGGGGACCCCACATGACCCTCGTGGCTGCACAGGTACCCACCAGGTGTCCAGTGCAGACAGAGGCTCGACCATGTCCCCTGTTGGCCCAGAAGCTTTTCTGACCTGGGGACAGCGGCCTGCACTGCCGACAGGTGGAGGCACTTGGGAGCCCTGCAGCAGGGCCGAGCCTTGCTCATGGGCCCAGGAGAAGGGGCGGTTCCAGGTTCCCTGCCCCACCCCAGGGAGGGTGGAGCTGAGCTGGAGGCGAAGCTGCGGAGCAGGCTGGGAAGGAAGGAAGGGAGCAGGATGGGAGCCCGGAGGAGCCTGGAGGAGGCGCACGGAGCAGAGACGTGTGAAGAAGCTGCACTTGCTTCTGGTCCTGGACTGGCTGGAACAGACGTCGGGGAGAGACCCGTGGGCAGCTTTTATCTTGATTTTGATTTTGCTCTTTTCCTCCCAGACTTGTCTGCCTGTTTCTGACCCTTTTCTGTGGGTCCCCGCCGGAAGGTGCTTCACACTGCAGCAGCTTTCGGGCCTTGCTCTGGGCCAATCCCGTTTGGCTGGACTTTTATGCACAAGGGGACGGATAATTTCAGGTGCTTGGTTTAGAAACTATATTCTTGGTCTTCTCTGTATTGTTCACTAACTGTATTAAAGGTCTTACATGTTTTGTCTTGATCCTGCAGATGGCAGAACCTGTTTAGTGCAGGCAGTTTTTGGGGTTCTGGGGTGCCCCTCTCCCTGCCAAATGATGGAGGACAAGAATAGAAAAACTGGAAAAGAGGCCTCACAAGACTAAAACCTGACTCACAAGGAGGTGGGGGTTGAGGGGAATCACATGACCATTAACCTAGCTGGAGAGGTCGGGCCCTTGGGCGCCAGTGGGTTGTCACGAGGCAGGAGGCCCGAGCAGGATCAGATGCTCTAGGGAGTGGAGCTCAGGCCTGAGGAGAAAGATAAGGAGATTGGGCCTCCCAGGAATCTCCGGTCCCTTCCTAGTGCTGCCTGTTACCCAACATCAGCCACAAGCAGCCACTCCATGGAGGAGCGAGCCCCCAAAGAGAAAAGGACTGTATCAGGGCAGTCTCTGCACAGGCTCTGGGCAGCCGTCCCTCTGCCCACCTGTGCCTATGCGGGAGCCGCTTCACCAACACTCTCCGTCTGCAGGGCAGCAGCTCCTGCCTGCCGTGACCTGTCAAGGCCGCCCGCCGGCACCATGCAGGCCTCTTTCAGCAAAACCTGTCCCTTTCCCTAATAAACCTGCTCTTCAAATATAACGACCGTCTCTGACTCGTGGAGAAACTCGCCTGGAACTCACCGCGAGCCGCTGAAACGGGAGCTCTGGGGACACCTTCCCCAGCGTGACCCCAAGGACCCCTCACTCTGCAAAACTCCATCACCTGTAATGGATTTGGTGACCCAGCTGGGACGGAGCCATCCATGATGAGTCAGCCCCGTGGAGAAAGTTGGCTTCCCCTGGCGCTGGCTACCATAAGCACAAATGTGGTTGTTGTTTCTCTAGTGTGCTTGCTTCAGACGAGTGTAGAGCTGCTGTTGGAAAAAAGGAAAACTGGCTTGGGCTTTGTGGAAACTGTGCATGTGTCCGGTTTGTTTGCAGTCACTTGCTAAGAGCTTTGATTTTGTGAAAATTGTTCTGTCTAGCAGTTTTACTCAAAAGATGGTCGTACGTGGACCATGTGGCCAGAGCAAAGATGGTGTCTGGCAGGCTTCTCTGAAACTCAGAAGTTTTTGTTCTTTTGGCTCCTTCTGAGATTTTTGCTTTCTGTGTGTGGCATCTTTTGTTAGCTCAAGTGAAGTCCTAGGACTGTGGACTCTTGCTCGTGAGCTCTGCTGTCTTACAGGTTCATTAGCATTTCTAAGGGCAATAATGGTTCTTCAGTGATAAGTTGCTTTGACTTTGGTTTTGACTTTGATTACTTTCTGATCCCTGCTTGAGGGGTTTTGCAAGCCAACAATGGCGCAGTGGTGTTTAAATTAGCAAATGTATGCCTGGAAAATGTATGTCTGGCAAGAAGCCTTGAGCAGTGACTGGTAATTAATGGGCTTTTGGAGATAACTTGAATTTTTGCAAAATCTGGATCAGAAAAATTAAAAAGATTTTGTCTGAGTCTGAAAGGATTTGCTGCTGGGAATTTTTGTCTACACAATTTGTTCTGGACATGTTTGCCATTTAAATTCTAGATTTTCTTGATTACCAGTGTGAGACAGGATGCTAAGATTCTGCTTCCTATGGAGGAAGGCCAATTGTGGAAAGCACTCTCTGGTGCATGACCTAAGTGTACCAGGTTTTCACACCTGTGTTGTTGCTGTTCCTCCCTAGTGTGGAGGGAGGGGTAATCTGTGCTTTGCTAAATCTGCTCTTTCAGCTTCTGTCCCAGGGAGGCTACCAGAAGGAAGGAGATGAGTCCTTTTTTTTTTTTTTTTTTAGATTTATTTATTTATGCATACAAGAACTGGGGTACAGGCCAGAGGTGTGGGGGATGAGAGGATTCACCAGAGACAGAGTGGGGAGCAGAACAGGCAGATCTACTGAAATACACTGCTGAGGGTGTTGTAGAGCAACCCCGATACAAAACGGGGTGCCTGACTGTGGGTCCTCACCCGCGCGCTTAAAAGGACTTATCCATGCTCTACTGCAGGCACACGCGAAAGGTTCATAAAAGGTTTATTCACAAGGGAAGGAGAAATGAGGAAATGCACAGCTCAGGGAGAAAAGTGGGAGACAAAGTTTTAAATGCGTCCTACCCGATCTGCCGATCAGGAATCCCAAAATGGCGCTCTGAGAGCTGGCCGCCAGCCAGGAGCCGTGAAGCCAGGAGGCGAGCGATCGCGAGCCACCCCAAGGCCCACGTGTTTGGTTTTTATATCCAACCTGGCTGCCCAACTCCACCCTCAGGTCCCAGCCACCCTCCCTTTGGTGGTGATGGGATTTGTCTTTCCCAGAGTCTTGATGGCTTTAGTCTGGAGTGGGGGTGGGGTCCACGAAGCCTGTATGGGATTAACTCAGGACATCCTTTCCCCCTAACAAGGGGAGCAGAGGTCTGCTGCACCCTGTAGGTCACCTCCCTGGCTGGGGATCAACTCCTGCTCCAGTGGCTTCAGATTGCTTCATAGTGCTGATGCTTAACCCCTTGCGCCACCAGGGAGGCCCCTAATTGAAAGTTAACTGCTGATGTTTTGATTTTGCTCTTTCAGGTTCTGGCCAGGAAACCCAAGGATTGCCTGCTAGGTGACTAACGAGAGATTGTTGTAGAGCAACCCCGATACAAAACGGGGTGCCTGACTGTGGGTCCTCACCCGCGCGCTTAAAAGGACTTATCAATGCTCTACTGCAGGCACACGTGAAAGGTTAATAAAAGGTTTATTTACAACGGAAAGGGAAATGAGGAAATGGACAGCTCTGGGAGAAAAGTGGGAGACAAAGTTTTAAATGCGTCCTACCCGATCCGCCGATCAGGAATCCCAAAATGGCGCTCTCAGTTGGCCGCCAGCCAGGAGCGGTGAAGCCAGGAGGCGAGCGATCGCGAGCCAGAGAGAGAGCAAGGCCCACGTGTTTGGTTTTTATATCCAACCTGGCTGCCCAACTCCACCCTCAGGTCCCAGCCACCCTCCCCTTGGTGGTGATGGGATTTGTCTTTCCCAATGTCCTGATGGCTTTAGTCTGGAGTGGGGGTGGAGTCCACAAAGCCTGTATGAGATTATCTCAGGACATCCTTTCCCCCTAACAAGATGACTCCTCTTTTTTTTTAAAGTGAACTGGTGAGGGCCTCCCTGGTGGCACAGGCGGTTGAGTGCAGTGTTGTAAAGCTGTCCCCGGCCTCTGCAGTGCAGGTTTGATTGTGGCTGATCAGGGAGCTGATTCACATGGCGCAGCAACCTCTCCTGTCTCCCTGCTGCTCCCCTCAGCAGTGTGTTCCGGTCAGTCTGCCTGTTCTGTTCCCTGCTCTGTCTCTGGTGAGTCCTTGAAAGGTCGATGCAGGGGGCAGGAATGTGGAAGTCCACCTAGAAAAATCAGACAATGAAACTTTTCCCGCCCTACAAATCTTTTCCCACCCTACAAACCTTTTCTGGCCATGCAAACCCAGTTTCCCACCTGACCTCTCCTCGCCCTAGAAAAGCCTGCCTCCCCCTGGCAACAGGCACTACTTCTCTGACCCCCATGGGCCGGGGAACCTCACCCAGGGGCGCAATAAAGTTTCCTGCCTGTGAGAAACTTGGCCTGGCTCTCCTTCTCTTTGCTGCACCGATCCTTTCAGTCCTCTCATCTTCCCACACATCTGGCCTGTACCCCGGTTCTTGTATAAATAAATAAAATCTTTTTTAAGAAATAAAAAGTTAACTTTTGATTTTGTTCTTTCAGCTGCTGTACAGGATACCCCAGGCTGGACTTCTAATAAAAAGGCTTGAACACTGAAAACCCTGAAGTGACATACAAGGCCATGTAACTCTTGTCATTAGTAGAAATTTTTCTATTTCCAAAGTCTTAGGTTTGTAGGATGACAACTGGAACTTGTGATTTCTGCCAGCAACACTACAATTTTTTTGGAGTTTGAGATTTTTTCTGAGCCTATGGAGGAAAACTGCAGTCACATAAGATAACCTGTGTGGCATAACGAAGAAAACTGCGTCTGTGTGGTGTATGTCTCTATGTCCTTACCTTGTGCCTAGCTGTCTTGGCCTCTACAGATTGTAAAAAACTGGTTAGATGTTGCCTGTAGACATTTTGGGTTTTTTCGTTGTTTTTTTTTTTTTTTTTTTTTCATTTATTTATTTATTTTTTCCAAAGATTTATTTATTTATTTATTTATACAAGCACTGGGCACAGTCAGAAGCGCGGGAGGGTGAGAGAATTCACCAGAGCCAGAGCGGGGAGCAGAGCAGGCAGAAGGACCGAAGGACACTGCTGAGGGGAGCAGCGGGCGGCAGGAGAGGTCTGCGCGCCATGTGGGACCCTCCTCCGGTGGCGGGGGAGCAGCCGGGGATCGAACCGGCGCTGCAGAGGCTGCGGGCAGCTTTGCAACCCAGCGCTCAACCGCTGTGCCACCGGGGAGGCCCCCTGTAGACATTTTGAAGCAAGAAATGAAATGGAAACTGGTACAAGTGTTTCAAGAACACATGATCTGGGATAATTTTTGGTTAATAGAGACTAACTTGTAATTTAAAGGGTTTTTTTTATTTTATTTTTTTTTTTTTTTCTTTTTTTTTTTTTTATTTATTTATTTTTTTTTTTATAGAGGCATGTTTTATTTATTTATTTATTTGTTTGTTCATTTGTTTTGTTTATACATGCACTGGGTACAGTCAGAAGCGCGGGAGGGTGAGAGAATTCACCAGAGCCAGAGCGGGGAGCAGAACAGGCAGAAGGACCGAAGTACACTGCTGAGGGGAGCAGCGGGTGGCAGGAGAGGTCTGCGCACCATGTGGGACCCTCCTCCGGTGGCCGGGGAGCAGCCGGGAATCGAACCGGCGCCGCAGAGGCTGCGGGCAGCTTCGCAACCCAGCGCTCTACCGCTGCGCCACCGGGGAGGCCCTTAAAGGGTTTTTTTTAAATATGCTTATATGGTTGTACTGAGTAAAAAATTTTTTTAAAGATTTATTGGTTTATTCATACAAGAACTGGGGTACAGGCCAGAGGTGTGGAGGGTGCGAGGATTCACCAGAGACAGAGTGGGGAACAGAACAGGCAGATCCACTGAAACCCACTGCTGAGGGGAGCAGCGGGGAGACAGGAGAGGTCTGCTGCACCACGTGGGTAGCTCCCTGGCTGGGGATGAGCTGCAGTGGCTGCGGATAGCTTCATAGGTTGCATCTGAACCCCTGCGCCACCAGGAAGGCCCTGTCTTGAATAAAATTTTATCACTTGTCTTGAAGCATAGTGACCTAGGATAAGCAGGCTGGGGACCTTAGTAACTAACTACCTTTTGCTCAGTTCCTGGTGTGCAATTTAGTCCCTGATATGAATCTTAGATCATGTACTGCCATGAGGCAGGATGGACCTGGGGGCTCCCATGACCACTGACCTTGGTGAGCAACCATATGACTCACCTCTGGGTACATAGCCCCGTCCTATCTGGCCGCGTACAGCTGCCAGTGCAAACCCACCCGGAACCTTGTAGAAACTGAAGGTGTGCACGAGCCCCCTGACTTCCTGCAGACGCACTCAGCCTTGGGAGGCGAATCCGCGGAGTCAGCACTGGTGCATTCAACCTGCTTCTCGTCAGCCCTGGTGTCCCAGTTTCCTTTGCGTCACAAAACCTTTAGAGTTACTGATGTTGGCCACATAATGTCTTTATCAGGAAAATGGGAGTTTGGAAGAATCTAAGATTTTTGAAAAGAAGAAGAAGAAGAGTCTCTAGTTATGAGGAAAAGCTGAAGGTTAAAGTTTGACTGTCAACACTGTGTTACTGAGCTGAGCCGGAGCTTTCGTAGAGATTAAACACTGTTGTTGCTGCTCTTTCTGATATTTATGGCAGAGCTTCCCAGAAATCTAAATTGAAGTAAAATTTGGGAGTCTAGCATTTGGTTGCTCAAAGGGAAATTTTGTGGAACCTCAGTAGAGCTCCTGAGACACTCCATGAAATTTCTCCCTGTCCTCCTGGAAGAGGCACTAGATGACTGTGTCCCACTTGGTTTACCCGGCGAAGTAAGACTCAAAGGGAAGCAAGGTCACTGGGAGAAAAGTAAGACTTCGGCATGTACAGAAACGTGAACACTGGTTTTCTGAAACCTGTGTCCGAGCTGTCAGTGCTGATTACTGTCCTGCAATATTATATACTTCAATGGTTTCATATCTGGAGAAACTGTTTCTGAAAGAAATTGTTTCTAGAAAAAGACCTCCACTGATTGAGGACCTCAAACAATTGATGGAACTTTTTTTTCAAATGCTATATACCATCTTTTTTTTTTTTAAGATTTATTTATTTATTTACACAAGCACTGGGTACAGTCAGAAGCGCGGGAGGGCGGGAGAATTCACCAGAGCCAGAGCGGGGAGCAGAGCAGGCAGAAGGACCGAAGGACACTGCTGAGGGGAGCAGCGGGCGGCAGGAGGGGTCTGCGCGCCATGTGGGACCCTCGCCGGGGGCCGGGGATGGAACCGGCGCTGCAGAGGCTGCGGGCAGCTTCCCAGCCCCGGGCTCAACCGCTGCACCACCGGGGAGGCCCTGATAGAACTTTTGACTGAAAATTTCCTACAAAGGACTGAACAGACTCTTGGAGATAAACCTGATTCTTGATTAGTTTTGTTTCAGGTAATACCAGTGATTCATTCATTTATTTATTTATTTTTGATTCGAAGAACGTTTTCTTGTTTTGACTGACCAGGATCTGCAGCAAGGTTGCATTTTTTTTTTCCCAGCAGAGTTAATCTGTGTTTGCATTTTCTCTCCCCTGGATACCTGGTGGTAGTAATTTTTACTACTAGTGGCAGAGTCTGTTTTTGCATAACTTCAATAGGGAATTTTGTCTGCTTAAACTAGAGAATTGGAAACGTGTTTCATTGTGTGGCTTTGACAGAAATTCTTCCAGGAAGTTGAATTTGAGCTGAACCAAGAAGAGGAGAACCCGCTGCTTTGTTTGTAGGGTTCCAGACCTCCAAGAAGGGGGAGGAAGCTGCCTCCATGGGCAGGACTGGACGACCCGGAAAAAGAAAAGCCCTGGTACCCTCGAGAAGAGGAAGCCCAGGTGGAGTCTGGCAAGACCAACCTTGTTCCTGCAGCCTGCGCAGGCCGGGTGTCCAGAGCTCACTCGGCTCCTGCGCGGAGCGTCCCAACAAGGGCAGTGAAGATTGCTGTTTGGTTATTCTGCCCTGTGGTTTTATGCAAAAATAGATAAAATGGTCTGAAAGTAGATTTAGTTTGCAAATATTTTGCTGTACTGTTGGATAAACATGGGGTCAAGGTGGAGAGAACACATTTTTAGACAAGTTAAACCAGTTTTAAGATTTTTCTTCCTGTGATTTTTTTCTTAAAGATTTATTTATGCATACAAGAGCTGGGGTGCAGGCCAGAGGTGCCAGGAGTGAGAGGACTCCCCAGAGACAGAGTGGGGAGCAGAACAAGCGGATCCACTGAAACCCACTGCTGAGGGGAGCCACGGGGAGACAGGAGAGGTCTGCTGCGCCCTGTGGGCAGCTCCCTGGCCGGGGGTTGAACTCATGCTGCAGTGATGCGGACAGCTTCACAGTGCTGAGACGGACCCCTGCGCCCCCAAGAAGGCCCCACTTCCTGTGATTTTGATCTATTTGCTGTTTTGTTTTGACTAATGCCTCCAGATGTTTCTCTTTTGGCATGGACTAATGGACTATTTTCCAGTAATGGGGAACTGTCACACTGGACATTCATGGACAAGGCTGCCGGCTGTTGCTTCTTGTGCACACACTGGAACCCTGAAAAAAGAGAGTCTTCTGGGGCCTCCCTGGTGGCACAAGGGGTTAAGCACAACATTATGAAGCTATTGCAGCCTCTGCAGCACGAGTTCAATCCCCAGCCAGGGAGCTGCCCACATGGCGCAGCAGACCTCTCCTGTCTCCCTCACCCCAGGCTCCCAGGCCCCCCGACAGGCTCCTATTTCCACGTCGTCATTTTGTTTCTCCTGCTGCGAGTGGACAGCGTCCATCGTGCTGGCCTTCGGGGGTTTGCGGGCAGTGCCTGCGGAGGCACCGGCATCCCTGCATGGGGGCCACAGCCGCAGGGTCCCTGAGCCCACAGGGAGGAGCCCCACGGGGCGGTGGCGGGCTGGCCGGGCAGGGTCTGTGGCAAAGGGCCGGGCTCCAGCAAGGAGCACACTTAGACCCCTTCCAGGCTGTCCACGGCCTGTCGGAAGCTCTCGGCCCAACTCCTGAGCCAGCGGCTGGAGGGGGGCGCCGCCAGTGCAGGCAGTGGGAGTGTGGGGAGCCCCAGGGCCTGCCCAGAGGACCCTCTGTCTGGTGAAGGAGTGTTCCTGAGAGGGAGGCCCTCCCGTCTGTCCGTCCCTGTTCTCCTGCCCATGCTGCCCCTCCAGAGCCACCCCGACGCTGCCTGGCAGTCCTGCAGTGCTCTGTCCTGAGGGGCGAGGGGGCTCCCTCGAGGGCCACCTCTGACTCTTAGGGTCACCCCCACAGGCCACCTCCAGGTCTGAGCTCCCACTTCGGCAAGGCGGGCAGGTCAGGAGCAACCCCCAGGCCTGCGCCGTGGCCCAGGCGGGCAGCACTCACGGGCACTGTGGGCACCAGGGCAGGAGAGGCTGGGCAGCCTACCCTGGGGCGGGGTGCTCTGGAGGGCGCGGGGCCTGCCAGGCCTGGAGGGCGTCCAGTGTGGGGGCTGCACCTCAGAGGCAGCCTGCGGAAGCTGGCACTACCCGAGCAGGGGCCCCCCTCCTGACGTGGGGCCCGGGGACCCAGGGGGCACCCCCTCCTGACTGCGGGGCCCGGGGACCCCAGGGCAGCACAGCCATGTACTAGGAGTGTTTAACGATCAGCCGGCACATAATTAGATATTAAAAATCTAACCACACCATCATAAAATAACACGGAACGAATAATAAAGTATCATAGTTATAAAGTCATCAAAATGTAATAAAATGGTGTTATTACAAAGGCTTAAATTTTAACGATGGATTTTTAGCATGTCGCTTATTATATAATTAAAGTTACAAAATAATATAAAATAATCAATGTGGAGGGAGGCGCGAGGCTTGGCAGGGCCCGCTGCCTGCGTGGGGGAGCAGCCGGCATGCTGGGGGCTGGGCCGGGGTCCCCGGGCTGGCCGGGTCTGGGTGATGGGCTGTCCTGGCCAGGGGGCTCTGCGGACAGGGGCCTGGAGCAGGCAAGGCCACCAAATGCCTGTCCTGGCCTCTTGGCCAACGCTCGGGCCCCTGCCCGCCCCACTGCGGGCCGAAGTACCTGGAAGTTGAGCCCCAGGAGCTGCCTTAACTCGGGGCTCCTGGGGTTTGTGGGTGAATTTCCTAGCCCCTCATCCCTTGGGCTCCAGGGGCTCCCCCTCCCACAGGCTCAGGAGCCCACACTGCTGCCATCACTCACCTCCCATCCCCACCCAAGTGAGCCCTCGCCTGGCCCAAGGCCGGGGCCCAGGGGTGCCCAGGGCAGTGGGACCCACCCGAGTCCCCAAGCCTGCAGGGAGCCAGGCAGCACCTGGCGCAGAGCAAGTTCAGACCCTGGCCGGGCCGGGCCGGGCCGGGTGCTGCCCACAGGGCACAGTGAGTCCAGGTCCTGGCTCACTGTGCCCCCACCCCGACATTCCCCACCCCCTCCACGGCCAGCCTGCTCCCCCGCTGCCCCCCGCTCCCCCCCCACCCCCGGCTGCCTCACCCTGGCTCCCCCGCTGGTCACCTCGCCCTGGCCGGCGGGGCCGCAGCCTCGCACCCACCCCACCCCCCGGCCCCGTTCCAGCACAACAGCTCCAAGCACCCGAGCACCCACCCAGACCTCTTTCCAGCCCTGGGAAGCTGCGCTGGGCTGCAGGCCGTGTGGCCACCCACGGAGCTGGAAAAGGCGGCCACGCCAGGTGACCTTGGGGCCGCTGCCCACCAGGAGGGGTGCCGCCCCCAGTCCTCACCAGCCAGCTCGCTGGTCGGTGCTCCGCTCCTGCGGCCCCTGCCTAGGGCAGCAACCCACTCGGGACAGGCCTCCGAGCAGCCTCCCAGCAGATCCTGTGCCCTCCCCTGTTCGGGGCTCAGCTCTGGGCCCCTTGGCCTGATGACTTGGCCAGGGGCCAGACAACAGGCACAGCCCCGCCGCCCCAGCAGGCCTGCCCCGTGACCCCTCCCTCCCTGGAGGCCACAGCGCCAGCTCTTCCCGTGTCCCCTCCCCCGGCTGCCCGCGCGCCCTCGTTCCCGCTGCCCGCGCGCCCTCATTCTCGCCGCGGGGCCCTGCGAGGCGGGACAGCTGTCCTCCCGGCTCTGAGGAGCGTCCCTCCGGCCCCGGCAGCCTCAGCAGTCCTGAATGGAAGCGAGGGCGGCAGCCTGGCTGGGCTCTGCTGGTCCGGCGTCCTCCTGCAGCCCGAGTCGCCCCCAGACTTGGCCTCCGGGCCAGCACCCAGCAGGCCAGAGGTGAGGAGGCCCCGGGCCCCCAGTCCCCCCACCAGCTCCCCCAGCCCTTCCCTCTTGGCCGGCTCCCTGGCGGGGGAAGCTCAGGAGAGACACCCCAGACGGCGGGCCAGCCGGAGCCCGAGGGGCACACACCCGCCCCGGGCTGCTCTGGGGTGCTCTGGGGGGGCTGGGATAGCTGTAGTCGCCCTTAGAAGGGGCCTGAGCATGGCCAGTGTGGCCCCAGCAGCCGGGACACAGGCACAGGGCCCGGCTCCGGACGAGCCGCCTCCGCTGGCTGAGGAGGCCGAGAGCCATTTAGAGCCAAGAGCCTCTGGGGGGCTCCCCCCGAGCTGCCCTCTGCCATCACCACCCCGTCTTTACGGCTGCCCAGACTCCAGGGCTCGGCTCAGAGCTGGGGTGGGGGGGGCTGTGCTGTTGGGAGGAGAGGTCAGGACCCCAGGCGAGGCCGGCCGTGACCCCGCACCCGGCACCGCGGCAGGGGTCCCGCCTCAGCACAGGCCTCGGCAGCCAGAGTCCAGTGCTGGGGCTGGAGGCCACGAGGGTGGCCGGGCGAGAGGGCAGCGTCCCCCGCCTTACCGGCCCCGGCCTGCCGCAGCCCCGCCGCGTGGCGCCCACGTCCAGCACTTAGACCTAAGCCTGCGGGGCGCCAGGCTGGGGGGGCTGTGCTGGAAGGACAGGGAAGGGCTGCAGAGCCCGCCTCCACAACCCCACCTGCAGGCACCCCCCTCAGGGCTGTGCCCCACACAAGGTGCAGGCAGGCGGCTCCTCTCACAAACTTGGGGGCTAGAATCAAATGCCTCCTGGTGCGCCTCCCGCAGCCAAGGTGCCGGGTGCCCAGAGCCCGGCCCCCAGACCACGCCTCACGTCCACCCGCCCTCCCTGGCCTTCACCGCTGGGAAGGTGGGCAGAGGGAGCCGCCTGGACGGCTGGCCTGGCTGGGGCCCAGGCCGGACTCACCCCGGGAGCACTGGCGCCAGCTCCCCCGGCCGCCCCCCGCGATGTGCTCTGGCATTCCGGGGAGACCACGGTCACGCGGCGGCTCCGCAGCTGCAGTAAAACCAGCAAAGAGAGCACTGGTGCCGCTAATGAGGCCCGTGGCCTGGCCAGCGGGCGGGTGGGGGTGGCGGCCCAGGCGGGAGGCGTCACCATGGCGCTCCCCTAATCTGCCCTGCATCCGACAGGCAGGAGACACCTCACAGGAAATTATCTCCCCTCCTCGTCACCATAACAACAGAGGAGCCGGCTGCAGGCCTCCCACGTCTCAGTCCAAACGGCCCAGCCCGGGGCAGGCCCCTTCCAGGCTGGGCTCAGGCGCTGTGTCCCCAACAAAGGGAGGGGGGACGCCCCAGAGGACGGGCTGCCGCGGGCTGGGGGTGGGATGGTGGAGCAACCTCAGGCCCCGCCCTGCGCTGAGGGGTGGCCTGTGCCATCAACCCTGCCCGGACCGAGCTCCCCGCCAGAGCCCAGGAGCCGTGGCACCAACGTGGGCTCCGCGCCCGAGGGTCTGGTCGCCCGGGGTCCCGGAGGCTTCCTGTAGGGAGCGACAGACCGATTCTGAAAGTCGCCTGCAGGTGCTGGACGGGTGGGGGGGGGAGGCCAGCCTGGGCAGAGGGGACCGGCGCCTGCACCACGCGCTCGAGATGCGGGGGAGGCGGCTGCGGCGGCCGCAGGGCTGGGTCCCCGCACCGCAGGCAGGAAGCACAGGCGCCTCTCCCCAGAGGCCGCAGGAGGCGCTCAGCGGGCCCACGCTGCGCCCGCAGGCACCCGGGGAGGGCCCTCCCCTGGGGCCCCGGCCCTGGACAGGGGGCACCCGCCAAGTTTTAAAAGGTGAAGACATCGTCGCGGAAAGCAGAGGTGGCCAGGCAGGAGGGAGCAGCGCTTCCCGCAGGCACGCCCGCCGCTCGGCCAGAACAGAGACCCCGCAGGGCGGCCCGGAAGGACGAGGAACCAGCAGAGACACTGACCAGCCGTGTCTGTGGCTCAGGCTGGCGCTGGGCAGCCCTGCATGCTGGGAGGGCGATGGAGACCGAGGCGAGGCCCCTGCGGCCACGGGTGGACGACCCCGGGCGGGGCACCCCTGAGGGCTGGGCCAAGACCAGGGCGGCCACTCCCGCCCGTGTGGGGCTGGTGAAGCCAAGGCCTGCACAGGCCCCGGCCACCCCACTCCCGCTCCCTCTGCCCCACGCCCAGGCCACAGCGATGGCCCTCCACCTCCGGCCACCTCCACATCCCCCCCCGGAGTCCCTGCCCAAGTGTCCTCCAAGGCCGGTCGGGACTAGAGGTGGTGTTGGAGCTGCTTCAGGCACAGCTTCTCCCTGAGCGCACGCTGTCAAGGCTGCTGCAGGGAGCCAGCTCCTGGCCTCCCGAGAGCCCTGGCAATGAGTCGAGGCTGGGCACAGGGGCTGGGCACGGGGGCTGGGCACAGGGGCCGGGCAGCGGGCTGTGCTCTCCATCCTCAGCTGAGGGGCATTCCAGCAGCAGCCTGAACCCCGTCCTCATGTCCTCACGTCCTCACGTCCTCACGGTGAGGCTGGGGTGGCGCTGGGGGCCTGGGGCCAGGTGAGGACACAGACAATTTTCTGCAGAAGCAAATGGAGAGAAAGTGCTCCAAGCCGCCACAGCCTCGGCCTGAGCCCATTTCCACATAACAGAGCCAGAGGCTTCCTCTCCTTTCCCGGCTCCTCTGCAGAGTTTGACAAACTGCAAAGGCTTTGACGGAGCCTCACCTCCTCGCCTCCATTCTCTCCAACAGTCGCAGACAGACATGGGGGCGGGGAGAGGCAGAGGCGCCCCAGGTCCCGCCGCGTGGCTCCCCCCCTCGGGGGCCTTCAGGGGTCGGGCGCCCACATTCCTCCTCGCCACCCCCTGGCAGCAGAGCCCAGCAGACGAGCGGGAGTCGGTGCAGGCCTGCCAGGGGCTCCTGGCTCTGAGCGGGCGGCTGGCACCGCCAGCCCCGAACCCCGCCAAGACGCCGCTCCTGCTTGGGCTGCCGAGCCGCGCGGGGAGCCGAGCCAGGAGCCGAGCCAGGCCAGCCGGAGAGGCAGCTGGCCAGGCCCCAGCCCCAGCCCCAGCCCCGCCCAGGCAAGGCCCCCCCCAGGCTCCCAGACAGCCGCCCCGGGGCACCCGCCTGGCCCTGCCACCCCTCCCAGGACCCCGCCCAGCGCAATGGTGTTCATTCTAAGGTGTCTTTTTCTAAATTGAGCTAATTTTATTTTAACAATATTTATTTTTATACACCTGTGGGTTAAACAGCCTCAGCCCTTCGGAAGGGCAGACGGGGGGGGGGGGGGGGGGGGCCCTGACGCCCTGCTGGGGACCCCAGGTCTTTGTGGGCCTTTTATGCAAACGCAGCTGTGGGGGTCCTGGAGAGAGTCGCCCCTCCCCCTCCCACGGCTGTGGGGACCCTCACGCGCCCCCTGAGCGGGAAGCCCCCCCACAATCCCCGGACCACCCTAGCCCACGACCCCGCCCGGGACAGAGGGCTGGGGGGTCTCGGCACGGGGCTCTCGGGCGGTGCAAGAAGGACGTCAGAGCACAGTGCAGAGGGGAGCAGGGGCCGGGTCTGCAAAGCGAGAATCTGGTGGTGGGGCACGGCCACCGTGCGGGTTGGGGGGCGGCTGAACCCGTAGGGCCCGGGCGAGGGGCGGTGGGGCTGGAGCCGGAGGTCACCAGGCCGTGCTGGGCGCCAGGCCCCGGGCTTGTAGGGAGCGGGACGCATGGGCGCCGTCTGGCGGTGGGGACATCTTGGGGGCTGGCACCTGCTCGGACGAACGCCAGCGAGGCAGACATAATTGGGAGGTGGAGCTGCGGCCAAACACCCTCTCCCCTCGGAGCCCAACGCGAGGCTGGGGGTCCGTCCTGCCAGCATGTGTCCGGCGAGTGGCCTGCCAGGCCCGGGGTGGCAGCCGAAAGAAGACCTCAGGTCCTCACAGGCAGGCGAGTGTCCCAGGCCACGCCATGCCCAAGGCCAAGAAAGAACAGGCAGGAATGTTCCAGAAGGCTCCTGGAGGGGAAGGGGCCTGAGGGAGCTGGGGGTGGGGGTCCAGAGGTGGGGCAGGAGGAGCTCAGCTGACCCAGGCCCATGCAGCCCGCAGCCCCCCAGAAACCCCCAGAGGCGCAAGGACCCCTGGTGTTACTGGGCCGCATCTCTGTGGCCCCAGGAGCAGAGATCTGGGGTTGGATTTGCCCTGGAGCCTCCCAGCGGCGGCTCCCCACCGAGCCCCTCTCACCAGGCACCAGAGGGGTGCGGCCCGTGGGGGCCTCTGGGCAGGGTCAAGCACCCCCCACCCGCCCTGCCTCTGCGCAGAGTCCCGGCTCGGTTCCCCCCCCCCCCGCCCCGTGGGCCTCCCACACAGGGCCCCGCGGCAGCCCCGAAGCCGCTCCCCGCCGCGAGGGTTAACGTCGCCGCCGTGCGCTGCTTGGCGACAGTCCACAAATGATTTATTGTTTTTTTTTTAAATATGTCGTCTCTCTGGTGGCAACCGACCAACTGCGCTCGGGCCAGCTGGCTGGGACCTGTTGTGACAGACGCCGCCGCCAGGCTGCTCCCGGGCCCAGCGTGCTCACACCCTCCCGGACCCCGGGACCCGCGTGGGGCCAGCCCGACCCACAGATGCGGCCCCTAGGAGCCCGCGCTGCAGAGGAGAAAAGCCAGGATAGTCGCCCAGCTGCCCGCCCTGATGGGCCACTGTCCGTGGTGGACAGCGGGTGTCCCGAGGAAGTGCCGCTGGGGCCTCCAGGGATGAGGACACCCGGGTCAGGGGAGAGGGTGGGGGCACAGCCTGGCGGGGCGGAGTGAGGAGTGACAGAAGAACACGTGGGTGGAGCCCAGCGGGATACCTGAGGAGCAGGAGGGCTGCCAGGTGTCCCCACAGGGCTGGGGGCTACTCAGCCCTGGTGGGCCCCAAGCTGGAGCGACTCCGCCCATGCTATGCTCTGAGAAGCCCCCTCTGGCCCAACCCCCACCGAGTACAAATGAATCAGATCGTGGTCTAGCCACGCCGTGGAATATTACTCGGCCAGGAAAAGGAAGTTCTGACAAGGATGACGATGTGGATGAGCCTTGAAAAGGCTCTCACCGGGGGCTGTGGAGGACTGACCCCACATCCAGAGCCTGAAGAGCCTGGGTCCCCAGGGCTGGGGCAGCGGGAGAAGGAGAGCAGCTGCTCTGGCCTTGGGCCTCTTCATGGGGTGATGGTCGTGTTCTGTGCCTGATGGTGGCGGCGGCACGGCATTTGAAGGTACAAAGGCTGCAGGAAGGGGGAGGGGAGCTGGTCACAGGCGTGGAAACCATGGATATCCGGGGAGCAAGGCCCCGGAGACAGGGGGACAGAGAGAGAGAACTGGGGCCTGCCAGGTGTCAGGCCGAGAAGACCATGCCCCAAAACGATGCCAGAGGCTTCCACTGTCACCACTGGCTGGCTGGCCTGACCCTCGGGCTCACCACTGGCGGGTGCAGAGGGCCCAGGACCGCAGAGGTGGCCAGCTCTCGGCAGGGCTGAGGCTCTGTGCTGGGAGCCCAGGAGCCGGGCAAGCTGAGGCCCGTCCCTGCTCCAGGCCAGGTGAGGCGTCTACCTGGTTGCTGGGGCTCCTTGAGCTCCGATGCTGAGGCTGGTCTTTCACCTGTGACCCAGAGGAGGGTTCTTGGGGACCCCCAGGGCCAGTTTTATCAGTGGACAGGCCTTCTGTCTGGGACTCGCTCATGAGGATGAGGTCACCGTCGCCCTGCCCACCCGCCATGGGAGATGCCTGCCCGCTCTGCCCCTCGTGGCTGGCTGCTCCTGCGCGCTCACCCCCGCAGCTCTCACAGGCCCCGGGCTAGGGTTAGCCGCTCCTCCTGCAGGGCCGTCTGGTGTTAGCTTGCTGGTCTGCTCAGCCCAGAAGAACCAGGCTGGGATGCGCAGTTTGCCCCACTCCCCAGAGCACCGCCGCAGGCCAGGGTGAGTGCTCCGAGGCCCTCCCTGCCGCAGGTGGCCCAGGAGCAGCAAAGGACAACAAGGGACAGTCTGGACCTCGAAGTCCAGGAGTGCAGGGGAACTCGGTCTGGTTCCCTCCGCGCAGTCCCGCACAGGCCAGGCGAGCCCCACCGCCCACACACACACAAGCCCCCACAAGGGATCAGGACCGAAACTGCCTCTGGAGGGGGAGAGCTGAGGGGCTTGGGTGGGAGGAAAGAGCATCTGGGGGGAGACCATCCTGTCCTCGGGGCGTGGGGACTGGCACCTCACGGCTCCTCCAACACGCAACACAAGATGGGCCTGGCCACCGGGAGGGCAGCGCCAGTGGCTCGGAACTGCCGGGGCGTCTCCTCCGAGTCCCCTGGGTCCAACTCACTGCAGGAAGCTGCGGTGCCGCTGCACAGCTGGCCGGGCGCGCGGCCGCTAATGGCTCATTTCACAGCGCTTGCAGGGAGTACCAGGCACTACTTTTTGCATAAAAATGGGGGCAATGAAAACATTCAGATTTAATTGCCTGGAGAAACTCTGGGACATGTAAGGTCACCGGCCGACCGCATGACGGGGCTTCGTCAGTTTGGGCTGCTGTAATGAAGTGGCCCCAGTTAGGGGCTTACCAACAACAGGAATTAGCCCTCACAGCTCTGAAAGCCGGACATCCAAGATAGGGGTGTCGGCCTGGTTCCATGGGGACCCTGGGCTCACCTTCTCCTGTGGAAGGGTCAGGCATCTCCTGAGGGCCTCTCATGAGGCACCATTTACAAGCAAGCACCCGCCCTCATGGCCGCAGCACTCTCCACCCCCTAACCCTACTGCCTTGAGGAGCTGCATTCTAACAGGACTCAGGGACAGGGGCAGGACTCAGACCCCAGCAGGGGCTCCACAGGATGCCTCTGCCTAGGTGGCGTGCCCACCTGAGGACTGAAGGCCTGTGTGTCCAGGGGCAGGAGTGGTGCTGACCACCCGGCAGGCCTGGCCAGCTGACACCGCACTGCAGGCCTCTGGTGTTGAAGAGTGGCCCTCGCCAGGGCGGCGTGGCACCTCCTCCACACGATACCTCCAAAATCTGGGAGGAACGGATTCTGCATGAGCGAGAGAGACAGGGGCTGCCCACCGCTGGAGGGATTACCCTGAGAAACGTGGGGACGCTCCCCCCTTCCGACTACTGTGTCCTGGCAGAGCAGGTGTGGCGGACGTGCAGTTTCAGCGGACAAGAGAACAGGGCTCTGGCAGGAGCTGGGATGGCGGTCACTGAAGATGACAGCCCTGCGTGAAAGGGGAGACAGCAGCATGGGGCTGGACACGCCCCGAGCACGAGCTTCGAGAGCCACTCCGATGGAAGGACATAACTGGGGAACGCAGCAGGGGCAGAGTTACACCATGCAGACCTAACATCCGCACAAGTGGGGGTCCTGGAGGGGTGCAGGCAGGGCAGAAGGAAGCGCCTGCGACCCTAACCGCCGTGTGCCTTCCCGCGGGGAGCCCAGCTCAGGTGCACAGGCCCAGCGGGCAGGGGTGGCGGGAGACGCGGCGAGGCCCTCTCACAGCACCCGCCCTAGGGCGCTCCCTAAGTGTCAGAAGGCGGCAGCTACAAAATCCTGAGGGCGTGAAACGCGGGACGGGAGACGTAGGATCCAATAAGCACAAGTGTAAAGACAGCAAAGCCTCACGCAGCGAGACCTCGCCACGCACACGGGGCACCAGGCCGGCTCCCGGAGCGGCTGGTCCCCGCCACCGCCCCAGGGACCCTGGGGCTCTGAGCCCCCTTCGGCTTGCTCGGAGTTGAGGGGCGCGTGTGGGCGCAGCAGAAAGAGCGCCCAGCGGTGGCACAGGCACGTAGGCGGTTTGGGTAAAGGAGGCTGCGTGTGCTGCCTTCGTGGGCGCAACCTTTGTCTAAGTTTGAAATTACTTCAAAGGCGGGAAAGGAGGAAAGTGCTCCCGGCTGGACAAAGGCGGCGGGTCCCGCCTGGCCTGTCTCTCCAGCAGCCGCGGGAGACAAGGCCGGCGAGGACGCGGGAGCCCCCGCGGGCAGTGAAGGCCACGCCCAGGTGGCACAGGCCACACCCACGGCGCGCAGGCCACGCCCACCCTGCTCAGCCACGCCCAGCACTTGCAGACCACGCCCACCATGGAGAGGCCACGCCCACCACGCGGGCCACGCCCAGGCAGCCGAGCCTCCGCGTCCTTTGCGGAGACTGAGTCGCTGCGGGGCTGCAGACACCCCAAGAACAAGAATTAAAAGTGGGGCTCATCCAAAAACACACGAGTTAAACTTCGGGTGATGGGGCGGGCGCCAAGAACCGCCCAGGCGGGAGAGCCGTCGAGAGGACGGGCCGCGCCCTCCACGCGCGGGGGGCCCTCGGCGGGGCCTTCTGGGGTGCGGCGGGGACCCGGCCGGCCCCGCGCGTGTTTCTTCACAGTTCGAATAAAGAGATAATGGCTGGAAAGTTGCCCCACTCAGGGAGGGGGATGGCCCCGGGCTCGCAAATACCCTGTTTCCAAACAGATTCGACCCAAAGGCCCTGCGGGGGACGGGGGGCGGGGGGGGGGGGGGGGGGGGGGGCTGCGCTTCAGCTGCGGGGCGCGGGGGGCCGGGCGAGCTCTGGAAGCGCCGACAAGAAGAGAAACAAGGTCTTGACCGCGGGGACCCCGCGGGCAGCGCAGGCGCCTCAGCAGACGCCTCCCTCAGGAGAGGGTCACCCCACAACCCTCCCCCCGGCGCTGGGGGGCAGGCGCCCCACACAGACAAGGCGGAGGCGGCTCGTCACCGCGAGACCCGCCGTCGCGGAGCCCGAGGGAGTTTCCAGGCCGCCGCGGAGGGACTGACCCCCGTGTGGCCAGCGACGGTCACCCCGTGGTCAGCGCGGAGCGTCCAGCTCTGCAATGAGGGGGCGCGTGACCCGCTTGAGCTAGTAAAATGCCCAAAAGACAAAAGTATCAAAAACAATAATAGCTGTAATAATTGCTAATGGACACGCAAAATAAAATACATGAATTGTGACAGCAAAAACATGAAATGTGGTGGAAAGTAAAAATGTAGAGAAATGTGATTAAGGTTGTGTTGTTACCCGTTTTCAAATAGACTGTTACAGTGAGACGGTGACTGCAAAGCAAAAACCACACACACGCACACACGCACATGCACACACACGCCCCACACACACCCCACATGCCACACACACCCCCCACACACGAGAGAAAGGGCGCCCCGGGGCTATACAACGCTGTCCTTCTAAAAGCTCCCACCAGCAACCGTGAGGCGGAGACGGGTGAGGAGCCCAGCTGTCCCGCCCGTGGGGCACCCTAGGCAGCAGCCACGCCCCACCAGGAAGGAGCCCCCAAGGAATGATTCCGAGTGAAAGAAGCTGACAAAAACAGGAGGATGTTCCTTTGATTTCATTTGTACAAAATTCTAGAACATGGCAACGAATCCAGACGACAACAAAGATGAGCAGTTTCTGAGGCGGGCAGAGGCGGCGGGAGGGGGAGGCAGGGGCGCCACGGAGGGACCCCTCTGCTGGCTGAAGGGGCAGCTTCCCGAGAGCGTGCGCGTCAGACCTGGTCAAATTGTGCACTGAACATTTCATTGTATATCAATTCTATCTCAATAAAGCTGTTCAAAAATACACACTTTACACAGCGTTTACCCCAGGAGAACACAAGTAAGAACTGGGCCTTTCAAAACACCAGAGAGAATGAGCAGTAAAGAAGACAGTTCATCCAGCCAACGTCAGGGAACAAACATAAACAACAGATGCACCAACAAACATGTCTGTTGTGACACAAACACTATTTGTTTAACAAAAAGAAAACAATCCAAACCGACAGGCTTTACACAGATGCACCTAAGACAAAATGTTTGGGTGTTAAACAGGAAAGGAAAGCAACGGCATGTTCGGAAAACATAACACGAAACAGGTTTAGTTAACATCAGAGTATCAAGTAAAGTTAAAAAGCACTAAAAGGACAAAGAATAACCTGTGGAACAATCCAAGACCCGAGGAGGGCAAAGCGGAGCTTAACCCTTAAGCACCAAATAACTTACCATCAAAATCGGTAAGTCCAGACCTGACGCCACACCAGAGTAACACCACCGGAGTAACACCACCGGAGTAACACCACCAGAGTAACACCAGAGTAACACCACCAGATTAACACCACCACAGTAACACCACCACAGTAACACCAGAGTAACACCACCAGAGTAACACCACCAGAGTAACACCAGAGTAACACCACCAGAGTAACGCCACCAGATTAACACCACCAGAGTAATACCACCACAGTAACACCACCACAGTAACACCACTAGAGTAACGCCAGAGTAACACTGCCAGACTATCACCACCAGAGTAACAACACCAGAGTAACACCACCAGAGTAACACTGAAACAGAAACGTGAGTCTTAAAAAGGACTCAGGTCATAGAAGTCACATTTTGTTTCATCTGGGTGATTCTGGGTTTTAAATAAGAGACTGGAATATTTCCAGCCTGCATCTTCCCACGGCACCCCAGAGGGACGACCCTTGACAGTCTACCTGGGTCTCACCCACCCCTGGGCGCCCTGTGCTGGGCTACACAGGTGGAGGCAGAGGCTACGCAGGTCTCCGGGCTTGGGGAGAAGGTGCGTGAGGGGGACGTCAGCCCCTCCTTCCCCCGACTCTGGGAGGCCAAGCTGGGCAGCTAAGCTGCCTGGTCGCGTGGCCACAGCAGGGGCTGGGGTAGTGGCCTGCAGCCCAGCGGCCTGAGCAGCAGGCCTGCACAGCCTCGCGTGAGAGGGGTTGGTGGGCACGGAAGCCAGCCATTTCTTCACCAGCAAATGTGGCTGAGCAGTCGAGAGCGGCGGTCAAGGCCTCTGCGGACGACCAGGCAGCCGCCGACCCACCTCCTGGGCCCAACCAGGGCGTGCCTCCCACAGCTTTGTGGGTCCCTGGGGGTGACGTGGGGGTCACAGGGTCACCCATTGCTCCCATAGCTCCCAGTACTGTCCGCCCGCACCCAGACCCTCTGCACAGCCTGAACTCCTGGCTCTCCCGGGCCCTGCCCAGACCCCCTGTGTCTGTGGCTCCCAGAGGGCTGGGTGGTGGGAGAACACGGGACCTGACCCCGGCCCCAGGGTGGGCGCCCTCTCCGCCACACTCCCTTCCACCAGGCGGTCTCCCAGCCTCGTACTTCCTGCCTCCCTCTCCAGGGTCTTTCCAGAACCTTCTTGAAGCAGCTCATCAGGTGCCGCCCTGCCCCCCAAGAAGCCCCCAGCCCTTGGCTCCTCCGGGCTCTCCCCACGACTCCACAGACATGTCTGCTGCATCACCCCTGGTCAAGTGGGAAACTAAGGCTGGGCGAGGCAGAGGGTCCTGGCTGAGAGCAGAGGGAAGTGCAGCGGGGCCAGGCCCCCGACTGGAGTCCAGCACCGTGCACGCGAGTGTGCACAAGTGTGGGACTGCGCGTGAGCACCTGGGCGGGGGCAGCGTCCCTGCTGGCCCAGCACCGGGTGAGGGGGAGGAGCGGCCCCACCCTGGGCCTCAGGCCCACCTCCTCGCAGCGTGCAGTGGGGAGCCGGGGTTCTCCTTTCGGAGCAGGCTCCAGGGCCAGGACAGGGGGGCGCAGGCGGGTGGGGGGGGGCCACAGGCGGCGGGTGCAGGGTGGGTGCAGGCGGGCGGCGCGGAGAGGCTGCGGCGCCAAGCGCGGCTTAGCAATCAGCCTGGCGGCTCTGATGACAGCTCGCCCCCCTCCAGATGGCCGCGTCCGCCGGCGCGTTAGCTGCTAATTTATTCCCTCTCCAGAGCGCGCAGCGCAGCGGCAGCCGCGCCGGAGCAAGCCCCAGGCCCAGGACTCCCAGCTGGAAGGGCCCCCGGGGCTGCGCGGGCCGGGCGAGCAGCTGGGGCGCAGTCTGTACTTCCGGGCGCCCCGACAGTCAGTCCGTGAGCCCCTGGTGAACGCGGCGCCGCGAAGCTCCCCGCGGTGGCTACCCCGGGGCAGGGAGGCCCCGCTGGCCGGTCCACGGGGGTGATCCCCTCGCCGCAGGAAAGGGGTACAGCCCGAGCCGCCACCGCCCCAGGCAGGATGCGGGAGAGGCCCCGGGAGCATTTGACCACGACCAGCTGCCAGGCTCACCGCCCCCAACTTGCTCCCCACCAGAGTCAGGAGGGGGCAGCTTCTGGGGGGCTCGCCCCGGCCCCGCCTCCTGTGGGGTGAAACTGAAAAAGCGGGGTGCTGGCAGAGGCAACCCTAGCCACCTCTATCAGGGCCACTGGTGGAGGGCTTTGGGGTTCCCAGGATTAGGGTGGGAACCTATAGGGAAGGATCCGGGGGGCCCAGAGGTGTCTCTCAAGGGCACATCAGGACGGCGCTAGGAGGCAGGGAGCAAGAGACCAGCCGGTGTACCCCCTTTGGGGTGCGAGGGGGGCTCGCTTCAGGGCTGGGGCTCCTCCACAGCCGGGCAGCGCGAGAGAGGGTGGGAGCGGCGGAGTGCCCCACCCCACGCTGCCCCCCCTCCCCCAGGGCGCGCCTGGGTGCCCCCTCTGCACCCGCACTGCGGGGGGCCGAGCGCACAAGGGCCTCTGGGGGGGTCTCGGCCCGCAGCCCGAAGGCCAGCACCCAGGGGTCCCCGCCGGCTGCCGGGGGCAGGCTGGGCGCAGGGAACTTTCCTTGAGGGAAGGGACAGCGACCTCTCTCGAAGGACCCTCGTCCCCACCCCCACAGGCTCTCCGCCAAGGTCCTGCCGCTCAGCTCAGGGGCCGGCTGCACCGGGCCAGGAGCCTGGGAGGACCTGGCTCCCAGGTGGGCCTTCCCGGGAGAGACCAGCCCCTGGCCAGCAAGGGGAGTGAGGCCCGGGGCCCTCTGCCCTCGGCTCGGGAGTGGGGCCCCGCCTGCGGCTCCAGCCCAGCCACTGGCACCCCCACCCCCACCCTCCCCCAGCCTGCGCCCCCTGCCTCCTCCCACCCCCACCCCGCCACTCCCTGCCCCCACCAGCCCCCACGCACCGGCCCCTCCCCCAGCCACCCTGTCCCTCCCCCCAGCCCCCGCCCCCCAGTCCCTGGACAAGTAGACGCCTCCAGATTCTGTTCCTCTGGGAAATTCTGGCTGTGCCACTTGCGCCCTGGTGCCCCTCACCAGGCGTACTGGGGTGCTCTGGTCTCACCCCAGCAACTCGGCCCGTGGGAGGGGTGCGAGAGCACACAGAGCCGAAGGGCCACCGGGGCGCACAGGCAGGGCCTCGGCCCCTCAGAGGCGAGACCCAGCGAGGCCGCCCCTCCAGGAGGCCGTGATCACTGCCCGAGGGTTCACAGCCCCGAGGCAGACAGCCACGCCCCCCAGGAGGGCCATATTTCACCCCAAGGTCGAGGCCCTGGGTGTTTGCAGACTGATGAGTCGGGGCCACTCCGCCTTCCCATAAACGAGCAGGAAACTGCTGAGCATCCGCTGGCCCTGACCGCCTGGACGCCCTCGTGATTGTAACGGAAAACTAATCAGCGCCCCTCCCTCAGGCTGGGTGTTCGTCACAGCGCTGGGGTGGGCAGGGCTGGCCTGGGGGGGGCTTTAGTTGAAAGGGGTGAGTCTAAGAAAGAGGCGGGTTTCTTCCCCCTAGAGGTGAGAACACAGCACTCACCTCCCAGCGTCCCTGCCCCTGCAGCCCTGCCTGCCCTCCCCACCCCTGCAGCCCTGCCTGCCCTCCCCACCCCTGCAGCCCTGCCTGCCCTCCCCACCCCTGCAGCCCTGCCTGCCCCTCCCCACCCCTGTAGCCCTGCCTGCCCCGCAGGGCCTTCCCCTGCCCTGCGGCTGCCCAGGGCCAGTGGGGCGTTGGGGCCAGGGCCTCGGCTCCCGCGGAGTGCAAGAGAAAGGGGAGAGTGGTCCCCAAGCTTCCTCCCGCTCCGGAGCCTCTGCCCTCCCTTCTCCCGGCTGCCACCTGGGGACCCGAGGCCTCCAGGGAACAGCCTCCGCCAGGAGCTGCACAGAAAGCGGCCCGGCCCTCGCAAGCCCAGGGAGGCCCCAGGCCGGCCGGCCTGTCCGCTGGCCCCTGCTTCTCCTGCGCCGAGCCGCCGGACCCTCGGCGCGGCCTCCACCGACCCGCAGCCGGACGCGCGCCCGACGTCCGAGAACAACCGTGACTGACGCTCAGGCCGCTCGGCGCGTGTCGGGCGGGGGCTGTGTGAGGGCAGCGGACCTGGACCCTGAGTGGCCGCGGCCCAGAGGCCCTTCCTGAGGCAGCAGCGCCAGCCCAGCCCCAGGGGCTCCTGCCGGCCGCCCGGCCTCGCCCGCGGCACCGCCGGGACAGGAACAGTGGGGAGACGCGGCTTCTCTCTGAGAAAGAAACCATAAGGCGGGGGTGCGGCGGCCGAGGGCACCGGCCTCGTGGTGCTCCGCCTGCTGCCCGCTGCCCACCTGGCGGCTCCCTGCTCTGTGGGAGAGCCTTTCCTCTGAAGTCCGCCCCCACTTTTGGGGAGGCCCCCCACGGTGCTGACATGCCAGCGGGCCCCTCTGGGGGTGGTCCTGGCTGGAGACCATGGGGGAGACGCCCCCATGAGGAGAAGGAGCTGGGAGGGGGTTCCCCGCCCGGCACCCTCCCGAGCCTCCTCACTCCCCACTCGCCCTGGTCCCCTCCCCGCTGGTTTTGCCAGGACACCCAGCCTGGCCTAAGGAGGGACCTGAGGCCAGTCGCCGTCCACTCTTGCAGGGTCGCGCACCCAGGGGCCTCAGCCTGTCACCAGTGGTGCCGGCTCTGGGGCCACGGTGGGGACGTCACAGTCGGCTCCAGCCAGGGTCAAGGCCAAGTAGCCAGCCATCCCTGCACCGTGAGGCTGAATGTCCACCCGCAACCCCCTGTCCTCGGGGAGGCAGTGCCTGCCCTTCCTGGCCGGGGGCGGTGGGAGGACGGCCCTGGGGGACACGTCTCCCTGAACCAGCCAAATCTTCCGGACACACCTGCACACAGCGACCCAGAGCTGGGCCTGGCTCAGGGACACACACGGGCTGGGTCCAGCCAGACGCAGGCGCTCAGGCCAGCAGGAGCTGCCAAGGTGCCCAGGCCCGGCCAGGAGTCCTAGAGAGGCAGGGCCCGCTCAGCCGCCTCAGCCACCCAAGCCCCCACATAGCCCTCTTCCGCCCCCGAGGCCAGCGTCCACCCTGTCCAGTGACTGCTGATCTGCCTTGCCCAGAGCGCGGACATGTCGGCCCTGCCGCCCGGATCAGCCTCAGAGCCACCCCCGGGCGTCAGGTGGGGCCGCAGCTGCCCCAGGGAGCTCCAGGGAGTCAGGCCCCAGACTGACCGAGTGCCTGTCCCAGCAGGTGTCCCGGGGCTGGGCTGGCTCTGCCCAGCTCCCAGAGCAGGCAGGGCCCCTGAGACTGGAGGCCAGACTCGGGGTGCACTCCCGCACCCTTTCCAGCCAGCAGGCCCAGGCCGCCCAGGCTGAAGCCACCAGCACCGCCTCGGGCGCTGCCGGCTCTGCGAGGAAATCTCCTTGTAAACACTGCAAAAGCGAGATGTCACGTAGAGCTCCGTGGCGCTGGAGTCGGCTTTTATGTCTGCAGGCCCCTGAGGGACAGGCCGCTCTGGGCACCATCTGGCTGGGCCGCTGGGCCGGGCTTCACAGGAGGCGCTGGTGGAGCATGGAACCTGCAGGAGGGAGCAGGGCAGCCAGGCTCCGCCCAGGGCGTGGGCAGGACTGGACAGGCGGGGCGGGGGGGGGATGCGGGAGGCCTCCTGGGCTGCAGCAGGGGCACAGGCCGGGGAGCCTCAGCCGCCCAGCCCCGGCCGCTCCTCTGGGGCCTGGCGCCCAGCCCACGGAGGCTGCAGTGGGACACGCATCCGCGTCGTGGGCACTTGGCTAAGCCACCTCCGGCCAGCCAAGGCCTGAGGCCGAGATGCCCAGCTCCCGCCCCCACACGGCGCCAGCCTGCCTGCGCGCTCCCCATGCGCCGGGCCCATCCTCAGCAAGACCCCTGAAGGGCTGCCGGCTCCCTGGGCAGGAGACACCCCAGCCCCCAGGACGATGGCCAAGAGCCTACGGCAGGAAGCCAGGGCGTCCGAGACCCCGGTCAGCAGGGGGGGGAGGGGGGGGGGCAGGCGGGCTGCAGGATCCCCCGGTTGGGAGGTGGGTGGACCCAACAGCCCATGGGTCCCCAGCATTGCGCACCTGTGGATTTGGCAGCAGCCCCTCCATAGAGAGGGGTGATCCCAGAGGAGCAAGCCCTGCACTCCTGGCTGTGACCCCTCTAAAGGCCTCTGTGGCCGGCAGCCCTGATTCAGGCCGGGTCACAGAGCTGGACCCTCAGGCCGTCCCCGGCCCTGCACCCGGGCCCCTGCCCTGCTGCGGCTGAGGGTGGCAGGGAGGTGACGCCCTGGCCCCAGCCTCCTGGTGCCGCGGGCCGGCAGGCAGCCCCGGGAGGAAGAGCTGGTGGGTGTCTGCTCCAGCACAGGGGGCCTCTGTGCGGCCGGGAGCGGCGGGACACACAACATCACCTGAGTTCCCCTCCCACCACCCCCCTGCGCGCCCTGCGGCCCTCAGTCCAGCGAGTGACCAGGAGAGCTGCAGGGCTGGCCCGGCCTGTGCGCGTGGGGGAGGCGGGGCTGCGGCTGGGTGCGCCCTGGCCCACAGACGGAGCCCTTTTCCTCAAAGTCTCCACGGGGTGGAGGTGACTAGAGAGCACCCCCTAACCCCCTCACCCCAGCCCCACACGGGCACCTGGGCCGGCAGGCTGGCAGTGGCCGCAGGGGCCAGCGGGAGGCCAGGCCCAGGTGCCACCCCGCGCCTGCTGGCTCCGCTCTCCTCTGCTGACCGACCTGAGACACTCAGCCCGCGCGATTGCCCAGACAGCTGGAGCGCAGGTATTTTTAATAAAAATTAGGGACAAGCAGATACAGGGGATTAATAGTTGCATTATGATTTTATAGTTCTCGCCGTCCGCGGGGGAGAGACAATCTCAGCAGAGCCATTTCAGGCGGATAAAATGGGGCATTTATTTTTAATGGAAAGAGAATTTCAGGGCTCACCCAGCCGTGGAGAGGGCCGCGGGGGCTCGCCGCGAGGAACAAAGGGAGGCTGTGGCGTCCCCTGGGCCGGCGGGACCCCAGGGCGCCTGCAGGGGGGACCAGGTGGGCGGCGCAGCCCGTTAGAGCCAGGCGGGCCCTGCCGGGGCGGGGCGGGCGTCTCCGAGCCCCAGCCACGCACTGACGGGCTCTCGGGAAACGACGGCCTCGAGGGAGCCGGGGACATCGGGACCCGCCTCTGCTCTCCGCCTGGCGAGGACCGGCCGCCCCCTCAGGGCTCGGGACTCCCCGGGGCGGCCTGCGGGGCCTGGGGCTCAGGGGGCAGGTGGGCCCTGGTGACACGGGGCTGGGGGGGACAAGGGACCTGCTGGGGCTCTGGGGGCCTACGGGGGGCTCCGGGGACTGGCGGGGCTTTGGCGCTCGAGGACATGCCAGGGGTGGACATGGCCGAGGCTGCCCTCCCCGACCGGCCATCTGTCCCTCCCTGCCCCGCATTCTGGGCGGCGCCCGGCAGCTCAAGAAGAGCTCGCTTCTCTGGCCCCCTGAGCCGCTGGCCCCCTCACCCGGGACAGCCCCAAGCCCGGAGGGGGCCGGTGCCCAGGGTGCCCCTGCTGCCCGCTCTGCCCTCCTGGGGCCCCTGCGGCGGGAGCCAGCCCCCAGCCTGCGCCGGGGAGCCCCCTCGCCCCCTCGCCCCTCCCGGCCCTCCGCTCGCTCCCCAAGGACGTGCCAAGGCACAGCGCGTCCCCAGGGCGGGGGCGCCGGGGGGGCGGCTGGAGAGGCGGGGCCGGCGCGGGGCGCCCCGCACCGTGGAAGGCGCCGGCTCAGCCGCCTCTGCCCCCGGCTCCGCGGCGTCCAGCCCCGCGCTCGCTCGTGAATCAGCGCGGCCGAAGCCGCGGCCGGCCATGCTCCGGCGTCGCCACACGCGCGGCGCGGGCCCGGGCGCGGGTGCACGGGGCGGGCGGCGCCGGCCGGGCCGCGGGCTGGGGGGTGGGGGCGCCGGCCGCCCCCAGGGGCCGGGCCTCCCCGCGGCACCCCCTGCCGCCCCGGGGGCTGCGGCTGCGGCGGAGACCCGGGCGCCCTGGAGCAGGGCCGGGGGGCGGGCGCCGGCTCGGATTCCCGGGGCCCCAGGCACCCCGCCTGCCGGCAGCCCGGCCCCCTCCCGCAGGGCCCCGGGCAGGGCCTGTCTTCGGAGAGGCCCCAGCCGCCCCCAGGGGTTCTCCCCGGCCCCGCCCGTGCGCCCCGGCAGCCTGGCTGCGGCCGGCCCTGCGGCGACCCCTGGCGGCCGCGCGCGGGCAGGGCGGGCGGGGCGGGCCGGCCGGGCCGGGCGGGTGGGGAACGGGTGGGGGCGGGCCGGGGGGTGCGGGCAGGGGGCACGGCTGGGGGCACGGGCGGGGGCACGGGCGGGGGACACCGGTGGGGGCACGGGCGGGGTGGGGGGCACCGCGCGCCCAGGCGGGCTTAGGCCAGCAGAGGGGCCTCGCCTGCCAGGCCAGGAAGAGGGCTTTGGGGACTCTGAACACCCCGTACCCCCAAAGCGGACCCTCACCTTTGAACCCGAGCTGGGGGCGGGCAGAGGTGGGGAGGCCTGGGCTGGGGCAGGCCAGGGTGGGGCTGGGCTGCGAGGGGCCCCGAGGCCCAGGAGGCCACACAGCTCCCCCCTCCCGGGCCCCCTTCCTGGCACTCACCCCAAGGTGCCCGGACTCCAAACAGTGCCCCTTTCACAGCCCCCCTGAGCAGCAGCGTGGGAAGGCCCGGCCCCCTCCTCCTGGCGAGCCCCTTGCAGACAGGGCGCTTGTCCCTGACTCCCCGAGACAGGTCCCCGGGCTGCAGCCCCGCAGAGCAGCCACAGCGCTGCCCAGAGCGACCCCCAGAAGAGCGACCCCCAGAAGAGCACCCACAGACCCACCGGCAGCCAGCCCTGCGCAGTCAGGGGGAGGGCAAGCAGCCCCCCATTTGGACCCCACCAGACCCTGCTGGAGCCCAAGCACCCCTTCACGCCACAGCATGGGGGTGCTCTCCTGGCCCACAGAGGGCCCAGGGCCACTGGCCACACCAGGAGTGGACAGGATGGAGCAGGCAGCAGGGGACACAGGGCTGTGGCCAGCAGGCCCAGGGAGGGGACACCGCGGCCTCGGCCAGGGAGCGCCAGCACTCAGCGCCGTTTGTCACAAATGTTCTAAAATGCAGGCTGGGGCCCCAGACCTGAGGAGAGGCCTGTTCCTCACGAGCCCCTGGCCCAAAGGCCCCGCTGTGTGCAGCCACCCAGGGCCCTCTGCCTCCAGCTGGGGCTCCCCAGTGGAGAAATGCGCTGGGGGACTAGAGGCGGGCTTCCCCGCCCACCCCTTCACCCCCCCCAGCCCTTAGCCCCCTCCCCCAGCCCTTCCCTGCTGCTCCAAGCCTCACCCCCACCCCTGTGGGAGCCCCAGGTCCCTCTTCCTCCTGCCCAGGAGGCCCCCAGGACGCTGCCCTCCTACTCGGCCCTGGGACGCCCTGGCCAGGCACTGGGCACCAGCGTGCAGTGGGCCTGGACAGCCCCCAGGGGAGGGCCGCGGTCTGCCCACGCCTGGCTGGACCCCTCCTTGCGCCTCCGTGGTGGCCGGGCGTGGCTGGGCACTGCTGGCCTTCGAAGGCCGCTGGCCCCGCGCCACAGAGGCCGGGAAGGAAACCGAGACTGTTTGACCCTGGGGCCAGTTCGCCTCTAATTTGAATGCTCTGAAAGGTATTTTGCCTTAATGACGCCATTATTTTCTCACACGGCACAGTAAAGCTGCTCCCCGTCCTCCCGGGAGCAGCTCGGCCACTTTACGGCCAGCTCTGGCCAGCGGAGAGCTCCGGGGGACGCCGTGGGACACCCAGCACGGAGGGTCGAGTCCAGCGCCGCTTCAGCCGCCACCAGCTCTCGGCCGCACCGTCTGCAGACGGGCAGTGAGGCTCTGCCCCCGGCGCGGAGGCTGGGCAGGGCCGCGGCGCGGGCGCAGGAGTCGGGGGCTTCCTGGCTGCGCGGGACACCGGGCGGTCACAGCGTCCACGGGGGCCGAGTCCCTGGGCTCTGGGACGCCCCCTCGGCTGTGCGCCCGGGCAGCTGGCTCTGCGGCGGGACCAGCTTTACCCATAGAATCCATCTCTGCGGCAGGGGCCGAGCTGGGGGGCTTCGGGCCTTGCGGGGGGGGGGGGGGTCATGAATAATTTAGGCGGCGGGAGAGGGGGGGCCGGTCCCATCACCCGCCCAGGGACAGGCCTGTGCGCTCGCCAGACACGGTGACCAGGCCGCGGGCAGGGACGCTGCCCAGCTCACAGGAGCCGCGGGCTGGGGGCAGGTGAGTGGACATGACCCGCGGCCAAGGGTGCGCGCCCACGGCCGTCATGGGGTTGACCCTGGGCTGTGACGGGCGCCGGGGCAGGACCCTTGACCGCAGCACTGGTGGGCAGAGACGGGCCTCAGGTTCTGGCCAGCTCCCCCAACACACTGCCCAGGCTGTGGGGGCCCTTGGAGCCCTGAAGCAGGAACTGTCCTTTGATGGCCCCCGGCCACAGGGGACTCACTGCTTCTCTGGCGTTTGTTCCTTCCTCGGCCAGCAATGCCCCCTCCCCGAGGGCACCTGGGCCTGGGCCTGCTCCCACCTCTTCAGGCCCTTGGCACCCAGAGCCTGCGCCCTCCAGCCCCCACCCTCCCCCTTCTGTCCTGGAGGCCACTCCACCCTCAGACCTGACACCCAACCCCCACACACCCCCTCCCCCCCACCAAGCCACGGAGACCTCCTTGGGGTCAAGCCCAGGGGCGCGTGCCACCCGGCCTGGCGGCTGGCACGCTCAGAGCGCACCCCTCCTGCCTGCCCGCCCAGGCCCCTCTGCACCCCGCTCCTGCCACAGACGGGCCTCCCCGCAGCCCGCCCAGGCCGGCAGCCCCTGGCCTCGCGCTGTCCCTCCCAGCCCTGCACACCGGGCGCCCTGCAGACACCCCCACCGCACCCCGAATGCATCCCAAAGCAGGTGGGGCGCAGTCCCGGCCCAAGGGGACCTCGGGGGCCTTAGCCCCGCTCCCACCCTGCGCCCCCATGGGCCCCCGAGCCGGCCCCCAGAGGGAAGGTCCGCAGCGGCTTGGCCCTCGGGGCGCCCCAAAGCCTGCCGCTGCCCTGGCGCCTCCAAGGGCCACAGGAGCTTCAGGTCCTCAGCCCCGCCCCGCTGCGCCCCACCTGGCCTGGCCCTGCCCGGGTAACTGAAACTTCCCCGCGGGCCGGCGGCTCCGGTTCCTCTGCGGCACCGATGGCGACTCGGGCGGCTCAGGGGCGGCGCGGCGGGAGCCCAGGTGGGCGCGCTGTGCGCGGGGCGGTGCGAGGGGGCTCTGGAGGAGAGTGGGGGCTCCTGTGCCACCCCCCCTTCCAGCCGGGGCCCTGGAGGCTCGGGCAGGCGAGACCCGCGCCTCCCAGGGCGCCCCTGCCAGCAGCCTCAGGTGCCCGCAGGTGACGGCTCGGTAGGCCAGGCCGGGCTGAGGCTCCTCCCCACGCAGGGCAGGCCGGGCTGCCCTCGGAGGGACCTCAGGGAGGACGGGGGCGCACTGGCCGGGAGGAGACGGCCCCGGCGGTGGCGGGGAGGCCGCTGGCCCCGGCACTTGCCCTTGCACGCTGGAGGCTGCGGGAGGCTGGCCAGGAGCGCGGGGCGGAGAGGCCGGGGCAGGGGCCTGTGGCCGCAGGTCACCCTCTCCCGAAGGCTTCCACTGGGCAGACACCAGCCCTCCAGGGCCTTGGTCAGCGCTCTGGCCGGGGACGGAGGGGCAGGAGCCGAGGCCCCACAGCTGGCGTCCCTCGGGTCCCACCTGGGGGCCCCACGATGGGGGTAGGCCCTGAGCTCCAGGCCCTCCCGGCACCTCTGACCAGCAGGCCGGCCTGCCAGGCCCACTCCCGGGCCCCCACCGGGATCTGAAGCCTGGCGGCCTTGGGGCCCCTGCTCCACAGCACCCTCCCGCTAACTGGGCCCAGAGAGGCCTCATGCCATCCCCCCACCCCCGGAGGCCCGGTCCAGCCCAGACGCCCAGGCCCAGCTGTTCCCGCCCTTTCCCGGGCATCTGCCCCCAGCTCTCCCATGACACCGGCTCCCCGCTCCAGGCAGGCGGGGTGGGGGGCACCTGCACCTGCTGAGCACGCAGAGCCGCCCCCCCTCCCGTGCAGCCATGGGGGACCGAGCCCCACCAGCCACTGCGGGACCGGGGAGCGAGCCCCAGGAGCGTGGGTCCCAGAGCCCTGGGCACGATGGCTCAGCACCCTCTGGAGGAAGTGGCTTTAAGGGGGAGCTGGAGCCCCAGCGTGATGGCGGGGGCTCCTGAGAGACTGGGGAGGGGCCACCCGCAGGACGTCCTCCCTGAGGAGGACAGCAGGCCCCTGTCCCGCATCCCAGCACTGACCGCTGGGCCTGGCACACAGAGAGGCCTCAAAGTCAAGGCCCAGCAGGGGCGGACAGAGAACCCACCTAGAGGGTGTGCACAGTGGGCACAGACGCAAGCAGGTGCCCAGCAAATCAGCAGCTGAAATAGGAGGGAACCCCCACCAGGGCGGCCCACCCCCCGCCCGCCCCAAGCTTCACCTGTGGCCTCAAAGCCGCGGGGGCCCATAACCCCGCACTCTCCCTGAGCGCCCAGGGGCCCGCCGGCCATCGGCTGCTTCAGGCCGTGTGGCCACCGCACAGGGGCGGGCAGGCGGCGGGGCGGGCTTGTCGGGCCGGGGCCCCTGGAGGAAGAGCTGCTGGCGAGGCGGGAGGCGGGGGCGGCCCCTTCCTGGCGGAGTCCCCCGTCCTGTCCTGCCAGGGTCGCTGTGCCAGAAGCGACGTCTCCGCCTGCCTCGGGACCCTGCTCCAGTAAATGAGGGCGGCGCCCCCCCGGAGCCCCCACCACCAGCCAGAGGCACCCCCCTGCCTGGAGAGCACCAGGAGGCCGCTCCCCGCTGGCCAGCGCCCGGGGCCGGGCAGGTGAGGGCCTCAGTCCGGGGTCCGGGGCACCCTGGGGGTGGGGGGCCCAGAGGGAGCAAGTCCTGCCCCAGCTGCCCCCTCCCTGGGCAGGGCGGTCACCGGTGGGGCGGCCGAGGTCTGGCCGAGAGCCCGGGAGGCTGCGGGGCCGCAGGAGCCGGAGCTGAGGGTGGGACGGAGAGAGGTGGGGAGAAGTGGCAGCCCCACAGGGCTCCGAGCAAGTTGGGTGCCGGGTCGCGCTGGGGGTGCTGAGCAGGAGGGGAAGCAGAGTGGGGCTCAGTGAGGCTGTGGGGCGCGGTGGGCCAAGCCAGGGCCGGGAGGAGGGGCGCAGGGAAGGGACCAGTTCAGCAAGGGGCGGGTGGCCTGACCTCAGCCCGTAGTCACCAGGCGGGGGGCAGGCCCCTGGGGCATCCCCGCAGGGGGCGGGCCATGAGGGGGGCCCAGCCTGGCACCGGCAGCTCCCGTGGCGGGCTCTGCGCCAGGCTCTGTGCCAGACCCCCAGAGCCTCAGCGCTGGCGCGGCTCCTGGCAGGTGCCCCTGGGCCCACACAGCGAGGCCCGAGGCTCTGGGTCGCCCCAAGCTTCCCCACCGCGGCTCTGGCTTGGCCCTGCTGGGCCCCTGCACCCTCCCTGGTCGTCCCGGCCCAGGCCCCAGGCGGTCCCCTCTAGCACCGGAGCGGGGCTCAGTGAGGCCACGGGCCTGGGCAGACGACAGGCTGAGACCCAAGCTCAGCTGGCGGGTGCAGAGGCCACACGGGACGTGGCCAGGCCGGGCACAGGGTCCTGCTGGGGCGCGAGGCAGCCCCGGGGGTGTGTGACAACAATCGCAACCCCATGGGGGGCCGGCGGAGGCAGGCTGACCCTGTGTGGAGCAGCCGGTGGCCCCCAGGCTGGGGCTGGGCTGGGCTGGGGCCGAGGGCAGGCCGGCAGGGGTCCCACGTCCACCTTCTTCCCTCAGCGGGCCCCACGGCCGGACCCCCAAGGCCGCAGCCGGGCTCCAGGCTCCCGCCCACTGGGCTCACCGCCTCCTGCTTCCAGCTGCTCCCCGCCCCTGGAGGGCCCCCCCCGGAGGAGCCACCCCTCCATCCTGAGACGGAGCCCCTCGGTGTGCCCCGACAGCGGACCTGCACCCCAGAGGCCCTCGAGGCACGTGCGGTTCCGGGAGCCCCTGGAGGTGGCCGTCCACTGTAAGAGGCTCGGCGGGCCAGCCAGGGCCAGAGGCAGGGCAGTGACCTTGTGGAGCGGGGACACAGGTGTGGCCTCGGGGCTCCCAGGGGACCCCCCACCACCCATCCTCAGGGCCCAGCCCGGCAAGTCCAGGCTGCCCCTCGAGGAGGGAGCCTCTGCCGCCCAGGGCTCCGGGGCCACCCCCTCCCCACCCACATGAGCGCCCCACCAGGCTGGCCTCACCCCACGAGGGAGCTGGGGGGCCGGCCCGGCAGCAGAGACTGCGGACAGGGCCCGAGCCCTGGGCCCTGTGAGCTCGCGCGGGCAGGACCGCCCCAGGGAAAGAAGGGCCAGGGCACCGAGGGCAGCCGCAGGGGCCGGGCGGGGGTTGGGGGGCTCAGAGCCCTGACTGCCCCCCGCCTCCTCCCCAGACATCGTGGGCAGAGAGCCCAGGGCCTCTACCGGCCCCAGGGCCAAGGGTGAGTTGGGGCCGTGCCTGGTTCTGCCCCGGGTGGGCTCTCGCTGGGAGGCCCGGGCGGGGGCGGGGCTCCTGTCCCGCAGGGCTAGGGCATCACCCCAGGGGTCCCATCGAGGGGCCAGTGGTGCCAGCCACCAGGGGCAGCACCAGGCCACCCCACTGGAGGAGGGGGCCCAGGGGTCCTCGCTGGGCAGCCAGCTGACGGGCCTCTCACCCCAGAGCCCGGCCAGCGGTGTCCTGGGGGCGGCTCCCCGCGCCTGCGGCTGCTGTTAGGGCTGTTGGGGCTGGGGCTGCTGGGGCTGGGGCTGCTCTGGGGCCACACCCAGCCCCTCGCCCCGGCCCTGGACGCCCTGCGGGCCCGGCTGCTCAGCCTCGTCCTGCGCCTCCGGCTGGCGCCCTGACCTGCTGGCGCTGCCTCCTGCGGCTGTGACGGGCACCCCAGCGGGGGGCCTGCACAGACCCTGGCAGGTCTGGGGGGCCCCAGCTGCCTGTCTGGAGAAGTGCACGGTAAGCCCAGAGATGGGCGGGGCAGCTGGGGCCCCACTCCCATCAGCACGGTCCCTCCTGGCACACATGCCAGGGTCCACCGTGGGGCCCGTTGGCAAAAGGCCCCCACAGGCCCCAGCCCCCCACCCTTTAGACCCTCCCTTGTCCCAGAGGGACCCCACACCCAGGCCAGGCCCCGGCCCTGAGCTGTGGGACGCCTGGGGCTGGGGAGGTGCCACCCCACGGGCCCCGCGCACAGCCTCTGAGCCCGAGCCCCTGGGGATCCTCCCCACCCTGGGAAGATGCATCCCCCAAAAAACTCCCAGGAAGGCGCTCTTGGGGGTCGGTCGGGTGTGGGGCAGGGAGGGTCAGGAAGGGCCTGAGCGCAGCCTCCCCGGGACCCCTGCCCGCACCCACCGGCCGCAGCCGCCGGGATGGCTGCGGCCCCGCAGGGAGCAGCCTGGGGGGGTTGGCCCCCCGCGGTCAGGCGCTGGGAGGAACAGCGGGAGTCCTCGCTCGCCTGGACCAGCTCAGACAGCGTCCACGGTGGCCTGGGCCGGGGTGCCCTCTCGAGGGTCATTCTGTCCCCGTTACTGAGCTGGGGGACTCAGACTTCCTAGCAAACACCAGCGGCCGCAGTGGGGCAATGGCCGTGGGGTTCACTCTGGGCTGAGGCTGGTACCCCCCGACCTGCCCCAGCCTCAGAGCAGCTCTCTGGGGCCTCCTCGGCTTCAGGACCCCGGGCGCCAGGAGGGGCGTCCAGCAGCGAGGGCCGGTTCCCAGGCGCAGCGGCCCGTCTGGATGTGGCAAGGCGGGGCCCTGAGGGGCGGGGGGCGCAGCCCGGCCCCGATGCTGAAGCCGCAGACACACCTGGCTGGAGCGCGGCCAGGCGGGGAGAAGCACAAGCGCCCCCCGAGACGGAGACGCTTTATTTCCACTTGGAGGAACAGACACACTGGCGGAGGCTGCCTCGCGGCGGGACAATCACAGGCGTGTCCACAGCCAAGTGCCGGGAGGAGCAGAGCCGCGGGGCCCAGCCCACCGTCCTCGTGCCCCTTCCTGGGGGCTGGGGGGCTGGGGGGCCTGGCGCCAGCGACGGCCCCTGCAGGGGACACCCACATGCAGGCCAGGGGCCCCAGGACCCCGACCGGCTCCGAGAGCCGGAAACGTGGCAGCCCGGGGCTCCAGACCCCGCGCCCGAATGGGGGGCCCGCCGAGCTCCCAGGGACCGGGAGGGCCCCTGGTGGACACGCAGAAGCCAGGACCGGGCGAGGCCAGGTGTGCCGCAGGCCTGGGGTGCCCCCTGTCCCCCAGGATGCAGGGCACTGCCGGACGTGGGCCGGGCCCTGGGCAGAGCGGGCTGAGGGACCGGCTCGGCCAAGCAGCGCCCACAGCGCCCGCTCGCGGGGCGGAGGCGGCGGCGGCGAGTGCCCGCCCATCACGGGCAGCTCACACTGCGGGCTCGCACTGCGGGCACACTCGCACACGCTCACACTCATGTGCATGCCCGCACACACCACACCCCCGCACACGCACCCAGTCAGGGCCCCCCCACAGTGCAGGTCTGGGGCTCGGGGGCCGCCGCCGTGCGGGCGCCCGCGGCCTGGGCCTTCCCGTGAGCTCGCCGGCGCCGGCGCTGGCGCAGGAGCAGAGGACGCGGCCTCCAGGGACCTGCTCAGGCCTTCCTGTGTTCTGCCTGCCGCCGCCAGGCCAGCCTCAGGCTGCAGCCGGGAGGCAGTGGCTACCACCCCGGGTGAGCTGACCGCGGGGCCGGGGCTGGTCAGCGGGGCCCAGGGGCTGGCGTGGCCAGGCCCAGCAGCACAGGCGCCCGCAGGGGCCGGGGGCACACACAGAGCTCTGTGCACCCTAGAGGCCGCCCACAGCCCCACACCCGGCGGGAATCGGGGTGCCGGGGCGGGGTCCCCTCTCTGCGCGGGGCTGGGGCGGCCGGGCAGACTGCCCGCCCTAGATGACTGCGCTCTTCTCCTCCTGGAAGGAGGCGCGGGGGCCCGGCCCGGCCAGCAGCAGCTCCTTCTCGTGCAGCAGGCTGTCCAGCAGGTCCTCGCGGCGGTAGCTGTGGCAGACGCGCAGGAAGGCCAGCGCGGTGAGGGCCAGCCAGGCCAGCCATGAGGCCCAGAGGCCGAACTGCAGGAGGGCGAGGCGGGGTCAGGGGCGCGGGACCCAGGCCACCCAGCCGGTCCCGCAGGAAGAGCGGGGTGCGGGGAGGGGGCCGAGAGTGGGGCTCAGCGCCGGGGTGTACCTGCCGGCCCTGGCCCCCACCCCGAGCACCCCGGCTTGGGTCGGGGTCCCTGGAGGAGCAGCCAGATGGCCGTTTGCCCCCAGGCTGGCCTCGGCCCCCACAAACTACCCCGATCTGCTGTTTCCAAACAGCTAGAAGAGAAACAGCCCGAGGGTCCGGCCTGAGTCCCACAGTTCCCGCCCGCCGCCCTCCTCCCGGAACTGGGGCCGGGCCGTGCCTCCCCCAGCCCGCCCAGCGCACCCCCGCCTCCGGTCCCTCGCCGGTCCTTCCACCCTGCCCCCGCCGGGGTCCCGCCACCCACAGCGCTGGCCGCCTGGGGTCCACTTGGGCCTGGGAGGAGGCCCAGGGCCAGTCTGACGGGCAGAGGTGGAAGTGGAGGGGCAGCCCCTCACCCCCGCCAGGTCCCCACCTGCCTGCGCTCCAGGAAGGCACCCCGGAGGGCGGGGTTGCCTCAAACCCTCAGACGCGGCCCGGCCCCCCTGGTCAGGCACTGACAGCGACCCCCCGCACTTGCCCAGGGGACCCGCTCGGCCAGGACCAACGTCCAGCCGCGCCTGCAGCACCGCCTTCTCGCCCTCCACACCCGCCCTCCGGGCACCTCACCCCTCCCACCGCTCCTGCAAACCCCACTGGGTCTCCAAGGTGCAGCTCCTGCCCCTCCTCCAGGCAGCACCCAGCTGCCCGCGCAGCGTCCACTCAGCCTCCCTCGCCTGCGGCACCTCCCTTCGCTGCCAGCCGGTGTCCCTCAGGGGCTGAGCAGCGAGCGGCCCTGCCCCACAGTGCCGCCTCCCTTCCCACCTGGGACCTGCCTAGCTGGCAACCCTGCGTACCCAGGTAGCCCCCCACCTGGGCAGCCCCCCCACTTGGGCAGCCCCCCACCTGGGCAGCACCCACCTGGGCAATGGCAAACTGGTCGTAGAAGGCAGAGTTGTCCACGTTCAGCTCCAAGTCGACACCCTGGAGCTCTTTGCAGCTGCAACAAGAGGGGCGGATGCAGCGGCCGTGTCACCAGGCCCAGGGTCGGGGCATCACCCAATGGCACAGGCGCTGCCCACAGTGAGAGGTGGGGCGCTCCACACCTCAGCTGGGCGTGGGAGCCTGGCCCCTGCCCTCCTGGACACCCTGGCCCAGCCACCGCGGACGGACCTGCAGGCCGCGCCTGGCACACCTGACCCCACCCACACCCGCGCTCCACAGCTCCTCTGCCCGCCCCCCAGGCCCCCGGGGCCACATCCGCCCGCCACCCCGCGCCCCGGCCAAGCCCCGGGTGCCACTGCGCTGCGAGGCCCACCTGTGGGGCACCGAGCCCTTCTCCGTGACGGCGTCACACCACATGGCGAAGCCCACGCTCACGAGGGTGCTGGCGATGAAGACCAGGAAGAGCACGCAGGCGCTGGCCAGGAGGCTCAGGAAGGCGTAGAGGAAGGAGCTGCGGGGCGGGCGAGGGCCGCTGAGGCCATGGGACCCAGCATGGCCCTGGGCTGGACAGCAGGGGCCGCTCCCTGCCCGCAGTGGCCTCAGCCCCCTCCAGGCGCAGGCTGCCCCTCCCCCCGCCCCCAGCCCAGCACAGGGACCTGTCGCCCCAGCTCAGGGGCCGTGGCGATGCTGGAGCCCAAGGTTGCTTGGTCCGGGCAGGTCCCCCTTCCCGGTCACCACCAAGGCCCTTCCCCCACAGGGTCCCCAGCACAGCCGGCCAGACCTCTCGGGCCTGGGACGACCCTGCTGGGCCATCCCCATGGCGACCACGAGGCTGTGTGAGCGCGTGGGGCCAGGGATTGGCTCCCCAGACGGCTGGTCCTTGCTGGGCCTCGGGTGGCCACCCTGGGGTGCGCCTGAGGCCGCAGGTGGAGCCAGAGCTGGGAGGGCCAGACCCAGGGGTGCTCCGCCAGGTGGAGGCAGCGCTGACACAGGACTCGGCGCGGCGGCACCAGAGCCCCGGGCCACACTGGCTGGGTGGGGCTGCGAGGACACCCACGCAGGACCACCCTGGCACCTGCCCGCGCCCCCCCCAAGCTCCCACTGGACTCTCTGAGGCCCGGCCCCTCCCGCCACGGTGCCCTGGCTGACCTCCCACCTCCTGACAGCCGTGGGGAGACTGGGGCTGCTGAGCAATGATGCCGGGGCGGGGGCAGGCAGGGGCAGGCCCAGGGAGAGGGCCTGGACCCGGGGTGGATGTGGGCTGTGCGGACCTGGGCAAAGGCTGCTGTGGCCCACACAGGGTGTGGACAGGGCCCGCGAGGGAGCCAAGGGCTGGAGTGGCCCCAGGGGCTGCCCTCAGCCTCTGCATAGCATCACCCTCCTTGGATGGGGAGGGCCCCCAGTGCGCTCACGGGTGCCAGCTGTGCCCTGGCGTGGAGCGGGTGCTGCCTGCAGGAGGGAGGGCTGCGGGTGGCGGGAGATGACAGGGCACATTTGCAGGCCGGCGGAGGGGGTGGGGCCGCCGGCTCGGGAGGCAGGGCCGAGGGCACGGTGCCTGGAGGGGGTGCGCGCGGGCTGGAGTTGCAGGGCCGAGCCCGGGAGGGCCTCGCACGGCCGGCTTGCGGGTGGGCACGACCCGAGGGCCCACTTACCCCTCGTGGCCCCTGCAGAGGAGGAAGAGCGAGCGCCAGGCGTGCGCGGCGGCCAGCAGCAGCGAGAGGAGGCTGGCGAGCAGGCCGAAGCGGCAGGCGGCCGGCGGGCCCCACTCCTGCACCGTGAAGCGCTCGCGCGCCTGCACCGAGAGGTTGGCGCTCAGCCACATGCCCTCGGTGAAGAGCAGGCAGCGGCCGCGGAAGTCGTGGCCGTTCTCGGACAGCGGCACGAGCGCCACGAAGCTGAAGAGGAAGGCCAGGAGGTGGCCGGCGCACTGCGCCAGCAGGAGATTGTGGGGCGCCATGGCCGGCGGGCGCGGGCCGGGCGCGGGGCCGGCGGGCGGCCCGGCCGGGGCGCGGGGAGGCCGCGGGCAGCAGCCGGCGCGGGGAGGCCGCGCGCGCAGGCCGGGCCGGGGCGCGCGGGAGGCTGCGCAGTGGCGGCGCCGGCGGGTCCTGCGCGCCCCGCCCGGGACGCGCGCGCCGCGGCCGAGCGCGCAGCACGGCGGGCAGCACCGCGGCCAGCTCCGGCCAGCGGGGCGGGCGCCGAGGCCCACCCAGGGGCGCGGGGGCGCGGGCCGCGGGGCGGACACCCGGCATGGAAGCCGGGCGGGAGGCGAACTACCGCTCCGTGCCGGCCCGGCCGGCCCGCGCGCCTGCCCCAGCCCTGGCGGAGGTCAGGAGGCTGATGTGAGGTGCGCGGGGCCCGGCCGGGCGGGGCGGGGCGGGGAGGGGCCGGGCCCGCGGGGCGGGGTCGTGAGCGCGGCCTCGGCGGCGCCTGGGAAGCTGCGGCACAAAGAGGCCCGGCTGATGTTTCCCAGCCCAGCAAGGGCTGCCCCAGGCCCTCGTTACCCCAGCCTGGCTGGGCCGGAGGCTGCTGACGCATCAATTAATAGAATTAATGCCTTTCCCAGGTCCCTGTAGGACTCGGCCACGTTTGTCCAATTCCCAGAGCCGGCCCGGGGCTGCTCTTCCATAAGCAACGCCAACGAGGGGCTTACAGCTGCATCAGCCCTTTTGTCACAAGCATAAAAAATCTCATTTCATTGCAAAGCAACAGACGCTCACTTTTAAGCCAAGCACTTCAGCACGTGTGAATGGAGAGCCTCCCCCACAGCCCCCCGGGGTGGCCACTCAAGACAACCCAGCGCCTGCTTTCCTAGACATGGCGCCCGCGGCCGCACCGGGTCTGGGGCTGAGCTCGCACCCGGCTGTGGGCTCCGCAGCTCACGGCAGCGATGGCTCCTCTCCGGCCAGGCTGCTGGCCTGAGAGCCGAGGGCCCACGGCACGTCCGTGGGCAGCTGGTGGCCTTTGCCATCCCGAGCGCATTGGGCGCCCCGCACACGGGCAGGCGGGCGCAGCCGTTCCCTGCAAGAGCGGTTCTCGCGGATGGACAGCTGGGCCCTGGGGCAAGCATTGCCAGAAGTCGCCAAACTGGGCCTGACGACAGCCGAGCCGCAGCCCCTTCTCCAAAGCCCAGAAACACACCTGCTCTCCATGGAAACACAGCCCGGGCACCGCCACCTCGAAGGCCCGTCACCAAGGTCTGTGCGCTTCACAGCCATGGCCTCGGCTTCCGTGAGGGCACTTTACCGCGGTCTCTGCCGGCAGACACGGAGCCTGGCCTCGTCACCCCCCACCCCGCAGAGGCCACTCAGGCCCCGTGACCCCCGAGCACCCAACTCCTCCGAGGGGTCACGGGCGGGGAGCCCACCTCCAGCTCCCCGGCAGCGGCTGCCCAGCTCACCCGCGGGCGCCGCCATGGGGGCTCAGCCAGGACGAAGGAGGCCACGACAGCCGAGGGGCGGGCTGCGAGGTGGCCAGATGCCCGCCGTGTAAGAGCTCAAGACTGGGGGGTTCCTGAGGATGAGTTCTGTTTAGCCTTCGCCGGGCAGGTATTCCCACGATTGAAATAGCTCCAACCGGGCCTCCCCGGTGGCTCAAGGGGTTGAGTACAGCGCTGTGAAGCTGCCCGCAGCCTCTGCAGCAGGAGTTCGATCCCCGGCCGGCCAGAGAGCTATCCACAGGGCACAGCAGACCTCTCCTGTCTCCCCGCTGCTCCCCTCAGCAGTTATTTCAGGGGATCCACCTGTTCTGCTCCCCGCTCTGTCTCTGGGGGTCCTCTTACCTCCGCTCCTCTGGTCTGCACCCCAGCTCTTGTCTGCATAAATAAATGAATCTTAAAAAAAAACTCCAACCTACAAGAAAGTGGAAAACCCCCAAATTCATGTTCGAACGTCAGCACCGTACGAGAATGACGCACAGAGAAAGAAGAGATTTCATTTTAAAATGTGGATGGAAAAGTCAAAGAAAATACGGCGTGTCGAGGGCGGCCCGATGTCCCAAGGAACAAGAAAACGTGGACACGCGGGGCCGGCCTCGAGCACGAGAACGTCCGAGCTCAGGCCCGGCGGCAGCGCCGCGAGCAGCAGTCAGGGGAGAAAACTCATTTTTTTGCCCTTTGCAGCTCCAGCCGCGACTTCCCATTGTCTGTTTTTCGATCTGTGAAGAACAAGAAGAAAATGTGCGATGAGACGACGCCGGCCGGATCCCGAGCCCGGGCCTGAGCCCGGGCGGCGCTCCCGGGGCGGGCGGCTGCTTCTCCGCGCTCCCCCCGATGAAGCCCCGCGTCCCAGGACACGGGCTGCCGCGTCCGCATGTGCATGTCGGGGGCGTGAGAGGACGCGGCGGGGACGGGGGCGGGACACACGCCGGAGTCCGCGCTTGGCCCCACACGCCAGTGCCGGGTCAGGGCTCCGGGGGCAGCGGAGGGGCGGCTGAACGGACACAGCTGCAGCCGAGGCGCCAGCCGATCGGATCCCGGGGCCGGGAGCAGGGAGGTCCCTGCGGGGGGCCGGGCCCGGGAGCCCAGGCCGCCCCCAGCACGTGGGCCCCGCAGCTGCGCTGGGCCCTGGGGAGACGCAGGGCCGCGGGGGTCCAGCGCTCAGCTCGTCCTGGCCCCGGGCCGGCGGGCGCCTGGAGCAGGCGCGGTGCCCTGATGCACGCGTGGACTCCGCACACCCGGCTCCGAGGCGACAGGTGGCCGCGGCTGGGCAAGCGGGAGGCGCTCGGCTCGCCCCTGCAATCAGGGATAAGACGGCCGGACAGCTCCGCCGCGGCCAGGCCGGAGGGGCCAGAGCTGCCTTGCGGGGAGGGGAGCCGGAGGCCGGCCGGGGAGGGGCGGGGGCGGGAGCGCAAGGGCCAGAGAGGGCGCAGCAGGATTCAGGACACCCGCAGGCCGAGCCTCTCTGGGTCTCAGGAGGACAAGGGAGACGCGGGAGCGTGGACAGAGCAGGTGGCCGCAGGCGCCGGCCACTGGGACAGACGCGCCGGGCACCGAGCTCGCGGGCGAGTCCTCCCAGACGGGCTGATGCCCAGGCGGCCGCGGGGTGGGGTAGACGCGGGGGCCGTGGGCAGTGCTGGGCCCTGCTGTCCAGCCGCTCGCTCACGGCCTCTCCAGGGCGACGCCCTGTCCCGCGTCTCTTCGCGGCGAGTCCTCGGGCTCCTGCTTTCTAAGGCGACTACGGTTGAGCAGAGGAGGCGGCCGCAGGGCCCACTGTGGCCTGTGCCCACGCCCACCCGGGGTCTGCTGCCTGGCCCACCATCCACCGCCTGAGTGCCCGTCACCCCAGGTGAGCGCACGGCCCAGCGGGCAGGGAGAGGGTCTTCGGTGTCTCCAGGGTGAGCTGCGGGCCGGAGGACGGCGGGGCCCGGCTCTCCACACGGGAGGGGCTCCCCCGCCAAGGACGGTCTTCGTAAGCCCTGGTGGTTCCAAGACCGCTGAAGCGGGAAACGCGAAACCACGGGGATGGCGGGAGGGCCAGGAGGGCAGGTGCGGCGAAGGCGCAGGACGCAGGCCCCCCTCTGGCGCCCCACAGGCCAGGGAACCACTCATGCCGCGGGGCTGGGTCCAGCGCCCAGGCCAGCGGGGGGACCCAGCACACAGCCCCTCGGCCGACGGACCTTAGCCCCGGCTGAGCTCCGGATCCCGTGATCCCCAGCGCCCCCCAGGCCCAGCACTGGCCTCCCCGGGGAGCACCCCCACCCCTCAGCGGCCGGGCCTGGGAGGTTCTGGATGGTGTCACACTAATGAGAAAATATATATATTTTTAAAGATGTATTTATTTATGCATACAAGAGCTGGGTACAGGCCAGAGGTGCGGGGGCGGGGGGCGGGGGGTGAGAGGATTCACCAAAGACAGAGTGGGGAGCAGAACAGGCAGATCCACTGAAAACACTGCTGAGGGGAGCAGCGGGTGGCAGGAGAGGTCTGCGGCGCCATGTGGGTAGCTCCCTGGCCGGCCGGTATCTTGTGCTGCAGAGGCTGCGGACAGCGTCATAGGTTGTGTCTTAACCCCTTGCGCCCCCAGGGAGGCCCTGATGAGAAAATATATTATTGAGCAAATGAATACAATAAAGACTCCAGCAGGACTTCCAGCCCAGGTGCAAGGAACCCGCCAACGCAGGCGCCCGGCAAGTGCGCTTCCTTACAGCTCCTCCCTCTCAGGACCCATGGCCGCGGCCTCAGCACCCTTATCCACAAGGCCGGGCAGCCGGCCAAGCTGGTCCCTCTCTCCAAGGCCATCCCCAAGGCCTGCGTCTTCCCGCCTTGCCTGGCCCCCTTGTCTGGGGACTGTGCCGCAGATGCTGGTGCCTGCTGGAAAGCGATGCTGTCCCTGCAGCAGATCTGGGCCCAGTGGTGCATGAAAGGACCCCTTGGGCTTTACCGGCGCTCAGACCTCACGGGGCTCCCCAGGTCTGGGACCTCGTGCCTGAGTCATACAGCTTCCCCGGACCTCACCGTTCCTGAAGCACCGCTTCCTCTTCCCCGGCCTGGGGACAAGGCTAGAATTTATTTCCACGACACCAGTCACCACGGGCCGCGGCTTCACGACCCGCACACGGGCACGTCCCGCCCCCAGAAGGCAGGCTGGGGCTGTCGGCAGCACCCCACCCACCCCCCACCCCACCCCCACCCACCACCCCCCCCCCCCCCCCGCCCCGCCCCGCCCCTGGGCCTGCCAGTCTCCAGCCCCCACCGGGCCTCCCTGCTCCAGACTCACCCTGCGGGGCTTTTTATATGCAAATTAATAAGAAGCGCCTTCCTTTGAATCCCTGAATAATTGAACAGTCTCCCTCCCGCCCCTGTCCGCCCCCCTGCCAATCCTGGAAGGGGGCACAGGTCAGCTGCCACCTGGAGAGCAGGGGTGGTGGGTCACAAGCCACGGGGTGGGGGGAGGGCCGCGAAATGCTGCCAGCCCTGGGGTGCCCCTGCCTGCAGCTGCCACATGGACCACCCGCCGGGAAAGGCCAGAGCAGCCCCCCAGACGCCCCTCCCACCTCACCTCCGGACGGAGCAGGAGGCAGGAGAGAAGGCCGAGCAGGGCTCCCAGTGGGGGGAGCCCAGACCCGATGGAATGCCACCTTCCCCTTGTGCCCACCCCCACACCCGGCACCCTCCACCCCCACCCCTTCACCCCACCCCTCCACCACCTACTTCCTCACACCTGACACCCCACCCCTACACGCCTACACCTACACCCCATACCTTACACCCCACCCCTCCACCCCCACCCCCATACCCCACCCCCTCCACCTGCCCCCAGTGCTGCATCCCCTCGTCTCTGTCCATCTCCTTCCCTCCATCAGCTGCCCCCATGTCCTCTCTACGTGCGGCCTTTGTAGCGAGGACCAGGCCGCCCCAGACACCGGTTTCCCTGGACACTGGGGCTCCCGCCTGGGGTGCCAACTCGGGGACCCTGCCTGGGGTGCTGACTGGGGCTCCAAGGCCATCCTGAGGAGTCCCTGGCTCACCGGCCACCCAGCCTCAGCCTGGAAACTCGGACACATGGGAGGGGAGGAGGCGGGGCCAGCAGGGTGGGACCCGGCCAGGGAAGGAGGCACTGGGCCTGGGGTCCAACATCTACAAAAGAAGACGGAGGAGAGGAGCCCGGAGGAGGGGAGACCAGCTGCAGCCCCACTGTCCCCCCAGGGCCCGGCAGCGCCCACCCGCCCCTCTGAAGGCCGAACCCCGAGGTGTCACCAACCCGCTCTCGGCCCAGGAGCCCCGGCTGGGCCCTGGGGTGTCAGGGCTGGCCAGCAGGGCCCTCTGGGGATGGGGGTGTGGCCAGCAGGCACCGGCGGGCACTCAGATGCCCAGGGGAGACCCTCCACTGCCAGCCCCTGGGGGGGGCCCTTCCCCGCCTCCACCACCCCAGCTTCAAACAGGTTCTCGCAGGGGAAGCAATCTCCTCTTGAATGTTTAATTGCGAATTAATATTTATGAGGCCCTCGAAGGCCGGTCGGGGATTGATAAATATTAACAAGGAACGAGGCCCCGGCCTGTCCTAACACCTCCGTGTGTGCAGCCGCCACGGTTCAGGGGTCCCCCTCCCGGGGCAGGTGGGCTGCTGGGGAGCTCTGCCCGCCGGCCACCCGCCCACCTCCCAGCCTTCCCCAGCCCCTGCGGGCACCTGCCCGAGGTGTCACCTCCCCCCGGGAGCCCTCCGGGCCTGTGCTGGCCCCAGTCGCGCGCCCCCGCCCGCGCAGGGTCCGCGCTCACACCCCAAGTGCACCGAGTGTCTGAGCGCGGTGGAGCTCGGGCGCCCTCGCGCGGCCAGCGAGGACATGACCTGTCCCTCCGTGCGGACAAGTCTAGGACAGTTTCTACGTTAAAGGCAAAATACGTTTTAGAATTGAAAAATAAAATAATAGGGGCCTCCCCTGGTGGCGCAGTGGTTGAGCGCTGGGCTGCGAAGCTGTCTGCAGCCTCTGCGGCGCCGGTTCGATCCCCGGCTGCTCCCCGGCCACCGGAGGAGGGTCCCACATGGCGCGCAGACCTCTCCTGCCGCCCGCTGCTCCCCTCAGCAGTGTCCTTCGGTCCTTCTGCCTGCTCTGCTCCCCGCTCCGGCTCTGGCGGGTCCTCTCGCCCTCCCGCGCTTCTGCCTGTGCCCAGGGCTTGTGTAAATAAATAAATAAATAAATAAATAACAAAGAACATTTTCCTGATCTGAACAAAGTCTTGACTCTCCTTTGGCCACCTGGACGCGGGCAGCAAGAACCATGATTTTGAGGCGCGCCCCCAGCTGAGCGCTCTGAGCTTGGGGGGGAGGGGCGGGGGGCGGGGGGGCCGCTGGGGGCAGCCCTGGGTGGCCAGACGAGCGCTGTCCAGTGCAACCCTGCAGGGAGGGCACCCCACGGCAGGGACCCTGAGGAGATGCTGGGTCCTCCCAGCCGTCACCCCACAGGGGGTGCATCCAGCCCAGAGGGCAACCCCAGAACCCGGAGGCCCAAGGCCCCCAAACAGAAGGGGAGGCAGGGACTGCAGGGCCGGGCGGGGCCTGGGGATGGGGAGCTCGTGTGGAGCCCGCTGAGCTCCGTGGGGCCGCACGGACACGCCCTGGGGACCCATGGATTGGGGGGTGCTCCGCAGAGCCTGGGCGGTGGGAAGGGGCCCGGAGGGGCTGGGAGGGGCCCGGGCCACAGTGCGTCCTGACCCAGGAGCCGGTGGAAGAGGCTCGCTGGGGGACACCAGGCCCCACCGTCCTCGGATGCCAGCCCAGGGGGCCGCCCGGGACTGCCCCACCTGCTGGCCCCCGGGGCCTGGGGAGCCACCCTGCCCTTCCCAGCCTCAGCGCAGCGTGGACACAGGGCGCTGGCACCAGGGCTCCCAACCCCAGGCTGAGGCCAGGGTTCGTCCTCACCATAGGCAGGACCCCAGGCCGCGGCCACGCCGACAAGGCAGACCTGGAAGCAAAGCATTAAATGGAGGAGGGGGCATTCCCCTGAGATAACAGGGTGACTCACCACCCTCCCCGGGCACTCTGGCCCCCGAGACCTTGCACAGGCCGCGCCCCTGCGCAGACTCTGCCCCAGCGCTGGCACCGCTGAAGAGGGAGGGTCTGCAGGCAGCGGCCCCTCCCGGCTTCTCAGGAGAGAAGGCGCTGAGCTGCCGGCGCCCGGAATATGAGTCTCAGGTAAGTCGGGGTTCTCCAGCGGCGGGCAGGGGGCGCTGTCCTTGGGTGCCCGCCTCTGTGGCTCTTCATGAGACCTGACCCTTCCCTCTGCCAGCCACAAGGGTGGGGGGAGTGGCCCTCTGCATCTGGGGGCACCGGCTCCTCGGACGGTGGTCTCAGAGAAAAAAGACCCCCCCGCCGGGGCTTTATGGTTTGCTGGTCTTCCAGGGTCTTTTTACCAGCATTAGAGGCTGGGATGGCAGGACTTTTCTCTACAGGCCTTAAGGAACTAAAGCCCACACAGTCTTGCAGGAAATTAAATTCAGAAATTAGCTGCTCAGCTTGGCAAAGACCCCGGCAGAACCCCCAACAGGCCAGGCTGGCACGCTGGGGCTCCACATCACAGTTATTGACCTTTTGCTCCAAAACATATGGAGAAAAGCTGCTTGAAGCCAGAGAAGCAGCACCTAAGTGACAGCGGCAGCAGAAGAACCCCCGGCCCCCCCCCCGCCCCCCACCCCGCAATCCCAGATCAAAGCCCAGCTCAGCGGCTCAGCGTGGGGAAGGAACTCGGACTGGACAATGGGCCGCGGGGAACGGATGTGGGGCCAGACTCTGCACTCAGGAAAGAAGGAAAGCGCGTCCCTTTCAAATACCAAAACCCAAGCGAAACAGAGCAAGCGGGAGACTCCCCGAGCCTCCAGTCCAGCAGCGCCCCCGGACCACGCGGTGAACACGGACCATCACAGACCTCGAGTCCCGGAGGCACCCCCCGCTTGCACAGCCCAGCGCCCCACCCTGACCCGCCTCCAGCGGCAGGAGCACCGCGAGACCCCCCGGGGCCGAGGAGGTGGAGCCCCGAGGTGCCCCGGCGCCTGGCTTCATCCACACTGGGTGAGACGAGGCGCCCCGGTCTCCTGAGGCTCGCAGGCGGACCGTCGATGCACGGTCCTAATAAAGTGGGGAGCAGCCCTTCCGCGTGCTCCACTGCGGGCCAAGGAGCTTCTCGAGGACCGCGCAGAGCCGAAGTCACCCCGACAGCGGCTGGCAGTGGGGAATCCGACCTCGTTCCTCTCCCTCCACCCCCCACCCTCCGAGGGACACCTGAGGGACACACTTGTGGCTGTGACGTCTGGGTTCTCTTGGGGTGAAACCCACTTTACATGCAGAGTGGACTCCAGGCCTCCACAGCCCCACTGCACCCCCAGCCCCGGGTGGGCCCTGCGGTCAGCCCGCGGGACGAAGCCGGCGCCCGGCCTGCCCCTCCCGTAGCGCCCCTCACAGGCTCCGTTAGGAGGGTGTGCAACACGGCGCAGCGGGCAGCACCGTACCGCGGACATGGGCACCTCAAACAGCCACACCCGCAGGCCCCCGCGGCCCTCCCGCCACCCCTTAGGCTTCTGATTTCTAAACACATTCAGGAGACGCTTCAGTCACCTGCCCGCTCCCTTAGCTCTCCGCAGACAGACCGCAGAGGGGCCGTATCTGCGCGCAGCTGCTTGGAGGGAGAAAGTCCAGTGAACGTAATGAAGTCACCGCGAGGAGCCTCGACGGCGGCTGAGCGAGGGAAGCCCGCCCAGGCCACCGCAGGTGCCGCCCCCGCTGTGGAGCCCCCAGAACAGGGAACTCCGCGGACAGCAGCGCAGCGGGTGCCCGGAGCTGGGGCAGAACCGGCAGGGGAGGACGGGCGACCTCAGTGTCCCCAGACAAGCTCGCGCTGAAACAGGGGCGGTCAGGGCAGCGGAGCGGCAGGCCGGATGGGGGGACGGAGCGGCCGCCCCCTGCCCAGGCCCCAAGAGGCCAAACGCCAAAACCAAGGGCCGCGGGGCGCAGCGCCGAGTGGGCCTGTGGCCGAGCCAGCACAGGGTGGGCCCGCGGGGGACAGGCCACCGCCTGCGGGTCCCCCGAGGATCCCGGGGCCGCAGGCTCCAGGGACGGCCTCCCTGGGGTGTCTCCCAGCAGGAGGCTCGAGCCCGCGTGGCCCGCACGGCCGCCTCCCCCGGGAGCCTTGGTGATGGGCACGCTGGCCGGCAGGCGTCTGGGCAGCCCCCGCCGGCAGGGACGCCCCGCGGCCCCAGGGTCATGTCGGGAGCCGCCCGGGCGCCGCCAGCAGCAGCTGCACTGTGAGCCCCGCCGGCTGCGGGTCCCCTCGGGCTGGAGACAGGACGGAGGCCGCGGCCCTGTGAGGGTCTTCGGCTCCTCGGAGGGCGGCCGCTGGACACTCCTTCCCTCTCCCTGCAGCGCCAGGAGCGGGGTCTCCCTTCTTTCCTCAGAGGCTGGGACCGCCTTCCCCGCGCAAGGGCGGGTGCGGCCGCGCCCCTCCTGGGCCTGCAGACCCGCGCCGGGGCCCGCACGTCGGATTGGGCCGCGTCCCAGTCCTGTGGCTGACTGGGCCGTTGAGCACCAGTCGGCTCACAGCTCCCCTGATGGGCGCGCGCAGGACTGCGCCGTTACAGAAGGGGGCTCTGCGGGCTCCCCGCTGGCGCAGTCAGTGGAGCGCAGCGCTGTGGAGCCGTCCGCAGCCTCTGCAGCGCGGGTTCGATCCCCGGCCGGCCAGGGAGCTGCCCACAGGGCGCCGCAGACCTCTCCTGTCTCCCCGCTGCTCCCCTCAGCAGTGGATTTCCTGTCTGTCTGTTCTGCTCCCCGCTCTGTCTCTGGTGGATCCTCTCACCCCCTACACCTCTGGCCTGTACCCCAGTTCTTGTATAAATAAATGTTTTTTAAAAAGGGGGGGCTCTGCAACGTACCTGCCTCCACAGACTCGGCAGAGCCTCAGGGAGAGACCTGCGCTACGGCCACCCCCTCCCCCCACTGAGGGGCTGCGCCCAGGCACAAGGCCCGCGTGGCCCACCCTCACCAAGCCCCGGCGTCACAGCAGAGGGTGCTCCTGCCACCCCAGTGAGGACCTGCCCAGGGCCACCCCAACATCATCTCCGCCTGCCCCGGCTCCAGGTGGGGGAAAGGGGTGTCCTGCCCTTCTCCCCGGTGGGGTCTGGGAAGGTGGCTCTAAACAACGTGAGGGTCTGTCACCCGGACGCGGCCATCGGCGGGCAGCAGCAGCGCTGGGCGCTCCCTGCGCCCCAGAGCCCCTTCGTGTACCTGCCCTTCCTGGAGGTGGGGCGGACCAGTCAGCTGTGAGCCGTGAGCCGCCTGGGGCCAAATGGCCCCGTTGCTGTCGGACCCGCCGTGTCAGCGGTGAGAGCAGCAGGACGGGGGTGTCCGCTCACCCTGCTGCCCACAGGCGGGTTGAGGCGGTTGCTCCTCAGCGCTCAGCTGCTCTCAGAGCTGCCACTTGTAGGGGACCCATCAGGTGCGGCGGCGCTAAGTGGCCCCATCAGACTATGGGTGACAGAGGCCATAAGCCAGGGCTGGAGGGAGCTAGGGAGGCCCCGGAAGGAGACAATGACCGGAGCCCCCGAAGAGAGAAGAGGACAAGGGAGGCCCCGAGGACAGGAGACGCCGCCGCCAGCCCCAGAGAAAGGAAAAGCAGCAGCCGGCAGCGGGCTCTTCGGCTCCCTGCTTGCAGGACACGCCCCAGGGTGCTGCTCCGGGGCCGAGGCCTCCTGCCCTTGTGCGCGGGTGGGGCCCCGACAGCAGCCGCCCGCTCACCGGCGCGTCCTTTGTTAGTCTGCAGCGCTTGCTTTGGCTGTCGGCCTTCTGGGGCTTTCCGGCGGTTCTCGGGGCCCGGCAGGTGGGCGGCCCAGTGCCTGACTCCAGCAAGGCCCAGCTCAGACACCCCTTGCAGGGAGCCAGGACCCCCAGGTCAGGCCAGGGCTCCCCTCCGCAGGGTGTGCGAGGGCCACCTCCCCGAGGGCAGCAGGCATGGCCCCCGTGACCTCACCCCGGCCGCCCAGCCCAGTCCAGCTCCTCCCAAACCCACTATGTCCCCTTGGGCCTGTTTCTCCCTGAGGAGTGGGGGTGAGGGTGGCCTCTGGGGGGGCAGACAACCCTGCTGGAGGTGTCCCGTGTCCCAGCCAGTCGGGGCTCAGGCTTCTCCTGTCTACCCCTCACCAGCACAGATGCTACCCCTGGCACTGCCCATCGGAGCAAAGGGCTGGCCTGGGGCCACAGCGGGGCCGCCGGGAGCGGGGGCCTCAACCCCAATGGACCCCTGAGCCACCCTCCAGCCCCTGAGCTGGGGGGTGAGGAAGCCCCAGCAAGCTCAGGCAGAGCTCCCGGGGTGACTGCCTGCTAGACCCACTTTCACCAACCCGTCCAAAATCGTTCAGTGTTGCTCAACAAATTTCCCAAAATCAAAATTGCAAATGAAGCCAGAGGCCCCTGGAAATTCTGGGGGAAACTGCACTGTCCTTGTGGAAAGAAAGTACCAGAACAGGTTGTGCTTACCTGGGACTGACACTGAGCAGCTGGCACGGCAGGTGGGGGGCAGCGGGGAGCCCCCGTGACGTGAGGCTCCTGGAAGTTAAATCACATTCCCAAAACGTGAACTTTTATTTAAACGCTAACATGATTTTAGCTTTTTATTTAAATATGATTAAAACCAAAGTTATTCGATTTGCCTGAACCAGGAGACACCAGCGTGAGCACAGGGGCAGCAAAGGGGCCCTCGCCCCGGCGAGTGCCGTGCGTGCGGGCAGCGCCCTCGGAGCCAGGCGCCGCGGGAGCCGGGTCCACCGGGCAGTGGGCGCTGCCCACTCAGGACCGTATTTGTCAACAGACATTCAAGCTGTTGGAATTTAATAAGGTAAATAATAATCAAGTAATTAATAATAAAGTAAAATCCTTATTAAAATAATGTCTCAAAACCTCACTTTAAGTCTAAAATCGACCTTCTCTCGACTCCTAGAAATGACCTTCGGGGTGGCCATTTGCACGTGACAGGCTTTGTCTACAGGGCCCCCCCGGGGGGCAGGAGGCCGGGCGGCCCTGGGCAGCCGCCTGCAGCAGCTCACCCCTGCCGTTTGAACGTGAAATTCAGAGCCCAGAGGAGGAGACAGGGCCGAACCCTGCGGGCGCAGAAGGGGGCTGCCTTGGCCCGGGAGGGAGCTGGTGGCTGGTCCACAGCCTCGGGGCCCGCAGCTTCCTGTGTGACAGCTGCCCACGGGCCTTGATAAGCGGGGGCTCAGGAAAAGCTGTATTTTGGGGACCCCTCTGACCACAGCATGGAAGTTTACCAGAAAGGCTTGATTTGCCCTAAACCAGCCCGGGCACCCCGATAGAGTGGTTTCCATCCCGACAGGCCCCATCGTCTGACCCCCCGCAGAACCAAATCCTGGAGGTGCCCCTGGCCTAAAGCACCCCCCAGGGCTGCGGCCAGACTCCAAGGGTCATCCTGGGGTGGGGGTGCCCCGGCATCGCCACACAGCCCTCATGGGATGGGGCAGCTTGAAGTGGAGCTGGGGTGGGGTGGGGGGGCGAGATGTGGCCCCAGGCCCTGGGCTCACGCCAAGGACAAGCAGCACCTCCGGGTCCGCTCAGAAGCTCGTGTGCCACCCCCACATGAACCCCACCTCACCACACAGATCCCCCAACCCGTGCTTTCCCTGTCCTGGCTCCCAAGCTCGCCTGCTGGGCCGATGGTGCTGGCCACAGCGCCCTGAGCCGCCTCACTGTCCTGTCCAAGCCCAAGGCCCCAGGCGGGCCGCGTGGTGCCCGCATTCCGTCTGAGCCTCCTCTGCCGGCCGGGCGCCGGAGCCGCGGGCTGTGTGCACCAGCATCATCCTCCCAGCAACCCTGCCCCCGACTCCAGTGGGGAAACTGAGGCACACAGTAAATCAACTCGCGGAGGCCACATAGCTGCGACGGCAGAGGTAGGACTTGACCTCAGTCCTCACCCGGCTCCTGCTCCCCACCTGAGGCCCAGGTGCTGGAGGGTTTGGATTTTCTGGCCCCGGGCAACCCCCCCACCCCCGCCCCAGGGAAGCCTGGGAGCGTTTCTCGGAGAACCGTCTGTCCATGCAGAGAACAAAAGGCAACAAATTGCGGAAGGAGCTGCCCGGGACACACCGCCCCCCCCCCCCCCAGGACGCCGACTCTGCGCAGCAACGAGCAAGCTTCTGCCGAAGTGACTCCAGCAGGGGTGGACTCCAGGAGACACAGCCACCCAGGGACGGGCGGGGGGCTCACTGCGGGCGCCATCCAGGAGCCTGGGGCTCGGGTCGGACTGGTAAAATCTAGACTGTGCCCTCCCAGCCCGCCACACCCTCCATCCACAGCTCTAATTCTCCTTCAGGATTTGTTTTTGTTTTTTTTTTTAAGATTTATTTATACAAGCACTGGGTACAGTCAGAAGCGCGGGAGGGTGAGAGAATTCACCAGAGCCAGAGCGGGGAGCAGAGCAGGCAGAAGGACCGAGGTACACTGCTGAGGGGAGCAGCGGGCGGCAGGAGAGGTCTGCGCACCATGTGGGACCCTCGCCCGGCGGCCGGGGATCAAACTGGCGCTGCAGAGGCTGCGGGCAGCTTTGCAGCCCAGAGCTCAACTGCTGCGCCACCGGGGAGGCCAGAATTTGCTTTTATCTTTGCTGTTTGCAACAAAAATGTGCTGGGTGGCCTGACTTCTTCCCTCTGCACCCCAGAGCCCCAAGTTCTTCCAACGTGGGCGCTGGAAGATGCCCCTCCTCTGCCTGCCCTGCCCAGCATGTCCCCTCAACTGCTCCTGCACCCCAACCTGTCCTACTTCCTGCACCCCAGCACTTTCTCTGCCCCTTCCCCCCCCCCCACACACACACACTGGTGCTTCTGCTGTGCTGTTGATTTCAGCAAACATGTCCCATGCAGACAGGCCCGCTGCTTCCTTCTCGCTGCCCGCCCACAGCTTCCTGCACCCACCCGCCCCACCCCCTCACCCCCCACCCCAGGCCAGTGACAACCTGGGGCTGACAGGGCAGGGGGCAGGGAGGAAACCACGCCCCCTGTGTACCCCTTTCGCTGCCCCTGTAATCACACTGCCCTTGGAGCTGGCGCCCTTAGAGCCCCGCCCCCAGCCCAGGTGTGCCACTCACGCAGGCCCCCCATCCTCCAGGTGTTCACCATCAGGCCCCCCAGCGCCTCTGTGTCAACACGGTCAAGGCCGCAGGTGACATAGTCAGAGGCCAGTGGCGCAAAAACCTGATTAATCCACTGCCCTTACCCCTCCCTAGCACACCCCATTCCAGATGCTGATCGCTGGGGATTCCCGCTGGGGTCTTGTCTGGCTTTTATGGTTCCCGAAATCATCCTTGCAGAGGCCTGAGAGACAGGCCCAAGGGCCCCCCAAAACTCAGCTTCCTCTCATCTGCTGTCCGAAACGTCACCGCAAAGTGACATCGCAGCCGCAGTGGGCAGCGACGGGCCCCAGGGACCCCGCCCGGCTGGTGAGGGTCACACGCCGCGGCAGAAATGCAGGGGAGGGGAGGGGGCCTGGGGCCCGGCACCCACACGCGCACCGCGCACAGGCCGCGTGCGCACGCACCCCGCCCCGGGCAGGTGTGTGGTGCACACCTGGGCACTGCGCACACGCGAGCTCGCACCGCACTCACACCCGCACACGTGCTCGCGCGCTCCGGGGCCTCCCAACCGTCTCCCCTTCCTTTGTTCCCGCTCAGATTCACGGAGTAGGGGGAGCCCCAGGTGGGGGCCCGGGGCGGGAGGCCAAGTGCCATCCCTGCGCAGGAGGCCGGGGTCCGCTGGCGCAGAAGTAAACGAGGGGAAGAGCCGCCAGCAGGCGGCGCCATTGCTCCCTCCGACCAGAGAAGCAACCCCAGCCTCCAGCCCGACGGGGTGCACTCCAGCCCCGCCCCTCCGGCCCCGCCCGGGCCCCGCCCGGGCCCCGCCCAGGACCCGCCCCTCCCCGCGGGCCCCGCCTCCCCCAAGGCCCCGCCTCTTCCCACAGGCCCCGCCCCCTCCAAAGGCCCCGCCTCTCCAAAGGCCCCGCCCTCCTCACAGGCCCCGCCCCTTCCACAGGCCCCGCCTCTCCATTGGCTCCGCCCCTGTCCGCCTGAGGCCCCGCCCCAGGCCTGGCCCCGCCCTCCCGGGCCGCCGCGGGCCTCGGGGGCGGGGAGCCTCGGGCTGCGCGTGGACCTGAGCGGCTGACCCGGGGCGCGGCCGGGCCTCGGGTCCCGTGGGGACGCGAGGGGGGCGGGGGGCGGGCCCGGGAGACGCCTCCTGCGGGGCCCTGGCGCGCGCCCGGCGCGGCGGTGCTGGTGTGGGGCGCGGGGTGACCCAGCGCCCGAGGGGGGGGCCGTGGCCCGGGGGAGCCGCCGCCCGCGGGGACGCAGCGCGGGGGGCTCCGCCTCGGCGGGGGCGCGGGCCCGGGGCCTGCAGAGCTGCCGGAAACGGGCGGGCGGCGGCGCCAGGAAAGGCCCCGGCCCGGGGCCCGGCCCGGAACGCGGCCCTCCCCGCCCCCGCGGCGACGGCGCTGCTCGCTCGAGGCCGTCCCGGCCAGGGGCCCCGAGGGGACGGGCAGCCGGGCGGGCCCCCCGGAGCCGGGCCAGGGCGGCCCCTCCGGCCGACGGGGCCCCGCGGCGCCCGCAAGGCAGGGCGGGCCTGGGGGGGCCGGGGCGCCCCGCCCGGCCTGGCCCGCGGCTCCCCCTCCACAGCGCGGTCGCTGGCCGGGCCGCCGAGCCGCCCGCGCCCCGGAGGCGGCGGAGCCCCCGCGGCTGGCCGGGCCCTTCTCTAGCAAGTGGCGGGGCTCCCTGCCGCAGCCCCGCCCGGGCGCCCAGCCTGCGCGGCCCCTGGGGTGGAGCCCCCTGAGGTGGAGCCCCCGGCCTGAGCGGCTGCCGGCCCAGCTGGGAAACGGATGCGCGGGGACTCGCCCCTCGGCGGGAGCCCAGGCTCCCGGCTCACAGCCAAGCCCTGAAGTGAGCGGCCCCAGAGCAGGCAAACGGGAGCCGGGCTGCACCTCACGACCCCCGCCTGCCCTCGTGTGTCCTCCTGGCCTGGGGGCCGGTCGGTGCCCGGCCCAGTCTCCCCAGGGCTCGCGCTGGCCGGACCCACCCGCCCCATCTCACCGACGCCTGTGCCGAGAGCAGCCACGGCCACTGGACAGGACGCAGGACGCTGTCCAGCCTTGGAGAGCGGCCAGACCAGATGGGGTCCCAGGGGGGCCCGGCAGGGCCGTTGACACCGCTCAGCGCACAGCCTCGCGGTGGAGCAGCCAGGCCCAGAGTTGGGGGTGGTCACAGCAGCGGGAAGCGAGGGGAAGTGGCGCAGGCCGTGCTCCCCAGGCTGTCCACAGGCCGGGGCATGGGGGACGTTTCTGACAAGTCAGGAAGCGCCACAGCTGGCTCCGGCTGCTTCCTTCCACTTGTCTGAGGCAGTTCTTGCCACCGGGGGAATTCTCTGCAGGCTTCAGCACCACACAGTGAGTGCCGGCTCCAGGGCCCGGCTCGGGAGCGCAGCCTCAGGGGTCTGAGAAATGTGCCTTCCAGCTCGACTGACGGGGAAACGGTTTCCCACATTCTCCACGTCCTCCGACGCGTGGTTCAGTGACCACGAGTAGCGCCGAGTTCTCTGACAAACCCCGCGTGATAGACCTGAGGGAACGGAGCCCGGCACACGTCCCCACTAGAGCAGGCCTGAGGCGCCCCGAGGCGAAATGGTCCGAGAGAAGCTCCCCCATGCTGTTCCCGTGGCCCCGGGCCCCCGGGTTCTGTATAGGAACTAGGAGGCCGCCCTCCCCGGGCGAGACTGCGAACATCACCTCTTCCTATTTTCTGAATAACCTGCATCACCTCGGGAAATGGGTGACCAAGTTGATGCACCCAAGTGACCAAGCTCATCAGAGACGGGAAAATTAAAAAAAAAGGACTGTGCACTATTAATGATCTTTAATAACTTCTGAAACAATGTGAAAGTAAAATCAATCATGATCGCATGACGTAATGATCAAATAACAGTTTCTGATGTATAAATAAAGCTCCGCTGAGACCCTCAGTGGGAGATGTCCGCACCCTGATCAAGTGTCGGTGTCTCCTCACTCCCTCATCTGCCTCATCTCCCCGCCCCTCATCCCTCCACTTCGCGGTGGACGCCCTCTCGTCCTTGGGGACTCCCGGCCTCAGCCTCCATCGGAGCTGGACTCCAGCAGGGAAGCTCTGAGGGGGTGCGCCTCCGAGAGCAGCCCCCGCACTGCAACGCCCCGCTCGCCCGGGCGGAGCTGCTCAGCCCTCAGAGAACCCCTGTCCTGAGCCCGGGAGCGCCCCCGCGGGAGCACCCAGCCGGGGCCTGCGGAGGCGCGGGCGCCCAGGCAGCCTGAAGACCGGCCTGTGTCCGCAAAGCCCAGAACTCTGCAGCCAGCACGCGCACCCCAAGGCCTCAGAAAGCAGGGGGCTCGTCTGCCAGGGGCGGGCGCGGGGCCGGGCGGGAGAGGGCCCCTCTGGGCAGGAGCAGAGGCCCCCAGAGGCGGGCGGAAACGGGGGGACGGAGGACAAGGAAAGCATAAAATGGGGGGCATGAATGAGCACAGCCTGAGCGGCCTCCCTGTGAGAACTGCGCGGTTGGAAGCCTGCAAGTGTCCCCGGCTCGGCCACAGCCGGGGGGTGGGGGGGGCCTTCAGCGGGCTCCCCATACGCTCGCCCGGCGGCCCCTCTCCCGTGGCTTGCAGACTTCCTCGTGAAGCTTTCTGCCCACAGTGTTGCCCTAATAAGCCTTTTTCAAAATAATACAACTGTTGTTCTGTGCTCCTGGCCTCGCTCGGCCGCGCTGAGGGGTCTCTGAGGCCCGGCGGGCACAGAGTCCAAGTGCAGGAGGCGATATCGCCAAGTCATGGTTGTCAAGGGCCCCCCAGGCCCCTTTCGGGAGCCCACGGGGTGGCGAGGCCGTGAGACGCAGCAGCCGGCACCGCCCTCTACAGCCACAGGCAGGGCCGCAGCGAAGGAGCCGGGCCTGCCCTCAGGGACCGTGGCCAGCGGGAGGCGGTGAGCCGCCCCTGCGCTCCAGGGCGCCCCAGCGTGAGCGCGGGGACAGCGCCGTGTCCAGAGACTCGCTCGTCAGACACGGGGCCCTTGGCCTGTGGCCTCATGCTGGAGCCGCAGACCCCAGAGTGGGAGCCCTGAGCCCTCAGCGCGAGGGGAAGAGAGCCCCTCGGGAAGGCTGCGGGCGGGGCTGATGGCTGCAGCCCAGACACAGCCCACCCGCCAGCCCCGCGCTCCGCGCTCCAGACGAGCAGCACGTAGGTCTCTCGCGTCGAGCCCCACAACACGTCAGACAAGTTCCATCCAACGGTGCGTAGGACACACTCGCATGGGCTGTTGACCTGAAGTTCAGATTAGTGGGGTGCCCTGTGCTGTTTACTGAAGCTGACACCCCTACCTGAGCGTGGTGCTCGGTCACTGCTACCTGGTCTAACCAGGGTCACGGTCATGCCGGCCGATGCTCGGCACCGGGGAGGCTCTCCACGACGCTGGCTAAATCAGGGCATGTGGATGGAGGGAGGCAGGGTGGGGGTGGCGGGGGGGGGTGGATGGATGTTGGTATCTGTAACGTCTTTAGCCTTCCGTCCCCCACGACAGGGCCAGCCTGGGAGCAAAGCAGATGTCTGCCAACAGGAAGGCCCCCAGCTCTGACCCGTCTCCAGGACTGCCTCGCTCAGCTTCCGTATCTATAAAATGGGGTGCTCTGTTGCCCCCAGATGAGAGGAAACCCAGTGTGCTGAGGCCTGGCCTATGGTCCCCTCACCTCCCCCACGGCCAAGGCCAAGTGTGCCCGAGTCTGCCGGGCACCCTTCAGAGGCTCAGCCCTGGTGTCCAGGAGGCACACCTGCCCGCTAGGTGTGGGAGCCGTGGGGGGCTCTGCAGCCAGGCCCAGCACCAGGGGTATGGGGGCCCTCCCCAGCTAGCCCACCCCGATGACTACCTGCTGATCAGCTCCCTCTTGTGGGAAACCGCCCCCTTAAACCAAGGCCGTGAGGTGGTCTCCCCTCAACCTCACAGCCCGGCCCCCAGCGGGCACAGGACCTGCTGTCCAGAGGCATCCGCAGGATGCTCCCGGCCTGCCTGGCAGCTGCAGCACCCTCTCCCTCCAAGGCCTGCAGGTGCTGTGGAGGGCGTGGCGCCAGCAGGGAGGGCAGCCCTGGCCAAGCAGAGCTGACCAGGCAGCTGGGGCTGTCGGTCAGTGCCTCTCCTGGCCGCCCAGGGTCTGACCCACAACCAAGCCCTCGGTGACATGTGTGTCCAGGGAGGGCTGACAGCAGAAGGGGAGGGGCTGGACCCCGAAGCTTCAGGACCCCCAGTGCCCCACAGAGACACATCCCTGGGGCCCAGGGATGAGGGAACCCGCCTGGGCTTCGGCACCATGGCCACACGGCAGGGTCCTGAGCGCCCCCTAGCCGGAGCCCCTGCTGGGGCCTGCTTGGCTAGACCGGGCGTCAGGCCTGTGGGCCCCCAGGGCTGGGGCGACAGGTGCTCTGGGAAGGACCCCCAGCCTCAGCCAGCACAGGGACAGGCGGAAAGACTGGGCCGAGGAGGCCCCGCAGCCTGCCCTTCCGCCCTCTCCCGCTGCTCCCGCCTCTCCCTCTTCCTCAGGAGCCAGATGGCTGTGGATCTGCTTCCCCCACCTTCCGGAGCATGACTCAGCCCGGCTGCCTGCGCCCCACACGCCAGCCTGCAGCCCACCCCCTGCCCAGGGCCTGGCTCCGGTGCCCCAGGCCCCGTGCACAGGCGCCCCGGCCCACCCTCACCAGACCTGGGCCCTCCGCCCTGGGCGCCGATCACACCCGCACAGGGAGCACGGCCGGGACTATGCCTGCTCCTGCACCCTCCCATTCTCCCCTCCAGCAGCCCTGGGGGCCATGGGGGCCACTCCCGCTCCACTGGTCAGCTGCTGCGGGCCAGGGTGCCCCCCAGGGCCAGGCAGAGTGCAGGTTCAGAGCGGGGTGCGGCCAGGCTGGCTGGCTACGCTGCCAGGGCGGCACCCCCGGGGCACAGTGCCCACTGCTGCAGAGAGGAGTGGGCATCGGGCCCTGGCCCCCCCAACCCCTGCCCCCAGTGCACCCACCCCCACGTGCCCCACCCCCACCGCCCCGCCCCCACGTGCCGCCCCTGAGCCTGGGGCTCCGGGAGGCGGTGGTGACTCAGGCCTGAGTCAGGAGCTTTGGGAGGAGACGGGCCACCTCTCCACAAGCAGCCGGCGGGGGGGCGGCCGGAAGGGTCAGCAGGGACCCTGGCCAGGCCTGGCCCCTGACCCCACTGCTGGGGGAGCAGCCCCGTCCCGGGCCCACGCCCCCAGCCACAGCCTGCCCCTGGGGACCACGGACCCAAGTCCCCCGCCCCGGAGCAAGCCTCCCAGGCCAGGGCCGTGCTGGGCACCCAACTCACAGGCGGACTCCACGGGGGTGACCCGGAGCGGGCGCCAGACCAGCCCGCAGGCCCGGAGCACGGGCAGGGAGGGGCAACTCGCTGCACCCCTGGGCAGGCTGGAGTCTGGTTCCTGATGTCCACTGCACGTGCAAAGAATGAGTGGAGCCGTCTGCATCGCAGGGCAAGCCCGGGCAGCGCAGCGAGCGCCAGAGCACGGCCGGCCTCGAGGCACCAGCGGCCTAGCCCCGGGCCAGCAGTTCTAAGGCAGGCCCAGGTGACGGGGCCCCGGGCGGGCAGGCGCGCTGCTGGCTACGTGCAGTGGGAAGAGGGCAGAGTCCCCCTGGAGGGGTCGGTGGGGAAGGCGTGGGACAGCAGGGGCCTGGCCGGCATGGGCAGCCAGTGCGTGAAGAACGACCATATTTGGGTTTTAGCTTTTTTTTTTTTTTAAAGATTTATTTATTTGTTTACACAAGCACTGGGTACAGTCAGAAGCGCGGGAGGGTGAGAGAATTCACCAGAGCCAGAGCAGGGAGCAGAGCAGGCAGAAGGACCGAAGTACACTGCTGAGGGGAGCAGCGGGCGGCAGGAGAGGTCTGCGCACCATGCGGGACCCTTGCCGGTGGCGCAGCCCAGTGCTCAACCGCTGCGCACCGGGGAGGCCCGGGTTTTAGCTATTTTTGACCCTTAAACCTCCCCACTGCTCCACAGGAGACCGTGGTGCTGCAACTCTGAGTGGGCCAGGCCCCGCGGCCCGCCCAGCGCCAAGGGCCAGGCGGCAAGGAGAGGGGTGGCGGAGAGGGCCGCCTGGGTGTGGTGGTTCTGGGAGAAGCCGGCCAACCCTCTGGGGCCACGGGGACTCCACCGCTGCTCAGTCCAGCCCTGCCCAGCCCAGCCCCTGTGGGGAGACGCCTGGGGCCACATCAGGTGCTCCCGAGCCCCAGGGGCTGTCCCCCAGAAGCTCCAGACCTGAGCCCCCCAGTTCAGCTCTGCAAAGTCAGTGGCAGCACCTGGGGCACGGCCTGGGGGTGCAGGGCCAGGGCTGGGGCCAGAAGACCTGGGCAGCAGCAGGAAAGCCAGGCAGTGGCAGGAACACAGGGCCGGACCCTGGCCGCAGAGGTGGGGAGTCAGCCTCTCCCTGCATCCCCCGACCCCCCACACTGCTGCTTCCTCAGAGCCCACTTTGGTGGTGAGGCCCTCGGGCTACTGGGAGCCCAGCGGCTGGGGAACCTGCTCGGCCGGGCAGCAGGAGGGCCGGGCCAGACCCCTGGACCTGGAAAGTGGAAACTGCCTTCGATGGCCTCTCTGGAGGATGTGCGCGTCCAGGGGGAGCAAACGTGCCACTCGACCCCCCAGGGAGGCGCGACCGCACTGCCGCCAGGCCTGGAGACTGCAGCCGGGGCTTGCTGGGGGCCAGGCTGGCCTTGGGCTCTGCAGAGGGAGGCCCCGGCTGCAGACCCACCCCCACCCCGCGGCCCCCCTCCCTCAGAGACGGGCTGGGCCACCTGTGGCCAGGCCAGGCGCTGACGGCGGGGGGGCTCTGGGGTGCCCTCTGCCTTGGAGCTGAGGCCTCCCAAACCACATCTGTGCCGCCAGAGCAGGAGGCAGGCAGGGAGAGGGGGTGCTGGGTGTGGGCAGCCTCTCAGCAGTGCCCCCAGCCCAGCTGGAGGTGGGGGGCAGAGTGGCCACCCAAGGGCGCAGAGGTTGGGGGGGTGCAGGGCGGGGCCCAGCTCCGGCCAGGAGGAGCCGCTCCTGAGGGCGAGGGAGGCAGAAGGGAGCTGAGGGTGGCCCGTGTGGGTGACGGCTAGACGCTGGGAGACGGGCAGTGGGTGGGGGGCATGGGGGTGTGGGTGGCAAGCGGGTGCGTGGGGAGCAGGCGGGGGCAGAGTGTGGGGAGCGGGTGGGCCTGCCTCCCCTGACTTCACGCTCCGGCAGCCTCTGAGGCCGTCTGAGGACACCCCAGCAGGATGCAAAAGAAAAACGTTTCTGAAGGAAAGAGGTTAAGGGCTTCTGGGTGCTGAGCCGAGAGGACTGCGGCGGAGAGGCCAGGCGGGGGTCCCTGCTGGGTCCCGGCTCCCAGCAGATGGCACAGAGCGGGGGCACCCCCCGACCGCCCCACCGCCCGCCGAGGGCTCCGGCTGTGGCCCCAGTGGCCACTGCGGGGTGGGGGAGGGGGTGTGCTCGCCGGCCCCCAGGGCTGGGGCAGGCCTGTGTCACCCCCAGCCCTGGGGACAGACCCGGCCCTGCAGGGCACCTGCCAGACGGGCCGTGACCGCAAAGAGCAGTTCTGGAGGCCGGGAGCCAAGGACCCTGGCTGGGGGCCGAGGGGCTCTCTGAGGTGGGGGGTCCTCTCACCTTCAGGGACAGGAAACCAGCTCAAAGGGGCCGGGCACTGGGGGGTGGGACCCCGGGGCGCGCAGGGACGGCGGTCCCGCCACCTGGAGCGATGGGGACAGGATGGGGCTCTGCGTGCCTCAGAAAATCAGCGGTTGTGCTGGGACGAGGCCCCGAGCGGAGGCCCCGCTGCCGGGGGTGGTGGATCTGAGCCTCTACCTGAGGGCAAGCTACTCCGAGCCCAGCCGCCAGCCCCACGCTCCCCAGCCCCCCAGACCCCGACTGCCAGCCCCAAGCCCTCTGGGCCCCCAGACACCAGCCCTGAGCCCCCCAGGTCCCCCAGGCCCCCGGCGCTGAGACCCCAGACCTCCAGCTGCCGGCCTCAAGTCCCCCAGCCCCCCAGCCCCTCCAGCCACCAGCATGGAGCCCCCACAGACAAGGACACTCTGCCCAGGCTTCAGCCCCCCTCACAGCTGGCAGCCGGGGGGTGACTGACCCAACCCTTGGGGTGCAGCACAGATGTGCCTCCTCTGAGTGTCAGCCTCCCTCCTGCCGCCCGAGGGTGCCCCAGACAGCCTGGCCAGGCGGCGGAGACACAAGCCCAGCCTGAAGGCTCAGGGCGGCAGGTCCCGGGCCTCGGGGGCCGGAGGCCGACGTCCTTCCAGCCAGGGGAGGGCGGAGACAATGCCCCACCTTCCCCTGCTTCCCAGCACCCCCAGATCAACCAGCACAGGCGCTGACACGCGCCCCGCGGTCCAGAGGCAGCAGTGGCCAGCGGCCTTCCTGCCCCACTGTGAGGAGCAGCCCCGAGACCCCCGAAAGCAGGGCGGGGGGGCAGGAAGGCCCCAGGAGGAAGCCCCCCCGGGCGCAGGGTGGACAACAGGGGCAGGGCGGCTGCGGGGCGTCCAGGCGGCCACACCCGGAGCCTCTCTCCGCTGCGGTGCCGCGGCCCTACGGCCAGCCCAAGGCCAGCGACGGAAAGACGCGCTGCCCGGGCGCAGGTGCTGGCCCCGGGCAGGAGGCGGGCGGGGCTGGGGCCCCGGAGGGTCTCGGTCCAGCACCTCGGCCCTGCCCAGGCCCGGAGCCCGCGCCGCCCGCTGCTCTCCAGGGACGTGTCCAGACAAGGCCGCCGGGCGGGGCGCCACGCCCGTCCTCATCCTTCCCCGGGCGGCCTCAGGGGCTCGGGGCTCCCCCCGCAGGCCCCGCCGTGGACCCCGGGGGGTCTCCCCCAGACCCGCGCTGCCGGCGGCCTCCACCGCCCGGGGTGGGCAACGGGGGCATCGGGGCGCCCCGGGCCGCGGCCTGCACCGCCCAGCAGGATCCAGGCCGCCCAGGGGCCACCCGGACCCCACTTCTGGGGCGGCCAGGGCCGAGGGGTCAGGGCCGAGGGGTCAGGGCCGAGGGGCTGCTCGAGGGGCGGCCGACCCGCCGGGGGCGGAGCCGCGCCAGGAAGGGCGGCGGCCCCGGGAAGGGCCGGGCCCCGCCTGCCGGGGAGGGCGGGGAGGGCGGGGGTGCGGGGGGGCCAGCGCGCGGGACCTCGAGGCGAGGCCGGGGTCCCGAGGATCCGCGCAGCGCCCCGCCCCGCGCAGGGTCCCGGAGCCGCGGATCCCGACGGCGCCGGCTCCTCCCTCCCGCCTCCCACGTGGCCCGCGGCGCCGCCCGGTCCCCGCGCAGACCCGGCGCCGAGCCCGCCGCCCGCCCGCCCGAGCCCCGCCGCCGCCCGAGCCCCGCCGCCCGCCCGAGCCCCGCCGCCGCCCGAGCCCGCCGCCGCCGCCCGCCCGCGCCCGCCGCGGTGAGTCCCGCCCGCGCCCGCGCCCGCCGGGGACACTGAGGCTGGGGCGCCCCGGGGCGCCGGCCCCTCCGCCCCACCCGCCCGCCGCCCGGACGCCCGCCCGCGCCCTCCGCGAGCCGCGGCGGGAAGATGAGCTGCAACTCGGGGCGCCCGGCCGGCGAGGCTGGGGCCGAGGCCGCCCCCGCGGGCGGAGGGCGGGTCCCCGGCCTTGGGGAGCAGCCCCCGCGCTGCGCCGCTGCCCGGGCACGAGGCGTTCCTGCGCTCCCCAAGACCCATCTCGGGAGCCCCCTGCCGTGAGGGACCCCGGGGTGGCCTCGCCTCAGGAGGCCCAGGGCCCGCAGTGACTGCCCTGCCCGGGCCGCGGCCCCGTCACCCGCCCCGTCGGCTGCGCGGCCGGACCCTGCTCCGCCCCGGCCGGACACACCAGGCGGCAGAGCCACAGCACCTGACCCTGCGGCCAGGACCGGGAGCAGGCCAGGGGTCAGGACCGGGAGCAGGCCAGGGGTCAGGACCGGGAACAGGGCCAGGGGTCAGGACCGGGAGCAGGCCAGGGGTCAGCGCCCTGGAGGAGGGACGGTCCCTCCCCCCTGCCCCACCCCCTGGGCCTCTGGGCACCCCAGACCGGACCCTGGATTCTCTGCACCTCAGTTTCCCCACGTGCACAGAGGGGCGCAGGGCGCCCTCCCAAGCCTCAGGGCGGCGGACACCTGCACCCCGGCCCCAGCCCCGCCCCAGCCCGCAGCCGGCCGTCGCCCACGCTGGGTGGTGCCTCGGGCCCTGCGGCCACCGCCCTGCCCCTGACCCGAGTGCCTGCCCTGGGGGGGACGGCCTTGGGGCCAGGCGGGGCTGGCCTCCCGCTCCCTCCTCCCCGCAGCCTGTCTGCGCGTCAGCCGCACAGCGAAGGGTTAACCCAGGTGAGCCCCCACTTCGTGGAGGTGCTGACGGCTGTCTAGCTAATTGCACACACTTCACATTCGGGACCAGGAAGCTCCGCTCCTGCCTTAAATAGACTCCGTGGGCTCCCCAAGTACGACTGCTCCCAGGTTGGGAGGGCTGGGAGCCGCCCGGCCAGCGGCACCCCACACGGGCCGGCCTCCTTCAGGAGCTCGGCCTGGCCTTCGAGGACACCCAGAGAGGACCCAAGGCCAAGGGGCCAGCATGAGGGCAGCCCACCTGCGCCTGCCCACCTCTGTCCACGGTGGGGTCGAATAGTTGCCAGTGGGCATTGTGGATCGGAGAGGCCCCTGGCCCAGAACAGTGGACACAGGGGTGAGTTGGGGACACAGACCAGGAGGGCTGGGGGTCAAGTCCAGGCAGGAAGTGGTCCCTGGGGCTGTCCCCAGGGGTCACGGCAGGGCCCAGCCTGGGGGACACCACCTGCTAGGGAGACCCCATTTCAGCCCCTGGCGCAGGCCTGTGGGGTGTGAGCGTGGGCGCAGCCCTGTTCTCTTGGGCACCGCTGCCCAGGCCACGGTGAGGGGGGTTGCCCGGCTTGGGCTCAGACAGCCACATCCTGAGCCTCGAGGGCCCACTGCAGCTGCCCAGCACTATGCCAGGGCGACCGCCGCGCCAGGCAGCCAGCCAGGGAGGGCCTGACCCTGCCAGGGAGGGGGGCCACTGCTGCCCCCTGCAGCAGCCCCGCTGGTGCCGAGAAACAGGAAGTGGGGTGGGGGGTGTTCGGGTCCCTTCTGCTGGGAACTGGCCGCTTCCTGGCCTCTCCCATGCCGAGCGTCATCTGGGCTCCCTTGGATGCACCAGCCGCCCTGCGACAGCCCGGGGCTGCCCTCCTTTAAGGCTGGGGGTGGCCGACACAGGCCCCTCCCAGAGCTGCCTGGGACAGAGTGCCCAGGGCCCAGGCCTGGCCTCTCTGAGCTGTCCCCCAGCCCCTCCCCTGCAGCCTTCCCAGCTGCTCCTGGGCCTGGCGGGGCTGCTCACTGCCGCCCCTGTCCCTCCTTGCTGCACCCTTCTGCATCCCAGGGCCCCAGTGGGCTGGAGGATGGGAGCTGGACAGGAGGATCGACCCTCAGGGAAGGCGGGGCGCCGTGGGAGGCTGGGGCATGGGGGCCACAGTGCAGCCAGGTGGGAGGCCAGCAGGGGCACATGTGGGGAGGAGGCGGGTTCTCTGAGTTTTGCAGATGGCGCCGCTGAGACGGACGTCAAGGCCTGGCACATGGGGGGACAGCCGGGCCTGGTCCCAGCTGCACCCACGGCCTACGGCCCCTCTGCGCCGCCTCTGCTGCTCTGCCCCTACCTGCCCCGCCCACGCGCAGCCCCCCACAGTCCTCCCCGGCGGGGCGGCGGGTCTCATCCCTTACCTCGGCCTGGCCTCCAGGTGCTCGTGGACAAGGACTGGCTGCCGCCTGGACCCTGGCCGGCCGGGTGTGGGGCCTCAGCTCCCCACCTGGGCCAGGGACGTGGCCTCAGCGAGCAGCCTGCCTCCCCCACCATCCCTGCCCCCATGTCCCTGCCTGCCCCGGCGCAGCCCGGCACTACCCACTGCCGCCTGCGCTGCTGGAGGCCACGTCTGCTCTTCACCCACCACCCGCGGGGGGTGGGCACTGCCTGCCCCGCCCAGACGCAGTGGCTACTCCTGGGAGCCCTGGGGTGGGGCCCAGAGGTCGCGGGGAGGAGGCGAGAGCTGCCCATGCGGTCTTGGCGGCCAGTGGCGTCCAGGGCTCCAGGTCCCCAGGGAGCAGCCAGACTCCTGAGCAAGGTGGGCGGCCTGTCCGGTGGCGGAGCTGGCTCGCCCACCCACTGGGCTCCGGGGCCAGGGGGCTGGGGACACTGCGGGAGGCAGAGGCACATGCCACCCCAGTTCGGGCAACCAGCCAAGGGGGTGGGGGCGGGGCATGGGGTCCTGGCAGCGGGGGCGGGGCAGGGGGTGGGGGAGGGCTGCACCTCAGCAGCCCTGGTGTTCGCAAGAATGTGCTTGTCCTGGTTTGAGGACAGGGCCAGGCCCGGGAGGGCCTGTGCATGACCCCAGGGGCACAGCTGGTCAGCCCCCGCGCCTGGCTGGCCTGGCAGCAGCCCCTGGCAGTGCTGGGCTGTGCCAGCTTCACCCCCCACGCCTGTCAATCGGCTGCTCTGTTCTGCTCCTGGCCAGCTGCCTCCGGCTGGACGAAGGACAGGGCCGGGCAGGACCCTCAGGCCAGGCCATGGGCCTCCCTCATGGGGCCCAGCTCCTGGAGCCCTAGACCAGCGCACAGCCCTGGGGTCGTGTCTCGGGCCAGCCCCTTTCTCTCCCTGTCCCGCAGCGGTGTCGTGCAGCAGGGCGCAGGTCTAGGGGCCGGGCAGGCGGGGGGCATTCTGGTGGCGAGCCCGAGGGGGTCAGCCCAGCGGGGCCCCGGCAGGCAGGAGCCGTGGCCGGGCAATGGCCTGTGCAGAGGGGGCCCGCTGTCAGCCTGGGGCCTGCGGTCCTGCCAGGGAGGCGGCCCCTACCCCACCCGCCACGGCCCAGCTCCAGGCAGCACCCTGGGAGCTCCTGGGGTGGCCAGTCCTCGGGGCTCCCCATCGACCGTGCTCTGTGGGGCCAGGGAGACCGAGGCCGGGAGATGAACTGAGAGAAGGAGAAATGAGAGCCCAGCCTGTGAATCCTCAGGTGGCAGCGAAAGCTGCTTCCTGCTCGGCGCTGCCGCCCTTCCTGCTGCCCTTCCGGCCCCCGCAGAGCCCGCTGAGCCTCTGGGGGAGGGCAGACCCCATTCCCAGAACCCAGCGCGTGGCGAGGGGCAGGCTGAGCCGGGGCTTCCCCCCAGTGAGGGCACTTCCTGTTGCCCTGAGTCCCCACCTCCCCATCCTCTCTGAATTCCCTGGGGGGGGGGGGATGCGTGGCCTGGGCAACCTCACGCCACCTGCCTGTGGATCCTGCGCATGTGGTGGGCCTGGCCTGGCCCCATCTCCACCCTGGGGCTCCGCCCGTGCGAGGCCGGGCTGCCACCCTGCCCTTCCCACCCGCGACCTGGGGTCCCCGCCCTCGGCGCCCCTGTGGTCTCCTGCTCTCTGGTACTTTCTCTTCCCCAATTGTGAAAATGGCCGTTTTCACCCCAGATGCATCTGGCACGGCCCACAAGGCGTGGCTCATGTACTTAGAACCCCCGGGACAAGGAGCACCCCTCGCGCTCTGCTTTGACGCTGCTGTGACTGAGGTGGGTCCCTCCGACCCGGGCTGGGCACCCTCACACATCAGGGCATCCAGCCGGAGCTGTGGGCGGCTGTGGCTAGCATGCTGCCTGGACTGGGGAGGCCAGGGGACACTGGACAGGCGGGTGATGGGCTGACTCGCGGCTCTCCCCCTTCCCCAAGGCCCCCTGTGCACAGCCTGGGACGGGCCTATGGCAGGTGACCACACAGGTCAGTCAACCACCTATGAGGCCAGCGACCTGGGGGGGAGGTGACACATGCTGGAGCTCGGGGTGACGGTGATGGGGTCCACACTGGGGCGGTGTCAGTTCCAGGGGCTCCCCCACCACACAGGGCCAGGCTGCCCCGAGCTTCGGGGAGCTGCCAGGAACACGATCCAAGGGTTGCCAGGCAGTGGAAAAATTTGGGTTCCTGCAGGAGCTAAAAATACCGTGTGGCAGCCCCTGCCTCCCAGTTCCGGGATCCCGCTCCTGCCGCGCTACCCGCCCACCCTGTGGAAGACAAGCTCCCTCCTCGCACCCGCCCCCAGCCCGGCTCCAGCCCAGCAGCTCCCAGCCCCTGTGCTGACACTGGCAGGGCCACCCCGAGGCTGCCTCCCACCCCAGGCAGCTGCCCCCATCCGGCGCCCTGCTTGCTGCGCCTGCCCGGTAGCCTCGCCCCGGGGCTTCCCCTAGAGCCCCCAGTCCCTGGGCCTCTTCAAGCCACTGCAGAAATTGGTCCAGGAACAGAAGCGGCAGCCACCCCCACAGGGCCCTGCCCTCCCCCGTCTGGGCTCACCCACCCACGACACCACTGGACATCCACGCCCAGGACAGCTGGGCGGCCAGTGCCCTGCGGGGGGCCTCGCCATCGGGGCGCAGTTCCCCATCCGCACCAGGGCCTGGCCTCTGAGGTCTGGGGACAGGGAAGGGGTCGGCTTTGACCTGCCCCCCACGCCCACTCGGCTTGGCCAGGCGGGGCAGCGCCTCAGTGAGTCAGCCCGGCAGCCGGGGACGTGGGGGCCGCGGACGTGGGGCCCGGAGAGGCTGGTGTCGCCAGGCGCGGGCAGGAGGGAGGCGGGCGAGGGGCCGGGGGCCGCTGGCCGACTGCTCAGGCCCTGGGCGGCGCTGGTGTGGGCTGGGTGGGTGATCGGAGCCTGGCCCCGTCGGGGACGGCTGGCAGAGCGCCCAGGGAGACCCGCCTCGGGAGCCCGGCGGAGGGAGAGGCATGGCGCTGCGGGGGGCCCCTCGGTGTTGGTGTGCAAAAGTGAGCACCAGGACCCTTGGGAGACCCCACCCGTGCCAGACACTGGGGTGACAGGCCCTCCCTGCCCACTGTGGCAGCGCGGGGGCGGGGAGGGCGGGGGGAAGGGACGCGAGGCTCCCCCACCCCTGGGCGGCGGGAGGGCCCGGCCCCGCGCGGCTTCTGCGGTGGGCGGCGGCTGCAAAACAGCCCCGAGCGCAGGTCGCGGCCATCCGGAGCCGGAGCCGGGCGCATTCCTGGGAGCGGCCCCGCCCGGGGAGGCCGCGCCCCCGCCAGGGCCACGCCCCGCGGGGCGCCGAGCACATTCCAGGCCGAGGCCCCGCCCCGCCGAGGCCCCGCCCCGCCGAGGCCCCGCCCCGCCGAGGCCCCGCCCCGCCGAGGCCCCGCCCCGCCGAGGCCCCGCCCCGCGGCAGCGCGCGCACATTCCAGGCGGCAGGGCCCCCACCCTGGCCCCTGGCCCCTGGCCCCTGGCCTGGCAGCTGGACCCACAGGCTGGCAGGGCTAAGGGGGCCTGGAACGGGAGGGCTGCGGGGCCGTGGACAGCACTACCGCAGCCAGCAGCGCCCCTGAGCCGTCGCACGGTGCCCACGGGGGACAGGTTCCCGCGGAGACACCCAGCTGCTGGAGAGCAGAGGGGGAGGCCCCCCCCCAGGAGGGTCCCCCACTCCAGCTTGGGCCCAGGATGAGGCTCCCCGCGGCGCCCACGCCAGCCGGGATTGTCAGGAAGGCGTCCTGGCAGCCCCAGACCCTGCAGTGTGATGGCGCCCTGCTCAGGCGGGCACAGTGTGCAGCCACTGCCGCAGGGACCGGCCACGGGGACCGGGGACCGGCCAGCTGCCCCCAGCTCGGGCTTGCAAGCCGGCTGCAGGGAGGGTGAGGCTGGGGGCTCACGGCCTGTGCCCCTGTGGCCACACACCTGCCCTGGCCCAGGGGCCCCAGACTGACTCTGGGGAGCTACTCGTGTTGGGGGCTCTAGGTGGCCGCCAGCACAGTGGCTGAGAGCTGGCACCCTCGGTTCTGGCCCGGCTGCTCGGGCGGCTTGTTGCAGGTGGGGCTTCTGTTCGGAGACCCCCAGGGCGGGGCCAACCCGACTCCCAGGAGGCCCCCGGCGGGCACTGCGTGCAGGCAGCCGCAGGTGCACACCTGCCTGCTCGCCTTCAGATGGCCCAGCTCATCGGGAGGCAGCTGGGACGTTTCCAGGAAGACGGCTGGGGCCAGCCCGGCGCACCTGGCAACTCCCGGCCCACCTGTGGGTAGCTCAGCCACCGGGCCCAGCTGAACCGGCTCTCCTGGCCAGATGCCCCCTGGGACCCGGGCCAGAGCCAGCCCAGCCCTGTGTCCTCTTGCTGCCCCACACAGCACCCGTGGGCAGGGCTGGCTGTGCAGCTCAGCTCCAGGCGGACGGGGGACCGCCGTTGGCCAGGCATGCAGGCAGGGCCTCACCCTGCTCTGGTCACCCCTCTCACTGCCCATGGCCCTGGGGACAGGGGGTCACATGGAGGGCCAGGCAGAGCCTGGAGGCTGTCTATGCGCCCGGGAGCCCTGGGGTTCCTGGCTGGAGAGGACACTTGGAGGCTAGAGCCTGGCCTGGGAAAGTCCACTCCGCCCAGGAGACAGGGACGAGGGCCAGTGGGCGGGGCAGGGAGGGCTAGCCCAAGGCCTTTGCCTGGCAGCATCCAGGGCGGTGGTGGTGTGCAGGGTGAGGGGGGCTGCACCAGGACGAGGGCCTCCCCCATGGGTCCACATTGCCCTTCTCAGCTGCTGAGACCCCGCCCTCCTCGCAGGCAGAGAACACCTCCACCCCCAGGGGCTGCTCCCCTGGCCTGGTCTCGCTGGGACTGGAGCCAGCCCCTCCTGGCCACACTCCTGTACACATGGCTCCTGCCCGTGGTGCCCTGTGGCCCCGTGCGCTGGTGTGCTGGGACCAGGCAGGGGCCCAGGGACTCTGGGCCAGTGGTGTTCCTGCCAGTGTGGCCCCCTCAGGCCCGCCCCTCAGTTTCTGTGGCGACCGGGTAGGGTGGATGTCAGCAGAGACCGGGTGCTTTCCCACTAGGGGGGCTGCCTACTGTCGGGGCCACCAGTGGAGTGGCAGGAGCTGGGCCCCACCCAGGGCAGCCACTGACATTCCCTGTGCCCACAGCTCAGCTTGACAAGATGTCGGTGAAGGAGGGCGCGCAGCGCAAGTGGGCGGCGCTGAAGGAGAAGCTGGGGCCGCAGGAGGGGGACCCCGCGGAGGCCAACCTGGAGAGCGCCGAGCCCGAGCTGTGCGTGCGGCTGCTGCAGGTGCCCTCTGTGGTCAACTACTCGGGGCTACGCAAGCGTCTGGAGAGCAGCGACGGCAGCTGGATGGTGCAGTTCCTGGAGCAGAGTGGCCTGGACCTGCTGCTCGAGGCCCTGGCACGCTTGTCGGGCCGCGGGGTGGCACGCATCGCAGACGCGCTGCTGCAGCTCACGTGTGTCGGCTGCGTGCGCGCTGTCATGAACTCCCGCCCCGGCATGGGCTACATCCTGGGCAACCAGGCCTACGTGCGCCAGCTCTCCCTGGGTGAGCCCCTGGGGGCCTGGGGAGGGCCCGGCTGCCCACTCGCCCACTGCGATCTGGGGGGAGACTTGGGGCCGCAAGCCCCACCCGCTGGGCCACACTGCCCCCTGCAGTCCCCCCCCACCCCCATCCCCATGGCCCTGCTTGCGCTCTGACTGGCTCGGAGCCCTCACCTTTGCGGGACATCGGCCCTGGCCTTGGCGACTTTGCCGCCACCTGCCCGGCCCCGGCCCCTCGCTCCTCCCGCTCAGCTGCTGCCTGCAGTCTTGCTCAACTTTTAGGTTCCAGCTCAGTGTCACCTCCCCCAGGAAGTCTCCCCAGACTGCATCCAGTTAGTCCTCAACCTTGGGAGAGACCCCGGGGGGCCTTCAGGGACGGTGGTCACTGTGTCCCTTGACACCGACTGTGTCCCATTGATGCTTGGGGCTCTAGTGGCCCTGAAGGGTGGGGGTGAACGAGTGGGTGGAGTCCTTTGGACACCCCCAAAACGTTCACAGCTGAGGGCATGAGGGGTGGGCAGGGGTCCCAGGGCGCCGAGGCGTCACCGCTGTGTGGCACAGCTGAGCTTGAGGGAGCGCGTCCTGCAGGGCTCAGGCAGGCGGGTCGGTGCCTGCGGGCAGCGGGCCAGCGCAGAGCAGAGCACCCCTGGCCTCTGCCAGCACCCGCTGCTGCCCAGCTGAAATGCGAGCGTTGAGACAGGAGGGTCTCGGGTTCGGCAGAGAGGAGAAGCCCCTGCCCGTGGTGTAACCCCAACATACCCCCACACCCCCTAGCACTGGACACATCCAATGTGATGGTCAAGAAGCAGGTGTTTGAGCTGCTGGCTGCCCTGTGCATCTATTCCCCAGAGGGCCATGCCCTGGCCCTGGACGCGCTGGACCATTACAAGGTGAGGGGCGCAGGGGAGTGGGATACGGGGGTGGGCGGGGTGGTGAGGGGGCAGGGCAGCCGGCGGGGCACCCCCTGAGCCCTGGTTCCCCCCAGACGGTGTGCAGCCAGCAGTACCGCTTCAGCGTCATCATGGCCGAGCTGGCCGACAGCGACAACGTGCCCTATGTGGTCACCCTGCTCAGTGTGGTCAATGCCCTCATCCTGGGCACCGAGGACCTGCGGGCCCGCACCCAGCTGCGCAGCGAGTTCATAGGTGCCCGGCCCGCCTGCCCCCACCCCATGCCCACTTGGGGCCCACAGCAGGGGCCAGCACCCTGCACTCCTGCTCCCTCCGGGATGGGACCTTCGGTACCCTGGGCACGAGCCCTGGAGGATGGGCCCCCTGTGTGCCCAGCACCTGAGCCGCAGAGCCCCCTCCACCCCTGGGCTGGGTGTCTGGCAGGAAGCCCAGGAGAGAGCAGGGGAAGGTGACCAGGGCAACAGTGTGGCCAGCCTGCTGACCCTCTGTCCCTCCCAGGGCTGCAGCTGCTGGACATTCTGACACGCCTGCGGTGAGTTCCAGCTGGTGCCCCCAGCCCTCGCCTTCCCCAGTCCCCATGGCGCCTCCGAGGGTGGGGTGCCTTGCAGAGAGCCCCCAGAATCAGAGCCACCCAGCATTCCTGGACCCGCCACTCTCGGGGTCACCCCTGGGGCCATGGCAGCTGCCCTGGGAACCGGTCCGAGGCGAGGAGCCAGTTGAGTCCAGACTCGGACACCGACCCTGCAGCCTGAGCCCGACAGCTGCGGCCCCCCCTTAGATGAAACTCACTGTGCACCTCTGGGGTTCACACTCGGTCATGTCCTGGGCTCAGCAGGCCCACTTCCGGGGGGAGAAGCTGCGGGGAAGTCAGTTTGGGGGTCCCTGGGGCAGGTCTGTGGGGCTGAGGGGCCCGTCCCGGCTGCTGGGGCATGGTTCCGGGCCAGGCCAAGGTGACTGGCAGGTGCTGGGCCCAGGGAGGCCTGAAGCACCCCCTGCTCTCCAGCCGCCCTGCAGGAGGCCTGGGGGTGCCTCCCTTCCACCTGCCCCGGCCACCTCTCCTGGGCGGGGACCCTAAGGCCTAGTGCTGGCAGCCCTGGGCAGTGGGGGCACCACTGGGGGTCTGCTCAGCCACCCGCCACCCCAGGGAGCTGGAGGACGCCGACCTGCTGATCCAGCTGGAGGCCTTCGCGGAGGCCAGGGCGGAGGACGAGGAGGAGCTGCTGCGCGTGTGCGGCGGCGTGGACATGAGCAGCCACCAGGAGGTCTTCGCCTCCCTGTTCCACAAGGTGGGCGGCGGCCGAGGCGCAGGGCCAGGCAGGGCGGCCAGGCCCTGGGCCACGCTCGGGAGGCGGGGGGTGGGGGGTTGGCATGGGGGCCAGGGCGCTCAGTCCTGCGGCCCACGCTCCTGTAGGAATCTCCCATCCTGTGAGCCCAGCGGCAGTGTCTGGGGTCAGCGTCCCCGGTGCGTCCAGAAGCAACTGGAGACGTGCTGGGCCGTCCGAGGGGTCGGCAGCAGCGCGGCTGGTCTCGTGGGCAGAGACGCGGGCCACAGGGACCCGCCCACTGGGCACGCAGGCGCCCCGTGACCTGGCGTGGCGGGACCCGCCCACGCAGGCGCATCACCAGGCCCCGGCGTGGGGAAGGGGGGTGGACACCCCTGCAGACTGAGGCACGGTGATGAGCACCCCGGGAGGGTGGCCGCTGACCGGCCCATGTCCCCAGGTGAGCTGCTCGCCGGCGTCCGCCCAGCTGCTGTCCGTGCTGCAGGGCCTCCTGCTGCTGGAGCCCGGCCTGCGCTCCGGCCAGCTGCTCTGGGCAGCCCTGGAGAGCCTGGTGAACCGGGCCGTGCTCCTGGCCAGCGACGGTGAGCCTGCTGCCCGCCTCCAGCCCCCTGCTGCCCACCCCCTCCCCGCTGACCGCCCTTCCCCGCACCGTCCGCAGCGGAGGAATGCACCCTGGAGGAGATGACGGAGCGGCTCCTGTCCATCAAGGGGCGGCTGCGCCCCAGCTCCCTGGACAAAGCCCACAAGAGTGTCCAAGCTGACCTGGGGCAGAGTCAAAGGGGCAGCTCCCCCAAAAGCTCCAGCACCCGGAAGGCAGATGTGGAGGGCCAGCAGCCCGCAGCCGTCCCCTCCAGCCAGCAGGGGGTCAGCAGCCAGAGCCCCGGGACAAGGATGACTGCTCCGCCAACAACCTCACCCGCCCCTGCTCCCCCTCCTCCCCCACCACCCCCACTGCCCGGCCAGGGCGCCTCAGTCCCCCCAGCACCCCCTCCCCCTCCCCCACTGCCCGGCCAGGGGTCCTCAGTCCCCCAGCACCCCCCCCCACTGCCCGGCCAGGGGGTCTCAGTCCCCCCACCACCCCACTGCCCGGCCAGGGGGCCTCAGTCCCCCCAGCTCCCCCTCCCCCACCACCCCCACTGCCCGGCCAGGGCGCCTCAGTCCCCCCAGCACCCCCTCCCCCTCCCCCACTGCCCGGCCAGGGGTCCTCAGTCCCCCCAGCACCCCTCCCCCTCCCCCACTGCCCGGCCAGGGGGTCTCAGTCCCCCCAGCACCCCCTCCCCCACCACCCCCACTGCCCGGCCAGGGGGCCTCAGTCCCCCAGCACCCCCTCCCCCTCCCCCACTGCCCGGCTTAGGTGGGACCCTATCCCCGCCCCCCCCGCCCCCCTGCCCCCCCTGCCCGGCGTGGGCTGGGGCGCCCCCGGGGGCGCGGCGGACGTCATCCTGGCCCAGGTGGACCACGGCCTGGGCTCGGCCCCGCCGCCCGGCCCCGGCGGGTGCACCCGCCCACGCTGCGCATGAAGAAGCTCAACTGGCAGAAGCTGCCGTCCAGCGTGGCCCGCGGTGAGGACCCGATCCTGGCCCCAGGGTGGTCCGGGGCCAGCCCAGCCCCCGCGCCCGCGCGCCCCCACGCGCCCCCCCGCACCCCCACTTGCGCCCTCGCGCGCCCCCCCGCGCGCCCCGCACCCCCACTTGCGCCCTCGCGCGCCCCCGCACCCCGCGCGCGGAGCTTGGCGCCGGTGCCGCCGGTGCCCGCCGACCCAGCCCGCCCGCCCGCCCCCAGAGCACCGCTCGCTGTGGGCCGCGCCGAGCGCCCGCGCCGCCGCCGTGGAGCCCGACCTCGCCAGCCTCGAGCGCCTCTTCTCCTTCCCCGCCGCCAAGCCCCGGGAGCCCGCGGCCGCGCCCGCGCGGAGGGAGCCCAAGGAGGTAGGGCCCGCCCGGGGCGGGGGTCCGGGGCCGCCCCCGGTGCCAGCTGTGGGCCGTGCTTTCCAGATCACCTTCCTGGACCCCAAGAAGAGCCTGCACCTCAACATCTTCCTGAAGCAGTTCAAGTGGTGAGTGCCGAGCCCGCCCCGCCCTCTCCCGCCGCCCTGGGGTCCGGGCTGGGGTCCAGGCTTCTGGGGGAACTGAGACCCACAGAGTGACCGGGAGCCCCCAAGGCCCCGGCCAGGAGCTGGCTCTGCCTCCCCGCAGGGTGTCCCCCCCTGCAGCCGCTCCTTGGAAGGGAGGCAGAGGCCCGAGGAGCCTGGGAAGGCGCTGCCCTGGGCCCTGGGCGGGCGGCCTGCTGGTGCCCGCGGCCTCGGGGTGGGAGAGCAGGCCCTGCTGAGCCTGGGCAGGGCTGGCGGGGCCCGCTGGCAGGGGGGCGGGGCCAGGCGGGACTTAGGCTGCCCGTCCCTCTGCCCACAAAGCTCCAACCAGGAGATCGCCGCCATGATCCGGGCGGGGGACACCGCCAGGTTCGACGTGGAGGTGCTCAAGCAGCTCCTCAAGCTCCTTCCTGAGAAGCACGAGGTAAGCGGACCCTCTGGGTTCAGCAGGCCAGAGGGGTGCCGGCCCCACAGGGCTCCGAGGTGAGTGGGTGCCGCGGTGACCAGGCGTGCCGGGTGCGGCGTCCAGGCAGGAACCCCACGGCGGCCTCCCCCCTCAGGTTGAGCACCTGCGCTCATTCACAGAGGAGCAGGCCAGGCTGGCCAGTGCAGACCAGTTCTACACACTCCTGCTGGGCATCCCCTGGTGAGCTTGCTCTCGGGCTGGCGGGGGGAGCTGACGGGGGCCGGTGGGGCTGCGGAGGGCCTCCCGGGGAACCACCAGCTGTGGGGCCTCCCGAGGGGCCCTTGTGGGGCTGGGGTCCTGCCGGCCAGCAAGGGGGTGGGAGTGGCCAGACCTCAGCATGAGTACCTGCACCGCAGTCCAGGTCCCCCCCTGTTCCTAAAGGGAGGAGAGTGCCCCTGGGAAGTCAGGGCACCCCTGTGAAGTGCCCCTCCCCACCAAAGCTGCCCTGGGACCCAGGGACCCCTCCCCCGCAAGCACCACCCCTGCTCTGCCCCCAGCTACCAGCTGCGCATCGAGTGCATGCTGCTGTGCGAGGGCACGGCCGTCGTGCTGGACATGGTGCGGCCCAAGGCCCAGCTGGTGCTCACCGCCTGCGAGAGTGAGTGGACGGGGGGCAGGAGGGCGGGCGTGTCCGCCCCTGAGTGAGGGGCGAGCGGGCGAGCAGGCCCCCGAGCACGGCGCATGCCTGCGGGAAACACACACTGGACACAGGCGGGACGGTCAGCAGAGAGCCGGGGCCAGGCAGGCTCCGGAGGCCCCTCGGCGCCCTGGCCGCAGCGGGGGTGGCCAACTGCCCTGCTGTCGGGGCGCCTGCGTGGGGCGCCCCACCACCTGGCCCTGCGCTGAGCCGGGAAGAGCCGAGAGCGGAGGCCAGAGCCCACACGGGCTGCCGCGCCCTCACCCACCCCTGCCCACAGGCCTGCTCACCAGCCGCCAGCTGCCCGTCTTCTGCCAGCTGATCCTGAAAATCGGGAACTTTCTCAACTACGTAAGTTGCTCTGCCCCGCCCCCCAGGCTGGGGCCTCACTCCTGCCCCCTCCCTGCCCCCCACCCCAGGCCGGCTCACTCCCCGCACCCCCAGGGCAGCCACACCGGGGACGCAGCCGGCTTCAAGATGAGCACGCTGCTCAAGCTGACGGAGACCAGGTCCCAGCAGGGCCGCGTGACGCTGCTGCACCACGTGCTGGAGGTGGGGAGCGAGGAGGGGAGGGGTGGGGGGGCTGAGGCTAGGGGCCATGGGGTGGGGCCTGGGGCCACCCAGGGGTCGAGAGGGGAGGGGCCAATCTGGGGTACAGCCAGGCACTCTGGGGACAGATCTGCATCCCACCCGCGCAGTCCCTCTGGGGCGCCCTGGCGTGCCATCACCCTCCCCCCCCACCATCGTGGGGCCTCCCTGGAAAAGCAAAATGTCACAAAATTGTAACCAGGCCCCAGGGGAGGGTTGGAGGGCCGAGGCAGCCCAGACCCAGCTGTTCCCAGGGGCGTGGGGAGAGCGGAGGGGCAGGGATGGCGGTGGGGCAGGCTGGCACGCCGGGGCAGATGTGGCCGCAGGGCTCACTGGCCCGTCTTTCCAGGAGGCGGAAAAGCACCACCCGGACCTCCTGCAGCTACCCCAGGAGTTGGAGGGGCCCTCACAGGCAGCCGGGTGAGTGTTCCCCCCAGCGCAGGCTCTCGCTGGGCCTGGTGGAAGGTCAGGCAAGGACAGGCTGAACCACAGGGCCACTGTGCCAACACCAGCGGCCAGCGCGGGCTGTGTGGGCACGTGCCCTTCCCACTCTGTCCACCCCAAAGCCCCACGTGCACAGGCAAGGGCCATCCCGGGGCACAAGCGAGTCCCCACCAGGTGGACGCACCTGTCACCTGACCCCGCCGGCCCTCCTGTGCCTTCAGGATCAACCTGGAGCTCATGCGCTCCGAGTCCAGCGCCAACTTGGCGAGGCTGGAGGACATGGCCCGAAGGCTGCCCGCCGCCGCCCCCGAGGTGCAGGAGCAGTACGCCCAGCGCCTGCAGGCAAGCGCCGCGTCCAGGCCGGGAGGGGAGCTGCGGCCACCCAGGCGAGCGGCTGAGGCTGCCCTGCCTGCTCCCCGCCGCTGACCAGCCCTGTGCCCCAGGCCAGCATCCAGGCCTCCCAGGCGCTGGACGAGGTGTTCCAGGCCATCGGGCAGAAGCGGCAGGAGCTGGCCGCCTACCTGTGCGAGGACCCCCAGCAGCTGAGCCTGGAGGAGACCTTCAGCACCATGAAGACCTTCCGTGACCTCTTCGTCCGCGCCCTGAAGGTGGCTGGGACCCCCGCGGCGGGTGGGGTCCCCGCCGGGCCGTCCGCCGGCACCGCAGTCACGGCTGCGTGTCCCCCGCAGGAGAACAAGGACCGGAAGGAGCAGGCCGCGAAGGCCGCGCGCAGGAAGCAGCAGCTGGCGGAGGAGGAGGCGCGGCGGCCGCGGGAAGAGGCCGGGAAGCCAGGTGAGGCCAGCCCCAGGCGGGGGGCGGCGGGCGGGCGAGGCGCCCCTGCCACCAGCCGGGCAAGGTGCCCCCGCCACCGGCTGGGCCTGAGGTCCGCGGCTTGGCTCCTCAGGCAGGCCGGGCGGCGGGAGGCAGGAGGAGGTGTGTGTCATCGACGCCCTGCTGGCGGACATCAGGAAGGGCTTCCAGCTGCGGAAGACAGCCCGTGGCCGGGGCGACACGGAAGCAGGCGGCAGGGTGGCCCCCCCAGGCCCCCCGAGGGATGAGGAGCCAGGTGAGGGCCCGCCCCTACCGCCCCTTCCCGGAGGCCCCGCCTCGCGGAGCTCTCTCATGCCGCCCGGGACCGCGGGGCTCCAGCCTGTGTCCAGCCGCCAGGAGGGAGAGGTGGCCCCGGGGACCCCCACGGGAGGCCGCTGGGCAGGCCTGGGGCCCCAGCACTGGGCAAAGGTGGAGGCCGGAGGCCCCTTCCAGACGACACTCCTCTGCCCACAGCCAGCGCCAGTGCACCTGCAGGCGGCCCCGCAGGGGGCACCAGCTGCCCTGCTGCCCCCGAGCCCCATCTGGACACTGCAGCCAGGGAGCCTCCCGCCTGGGACCTCGTGGACGCCGTCCCCCCTGGCGCACAGCCGCCCGGGCAGCCGTCGGAGGAGGGCCATCCTGCGCCTCTGGAGAGGCAGGCCTCCTGGTACACGGACGCCAGTGACGTCCTGGCCCCGGAGGACCCCCCGAGTCCCCAGCCCTCTGCGGGGACCTGGTTGGGGGTACTGGGTGACACACAGGTCCTGGAGCCTCTCCCGTTCTCCTGCGGCCCCCTCCCCGAGGCCAGCCGACACCCTGAGAACCCCACAGCCCTGGGAGGCGTCTGCCGGGCCCGGGTGGACAGCACCGGCCAGGGGCTGGAGGACACGGCTACTCCCAGCCACGACGCCGGACTCCCCGACGGGGACGAGGAGGACACAGCCCCGGATTCCACGCTGGACACGTCCCTGGACAGATCCTACTCTGAGGACACGGTGACCGACTCCTCGGGGTCCGGCAGCCTCCCCAGGCCCCGTGGGCGGGCCTCGAAGGGCGCTGGCAAGCGAAGGAAGAAGCGTCCGTCCCGGAGCCAAGAAGGTAACTGGCCAGCCGGGCCGGGTGGACGGGCCGAGCTCTGCCCCACGCGTAAGCCTCTCCCTGAGGGCCAGCAGGCCCTGGTCTGCCCTGAGCGGGGTGACCCTGCAGGCCGGGGACACACCTCTGCACTGGGGCGCCCGATACCGCGCCACTGCTGCCCGCCGTGCCCCTGAGGGGCCGCCCTTGAGGGGTTTCTTTTATTTGAAAGCAGAGCTTGCCCCGACCCCGACGGTAACCAAACAAAAAGGTTCTGTGAGATCCAGTGAGGTAGGTGCCGCCCGCTTCGCTCTAACGGTGGCGCTGCCGTCCGCCCACTAACGCGCGTCCCTCAGCGCCCCCCGCACCCGGTGGCGGCCGCCATCCCCGCAGCCCTGCCGCCGGAGCCTGCTTTGCTGGGTGTGCGCCTCCGCGCTGCCTGGGAGTTGCTGCCGGCCTTGAGGGGTGGGTGGGCGAGGCCCAGGCTGGGGGCAGGCGATGTGGCCCTGGGCCTGCGGGATGCCGGAGGTGCCCGCCTCGAGCCTGGCTAGCTCAGGACCCCACGCTCTGTGTGCAAGGACCAGCAGCCTCTGGCCCCGGCGTGCCCACCCCAGTCCACGAGGCCGAGGGGCTTTTCTAGGGCGGGACCAGGGTCAGAGTGGGCCAGCCGGAGCCCCAGGTGGGCCTCCGCCGCGGAGGCAGGTTCTGAGTCTGCGTGAGCCTGAGATGCCACCAGGCCCAGGCACCAGCTGCTGGGACCACTCTGTGGGCAGGAGGGTGGGGTCTGCGCGGGCACAGGTCAGCAGCCGCTGGCGAAGGAAGACGCGCCCAGTGCCAGGGAGCCCTGGGAGCTGGGACACGCCCCGGCGTGCCTCCCAGGCAGCCCCTGCCAGCCTGCTAGCAGAGAGGGGCCTGGCGAGCAGGCAGTGTGGGCAGGAGCCGGTGCCTGTGCCGCAGCTCATCCTGCCGTCAGGGCGGCCTCACCCTTGGTGCCACCCAGCGGCCCTGAGTGCAGCTCTGTGGGGGCCTCCACCTTCGGGTCACAGCACTGCGTGTCCTTAGGGGCCGGCCCCGGCCGGCCCTCGCCTGGGAGTCGGGGACAGTGAGCCAGCGTCTGTGCAGTGTCCCCCAAAACGGGTGCAGCTGCCCCTCCGCCTTCATAGTTGGGGTTTTGGAAGCAAGACTCTGCCCAGGACCCCACGCGCAGCCTCTGTCTTGTGTGCTGACAGTATCACCTTGGGCGCACCCCGCTGCTCCCCTGACTCAGCCGGGGGGTCAGTGTTGTGGTCGGCCACATGGCTAAGGGGCGATGCAGACAGTCCAGCTCTGTGAGCGCCTCCGGCCCTGCAGCTAGTGGGTCCTGGGCCCCGGGCCCCAGCTAGGGGAGGGCGGGCGGGCGCCTCAGCATGCGGGTCCTGCAGGGCAGCGGAAGGCACAGGGGACAGTGGGCCCCAGCCAGGCAGAGCCCGCCACACAGCCTGCACCAGCGGGCCAGGCCATCCCACGCCTGCCTCCCGGCCTGGGCTCCACTCCTGGGGTGTGGGGGCACAGTGCCACTCACTGGGCTGCAGTCACCCTAATGGGTCCTTTCCTCTCCTCCCACAGGCCTCAGGCCCAAGCCCAGAGCCAAGTGAGGGAGCCCGGCCTGGGCACACGGGGCCACGGGACTGCCGCTGCGCAGGGCTCCCGTGCCGGGCTGGCACCGGCCTCAGAAACCAGAACTCCGTGCCTTACCTGGCCAGGACCTGGGCAGCGCTGGGCCCTCTGGTCCCCCAGCGTGTGGTGGACGGGACCCCAACAGGCACTGGCCAGGCCACCTGGCGCCCCAGACCCTGCACCCCAGCCCTCCTGTCTGCTTTGTCCCAGCCGCACCTGCACACCCGCTACCGCCGCTGGGGCATCCTGTGCGGGGCTGCTCACGTGGCTCTGCAGGTGACCCAGGGGCCAGGTTCTGCTGGGGACAGACCCCCACAAGCCCCAGCAGCTCTGAGAGCCCCGGGACCCAGCAGGGGTGCACACGGCCCTCCCCACACCTGCCCACCCCGCGCCCCGCTGTCTGCCTGCTGGGCTGGAGCTGGCCAGCGTCGAGCCCAGAGGCGACTGGGGTGTCTGCTGCGCTCTGGCCGCCTCGCCTGGGCACCAGGCCACCGACTCAGCAGGCAGCGGGGCCCCTGCAGCCAGCCCCTCCAGCATGTGCAGCCTGGGGCAGGGGTGCTGCCCGCTGCCCGCCCGCATCAGGGCCTGGCCCCTCGCCCCGCCTGCCGCCCGCCGCTCCTACCTCCATCTGGGCCCTGCTGTCCCCCAGCCGAGGCCCCCTGGGGCGGAGAGGAATCTCACCTACTCTCACGCCACCCTCCCCGCCACCCGCCCAGGCCCTGCCCTTGGCCCCGCCTAAGGGGCTGCACACAATAAAGAGCCCATCGACCAGGCGCTGCCCCCCACAGGCGTGATGATGCAGCAGCAGGCGGCAGTGGACAGAGTGACTCGCGCGGGGAGGGGCGGGTGGAGGAGGCGGGCGGGTCTGAGCCTCCGGCTGGCGGAGCACAAACAGCTGGCAGGAAGCGGCCGCAGGGGCAGCTCTGGGCCACGCTGCACCTCGTGTGTCAGACTCTGGAAGTTCCCGGCGCCCAGTGCCCGCTCTCCCCACGCCTGCCCGCGTCCAGACAGCCCGGCCCGGGCCTGCCCCACAGACACTCTCGTCCTGTGGACACTTCCTCGAGGTGGGGCCAGGACCCTCCTCCGCTCCCGAGTCGGCCGCCCGGCCTCTTCCAGATGCTGGGGGTGGGGGGCTGGCGTGTGTGTCTGTGAGTGTGTGTGCGAATGTGCCGTCTGGCCCTGACTCGCTGCAGGACCTCTGGGTGGTCACTGGCCATCCCCGGGGCTCTCTGGGCAGCAGCAGGGGGCCTCCCAGGCTGCTCTTTCTGGGGACGCAGGCCTGGTGGGGGGCTCGGCCCCTAGCGCTGAGCTCAGGGTAACTTTAACGAAACCGCTGCCCACGCCCAGCAGCTGCGCCTTCTTCCCGGCGCCCGGCTGGGGACCCTGCAGTTGTCCAGGGAACAGCGCCCCAGGGCCAGCCGCCCGGGATCACACGCTGCAGGTGGGGGGCGGGGGGCTCTAATTCAGGGCAGGCCTGTGACTGGCAGCCCCAGCTGTGGCCGCTCGGGGCTGTTTACGGAGGAGCTGGGCGCCCGGGCCCGCTGGCTATTTATAGGGGCAGTGCCTGGCCAGCACCAGTCCTGCGCGCCGTGAAAGCCCACGGTGTCCAGGGCCGCTCTCCCACCTGCTGGCCCAGAGTCCGGGTCACCCCAGAAGGGTCAGAGCCAGTGTCCCCCTGTCCGCACCACCCCAGAGGGACAGAAGGACGCACCCCCTCCTCACTGTGAGTCCCACAAGGTCCTCCCCATGGCTCCTGGTGGGCCAGCCAGACCCGCGTCCCCCACCCCCACAGACCCCTGCAGCCCCTGCCCTGTCTCCACCGCCAGCTGCAGGCCCCAAGCCCCCCAACCCCAGCCCCTCCCTGAACCCCCAGTCCCTCTGGCCCAGCCAGCACACCCATCCTCAGCCTACCTCAGGCCACCTCCTGGGGCCACGCGGGACAGGCGTGCGCACTCCCTACTGCCGCCCACCCCAGGTGGGCCTCAGGGGAAGGGAGAGGAACTGTGGGTGTCCTGTGTGGAAGAGGGAGGGGCTCGCTGGTTCCCCCCGGGGCGGGGTGGGGGCCCTGGGGAAGGGGACCTCGGCTGGGTCCTCGGCCCTGAGTGCCCTTGGTGGGAGGCGGCCAGGACCCCGCGGCCGGGAGTGTCTGGCCTGGAAGTCCCAGGACTCGAGGGTTCTCCGAGCACCCCCAGAGGCCAGCAGGCTGCTCCCAGGGCCCCCACAGGGAGCCCTCCAGCGGGCGTGGCTGGGGCGCCGGGCACCCCGAGCCTCGGAGGAAGCCGGCATCGCGGCCAGTGCCAGGGGGCCAGCGCGCGCCCCGACGCCCAGCCCCGCGGCCCGGGGTGCAGGCCCGGCGCGGCTCCCTGGCCCCCAGCCCCGCCCCGCAGCGCTCGCCCCTCCGCCCGGCTCAGGGCCCCAGCTCCGAGGCAGGAGGGCAGCGGGTTGGGGGGGGGCTGCCCTGCCCGGGGGCGGGGTGGGGGGCGCGGCGGGGGAATGGGGGGCACGCCGTCCTCCCGCCGCCCCCAGCGGGCGCGCACCTCGAAGGGTTCCCTGCGGGGCAGGCGGCACCCCCAGGGCGCGCCCCGCGCGGTCTCGCGCACCCCGCCCGCCCGCCCGCGAGGGGCCCCGCAGGTTCCGAGCCCGGCCTGGGCCGGCGGGGCCGCGGAGCGCGCGGCGGGCGGGACACCGGCGAGGTCACGGGGCGTCGGGCCGCCCCGCCCCGCCCCCCCGCCCCCCCCCCGCGCCTCCTTTTAATGGCGCGGGCGCGCGCGGCCGGGAGCCGGCATGTCGGGGACCCGCGCCTCCAACGACCGGCCCCCCGGCGCGGGCGGCGTCAAGCGCGGGCGGCTGCAGCAGGAGGCGGCGGCGAGCGGCTCGCGGGTGACCGTGGTGCTGGGCGCGCAGTGGGGGGACGAGGGCAAAGGCAAGGTGGTGGACCTGCTGGCCGCGGACGCCGACATCGTCAGCCGCTGCCAGGTGCGGGCGGCCCCGGGACCCTCGCCCCCTCCCCGCCGCGGGGCCCGCCCCCCCGCCCGGGCGCCCGCGGGCTCCGGCCCGGCCCGACCCCCGCGGCCGCCCCACCGCGCACCCCCGGCCCCAGGCGCCCGGCACCCCAGGGCCCGCCCCCCCTCCAGGCGGGGTCAGAGCTATAAATACAAGTGCTGAGCCGGGGACACCGGATCCCCGGGGGTGGGGCGTGTCACGAGGGCGGGGGTGGGGGTGGGCTCCAGCTCCCCCTCCTCCTCCTGAGGGACCCCCTGGGCCCGGCTGGCACCGCCAGGCGGGGGGCCGTGCAGGGGAGGGGCTGAGTGTTGGGGAGCAAGGCCCGGGCAGGCCCAGGGCAGCACCGCGGACGGGCACCCAGAGGAAAGCAGGCGCGTCGGAGGGCCTGGCGCCCCAGGGGGAGGGAGGAGCTGCCGACTCTGGCCAGAGTGACAGGGTGACCCAGTGGCTGGTGGTGCCACAGAGGAAGCAGACCGAGCTGTCCCCTGGGGGCCCAGGGCCGGCCTCTGGCCGCTCTGGCGCCATCTGTCCGGCGGGGCCTGCTGCCTGTGGCTGATGGCCGCGTGGGGTGCAGAGCGTGGGCTGTGGCCGGCCGGGCACGCTGCCCAGAATGGGGAAGGGCTCCTGTGCCCAGGGCCTGCTCCCCGACCTGTGCAGGAGCCGGGCTGGGGGCGCAGCAGAGGCGTCAAGTGGCGCCTGGCTCTCCTGAGGGCAGGGGCTCCTGGAAAGTGCTTGGGGAACCCCCACTCCCCGCCAGGCCAGCAGCCCAGTCCCCTGCAAGAGTCCCGGGGCCACGGCCTTGCCCCTGCGGCCAGGTGCATGGGCAGTGGCGCATGCCTCTCCCCCCAGCATCTGGGCTACCCTCTCATCTGCTCCAGGGGTGCCCGTGAGCTGCAGCTCCACCCGCCCCACCCCACCCCATCTGTGGCCCCCTCGCGCCCTGAGGGAGCCGGGATTTCACATCAGCTCTGCTGGCCTGTCTTACCCTACAGAGAGGGTTCTGGAACAGGGCCTCCCTGCTCTGCCATGGGCTGGGCCAGGCCCTGCCCACTCCATCCCTCACACGAGCCACGTGAGCACCGAGGGCAGAGCAGGCTGGAACCCCAGACCTCAGGGCCGCCCCAGCCCGAATTTCCCCACAGGCCAGGAGCCCCAGCTCACCCCTCTCCAAGCATGGGTGTAACAGTGGGGGGCCCACAGGGCTCCGGCACGCTGAGGAGTTGTGCTGACCCTGGGCCACCAGCAGGCCTTACCTGGTGGCCCCTGGCTCCCCGGTCTCACCTCAGCCTGCCCTGGGGCAGTCAGGGCCAGGTCGCCCACCCCTGGCCATCTCCCCCACTGTGCACGCTGCTGCTGCTGGGCTGTGGACAGCGGGCACCCCAGGGTCCCCGAAGGCCTTCATTGCTGTGCAGACTCCCAAACCCGCAGCCTGGCCAGCTCAGGGACCGTCCCCCACTGTCCAGTGGGTGGGTGGCCACTCCAGGAGACGCGGATCTGCAGTCCTCTCACGGCCTTGGTGTTCAAGGCTGCCCCACCCCCGCCTCTTCAGCACCTGCCCCTCCACATCCTGCTGCCCACAGGCCGCTCTAGGCCCTTCCCGTCTCCCTGGGACAGCCCACCCAGCACCCTCCCAGCACCAGCCCTGCCCTGGCTCCCAATTGTCCTGGCTCCACCTCCCCCGCAGCCCCTGCCCTTCCACGCCACGCCCGCAGCCACACCAGCCTGCTGGGCCCGCTGGCGGCAGTGCTGCTGGACAGGGCTGTGGCCGACCCCCGGGACATGACCCCCTGCGGGCACCTGCAGACCCGTGACCTCAGGGCCCATCCAGCACTTTGCAGGGTGCCTGGCGCTCAGGGCCTGCAGCAGATGCTTTCCAGCAGGCGCTGGGCCGTGGGTGGAGAGCCCCACAGCTCCCCTGAACAGGTGACCCTCTGAGGCCAGGAAGCCCCGACCTTCATGGTCGGGGCACGCTGCCCCCAGCCGCACAGTGCGGGGACCAGTGGGGAGAGGGCCTGGGGCATGGCCTGGAGGCGGCCGGGGAGGCGGGCCAGCCACGACAGCCCCCCGTGGGGGTCAGGCCTCTCAGAGCTGGCAGCCCACTGCCCCCAAGGCGGGAGGACAGCGGGATCTGCGGAGGACCCTGGAGGCTGCTGGAGGCTCCGCCAGGCAGATGGGGGCTCTGGCTCTGCCCCCCCCCCATCAGCTCTCATCCCTCCCCAGCCCCTGGGCACAGCCAGGGGAAGCCCAGGGGGGCGGCCTGTGACCACAGCGCCCCACGTGGCAAGAGGTGGGCTTGCAGCCCGGCCAGGGGCTCCACCAACCAGCGGCCTGGCTTTCCTCTGGGGCAGCCGGACTAGCCCTCTGCCTCCCTGGGGCCAGGCACAGGACGGGAGGCGGGAGGGTGGCTCCCCAGGGGTCTCACGGCCTGAGCGGCGCCTGGCAGCCCCCTCCCCAGGTGGATGCCGGGGCCGGGCTCCGGGACACTCAGCAGGTCTCTGCCCCCAGGGGGGCAACAATGCAGGCCACACGGTGGTGGTGGACGGCAAGGAGTACGACTTCCACCTGCTGCCCAGCGGCATCGTGCACACCAAGGCGGTGTCCTTCATCGGTGAGCGCGTCCTGCCCAAGGGGGTGGGCGGTCCCGGGGGGGAGGGGGCGCACGCTGGGGCCACCCACCCCCGGGGAGCAGAGTCTGTCCCGCCTGCCCTGCTGAAGCCGGGGTGCCTGACCGAGCCCATCCTCCACCGCCCTGAGCCCCAGCACCCGGGAGCGCCCGGCAGAGGGAGGAGGCGCGGGCCGGGCGGACAGGTGTGCATGCGTGAGCTGTGCATACGTGCGTGCCCGCAGCGTGCAGTAAGTACAAGTGTGCGTGCACAGTAAGAGCGCGCCCCTGCCGGCGTGCGTGTGTGCCCACGTGCGGATGGCGTGAGGCTCGCGAGTGAGCGTGCGTGCAGGCAGTGTGTGCGTGGCACAGTGGAGGGATGCGCAGCGCCCGCCCGCAGCAGCGGCTCTCCCGCCCGCCCGCCTTGGCCGGCGGCCCCAGGGCCCTCCGTGTCGCCAGAGCTGCCCACCTCCCTCCGTCGCGGTCTCCCGCCCGCTGCTCTCGCGCAGCCTGGCTGCCCTGCCCGCAGCCCCGCCCCTTACTCAGAGAGGCCCTTGGCTGTCCCTGGGCCCTGCCTCCCCTCTCCAGGGCCCGGTGAGGCCACCGTGTGGTACCCCCGCCACACGTACCCCTCCCTGCGGCGCCGTCACCCCGGCCTGGGCTCGGGCAGGGCCCCAGGTGTCTGGCAAACCGGGCCAAGATGGCACTGCGGCAGGCCAGCCGCAGCAGGTCAGCGGGGAGCGGGCCCAGTGGGGACGTGCCCCAACCCCGCAGCCCCCGCCACGCAGCGGCGCAGGACACCGTGGCACCAGGGTGTGGCATTTGGGGACCTCCTGTACCCAGCCTGAGTCACTGCCCCCGCGTCTGCTCCCTCGGCCGAGCGGGCCCCACCCCCTGGCTCTCGGCACTGGCCTGTCCAGCCCCGGGGGCGGTCCTGGGGACCCGCCTGGCTTCCCGAGGAAGCAAAGCGTGGCAGCGCCCCCAGCTCGCCCATCTGCACGCCACTCGTGGGGGGGCTTCCACGGCTTCACCAGGCGCCGCGTCCCTGCGAGGACGTGCGGGACCGTGCCCTCGGGGCTGGCAGTCAGGACACTCCACCGGAAAGCCCCCAGCCCAGGGCCCATCTGCCCTCGGCTAAGAGGTGGCGGCGACTTTCGCTTTGACCAAACGTGATAAACACCCACCAGGTGAAATTCGCCACTTTCTAAGGGCGCAGATGGGGGCTCTGAAGCGCCCTCCCCACCCCCGCCGCGGCCTCACGCCCCCCCGCGCTGTATCCAGGGGCATCTGCCTGGCCCCACCCCTGCGCGCCCCCCCACTTCCCTCGCTGTGACCTGGCTCCCCAGGCCCGTGTCCGGCGTGCGTCCTCGGGTTCACCACGCCGTAGGGATGTCGGGCGTCCCTCCCTTCCCAGCCGGGTGGTCACACGCGGGTGGACGCCCCGCGATGCCGCCCTGCCTGAGGGGTGGATGCGGCCCGGCCAGGAAAGACTCAGCCAGTCGCATGTTGCAGGCAACGGGGTGGTCGTGCACTTGCCGGGCCTGTTTGAAGAAGCGGAGAAGAACGAGAAGAAAGGTGGGTGCCCGCCCCCGCGCTGCTGGCGGCTTCCCCACAGCACCCCCACCAGCGGCTGCCCCAGGCCCCAAGCCCGCTGCACCACTCACATCTGGGGCCTTCTTGACGCCGGGAAGGTGGCCCCGAGGTGCTGTGCAGAACGTCTGGGGGCCCGGGACCTGCAGTTGGCTGAAGCTCCAGCCAGCAGCAGGGACCAGGAGGGGCTCCTGGGGCGCCCCATAGGGTGGGAGGTGGCTCCTGGGGCACCCCGCAGGCGGCCCTGGAAGCAGACAGGCCATGACCCAGCTCGTGGGCCAGCGCATCCGACCCACTGGCCCAGAGACAGGCCGAGGCGTGCAGGGTCCCGGGAGGGCCTGCGGAGGGGCGGGGGGCTTTGCAGCAGGCTGACTGGAGGGGTATGGGGTGAGCGGGAGCCCAGCCCTGGGACGTGGGCATGGCGGGGGGACAGAGGGGCTCCCGGAGATGGGGCGCCGCGAGGCCTGGGTGGCCGCCTCCCCCAGGTGACCGCGTGCTGTGCAGGTCTGAAGGACTGGGAGAAGAGGCTGGTCATCTCCGACCGCGCGCACCTCGGTGAGTGTCCACTTGGGGCTGGGCTCCGCCCCATACCCCAGGCACAGGGGACCCCTGCGGCGGCCCCTGTCAAAGAGCCCCAGGCGGGCGCGAGGTCGGGCTCGCTGTTCCTGGGGCAGGCGGGAGCGGGACAGGGCACTTGAGGGGGCCGCATTCCAGGTAGCCCCCTCCAGACTGGCTGGCCTCGCGGGGGGCCACGCAGCAGGCAGCCTGTGACGCTGTGCCCCCTCCCCCAGTGTTCGACTTCCACCAGGCAGTGGACGGGCTCCAGGAAGTGCAGCGGCAGGCCCAGGAGGGGAAGAAGTGAGTCCTCCCGGTGGCCTCCAGTCCCCTCCGCCAGCTCCACCGGCCGCCCCAGACCCAAGGCCCGAGCCTCTGCCCGCCCGCCCTCCCACCCTGCAGCGGGGGCCCGGCTCCCTGCCAGCTCCAGGCCGGCCTTGACCGCAGCCCACCTCGTGGCCTGCCCTCCAAGGGCGGATCGCACCTCGCCCTAGAGCCACACGCGCGGGTGACATGCGTGTCCATGCACACGTGAAGGGCACACAGGGACGCTGTGCACACACGCGCCCAGCACTCCTGGACGCAGCCACACCGAGCACACTCACACACACTCATGCACACGCGCGGCCCTGTGGAGGGGCTGGCAGGGCGGCGGGAACGCAGGCGGGGGCTGCGCCCAGTCCTGCCGAGGCCACAGCCAGGGTCTCCAGAGCCCCGTCCCCGGTGCCAGGGGAGCGGGAAACCAGGGCACGGAGGGGGCTGGCAGGCCGGGAGCACCTGGGCCCTGGTCCAGGTGGAAACTGAGGGGGGCGGCTGGGGCCCAGTTCCAGGCTCCTGCCCAGGCCTAGCAGACTGCCAGTCAGGGGCAGCGGGTGGCTGAGGCCCGCCCACCCGTGCCCACTCCCCCACCCCCCAGCATCGGCACCACCAGGAAGGGCATCGGGCCGGCCTACTCCTCCAAAGCCTCCCGCACCGGCCTGCGCGTCTGTGACCTGCTGTCAGACTTCGAGGAGTTCTCCGCCAGGTACTGAGCTGTCACGGCCGGGGGGTCTGCACTGGAGGGGCCTGGGGCCCCATGGGCTTGAGGGGTCGTTGTCACCCCGCAGATTCAAGAACCTGGCCCGCCAGCACCAGTCCATGTTCCCCGCTCTGGAAGTCGACGTGGAGGGCCAGCTGAAAAGGCTCAAGGTAAAGCTGGGGGGCAGGGGCAATGGGGCGGGGCGGCCGGGCAGACAACATGTGGACTATGGACAGTCACCAGCATCCTAGTTACAGGGCACTGTAGGGAGCGTTGACCTTCTGGGGAGCCAGGGCCTCCTGTGTGGGCGCTGGGCTGGCTGTGGTCGGGGCAGCCCTCTCTGGAGGCTGGGGGACCTGCCTGGCACGGCGCTCGCGGCCTCTGGGGGAATCGCCAGGGTGTGCTGGAGGCGGGGGGCGTTGTGTCCACCGGGGCAGGGCGGCCTGAGGACAACACCGAGCCCTTCTGGAGGTTCCTGGGGCTGGGAACCCCGGCTCCTTCCAGCTCTGGTCTCTGGCCTTCGGGCGAGGTCAGGGGTGCCACCAGGGAGGCCAGGCGGCGGGCGCAGGCCCCACATGGAACAGACGCTTGGTCCTGGGCTAGCAGGCGGCCTGGGGCCAGCGCTCCCCAGGTGTGTCCTCCCAGCGGACCAGCACCATGTGACCTAACTGTCCAGTCCCGGCTGGCAGTCCCAGCAGGGCCTGGCGTGCAGACAGGCCTCCTCCAGCCCCAGGAGCCACGTATCCCTCCACGCTCATCCTGAGGGCCCGGCCACTCTGTTGGCCCTGCAGAGCCCAGGCAGGGGCATCCTGAAGTGCAGGGCCAGGCCCCACCCCTGGAGGGACCGCTCCGCCCCCTCCCCCATGGCGGGCTGTGAGGGCTGCTCCGGTGGGACAGGCCCCCTGGGCGGGATGTGCTGGGGTGCGGCCGCTGCAGAGACCCCCTAACCTATGCCCCCGCAGGGCTTGGCCGAGCGCATCCGCCCCCTGGTCCGAGACGGCGTGCATTTCATGTACGAGGCGCTGCACGGGCCCCCCAAGAAGATCCTGGTGGAGGGCGCCAACGCCGCCCTGCTGGACATCGACTTCGGTAGACCCAGCACTTTGCGCTCCTGTCCACTCGCAGGCCAGGCTGCTGCTGACCGGGCTGTGCTGCCTCAGCCCACTAGGATGAGCTTTGGGGGGCGAGAGCGGAGGGGGCCCTGGGGGCCGTGTGGGGTCACACCAGCGGGAGGCAGCCTGGTGGGGGCGGGGAGGCCCCACTCCACGTGGGGGAGCAACCTGCGCCCTCCCGCATCCCCAGCCCACCCTGGGGTGGTCTCCGGAGGACATAGTGGTGTCCTACAGGGGCTGTCAAGCCACCCGGCCCGTCCCAGAGGGCCCTGGCCGGGGCGACGAGCCTGGGCGGCCCCCGCCACTCCTGCACCTGCCTTGCAGGGACTTACCCATTTGTCACCTCGTCCAACTGCACCGTGGGGGGCGTGTGCACGGGCCTGGGCATCCCCCCCCAGAACATAGGGGAGGTCTACGGCGTGGTCAAGGCCTACACCACCCGTGTGGGCATCGGTGCCTTCCCCACTGAACAGATCAACGTGAGCGCGGGTGGGGGTGGGGGGGCGGAAGGGCGGGGCCGGAGGGGCGGGGCAGGTGGGGCTGAGGTGCTCGGCCTGGGCCTCATGGCCCTGCCCTCCCGCAGGAGATCGGAGACCTGCTGCAGAACCGCGGCCACGAGTGGGGGGTGACCACAGGCAGGAAAAGGCGCTGTGGCTGGCTGGACCTGGTCACCGTGAGATACGCCCACATGATCAACGGCTTCACTGCGTAAGGGACCTGCAGGAGCCCTGGCGCAGGGCACGCGCCCTGTGGGCTGACAAGGAGGCCTGTCCCCGACGGGGCATGCCTGTGAGCATGTAGGGGATGGACGAGGGAAGCAGAACTACTCTCGGGAGCCTCCAGAGTTGGGGGACTGGAGAGTGACCTAAGGGGCCTGACCTCCCAGGGGCGGGAGACAGGAAGAGGGACGCCAGAGCTGACCCCAGGGCCCAGAGAGAGCAGGGCCGGGACGCCGTGCCAGCCTCACAGGGTCAATGCCTCACGGCAGGCAGGTGGATGCGCCAGCTGGGGGCGCCAGCCCTGGCACAGGGGAGCACTGAGACCCCAAGCTCGGCCTCGGTGGGGGGCAAAGGAGGGCTGGCCCCCAGGGGCAGGTCGGGCGGACTTGGCCTGGCTGGCAGAAGCAGCTCCGGGACCGCCCAGTCTGGTCTCTGCCCCCCCACCCCGGGGATGGGCGGAACCACGCATGTCCTGGCGGTCAGCGTGTCCCGGCGGCTTTGGGACAGGCTCGCCTTGACGAAGCTGGACATCCTGGACGCCCTGGACGAGCTGAAGGTCGGCATCGCGTATAAGCTGAATGGGAAGCGGATCCCCCACTTCCCAGGTATACCTAGAAGGCGACAGTGAGACTGGCCAGGGGCCAGCTTGACCACGACAGGTGGTTTCTTGGAGACAGGCTGGCTCTCGCTGCCCCAGGCCTTGCGGGGGGCAGCTGGGTCAGTGGGCAGTCGGCCTGCAACCAACCTGTACTTCTGGGGCTTCCCCTGCTCCCCCCTCCTCCCTCCCAGCGGGGGGCGAGTGCCCAAGCCCCTGGCACACAATTGCACACCCATCAGTGCCTTGACGGCCAGGTCCTCGGCAGCACGTGTCCTCTCGGCCAGCGTGCCTGGGTGGTGCTGACCCTGGTCTTTGAGGGGGCACAACAGAAGTGGGGTGGTGCCCCTGGGGGCCCGGGCCCTGTGCAGTGGGCTGCCTGGCCCAGCATCCTCCATGGGGATGGCAGTGTCCCCAGCTTTAGGGTTCCTAGGCATCGCCCGCAGGCTCCCCTCGCCTATGGGGCCACCGTGGGCATTATGAGGGGCTCCCCTCCCCTATGGGGCCACCGTGGGCATTATGAGGGAGCGAATGCAGGTCCGAGCCGGTGTGCGCCCAGTCTGGATGGGGTATAGCAGTGTCTGAGCCCCTCACCTCAAGAAAACAAGAGGCTGCACCCGCCAGGCCCTCCCGGTGCACGCGCATCACCTGCGCCTCTCCCCAGCTAACCAGGAGATCCTGCAGAAGGTGGAGGTGGAGTACGAGACCCTGCCGGGGTGGAAGGCTGACACCACGGGCGCGCGGAAGTGGGAGGACCTGCCCCCGCAGGCCCAGGGCTACATCCGCTTTGTGGAGAACCACCTCGGCGTGGCAGGTGCGGTGGGCAGCAGGGGCGGGGGCCCTGGACCCGCGCCCACCCAGGCTGAATAGCCCTTCTCCTTTGCAGTCAAGTGGGTCGGGGTCGGCAAGTCCCGGGAGTCGATGATCCAGCTGTTCTAGGCACAGACGGCACCCGTCGCACGGGCTCGGCTGTGCCCCTGGAAGCGCTGTGTGTGCTGCGGTCCTATAGCCCCGCAGGGGCCATGATCGCGGGGCACCCCACACCCCCCAGCCCGCCCTTGTCCAGAAGTGGGCGTGGCGCTGGCATGCAGTGGGGGCTGGTGAGCTGGAGGGCAATAAAGGGGTCCCAGTGGGCAGCACTGCCTCCCCCTGGCTGGCTTGTCCTGGCGTCTCAACACCAGAGGTGCAGGGAGTGGGGTGGCGACCGTGGCCAGGGGCGGCCCCCATGCGTGGGTGTCGGGCTCGGCGGGAGGGGGTCTCGGGCAGGCAGCACATGTCCAGGACAGAACACACCGGAATCCTGGCCCCAGAACCCTGCCCGCCTAGGCCACAGGCCCTCCACCATCCCCCCAAGTTTGCGGGTGTAGGTGCCCTCTGCACACCCTCAAAGCTGCGAACACCCTCAACAACTCTGGGGTGAACTCAGAAAGTCACCTTCACTATCACTCAGAGGAGGGGCAGGCACGGGAGAGGCCTTGGGGCGCCTCTGGCAGGAGGCTTGGGGCTAGAGCAAGGAGCAAGTGGTGGCCCTCGGACCCCCGGCCCCAGCCTGACAGTGGGCCCACGAGACCTTCCCCCGCAGCAGGGCAGCCAGGTGGCCACCAGCACGCCTGGCCGTGCGCCGTGCAGCCCTCGGCAGCCTGAGAAGGCAAACGTACCCACATAGCATCCTCGGTGGCCCCCTCAGCCACCTGCGCCCTGGGCTGGGGGGAGGGGGGTGCAGAGCAGAGGCCTCGCCTTGCATTCCCGAGAAAGCAGGAGGGGTGAAGGGGAGTGCCCCGAGGCAGGTCCCTTCTTGGGGAGAGGGGCACCCCCTTCATGCTGTGAGGACGCGGCCTTCCGCATCGCCTCCTGGGATGGTGCTGTCTTCCCGGTGACCTTCCAGGGCCCCTGCGGCGACAGAGGGGGTGCGCCTGGGTCTGCTGGGCGGCGGGCAGCAGTGCTGCCCAGGGCCGAGCTGCACACAGGGGCCCCAGATCCGTTTCTAGTCGCCAGTCCCAACCCTGCTCAGACACGGCCCTCCCCGCCCGTCTCCCGGCGAGCCCGCGGCTGCCCGGCACACGGTCCACGGGGAAGACACCCGAGGCGGCAGGTCTCCCCCAGCACGACCGTCCAGCGAGCCCGGGGGGGGGGGGGGCCTCAGGAGCCGTCCTCCTCGCCGAGCCACCCCCAGGCTGCCCCCCCGCCCCGGCACAGGGCGCGGTGCCCGCGTCCGCAGAGGCTCAGCGTCCACCGGGCGGGCGGCCCCCCACCCCGGGGTGCCGACCGCGTGACCCGCCGCCGCGCCCAGGAAAGACCCGCGCGGCCCCGGCGGTGCTCCGCGCCCGGCCAGAGGCGCGCGGGCCGCCCCGAGTGGGCGCGCAGGGTCTAGGGCAGCGGCGGCGCCCGGGCAGGAGCGGCGCGTGCCCTCGAGCCGGGGCGGCGCGGCCACCGGCCTCCACCGTGGGCGGCGGCGGGGTCGCTGCCCGCGTAGGGTCCGCGGGCGGCCCTGGGTCGCGGCGCCCCCACGCTCGGGGACCGCGGCCCTGCCCGGCGCGCGGCGCCCGCAGCCAGAAACCCGAGCGCAGCGCTGCGCGGGGCCGGGGGCGGGGCGGGGTCCGCGCGGTGACCGGCGCCCCACGGGCCGCGGCGCGGGGGGCCGGCGCGGGGGGCGGGCGGGGCGGGGGGGGGGGGGGGGCGGGCTGGCATCCGGGTCCCGCGTGACGTCAGGCCCGCCGGCGCCGCGCGGGGCCTCGCCGCTGCCGAGGCCGGGCCCTCCGAGTTCCGCCGAAACGAACGTCGGCAAGAGGGGCCCGAGCAGGGAGGTTACCCGACGGCACAGAGCCGGCGTCTGCAGCCGCCGGGACCCCAAAACGACGGCGACCGCCGAGCCCCGCCCCGCCCCGCCCCGCCGCCGCCGGCCTATCCCGCGCCGCGCCTCGCTCGAGTCCCGCCCCCAGCGCCCCTGCGCCGATCGCGCCCCGCCCCCCGCGCCCCAGCCCCGCCGGCGCTTCCCGCGCCCTGCGCCCCGCCCCCGGCGCCCCGGCGCGCCCTTCTGACCCTCGACCTCGGCCCTGGTATTTCCCGCGCCGCCGAGTTCCGCCCACCGCACGCGAGCCCGCCCCCCGGCCGCCCTGACCTACCCCGCGCCGCGCCGCGCCGCAGCCCCGCCCCGGCCTCGCCTCCAGCCTATCCCGCCCCTCGCCGCGCACGAGCCCCGCCCCACGCGGTGGGCGCGCGGCTGTAACGTCACGGGTCGCGCCGCCGCTGCCGGGCCGCGGCCATGCCCAAGCGGGGCTGCCCCTTTGCGGACGCGGCCCCGCTGCAGCTCAAGGTCCGCGTGGGCCCGAGGGAGCTGAGCCGCGGCGTGTGCGCCGAGCGCTACTCGCGGGAGATCTTCGGTGAGTGCGCGGCGGGGCTCCTCCCTGCGCGGGCCGGCGCCGCGCGCCCGAGGCCCGGCCGCGCCGGACCCGGAGCGTGGAGGAGCGGCCCGGGCCGGCGCCGCCGCGGGCCGAGCACGGGGCGCAGCGGGGCGGGGGCTCGAGGCCTGGGGGCAGCGGCTGCACGGGCCGGCGAGCAGCTCGCGGGGATGCCCAGTTCCGGGTCGTGCGCGGCGCCGGCGGTGTCCTGGAGGCCTTCCCGCCTGGCCCTCCCGCCCGGATTCTCAGGCCCTTGGTGCTGCTGGCCATCTCGGTGACTGGGGTGGCTCATGCCCGGGGGCAGGGGCCTAACGGCTGCGAGCTGGGCCCCGCGGCACCGTCACAGCACCGCGCGCACGGAGGAGGAGGAGAAAGAAACAGACGGATGCGCCGCCTTCGCCCTCCAACCCGCTGCGGCGTATGCGGTTCGCCCTTGGCGTTCAGTGTGAGGGCGATGTCCAACCTGAGCGCACGAGTGACCTGTCCTCTCTGCGCAAGCGACCACAAACTCTTGAGGACGAGGGTCAGCCTGCCTGCATCTCCAGCTGTGGTTCCATTGTGGGGGTCTGGAAGGCCCAGGAGGAGCTGGCGCCCAGGGCCTTCTCAGCCACCTGCTGGCTTCACACAGGGACACGCAACTGGGACCTGCTCTGGCCGGGCTCTAGGAGTCTGTCGGGCAAGATAGAAAATCCCAGACAGGGCATCGCTGGAGCTGGTCCTGGGCACTGGATCTTGTGATCGCCCCAGGCGCCTGACATGTGGCCGAGGGTTAGCCTCTGCTCTGGGTGCTGAGTGCCCAGTTTAGCTCGGAGGGCACAGGGCCCAGGGCCTGCCAGAGTCTGCAGGTTCTGGGGTGCTCTTGAAGCAGTCACTGTCGTGTGCTTGGCGAGCAGCCCTGTGGCAGGTGAAGAGCACCCCTGGATGGGATCTGTGCGGTGTGGGGTGGCTGGGGGCCATAAACCCAGGGTCTGACAGAAAGGCAGTGGCAAAGAGGGCACTGGGTAGGGCTCAGAGTCCGGAATCTTCCTCCAGGAGACAGTGGCAACTGCGACCCGATGGGGGGGGGGGAGCAGAGGGGCCCACTTTCCAGGAAGCGGCATGGACAAGGTGGCTGGTGACGAGGCGCAGAGGTCACCTCGTGGACCCATGGGCTGCAGGGCTGGAAACAGGAGGTGCCGTTTTTCTCCCCCAGAAAAGACCAGGCAGCTCCTATTCCGTGGAGCCCGGGCCTGTGTGCCCCATGCATGGGAAGAAGACTGTGCTGTGGCGGGCCTGCCAGAGTCCCCGCCGCCAGGCCGCGCAGGGGCCCCTCAGGTCTTGCGGGGGCAGCTGCTGATTGGACCAGATGGCCGACTGACTAGGAGCCGCGCCGAGACCGGTCAGTGACGGTGACTGCTTCCCGGCGTGGCGCCAAGGGGGGTGTGGGGGGACCGCCGTCTCCGCGGGTGCCAGGCAAGGGGTCATGCAGCATTTCTCACTGTCTGTACAGGAGGGGCAGAGGCCACCTGCTCTGGGGGCGCCCATCAGGCCCTGTGCAGGCACAGCCCTCCTGATTAGAACATTCCACCCCTCCACGGGCTGCTTGGTGGGTCTGGACAGGCCCAAGTGGGCCCACTGAGACTCAGTGGGATCAGGCCAGGCATTGAGATACTGCCCCCCTCCCCAACCCAGTGCTGGGACACCCAGCCTCTGCGGCACTTGCCCATGCACCCCCAGGCAAGGCAAGTCAGCTCCGGGGTCCCAGTGCTTGTCGTCCCTCTGGGCCTGACTGGCAGTGTCATTCCTTGCAGACCTGGTGGGCACAGCGCCCGGAGCCTGCTCCTCGTGCGTGCGAGCTGCGGACGGCAAGGCGGCGTGTGGCCAGTGCAGCTGCGGGGCAGCGGCCCGGGCCTTGTGCGCCCTCGTGGAGTAAGTGCCAGCCAGGAGAGGGGCAGCAGGGACACGCCAGCACCCGTGGGCCTTTCTGGGGCACCCGCCTCTCCTGGCCTCCTGTGGGGGCCCACGGCCGCTGCCTCCTCCTTGGCACTGGCCCCTCCCAGCGGCCGGCCACTCTTGGGGTGGGCAGTGCACCTGCCACAGGCCTTGAGCCGGCCACAGGATGGGAGCTATATTCCCACCACAGGCCTCCACTCCCCTGCGGGTGCTGGTGTCTGAGAGAGGAGGACGACCGGGGTCCCTTGAGTGCTTGGGTTTGTGCCCGGTGATTCCCCCTTCTGCGTGTGAACTGGAAAGGGCGTGTACCCAGTGCCAGTGGCCTCGTCCCTGGGCTGGGACAGAGCAGGAGGCGGGCAGGGGCGGCGCGTCCTGCCTTAGGGCATAGGAGCTGCCTGGCCCCGGCCCTGGTCTCTGGACATGTCCTCCTCCAAATTCATGCCAAGCTGTTGGGGGCGAGGGCCCTGTGGCTGGTCCCCGAGCCCAGGTGGCTGGTGCCATGCCTCCTACCTCCACCCCGTCCCTTCCTGCGGTGCAGGAGAGTAGGTGGGCCAATAGGCGCTGGCTCCATCCTGGGCGGCAGAGGACCAGGTCGTGTGGGCACCTGTGGGTAGGGTCCCGGGCACTGGGGCTCTTTCCTTGTGTTGGAGAAGCTCCTGTGCCCAGGTGTCCTCAAGCGTGTGGCCCAGCCTCTTGTCGGCATCACTCCTGGTGACCCGTGATGCCCCTGAGCTGGTGTGCTCTGCCTCCTTTGGGCCGGGCACCAGGTGGTCCCGGGTCTCTGACCGAGTGGAAGCGGGCCAGGCCTCAGGCCAGGCGGCTTCTCTCCCTCTTGGCACCCGCCAGTGCCTTCTGGGTGTGGGCCAGGTCAGCCAGCGGCGTCTCCCCAGGGGACACGCTCGCCCTGACCTGCCCTCTTCACCCCGCAGCTGCAGCGCCGACCCCGAGAAGCCGCTGTGTGCCGGCTGCGCCGTGCTGGAGAGCTGAGCGTCGGACACCGCGCATGGACACCGCAGGCCTGGGGGTCTCTTTTATGTCTCGTGTTCCTGATGGCTGTGAATAAATAAACTTTATATTTGACACGAGCACTGATGCCAGGAGTGAGGGCGTCTCCTTTGGGGAACCTGCCAGGTGCTGCAGGAGCCCTAGAGCTGTGGGCGGAGCGCCAGGCAGTGGGGGGCATCTGCGGCATCCCCGTTTAGCGGGGAAGCAAAGTCCCAGAGGGGATGGGGAGCCCCAGCCTGTCCTGAAGCACAGGGGCACAGACCGGGTTGGCGCCCGCTGGCTCCTCTACTGGCCTGGGGTCCCAGGCCCCTGCCGGCTCTGGGGACAAGTGGGGTGGGGCCCCAGCCCTGCAAAGAGCCCTGTCCAAGGGGAATGGGCTCATGGGTGCGGGGAGCCACGGGGCGGGGGCTGCACCCTGGGTGCTGGGGCCACTGGTCGGTTTTGGGGGGCAAGTGATGCTGATGTTGGGGGAGGCCCAGCCTGGGGTTCTGGGCCGCTCCCAGGGGCCACCACACACGAGCCCCCAGGAGCGCGGGCCCATCTGGAGGCAGAGCCCCGGCTGGTACGTCTTCACCCGTGTCCTCGGGGCTGCGCGCGGTGCCTGGCGACCTCTTCCGGCGCGTGGGCGTATCTCCTCCCGGCAGCCCCAGTTGGAAACGTACCCGTGCTGCTGCGGGCTGCTGTGCACACAAGGGCACGGGGTGGCGCACCCCAGAGCTGCTGGGTCGCGTAGGTGGGGGGACCTCCTACTTGCCCAGGGCAGCTGCACCATTCACACCCCGGCCACAGCGCCTGGCCCGGCTCCTGCGTGTGCGGGCATGGTCCTCTCCTTGGGCCTGGCTTCCTGGGTCCCACATGCTGTGCTCCTTGGCTCTGCCCCGAGGACACGCAGGCCATCCAGGCCCAGCTGCCCCATGCTCCCTGCCAGATGCCCCTCCAGCAGGGGGGCAGCCATGTCCAGGCACCCCCATCCTCTCCCCAGGGTCAGGCTCTGCATGTAGGGGTGCCCTGGCCCAGGGCTGTGCTGGTGGCCAGTTCCTCTCTCCGCCACCAGGGGGCGCCCACAGCACATACTGCTGGGCTGTGAGCACCACCCCTGCAGCCCCCTCCGGGCTACAGCTGCTCCCCACCGGGTCCAGCTCGCTGAGTAGCCCCCCACGCTCACGTCCTGAGCCAGCCCTGGGTCCCGCGGGTCCTTCCCGGCCCGGGATCTGCCGGCAGATGGCCTTGGCAGCCGGGTGACGCCCCCCACGCCAGCACGGGGGCAGCTGGGGCGTCTCTGGCCAGAGACGGGGAGACATTGCTGAGGCCACCCCTAGGGCCTTGACGCGGGACGGTGTGGAGGTCGGCTGCCCACCCCCCAGTCCTTCACCTGCCACCCAGCAAAACAAGCCACAAGGTTGAAAAGCAACTTTTATTGAAGATCTTGGAGGGAAAGTTTCATGTAATAGTAAAAATACTAAAGTTGACTGTTGTAAAAAACCACCTCGTGCAGCGCAGCGTGGGCCGGGCGGGGGCGGGGGTGCAGCGCTGGGGAGGACAGTGCCGGCGGTCCCGGGGATCCTGCGCGGGGATGGAGCCCAAGGGGCAACCTCGCCACTGGGCCCCGGGCCGGCTCGCGGGGCTCACGCGCCCCGCCCTCGGGCTCCCCGGGCCCCAGCGCCTGGGCCCAGGCCAGGTCTGGAGAACAAACTGGATGAAATAAATTAAGAAAACCTGCAGGGTCATTTCCTCCCGACCTGGCGGCGCGCCCGAAAGGTGTCCCTGTCCGTGTGGGAGCAGCGGCCTGCCCCGGCCGGGCCAGGGCGGACGACGGAGTGGAGTCCCGGCGGCGCCCGCTCAGGCCGTGCCGCTGGCCGAGTAGGAGAACTGCGGGAAGTGGGGCCGGCGCTCGCTGTCCACGCACTCCATGCTGTCGTCTGCGGGGACACCAGGGGCGGCGTCGCGACTCGGCCCCCCCAGCCACCCTCCCCGACCCGGGGCGCAGCCAGCCCCGCCCCGCCCCCAGGGCCAGACTGTGGGCCCCGTGGCCTGAGGAAGTGGGGGGGCTGCCCACCTTGGTCGGGCGGCGTGATGGTGATCATCTGGGCCGTGAACTCCTCGTCGAAATACCTGGTGTCTGTCTCCGAGGTGACCTGAGGCTTGAAGGGGGGGCTGAGCTGTGGAGAGAGGGGGGTGAGGGCCTCGCTCTGCACTGCCCAGCGCCCCTCCCAGTGCGCCGCCCCCAGAGCCACTGCACCCTCCCCTTACCGCCTCCCATGTAGGTGCCACGGGGCCCTGGGCACACCCTGTCTCTGGCTTTCTCAGTTTCCGGCAGGGATGAAGGGGGCGGCCATGGAGAGAGGTGCACAAGGCAGCTCCCAGCCCAGCCCCCAGGCCCACCCACCCCCTGAGCAGGGCCCCGGGATGGGGGGTGCTCATGAAGCCGTCTGTCCCGGCCCCTCACCCTCCTGGTGCAGCCTGCCTCCCACAAGCCCAGGGAGCTGGGGGCAAGGCGGGCTGGGCAGTGCTGAGAGCTCAGGCCCCAGCAGCTGCCAGTGTGAGCCTCAGGCCCGGGGCAGGCAGGATGAGCCCTGCCTGGGCGAGGCTCAGAGACCACAGTGCAGCCAGCAGTTGGGCTGCAAAAGACCCCCCCTTGCCTGGAGGACAGTCCTGCAGGAACCCGACCCTGGCCTGGTGAATTAGTCGGGTCCTTGGGTCCAGGCTGGGCAGGTGTGGAGCCCTGGTAGGGCACACCAGGAGGCAGCAGGCCTCAGGGCAGGATCTTGGACCCCAAGTATGAGGAGTGGGGGTGCCTGTCCTACAGGGGCAGGTGGGCTGGAGACCAGGCAGAGGCAAGCCCTGTGGCAGTGCCCAGCACGATCAGCCCATCTTTCTGAGCTAAGCGAGCAGAATCTGCCAGCCTGGGCCAGGGCATGGGACTCTTAGGTCCCTTGGAAATCAAAGAGCAGAAGAACACATGCAGGAAGCAACTAGCCCCTCCTGGCAAAGCCCCCCACCATCCCTGCACACCCACAAAACAGGTCTGGGTTCTGCCTGCAGCAGGAGGGACTGCGGTGGGCAGTGTCCACACCCACCAGCCTCCATGCAGCCTCTGGAGGTGCAGTGAGCACCCCTGGCATGGCCACAGCACAAGTGCAAACTGGGCCAGGCAGACAAGGGCAGGGCCAGCACGAGTGGGCGGGCCGGCCAGGCAGGCGTGGGCAACCTCGCACCTTCTTCTCGTACACATCCTGCCACACGATGCTGGCGAAGAAGCGGTGCTGCATGATCTCCTTGGCATCCTCGGAGCCCCCTCCCAGCCTGGGGACGAGACGGGCCAGCGGGTCATGGCGTCATTGCCCGCCCACCTGGCTCGTGGGTAGCCACACCCCAGGCAGTGGGGGACACAGGGGCAGTGGGCAACACCCGGGCAGTTGGGGTCCCCGGGCAGCGGGGACTGGCACAGCCTCTGACCAGCGTGTCCTCAGCTGGGGGCAGCGGGGGTGGCTGAGGGGCCCCCGCCTCGGCCTGCGGAGCGCTGTCCGGCCGGCTCTGGACCAGCACATGGCCTCTGCCCGCGGGGCCCCTCCCCGGCCTGGGAGTCGGCCAGCTCACCTCTGCTTGGGGTCTTTCTTCAGCAGCCCCCCCAGCAGGGACTTGGCCTCGGGGCTCAGCGTGCGCGGGAAGCGGATCTCCTCCATGAGGATGAGCTCGAAGAGCTTCTCGTGGTCCTGGTTGTAGAAGGGCAGGCGGCCGCACAGCATCTCGTACATGACCACGCCCAGCCCCCACCAGTCCACGGCCCGGCCATAGTCGTTGTCCTCCAGCACCTGGGGCCACAGATCCCGCGACAAGGCTGGACTTGGGGGCCAGGGAGGACGCAGGGCTTAGGCAGGCTTGGGGCGGGGACCCGGGAGACATGACGGCCTGGGTAGGCCAAGGGGGAGACTCAGGGTCCTGGGGGGGTACGAGATGGCGGAGGGGGACACGGGGGAACCGAGGACACAGGGGAAGCCGGAGGGAACCGAGGCACAAAGGGCCGGGGGGCGCTCCCGCAGCCTCAGCGCCGAGGGGACACAGGGCCGCGCCCCGCACCGGCGCACCTCGGGAGCCAGGTACTCGGGCGTCCCGCAGAAGGTCTTCATGGTGGCCCCGTCCTTGATGCCCTCCTTGCACAGCCCGAAGTCGGTGATCTTGATGTGGCCGTCCTTGTCCAGCATGAGGTTCTCCAGCTGCGCGCAGGCCAGCGGGTCGGCGGCGCCCCCAGCCAGGAGCACCCCCCGCCCCCCCAACCCCCCCCCCCCCGCGGCGCCCCGCCGCCCACCTTGAGGTCGCGGTAGACCACGTTCTTCTCCGAGTGCAGGTAGTCCAGCGCCGACACGATCTCCGCGCCGTAGAAGCGGGCCCGGTCCTCGGGGAACACCCGCTCCCGGGACAGGTGGAAGAAGAGCTGCGGGAGGGGCGGCCTGAGCCCCGCGCCGGTCCCGCCGAGCCCCCGCCCGCGCCCCCCGCCCGCGCCCCGCACCCGCGCCCACCTCGCCGCCGTTGGCGTACTCCATGACGAAGCAGAGGCGGTCGTGCGTCTGGAACGAGTACTTCAGCGCCTGCGGGACGCGCAGCTGGGGCGGCCGCCGGGCAGCCCGCGCCCCCCACCCCCGCGCCCGGGGCCGCCTCGGACCCCAGAAGGGGCGCTTCCCCGCGGGGCGCTCCTCGGGCCAATCAGGGGCGCCCCCGCGACGGCCCGACCGGGAGTCAGGGCTGGGGCCACCTCGTGCTAACGGCCACGGGACACAGGGGACCCCGCCCGGAGGGGGGCGGAGCAGAGGCCGCAGGCCTGGACTTGGCGGCTCCACGCCCGCCCGCCTCCCCGGGTGGACAGGGCCGGGGAAGGACCCTCAGGCGGGCGGGATGGCCCCACCTCCGCGGGCCGCGCCCCCTCCCGAGCACAGCTGGCTGGGTCTGCACGAAGGGGCAGCTGATTCCCAGCCGTGCCCGGAGACAGGGGACGCTCCCCACACCAGAGGACAGGGCCCTGGACCCCTCCCTCCTGGCCGAGCCCCAGAGGACAGGGGCCTGGGGGCACAAAGAGCTTCAGGCCTTGCTGCCAGGACTCCCACCCTCCCAGCCTGGGCCCCAAGGGGAAGCAGTGGGAAGGCGGGGGGCACTAGGGAGCTCGGGCCAGAGCCTTGGGCACAGCAGAGGGCAGACCCAAGCAGCAGCCCCACCTCAGGCGGCCAGCAGACCCCCCGGGAGACCTGCCGTGGCCAGCCCAGGAGAGCAGTAGCCGTCCCTTAGAGACCACTGACCGCCGCCGAGGCCCTGTGCACACACGCAGGGGACCCACGGGTGGCGCGCTGCCAGGGGGCCCAGGGGACGCAGCCCGCACTCACGGTCAGGAAGGGGTGCCGCGAGTTCTGCAGGACGCGGTTCTCTGTGAGTGTGTGGGCCACCTCGTCCTGGACAGGAGGACAGGTGAGCCGCAGGCCCGTGGCATCCCCACCTCGCACCCCCACCCCCACGCCCCGGCCCCGCCCCGCCCACCTTGGCCACGATGACCTCCTTCTTCAGGATCTTCATGGCGTAGTAGCGGCCCGTGGCCTTCTCCTTCACCAGGATCACCTTGCCGAAGGTGCCTTTGCCCAGCAGCTTCAGGTACTCGAACTCATTCATGGTCTGAGGGGCAGCAGGTGGGCTGTCACCGCGCGCGCAGCTCCGCCAGGCACCGGGGACCTGGGGCTGGCCGGGGCAGCGGCTTGGGGTGGGGCTGGTGGGGCGCCCGTGGGACCTGCCCCCTGGCGGTGCGGGCCTCACCACACGGTGCTTGGGCTTGGTCAGGGACACCTCCATGTCCTCCGCCCCGGAGTTATCACTGGGCGAGCCGGGCCGGAAGTCCATCATCATCTCCTCCTCCTGCTTCTTGAGCCCGTCGGCCACCGTCTGGATGGCGGTGGTCCACTCCTCCCTGCAGGGCAGCATGTGAGGCCGGTCCCGCAGCCACACGGGCGCCCCCCCCCCGCCCGGTGGCCGCGCCCTTCCCCGCCCGGCCGCAGGGCCCTACCGCTCCTCGGGCGTCTCCACGTGGAAGGTCCGCTCGATGACCGTGGTCCACTGCAGGCAGCGGATGATGAAGGTGTTGGGCCTGGGCCGCTCCGTCTTCATCAGCTGGCACTCTGCGGGGCCAGGGTGTGGGCAATGGGCAGCCTGCCCGGGAGTACAAGCCCCCCTCTGCAACCTCAGTTTCCCTCCTTGTAAAACGGGGCTGGGACTGAGCTCTGGAGCTGTAGGGTGGCCCCAGAGAGGGATCTGGACCTGAGTGGGGTCATTCCTAGGTGACCCCACACCTGCCTGCAGTCTCAGCCTCCACCGCGACCCAGGAAGGAGTCTCCTGGGGTAGTGGCTCGGCCCGCCAGGAAGCCCCAACCTGCTACTTCCCGAACACGTGATGCCCACCTCTGACCCCGGCCCTCCGACCACCGCGGGCAGGGAATCTGGACACCATGGCAGGATAAGCTGTGTGGAAGGGGCCTCCCTGGTGGCCTGAGTGTGACCCCCAGCCAGGGAGCTGACCCGCAGGGCGCAGCAGACCTCTCCTGTCTCCCCGCTGCTCCCCTCAGCAGTGGATTTCAGTGGATCCGCCTGCTCTGCTCCCCACTCTGTCTCTGGGGAGTCCTCTCACCCAGCACCTCTGGCCTGTACCCCAGTTCTTGTATGCAGATAGAAATAAACTGCAGAAGCGTGAACACCTGGAATGCAGTCATCTGGCATATGCACACCTGGAGCACGCGCACACCTGGAGCACACAGGCACCTGGAGCACACTCCTGGAGCACACTGGCATATGGCCAACCGAGGTGCACACACATGGCCTGAGAGGGCTGTGTCAGTCAGGGCGCCTCTGGTGGGTGCTGGCCCAGCCTTTGTGAGGCGGGAGGGGGCACTGGACCAGGACAGGGCCTCCCACATTCCAGCGTCAGGGCCCGGCAACCTCGGGGGCTCGGCCAGCGCACCAGAGGGCAGGGGGAGAGGGGCAGTCTGCCAGGCAGGGTGGGCACCCTGATGGGGAGGGCACCCATGTCCTGTCCAATGGGGCCGGGAAGCAGGGGTAGAGACCAGCGTAGCCACCTCAAGCCCCAACCCAACCCCACCGGCTCAGACATCTGTCCAGACCCTGCCAAGCCTAAGGGCCTGGGTTCCGCTGCCCACCATGGAGTCCCTCCCTGAGGAGAGGCCTGGCCTGGAGACCTGGATAGCTCCAGGCCCCTTCTGTGGCTCTGTATCCACCCCCAAGGCCCTGGACTCAACCTGGGGAACCAGCCTAAGGGGCCTGGTGCCCCTGGCGAGGGACAACCACCTGCTGAGCCCCAGAGCCCACGGCCCCAAAGAGGCCGGGGCGTGGCACCTGCTTCCGGTGCCCCAGCGCTGGGTCCTCTCTACCTGCTGCTCCGCTCAAGCTTGAGGCACACTGGGAACAGGGGTCAGGGCTCAGAGGCAGGGTCCACAATGCCCCTCAGGAACCCCCAGCCCGGAGCCCGGAGGGCAGGGAGGCGGGCTGTGTCCCCACCCTGCAGCGTGGGCCAGGCTCGCGGGCTGGGCACCTGGGCCAGGACAGAACCTGAAGCCAGCACCGGGGTCGGCCGACGCGGGGAGCCACACAACAGGGGGGTCGAGCCAGCTCACGGGGCCACAGCCCAGCCCCCACCAGGCTCTTTCCCCAGCGGGCAAGCTCCTCCCGCCTGCAGACGCCCGGGGGCAGCCGGGCACACACTCACGGGCCACGGAGAAGTTGTTGAGGGGGGACTCGCGCTGCTCCGTGTCCTGGGGCCGCTCCTTGTACCCGATGAACGTGCCGTCATTCTTGAGAAGGAAGTAGCGGGGCCGCCAGGTCTTGATGTACTCCCCTGCGGGCACCGGGCGGTGAGGGCGGCGGCCCCTCCTCCCCCCACCCACAGGCCCCGCCAGGAGATGTGCCCCGGGCGGGCGGGATACGGGGCTTCTGGTGTTAAGCCTCCGCCTGAGATGAGCCCACCCCACCTGTGTGGGAGAGGGGCCAGGTGGGAGCCCCACGAGGCAGCCGCGGAGGCCCTGAGAGGCTGGCCCAATCCAGCGGCTTCCTGGAAGAGGTGGCACCGCCCAGCAGGTACCGGCAACAGCTCGGGTATGGGCTACCCGCCTGGGCTCCAAGCCAAGCTCTCCCCTCGCACCCAAGTCCAGCCAGCACAGTCATTGAGGACAGCGGCACACGGGCTGCCCACCACTCGGGCCCTGGGGTAGGACAGAGCCTGGCACTTGGGGGCCAGCACAGCACCCAGAGCAGCACTCAGGCTCACCTGGGCCAGGCGGGCCTGGCCCCTGCGGACACACGGGGACGGGGCCCGGACTCCAGCCTGGAGGCCATGCCCCGACCCCCGCCCACCCAGGCCGAGGCCCTCCTGGGCTCTGCGCCCGCTGCAGCAGCGAGCAGATGTCCTCCGCGACACCCCGGCGACCATCATTTTTCATACTGACACCCAGAAAAAATGCTCATTTACATTTTGCCAAGCAAGGAGTTTGATGGCCACAGAGAACTCACTGATTAGGCGGCTGCTCCATCAGAGGGGCACGCGCCCCTGCTCCGCCCGCTTCGCGCCAGGCTGAGGCACGCCGGCTCCTGGGGCCACACGAGGCCACGCCCGCCCACCTGCGCGTGCCACCCAGGGGTCGGGGCAGCCACCCTCCCGCCCCTCCGGCCCCGAACCAGGCCAGGGGCTTCAGCAGCCTCCACAGGAGGCCCCCACCCCTACCGAGCCACGGGGTGTGGCTGGAGAGCAGGGTCTAGGGAAGGAAGCTCCCCTGGCAAGAGGTCCATGGCCCCGCTGGCCCAGTGACCGGACTCTGCCCCTGACCAGACCCCTCCAACAATTGCCCCTGGGGCGCCCAGGCCCTCACTCTGCACCCCCAGGGCCAGCAGGGTCGTGGGAGGTGGGCTACTGCCCGCTGCCCGCACCCTCCTGCTCTTCCCGCGGGGAAGGGCTATGCCTGCAGCTCCCGCTGGGGCCACCCCAGGGCACCCACGGGCTGGAGGTCCTGGCCTTAGGCAGAAGCTGCCTCACCCCCAACTCTCCCAGGCCGGTGCAGCCCCCCAGCACCCTCCTTCCCGCTGACCGCGGCCCCAGCAGAGCGGCGCGACCCGCGCCCATGCCTGTGCCACCCGCCTGTGCGCGTCTGGCGCTGTCGGCCCCTGATGGAGTGCCTCCCCTCGCCGCCAGCTGCCGCTCCCCGGGACGCTGCCTGCGCGGGAGAGCGATGGCGCCGCGCCTGCCAGCCCCGAAAATCCATCTTGCTCCACCAACTGCCGCCGGCCCCACCGCGCCGGCCCGGCCCCCCGGCGCGCGCACATGTCCCAGCACGCATGGCCTGCACCGCAGACCCCACGCCGGGCGGTGGCTGGAACGGAGCTGGGCACGCAGCCCCCGTAGCCACAGGGGCCTGGCCCACCCGGGGCCAGGGGTCTGGACCGGCCAGGGTGAGGGACAGCACAGGCAGCCCCTCAGAAGCAGGCACGGCGGCTCCGCCTGGGGCCAGACCCCGAGACACACAGACCCCTCCTTCATGTCCGGACACCACCGCCAGCAGGGTCCAGCCCGGCGGCCCTCAGGAGCCGCAGGCAGTGCCCGCTGCGCCCAGGACTGTGGCATTGTGAAGAGGCCAGCCCGGACAGAACAGCAGCAGGCGGCCAGCCCAAGGCCCCCTGGGCCTGCGGGCAGAGATGGGGCAGGTGGCCGCGAGTCTGCCCTCAGGACCCCGCCTCCTCCACTCCAGGCCTCACCCCGCACCCCCACACCACAGGTGGGACTGGCCTGGGTGTGCCTCCCTGGCTCAGCCACATGACCCTCTCGCCCCACCCCTGCAAATGCTTCAGTGGGGGCCGCAGCACCGCCCACGAACTTTACGACACCCCCCATCCACGCCGCAGAGACGCGCCCACCAGGCCGGGGCCACCGTGAGGGCCAGTGCAGCTCAGCCTTGCTCAGGGTCCTCCCAGAGCCCTGTCCCAGGGTGGGGCCGCCCCCGCCACCTGGAGACCGTGGCCCCAAAGTGGCCATCCCAGGCCAGCCCGCCGTGGCGTGGGCTGAGGAGGCAGGCACCCGGGGGAGCTCCCGAGCCACCATGCCCTCCACCTGCCCCTGTTGAGCCCCAGGAGCAGGAAGGGGACCCCGGGGAAGAGAGTGTCCTCACTGGCAGCCGAAACCAGCCAGACGGGGCTGCTGGCCAGGGGCGGAGGACGGGTCAGGCGTGGCAAGGCCCAGCCCGGTGTCCCGGCCGCAGCCCTGGGGCAGGTGTCACCAGGCCCAGCCCGGCCTGCCGCCCGGCCCGTTCCAGCCCCGTCCTCCACAAGCCCCAGCGCTCGGGAAACTGCCAGATAGACACTTTGCCGCGGCGGCTGGCGGGGCGCCAGGCGGCACCGAGCTGTTTCTCCACAGCAAAGTGAGCCCCAGCAGGCCCGGGGAGCGGGCGCCAGCTGACAGCGCGGCCACGCGGCCCCCCGCCGCCCGCACATCCATCCTCCGGCAGCTGCGGCCCTCCCTCCTCCCGCTGCAGAGCAGCCCGCGGGGGGCCGCCCCCACCCCCCACCCCCGCCGCCGGTCACCGGCCTGCTAGAGCCGCCGGCGCCCTGGACCGGGCAGTCGGAGCCAGGTGGGGAGGAGAGGACCACACCCCAGGGCCCCGCGGGGACCCCAGCCTGCTCCTGGGGGTTGAGTCTCCCGGGGGCAGTACCCACGGGGTCTAGTTTGGCCAGAGGCGAGCAGGGGTTCTCTCTGTCCAGAGGAGGGGTGTCCCTTGGGGGGGACACAGGTCCCCAGCCCGGCTGGGCCTTGAGCCGGCCTCACCCCCAGAAGCCCCAGCTGGCAGGACAGAGGGGCCCTTCATCCGCCCAGCCCCGGGGCCAGGCCCAGCCGCTCCTGAGCAGTGCTCCAGGCGCAGCGAGGACCCCCCGCCTGCAGGGGCTGTGCTTAGGGAGCCCCCACCCCTGACGGTGACCGGGCCTCTGGGCAGATGGGATCTGGGCACCAGGACCTGTACCCTGGGGCAGCGGACACGGACCCCACACCCGGGCATCCTGCCCCAAGCCTCTGCCGGGTGGCATGGGGCAGCCCCAGCCTACCCCAGGCCTCTGAAGCCCAGGTCTGTTCCTGGAGGTTGGAGGGATATGCCGAAGGCAGCATGGAGGAAGCGGGGTGGACGGGGATACCCCCTCCCAAGGGCTGGTCCGCGCTGCTGCCCCGACTGGGCCCCCAGCCTGGGCCCTCTGCCAAGTGGCCAGGCAGGAGCAGGGCTGGGCGGGTCCTGGGGGCGCCTGAGCCCGGCGCCAACAGTGGGAGCCTGTCCCGGGCGGGCCTGGAGCCCTGCAGAGCGGGAGCCGCTGGCTCGGGTTGCGGAGGGCCCCGGGGAGGGCGCTGGCCCCGAGCCTGGCCAGGGCGTGCCGGGCAGAGGGGACGCCAGCCGTGGCCGAGCCAGTTCCCTCCCCAGCCCTTCTAGGAACAGACCAGGCGCTGCCAGCCGGCCTCTCCGGGAGCCGGCCTGGGAGGGGTCTGGGCGGTTCCCCGGGTCCCTGGGCACAGCATCCGGCCACCTGCCCAGAGCCCCAGGAAGACAGGCGCTTGCCCTGGGAGACCCCTCAGGCCCCGGACATGGCCACGGGTGACCCCCACCCCAGCAGCAGGCCACCAAGCTTCCTCTTTTGTTGTTTGTTTGGAGGGAGAACCCCAGACGCTCACAAAACAGGAAGCTCGGCCCCCACACCGCGGCCGGCCCCCTCCACCGAGCACCGCCACGCGCAGACGCCCGCACCCGCCCTGGCTCAGCCACCCGCCTGCCCGCTCTGCCGGGGCCGCTCTGCACCCTCGAGGCCCAAGGCTCCATCCACGTGGCCTGGGGCCACCCCCGGGGTCTGGCAGCCAGCTGGGCGAAGGGGCGGTGTGCCCACAAGGCCCAGCTCCGGCCGGGGCCTGACCAGCCCCGGCCCTGTGGCCTTTTGCACCAGCACTCCTGGGGGCCTCGCCCAGAGGTGGGAACCAGCCCCACAGGCCTGTTCCGGTGTCTGCCCAGCCCCGCCTCCTCCACACAAGAGCCGGCCCCTCCGTGTCCCTGCGGGCACCCCAGGACGGATAGGTGGAGGTCATCTGGCTCACAGCTGGCACCCCATGTCAGGGCCATGCCTCAGGCACAGGCCTGGCCATACCTGGGGCAGCAGTGAGGGCCCTGGGCCAGCTCCCATCAGGACTCCTGGGCCAGCTGGGCAGGGCTGGCCAAGGCCCGGCCAGTTCTGCTGGGGATGGGCACAGACTAGTCCACAGCTGGGTCTCTCCACCCGGGGTCCTTGCCATCCCTCAGACGCAAGCCCCAGGCCACGTCAGTGAGGCTCCCTAGCCTGTGGGCTGCAGGGAGCCGCACAACCCAGGCCACTCTCCAGCCCCTCCACTCCGGCCAGCAACTGCCTGCCCCGGCCCTGGGCTCCGCCAGCAGGACCCAGGGTGGGGGTCGGCCAGGGCAGCTCTCCGAAGGGCGGGGTATGGGTGGGCCCCGGCTCAGAGCCCCAGGTTAAGTGGGGAGGGGCAGGCGTGCCCCCAAAACATCTGCCCAGACCAGGCCTGTGGCCTGATGGCAAAGCCAGAACCACAGGCAGAGCTCAGCCCGGCCCATGTCCAGGGAGCCACGTGTGACACGTGGGGCCTGTGCCGCGACTGCTGAGCCTGCTGAGCCCCGACCCGCCTCCCTGGAGCTGAGCCCACGAGCCCACGCTCGGCCAGTTGCTCCCCACACCAGATGCTACCTGCCCAGCCGGCACCCCCACGCCCATCACCTCCCAAGCCTCCAGCACAGAGGCCAACTCTCCCCTGCACCAGCCCCCATGGGCGTCCTAGACACTGGGCCCAACACCCCTGCCCTAGAGGTGGTGCCAGCCTGCAGCGCACAACCTCGGGACCTCCCAAGGGGTGAGACTCCCCACCTACCTTGGCTCTGGACACCCAGGGCTGCCGCCACTGGACACTGGAGTGTGGCATGGGGAGCTGTGACCACACCCCGGCAGCGGCAGGGCCTCAGGCACAACTGGACGCCCCCGTCTCAGGAAGGGGTAATGTTACGGGCCTCCAGCCCCACACTGGGGTCTCCTTCGGCTCCCCCAACATCTAACTCATGCCGACCCCCCACCAGGTATTCTCTGCACTCCCCCAGGTCACCCCAAAGTCTTGCACACAAATCCGGGCAGAAAGGCAGACTAATACACAATGGCCAAGGTGAGGTGGCCCAGGCTGCGGAGAGGCTGCGGAGAGGCTGCGCCAGCTCCCTGCCCCTGACCGGTCTCTCCAAGGTCTCCCCTTACTGCACCTGTGTACATGTGGGGAAACTGAGGCCCGAGGAGCCGGACAGCCGAGTCAGGTTTAAACCAATTTTCTAGAGGCCCCCAGAGCCTCTGACGCCCACACCCTCAGCTCTCCGGAAGGCGCAGCCCAAGTGGCACCGGAGCCTGCTGGACAGCAAACACCCCAGTAGCCGAACAGGGCCCCAGCAGCCTTCCACCTAAGAATCAATCAACAAACGCTGGTCCCGGCCCCAGGGAGGGACTGTGTTGTACACACACAAGGATGGGCTGAGCAGGCCTTGAGGCTGGGAGACAGAGCAGGCAGGGGGTTCTGGACACAGGAAGTGGGCCTCCCAGTGAGCCCAGGGGTGAGCGTGGGGGAGGGGCCCGGCAGCCAGGCGCAGGGCCCCCGCCAGCCGCAGGACCTGCAGCTCGCTGCCCTCCCGCACGGCCACCGCAAGCACTCAGCATGCGGCTGACCACATCCTCGGCCTCTCGGGTCTGCAGCCCATCTCTGCCTCTCCCAGCTGCCCCTGCAGCTTCCCAGGCTGCAGGGAGCTCCTGTGCCGCCCTTGGTGGGTGGGCCTCCCAGCCTGCCCACCTGGGGGAGGTCCCCCCCAACCGCGTGTGGCTCCTGGAGGGCACAAGGACTGCCCGGTGGCCAGTGCGGCCTGGGGTCACCAGAGCTTTGGGAGGGGACAGGTCTGCAGGAGGAAGTGGGGTGAGGGCTGCTCCCTGGCCTGGGGCACCTGGAGCTGAGGGGCCTGTCCCTCCATGGCCATCCCAGGGCCTGCAGGACAAGGGAGCTGGGGCCAGGCTAGAAAGTGCATGAGCAGAGGGGCACCGGCAGGCACTGGACTCAGATGGCCCAAGCCTCCACGCCCCAGCCCCACAGGCGGCGGCAGGCACCTGGCCAGGCCCCAGTACCCAGCCCTGCCCTAGAAGCCCCAGGGCACGCCAGGCCTTGGAGGGGCCCCAGTGTCCTCTGCCTTCCAGGAAAGCTGAGCCTGCGGCAATCCCCGCCCACCTGACTGGGCCCCGCCCCGTGGCCACTCCAGCACCGGCACCAGCCACTACAGCACCTGGAGGCCTCTCCTTTCCCCAGAGGCCCGCAGGCTTAGCGCCCCCATGCTAGGGGGACGCTGCGCCCTGGATGCCCCAGCTGCCCAGGCCACTGTCCCCGCCCCGGGCAGCCTGGCAATCAGCCACGTCGGGACCCTCCCGGCTCACCTCGCTTGTGCAGCCAGCCCTCCTTCACGATGGCCACGTCGGCCATGGTGGCCGTGCGCCCACAGGACGGGGCGCCGCTCGGCACTCAGCAGGGACTCCCGAGGCCAGCAGAAGGCCACCGCCTCTGGAAGGGATGAAAAGGGGTGTCAGGCTGAGCCCGCCCAGCAGCACAGCACCCCTGGGTCTGGCCCAGGTCAGTGGCCTGCCCCCTTCTTCCCCGAGCCATCACCTCCCTCACTGCCCCCCAAACCCCGATTTAGGGTCCCTGGCACAGGGGTAGCTCCCCTCTGCCCAGACAGACCCCTCAGGCCTGAGCTCACGCCCGGCTCCCCGACCCCAGCCGCACGTCCCCGGCCAGTCCCCGGCCTCTGAAGAAATCAATCCCACCCCCGAAGCCCCAACCTGCCGCCCCGCGGAGGCCACCTCTTCCCAGCAGCCCCTCTGACTGCTTGGTGCCCGGCGCTCGACCACCCGCCTGCCGAGGTGGCCGGCCTCCTGGCAGGCGTCCCCACCCACAGGGCACGGGCAGCTCCTCCCAGCCCAGCTGGGAAGACGTGGACACACGAGGACGGCAGGCCCCGGGAGCCGCCGCCAGCGCCATGAGCCCTGCGCCCTCCAGGTGCTGGGGAGCCCGGCAGAGCCACCAGGCTGGCGCCGCCCCTTCACCCACCAACGTATGGGGCATCTCCGGGCCGCCAGGCTGGGCCCTGGGCGCGGGGACAAAGAGCTCCAGTCGGCCGCGGCTAGCAGCGTCCAGGCCACGGCGGTGGCAGCCCGGTAATTACAGCATTGGGGAGGCCACACGTGGGGGTGGGGACTGCGCCGAGGGGCCCACCGGCCGGCCCTCACCCCAGCGGACACTGGGCCATTGATCCGCGGGCACTCGCTGGCCCCTCCGGGTGAGCCGCTAGGGACCCCTCCAAGGCCACTCCCGCGGCTCGGCTCCTGGCAGGCCCGTGCGCCCAAGGGCACTCCTGCGGGCAGCCTGAGGGCAGGCCAGGGCCCCGCCGCGCCGCGCCCCGACGGCCTCCGAGGGCGGGCGGCCCCCAGCACCCTCTGCCTGGGCGCGCTTTACGAAGGCAGGAAGACCCCGGCGCCCGGCGCCCATGCCAGGGGGCACTCCCTCCCCGCAGGCCGCGCGGCCCCCCAGCGCGCCGGGACTGGACCTCCGGAGGCCCCGCCCCCACCGGCCGAGGGGCCTGGGGCGGACACAGCTGTCGGGCCTGCGTGTAAAAATATATCCGCACACGGGGGCGTCGGCAGGGGCGTCCCCGCGGCCAGCGCCCGGCGCCTCTGGCCCAGGCCCGGGCCCGGGCGCTTCTGCCGGTGCCGTGCGCCCCCCGCCCGAGCGGGCCGCCCGCGCGCCGGGAGGCGGACGCCCCTCTGGGGGCAGGGGCCGGGCCCCACGCCCCCACCCCGCCTGCACCCGCGTCGGCGTCGGCCCGAGACGGACCCGGCCCGAGCCCAGCCCCTGCCCCGCTCTGCCCCCCACGGCGGCCGGGGAGCCACTGCGCGCCCACCCAGGGCCAGCGGCCGCCCAGACCGCCCGCTCCGCGGAGGCCGGCAGCCAGGCCGCGGGCCTCCGGGGCGGGCGGGCGGGCGGGCGGGCGGCCCGCGGCAGGTCCAGCGCCCCCGCCGCGGCCTCCCCGCCCCCGGGGGTGAACCTGGGCCGCGGGCCGAGCTCGCTCCTGCGCCCGGGCCCGCGGCCGGCCGCGACCCCCGCCCGGGCCCGGCCCCGCCGCAAGGTCACCGCGCGGCGCCTCCCGCGCGCCCGCGCTTCCTGCCGGCCCGCCCGGCCCGGGAACAAAGCGCGGCGCGGAGGAAATCCGGGCGCGGGCGGGACTCACCGGGCGCCGCGTCCGGGCGGGCGAGCGCGGGCCTAGCCGGGCCGCGGCCTCCGGCGCCCGCCGCTCCGCATCCCCGCGGCCCGGGCGGGCGGGTGGGGCTGGCGGCGGCGGGCGCGTGGGGCTGGCCGCGGGGCTGGCGGCTCCGCTCCGCCGCGCCGTGCGCCGTGCGCTGAGCCTGGGCCGCCGGCCTCGAGCTGCCGCTCCCGGGCCCGCCCTCTCCCCGCCCCGCGCGCCCCGCCCGCCGCCCACATCCGCCTCCGCCGCCCCGGGCGCCCCGCGCCCGCCCGCCCGCCCGCCCGCCCGGGCAGCGCCAGAGGGCGCGGGCCGCCGGCCGGGAGCCCCGCGGGGGGCGCCGCCACCGCCCCGCGCGCCCAGCCTCGCGCCCGGGGCTGGGGCGTCGGACCCTCAGAGCGGCCCGAGGGGTGCCCCTCCCGCCCCAGAGGCCCCTGCCGCCCCCGCCCCGCAGAGCCTGGAGGGCTGCCCCAGCGGGACCGGGCCGGCCGGGAGGGCCCAGGGCCCTGGCCGGGTGCTCAGGCGCTGGCAGGCCTGACCCGCGGGGCCCCCAGGAGCCCCCTGGTCTGGGGGAAGACGCTGAGCGCGGAGACGGCGGCCTTGTCGGGTGCCTTGGCCGGGCGCTGCCCGGAGCTGGGTGCAGGCCCCGGGGGAGCTGAGCGGGCGCAGATCCAGAGGGGCTGGATGGGCCCTGAGCACCCACTGTCCTCTCCACCGGCAGACCCCTAGGACCCTGCGGGACTCCCCTGCCGGACTCTGGTTTGAGCCAGAGTCCCCAGCAGCCACCCCACCCCCCAGGCCCGCGACCCGGCCTCCCTGGTGGCGCAGGGGTTGGTCTCCCACCATCGAGCTATCCCAGCCCCTGCGGCCTGAGTCCGACCCCGGCCAGGGCACTGACCCCTGTTCTGCTCCCCACTCTGTCCTCTCACCCCCGCGCCTCTGGCCTACACCCCAGCTCTTGTATGCATAAATAAATTTTTTTTTTAAAGCAAGAGTGTGACTTGCCTCCAGGGTGCTTGTGTATCGGGGCAGGCGTCCAGAGTCCAGCCGGGGGGGCCACAGCCCCCACTCTCAGGACAGCGTCTGCACCCCAAATCAGGGCTCTGGCCCTGCCGCCTGGGCCTGACCAAGAGGACACTCCCTTGGGAAGGACGCCCTGCTCAGGGCTCACGCAGCCCCTGGGGCTGGCCTCCCCCTGCGCACCTCTGCCCCTCACCTCCCAACGGCATGAGACCTGAAGGACAAATGAGGGGCGTGCGGTCTCACCAGACACCTGGCCTAAGCGACCTCCACAGACCCCCAAAGCCCATCCCTCACTCACCCAAAAACCATCCCCTGGGCCCCTGCAGGACTGTCTCCCAGGGGGGTGTCCACGCCCACTCCAGGCCTGCAGCGGAGGGCAAAGGAGGCAGAAGGGGCTGCTGGCAGCCAGTGGCCACGGGGGGCTTGGGCCAGCGGCCACCCTCAGGGCCAGAGCCAGAACGCCCGGGCTCACCCGCGCTGCTGGCCAGTCTCCAGGAGGCCCCCCGCCCGCTGAGCAGAGGTCTGTGCCCAGCACCCCAGCGCCCTCTGCCCGCCCAGTCCTGTGTGCAGGGCCCACCCAGGTCACTGGAGTATCCCTGTGGGCAGTGCCGGCCCCTCCTCCTGGACCTCCCTCTACACCCCTCCCTCCGTACAGAGGTGACCGGCTGCTGCCTGCCCTGCCACCCGCTGGAAGCCCTTGGGCCAGATGTTTCCAAAAGAACTGCTGTGCGGGCAGCCGGCCCTGCGGCCTTTCTGCAGCTGCCGGCCGAGGGGCAGGGCTCACTGGGCGCCCTCTGCTCAGCGGCAGCTGCAGGACCGTGGTCAGGCCAGATGGCTGCCTGGCTGCTGCACCCGCCACACCACTACCATGGCCTCCCCTTGTCCCTGTGCCCGACACCTCCCCTGCCAAAGAGGGTCTCACGGGCCACCTCAGGCTGCCCGGGACAGCCCCCTCCCGGGCGGTGGGGCCTAGCCCAGACCTTCTGCCCTGGGGCCTCTCCCACCGCCCCCTCCCACGGGACAGGCCTCCTCAGCCACTCCTTCCTGGGCTTGCCCTCCTTAGCCAGCTCCCGCCGTTCTCCTGGCCCCGCGGCCTGCATCAGGACCCCCAGGAACATGTCCCACCAGCCAGGGTCACCCCAGGGCCTCACTCCAGCCTGGTCGGGGAGCTGTCCGCCCAGAGCCTGGCCAGCTAGCGGCCCTCCCTACTCAGGGGCTGGTCCAGGGGAGGCCGTGCCCGGCCTCCAAGGAGAGTGGGGAGTCAGGCAGCCTGTGGCAGTCCAGGGGGTGGCATCCCATAGACACAGACCCCACACCCCCCCAGCTGGCCTCCCCGACCCCCTATGTACTGCCCAATCCTAGCACCAGGATGGTGGACACAGACGAATGGCCACGTGACATGGGCTGGAGGCGGGGAGGGAGCCCTTAAGTGGGGTGGTCAGGAGCAGAGAAGGGCTCTCTGGGAGGGACTCTGGGGTCTGGTACTGCCAGCCCCGTGACTAACCAACCTCTTTGCCAATGAGGTTGTTCAGACTCCAGGTCAAGGGTCATGCCCAAGGTCGGGAGGAATAGGGGGAGGGCAGTGACCTGCCCCCCCCAAACCCCAGGGAGCAGTGGGGGGCCCTGGTTTGAAATCCCCTGCTCTGGGTGGGGCTGGGACAAAGGGGATAATTATTTACATGGTGGGGGGAGCAGGCCCATCCGGAGGGCTCCCCAGTGTGCAGGGTCCGGGATTTGCTGCTCAGCTGCAGGCTCGGGAAGTAAAACGCAGCCGTCCGGGCAAATTTGAGCTTTGGCTACACGAGGAGCCACTCTTACTGCAAGGACGCAGCTCTCCTTCCCGACTCAGCCCCTGCTCTGGTGGGCCCAGGACCTCGGGCATCCGCACCCCTGCCCCGTTTTAACAGGATCCCCAGTCCCGCACTGTCCTGTCTGGCCACAGCTCTGTGGCTCCTGGGCACCGAGGAGCCCAGCTGGAGGGCGCCCCCGCCCCGTGCCCAGGGCCACCATCCCCCATGACCCGGGGACTCGGACACTCGGGACTCCAGGAGCAGCACAGGGCCCACTCTGTGGCCTGGGCCCTCATCTCCCTGTGGTACCCCCACCTGCTCCAGGGTAAGGGAACCAGGACTGAGGGATGTGTGAGCCATGTGTGAGCCGGAGCCGCAACCCGCTGGGCGGCCAGCAGGTCAGGCCCCGAGGACTCGCTCCACAGCTGGCCGGGCCCCGCCCCAGGCCCTTGCAGAACCACAGCCCTGCCTCCCCTCTTCCAGCAGAGCTAGGGGTGCCCCACGCCCCCTGCCCTGCCCCATCGGCCCCCTGGGCCTGGGGCTCCGGGGCTGGGCTGTCCAGTCCTCCCTCAGCACTCGAAGCCCTCTCTGAGCTCCGGGGTGCTTGGGCACGGCCCCTCACCCCACATCTGCCAGGGTGTGCCCAGTTCCTGAGCCCCACAGGGCACCCCAGGGCACCCGGGGGTCCCAGAAAACCTAGCTGGGGGTCCCTGAGCGCTGGGCCTCTGTTCCAGGCTGCAAGGCCGGGGTCTAGAGGTGTCGGGCGGGCGAGGGTCTCAGCTAAATTAGCAAATTCAAAATAAAGCTTCCGACGACGAAGGGCGGCCGCCCTTTCACGGTTCAGGGCACCCTCTCGCGCCCCTCCCCGCACCGGCGCGGGCGAGCCGCCCCGCGGAGCCCTGAGCGACCTGGGACGGGGTGCCCGGGCAGACGGAGCAGTCGGACCCCGGGGGGACCCCGACGCGCGCGGCAAGTATCGCGAGAGCCCCTCCCGCTGCGCCCTCCTGCCCACCCCGCGCCCGGGCAGGCGGCGCGCGGGCGGGCGGGCCGGGGGGGGGGGGGCCGGCAGGGGCGGCGGGGCGACCGCGGCGGTTCCGCCGCTCCGCTCCGGGAAGTCGCCGCGCCCGCCCCCTCCAGCCCCCGCCGGAGTTTCGCTCTCGCCGGGGCGGGGCGAGCGGCGGGCGGCGCCGGCCAAGTTGGAGCGCGCCCCGCCCGGCGCCCGCCCGGTCCCCGCGCCTCCCCGCCGGGGCGCGCTGCCCCGAGCTCCGCGCCGCCGGGGCGCACCGGGGCGGGCGCGCAGCGAGCGCGGCGGCGAGCGAGGAGCTCGGGCGGCGAGGTGAGCGCGGGGGGCGGCGGGGCGCGGGCCGGGCGGCGGGGGAGCGCCCACCGGGCGTCGGGGCGCGGCGCCGGCCGCCCGACAGTGAAGTTCGGGGCGCCCGGGCGGGAAGGCGCCGAGGAAGGGCGCGCGCCCGGCCGCGGGGCGGCCCCTCGGCCGCGGGACCCGCCCCCGAGCTGCCCGCGGCTCGCGGCCGGCGCTTCCTGCTGGGGCAGGTGCCGGGGCGGCGCGGCGCCGGGCGCGCTCACGGGCGTCCCGTTTGCGCCCAGGGGATGCCCGCGGCGGCGGCATGGAGTTCCCGGAGCACGGCGGGCGCCTGCTGGGCCGCCTGAGGCGGCAGCGCGAGCTGGGCTTCCTGTGCGACTGCACCGTGCTCGTGGGCGCCGCGCGCTTCCCGGCCCACCGCGCCGTGCTGGCCGCCTGCAGCGTCTACTTCCACCTCCTGTACCGGGACGCGCCCGCGGGCGGCGGCCACACGGTGCGGCTCAGCGGCGACATCGTCACGGCGCCCGCCTTCCGCCGCCTGCTGGACTTCATGTACGAGGGCCGCCTGGACCTGCGCAGCCTGCCCGTGGGCGACGTGCTGGCGGCCGCGCGCTACCTGCACATGAGCGAGGTGGTCAGGGTCTGCAAGGGCCGGCTCGGGGACAAGGACCCCGGGCTGCCCCGGCCCCCCGGCCCCGGCCCGGCGCCGCCCGCGCAGGCCCCGTGCCCACCGCCTGCCTGGACCCCTGACCTCTGCCCTGCTGCCGGGAAGGCCCAGCGCCCCCAGGCCGGGGTCCAGGCCACCCTCCCTCCAGGAGCACCGAAGCTTCCGCCGCAGCAGCCCCCCCAGTCAGACGGGGCCCTAGACCTGTCCCTGAAGCCTGGCCCCAGGCCCGACCCAGTCGGCCGGTCACCCTCCTGCAGCCAGACGCAGCAGGGGCCCCGGCCACTCGTGAAGAGCGAGCGGGACCCCAGGGCGGGCCCGGAGGACAGCGCCCCGCGGAGCCCCCTGCGGCCACCCTGTGATCCTGCCGCCCAGCGCCCGGCAGGGTGCCCAGAGCCGGCGCCGGCCAGCAGAGTGGGCACCGGGGCGCCGGTGCTGGACGCAGAGCCAGGGGCGAGGGCGGGCGCGCAGGGCCCCGGGGGGCCCCTCTGCCTCTGCCCGCTGTGCAGCAAGCTGTTCCCCAGCGCCCGGCTGCTGCAGCTGCACCTCAGCGCCCACTTCCGGGAGCGGGAGGGCACACGGGCCCCCCTCTCGCCCGCCGGCACCGTGCCCACCTGCCCGCTCTGCGGCAAGACCTTCTCCTGCACCTACACGCTGCGGCGGCACGAGCGCACGCACTCGGGGGAGAAGCCCTACGCGTGCGCCCGCTGCGGCAAGAGCTTCCAGTACGCCCACAACCTGAGCCGCCACGCCGTGGTGCACACACGGGAGAAGCCGCACGCCTGCCGCTGGTGCCCGCGCCGCTTCACACAGTCGGGGGACCTCTACCGCCACGTCCGCAAGTTCCACTGCGGGTTGGTCAGGGCCCTGCTGCTGTGACCCCGGCGGGGGACGCGCCAGGACGGAGGCGCTGCCGCCTCCCCCCGCCCCCCAGGCCAGGCCCCTCGCTGGGCCCCACCGCCGCGCAGTCTGGCTGGCGCGCCATGCTCGGTGAAGACTACGGGCACCCCCGGGGCCCCGGTGGGGTGCTGGGACAAAATGGCTCCTCCTGGGGGGTGGTGGCGAGAGGCCGCTGGCACCGCCAGCACAGCTGGCGCTGTAGGGGGGTGCCCGTCCCGCAGGCGGGCCTGGCAGCAGCCTCCACCGGGTGGCCAAGCTGCGGCGACTCAGGGCAGAGAAGGCGCTGGAAGGAGCCGCGGAGGCTCGAGCTTCCCGGGAGCCAGACGTCTGCCGTGGGCGATGGGCCGTGGCCTTCCCGCCAGCAGCGACCAGAGCCTGCGGCACCCCACAGGCACCGAGCACCCTGCGAGGCCGAGGGTCAGGGGCTGTACGCAGCTGCCCGCAGCGGGCCCCCGGGGTGAAGGTGCCCCCTACCGGTGGCATTGCCTGGGGCGGGGGGCTCGGGTCACGGCCCCACTGTAGTGGGGGGCCGCCTCAACCGCTGACCCAGAGCAGACCTGCTGCCCGCCGCAGGTGAAGGTGGGCGGCCCAGGAGTCCTCGGCAGCAGCCCCTGGACCCCTGGACTCCAGGTTGCGAGGGGCACCGTGCTGGGGATGCCCGGCCACGTCTAAGTTATTTCCTCTTCTCCTGCCAACACTTGACGTCATATTTATTTGTCCGTCTGGTCTGGAGTGAAGAGACCTGCGGCGGCCTTTGCTCTCCGGGCGCGGGCGGCCGGCCTGGGATGCCCGCCCAGACCCCGGGAGGCTGTGCTCCCGACCACGCGCACGCGTGTGTGTGTGTGTGTGTGTGTGTGTCCAGCCTGGTTTGCCCCAGGGCCCCCCCGGGGCAGATGCTGATCCCAGGGAGAAGCCCCGTCCGGGTACTAGACCCCTCGTGTCCCTGCAGAGACGCATCGGGTTTTTACCGTGAGCCACGCTGAGGGCTGTGCTGGGGCCGCCCGGCGGGGGGGGGGGTGGTGTACAAGGGAGGGGGTACGGGCAGGCTTGTGGGCCAGGCGTTGCTGCCAAGACACCTGGGCGTCCACCCTGGTCCTATTGGGAGCAGCAGCAAAGGTGGCCGCACTCCTTCCTGGCTGCGGGGGCACCCTGGGAGCCCCGTCCTGGGCACTGACCTGGGGGAGCAGAGCCCCAAGAGGCAGGTTTGGGGGAGGGAAGGCAGGCTGGATGGGGTCTGGATGGAGGACCCCTGATTCTGGGGTCCTGGGTCCTCTCTCCCACCCCTGCCCCAGAAGAAGCCCTGCCCCCGTGACCCCCACGCCCACCCTCCCTCACCCCTGCATACCACCTTTGTGCCTGCATCCCTCAGGGTCACTGGTGGACCTAGGTGGGGACAGGACTTGGGGTATTCCACCTGGCCCTGAGACCATCTGGGGTCCTGTACCCCACTGGGCTGGGGGATCTGCTCCTGGGAGCTCCCTGAGGCTCCCTGGCCGCTGGTGGACTGGGGCAGGGTCCCGTGTTTGCCCTAAGCTGGCCCTGGCCAGCACTGGGGGCTCCCAGAGGCCATGCTCAACAGTGGCTCTGGGCCGTCCTTTGAGGCCTTCCCAGCCCGGACCCCCAAGGCAAGCCCTTGCTTGTGGGGTTTGCAGAGTGCAGCCCCTGGGGGAGGCTTCTGGGGAGCCCCAGCTCTGCCAAGCTGTGCTCACACTCAGCTCCCTGCGGCACTGAAGCCATCAGCCTCCTGTACCCCCACCCTCCTGAGGCACAGAAGGGCCTAGGGCTGGCCCAGGGTCCTGAAGTGGCAGGCCCAGGGCCTGCCTTCCACAAGCCGCCAGCCTGGTGCTTGCCCCGTCCCCTGAGGCCCCAGGAGGGCTGGCGGAGGGTAGTCCAGAAGGGTCCCCGAAGGCCCGGGAGCCTCAGGGCGGCTGGAGATGGGCCCCGGGGAGGGGCGGCAGGTGGGAGGTCAGGTGTCAGCAGGGCAGAGTGCGAGGCTGAGGGGCCCTGGGGGAGTCATGACTAAGCAGAGAATGGGTGCCCTCGGGCTCCCAGCTGCCCGCCCCTCACACCCAGTGTCACCCGTCCCTGAGCTCAGGGGCACCACGCCCTCCCTGGTGGGTTTCTTCCTGTGGACATCCCAAGGGTTCTCAGATGGACACCCTTGCAGGTGAGGCTGCAGCTGGACCTGGGGATGGGGGGGGGCAAGGGGTGCGGGTCTCCGCCCGCCAGCATCCGCCTTGGCCCCAGCACCTCCCTCCTAAAAGCCCAGGCGGTTCCTTGTCATGGTCATGGGGCCCGACCCCCCCCCACCTCCCTTGCTCTCCGTCCCCACGCGGCTCCACCCAGTCACCTGCTGCGGCACCTCCATCACCCCCATCACCCCCCACCCCCGCTCTCCCACCCCCCCCACCCCAGCTCCACCACCTGTGTCACCGGCTCCATCACCCCCAGCTCCTCCGCCCGCATCACCCCAGCTCCAGCTCCACCACCTTCACCCCCAGCTCCTCCACTGCCCCTCGTCCCCGCCAATGTCCATCTCCACCCCCATCTTCACCACCATGACCCTCACGGCAGGTTCCCCAGACACCGACCCCTGAATCTCATCTGTCCCGGGAGGACCGCCGTTTGCTGTCAGGTGAGGAGTGCGGGGGAGGGGTCCACTCCTCGGGGCTCCCCCCCGCCCCCGTTCCTGTCTGGCCAAGGGTGTCTCCTTGGTGCTGTGGCCCTTTGTCCTCCCCCCGCCCCCAGCAGGAGAAAAGGGTCTGTGCCCTCCGGCCATGCCCGCCCACCTGTCAGTCGGTGCCAGGGAGGACGCCTTGCTTTGCCACAGGGGAGGGGGCTACGGGCCCCACCCCACTTGCCCTGTCCCCCGGCCACTGCCTTTGCTCTGCAGGCAGGGATGGGGGCAGCGGCAGCAGGGGGCACAGGGCAGTGCTGCTGCGGCCATGCCCACCACTCTGCAGCTGCGCTGGGCGGAGGCGCTGGGATGCGGGCGGCCATGGCAGGGGGCCGCCAGAGTGAGGGGCACCAGGGCGGGGGGCAGTGAGTGGTACCAGGCTGAGGGGGTCACCAGGCAGAGGTTTTGGCAGCAGAGTGGGCACCTGCTGGGGGCGCGGGCTGCGGTGGGGCTGGGGTGACAGCATCAGTCCCCGGGAGCCCCTACCTCCTCGTCCTGCTCCTGCCTGGACTCCCACAGGGCGTGAGGGGGCAGCAGCCGAGGGGAGCCCACACAGCTGGAGAAGGCGGTCCCCCAAGGCGCAACATGGTGTCCAGGTCGCTGCAGGCTCCAGCCCGCCGGAGCGGTCAGTGGATCTGGGGGCCCAGGAGCCAGGTTGAGGCTCTGCGCGAGCGGGTGTCAAATCTGCAATGGGCCCCGAGGTGGCCTGCACCGAGACCGGGATGCATGGAGTGCGTGTGCGGCAGCAATGCGGTGGGGCTTACACCATGGAGGTCCAGCCCCAGGCTCTGGAGGCAGGAGCCCGGGGTTGAAGGGGACTCTCGACCACCCCCAAGGTGGCCTGCTGTCCCCTTGGGGCGTCCGGCGTGAGCTAGGCTGTCCTCGGGGACACCAGGCATGTCGGGGCCCCTTCCAACTTGACTTTGTGAAGGTCTGTTTCCAAAGGCAGCCGTGCTCCGGGTGCTGGGATGCTCCAGCCTGGATACGCTCTGCCTGGGGCGGTGGCCACGGCCACGCCTGCCCTGCTGGCCAGGGCCACGGTGGACCCGGCCCCCTGCCCGCCCCCCGCCTTCCTCAGCCAGCAGCCCCTCCCATGCCTGAGGTCCTCGGCCTCCTTTTCTGTCACAGCCCTTGGCCAGCACCCGGCACCCGGCAGGGGCTGCCCGCAGCCAGGGGTGAAGGGCGGGGCCCAGAGGGTCTGTCCAGCCAGTCTCGAGGGTGGGAGCACAGCCTGCAGCCCAGCAGAGCAGCCTGGCCGGCTGGCCCCGGCCCCGCAAATGAACATTCCGGGGGGGAAAAAAGATGTTTTTAAAGATGCCCGGAGGCGCAGGCGGGACTGCGGCATGTGAGGCGTGTCTTCGGCTGGCCGGCTGGGCTTGGTGGGGGCCGATCCCGAGGGAGGGGCCTTCACGGAGCGGGGACTTGGGAACCCAGTAGGGGCAGCGCCGCCACCGTCCTGCGAGGGTGGCCCAGCACCCACATGTGACTGGCAGCCCAACCGAGGCGAGCTGGTTCCCAGAGCACCTGCCCTCCCGGGGTCGCGTTCTGCCCTTGCCAGAGCCAGGCGCGCCAGCTTCCCATGCGAGGCGAGTGTGGCAGATGCAGGCGACCCACAACGGACACCAGAGCCATGGCGGCCTCCGGGGGACAGCGGGGGTGACTTTCGGAAACCTCGGGCGTGTGCACTGCATAGGCGTGGCCTGTGTCTAACTGGGCTAGGGTCTGTGCGCGCCCCATGCAAGTGGCCAGCAGGGCCCAGATGCTACAGGGGCGGCCGCTGGAACCAGCCCGGCTACTGTGCATTCAGAAATCTCATGTTTGAAACTCCACAGTAACAGGTCTAGGGCCTCCCAGGTGGCCCAGGGGTCAGCCTCAGGCGGTCACTGCTGCGGCCTGAGTTTGATCTCCAGCCAGGGAGCTGCCCTACAGGGAGCAGCAGGCCTCTCCTGTCTCCCCGCTGCTCCCCTCAGCAATGTGTTTCAGTGGATCCACCTGTTCTGCTCCCCACTCCCCATCTCTGGCCTGTACCCCAGTTCTTCTACAAGAGAAAAAATTAAATGTTTAGAGAAAGAAAACAGCAGCGTCTGGCAAAGAGAACCACTTTATGACCCCTCTGTGGGCGCAGTGGGGACACACCAGAGCAGGCCGCACTGGCCCACACCTGGCTCAGGGGTCCTTGCCGTCCAGAGCCCCACCCGGCCCCTGGAATCAGCCCGCAGTCCTCGGAACACGCGTCAGGTGACGAAGGTAACGGTGCAGCTCGCCACAGCGACACCCTGGATGGGCCAAGACGCCAGCCCCGGCCCCCGGCTGGCCCTGCACGGCCCATGGCTGCGAACCCACCCTGAGGGCAGGCACCAGGTATGGGGGCAGCCTCCCCCCTGGCCACAAGGGGACAGAGGACACGCCGGCCTGCGCACCTTTGGGTTTCTGGGAGGATATTAGAGAGTAGACAGCTGGCGTCTGGGCTGCTCCTGGGACAGGCCCTGGTGGCTGCCGGGTGGGGAAGGTTTCGAGTCCTCAGCTCATCTGCGTGACCGGCTCCTGTGGGCGGGCGGAGACCGAAGGCTGAGCCGCCTCCTTCACCGGTGTCCTCCACTTCCCTGCTCTTTCGCAGGGCGACCCCAGGACAGGCCCCCTCTGTGCTTCCCCCAAGTGTTGTTTTGACCTTTGCTCTGTCATTAAAGCTATATAGGACTTGAAGGCCCCTCAGGTGTGTTCCTGTGCCGCCCCCTGCCCCCAGCCCCTCCAGCCGGTTACTGTCAGTCCTGCCGACGCTCGCTTTCTGAACACAGCAGCGGCCTGTCTCCGCGCCGCCCAGGGCACACCAGGCGCTCACCCGCTGCTTCCCCGCAGTCCTCCCTGCAGCACCGCAAGGTCCGTGGCCTCTTCTTTCCCAGCAGTGCCCGCCCAAGCGCGGCTGTGCCACCGGGATCTATGGGCCCCTGGGTGGCCCCGGGGGCTGTTACGGGCTTGCCCGAGGCACCTCCTTGCTCGCTGGTGCCCATCTCCCCTAGCATGTCCTCCTGGCCTCACCAGGCTCAGACCCTGCCCAGCGTGTCTGTGCTGGCGGGTCCGTCTTCCCTGTGCTCAGGGCCCCTGGCGGCTCGGGGTGACTCGGCTCACAGCCCTCTCCTCCAGCATTGAGGAATTCCCCAGTATTTTCTTCTAGCATTTCTGTGGCGTCACTTCTTTTATGTTTATGTCTTAGATCCTTGTAGTTTTAACTGGCAGGTGGTCAAAGCTGGGCAAGGCCACCCTCCGGCTGGGCCAGCGCCCTCCGCCTGCCTGTGGCTGCCCGTCGCCCCGCGGCGCCACAGCTGTGCCTCGGGCCTGGGCACCGCCGGCCTCCGGCAGGGCCAGTCGCTGCCATTCCGCTTCCTTCTCACAGTTCAGGGTTTCTGTGACCCGCAAACACCGACTTTACTGACGCGGCCCCGCGCTACACGCAGCGCGACGCGCACCGCTTCCAGCCGGCTGCTGGGCGCGCTTCACCCGCAGCGTCGCCCGGCCGCCAGCGACTGCTCGGGAGGCCGCGGGCGGCGCCGGGCCGGGGGTCTGGGGTCTCACAGCCGGCGCGACGCCCCGGCCCGGCCCCGCGCCTCCCCGGCCGCCCTTCGCCCCGCCGGGCCTGCCCCCGGCGCCTCCTGCCGGCCCGACGGGGCTGCTGCACCGCCCGCCGCCACACCCCGCGCCCCGCGCCCCCTCCGCGGCCCCGCCCGCAGGCTCCGCGCCCGCGGCGCCGGGAACCCGGGGTCCGGCCCTCGCCTCGCCGACCCCAACCGGGGGGCGCCGGCGCCACGCGCATGCGCGCCCGCTCCTGCCGCCGCTCACACGTCACCGGGGCCGCGAGCGCGCCGCTCCTGGGCGTCCCCCGGAAACGGGAGTCGCGGGCCTCAGGTTCCGCGCGCCGCGCCCGCCCTGCCGCGCCTGCGCACTGGGCCGCGCGGGCGGCGGGTCCTCGGCGCCCGCACGTGCTCGGGCCGCGGGGCGGCCCTGGGATGGGGAGACCCCGCCGCGTCTCCGAACCCCGGGGTGCGCGCTCGGAGCCCGCGGTGCAGGCGCGTCCTCGCGGGGCGGGGTTCGTGGACCCCGGACACCCCTGCCCCGCGCCTCCGCGCCGTTCTGGAGGAGGCCGCGGCCCATCCCGCTCCGCCTTCCCGGGCGCCGCCGCGCTCCCGCCCGCCAGCCCGGCTGGAAGGAGCGGGGCTGGAGCAGTGCAGGGAGTGTCATCGTTGCTTGCAGCCCCGGCAGCTCTGGCGTGACGGGCGGGGCGGGGGTGGGGGTGGCGGCCGTGGTGGCGCTGGCTCCAGCGGGCTCAGCGCTGCCGACCTCCAGTTGCAGTAATTCTGGCCAAAGCAGTGGTTTGCACCCACTTATTATTTGTCTCTCATAATAAGAAACCTGGGACAGGCCGGCTCTCTGCTGTGCGGCCCAGTGGCCTGGGGCCTGGCCCGGAGCTCCTCCTGCTGATGCTCCAGGGCCCGGAGGGGAGGGGAGGGGAGAGCAGCGAGGGGCTGGGCCGGGACTCCAGGGGCGCGAGGTTGTGCCGAGTCGGGGGCTGGCTCAGAGATGGGCCAGCTGGCCTGGGAGGGGGTAGGGCCACAGGGTGGGGGAGTTTGAGCTCTGAGCCCCCAGCCTGGGACCCCAGGAGGAAGCTGTCACGTTTCTTTCATTTATTTATTTATTTTAAGATTTATTTATTCATGCATACAAGAACCGGGGTACAGACCAGAGGCGCGGGAGGGTGAGAGGACTCACCAGAGACAGAGTGGGGAGCACAACAGGCGGATCCGCTGAAACCCACTGCTGAGGGGAGCAGCAGGGAGACAGGAGGGTCGGCTGCGCCCTGTGGGTAGCTCCCTGGCCGGGGGTCACACTCAGGCCACAGTGGCTGCAATGGCTTCATAGCGCTGAGACTTAACCCCTGCGCCACCAGGGAGGCCCCTGTCACGTTTCTTTAGAAGAATTGACTGGAACATGTACTAAGACTCATGCTTCCATCTTTCACATGTTTTGTGGGGTGATGCAGGCTCAGCCTCAGCACACAGGCAGGGTTGACCTGTGCACACCTTGTAGACCCCCCTGTGGCACAGCTGTGTTTGCTGCCCCAGGCCCCACCTCTGACCGTTGCCCCGCCCCCCACTTGGCTTTGCCCACCACCGACCTTCATGGGAATGGACTCTCAGGCAGCAGGTGCCGCGGCCTGTGGACGTGGGGTGGACCCCACAAGTGCGCCCAGCGTCGTGAGTGCATTTCTCTACCTTCTGATTGTTTCGATGGCGTCTTCTGTCCTCCAGCTCCCTGGGCATAAGAACACCGGTCCTCAGCGCCCTGCAGGCTGTGTCTGAACCCCTGGCTGTGCTGTCGGCGAGGCTTCTGGTGGATAGCAGCCTGCAGCAGTGAAGCTTTGGGGGTCGTTCAAGGGCCAGTGTCCAGGCCCTGTCCTGTGCACAGGGCCTGTGTCGGCCCAGAGGTAGGGCTGTGGTGGCTTCGGGAAGCCAGGCTGGCCTGGTGATGCCAGGTGGTTTCCACCCTCTGCGTTTTGGGGGTAGAGCCCTCTGTTGTTCTAGCATGTTCTTTTGGTGGCAATAAGTATGTGTGGACTGTCTCTCCCTTTATATCCTCTTGCCGAAGCACAATATGCAGACCACAGGTCCCTGCTGGAAAGGGCACTGCTCATGAACAGTCCACATGCGTCCGATTCCGGTTCTCAAAACATTAGCAATCACGGTGTCCTTCTCACACCATGGGTTTGCCCTGTTAAAGTGTGCGGCTCAGTAGGTTGAGTATATTCAGGGAGTTGCAGAACTATCAACCCAGCATCACAGTCCAATTCCAGAATATTCCATCGCCTTGAAAGGACCCTAGGCTTCACTGCTCCCTTGCGCCAGCCCTGATGAGCTTTTGCTTCCTTGGCTTTGCCTCTTCTGGAATTTTCATGAAAATAAGCAAACACTGGCATCCAGCTGCCCCGCCCAGCAGCATGCTGCCAGCCCTGCACAGCCTGGGCCTGGCCTCACTCCTTTTCACAGCTGAGTAGTGCTCCACGCAGGGATGCACTCGGTCCACTCAGCCTCTGAGGGCACGTGTCTCTCTCTCAGGCGGCCTGTGGGGGGCTGTGCCAAGCTCCCACGCCCGTGGATGGCGCCCCTGTCCTAGGCCCTGTGTCTCCACCTGGAAGCAAGCCTCCAGGTCGCGTGGTCCTTCTGCGGTTAATCTGTGCAGGGGACGATAGGCTCTTGTGCCAAGCGCCCCCCCAGGGGGCCTGAGTGAGGCTCTTGTCCCCTGACCACAGAGCCGCTGAGCCATCTGGGCTGACTGGGCATCTGTCCTCGCGGGGCAGGGCCGGGCCTGTCGTGTGCGTGTTTGATTGGGTCCCTTGTCTTTTTATCGTCACCAGTTTGAAGAGTTGTGTGTCCCTGTGGTGACACACAGTTGTCTTTTCACCTTCTTGATAGTGTCTTTTGAAAATCACATTTTTTAATTTTTTGGAAGTGAAATTTTTCTTCTGCTTATGCTCTTGGTGTCATGGTTAAGGGAACATTCCTGATCAAGGCCACGGACTCTCCTGAGAGTTTCTTTATGGCTCTAGCTCCCCACGTGGGTCTTCGATGCATTTTGAGTTTGCTCTTGGACTTGACGTGACGGTGCAGCTTCATCCTCTTGCACAGAGGGCCCAGCGCCCCGGTGCCACTTGCCAGAAAGTGGCTTTTCCCCCTGACGGCCCTGGCCTGGGTAAGGGAGCACCACGAGGGCTTGTTCCTGGACGCGGCCCGCGCCCGTCCCCTGTCTCTCCTGCTCAGCCTTGGTCGCTGCCGCTTGTGTGAAGCTCAACGTCGTGCGAGGTCTCTGGCTGCGTCTCCCAGTCAAGGATTGTTTTCGTTATTTTGGTCCTGCACATTTCTTTTTTTTCCCCAAAGATTTATTTATTTATTTATTTATTTATTTATACAAGCACTGGGTACAGTCAGAAGCACGAGAGGGTGAGAGAATTCACCAGAGCCAGAGCGGGGAGCAGAGCAGGCAGAAGGACCGAAGGACACTGCTGAGGGGAGCAGCGGGCGGCAGGAGGGGTCTGCGCGCCATGTGGGACCCTCCTCCGGTGGCCGGGGAGCAGCCGGGGATGGAACCGGCGCTGCAGAGGCTGCGGGCAGCTTCGCAACCCAGTGCTCAACCGCTGCGCCACCGGGGAGGCCCTCTCCAGCGTTATTCTTTTCCAAGACTGTTTTGGGCATGTGGGGCCCCCCACAATGCCTTCTGCATCTGGGGACTGGCCTGTTTCTGTGGGGAAAGCCGCTGGAATTTTCTCGTAGGTCATGTTCGATGGTCTTGCTTTGGGGAGGATGACACCCTTGCAGGACTGAGTTTCCTCCCTGGGAACAGGGACCTCACCCCATTTGTCCCCTGCGTGACCGGCTGTAGTTCCAGAAGCAAGGCTTCCCGTGGGATCAGAGCTTGAGCTCCGACACGCACAGGCGGCGCGGTTCCTGCTCTCCCCTGGGTTGTTTCTGCCTCTGGTGCTTGGCCCTCCCACCCGCTTCACATGTGCTCACCTCCTCGCTCCAGCGCCCCTTTCCTGGAGCAGAGCCCCCACCAGGGCTGAGCTTTGGCTTGTCTGCTGCACGGTCTTGGCGCTCAAGGCAGCGCCCGGCCCGCAGCCCGGCCTGAGTGCCGCGCCCCAAGAACGGGGCTTGTCCGCGCGACGCCCACTCTGCGGCCAGCGAGCCTCCTCCTGCCCCTGCCGGCGCTAGAGTTCCCGCGACGGGCTGGACTTCGTGGCAGGAGCCCTGGTCGGGAGGGGATGTCCGTCTGGGCTCTTCGGTGCGTGCAGCTGACCTACGGCTTCCCGGCCACACGGGCGGCACCTCTCCCTTGCCCGCCCAGCCCCGGGCGTCCGCTGAGGCGGGGCCTGTCAGGGCCGCTCCCCCTCCCGAGGGTGCGGGGTGGCCAGCATCCGGCGCCACCTGGCCTGCCTGCTCATACCTGCCGTTGCCGCGGTGTCCAGCACCGCCTCATCCGCTCCCCCGTGCCTGCTCTGGCCTGGGCGCCCGCCCGGGCCGCCTGCTGCACAGCCTGCCCTCGGCCGTCCTTCCCTGGGGCCTGTCAGTGGCTGTTCCCTGCAGAGGCGTCTCCGCCCACCTCCTCACCGGCTTGGGGTGCCCAGCAGGGGGTACACAGCTGCTGTGGTCTCCAGGCTTCCGCTGCAGAGCCTCCCCAGCCCTCCGGCTGGGCCCTGCCGTTTGCGCTGCCCTCAGTGGCCGCGCTTCCCCCCCAGAAGCCCCGCGCAGCGGTGTCCGCCGTTGGAGTTCCTGCCCCATGCAGGGCCCTCTGTGTGCTTCCAAGGCCGGGGCCGCCGGGGGCAGCTGCCTCCTCTCTCCTTGCCTGCTCTGGGCCGTTCTCCCCGGGGGCTTGTTGGCCCTCGTGGCTTTCGCTCCCCACCCCCGCGACCGAGACCGTCCAGTTCCGTGGCTGGGCGCTCCTTGCTGGGCAGAGGAATGATTCGCTGTCCTCTTGACGACCCGCCAGGCCCCTCCGTCCATGCCATAGGGGGCGTCAGCCCTGACAGCTGGCGAGCCAGGCCATGGTCCTGGGGGGCGGGTCTCGTCCACCTGGCTCAGGGGTGGCGCCCCTGCCCCTGCCCCTGCCTGCCTGGCCCGACCAGAGCCCTGCTGGCCACCGCTCATGGGCCCTGCCCACCTGGGTGACAGCAGCCCTTGCGCCGGGTGACCCCTCAGTCGGTGACCAGTGTGAGCCCCGCTTTGTAGGCCTGGCCCCGCAGGGGTGTGTGGAGGAGCCCGGCCAGCCACTGCTGGGCCGCCGCCTGCCGTCAGAGGCCTCCCCCCGAGTGGCCGTGGGACGTGAGGCGGCGCATGGCCAGGCTGGGGTTCCGCCAGCAGGCACAGGGCCGCCCCCGCCCTGCCCCTCCTCCCTGGGAACCCCACTGAGCCCCGCCTCGCCCCTCCTGGCCTGGTCCTCAGTGGGGTCGCGGGCAGTCCAGAGACAGGCAGCGTCCGTGACTTTGGAGGCAGGGACCCCGCGCTCCAGCCCCACCACCACCCCCAGCGTCTCCCGCCATGGAGGCCCCCGGCCACACCGAGGTTGGGGAGAAGCGTGACAGGTGCCTGATCACAGCGTGAGTCCAGGGCCCGGCCAGGGGTGGCCAGTGAGGCCTCCTGAGGAAGGCTCGCGGAAGCTGGGAGAGAAGGCGGCAGTGGACGCGGGGCAGCTCAGGACCACTGTGCAGCTGGGCAGCACCGCGGGGCCAGGGGGCGGGGAGGCGGGGTGAGGCGCTGGGGCAGGTGGCCCTGCCAGCGTGGCTTGGGGTGCATCTGGGGCAGAGCTGGGCCCCAGCCCACTGCCCCTCTGGCTCCCTGGAGCTGCACTGGACCTCAGGAGGGGGCGGCGTCCCGGGGGCAGCGCCCACGCGGCAGGCTGTCAGGCCCTCTGCTCAGGCCCCGCACCCTCCCCCGGAGCCAGGACTCCCTGCTCCGGGGAGGGGCGCTGCGCGGGCCGAGGGGGCGCCTGGAGCCTCCAGGGGTCCCGCCAGGCGGGTGAGCGTCCCCAGCCCCAGCCCCGCGCGGAGGAGGCGCCGGCGGGGCGCGGGGCTCGGCCCGGCTCTCGGGCGCCGCCCAGCGGCGGGGGCGCGGCTGCTCGGCCCGGCCTGGGCTGCGGTCGGCAGCTCGAGGCCCGCTGGGCGTGGGGTTCGCCCCCAGTGGACGCTGGACGGGCTGAGCCCCGAGAGCGCCGCGGCGCCGCTGGGTGGACGGCGGGCGTGGCCGCCGGAGCCCGAGGGCCGTCTCCGGGGCCGCGGGCCGGTCTCGCCCTGGGGGCTGGACGCGCCGTCCTGGAGGCCGCGCCTGCCCGCCCGACGCGCCTGGGGTTTCCAACCCCGCTCCGGAGCCCAGCGCCTCCCCGAGGACCCCGGCGCTCCCCGCACCCGCCCGGGTTTACACTCGGCTTCGCCGGCTCTGGCCGCTCCTCGGCCGCCAAGGTGGCTTCTGTGCAAAATGCCCCAACCTGTAACTCGGTAAAAGGGGCAGAACCGCCTCCCCGGGGGCGCAGGGGGAGCCCAGCGCGGTGGGGCTGACCGCAGCCCCTGCAGCACCAGTCCCAGCCCAGGGAGCGGCCCTCCTGTCTCCCCACTGCTCCCCTCAGCCGTGGGTTTCAGTAGATCCGCCTTTTCTGCTCCCTGCTGTCTCTGGGGTGTCCTCTCACCCCCCAACTCTGGCCTGCACCCTAGTTTTTTTTTTAAATGTGGCAGAAGGGCCTCCCCGGTGGCGCAGCGGTTGAGCGCTGGGTTGCGAAGCTGCCCGCAGCCTCTGAGGCGCCGGTTCGATCCCCGGCTGCTCCCCGGCCACCGGAGGAGGGTCCCACATGGCGCGCAGACCTCTCCCGCCACCCGCTGCCCCCCTCAGCAGTGTACCTTGGTCCTTCTGCCTGCTCTGCTCCCCACTCTGGCTCTGGTGAATTCTCTCACCCTCCCGTGCTTCTGACTGTACCCAGTGCTTGTATAAATAAATAAATAAATCTTAAAAAAAAAAAAATGTGACAGAAGCTGGGCCGCCCCGCACTGTGGCTGCAGTGGCTCCTTGCGTCTGACCTGCTGTTCACCGCGTGAGGTCCAGGGTGGGCCTTGCCTCGCCCCTGTGTCTAGACAGCCCCCACATAGCCAGCAACTGCAGGTCAGTGACCGTTGGAGGCCTCAGACCGCCCCAGTGGGCCCTCCAGCACCTGCCCCCAGGGCGGCCTAGAGTGACCTCCTTAGGACCTTACCAGCTCGTCCTGCTTTTTTGAACTTTTTTTTAATTATTGTGGCAAAATGTAAGCCCCACCACAGTCACCCCGAGGCAGGCCGATGCGCATCGCACGCCCGTCTCCCCACCCAGACTCAGCCCCCGCTGCCCTGTCCCTGCCCCGCCTGCCTCCCCGGGCCTCATGTGGGGGCCCAGCCCCGCTGGCCTGGCGTGCAGCAGGGGTGCTCGCTGCCCTAGCCCTCCTGGATGGCCCCGTGGTGACCCGCCTTGCGTGGCAGGTGCCTGCCGTGTCCCTGCCTTGTGGCCACTGGGGCACCTGCTGGGAGCGGCTCACTGGCCCAGGGTGGCCTCACCTGAGCCCCGGAGGAGCCCCTGACCCCAGGCCCTTGTCCTCCCAGCCCGGCTGCTCCACTGGGCTGTCCTGCTCATCAGTGGGATAGCAGCCCCACGTGCCCCGCCGCGCTCCCGGTTAGCACCTCCCTGCAGGGACGGGGCTCGGCCACTGCTGGTCCCCTGCTGGCCCCCAGGCTCCCCTCCCTGTGGCTTCCCTCCCCCATGGGCCCGCTGTCTCTGGGCCTAGGAGGGCCTCTGCGGGGGTCAGTTTGGGCCCCTCTCCAGGTCTCCTGGCTCCCTCTGTCCTTCCCTAGGTCCCTCCATATGGAAGGACCACAGCCATGACAGCTGCTCCCCTAGCTCCACCTGCACCCCAGATTCCACAGGCAGCTCAGGGTCCTCGGGTCTCTCCACCTCTGTGCCCAGCTCACCTGTTCCCCAGACCAGCCAGCAGGGGTTCCAGGTGGACCTCTGGGCATGGCCTTGCCTCCCCGTCCCTTGCCTCGGAGGAAGTCAAGTCCGGGAGGAAGAGGCGCAGAGAAGAAAGACCTCATGGAGCGCCACCTGCCCAGGTGGGGGCCGGAGGTGGTGACGCCGGCAGGACGCTGAGTCTGAGGGTGGGGCTGCCCATCCAGGGAGGGCCGGGCGGGGCCTCGGTGAGCAGCCAGGTCTGCGCCAGGCCAGGAGGTTGCAGGGCAAATTCCCGACCTCTGGGCTGGAAGCCAGCGGCACCCGGAAGCCAGGGCCGGGGTGGGGCCGGGGCTTCCAGGCGCAGGTGCTGGCGGAACAGGCGCCGCCCAACCTGCATGCCCACCTCTCCCTCCCCGCCCCATCTCTCCCGGGCCAGGGCCTCAGGGTGGACACGGGCCTGGCCCGCCTCTTCTCCCCCCCAGGGAGCTCAGAAACCCCTCCCAGCCCCGGCGCAGCAGCCCTCCTCTGGCACCACCGCGGCGGGCGACCTCCGGCCAGGTCCAAACTCCTGGGTGAGCCGCGCAGGTCCCAGCCCCCGCCTGCCTCCCCCACCGCCCCCGACAGCCGGGGCTCCCGTCAGGGGCCTCGGCCCGGGCGTCGCCGTCCGACCCCCCGCGGAGCGCGCGTGGACGTGGGGGCTCGGCCCCGACCCCAGGGCCAGCCCAGCCGCCAGGGCTCGGCAGGCGGCGGCGCGAGGGCGGGGCGCGGGCCCGGGCCGTCCCGCCGTGGTCGCCCCGCGGCCCGGCCCCGCCGGCGCCGTCCTCACCCCACTCCCAGGGCGCCGTCCACTGCGGCGCGGGCCGGCCCCCCCCCCGGCGCTGATCCCCGCCCCGCCCCGCCCCGCCCGCCGCCCGGACACCCGCCGCCCCTCCGCGGCGCCCGCTCTGGGAACGGCCCGCGGCGCGGCCCGGGCCGGCGGGCACCTGGGACCCCGACTCCAGCCCGCGCCCGCCGGCCGGCCCGGAGGGCGGGAGGGCGGCTGGGACTCGGCCCCCCGGTCGCCCCCGCCCGCCCCGGGGCGCAGGGCGAGGCGCGGGCTGGGGGCGCGGCGGGGCCGCCGACCCCCGGGGCGGCCTGCACGGCCCGCGGGGCCCGGGGCGGGGCGGCCGGCCGCGGGGCCGGGGCGCGCACCTGGCGCCCTAACCTGGTTTCCGGCGCGGGCGGGCGGGGCGCGCGGGGCGGGCCGGGGGCGGGGCCGGGCGGGGCCGGGCGGGGGGCGGGCGGGGCCGGGCGGGGGGCGGGCGGGGCCGGCCGCAGACGTCAGGGACCCGCCGCGCGAGGCCGCCGGCGGCCGCTCTCCGTGCGCTCGGCCGGGGCTGCCGCGAGCGTGCGGGCCGCGCCGGGCTGGTCCTCGGCGGCGGCCCCGCCCAGCGCTCGCCGGCCGGGCGGGAGGGCCGGGCCGCGCGGGGATCGAGCCGCAGGTAAGGCCGCCGGCCCGCGCCGCGGCGCCCGGGGCTCCCCGCCCGCACCTGCGCGCCCGCGGCCCGGGGGGCAGCGCGGAGGCCGGGGCGGCGCGGCCGGCGGGGCCGCACAAAGGCGCGGGGGCGGCGCGCACCTGGCCGGGCCGGTCCCCCGCGGAGGCGGCCGGGGCTGCGCGGGGCCGGGGGCGCGGGGCCGGGGGGCGCCGGGCCGGGGGGCGCGGGGCCGGGGGGCGCGGGGCCGGGGGGCGCGTCTGCGCGGCCCGGCCAGGGGCATCGCGGCCCCCGCGCCCCGGCCGGCTGCGGCCCGGCCCGGCCCGCCCGGCAGCGCCGACCCGGGAGGAGGCGCCGCTCCCCGCCCGCCGGCCTCTGCCCGCGCGTCTCCCCAGCCCGCGCCGCCCCCCCGCCGGCCCCTCCGCGCGCCCCGGCCGCCGCCGCCCCCCGCCCCTGCCCCCCCAGCCGCGGGGCGCCGCGGGCGCCCCCCCCGCACCCCGCGGCGGCGCTCCTGGCGCGGCGGCCGAGGCCGCAAGTTCGGGCGTTCGTTCTCCTCCTTCCTCGCGACGCGCCGGCGGCGGCGGGAGCGGCGGGCCCGGGCCTGGGCCTGCTCCGGAGGCGGCCGGGCGGCGCCGCATCCAAGGGCTGCGGCCTCCCTGGGCGGGTCCGGCCCGCCGCGCTGGGCGCCGGGGACCCGGCGCGGGGTGGGCAGGCGCTCGGCCGGCCAGCGGGCCCTCCCCGGCTGCCTGCGCCGGCCTCCCGGGGTCCCTGCGGCCGCTGCAGGTCCAGCCCCTCCTGGCCTCCGGGGCCCGCGCCTCTGGCTGGACAGGGCAGCAGGGCAGGAGCCCTGGGCACGCGAGGGGCCTTCTGGCTGGGCCCTTGCTTGGGCCTGCAGTGGGCCCCGCCCACTGCCACTGGCGACTCTGGGCGCGGCGCGCCAGGCCTGGGGGCAGCCCCTCTCCCGGCAGGGTCCTCAAGCCTTCACCCCTCTGCCCCCCACACTGCCCCAGGCCCTCGCTCGCCGGGGCCCCCGGGCCCCCTCCCAGGGTGGGGCTGCGCTGGGCTGCCCTTGACTGTTTCGAAGCCCCTCGCGGTTTCTGGACACCCCCAGCATCTCGCTGGCCAGAGACTGCTGTCGTGGGTCCCCCCAGGACGCGCACCACCCCTCGCTCACTCCCGCCCTCTGCCCTCACAGGCCCTTCCTGCGGAATCTCCCGACCGCCTTGTGGACACTCCACTCCCGGGTCCTGGCCGCCGCCCGGGCTGCGGGGAGGTGGTCGCGCCCTGTGCGCCCGCGGCTGCAGCGCCCAGACCCCGGCCTCCCTCGGGACACGCCTCACCTGCCGTGCGCGGGTCAGGTGCGCTGGGTGGGGTCCGTTCTGCGTGGACACAGCTGGGCTCACAGTTCAGCATGCTGACCCGGGGCCTGGGCTCTGGGGGCCCCCACATGCTCCCCTGCCCATACCTGCTGCTCCTGGGGCCTCCTCCTCCTGACCACAGGGGCACTGGGACAGTGGCCGGCGGGCTGATGACTCGGCCCTTCTTGACTGCCCCGGCCTGGGCAGCCCTGAGTCACCGGTGGGAGGCGGCTGGTCCTCTGGTTCTGGGCGCATGCCCCTGGCATCACGGGGCCCCAGTGGGCCACGCCGTGTCCCACGTGCAGCTCTGGTCAGGGTACAGGGCCACATGTGGGGCCACCCCCACCGGTAGGAGAGAGAAGTGGGGTGTGGATGGAGAGGCTGACGGGGCCAGGCCACTGTGGCTGGGGAGGTCTGGGTGACAGGCGGGCGGGGTGGGGGGCGGCCCTGAGGCCCCTGACAACCCCACCCCTCAGGGCCAGTGCCAAGATGAGCGCCACCTCCTGGTTCCTGGTGAGCAGCAGTGGCACCCGCCACCGCCTCCCGCGAGAGCTCATCTTCGTGGGGCGTGATGAGTGTGAGCTCATGCTGCAGGTGAGTGTGCCGGGATGGGGAGTGCGGGCCTGAGTGTGCGGGTCTGAGTGCATGGGCCTGGCTATGTGGGCCTGGGCATGTGGGCCTGGGTGTGCGGGCCTGAGAGTGTGTGGGCCTGGGCATATGGGATTGGGTGTTTGGGCCTGGGCGTGTGTGGGCCTGGGTGTGCGGGCCTGGGCTTGCAGGCCTGGGCGTGTGCGGGCCTGGGTGTGCGGGCCTGAGAGTGTGTGGGCCTGGGCATATGGGATTGGTGTTTGGGCCTGGGCGTGTGTGGGCCTGGGCGTGCAGGCCTGGGCGTGTGCGGGCCTGGGTGTGTGGGCCTGGGCGTGCTGGCCTGAGAGCGTGAGGCCTGGCTGTGTGCGCTTGGGTATGCGGGCCTGAGAGTGTGTGAGCCTGAGCATATAGGCCTGGGTGTGCGGGCCTGGGGGTATGGATCTGGGCGTGCGGGCCTGGGCGTGTGTGGGCCTGGGTGTGCGGGCCTGAGAGTGTGCGAGTCTGGGCATGTGAGGGTCTGGGCATGTGGGCCTGGGTGTGTAGGCCTGAGAGTGTACGGGCCTAGGTGTGCAGGCCTGAGAGTATGTGGGCCTGGGTGTGCGGGCCCGGGCATGGGGGCCTGAGATTGTGTGGGCCTGGGTGTAGAGGCCTGGGCGTGCGGGCCTGGGCATGAGGGCCCAGGTGTGTGGGCCTGGGTGTGTGGGCGGGCCTGGCTGCAGCAGGTGCTGGCCTCTGCAGGCCCACGGTGGGCCCTTTGGAAGGTGCTGGAAGGAGACGCAGACCCACTGGGCCAGGTCTGCTCAACATGGTGGGCCTGGCTCAGCCCTGCTGCCACCCCTACCTGGGGCCCGCCTGGGGCTGCGGGAGTGCTGGGCTGGTATCAGCACCGCTCCTGGCCCCAGCGGGCGCCGTGTGCCCCCAGGAGCCTGTGCAGCCCTGCCCTTCAACCAGTGCAGCCAGGAGGGGTCTTCGAGGGGATGCTGCTTGATAGGAGTGGGGTGCAGGGCAGGGTGCTGCCCTGGCCAGCCCCTGGCCAGCCTCTGCTAGTTGCCCGGCCCTGGGGGAGGGGCTGGCAGGCCCAGGGCAGGCGGGGCTCTGAGTCCAGTCTCTGGACCTTGGGATGCTGGAGCCTGGGCTGGGCACTCCCACCCCTTGCTGGCTCTGGCCTAGGCGGGCCTGCCTGTCCAGCCCTGGCTGGCCTAGGCGCTCGACCCGTCTCCTTGGGGACCAAGGCCTGGAGGCGGGGCGGGTGTGGAGGAGTGTGAGGGAGCGTGGGAACACTGCCGCAGGTGCTGCAGCCCCGGGGCCGGTCCTGGCAGAGGGAGGGGTTGTCCAGCAGCTTTGGTGTGATCTGGGCAGGGCCGCAGCCTGGCCCACACAGCCCCATTCACTGGCTCAGCCTGCTTGGCACCCAGGACGCCGGGCTCAGGCCTCGAGTCCTGCCCCGGTAATCTGCAGGGCTCACTTGTACCCCCAGCTGTGTGGCCGCGTGTGTCTGGGGGTCCCTGCAGCCGCCCCAGAGGGTGACAGCTAGATTCACCTGCCCGCGCCCGACGTCCAGTGGCAGGCCTGGCACTGGGGCCCACTCGGCCATTCCGGCTGCAGCCCAGCTGTGCGCGCCGTGGCCTCCCAGATGACGCGGGCGAGCCCAGGCCCTGGGCTGGGGCCGCTGCGGGGCCAGCACAGCCAGGCAGGGCTTCGCCAAAGAGGAGTCGCACCACTGTGAGCCCGTGTCGTCTGTCTTGGGGTATGGACCACCAGGACCTGCTCCTGTGCTTGTCCCAGGCTGTGCCCGCCGGGGGCCAGGACAGCTGGCATTGGGGACTCGCGGGGCCACCTCAGTGACAGTGCTGGCCGGGAGCAGAGGGCTGGCCAGGGCAGCCCAGGGTCCAGCTGCCTGTGGGGGGCGCTATACACCAGTGTCTGGCTGGGAAGCCAGGGGTAGGCAGGGGCCGGCCAGGTGAGGGCCAGTGCTGGAGAGGGGTCAGCCTGAGGTCCAGCTGCTGGTGGGGAGAGGAAGGTGTGAAGGGCCAGGGTCCGGATGAGGCTGCCTCTCCCCCACCCCAGCCATGAGCCTCGGGGATTTCCCTGCGAGCGCGGGGTGGGCGGGAGGGAGAGGGGTGGCCTCAGGTTGGAGGCGCTGACTGGTTGAGGGGCGCTGGGAGGAAGGCCCCTGGGCTGTGGTGCTGAGGGTCGCGGGGACTGGCAGGCAGGATGGGGCGGCCCGCGGGTTTGGCCGGACTGGGCTGGAAGTGCCAGAGGAGGCCGGGGTATGCCCAGGGTGGTGGCTGGGGCTGGAAAGGGGCGGCTCGGCAAAGGTGCTTCTGTACCTGGAGGCCGCTGTCAACCCTGGGCTGCCCCCGGGGGTCTGGGGCCAGCTGGGAAGGGCAGAGACGCCCAAGTGTGCCCCTCTGACCCAAGGGCTTCTGCCGCTTTGGGCTGAGGCGGCGGCCAGGAGGAGCAGCGGGCTGGGCTGGAGCGTGGGTGGCCGACCGCAGGGCCACCGGAGGCAGCTCCTGGCGGAGGACAGCGGCGGACTGGGGGCCTGCTGAGTGCGGGCAGCCTGCTTGGGGCGAAGCAGGCGTCCAACGGAGGGAGGCAGTGCTGGCCAACGGGGCGCTGCAATGGGGTGCCCCGGACTGTGAGGCCGAGGGAAGCCTGGGGGTGGGGCGGTCAGGGTCAGACGCCCCTTGCTTGGGGCCACAGGTGAGGGCCCCGGGAGCCCCGGCCGGATCAGTGCAAGGGCTCCCCCGGCTCCAGCGGCAGGCGGCCGGGGCCCCACTGGCCTGGCGTCCTCTGGAAGACCCCGCATGGCGCAGGCCCGGCTCGGAGCCCTGCCTCCCCTCACTCTCCTCCGCCCCGGCCGGCCTCTGCAGCCTCCGGTGGGCACGGAGATGGCACTCAGGTGGCGGTCCCCGGGCAGCGTCGTGCCTCTGCCGAGCTGGGGCCCTGGGTGGGGAGAGCGGCCGCAGGGCCGGGAGGATCTGGGGGGTGTCCCGGGTGGGGCCCGGGGTGGGGGCAGACGCCTGTCTGTGGGCAGGCCCCGCGGCCATCCTCTTGCCTGTGCTCCGGGGCGGACCCAGCCAATGTGGGTGCCTCGGGGAGGCTGGCTCTGTCCCCGCCGTGTCCCCCAGCCCAGTGGCGGGAGGCTGGGCCCAGCTGACCTGTGAGGGGTCCTGGGGGGCTGCGGAGGGTCTGACATGTCCCAAGCGGAGGAGCCGTGTGCACAGTGTGTGTGCGAGGGCTCCTGCCTGTGTGCACACGTGTGTGAAGAGAGGTTGTGTGTGCTCCTGCAGCCGGGCTGGGGGCTCTGTAGGGGCAGCTTCTTCCTGACCTCCCATCCACCCTGTCTGCCCTTGGGGGGCGCCCATGCCTGCAGCAGGGCTGGGGGGTCGTGAGGGCAGGGGGCGCCAGTGAGGAACCCCCTCGGCGTCTTCCGCAGCCACAGGCCTGTCTTGGCAGTGGGGCCAGCTGGCCGGCCGGGCCTGGGAGGGCTTCCTGGGGTGCACACACAGGTGTGGGGGTGGGGCCAGCACTGGTGCCGACTGCGGTAGGGGCTTCTGCAGCGGGCCCTGTCCCGGCCGGCTGGGAGGGCCTCTGAGGCCTCTGTGTCTGCCCAGTCCCGCAGCGTGGACAAGCAGCACGCCGTCATCAACTACGACCAGGGCCGGGACGAGCACTGGGTGAAGGACCTGGGCAGCCTGAACGGGGTGAGTGTCCGCCCGCCCGCTGCAGCACAGCACCCCCAGCCAGGGCCCTCCTCGGTGTCGGGCCACCGTACCCCTCTCCCCACCCAGCCCCTCCGACCCGGAGACCCTTCCCTGCTGGGCCCCAGACCCCGTGCTGGACCGCGAGGGGATCCTGGGAAACCCCCTGCAGGGGCCCGCGGCTGCCCTCCGGGTCCCCAGGCTTGAGCCAGGCCCCGCGCCACTGGCCCCTGTTCTTGCCAGCGCCCCGGGACCCTGCCCCGCGCGCTCCACCTGCGCCGTGCCCAGGGTCCCGCCGGCCAGCTTGGGCCTGCAGGGCTGCTGAGGGCGCGGCCGGGTGCACTGCCGGGCCGGGCCTGGCCGCCAGGGGCGTGGGGCGTGGGGCCAGCGCGGGTGGGCGCGCCCTGCAGGGACGTGCTCGCCCTTCCCGCGAGGCCGGACACAGGAGGCCGCGGCCCGCGGGCTTCCTCCAGCACTTCCTCCGCAGACCTTCGTCAATGACGTGCGCATCCCCGACCAGAAGTACGTCACGCTGAAGCTCAATGACGTCATCCGCTTCGGCTACGATATCCTTCCGTCCCTGCCCTCCCCGGGCTGGCGGGTGGGCCCCTCGCTGTGGGGGCGCCTCGGGCTCCCCGCCTGAGCCTGGGGAGACAGGCCGGGCCCGGACGGCCGGGCAGCTGGGCCCGTCCTCCCTGCAGCGAGGGCAGAGCCGGGGCAGGCCCGAGCGAGCGCGCAGGCGCCCTGGTCCTGACCTGCTTGCGCGGGGCGCGTCCTTCCCGGGGCCGCCGCTTCTCCTTAACTCGGCCACATGCCAACATGTACGTGCTGGAGCGCGTGCAGCACCGCGTCCCTGAGGAGGCGCTACGGGTCAGTGCCCGCGCCCGCCCGCCCGCCTACGGCCTGCCCCGGGGAGGGGCCGCTGGCAACCCTGGCTGGAGGGCGCACCTTGGGCCCCAGAGAGGATGGTGACCAGGCCCCTTGCCGCCATCGGGCAGGCAGGGCATGGTGACAGCCTGGTGGGGGCCCTGGGGGCCCTGCCACCGGGGGGTGCCTCTCCCCGTGCTTGTCGGTGCGCGGGGCGGGGGGCAGCGGCCGGGGGTGCGCGTCCAGAGCCTGCCCTAGCACAGGGGGCGCGGGTGGCTGCCCGGAGACACAGGGCTGGGAGGGACAGGCCAGCCCCAGCCAGGCCCTGCCCACCTCAGCTCCAGCAGGTGGGCCACCCAGCTGGCCACACCCATGCATGCGCCCAACACTGCACGCACCCAAGGCTGCACACACTCCTGGCATGCATTTGTGCATGCACCAGCACATGTGTGTGCACACGCACACCTGTGCGCGACACAAAGGTATTTTTGTGTGTGCACAAAGGCAAGTGTGTGCACGAATTTACACGCATGTGCACACCCGTGTGACACGCAGACACGCATACACTACGCACACACCCATGTGCACATGTGTGCTCCCATCCATGCACACGCCTACACACGCACACCCATGACACCCACACACACCATGCCTGTACACATGTACCTACCTGCGTGCCCACACACATCCACATGTGCACACACCCGTGGGTGCGCTGCTCGGAGGGGCCTGGCTCCCCCTGCCCTCAACCCGTGCCCTGAACCCCTGCCTGGGGCGCCCCCCTCAGTGATTGGGGTCCCCTTCCTGGCTTCTGCCCCACACCAGCCCAGCTCCCTATAGGAAGCTTTGTGGCTGAAGGGAGGTGCAGAGGGGGCCGCGGGGGGCCCTCCCACCTGCCCCCCTCACCCCGGCCGCCCACAGCACGAGAAGTACACCAGCCAGCTGCAGGTGAGCGTCCAGGGCACGGCACCCACGCGCGGCGAGACCCCCCCAGAGCATGCCCCGTACTGCGAGTCCTCGAACCCCAGGCCCGAGCGAGGGGACCGCCGGCCCGCAGCAGGTAGCGCAGTGCCCCGAGGCTGGGGTCCGGCAGAAGGCACGCGTGTCCCTGGAGAGGGCTGCTGAGGGTGCAGCTCCCCAGCAAAGCACCCAGCAGCCAATCCTGGGGGTGGGGTTCTTGACACTCACCACGCCCTGTGGGCTTGATGGGGGGGCTGGGCGTGGTCACTGGCTGGGGCCCTGGGCGCCGCGTGGGGAAGCTGGGATGTTGTGCGGCCTCCCTGGGGTGCAGCGTCTCCGCGGCCCTCCCACCACGCTGGGCCACAGTGACCAGGGCGGGGTCTTCCGGGCAGAGACCACGGCCTACCGCACGCCCCTGTACGGGCAGCCCTCCTGGTGGGGCGAGGACGACGGCGGTACCCCACCCGAGGAGCAGCGCCCCGAGGACCTCTACCCAGGTGGGTGCTGGAGGTGGCCCTGGCAGAGGTGGGCGGGGAGGGGCACCACCCTGGCCTGAGGCGGTCTCTCCCACAGAGCGCCCCAAGGAGCTGGACCAGCTGGCTGGGGAGCTGGGCGGCCCCCGGACCCCCGCCGGGCCGCTGGGCTGCTCCTTCAGGCGGGAGCCCAGCTACTTCGAGATCCCCACAAAGGAGGCCCCGCCCAAGCCCCGGGCCCCCGAGGCGCCGGCACACGAGGCCCCCACCAAGGATGAGCCCCCCGGCGCGGGCGGGGGCCCCGTGGTGCAGAGCCACGCCTCCTTCACCATCGAGTTTGACGAGGGCAGCCCCGGCAAGGTGAAGATCAAGGACCACGTCACCAAGTTCTCCCTGCGCCCGCGGCGGCCCTGCCGGGAGGCCACACCCGGGGACGTGGTCTCAGCCGAGACCAAGGTGGCCGACTGGCTGGTGCAGAACGACCCGAGCCTGCTGTGCCGGGCCTGCCCCGGGGACGACCGGCACAGCACCAAGAGCGACCTGCCCACTCATAGCCGCACGCTGCGCGGTGAGTGCGCGGGGCTCCCGCTCAGCCTGGCGCGGGCAGCGCGTGCCCAGGCGCACCACGGCCGCTGGGACGCAGCGCGGACCCTGCGAGGCTGACGGCCGGGTCCCCTGCCTGCCCAGGTCACAAGCACCAGGACGGCACGCAGAGCGACTCGGAGGACCCCTTGGCCAAGGCGGCCGCGGCGGCGGGGGTGCCCGCGGACGGCGGCGGGGAGCAGGTCCGGCTTCAGCGGCAGCTCAAGCGGGACCCCCAGGAGCTGCTGCACAACCAGCAGGCCTTTGTCATCGAGTTCTTCGACGAGGACACGCCGCGCAAGAAGCGCTCCCAGTCCTTCACGCACACCCCGCCGGGGGACCCCAGGGCCGACAGGCGGCGCGCCCCCGGGCCGGCCGACAGGGACCGCCCAGGCGCACCAGCCCCCGCCCGGGCGGCGGGCAGCTCCGGGCCGCAGCGGGCCAGCTCCCTCAAGCGCGAGAAGACCGAGGAGCGTCTGGGCAGCACCTCGCCCGCCCCCCGCGCGGCCGCCCGCGCCTTCGGCAGCGTGGGGCGCCGCTCGCGCCTGGCCCAGGACTTCATGGCGCAGTGTCTGCGGGAGGGCTCCCCCGGGGCCCGGCCTGGCGCGGAGAAGGTGCCCCCGGTGCTGCCCGCCCCCCTGACGCCCCGTGGGGCCAGCCCCGTGGCTCCCTCGACCCCGCCGCCAGCCCCTGCGGACCCCCTGCTCAGCAAGGCTCCCCGGCAGGAGGAGGACGACAGCCTCAGCGACGCGGGCACCTACACCATCGAGACGGAGGCGCAGGACCCGGAGGTGGAGGAGGCCCGCCAGATGATCGACCAGGTGGGCGGCCCTGCGCTGGGTCCGGGCCTGGGGCCCGGGGGTGGGGCCTGTGCCCGGGGTGGGGCCTGTGCCAGGGGTGGGGCGTGTGCCAGCCGGGGAGGGCCTTGTGCCCGGGGTAGGGCCTGTGCTGGGGGTGAGGCCTGTGCTGGGGATGGGGCTTGTGTGGGGGTGCGGCCTGTTGCCAGCGTCAGAATCAAGGGCCTGCCCTGCCTCCCTACAGGTCTTTGGGGTCCTGGAGTCCCCTGAGCTCTCCAGGGCATCCTCAGCCACCTTCCGCCCAGTCATCGGCGGGGACAGAGATGAGACTGCTGATAGCACGGCCCAGCGGCTGGCCCTGCTGCAGGAGCTGGCCTCCCGGCCTGGGGGCATGGCGCCCCAGGGGGATCTCCAGGTGTGGAGCGGTGGGCCACCCTGGGGGCCCTTCTGTGTCCAGAGGCCTTGTCTGTGCAGGGCAGACCCCTTTGTGCCCTGGGCGGGCGGCTGCCTCGGGCAGGGAGGGCATGCTGTGGCCCTCCAGCCGAGCCCAGGCAGGTGTGGCCATGTGTCAGGCTGCTGGGGCCAGGGGCGGCGCCGGGGAGCACCCGCAGCCCAGAGGAGGCGGGTGGGGCCAGGCAGTGGCGGGTGTTGCCAGGTCCGCCCATCAGGTTCTGGCTGCAGACCGCTCCTGTCCTCCTCTCTGCAGGGCCTTCCGGGACCGGGCTCTCCTGGGGCTCAGAAGTGGGCGTCCCGCTGGGCCAGCCTGGCGGACAGCTACTCTGACCCTGGCCAGTCAGGTAAGCAGCGCCGTGCTGCATCGGGACCCAGCGGGCTGAGTGAGTTCGCGTGGCCTTCCTGGCGGAGGGCCTGCCAGCGGCCACACTGACCGGCAGTCCTTACTCCGTAGAGGACGGCACTGGACGCAGGGGCGCGGAACTGGATGGGGTCCTGCCGGTGCGCCAGCGGCGCCTGCTCCCCCCGCTCCCCAGCGAGAGAACTGACAGCCCTGCCGGCTCTGAGGCCTCCAGGAGGAGCGGGTTGGGGCCCCCAGAGCCGGTCAGCCAGCAGGCCGGCCACCCCGTGGGCCAGGAGGACCTGGAGCCCGACAGCCTCAGTGACGCCAGCGGCTCAGACGGCGGGCGAGGGCCCGAGCTGGGAGGGGGCCCGCAAGAGGAGCGACACAAGAGCCCCCAGCAGGGCCCTGCGTGGACCAGGGGCCAGCACTCCCCGAGGGGTTCTGGGGAGCCCGACCCCACCTCCTTCTTCATTGGAGAGCAGAACGGGGAAGCGGCCTGCGCTGTGAAGCCCACTGTGGCCCCAGGGGACGTGCAGGGCCCACCTGCTCGGGACAGCATCTACGTGAGCACCAGCGGGAGGATGGTCATCCAGCTTCGCACGGCTCGGTCCCCAGAGCCTGAGGCCCCGGCCCCACCCAGGGAGGCCCTGGCCTTCGTCCGGCAGGAGAGCTTCACCAAGGACCCCGGCAGCGGCCCCCCGGCTCCCGGCCAGCTCCCACACATTTCCAGCCACCCACTCCTACAGGACCTGGCTGCGGCCCGGGCAGCTCGCATGGACCTGCACTCCCAGGACACCCACCTGATCCTGAAAGACACAGAGACAGCCCTGGCGGCCCTGGAGGCCCGACTGCTCTCCAGGTCGGCGGGGGAGGCGGAGGGCGAGCTGGACAGCACCCTGCGGCGGCCAGAGGACTCTCTGTCTGGGGACTCCGATGTGGACACGGCCAGCACTGTCAGCCTGCTCAGCGGCAAGAATGGGCCCAGCCCCACAACCCCCCAGCCTGGGGGGCTGCTGAAGGACATGCGGTCAGCCCTACCCGCGGCGCCGTCCCCCGGGGGCACTGCCCCCAACTGCACCCAGGAGCGGCTCTCGGAGAAACAGCACTGCCCGCCGGACGCGGTCCGTGGGGAGCCTGGACGGCGCCCACCTGGGCGGCGTGGCCTTGGGCCCCGGGGTTCCCTAGACTGGCCTGACGAGGAACGTGGCAGTGGCCCGACCCACCCCTCGGGCTCAGACCTGGTCACCTCTGACCCCGAGGCCCCCGGGGCAGGGCGGCCAGGGCCTCGCCGAAAACCAGCGGCTCCACCGCCGTCTCCGGCCGCCCGGGAGGAACAGGGCCGCGGCTCTGCCAGCAGCCAGAAGGTGCAGCAGCTGCTGACCCGCTCCAACAGCCTGTCAACCCCCCGGCCCACGCGGGCGTCCCGGCTGAGGCGAGCCCGACTGGGGGACACCTCGGACACAGAGGCCGCGGATGGCGAGCGGGGGCCCCTGGCCCCTCCTGAGCCGGCAGGCCGGCCGGCCGCCGAGCAGACCAAGAAGCTCTCGCGCCTGGACATCCTGGCCATGCCCCGGAAGCGGGCCGGCTCCTTCACAGGGCCCAGCGACTCGGAGCCGCTGCCTGCACGCACTGGCTTCTCTGGCCGCAGCGTGGAGCTATGCTGCCCCGGCCGGAGGCCCAATGTAGCCGAGGCCCGGGCCACCGCCAGGAAGACCACCGGCACCACGGCCCCGGCCGCCCGCCAGCCCTTCAGCAGGGCCCGCCCGGGCAGTGCCCGGTACTCTTCCTCCAGTGAGTGCCGGGAGTGGGGCGGGGGGCTGCAGTTGCCTGTGTCAGCCAGGAGCCGGCTAGGGGCCTGCGGGGCCCCGTTCCCGAAGCGGGGGGCACTCTGTGGGGCCACTAGGCTCCCGGCTGTCCCGGCGAGGAGGCAGAAGCCCCACTGCCTCCAGGCCAGGCACAGACTCCATCTCTGGGGCCAGGGTGGCTGTGGGCACTGGGTGGCCGCCCCTCCTCCCTGGGTCCTGCTCTCTGGGCGGGGCCCAACCGCTGGCGGGTCAGGTCCAGGTCCAGCCGTCCACCATGGGGCTGGGGGCCTGGCCCTGTGCTGCTCCACGAGGGACTCGGGCCCTACAGTGGGGTCTGTGCCAGCCTCTGCAGGGTGGAAACCCTGTGCGGCCAAGCTCTGTGTCGCGCTGGAGCTGGCCTTTGCCCGGGGTGGCTGCCCTCCCCTGGGGCCAACCCATCATCCAAGTGAATTGGTTTGAGGTGTAGGGGCTGCTGGCCCAGCCTGAGCAGCTGCTCTTGCCAACCTCCCCAACCCTGCCTGCACCCCACTGGGCCCCCAGTGCCACAGGCTCCTCCTGCCTGCCGGTGCGGGGCCCCTGGGTGGATGGGGGCAAGGCTACTGGGCCCATTCACGCCGGTGCAGCCCCGGGAGGCTCTCTCTCTAGGGCAGCTGCTGGGCACCACTGGCCGCCGTGAAGGGGGGTGCCGGTGTCCATCCGAGGCGTGGACCCCTTGGACCCCAACCCTGGCTACCCCCCTCCCACATGTGCCCCAGCTGGGCACAAGGACACCTGAGGAGGGGCGTCCACTGCGTGTGGCCAGCCCCGGGGCCTGACCACTGGGCCCTGAGCGCTGCTGTTGTCCCCCCCGCCTTTCCGTGGCCCAGGTGCGCGTCGCCGGCAGCAGGGCTCCGACTGCACGTCCACCTCCGAGGAGGAGTACGGCTCCCGCCACGGCTCCCCCAAACACGGCCGTGCCCGGGCCTCAGCAGCCACGCAGACACCCCGCGTGGGCAGCTGCGGGCGGCCCTGTGCCCGTGGCCCTGGCCCCCGCGACACGGACGACGAGGAGGAGGCCGACCCCTACGGCTTCATCGTGCAGACAGCGGAGATCGCCGAGATTGCCCGGTGAGCACGGGCCGAGTCCCCTGGACCAGCCCAGCTTGGGGGCTCTTCGGGGGCTCCCGAAGGCGTGCTGGCTCAGAGGGCAGGCGGTGGGGGGCGGGGCGGGGCTGGCTGGGCAGTCTGGGCCAGGCCCCTGGGCTGCCCCTCGGGCGGCTGCCCTGGGGGCGTGGGGGAGGGGCGGCCAGCGGTGCTGCCCCCCACCCGGCGGGGCTTGGACTGCTTCCTCCCCGCGGGCGGCAGGCTGAGCCAGACGCTGGTGAAGGACGTGGCCATCCTGGCCCGGGAGATCCACGATGTGGCTGGAGACGGGGACTCACTGGGCTCCCCGCGGCCCTCCCGCAGCCCCTCCCTCAGCACCGTGCCCAGCACCCCCGCCTCGACCATCTCAGCCCGCGAGGAGGTGAGCGGGCCCGGACACGCGGGCGGGCGCGGGCGGCGGGCGGCGGGGTCCCGCCCGCGCTGCTCCCTGGGCGCGGGCGGCGGCCAGCAGGTGGACCAGCCCGCCCGCCCCACAGCTGGTGCAGCGCATCCCGGAGGCCAGCCTCAACTTCCAGAAGGTGCCGCCCGGCGCCCTGTGCTCGCGGGGCCTGGACCAGAACATGAACAGCAGCCAGGAGGACGGCGCGGCCCCCAGGACGCGGCCCGGAGCCGCGAGGAGGCAGGAGCCCGGGGCGCGGGGCGGGGCCTGGGGTGGGGCCTGGAGGCGTGGGGCGGGGCCCGGGGCGGGGCCTGGACACGGGCGGGGCTTGTTTTGGGGCGGGCGTTGGGGGCGGGGCTCACGCAGGGCGGGGCTCGGGTTGGGGCGGGGCTCGCACGGGGCGGGGCTCGGGTTGGGGCGGGGCTCGGGTTGGGGCGGGGCTTGCGCGGGGCGGGGCTGCGGCCCCTGCGCTGACGCCCGCCTCCCCAGGTGATCTTCGACAACCTGATGCTGAACCCCGTGTCCCAGCTGTCCCAGGCCATCCGCGAGAACACGGAGCACCTGGCGGAGAAGATGAAGTGAGTGGGCCGCGCAGCGGGCGGCGCGGGGGCCGATGGCCAGCCAGCCCGGCCGGCGAGCTCCGGCCTCAGCTCGCGCGGGCGTGGGGTCTGCCCGGCGCCCCTGACCGTCCTCTGGCCGCCCCGGCCGGCAGGGTCCTCTTCCAGAACTCGGGGCGGGCATGGGAGGACCTGGAGGCCAGGATCAACGCCGAGAACGAGGTGCCCATCCTGAAGACATCCAACAAGGTGGGCAGCGGCTCTGCGGGGGCGGGGGGGGGGGCGGGGACGGGGCCCCCCCGCGGTCCGCTCCACGCGCCCCTCCCGCCCCTCCAGGAGATCAGCTCCATCCTGAAGGAACTGAGGCGGGTGCAGAAGCAGCTGGAAGGTGGGTGCCACTGGGTGCGTGCCACCGGGCGGCAGGGCGAGCGGGGCTGGGGGGCTCAGCCCGTGACCAGCAGGGCCGGGGAAGGCCTCGGAGTCACTGGCCCCCTGCCCCCCAGTCATCAACGCCATCGTGGACCCCAGTGGGAACCTGGACCTGCTGACCGGAAACCAGGGCCGCCTGAGCTCAGCCCAGGCGGGGAAGGGCAGGCCCGCAGCCCAAAGCCCATCCTCGCCCGCCGTGGCCGACACCCTGCTGCCCACCCTGGCCCTCAGGGGCTATCCGCGGGCCAACTGCGGGTCCCCTGGTCTCCCGGACCCCGCCTTCCTCCCTGACTTCCTTCCAGACGCAGAGAGATTCCTGATCTAGGCGGCCCTGGCGGCTCCGCACACCCTCTGCTGCCACCCTCCCTCTGGCTCACCCCCCCAGACCCCGCGTGCCATGACCTGGGGCCACACCGCCACCCAGCCCCTCCTCAGCCCCCGCCAGCACCCACCAGGGTCCAGCCCCCACCCTGCCCCCAGTCCTGCTGGCCCAGCTCCTGCTGTGGCCATCCCCAAGGGCCCAGGGGTGGGCCTGCGCCCCGCCCCTCCATCTGCCCCCAGGGCCACCCCTTCCATCCCCCCCTTTCCATCTCTGTTATTTTTGTTGTTAGCTTTAAAGGAAAGAGTCGGTGCCATCACAGCCTCCCTGGGGGGCGCTCTGCCCGGAGGCCCCAGGCACTGGCCTGACCTGCCCCGTCAGCAGGTGGGCTGGGCCTGGGGTTGTTCAGTGCCAAACCCCCCCTAGACCCAGCGACCGGCCAAGAAGTGACCGTGTGGACATTGGGGCGGGACCTGCAGCCTCGCGCTCTGGGGTGTCCTGCGAGGCCCCCACTGAGCTTGGGGCACACTGGTCAGTAGCCCATTCCTGTGAAGCCTCGTGGGGTTGGGCAGGTGGCCCCGTCCCGGTCCTGGGTGGCCCCAGGGACTGGGAGGCGAGGGCTACGCCAAAGCGGCTGGAAAGCAGCTTCTGGAAGCTCCGGCCACGGTCTCTGCTGCTCTGTCCCGGCACCATGGCCTTGAGCCTGGGCAGCCACGGGAGGGGGGACAGTCCCAATTTCTCAGGATCCGTCTGTGGGGACCTACCAGGGGAGCTGAGCGGGGCCTCGCGGCCAAACGCAGGGGCCCAGAAGCCAAAGAGCTGGTTGGCCGTGGGCCGGGGGCCGCCTGTGGCGGGTGGGCGCTGCCCCTCCGGTCCAGCGCCCTGCGTCCCGCGGGGGCGGCGGTGTTTACATGGAGGCGCCGGGTGCAGGCTCGTGCCGTGTGCGCGTGGGGGTGGCGGTGCCGGCCCCGCCTGGGGCTCCCGCGTCACCCGCAGGCCTCACCACGTCTTTCAGAAAATGGTTATTTTATATGATTTATCATAGATTTGTTCTAATAAATCACTCTTCTATCACGTCGCAACCTGGCGCCTGGCGTGTCCTCTCTGCTCCGCCGGGCGAGAGCAGGGGCTGTGGGGACTCGCGGGAGCCCCGTCCATTAGACCCCGAAACTGGGCGTTGCAGGGCACAGGCGTGGCCGCCAGGGGGCAGCCGTGCAGACACGCCAGGGACAAACTTCCAGAAAGGACAAGGCAGACCTCGGCCCTCGGGAGCGGCCGTGGGAGCCAAGGCCCGCCGCCCGGCCTGCTGCCTCTCAGGGGCACGCCACCCCCGGCTGCCCCAGCTCTGCGCCACCCCTGCTCTGTCCCTGGGCCGGCCCGGGGAGAGGCGGCGGCTGCCCTGTGCGCCTCTGCCCAGCCCCCTGCCCCGAGTGGCAGGCATCAGACCCCGCAGTCCGGGAATCGCTCTGAACTGGGGGCCCCACCGGGCAGGGTGGCCCTCGCAGCCATGTCTCGTCTGGAGAGCTGGGGGCCCGGAGGTGAGGGGGGTCTGCTCCTGCCCCTCTTAGCTCTCTGTCAACCTAAAACTGCTCTGAAAGTGCAAAATCTTCACGACAATTTTAAATAAATTGTGAAGCTGCTTTCTGCTCCGAGAACAGAGGAGAGGACTGTGGACACTGGTCATGGTGGGGGGACCATGGCTTTTCCAGGGGGGCACTGTGTGGCTGGACCCCCAGCCCCCTGGCTGCACCTGAATTCAGGGCTGGGCTGAGACCCACGGTGGCCACAAGCCAGGAGAATAGGAGGGGCTTGTGGGTGGGAGGTGGCCACCGCCAAGTGCTCAGGAAGGGCCCCCCACCGCATTGGGAGTGCAAGCTGGCTGCATGGCGGGGCCTGCAGCGCCCTGAGGTGAGGGCCCGTGTGGGCTGCGTGTGGCCCGGGCTGAACAGGCCAAGGAGAGGGGCAGGGACAGACTAACAGAGCAACTGTCTGCATGCTGGTCATCCCTAAGAGCAGAGGTGGTCAGGACGAGCACCCCCAGACAGGGGAGGGCATCCAGGGTGATGAAGGGTTCTCGGGACACTCACCCCCACTCCCTTCCCAGGCCACCACACTGGCCCCAGGGCCCTCATCAGGCTCAGTGGGTGGACCCGGCTCACTGTGTGAGCCCTGACCCATGGCCCCTGAGGTCAGAACCCTGGACGGTGTCCTGGCAGGCCACAAGGGAAGTGAGGACCTGTTGTAGGAGTCCCAGTCTGGGGGCAGTAGGCCCCATATATGGGGGGTCCACTTGGAGTGAGGCAGAGCCCCTTTCAGGGAACTGGAGCTGTGCACCTGCAAACTTTAGTCCCTCCTGCGTCTTCAGGCCCACGAGGGCCTGCGTGTGAGTCCAGGATGAGGTCCCAGCACTTCCCACCCTCCCTGGCAGCTCGGAGCTGTCATAAGACTGAGTTCCCCAGCAGCGCACGTGCTGGTGGGGCCCCCAGGGTGTCTCTGGGATGCTCCTTGCTTGCAGCTAGGAACATGGAGGTGATGGCTGCGTGCCAGCAGCCACCTTGGGGCCACGAGGCTGCCAGTCAACTTGAGGAGTTGGGAGCTGAGCGCGGGCCAGACTGCCCCAGTGCCTCCCCCAGACTGCAACGTGGCAGAGTCTCCCTCAAACCCTGCTGGCGGGAGGCCTGGCACACACCAGCCTAACTCCACCACCTAGGCCTGCGGCGGGGGGGGTGGGGGGTAGGGGAGGGGGGAGGGAAGGAACTTCCTCTGGAAGTGAAAGTTGTCAGCCACACCCCTTGCTGGCCCCCCACCTCCAGATGTCTGTGGCTGGGAGGGTGGAGCTGGGGCAGAGAGGAGGTGGCCCGAGGGAAGGCGGCAGGCTGCAGGGTGGGCGCCCGCTGCCGGGGCCCATGAACCGAGGGCCAGTCCGTGGCTGGGTCAGGATGGGCACTAACACTGGATCCCCAGAGGTAAGTGCCAGGGAACCTGGGAGAGTGGAAGCCAGGAAAGTGGGGGTCCCTTTCCCGGGGCCGGGGACTGCAGCACCCCTCTACCCGAGGGCACCACCCCTGCAGCCGGAAGCTGCTCTGCTTCTTCCCAGCACTGGCAGCTGGGAGTTGGCACCTCTCGTCTCCCGGTGAGCTGACAGCAGCCCCTTGGCCCAGCCTGGGACTCCCCAGAGCAGGAGCGTGCCCCTCAGCCCTGGAGCTGGGGCTCCAGACTGTCGCTGCCTGGGTGTGGCCCTGGAGGGGCGTCCTGGCCAGGCAGCCCCCAGGCTCGGGTTGCAGGGGTGTGCAGGGTGAACAGGTGAGCGCCAGGGCTGGGCGCCCACCTGCTGCACAGTGTCCCACCTGTCCACCCAGACTTGTGGGGTGAGGTCCTTCCCAGGTGGTCAGCCCCCAAGGGTGCCCCAGGCCCTCCTGGCCCTGCCCAGGACTCCCCGCTGAGCAGCCTCCACGGCCCCTAGTGAGGGTCTGGGAGGTCCGTTCACTGTGGGCCTGAGCCTGGCCCAGGTCCCCTCCCGGGGTGGTGGGGAGGGGGCAGTCCCCGCCCAGGTGGGCTTTGAGGGGGCACGGGAGCTCTTCAACGGTCTGAGCTGGATCTGTGGGGGCGGGGGTCCTCCTTGAGACCCTGACCCCCTCTGTGGGGTGGGGTGGGGAGGTACCCTGACCCCCTCTGGGGGAACCCCCCAGCAGGGAGGGGGTGGCTCTGAGGGGGCACAGCCCCAGGCCCTGCTTCTGGGGCACCCCCCCCCCCATGCCGAGGCAGGCTGCAGTGCCAGGATGAGCACAGAGCGGCTCTGCATGGCGCGAGCAGAGCAGGGTAGAGGAGGTCCCGGGGCCCTCCGTGCCTTTCTCGGGTTTCGTCGCGCTTTTACACGCGGTGCAGCGAGCAGGCGCGCGGCGGCCGGGCGTGGGGGGGCGGGGAGGCCGGCAGGCCCCCCAGCCCCGGCAAGTCTTCACTCTGGGCTTCTCTGGCTTCCCTCTCCCCGTCTCTCCCCGTCTCTCCCCGTCTCTCTCCGCCTCTGCTTCTCTTGGCGACTGTCTCCACCCTGAGCGCGGCCCCCAAGGCGCGCAGCACAGCGCCCCGCAGCGTGACTCCTGCAGGTGCCCGCCGGGCGGGGCAGCCCTGTGGCCCATAGGACACCCCAGGGCTTCCACTTGGGAGTGAGCCCTGAGGATGTCTCCCCAGAGGCGGGGTCCCCTCCCCAGGAAGGGCCACCGAGCTGGGGAGCACCTGGCTCGTGCTGCACCCCGGGGCTGCCCAGCACCCCCACTCCCCGTGTGAGTGAGCCGCGGGCAGGCGGCAGGGCCAGCTCAGGCGGGGGCAGCTGTGCCAGGCGGAACCAGACCCAGGGGAGGAGGCGGGTGGGGCGGGCGCCTGCGGTGCGGCCGAAACAGGAACTGGGCCGGGAGAGCCACCTGCCCCTGATGGTGGAGGGGGCACACGAGCTCACACACACGCGTGCAAGACACCAGCACACGCGCACACCCAAGCGGGCACACACGCCTCCATAGGCACGTGCACGCGCGCTCGCCAGGGGCGCCGGGGTCAGGCTGCCCGCCCACCCGTGTCCAGGGCCGTCCTCGGCGCCACCCGCGGCCCACGCGTGGACAGAGCCGCAGGGCCGGGGCCGCAGCGCGGCAGCCTCGCGGGCCTGGTCAGAGTGGCCAGGACACCACCAGCTGGGAGGCCGGGGCTCCCCTGCCCGCACCCCTCCGTCTTGGGGGCCTGGGAGGACCGCCAGGCAGGCGTGGCCGCAGCAGCGCAGGGGCGGCCCGGGGCCCCGGCCCCCTCCCCTGAGCGCGGCCGGCCGGGGCCTCTGTCCAGCTGCAGGTGCTGAGGGCGCTGGCCGTGCTGTGGCTGGGCGCCCTGACTCTCACCTGCTTCCTGCGGCGAGCGCCCCTGCTCCCCCTGGGGGCCAGACGCGCCCTGACCTCAGCCCGCCGGGGAGCCCGGACGCCTGCAGGTGAGTGCCCCTGGCCGGCGGGGGTCCCTGGCCCGTCTGATGCTCGCTCCCCGCCCTGGGGTGGGGGCGGGGAGCCTGGGCGTGGGGCCCTCGACTCCCTTGCGGGGCTGGGCAGGAACGGAGCCGCCAGGTGCTCTTTGCCTGGAGCGCAGGCTGCCCCGGGGCCGGGATGGGGGGTGGGGGCGGGGGGGGCGGGAGCGGGGTGCCCGTCACAGCCCCTGCGCCCGGCTGTGGAACCCAGCAGGAGGCCGTACTTTGCCTCCGTCCGCCCTGGGACCCTAGCGCGGCCCAGGGGTGTCCAGCTCCCCCAGCCTGTTCCTGGTTGGCGCCACTGCAGACAGCCCCAGGGGCAGGGCGGGTGGGGCCTCCCCGGGCTTCAGCCAGGCCATCCGGCCCGCCTGGGGACCCGACCCTCCGCGTGTCCTCCTGGGCTCAGCCTGGGACCACATGAGCAGCGGCGCCCCATCCGCCCCCCGCCCCCAGAGGGGGTGGCTCGGGCTCTCACAGCGGCCACACCCCTTGCAGGCTGGTGCTCGTGGAAAGCACCCCCCAGGGCCTGCCGCCCATTGCCGGCCGCCCGGCCGCCCAGCCCCTGGCCCAGGCCTGGCTGCAGCTGCTGGACGCCGCCCAGGAGCACATCCATGTGGCCTCCTTCTACTGGTCCCTCACGGGGCGGGACGTCGGCGTCAACGACTCGTCCTCACAGCTGGTTCGGCCTGGGCCCCTGAGGCTGCCGCCCCCCACCCTGCCCTGGGCGCCGCTGCCCGACTGAACTGTGGGCGGGGGAGGGGGTTGGGGGCCCTCTGGGGCCCGCCCATCGCTCACGGCTGCCCCGGCCACAGGGAGAGGGACTCCTGCAGAGGCTGGAGCAGCTGCTGGCCAGGAACGTGTCTCTGGCCGTGGTCACCAGCAAGCCTGCGCTGGTCAGGGACTCCACGGACCTGCAGGTGCTGGCAGCCCAAGGTGGGTGCCCGCGGGCCAAGGCCCCTGCTCCCCCGGGACACCAAGGTGGCCTCTGTGCCATGAGCCCCCCGAAGGGGCAGACCGGGCTGCTTCCACGGGCGGAGCAGAGGGGCCTGGGGACAAGCCCGGCTGCCCTGACCTGCAGGGGAGGCCCAGGGAGCCCCCCCAGCAGCCAGCTGGTGGCACGCATTGGCAGTGGCCGCCTAGCAGGCAGTCACCATGCCGGCTCTCCCTGGCAGGTGGGTCTGGGGACCGCCCGTCTGGGGTCAGATGGGGCTCAGCCGGGCTCTGCCCTCCCCAGGGGCCCAGGTGCGGCAGGTGCCCATGAGGCAGCTCACAGGGGGCGTCCTGCACTCCAAGTTCTGGGTCGTGGATGGCCGGCATGTCTACGTGGGCAGCGCCAACATGGACTGGCGGTCCCTGACACAGGTGGGTCAGGCCTGCGCCCGAGGCCCCGCAGCTGTGGCACGCGGGCAGGCGCCGCCCCAGGAGGCCTGGAGAAGGCCGCACGCTGAGCTGCGGCTGGCCGCGCCGGGCCGTCCTGCTCCCGTGCGCGTTTCCACATTCTGAACGGCTCTTGGTGATAAGCCTGTTCTGAGCTTTGGGATGCGATGTTGGGGGAACAGGGGCCACCCGGGCACCCGATGCCCTGCCCCCGTCAGCCCCAGCAGGGTGACACTGCAGGCTGGCCGCCAGCGCCGGCCCTCGGTGCCCGCCGACCTGTCCCGCAGGTGAAGGAGCTGGGCGCCGTGCTGCACAACTGCAGCAGCCTGGCCCAGGACCTGGAGAAGACCTTCCAGACCTACTGGGCGCTGGGGGCGCCGCAGGCCCGGCTCCCCACACGCTGGCCTCAGAGCTTCTCCTCCCACATCAACCGCTCCCACCCGCTCCGGGGCCGCTTCGACGGGGTGCCCACCACTGCCTACTTCTCGGTAAGGGCGGGCGGCGCGGAGCGCGGCGCGCCGCAGGGCCTCCGGGAGCCGCCTCGGAGCCTGCAAGGGGCCAGCCCGGCTCTAGGACGAGCACCGGCCATCGCCTGCCCGGAGGCAGGCTGCCCGGGAGGCAGGGCTGTGCAGCACACTGGGTGGGTCAGGGCTCCCTCTGGCCCAGGAAGCCATCTCTGTGGGCAAAAGGCCCAGGCAGGCGGCCCCCGCGGCCCCCAGTGGCTGGCCAGGAGACCTGGCATCGAGCCAGGGGCGCTGGGCCGCACGAAGCCCAGAACTCTCCCTCAGGACACTGGCCACCCAGGCCAACGCTTAGCTCCCCTCCTTGGGTGGGTGCTCGGTGGGGTCTCTGGTCCAGCCCCCCAATGCGGCAGTGCGCCTCAGGGGCCTCTGCCCCACAGGCGTCGCCGCCCGCTCTCTGCCCCGGCGGCCGCACCCGCGACCTGGACGCTCTGCTGGCCGTGATGGGGCGCGCCCGGGAGTTCCTCTACGCCTCGGTCATGGAGTATTTCCCCACCTCACAATTCAGCCACCCCAGCAGGTGGGTCTGCACGGAGCAGAGGCCTGGGGGCTGCCGGGGCCTGGGGAGGGCCCTGGAGGCCTGGCGGTGGGGCCTGAGCCTGGGGTCCGGCCCCTGGTGGTGGGGCCTGGGAGGGGGTGGGGATGGGCGGGGCCTGGAGGATGCTGCCCCCTGGGGTCTTCAAGGGCGCTCGGGGGTCCTGGCACGCAGAGGCGGATCTGCCGGCGGGCGGCTCGCGGGCGACGCCCGTCTCCTCCCAGGACCTCTGCTCACCCCAAGGGCCCTGATCCGCTCTCCCCAAGGTACTGGCCGGTGCTGGACACCGCACTGCGGACAGCGGCCGTCAGCCGGGGCGTGCGCGTGCGTCTGCTGGTCAGCTGCTGGCTCCACACCGACCCCCGCATGTTCCCTTTCCTGCGGTCCCTGCAGGCCCTCAGCAACCCGGCCGCCGGCGTCTCGGTGGACGTGGTGAGGCCCGGCTCCCCGGCGCGGGCGGGGCCGTGGGCCGCGGGCCGCCCGCCTCACTGCCCGCTCTGTTTCCCAAAGAAAATCTTCATCGTGCCGGTGGGGAATCACTCCAGCATCCCGTTCAGCAGGGTGAACCACAGCAAGTTCCTGGTCACCGAGCAGACGGCCTACATAGGTGCGCGCCAGCCTCCTGGCGCCCTCCATCTGCTGCGGGGCCCAGGCGTGGGCACATAGGCCACAGACCCGCGGGAGGCAGCGTCCAGGCCTGGGCGCTGACAGGCACTGCTCCGTGGCCAGCGTGGACTGCTCAGAGCAGAGGGGTTGCTGGGGAGGGGCAGGGGCTCCCCCGGGCTCTGAGGCGCAGGCACCGGCCCAGCTGGCACTGGCCCCACAGGAGCAAGGGGGCCGGAGCTCGGGGCCGCCAGACCACTGAGTCAGGACACCTGCCCCAGGTGCCGCGGGGTGCACGGGGCGGGGGGGCACAACTGGGTGTGGCGAGGCCAAGGGACTGGCAGAGCTGCTGGGGGCCTTGGCGAGCCCCATGTCCCAGCACCTCCTTCCCACCCCCTTCCCACAGGCACCTCCAACTGGTCAGAAGAGTATTTCAGCAGCACCGCGGGCGTGGGCCTGGTGGTCAGCCAGGAGGCCTCCCACACCCCGCCAGGGGTGGCCACCGTGCAGGAGCAGCTGCGCCAGCTCTTCGAGAGGGACTGGAGCTCCCCCTACGCCGTGGGCCTGGACAGCCAAGCCCGGGGCCAGGACTGTGTCTGGCACGCCTGAGGGCCAACCTCCCCGGCTCGCGCTGGACACGACTCCCCACAGACCTCCCCGGCGCTGTTGAGCCCACCCGCCGCTGTCCCCGCGCCCAGGAGCCCAGCCCTTCTCAAGCCCCGCCTCCCGGAGCCTCCGGGCCTGCCCGCCCCGCCCCACAGGCCCCGTTCCCAGCCCCACAGCCCGCCCCGTCTACAGCCCCGCCCCTGGCCCCGCCCCAGCTACAGCCCCGCCCGTCTACAGCCCCGCCCCTGGCCCCACCCTGGCTACAGCCCCGCCCCCGCCCAGGATACCGCCCCGCCCAGTCCCGCCCCAGCTACAGCCCCGCCCCTGGCCCCGCCCCAGCTGCAGCCCCGCCCCTGGCCCGCCCCGGCTACAGCCCCGCCCCTGCCCCACCAGTCTACAGCTCCGCCCCTGGCCCCGCCCAGGATACAGCTCCGCCCGGCCCCGCCCAGGATACAGCCCCACCCCGGCCCCGCCCCGGCTACAGCCCCGCCCCGCCCCACCCCCGCTACAGCCCCGCCTCTGGCCCCGCCCCACCCACAGCCCGCCCCTTGTCCCACAGCCCCGCCCAGCCACAGCCCCGCCCCTGAGCCTGGCCCCGCCCCGCCCACAGCCCCGCCCTTGTCCCACCCCATAACCCCGCTCCCGGCCCCAAGGCCCCCCCAGCCCCACCCCGTCCTGAATGCGCTCTGCCTCCCAGTCTCGGGAGTCCTGCCGGCCTCTCCATGGGTCCCGCCCCTGCGAGGGCCCCAGGGCCAAGACCACCGAGCTCGCCACGAAGCCTGAGCCCAGGGAGCCTGACACCGGCAGGGACCGCCTCCCCAGCGGGCCTGCGTGTGCGGCTGGTCTCGCGGAGGCCGCCCCGGCCCTCAGCCCCCAGAGGTGCTCCACGCGCCCTGGTGTGGCCGCCTCCCCGCAGGGGCAGCTTCACAGGCCCTCTCGGAAGCAGCCCGGGGTGGGGTGGGGACCCCTGGATGCAGCCCCTGCCGTTCTTGAAGGACCTGTGACCCCTGCCACCAGGACGTCATGCCCTGTGACCCCCTCCCCGGGAGTGCGGACAAGCCGGCCTGGGCAGCTGGACGCGCGTGGGCACAGGTTATGCGGGCACCTGGCGGGCAGCCGGCCCCTGGCTGGCGGCCCTCCCCTGGCCAGTCTGAACAGCAGCCCCACAGGACGCTGAGTGAGGCCAGCTCAGCTGTGCCGGCCCCTGACCTGAGGCCCTGGGCGGTCATCAGCGTGCGGCTGCGATGACTGTTCCTGCGGACATAACTGGCGGCGGGGGAGGGGCTGGCCCGGCGCTGGGCGGCTCCCCGCAATGGGCCCCCCTCCAGCACCCTGTCCCCCGCCAGGCCCCCGACTCCACACCAGGCCCCTGGCCTGCCAGGGGAGGGCCATGCCCAAGCCTGCACCCCCTCACTTGCCAGCCAGCGACCCCACAGCTTCCCCTTTGCCGCCCCCACCGGGGAGCCCTCCAGAGAGCTCCAGAGCCCTAGTTTGGGCCCGTCCGTCCCACCAGACACACGAGGGCCATGCCGTGTGGGGAGGGCAGGTGAAGGGGAGGCGGGGGCGGTGGTGAGGGTGGTGGGCGCCTGGCGGTGCGGTGGGCCCTGTGTGTTGGCATCCTGTACTGAGTCCTGACCCAAGCTTACCTAATAAAGAAAAATCACAGGCCCTTTGCAGAGACACAGCCGGCGCCTGGCTGCCTCCTCCCAGGCCCCTCGCTCCCCGAGGGCGCGGGCAGTGGAGGTGCCTCTGTCCCCAGGAGAGAGCCCCTCGGAGCACAGGCACCCCCTGGGAGGCCCGTGGCCCCATCCACCACCCCGCCCGCAGCCGGGCAGGGGCCCATCACGGCCTGGGCCCTAACCGGCCTCGTGCCCTCTCCCGGGCCCGCGAGGAGCACAGGGCCCACGGGACAGGCCCCTCGAAGCCCCTGGGCCGGGAACAAAAGACGCGGCTCTGTGGGAGGTCATGTCCTTTATTGCCCATCGGGGACAGCCAAGCGGGTCGCAGGTGTGCCCCTGCAGCGGGCGTGCAGGCCGCAGAGGCGCTGCGGACACTGGCGCTCAGCGGGCGGGGGAGAGCCGGGAAGCCGTGAGTAGGCCGGAGGGCGGCCTGCGGGAGGGGCGGCACAGCTGAGCCTCATCTGTACCTGTGGCCACAGGCCCCCCAGAGATCCCCCCTCCATGAGGGCGCCCCGGCTCAGGGCAGGGGGAGCGGCCAGGGCGCCCCACCGGAGACCCGGCCTTGCAGCGGGGTGCTGGGGCTGTGCAGGGTGCAGGCGCGGGCAGCCCCGCCCTCATGGGCCTGCAGGCCTGGCCTTCCGGGCGCAGGGCCCCTCCAGCAGGATCAGCTCCGCTCTGGCTGCGGAGGCCACCACGGGCGCCCCACTCTCGCCCCCCCTCCCCCTCCTCCTCCTCGGGAGAAGCACTCTCGGGCGTCAAAGAAGGCGACCGTCTCCTCCGGGGGCTTGGCCCGGCCGCGTCCCCTGGGGCGCTCTTGCTCTTCCTGCTCGGCGTGGAGGAGAAGCCCAGCCTGGGAGCCTGAACCAGCTCCCCCGCTCCTGCCTTTCGGGTGGCCCCGGCGGTGCCTGTGCTGCAGGGCCCCCCGGCCAGCGCCCCGGAGGCGGCACCGGACTCCTCCGTAGAGCTGAAGCCCAAGCTGGGGAACCAGAGCCTGAGCAGGCCGGCAGGTCTCCCACTCGCCGCCAGCCCCCGCGGGGCCCGGCCCCCCCGGCCCCCCGGCCCCCACGCTGTCCCCCGCGGGGGTCGCCAGGACCTCGGCCGGCTCCTCCTCAGAGCAGCTGTCTGCGCCCGGCAGGCCGGGGCGGAACTCGGGCCTGGGCGGCGGGAGCGCCGGTTCCTCGGGGCCGCAGGCGATGACCTCCAAGGGCTCCCCCGGGTCCGGCCTGACCGCAGCGGGGCCGGAGGAGGCGTCCTGCACAGCCGCCCCGGGCCCCGCGTCGGGAGGGCCTACGCCCAGGCCAGCCCGCGGCGGGGGCTCCGGGATCTTCCCCTTGAGCAGGGAAAACCCGTAGGAAGGCGTCTGAAGCGGGGAGGCGGGGATCAGGGCCCCCCGCACCACGCAGGGGCCGGCGGCAGGGGGGCTGTGGTCCGGCGAGGGGAGCGCGGGGCTCCACCCCCAGGCAGCCCGGACCTGCGCTCTGACGGAGGACCCGGAGGACCCGGAGGCGTCGGAGGGCAGGTCCGGGTCCACAGGCTGCTGGGCGGGGAACCCCGCGCCTGCCTTCGGGGGGCTGGCACCCCGGCCCCCAGGGCTGTCCTGCCACAGGGTGACGTCCACATGGCCGTCCGGGCCCCTCGTGGGCCTCACCTCGGGGACGGAGACCACAGATCTGGGGCGGGGGGCGGGGCAGGTGAGCCCCGGTGCCCTCAGCTGGGGGAACGGGACCCCCTCCCCAGGCTCTCCCCGAGGGCCAGGGCTTCCTGCACAGCACGGGATGGGCGGCAGCTGCAGGATGGGGCCCTCGCCCTCGCCCGCCCTGACCTCAGCAGCGGACACCCCTGCAGGGGGGAGGCGCTCGGGCGGGCCGGTGCTGTCCGCGGGCCGCCGCAGGACGTCGGCGTAGGAGGCCTTCTCAGCAGCGGCCTCAGGCGCCGGCCGACGCCCCACAGCGCAGATGCCCTGGCTCCCGGCTGCGGCGCCGGCGGGGGCGTCCCCTGCTCTGGCTGCAACCTCTGCGGGCAGCGGCCCCTGAGCCTCTCCCTGGGCCCCGGACCCAGCAGGCCCCGTGGAGGACCCCCGGCGGAGGCCTGGCAGACGGAAGCTGGGCATTTGAAACCAGCTGTCCCGCGAGTCTGCCCGGCTCTCTTCCACCGGGACAGGCCTCTCTGGGCTGTCCATGGGGGTGGTCACAGCGTCTCCAGGCCAGCCACAGGGCAGCAGGGGGTCAGCGGAAGAGCGGCGCCCACCCACAGCCTTGGAGGCAGAGGACACTTCCCTGAGTCCAGTTGATGGGCGGGTCTGGAGCAAAGGAAGGTCTGGACCCGCAGCGCCTGAGCCACAGATATCAGGGGCGGGCAGGTCCTCCCCCGTTGGAGGGACGGCCTCTCTGGCAGTGCTGCCCACATCACCCAGCCCGCCTGCCCCTGTGGGCAGCCTCAAGCCAACCTGTACAGTCGGGAGGTCCACCTCAGCCAATGGCAGCTGAAAGCTAACATCCGGGGCCTTGACGTCTCCCTTAATGGACGTCAATGAGACGTCTGCCTGGCCCTGGGGCAGGGACGCGTCCATCTCGACCAAGGGCTTCGCGGACTTGCCTAGGCCTGACACCCCGAAGGAGGGCATCTTGAGCTTGGGCATTTTGAACTTGCTGTCTCTGGAGGTCACCTCCGTGTCTCCCAGGCCCAGGTCCCCTTCCAGCGAGACTCCTGGTGCCTGGATGTCCACCCTTGAGCTGGCCATAGACATGTCCATGTCAGGGCCACTGACTGTCACCTTGGAACACTCCAAGTCCACACTAGCGCCCTTGATGTCCAACTGGGGTGATTTGAAGTCCACCTTGGGCATCTTGAAGCTGTCTGTCTTCACCTTGGGGAGGTGGCCCTTGAGTCCACCCCGCGTTTTGGGCTGGGTGAAGTCGCCTTCAGGCACATGGCCTTCGGGCAGCTTCATGGCGACCTGGACAGTCGGGACATACACCTCGGCCGAGGAGAGCGAAATGCTGATGTCTCCCTGCATCGATGGCAACGAGACTTCTGCCTGGCCATGGGGCAGGGACGTGTCCACCTCGACTGAGGCTTTTCCGGTCTTACCCGGGCCCGAAACCCCGAAGGAGGGCATCTTGAACTTGGGCATTTTGAACTTGCTGTCTCTGGAGGTCACCTCCATGTCTCCCAGGCCCATGTCCCCCTCCAATGAGATTCCTGGTGCCTGGATGTCCACCTGTGAGCTGGCCATGGACACGTCCATGTTGGGGTAACTGACCGTCACTTTGGGACCCTCCAGGTCCACACTAGGGTCCTTGATGTCTAACTGACCTGCCTTGAAGTCCACCTTGGGCATCTTGAGGCTGCCTGTCTTCACCTCGGGGAGGTGACCCTTGAGTCCAGCGCCCATTTCAGGCTGGGTGACGTCTCCTTCGGGGACGTGGCCCTCAGGCAGCTTCACGGCGACCTGGACAGTCAGGACGTCCACCTTGGACGACGGCAGCTTAATGCTGAGGTCTGGGGCCTTGATGTCTCCCTTAAAGGATGGCAATGATATGTCTGCATGGCCCTGGGGCAGGGACGCGTCCACCTGAACCGAAGCCTTCCTGGACTTGCCCGAGGAGGACACGCCGAAGGAGGGCATCTTGAGCTTGGGCATTTTGAACTTGCTGTCTCTGGAGGTCACCTCCGCGTCTCCCAGGCCCACGTCTCCCTCCAGTGAGACTCCTGGGGCCTGGATGTCCACCTCTGTACTGGCCATAGACACGTCCACATCAGGACAACTGACCATCACCTTGGGACCCTCCAGGTCCACACTGGGGCCCTTGATGTCTGACTGAGGTACCTGAAAGTCCACCTTGGGCATCTTGAGGCTGCCTGTCTTCACCTTGGGGAGGTGACCCTTGAGTCCAGTGCCCATTTCGGGCTGGGCGAAGTCTCCTTCAGGCACCGGGCCCTCGGACAGCTTGCCGGCAACCTGGACAGTCGGGACGTCCACCTTGGCCGACGGCAGCTTTATGCTGACGTCTCCCTGCATCGATGGCAATGAGACGTCTGCCTGGCCAAGGGGGAGGGATGCGTCCACCTCGCCCGATGCTTTCCCAGTCTTGCCCGGGGCAGACACGCCGAAGGAGGGCATCTTGAACTTGGGCATTTTGAACTTGCTGTCTCTGGAGGTCCCCTCGGTGATTCCCAGGCCCACGTCCCCCTCCAGTGAGACTCCCGGTGCCTGGATGTCCACCTGTGAGCTGGCCACGGACATGTCCACCTCGGGGAAACTGACCATCACCTTGGGACCCTCCAGGTCCACACTCACGCCCTTGATGTCCAACTCGGGTGCCTTGAGGTCCACTTTGGGCATTTTGAGGCTGCTTGTCTTCACCTTGGGGAGGTGGCCCTTTAACCCTGCGCCCATTTCAGGCTGGGCAAAGTCTCCTTCGGGCACATGGCCCTCGGGTAGCTTCACGGCGACCTGGACAGTCGGGACATCCACCTCGGCCGAAGGCGGCTTAATGCTGAGGTCTGGGGCCTTGACATCTCCCTTAAAGGACAGCAATGATATGTCTGCCTGGACCTTGGGCAAGGATGTGTCTACCTCGACTGAGGCCTTCCCGGACTTGCCTGGGGTGGACACGCCGAAGGAGGGCATCTTGAACTTGGGCATTTTGAACTTGCTGTCTCTGGGGGTCACCTCCGCGTCTCCCAGGCCCACGTCCCCCTCCAGTGAGACTCCCGGTGCCTGGATGTCCACCTCTGTACTGGCCATGGACACGTCCACCTCAGGGCAACTGACCGTCACCTTGGGACCCTCCAGGTCCACACTGGGGCCCTTGATGTCTGACTGAGGTAACTGAAAGTCCACCTTGGGCATCTTGAGGCTGCCTGTCTTCACCTTGGGGAGGTGGCCTTTTAGCCCGGCACCCATTTCAGGCTGGGCGAAGTCTCCTTCGGGCACGTGGCCCTCGGGTAGCTTCACGGCGACCTGGACAGTCGGGACGTCCACCTCGGCTGAAGGCAGCTTAATGCTGAGGTCTGGGGCCTTGACGTCTCCCTTGAAGGAAGGCAATGATATGTCTGCCTGGACCTTGGGCAAGGATGTGTCCACCTCAACTGAGGCCTTCCCGGACTTGCCCGGGGTGGACACGCCGAAGGAGGGCATCTTGAACTTGGGCATTTTGAACTTGCTGTCTCTGGGGGTCACCTCTGCGTCTCCCAAGCCCACGTCCCCCTCCAGTGAGACTCCCGGTGCCTGGATGTCCACCTCTGAACTGGCCATGGACACGTCCACCTCGGGACAACTGACCGTCACCTTGGGACCCTCCAGGTCCACACTCGCGCCCTTGATGTCCAACTCGGGTGCCTTGAGGTCCACCTTGGGCATCTTGAGGCTGCCTGTCTTCACCTTGGGGAGGTGGCCCTTGAGTCCAGCGCCCATTTCCAGCTGGGAGAAGTCTCCTTCGGGCCCCTGGACCTCGGGTAGCTTAACATCCACCTGGACAGTTGGGTTGTCCATCTCAGCTTCAGGCAGCTTAATGCTGAGATCAGGGGCCTTGACTTCTCCCTTAATAGATGGCAACAAAACGTCTCTTTGCACCTTAGGCAGGGATGCGTCCACCTCGACCGAGGCCTTCCCGGACTTGCCCAGGCCTGACACGCCAAAGGAGGGCATCTTAAACTTGGGCATTTTGAACTTGCTGTCTCTGAGGGTCACCTCCGCATCTCCCAGGCCCACATCCCCCTCCAGCGAGACTCCCGGTGCCTGGATGTCCACCTGTGTGCTGGCCATGGATACGTCGGAGCAAATGACCGTCATCTTGGGACCCTCCAGATCCACACTGGGGCTCTTGACGTCCAACTGGGGTGCCCTGAGGTCCATCTTGGGCATCTTGAGGCTGCCTGTCTTCACCTTGGGGAGGTGGCCCTTGAGTCCGGTGCCCATTTCGGGCTGGGTGAAGTCTCCTTCAGGCACCGGGACCTCGGGCAGCTTCACATCGACCTGGACCGTCAAGATGTCCACTTCAGCCGAGGGCAGCTTATTGCTGATGTCTCCCTGCGTTGACGGCAACGAGACGTCTGCCTGGCCATGGGGCAGGGACGCATCCACCTTAACCAAGGCCTTCCTGGACTTGCCTGGGGCGGAAACGCTGAAGGAGGGCATCTTGAACTTGGGCATTTTGAACTTACTGTCTCTGGAGGTCACCTCCGTGTCTCCCAGGCCCAGGTCCCGCTCTAGCGAGACTCCCGGTGCCTGGATGTCCCCCTGTGAGCTGGCCATGGACACGTCCTCTTCGGGGCCACTGACTGTCACCTTGGGACCCTCCAGGTCCACACTGGGGCCGTTGATGTCTGACTGACCTGCTTTGAAGTCCACCTTGGGAATCTTGAGGCTGCCTGTCTTCACCTTCAGGAGGTGGCCCTTGAGTCCAGCGCCCATTTCAGGCTGGGTGAAGTCTCCTTCTGGCACCTGACCCTTTGGCTGCTTCGCATCGACCTGCACACTCAGGACGTCCATCTCGGCCGAAGGCAGCTTAATGCTGAAGTCTGGGGCTTTGACCTCTCCCTTAAGGGACGGCAACAATATGTCTGCATGGCCCTGGGGCAGGGACGCGTCCACCTCAACCGAGGCCTTCCCGGACTTGCCCGGGGTGGACACGCCAAATGAGGGCATCTTGAACTTGGGCATTTTGAACTTGCTGTCTCTGGAGGTCACCTCCGCGTCTCCCAGGCCCACGTCCGCCTCCAGTGAGACTCCAGGTGCCTGGATGTCCACCTGTGAGCTGGCCATGGACACGTCCACCTCGGGGCAACTGACTGTCACCTTGGGACCCTCCAGGTCCACACTTGCGCCCTTGATGTCCAACTCGGGTGCCTTGAGGTCCATCTTGGGCATCTTGAGGCTTCCTGTCTTCACCTTTGGCAGGTGGCCCTTGAGTCCAGCACCCATTACAGGCTGGGCAAAGTCTCCTTCAGGCACATGGCCTTCGGGTAGCTTCATGGTGACCTGGATCGTCGGGATATCAACCTCGGCCGAAGGCAGCTTAATGCTGAGGTCCTGGGCCTTCACGCCTTCCTGTATGGATGGCCAAGAGACGTCTGCCTGACCTTGGGGCAGGGACGCGTCCACCTCGATGGAGGCCTTACCAGTCTTGCCCGGGCCCGACAAGCTGAAGGAGGGCGTCTTGAGCTTGGGCATTTTGAACTTGCTGTCTCTGGACGTCACCTCCGCGTCTCCCAGGCCCACTTTCCCCTCCAGTGAGACACCCAGAGCCTGGGTGTCCACCTGTGTACTGGTCATGGGCACGTCCACCTCGGGGCAACTGACTGTCACCTTGGGTCTCTCCAGATCCACACTGAGGCCCTTGATGCCTGACTGAGGTACCTGAAAGTCCACCTTGGGCATCTTGAGGCTGCCTGTCTTTACCTTGGGGAGGTGGCCCTTGAGTCCAGTGCCCATTTCGGGCTGGGCGAAGTCTCCTTCAGGCACCGGGCCCTCGGACAGCTTGCCGGCGACCTGGACAGTCGCGACATCCACCTCGGCTGAGGGCAGCTTAATGCTGACGTCTCCCTGCATCGATGGCAACGAGACATTTCCCTGGCCGTGGGGCAGGGATGCATCCACCTTGACTGAGGCTTTCCCAGTCTTGCCCGGGGTGGACACCTCGAAGGAGGGCATCTTGAACTTGGGCATTGTGAACTTGCTGTCTCTGGAGGTCACCTCCGTGACTCCCAGGCCCAGGTCCCGCTCTAGCAAGACTCCCATTGCCTGGATGTCCTCCTGTGAGCTGGCCATGGACACGTCCACGTCAGGGCAACTGACCGTCACCTTGGGACCCTCCAGGTCCACACTCATGCCCTTGATGTCCAACTTGGGTGCCTTGAGGTCCACTTTGGGCATCTTGAGGCTACCTGTCTTCACCTTGGGGAGGTGGCCCTTTAGCCCTGCGTCCATTTCAGGCTGGGCAAAGTCTCCTTTGGGCACGTGGCCCTCGGGCAGCTTCACGGCGACCTGGACAGTCGGGACGTCCACCTCGGTCGAAGGCGGCTTAATGCTGAGGTCTGGGGCTTGGACATCTCCCTTAAAGGATGGCAACGATATGTCTGCCTGGAACTTAGGCAAGGATGTGTCCACCTTGACCGAGTCCTTCTCGAACATGCCCGGGGTGGACACCCCAAAGGAGGGCATCTTGAGCTTGGGCATTTTGAACTTGCTGTCTCTGGAGGTCACCTCTGCATCTACCAGTCCCACGTCCCCCTCCAGTGAGACTCCTGGTGCCTGGATGTCCACCTGTGAGCTGGCCACGGACACATCCACCTCGGGGAAACAGACCATCACCTTGGGACCCTCCAGGTCCACACTCACGCCCTTGATGTCCAACTTGGGTGCCTTGAGGTCCACTTTGGGCATCTTGAGGCTACCCGTCTTCACCTTGGGGAGGTGGCCCTTTAACTCTGCGCCCATTTCAGGCTGGGCAAAGTCTCCTTTGGGCACATGGCCCTCGGGCAGCTTCACGGCGACCTGGACAGTCGGGACATTCATCTCGGCCAAAGGCGGCTTAATGTTGAGGTCTGGGGCCTTGACATCTCCCTTAAAGGACGGCAATGATATGTCTGCCTGGACCTTGGGCAAGGATGTGTCCACCTCAACTGAGGCCTTCCCGGACTTGCCCGGGGTGGACACGCCAAAGGAGGGCATCTTGAACTTGGGCATTTTGAACTTGCTGTCTCTGGGGGTCACCTCCGCGTCTCCCAGGCCCACGTCCCCCTCCAGTGAGACTCCCGGTGCCTGGATGTCCACCAGTGAGCTGGCCAAGGACACGTCCACTTCGGGGCAACTGACTGTCACCTTGGGACCCTCCATGTCAACACTCGTGCCCTTGATGTCCAACTCCGGTGCCTTGAGGTCCACTTTGGGCATCTTGAGGCTGCCTGTCTTCACCTTGGGGAGGTGGCCCTTGAGTCCAGCGCCCATTTCAGGCTGGGCGACGTCTCCTTCGGGCACGTGGCCCTCGGGCAGCTTCACGGCGACCTGGACAGTCGGGACGTCCACCTTGTCCGAGGGCTGCTTAATGCTGAGATCTGGGGCCTTGATGTCTCCCTTAAAGGACGGCAACGATATGTCTGCCTGGTCCTTGGGCAGGGACACGTCCACCTCGACGGAGGCCTTACCAGTCTTTTCCGGGCCTGACACGCTGAAGGAAGGCATCTTGAACTTGGGCATTTTGAACTTGCTGTCTCTGGAGGTCACCTCCGCATCTACCAGTCCCATGTCCCCCTCCAGTGAGACTCCTGGTGCTTGGATGTCCACCTCTGAGCTGGCCACGGACACGTCCACCTCAGGGAAACTGACCATCACCTTGGGACTCTCCAGATCCACACTCGTGCCCTTGATGTCCAACTCGGGTGCCTTGAGGTCCACTTTGGGCATCTTGAGGCTGCTTGTCTTTACCTTGGGGAGGTGGCCCTTTAACCCTGCGCCCATTTCAGGCTGGGCAAAGTCTCCTTCGGGCACGTGGCCCTCGGGTAGCTTCACGGCGACCTGGACAGTCGGGACATCCACCTCGGCCAAAGGCGGCTTAATGCTGAGGTCTGGGGCCTTGACATCTCCCTTGAAGGAAGGCAATGATATGTCTGCCTGGACCTTGGGCAAGGATGTGTCCACCTCAACTGAGGCCTTCCCGGACTTGCCCGGGATGGACACGCCGAAGGAGGGCATCTTGAACCTGGGCATTTTGAACTTGCTGTCTCTGGGGGTCACCTCCGCGTCTCCCAGGCTCACGTCCCCCTCCAGTGAGACTCCCGGTGCCTGGATGTCCACCTGTGAGCTGGCCATGGACACGTCCTCCGTGGGGCAACTGATCATTACCTTGGGACTCTCCAGGTCCACACTCGCGCCCTTGATGTCCAACTCGGGTGCCTTGAGGTCCACCTTGGGCATCTTGAGGCTGCCTGTCTTCACCTTGGGGAGGTGGCCCTTTAGCCCTGTGCCCATTTCAGGCTGGGCAAAGTCTCCTTCGGGCACGTGGCCCTCGGGTAGCTTCACGGCGACCTGGACAGTCGGGACGTCCACCTCGGCTGAAGGCGGCTTAATGCTGAGGTCTGGGGCCCTGACGTCTCCCTTGAAGGAAGGCAATGATATGTCTGCCTGGACCTTGGGCAAGGATGTGTCCACCTCGACCGAGGCCTTCCCGGACTTGCCTGGGGTGGATACGCCAAAGGAGGGCATCTTGAACTTGGGCATTTTGAACTTGCTGTCTCTAGGGGTCACCTCCGCGTCTCCCAGGCCCACGTCCCCCTCCAGTGAGACTCCTGGTTCCTGGATGTCCACCTCTGAACTGGCCATGGACAAGTCCACCTCAGGGCAACTGACCGTCACCTTGGGACCCTCCAGGTCCACACTCGTGCCCTTGATGTCCAACTCAGGTGCCTTGAGGTCCACCTTGGGCATCTTGAGGCTGCCTGTCTTCACCTTGGGGAGGTGGCCCTCGAGTCCAGCGCCCATTTCCAGCTGGGAGAAGTCTCCTTCGGGCACCTGGCCCTTGGGTAACTTAACATCGACCTGGATAGTTTGGTTGTCCATCTTGGCTGAAGGCAGCTTAATGCTGAGGTCGGGGGCCTTGTTGCCTCCCTGCCACGAGATGTCTGCCTGGCCCTGGGGCAGGGACACGTCTACCTCGACCGAGGCCTTCCCGGACTTGCCCGGGGTGGACACGCCGAAGGAGGGCACCTTGAACTTGGGCATTTTGAACTTGCTGTCTCTGGAGGTCACCTCCATGTCTCCCAGGCCCAGGTCTCCCCGTAGCGAGACTCTCGGTGCCTGGATGTCCACCTGTGAGCTGGCCATGGACACGTCCATGTCAGGGCAACTGCTCATCACCTTGGGACTCTCCAGGTCCACACTGGCACCTTGGACGTCCAACTTGGGTGCCTTGAGGTCCACCTTGGCTATCTTGAGGCTGTCTGTCTTCACCTTGGGGAGGTGGCCCTTGAGTCCAGCGCCCATTTCAGGCTGAGTGAAGTCTCCTTTGGGCACGTAGCCCTCGGGCAGCTTCACGGTGACCTGCACAGTTGAGTCCTCCATCTCGGCCGAGGGCAGCTTAATGGTGAGGTCGGGGTTTGTGACGACTCCCTTTATGGACGGCAATGAGATGTCTGTCTGGACCTTGGGCAGGGACGTGTCCACCTCAACCGATGCTTTCCCAGTCTTGCCTGAGGCTGACATCCCGAAGGAGGGCATCTTGAACTTGGGCATTTTGAACTTGCTGTCTCTGGAGATCCCCTCCTTGTCTCCCAGGCCCACGTCCCCCTCCAGTGAGACTCCTGGTGCCTGGATGTCCACCTCTGTACTGGCCATGGACACGTCCACCTTGGGACAACTGACTGTCACCTTGGGACCCTCCAGGTCCACACTGGGGACCTTGATGTCCACCTGGGGCACCTTGAAGTCCACCTTGGGCATCTTGAGGCTGCCTGTCTTCACCTTGGGCAGGTGGCCCTTGTGTCCAGCACCCATTTCAGGCTGGGTGAAGTTTCCTTTGGGCACGTGGCCCTCGGGCTGCTTCATGGCTTCCTGGACAGTCGGGTCGTCCACCTTAGCTGAAAGCAGCTTAATATTGACGTCCGGGGCATTGATGCCTCCCTGCATGGGCGGCCACGAGACGTCTGCCTGGCCCTGGGGCAGGGATGCGTCCACCTCGACAGAGGCCTTCTCAGTCTTGCCGGGGGCCGACACGCCGAAGGAGGGCATCTTGAACTTAGGCATTTTGAACTTACTATCTCTGGAGGTCACCTCCGTGTCTCCCAGTCCCAGGTCCCCCTCCAGCAAGTTTCCCCGTGCCTGGATGTCCACCTGTGTCCTGGCCATGGACATGTCCACGTCGGGGCAACTGACCGTCATCTTGGGACCCTCTAGATCCATACTGGGACCCTTGACATCCAACTGGGGTGCCTTGAGCTCCACCTTCGGCATCTTGAGGCGGCCCGTCTTCACCTTGGGGAGGTGGCCCTTGAGTCCAGCGGTCATTTCAGCCTGGGCGAAGTCTCCTTCGGGCACGTGCCCCTCAGGCAGCTTCACAGCGACCTGGACAGTCGGGTCTTCCACCTCGGCCAATGGTGGCTGAATGCTGAGGTCCTGGGCGGTTTGTTTTTTGTGCCTGTGTTGGTGCCCATGCTCTGCCCGCTCACCGTGGCTGGACTTGTGCTCCTCCTCGGCTCCCTCCCTGGACTGCTGCTCTGTCCACACCCCAAAGGAGGGCATCTTCAGCCTGATGATGCTGACCTTGCTGTCTGTGGAAGCCTCGTCCGCCAGTCCCCGGACCACGTGCCCCCACTCCCTGGCGCCCACCTGTGCTGCGCCTTCACTCTGCGGCATCTTTCCCGCCGCCGGTGCTGCCCACCCTCCCTCAGCCTCTCCGGCCCCGTCTTTTGCCTCCTTGATCTTTGGTGCCTCTGACTGGGGCCGGTCGGGGTGTGAGCCCCGCATGTGCCCTGTGGCGTCCACCTGTGGGTGTGTGTCCTGCAGGGACAGCCGGGCTATCCCAGCCTCCAGCTCGCACACCCCCTCACTCGCGCTCACCCCCCCACACCCTAGGGCCTGGGCTCCCCCAGTTTTCCCGCCTGGCATGGGGTCCCCCTGGCCTGTCTCTCCTCTGTCTGTGCCGAGGCCGCCAGGTGCCACCTGCTGCTGTGGGCCTGGCAGGGCCGTGGCCCGGGGTGCCCCTGGGGTCTCGCCCTCACCCCAGCCTCCCGAGTCTATCCTGGGGTCCCCCCAGCCCTCATCCCAGAGCCCTGCGTCCTCCAGGAGCTGGGCGCGGGCCCCCTCCTCCCCGCCCCGGGCTGCCTTGCCTGCTGCCCCGCCGGGCGCATAGCTCCTCCCCATGCCCAGCCTGAGCCTCAGGCTCTGCAGCCGGCCCCCGGGGGCCTCCCCACCGGGAGCGGAGCCTCTGAGCAGGGGTGCGTGGGCGACAGCTCCTGGGCCTCCGAGGAGCTGCGTGAGCGCCGGGGCCCCAGCTGGCGACTGCCCTTCCCGGGCTGGAACTTCGGCCAGGAGAGCCGCTCCTTCTGGGGCTGCCGGCCCCTGGCCCGATCCGGGCGCCCCAGCAGTCTGTCCTGGTCTGAGTCTGCCTCCAGCGTCTTCGCGGGCGTGCCTGGGGGGCCGTCAGGGGCCACCTGGAGCTGCAACGCAAGGGCAGGGGTCGGTCCACCGCAGGGCGGCGAGAGGCCGCTGGGGGCGGCAGGGGTGCAGGGGCCTCCAGAGCCAGGGCCCCTCACCTGCTTCTTGGTGCCTGCTGGGCCCTGCTGGGTGCCTCTGGACAGCTGGGCCTCGTCCTGTCTGGCCGGAAGTTTCCGTCTAATCTGGAACTGGACCCTGTAGGGCTCCGAGTACTGCAGGATCTTGAGCGCATCTTCATATTTGATGTCGTCGAAGAATATGGTGGCGCTGAGCAGCTGGTCCCCTGGCGTGGAGGGACCCTGGTTTAGCCCCCAGGGGGAGCACGAGGAAAGGGCCCGGCTCCTAGAGCCACCCCCAGGACGTCGTGGGGGGCAGGGTCGCCCGGGGTCACGTGAGATATTTTTCATTTGTTCCCAGAGCCTCAAGGGTCACCCAGAGGTCGTGTGTGCCCAGACCCCTCCCGGCCTCCCTTCCCGGTGGGCCCAGGGCCCGGGACTGGGGTGTCTGGCACCTTCTCTCAGGTTGAAGAGCTTGGCTGCCGAGGACCCCTTCAACACGTGCTTGACGAAGACGCCCCGGCTCCCGCCGCCGGCCACGCTGTAGCCGCTGGCCCCCGCCTCCGCCTTGGTCTCCAGCGTCACCTCCGGGGCGTCCTGCGCGGCCGCAGAGCACGAGGCCGTGGCGGCAGAACGTCCCCCACAGAGGACAGTCCCGGCTGCCCACCGCCCGCCACGCGGAGCCACGGGTTCCCGGCCGTGTGCCGCTCGGGGACGAGCCAGCCGCAGGCAGCTCTGGGGGAGCTGCGCTTGGTGCCCCCCCGGGGTGACCCCTGCGCAACCAGGCCCCGTCCAGGACCAGCAGGCACGGGGAGCGGCCGGGGCAGGCCCGGCCCTCGTGCTGCTCCCCGCCCCGCCCCGCCCCAGTGTGGGCCCGGGGCAGCCGGCCAGACGCTGCGGAAATGCTGGGGCCGGGGCCTGGATCTGGCGGGGCCTCCAAGCGCCCGTCCTGCCACCACAGACCCGGCAGCCTGGGGCAGGGACCCTCTGGCAGGCGGCCGCGCCATCTAAAGGCTTCCGCGGCCTGAGCGGACGTGAGCGGCCAGCCCCACACAGCTGAGGAGCAGCTCCCCGCCCGGCCGGGCTCCTGGGCACAGGGTGGAGAGTGCGGTGGCCGGCCGGGCGGCCCTGCACTCTGGGCCCTGGCCCGGGGCCTGCGCGGGGCCCACTCTGCTGCCCGCGCTGCCCAAACCCACCTCTGGGCTGCTCATCCTGGGAAATGCCCGAGACGCCCCTGACTCCCGTCGCCACCAGGACCTCCGTCTCCCCGAGGAGGCTGGCCCGCCCGGCGCGTCGCCCTGCAGCCACGGACAGAGGGGTCACTCACCTGCCCCCGGCGCAGGGGACCCTGGGAGGCCCGGAGACCTCGGCTCAGGCCCGGGCACCGCCGGCCCCTGCTGTGCAGGCGGGAGCGGAGCCGCAGGGGAACGGCTCAGCCCTGCCCAGCACTGGCCGCTGCACAAGGCCAGGGCGCGGCGCCGGCGGGCGGGAGAGGGTAGCGGACAGCTGGGGAGCAGCAGGCCCCAGGGACCCCGTCTCTCGCGGGACCCGCCTGTCACGCGCACCCCCGCCACAGTGTTCCGGCCTGGCCGGCGGGGCCCCAAGGGGAGGGGTCGGCGAGGAGGCCGGTGGCCCGGCTGCAGGGGCTCCTCGCCCGGCCCCCCGCGGCCTCCATCGGGCGGGCTTACCGGGAGTCCAGAGCCGGCGCCCTCGGCCACGCACTCGTACACAGGAGAGGACCCCTGGGGCTGCGGCCGCACCAGCTCGCGCGCGGTCACCTGCCGGGAGGAGAGGACGGCGCTCAGCCCTCGGCCCTGCCCAGGCCTGGCCAGGAGGGCGGTCCCCCACTTACGGAGCGGTCCTCCTCCGCCTCCACGTCCGGCTCTTCCGGCTGCAGCTGCCGGCCAGTCCCTGCGGAGACAGGTGTCAGCAGAGCGCGGCGGGCAGCCGGGGCAGGGCCGCGGGGGGCTCCATCAGACGGACACCAGGGCGTGCGGAGTGTTGCGGGGACACAGGCGGCCGCACCCCGAGGCCAGCAGCCCTGGGTGGCCCCGAGGACCTGAGACGCCTGGCGCGCGACGGGAAATGACTCGCCCTGACCCTGACCCCGGCCCGGGCAGCCCTGGGCAGCTGCATCCCGCCCTCGCACAGGGGCACCGCGGCCGCTCCGGCTCGAGCCAGGCCCCGACGTCCCCGCCACGCCTGCCGCCTGGACTGGGCTGTGCGAACCCCCGACCTCAGCCGTCAGCTGTGGACCCGTGCGGGCCGCCCTGCGGCCACCCTGGCGGAGCGTGCGCCCCATACCGCCCGGGCGGCTCTGTCCCCGGTGGCTGTGCCCCAGGCCACCGGGCAGCCCTTTAAGGCCCCGGCTGGTGCCGTAAGGGGCGCAGCTGGGCCCCTGCCTGGGCCGGGCTGTTGGGGGAGGGGCCGAGGGGCAGAGAAGCCTTTAAAGGCGGAGCCGGGACCCCCGTCCGCGACAAGCGGTGCTTGACCGGGCCGACCTGCGGCCTCACCCCCCGTCCCCGCGTCCAGCCCGGCACCACGGCTGGGCAGCACCCCTTTCTCCACGCCGCCCCGGCCACCCAGGCTGGGATCCCCCGAGGCTTCTGGGGCAGGCTCGGCTCTGAGGAGCCGCGCTCCGCCGAGGGGAGCGGAGCCCGACACCACCCAAGCGCCCGCAGTGTCCACGCGTCCTTTGCTCCCCGAGGCCAGGAGCGTCCACTCGGGGAGCCCCGGGGCAAGGCCGGGAGGCGACGGAGGCGGTGAAGCCAACCGCTCACGTTCAGCATAAAGGGGCTTGACATTCCACAAAACCTTGGCTGGAAGAAGGGAGACGGGGCCTGCCTGGGGCTCAGGGGCAGGCTCGGCCCCGGGAGGCTGTTTGCAGCCGCTGCGGCCTGAGCTCCACCCCCGCCAGGGAGCTGCCCGCAGGCGCGGTCGACCCTCCCGTCCCCCGTGGCTCCCCCAGCAGCGGGCGTCATCAGTCCGCCTGTCCTGCTCCCCGCTCTGCCTCTGGTGGGTGCTCCCACCCCCGCACCTCCGGCCTGCACCCAGCCCTTGTGCGCATAAATAAATAAAATAAATCTTTGGGAAAAAAAAGGAAAAGGAAGAGAGCGGGGTTAGATCTGAAAGGAAAAGCAGGAAGGGTGGGCGCGCCCACTCAGGAGTCGGCGGTCACCGGGGAGAGAGGGCGGAGGGGACGGCCAGGGACGGACGCGGGACAGACGGCTGCCGGCGCAGAGCTGCGGGGACGCCCGAGGACGCCGCGTCACAGCCGACCAGCTGGCGCCAGAGGTCACGCTCGAGGCCCGGCCACCCAGAAAGGACGCCGGGCCCCAGCCGCTCCGGCCGCCAGCACGCGGGCGCCTTCCTCCCGCCCGGGCGCGGAGCTGAAGGCGGACGGGGAGGGCCGCTGCCCCGGGACCAGCGCGTCCACCTGGGAAGGGCGTCCAGCCACTCTCAGGACTTGTACCTTTTCCGAGGGAAAAAGTCCCGCGGCCACCCGACATCCAAAGGCTGCCAAACTGTGACTTGGATGGCTCCCAAGTCCCTGAGGAGCCCCGGAGGGGGCGCCCGTCGCCGCAGCGGGGAGCGGGGCCGAGCGGCTCTGGAGCTGGCGATGAAGCAGAGTCGCCAGCGCCCGGGGACGCAG